>NC_092518.1:110904403-112361087 GCF_047511675.1 Marmota flaviventris | reverse complement strand
GCTTTTTTTGATAAGACCAATTTATAAAGGAAAAAAAGCTGGTATCACTAACATGCACAAAGAGAACACCCAGGGAACACACACACTCAAGCCCAATCCTTTTGCCCTTTATACATCCAACATCTTGGACAAGAGACATTCATGCTCAGAGTGATGGTCCCAATGCCCTATACAATTCTCGGCTATCAAATAAAATTTGATTATGGCCACTAATTGATTACTATGGCTTTTAAAACAATGTATAGCCTTTGTTTGGAGTTAGTGGTCCATAAATATAATCTAGTAAATATAATTGAATCACTTTGCTGAGTGAAGATCTTACAGGGCCCCAGAGTCATCATTCTGAACATCAGTTTTCATTGTCCTGGCTCTCCTTCATCATCCTCTACTGACATGGCTTCAAATGTCTCCAGCATAACCCCCTCTTCTATTTCATTTTTCATGTCCCTTGGTCAGACCTTCCCCTCCTTGCTCTTGGACTACAGTATTCTTTTGATTTCTGGATATATCCACTCCACTGTCTTCTGAATGCTACTTTCAAACTAGCCTTCCCAAATCCCCACTTGTATCTGAATGTCATCTTATACTTCAGGAAATTATAGTGGCCCTCTACTGTGTGTGACTTCAAATGGAAAATTTTCTGTCTGCCATAAGTTGACTCTCCCAACCTGGATTCAGACTATTCAGGTAGCTACACCTGGTTCATTTGATCCTGCTAGTCCACCCTTCTACTGTAGATTTGCTTGCCCCCTCTTTGCCCTATCCAAATCCCACCCATTCTTGAAGGCTAAGCTCATATCTCCATCTTCTTTCTTCCTCAAACTTTCTAAATATCTCTCTCTGTCTCTCTCTCTCCCTCCCTCCCTCTCCCCCCCCCTCTCTAGTACCAGGGATTGAACCTAAGGGCACCTAACAACTGAGTCACATCTCCAGCCCTTTTTATGTTTTATCTTGAGACAGGGTCTTGCTAAGTTGCTTAGAGTCTTGCTGAGTTGCTGAGGATGGCCTTGAACTTGTGATCCACTTGCCTCCTGAGCCACTGGGATTATAGGCATGTGCTAGTGCACCTGGCTAATTTCCCCACTTTCTATACAATTTTTTTTCCTTAGGAATTTCTTTTGCATTTTGAGTCTGTATCATACCATTTAGAATATATTTGTGTTCTCTGATTGTCTCCTCAGTGCTCTTGGCACCTCTCCAGCTAGACTGTAAGCAGTCTTTTTCTACATCAGATCACTCACCATCAAGGTTTTCATTATCATCAAAAGCACTATTGGCCTGAGCCACCAAAACTACAAACAGTCTGGCAGTCTAGGTATCTGCCAAGGCCATTTCAGAGAGAATATATGACTTTTGTTACATAGAAAAACCTATGTCCTTGAAGATAGATTTGCTTCTGCAAAGACAAAAGATTTTCATTTCTTCCACCTCTCTGATGCTATGAACAGGATGAAAGGGGAAGTAGGCTGAGAAAGGACTGGAGGTCATGGGGAAGGGAGCAGGTCTAGCCCAGGAATATCATTACCACTTGGCTCCTGATCTCCACTTCCCACCCTGCCCCCCAGTAGTCTTAACTCTCCCTCCTGCCTCTGAGTAAGGCTGAATCCCTATCAGCCCTCAGGCATGTGGCAGATGCTTTAACACCATGAGCTCAGGACTCTAAAAATACCTGCCACTAGCAGGAACACGGGTGGGAGTGTGTGAGGTGTTTGAGGCTGAGTAAGGTTGGCTGTTTGGCTTTTCTTTGGCTTCCTAATTGTGTATACCACCCAAGTTGCTGGAACTGCAGGGAGGGCCCTCTCTGCTGGAGACCTCCTCTGCCTTTCCAAGGGTATTGCTATCAAGAGCCTCCTTCTGGAAGCTTTTATTTGGAGGCTCAGAATTTCAACAGTAGGCATTGCTCCCAATCCAGCTCTTTAAAAACCTAATCTAAGTTATTTGCACCCCTGTCTGTGGTGAGAGGTAAGCCTGGAAGCAGGCTGCTCCCAGCAGTGCAGTCTCAGAGCCCTCAGAAAAGGAGCAATAGCTGTTAGGTTCACCAGATATGGGAAATGATCTCCTTGTGTTTTGGGGTTCAGTGTTCTGTTCTTCTCACCATTTTTATAACCCCTGGCCCATGTCCTTTCCATAAATATCACCTCTACCCTGTGTGCAGGGATGACCACACCCTCTTAGACACACACACACCCCAGATCCTCATTTCTCTCAGAGGGCCAGTGGGGTATAGTGGAGTCAAATCAACGTGTCTGCATTTCATGGCCCAAATTATGTAATTGTTGGGTGTCCTTAGGAAAGTTAATTTCCCTATCTTCAGTGTCCTTATCTGCATAAATGAAGATAGCAGTAGCTATCATGTGAGCATTAACATTCCTTGTAAGTACATGACATTATGACTAAATATAGTCAGCCCTCAGTATCCCCAGCAGCTTGGTTCTAGAATCCTTGGAGGATGCCCAAATCGTGGAAGTTCAAGTCCACTATGCAAAATGCTGTTATATTTGTATATAACCTATACTCATCCTCCCATATTCTTTAAATCATGTTTAGATTATTTATAATACCTAATACAAAGTAAATGCTAAAAAATGGTTGTTATAATGTATTATTTAGGGGAGAATGACAAAAATGTTTGCACATGTTCAGTACAGATGCACGTTTTTTTTTAAATGCCAAGGGGGGTTCATGCCATGGACTGAACTCAGAAGCACTCAACCACTGAGCCACATCCCCAGCCCTATTTTGTACTTTATTTAGAGACAGGGTCTCACTGAGTTGCCTAGTGCCTTGCAGTTGCTGAGACTGGCTTTGAACTTGTGATCCTCCTGCCTCAGCCTCCCAAGCTGCTGGGATTACAGGCATGCACCACCACACCCAGCTGAAAAAAAAAAGATTTTTTTTGTAGTTGCAGATAGGCAAAATACCTTTATTTTACTTATTTATTTTATGTGGTGTTAAGGATCAAACTCAATGCCTCACACATGCTAGGCAAGCACTCCACCACTGAGCTACAGCCCCAGCTGAAGATGCAATTTTTCGAATAATTTTACCCCTTGGTTAGTTGGATCCTTACATGTGGAACCCATGGATACAGAGGACCAACTGTCTGAGAAGCCCAGAAACCCCACCACTGAATCTGGATGGACAACTGATTGGATGCTATTGGAAAGGCATCATTCCAGCTCTTCTCCTTAGTATTTGAGTAAAAGACTAAGAAAGTAATTTAACCACCCTCAACTGAGCCACACTTTCTTCCTCTGCACAATGGGAACTCATTCTCTCATGGTGGCTGGAATGAGCCAGTGAAATAATATGAGAAAGAGCTTCTGCAAAATGTAAAGTTCTCTGTAAATATTAGTTGTTATTCTCTGAAAGCTCAGCAGCCCTCCCCATTAGTCTTGCTCCTTGGATCTTTTGGGTTTCATCCTGGAAAGCACAGAAAGCTTGGCTTCTCCAAACTGAAATACAGCCAAGGCAAAGGCAATCCTGTGGGGAGACAGAGAGGAATGTGGTCAACATGCCATGGGGGGCCAGAGGCAGGTGGGTGCCAGAAGAGGGTTGCAGGGCACAGCATGGGGAACCGCCAAAGATCAATTGAACATTTTTAACCATTTTCCTGGGGCTATCCCTACCTATGAAAGATTTAGCAAGCCTTGCATCCCCTGCACGTGCTCTTAGCTGACATGGGTATTTCTTTTCTCTAGGGAACATATCTTTCTACAGATGAGGCATGAATGTCCTTTTGTTGGAGGCTGATGGGGGAGGGTAAAAGTGCAAAAAAGGGAGACAAATATATTTCTAACCTTTGGGGGACACCCCAGTGGGTGATGGGAAAAGTTTAAAAGAAATCCTTTTTCAACTAGCTGGATTGTCTATCTGCATCTAAGATACACACACAAAGCTGATACAGAATGGCAAAGGAGAACAGAGACAAAGAGAAACACACAGAGAAAAAGCAGCAGCCAGGGAGACAAACACACACACACACACTGATGGATAATTAACCATTAAGCTAACTGGCAGAGGATGGGAGGAAGCTCAGAAGCCCTAAGGAAGACATGATGTCATTCTGACTGCAGGCAGCTTCTGAGGAACACTGAGCTCAGCCTTCATCCATTCGCTATAGTAATCCAAGACAGTGTTTTGTTCTCAGTGATCAGCAGAGGAAGAGAAATCCACAGTCCTAGGCTGCACCTGCCACAGCCACAACTGACCTGCAGTTTGCCTGGCTCTGAGGGCTGGGACAGAAAGGGTACCCAGCCTGGTGAAGGAAACAAACTAAACAGGAGGGCTTCTATCATGAGAATTTATCAATAATGGCTGAAAAATTAGTTTCTGAGTTTCCCTTCTACTTCTTACCCCCCAAACCCTATTCATTGTTTTCTGAGGCTTTTCCTCATTTTCCTTTCTTTCTTTCTTTTCTTCTATCTTCTTTTGTGGTGCTGTGGATGGAATCCAGGGCCTCACTCATGTTAAGTTAAGTGATCTACCACTACATCCCCAGCCCTTTCCAGTGCTTTTAGACTGAGGCAGACTCAATATGGTTTAGTTAAACCTGTGACAGACACATAGAGAAGTTCCGTCCTACCTTTTAGGGTTAGGCAATGCCTCCACCCTTCTTAGACTGATATCAGAAAAAGCTGTCAGCTTTCCCATATGATGTCCCTCTGTGTGTTGTTACAAGTAACCTTGTAGGTTGGATGGACTAGTGGTGATTTATATGTTCTTCAAAGCATGATGCATGAAAATAGCACAAGAAAGGGAATTAGACTTGAGTTGCAGGCCTGCTCCTGTTTGATCTTGGGCATGTTTCTCTCTCTCTGAGCCTCAGTTTTCTATCTATAAAATTATTACATTGGATTAGAGAATCTCTAAGTTCTCTTCTATCTTGGAATATGTTCTAATTCTCATGCCCAAGGTGCAAAAAGCAAAACCCATGGACTCTAAGTGCTCTGAGTTATTTTTCTCCAGTGCTGAAGATGGAAACCAGAGCCTCATCCTTGCTAGGCAAGCACTCTTTAACTGAGCTACAAGCCCAGCCCTAAAGGAGACATCTTGAAGGCTCCTGGGTCCTTGGGATACATCTTTGGGATGGCAAGACTGGTTGCCTCCCCCTGAGCACACTTCCCAATCTAGAGACTGGATATTGCTACGTAGAGCACAGCACAGAGGTAAAGAGCATGGGCTCTGAATCTGGGTTGAAATCCTGACCCTGTTACAAGGAAAGCAAGATACAAAGAGGGGAAAAATGCTTGAGAGTGAGAATCAAAGACAGAAGCTCAGATCCATGTGTCATTGGGCAAGTTATTTCTTTTCCAACTTTAATCTCCTTATCTGTACAATGGGGATGATAACAGTCCTAATTTCCTAGGGTTGCTGTGAGTATCAAATAAGACAATGTGTGTAAAGTACCTAGACTGGGCTCCTTGTTAATTCAATAAATCAAAGTTGTTTACTAGTATTGCTCTTCTTGAGGTCATTTTCACCAGGAAACACTGGATTGTAAATGTTGTGATGATGTGGGGGTGGGGGTCATAGTGAGAGGAGAGACCAAATGGGGCTTCAATCCCCTAGGGATGGCCCTGGTGATTAAGAGTGTAGCTTCAACTACAGCAAATCAGTCATTTCCCAGTAGGCACTGTCTTATGTGCTATTCTGGGACACAGGGAGGCAGTCCATGAGAGACCACACCCTACCCTTGGGCACAAGACAAGAGCTCCTTAAGACTTCTCTAGCATTCTCCTGCCAGGGCTGGGATTTTATGACCTGACAGCCTTGTATTGCTGCTGGCTGTGGTCTAGGGCTATCTCAACTTGTCACATTGGACTTTTCTCCCTCCCCTGAAGGGGGAAGCCTTTGGCAGCCATCTCCTAGCATGGTTTTGGCACTTGTTCCTTGAGAAACTCCAGGTCAGCCAGATGATGAAGCAAAATCTTCTCCTATCTAGATCATGTGCCAGCTGCCAGGCTCTTCTATCTTCCCACAGACATGCTGGTCTCTTGACTGCTGGCTCTGGCCTTGATGTTGAAGCAGCTTTACAAGAAGCAGGTTCACCATCTCCCCATTCCCATACTCCACTTAGAGTTACTACAGAATCTGTCCTCAGAGGGGCTCCTTCTTGAGCAGTGTCACAAGGCTTTGTCCTCTTGAAAATATCATCTTCCCAAAAAAGCCCGTGTTAAGCACTTATCTGCACGTGGTGGTGTGCTGAGCTCTGTTTCTAGTGAGTCACACTGTCACAGACTCTGCCCTCTGGGAAAAAGTCTGGAATCTTTGGCAGAGGCTGTGAAACCTAGTTGGGCTAAGCATAAGGGTATTAGAAGGGAAGAACATTTTTAAAAAATCTCCCTGAGGCCATTGGGTAGCAAGCAGGGTCCATTCTTCACCTCCCATTCCTCACTTTCATACTTCTTTCTCTCCTCTCTTCTTTTCCCCTCCCCTAGACTCCCCAGTACTTCCTTTATCCTCCACCCAAATTTCAAATGAATTTAATTCCCCACTTTTAAATCCAGGGTATCAACATTTAAGGATTTTTGAGAGTTTAAGAGCCCATCCATATATTTCCACTTTGGGGGAAAAAGCATATTTTAGACATTACAGAATCTTACAGCCTTACATTAAAGAAGCTAGACATACTAGAGGAACATCAAACATGATGCAAACATCAAAATGAGAGTCCCAGGAAAATATAGGGATAATTAACTACCTTGACTTTAAAAGGGTGTGTAGCAATCCCCCCCCCCTGAAAAAAAATGCAAGAAGAAAAAAGATCACAAATTCAAAAGAATGCTCTATCTTCCTGGGCTGGGGTTGTAGCTCAGTGGTAGAGTGCTTGCTTTGCACCTGTGAGGAACTGGGTTCTATCCTCAGCACCACATAAAGATAAATAAATAAAATAAAGGTACTGTTTCCATCTACAACTCAAAACATAGACCCTAGTACTCTGCCTTATCAATATTGAGCTGCTCATCTTCCTGACATCTAGTGCCTTGGCCTGGTTTCTGAAGCCATTTTAAACACACTCATTTTAGCTGGGCATGGTGGCAAATACCTGTAATCCCAATGATTCTGGAAGCTATAGGATTGCAGTTCGAGGTCACCCTCAGCAATTTCAGAAAGCATTAAGCAACTTAGCAAGACCTTGTCTTAAAATATAAAATAAAAAGGGCTGGGGATGTTGCTCAGTGGTTAAGCACCTATGGGTTTAATCCCTGGTACCAAAAAAAGAAAAAACAACCCACATTTATTTTAATAATCAAGGAGTCTTGCATATTTGGGAGTGTTTCATCAGTCTCCCCAGTTGCTCAGTCTTTCTTTCCACTTCACAGTGGCCTTGCAGTTTCTTTGGCTGTTTGACCATAGGCTCAGGGAAAGGCCAACTGTGAGTCCAGAGGGTCTCCAGGGTCCCTAGTGCCTCTTTCTTTCTTTTTTTTTTTTTTTGGTGGGGATTGAACCCAGGGCCTTGTGCATGTGAAGCAAGCACTCTATCAAGTAAGCTATATCCCCAGCACCCCCTAGTGCTTTTCAGGAGCTTCTTTTCCCATCATCCTGCCCCGTTCTCTCCTCCCATGGCAAGTTGCCCTTGCCATGTCCTCCCTCCTGCCACCCTTTGCACATTGACATATTTCTGTCCTATCGAATTTCTGCATTTTCTGAACTAAATGTGAGTACAAATGATCAGACAAGAATATTTTGTACTTAGCCTATTTGATAAACTAATGGGGGAAAAGGCACTTTCTTTGGCCCTTGGTTAAGGTGCTCAGCAGCTTTTGCAAAGGCCTTCTGAACAATACCAACAACCAATGGGCAGTTCATTCATTAGGTACCCCCAGACAAGTAAAGAAAATATCATTTGAGAAAGACTGTTCCCCAAGAACAAGTTTTGTCTATTAGAAAGGTCCAGCAGGTGATCCAGTCTCAATCCTTAAAAGGGTTCATGGCTTTGTGCATAAACACCCTACTCCACCCCAATTCCAACTCAGTCCTAATCTTAACTAATAAAGTGCAATTTAAAATAAGCAGCTTTCATTCTCTGTGGATTTCCATGCTTTCCTTCCCTCTGATGCCACCTGGCTTAGCAAAAGTGGGGTTTTTTTTTCAGCCTATTGGCACTCAAGAGGTATAAGAGACTTCAAGATTGTGTAAAGTGCTTTGGGATCCATCCCACAGACTAGAACCAAGGGATGCCTCCCGCCTCCCTCTGCCCTCAGGTGCCGCTGCTCCTCCTCAGTAGGTCAGGGTCAAGGATGAAATCAAACATGCTTTTCCTGGCACAAACTGTCAGGCAGGGCAAAAGGTAAGAATGCAACCACTCCCACTTGCATTAAAAAAATTGGGTGAGGTGGGGACCAGGTTCAGTGAGAGAGAAGAAAAGGGATGAGGAAGTGTGGAGGGTCTTGGGGCTCAGCAAGCTTCTATTCAGCCAATGCTGGGCATTTGCAACCACTAGAGCTATCCCTCAGGCGAAGCCCCTTCCCAGCTCCCTCCCTTCCCAGATCTGACCAGCTAGATCACCTTGATCTTCTCGCCCTCGATTTCCACGGTTTTCTCCCTGAAATCCACACCGATGGTGGCTTCAGTCTTGTCTGGGAAGGTTCCCCCACAGAAACGGAAGGTCAGGCAGGTCTTGCCCACGTTGGAGTCCCCAATCACGATGATTTTGAAGATGCGAATCTGCACGTACTGGTCCAGCGATGAGTCGAGCTCCAAGGATGCTAGGCCAGCGGCTGAAGCGGGCTGCAGGTTCCCATGGCCCAGGATGGGCTGCGCCATCTCCCCGGGACCGGACTGGGGCCCCAACCCCCCTCGAGGGCTCCACACAAAGAAAGGGCCACGTTAGTGCGCTCGAGACGAGCGAGCTTTGTGCGTGTGTGTGCGTGTCTGTGAGTGTGTGTCCGCCCGTGTGTGCGTGCGCCGGCAACGTGTGTGCGCGCGCGCGCGCGTGAAGGGGGTGCCTCTCACCCTAGGCCCCCTCCTCCTCCAGCGCACCCTCCTTGCAGCTCCGAGGCACCAACACAAAAGCCAAGGAGAGGAGAGATGGAGGAGAATGGACAAACCGCGAGCCGCCTTCTGCCTGTGTGTGCCCTAGGACCGGACGCTAGGGCATGTGATCCTGTTCCCGTGCCTTTGCCTAGACCCTCCCCTGTCTGGACCCCAGGGACACACTGGAGGGAGGACGACTACCGAGGAAAGGAAGGGGGTGGGAGAGTACTTACACCACCCTGGGATAGTCTTCCTCTCTCCCTTTTCCTATTTGTCTTATAGGTTTTAAGCTCCCCCACCCTTCTCCCCCTTCCCCCCTTGGCTGGAGCGCACAAAGTCAGTCGGCAGGGAGCACAGCTGGGGAGGACAAAGAGAGCTGCACACTAAGGCATCACTAGAGCACTTTGGCTTCAGTGCGATCAACTCAAAGGTAGGGGTGGGGGGGTCAGAGATACCTCTTTTACCTCCGGAGCAGCAGGCAGCTGCACTGCTCCTTCTTGGTCCACTATCTCTCCCCCAACACCGACACCACCACCAAGCCTCGGAATGCAGGGATGCTCTGTCTTATTGAGTAAGCAGGTGCTCTGGCAGAGACCAAGGAGCCAGGGAGGGCGCTGCCAAGACACGCAGTGGGCTGTGTGTGTGGGGGGGGGGGGAGGAGCGCAACTGAAAGAAGGGAGACAGGGGGCGCGGGTGTGCGTGTGTAGGGGGTGTTACAGTTTCTGTCACAGACTTGCCAGATGTAGGGGGGCGCGTACCAGGCGCCAACCTCCCCTCATCACACCACGAGCACCCATCCTCTGAATGTTCAGGAGAGCGTTTCCCATTGGCTGCCGTAGTCGGTTGTGTTTGGCTGGCCAATAGGGAAGGTCCGCCACGGGAGTGGGACACATGGAGGATAGGAGAAGGGGGAGAGTTGGTGGTGGCCGCTCCAGAATAAGGGGATTTTGTTTCTGGAGCTAGCCATTACAGGCCCAGGTGAGGGATCTTAGGACATGGCATAAATTCCACAGTGCCTTGCATTCGTGAGCCTTCCATATAACTATTAAACCTTCAGGATGGCAGAGTTTCAAGGAGAATTGCGAATCCCTAGGAGGGTTCACCACCCCCTCTGCAACTGAATGTAGAACAAAGTGGTTGGGTCTAATTTGCCAGAAGCCTAGATTATGCTTGGAAGATGATAAATGAACACAACTTTCTTACGGTATTAGAGGGCAGCTTCCCAAAGCTTATTAATCATCATACGTTTTGGTCAAGACCCATATTCCCTCTTCCGAAAGTGATCTGCAGGTTCAGAATTTGTTTGAAATCAACTTTACTGAGAAACAATTTACATACAATAAAGTGCACCCATTTTATATTTGCTTTAAAGAATACTCCTCCCTGTATTTCATAGGCTAAGGTGACAGTGACATATGCCAATAGCACCATCATATGAGATATTGATAATGCCATCAAAGTCAGGGATTCAAGCTGCACACGAGCTGACATCTTATTTGTGAATCTGAGCTGCAGGAAGAGACAAATATGACTATATCCATTCCCACCAAGAGGAAAAACAATTCAGTATCAGTGATATGTCTGTGAGCAAAGTGGAAGTGACTACTCAGTTAAGTTCAAATTACTCAAAATGGGGTCTTCTAGTTATTCAGTGTATTAACTGAGTTAGTAGATATATTTATAGCTAACCTCTTTATCATATATGTGGGTCACCCATTTCTAAAACCCTAGATCATATTATTCAACATTAAAACCATCCAGAGAAGGAATTAATCTTAGTTGGCTAATCCAAGGTCATCATCATGAATACCAATTACTATGCTACAGCATATCAATCATCATTGCACAGTATTTTGGTTTTTTTATTGCCTGATGCCTAGATAATAGTTTGTGGATCATTCTCATCTGTATTAAAAGCTAATGCCCCTAGTGTCCTTTACCTATAAAAGAATAGCTGTAAACAGTAAGGGAGAGATAACTATTAATTGGGAACATCATGTACATATGGTGGAAAGAGTCTTTGCCAACTCATACCTAGAGTTAATGCTAACTTCCTAAGAAGTATAAAAATAAGCATTATAACCACATAAGATTATTTAGATGTATGCTTCTAGCAAAAACTTGTCACTGAGTCTACCTCTGTAAGACAGAAATTTTGATTTCTGGGAATATGGTATTTCAAAATGGGCTCTGTAGCCAGGCAAGGTGGCAATAATCCCAACAACTTGGAAGGCCAGCCTGGGAAACTTAGTGAGACCCTATATCAAAATAAAAAATAAAAAGGGATGGGTTGTGTTCACTGATAGAGTGCTCCTTAGTTCTGTCCCTAGTACTGCAAAAACAAAACAAAATGGGCTTCTTGTCCTAATAAAAAGTGTATGTTACTTGTGTGGGACAAGTCTTGGGGGGCTTTCACATAAGATTTTTGGAATCAGTTTGATGGGCATTTTGCTATTTTATAACGTAAAATATAGTTTTTAATTGCACCTATTACAAAAACAAATGTGCTTTACAAATGCTTTCTGTTTTAACTTTGGATCATTAAATTCTTTTAAATATATGTGGTTGTTTCATGAGGCCCTGATTGTCATGATTTCACAGTGTTTCCACCTTTTTTACCAACAGATGTGATCAATTCAATCAATTTATTATCATTTTTATTATTATTTTGTTGCTGTTAAGAGATGGGGATCTCATTGTCCAGGCTGCCCCTAAATTCCTGGGCTCAAGCTATCTTCCTGCCTTAGCCTTCTAGGTATATTATAGATTTAGAAATATCAATATACAACAATGTCTGTAAGGGTTTTTTTCTCTTTTTCTTTTTGGCAGCGCTGGGGATTGAACCCAAGGCCTTTCCAGCCCTCCTGTAAGTCCTTTAAAATATTAAATAACTATAAATAATTTCCTTATTCTGCAGTTGATGTTTTCAATATTTATTCCCTGAAGCATCTCTAGGTAAAATGTCACCCATTGACTGTACTTCTCAACAATGATCTACTCTTGCTGAATGGCTAAGGAAACTCTGGATCATTTCATCCAATAAAGATTGCTTCCAGGGTTAAAAACTTCTTAAAACAATACCTGTAATTTCATTTCCTATTCTCATTCCACTAAAAATTTAACTTCATCACCTCCAAAATTAGGAAACTCTTTTGCCAGTTCAAATCTCACCCCACCATACTTACCTGTCTTTATCACAACTTCCTAATGCGGTATGTACTGTCATTGTGCCACAAAAGTGTGCTGGGGGCTGGGGTTGTGGCTCAATGGTAGAGTGCTTGCCTAGCACATGTAAAGCACTGGGTTCCATCCTCAGCACCACATAAAAATAAATAAATAAATGTCCAACTACAACTAAAAAATCTCTCTCTCTCTCTCTCTCTCTCTCTCTCTCTATATATATATATATATATATATATATATATACACACACACACACACATATATATATGTGGTGATTTTGCTTTTCATACCTCAAGGCCTGTTAATTTAACAAATAGCCTAGTGCTTGCTCTAAGACACTTTACAAATATTGGTTCATTTAGTATATGAGGAAAGTGAAGTCATTAAGTGATTTGCCCAAGTGGACCAGCCAGGATTCAACCTGGGTCCCTATGGATCCAAAGTTAACATGCTTAGCCAATAAACAATGTTACCTTTGGTCCCAACATATTCACCACCTGAAATATAATTTCTCTCCCTCCACTATTTGAAAGTTACTATTCTTCCTTAAAGATACAGCTCAAATAACACTTTTGCATGAATTTTTTTCCTTAGTGATTCCATCACAAGATCTTCTTCGTTGCTCTGGCACTGCACCAAAGAGGATTATTACTTAAATGACCAGTATATGTCATTTCCCCAACTAGACAATGACCATTTTCAATACTTTTTATTTCCACTTAGAGTCACTTTCATAGTTCAGTCCAAGAGGCAAGTGCTCAAGGAACATGTTAAATTAATATGTAGCCCAAATCCTTGAAAAGAGGATATATTTTTTCGATACAGCCAAAAAAGTTATTTATGGTTTAGCTTACACTTAGCAGAGTCAAAATACCTACTTACAATCAGCCCCTCACTACTCCTCCCACAACTCAAAACTCCTCCTTAGGATTTAGGAAAACACCAACTCTTTTACCAGCAACCTGCTCTCAAGCGCAGAAGCCATCATAGCAAGAAACTATCCACTGCTCCTACTCAGTGCCTAGAACATAAAAATGCACAGTATAAAAGTGGTAAGGGGACAGAGCGCGCATATCGATTACTAGTCCCGGAAACAGGGTGGGTGGAAAAGTGCCAGAAACTTGTAAAAGACGGAAGTACGTTCCAGATCTGAGAAGTCAGGGGTCCAGATTCGGACCCATGGAAAGACTGGAAGTGGACCACAGCAAGAGAATCCTAGCTTGTGGCCTAAAACGGAAAAACAATGCAGTTCAGGGGTCACACTTTGTGGGGTACTGTTGTCAGTTCCCATCACCGACAGAGCGGCAATACCAGCCACAGCCGCCAGTCAAATGGCTCCACCGGTAGCTCCTTAAACAGTTGTCCAAATTCGCTCACCCCAACTCATTGCCACCAACTCGAAGAAACTTGCTAACCCGAGCCAGAGCCCGGGTCTTTGCAAAGCGTACGAGCACATAAACGCATGCGCAAATCCTATTACCTTGCGGACCAATCGCACTGCGACGCTGAGTGCTACGCCTGCGCAGTAGGCCTCTGGTCGCAGTTCCCAGTTCCTGGCTCCGGCAGGCGGGCTTCACTGTCCAATGTCCACTGGCATCTGGGGGGAGGAGCCTGCGTAGTGTGCGTGTGAGAGGAGGGGGGAGCGGGCTCGGGCCCGTGGTGTTTGACCCGTTGGTCGGTGAGTGAGAGGAAAAGGAAGGAGGAGGTCTGGAGTAGCGGTTGCCGAAATGTTCCGGTGTGGAGGCCTTGCAGCGGGTGCTTTCAAGCAGAAATTGGTGCCCTTGGTGCGGACAGTGTGCGTCCGAAGCCCCAGACAGAGGAACCGGCTCCCAGGTGACTGACCCATCCCGGGCAAACCCCACCTCGACGTCCAAGGGCCTGGGTGTCATAGGCTTGGCTACCCATTCCTCACAGCGTTCCCCCACCCCTCGAAAATCTTACACTCACTGTCGCATGGATTCCGAATTCGAGGGATACAAACCCTGAGTTTGCAAGCAGAGGAGTCGGCATAGCCTTGCCGACCTGACCTTCAAGAGATTTAAACCCCAGTAGTTGGCTTGAGGCCTTTTCTGGGGAGGGTTTGCTGTTTAGGGATTACAGAAAAACTGGGCATCTCATTGTCCACCGCTGCCTTCCTGCCACCCTCTCCTCGCCTTTTTAAAGCAATGAGATCAAGTATACTGTGTCATTTACTAATGGTGAGACTTTCAGCAGGACATTAAAGTCATATGCACAAGTTTTCTGTAAATGGGGTTAATACCTGCTCTACCTTCCAACCCAGATGAGATCTATAGATTTGAATGCCCTGTGAAACAGAAACGGTCTAATGCAAGATGTCAATCTGTTGTGCACCAGACACCAAGAGAATTGGCTCAAAATTAATTTGAGATGCCTGGTCAGTGTAATTCTTGGTGGTCATTAATGCTTCAAAGAGAGTTTGCAGAACACATTGTGTTTGTCCTCCATGAAGTTGGATCATCAAACTTTTAGAGCTGGAAGGTTGTTTTTTTTTTTTTTTTTTTTTTTTTTTTTGTGTGTGTGTGTGTGTGTGGTAACATTCAACCTACTCATTTTATGGATAATAAATTGAGGCACAGAGGTGAAATTACTGGCCCAAGGTCACATAATTAATAGGTAGAGCTAAGGATAGTTTGCCAGTCTCTAGGCCCCTAATCCTCTACAGTCCTACTCTTCTTCCCTTTCTGAGGTTACAAAAAGTTAAGAATGAATTTGGTTCCTTTCGCATTAATTAGTTCATTGTGATTCCGATATCCATTAATTTACCAGAGCATGGTTTACATCTGTCTGCTTATACAATCTCATGGAGATAATGAGGTGCATTTTTAATCAATAATATTTGAATGATAATCCCAGGGCATTTGCATTGACAAAATCAGAATTTATCATGGAGGCTTTTATATTGTGGAAACACCTTTTGGTTGATTTTTTTTTTTTTTTGGTGGGGGTGGTGGTGCTGGGGATTGCACATGCTAGGCAAGGCTTCTACCATTGAGCTATATCCCCAGGCCCCTTCTGGATGATTTAAAATTTAAAACATGGAAGCTATTTCCCTCCGATTTTTAAAGTCTTTACAAATCTGCATTTGAATAGTTTTTCCAGTTGCTGGGAGTCAGACATTTCCTGATAGGTGTATTGGGCATTATGTCCCAGGGCATATTGCTTTTGGAACCTGCCTTCCTTTTAAACTAATGCTCTGACCATGGGTGTCTTTTGCAGGGGTTTTTGTGCATCAGAATGTTGGTATTCTATGTAAATTTCACACAGAAAGGTAAAGATAAGGTAAAGATTTTCATCAACACTAGCCTTTCCAGTGTGAATTTATTTGGCCTTTCTAATGTGAATTTATTTTGCTAAGACTCACAGCTTTAGCCATGCATATTGGGGCATGCCTGTAATCCCAATCCCTGGAAAGGCTGGGGTAAGAAAATCACAAGTTTGAGGCCAGCCTGAACAATTTAGGGAAACTTGCCACAAAAATAAATAAATAAATAAAATTAAAGGGGCTGAGGTAATAGCCCAGTTGCAGAGCATTTTCATGATGAAAGCCCTAGGTTCAATTCCCAGCATGACACATACACAAACAAAAGAATCTCAGCCTTTACCAGCATTCTGAAGTCTAACCAGAAGGATTTGCATTTGCAAAGTTCAATTGCTTTATTAAAGATATTGTAAGGGGTTGACAATATTTAGAACTGCTGATAAATATGGACTCAAATGTTTTTTCCATTTCATGGCTTCATTTGAAGGCAGTCTACTGTAGGAAAATTCTGAATTCCTGTCATATTCATCTATCTAATTGTACATACTTATTCTTTGTCCTTTGGCCATGCACCAGAGCATGATATAACTTGCCTTTAAAAAATGGATGGGGGTAAGGTTACAATTTCAAAAAGAAATTATGATACTCTCATTTTAGGAATTAAGTCTGTTTTGTGGCTTGATTACCAACTGCTTTTAATCTGATTTCTTTTTCACATAGTAGCATTTGCTATATGTTTTTTTCAGAGGTAGGCAAGGTTTATACACCACTTTCCCCTCCTCTCTGCCCCTCACCTAGTTCTTTGCCAGGTTGTTAGCAAATTTTCTTCTTTATCTTTTCTTTTTGATTTTATGTTTCTTGTGTCAGCAAACTTTAAGCCTGCCTTGAAACTATCTCATCTACATATACCATTGTCGGGTTCATTTCCATATCCATTATATGTTGCCTTTCACCTTAAAACCACAGTAGTAGTGCCATGTACATGCCTGTAACTCCAGCAGTCTGGGAGGCTGAGGCAGGAGGATTGTGAGTTCATAGCCAGCCTCAGCAATGGTGAGACGCTAAGCAACTCAGTGAGACCTTGTCTCTAAATAAAATATAAAAATAGGACTGCAGTAGTGGCTCATTGGTCGAGTGCCCCTGAGTTCAATCCCTGGTATCAAAAACATTAATAAATGAATAAAAAAACGAACAGTAGTAAGCTACTGTGTGCTATTTTTTAGATGTGCTGCCTCCTTCCAGAAATGATTAAAGGTAACTAATAGTCACAAGTTTATGTCTGCATTCAGCCCTGAGAAGCAGATGGGTTAGATAATGGATATTTTTTTCTGTTCTGTAACATTTTATCTGATAACCAAACATTGTGCTGCCCATGTGATCAAACTGCTCACTGACTCCCTGACCATAAGTTCAAATGTTTAATATTTTTCTCTATTTGGAATCCTTCTCACCTCTTTAAAGAGGAAACTTGAATTCTTTGTGGGCTAGATCTTAGCATTATGGACATTGCCAAATGATACTTTTAAAGCCAGGAGATGAGTCTTCCTTCACTCTTTTTTGCTTAGACAGGATTTTTCAGAAGAAAATCTTTTGCAAGTAAGCCTTTTCTATAACCAGTTAATAAGTTAGATTTTCTAGAATGTTTGTAACTTTTTAAGGGAGTAGCTGCATGTCTTAACATTCTTCTAGATCATGTTTCCAAAAGTTTCTGGGTCATATGAATTGATTGGAGGACAGAACCCAAACCTACTCCAGGAGAGACTCCTGGGAATGAGAATGAATGAATATCTCCAGGTTAGAGTCCTAGATATAATTCATATGATTAGAAAAGTTTGGGGAGTACTGTTTTGCATGAGTAGTGACTCTTTCCATTCTACTCCACTGCCCCAAGGTTTATAAAACCAAACTGAGCAACTCTGATGATTAGTGTCAAGCTCATTTTCTCAGATTCAGAGTCATTTTTCCTCCTAAACTAAACACTACCTGAAGAGTAGGATTATGTCCTATCTATTCTTGTGCCTTCAGTGTCTTATACAGTCTCTGGCACATGGTAAATTCTCCATAGCTAAATGCTAGTTCTGTGGAAGACTTTGCAGAATAGAGTTAAATGTCTTTCTTTGTCATTGAAATAATTTTTCCTTTTGTGCCTTTCATCAGAGTGGTTCATACTATACTATAGTTATTACCACTCTGATTTTTCTGAAATTCTAGCAAAGTTGATACTTTAAAAGGCTGATAGTCACGTGCCTCATCCCATAATCATAGTAACTTGGGAGTCTAAGGCAGTAGAAGCACAAGTTCAAGGCCAACCTTAGCAACTTAGCAAGATCATGTCTCAAAAAAATGAAAAGGGCTGGGGACGTAGCTCAGTGTAAGTTTAATTCCTGTACCAAAAAAAAAAAAAGGATCAATAAACAAATAGTTGTCATACTCCTTAAAAGAAGCATCTAGCTAAAATTGGCACTCATCCAGGCATGGTGGTGCATACCCATAATTCTAGCAACTTGGGAGGCTGAGGCAGGAAGATGGCAAGTTTGAGGCCACTCTCAGCAATTTAGAAAGGCCCTAAGCAGTTTAGCGAGTCCCTGTCTCAAAAAGTGCTGGGGATTTGGCTCATTGGTAAAGCGCCCCTGGGGTCTATCCATGGTACCAACAAATAAATAAATAAATAGGCTCTCTCTGTAGGTGTTCTGCCCTCTGTTTTATTCATGTTAGAAAAATCAGTTTGACACTCAGGAATCAGGTCTCAAGAGCATATATAGACCTCTTAACCATTTGGGATTCCTAGGTGCCTCGGTGTGTAGATATGTTTCTGGAACAGGCCTTCAGGGAGTATGGAAAAATGGATTATGAAACCTACAGAAATGAGTTTGCTGGTTTAGGTACTGTTCTGATGCTAATCTGTGGTGTTTAAATTTTTTTAAATTTTTGCTAATTTATTAAACAACATGAAAGTAAATGGGATCTGGTTAAAAGAACATTGCAAATAATTTTTAAATGTTAAGTCAACATCAATTTCTATCTCCTTCCTTCATTTATTCATTCAACAAACATTTATTGAGGAAACACATGCTATGTATCATGCACTGTTACACAGAACAAATTGGCTTATTGGAAATCAAACACTAAGTGTGCAGAAGAAAGCTCAACCTGTATATGTGCAGTCTAACTGCAGTTTTTCTTCTTCTTTTTCTCTTTTTGATACTGGGGATTGATCCCAGGGATGCTTTACCACACTGAGCTACATTCCCAGTCCTTTTATTTTTTATTTTGAGACAGGGTCTCATTAAGTTGCTGGAGGTCTTACTAAATTGCCACCTGCCTCAGCCTGGGGGCTATAGTCACTGGGATTACAGGTTTATGTAACCACACCTAGCCTGACTGCAGAAAATTCCAAACAAGGAAACTAGTGCAATAATGAGAAGTCAAGAAGTAACTCCACTTTTCCCATTTTGGTAAGATAAGTGAAAAAGCATTTTTCAGTCATGATGGAAATTTTTCTAAAGTTTTGAAACTCTGGAGAGAGTGGTATAGCAGTACTTTCATGGGTAAAAGAAAATCAGATAAGAATATAAACATCCATATAATACTTACCTTGGTACCTTTTACAAAATTAAAGTAATTTTGTAGTTATGTAAAAAGTTCTTTTAATGATAGTAGTGTATTATATTTCTTTTCAAGCAGTAGCTTAAATGTTAGCTTTTTAAAGTCAATTTACTTTTTTTTAGAGAGAGAGAGAGAATTTTAATATTTATTTTTTTAGTTATCGGCGGACACAACATCTTTGTTTGTATGTGGTGCTGAGGATTGAACCTGGGCCGCACGCATGCCAGGCGAGCGCGCTACCGCTTGAGCCACATCCCCAGCCCCAATTTACTTTTTTTAAAATATTTTTTTAGTTGTAGATAGACATAATTTGCCAGGGATCGAATCCAGTACCTCACACATGCTAGGCAAGCACTCTACCACTGAGCCATAACCCTGGTCCCAAAGTCAATTTACTTTTACATATCTTCTTTTCAGGGTAAATTGAGGCAAAACTGGAACTTTCCTCAATTTATGCTTTGTTTTATCAGTCCATGAAAAGCAAGCAAAAAAAAAAAAAAACAGAATAAACACAGCAGTGTTAAATTCAAGTTGTTATAGTGTTTGTATTTAGTATCTTCTAGAAGGATAAACAGAATTTTTTAAAAGAACATTTATGTTCTGGGCTAAACATGGGAACCAAGCTTAATCACATGGAACTTTTTCTTGCCAGTTTCATTTTCTAAGCTCTTCCAGTTATTCATTTCTACTTCTAAATCTTTATCATTTTTATGGGCATCTGAAAATCAAAAACTTGCCCAGATTAAGATAAGCTTCTCCCCCTTTCACATGTTTATTTTCATGATTTATTGTTATTTCCAAATATTAACCATTTATTTCATGTTGTGATGAAAGTTTCTAAAGCAGGTAAGAAATAAGAAAAGAAAAATACATTTCC
This sequence comes from Marmota flaviventris, assembly GCF_047511675.1. NCBI lineage: Eukaryota > Metazoa > Chordata > Mammalia > Rodentia > Sciuridae > Marmota > Marmota flaviventris. The sequence goes on along the minus strand of NC_092518.1, from coordinate 112,341,162 downwards.
TTTTCTAAGAGTGTAGATCCAGTGTCTCTATCTGTAATTCAGAAATCCCAATAGAACTGTCAGGGTTTTGTAACTCATTTGCAGGTCAGTATAAAACTTGACCTGAATTGGAGAGAGGCTACTATAATTGTGTGTGTGTGTGTGTGTGTGTGTGCGCGTGCGTGCGTGCGTGTTTTTGCTGGGGATCGAACCCAAGGCCTTGTGCATATGAGGCAAGCACTTTACCAACTGAGCTATGTCTCCAGCCCTACTTACAATTTTTTAAATCCGCATGTAGTGTAGTTGGTCATAGAAATATTAATGTGCTTGACTCTAGTTAGCTGCCTCTTACTGTGCCAGGTGTCACTACGTGGTATGTACGTTATATTTAAGACCAATTTTGAGTGCCCAAGTATTTTAGATGAGAGACTGCAAATCTGTATTGGACTGGTTTTTACCCCCCCCCCCATCCTGGCACTGTGAAAGCAAGAGGGAAAGTGCATTATGATGATGATGATCATCATCATCATCTGGGGATTGAACTCAGGGGCACTCAACTGAACCAATGAGCCCCAGCCCCAGCCCTATTTTGTATTTTATTTAGAGACAGGATCTCACTGAGTTGCTTAGCACCTAGCCATTGCTGAGGCTGGCTTTGAACTCGTGATCCTCCTGTCTCAGCCTCCTGAGCCACTGGGGGGAAAGCACCTTATTTTTAATCTCTGCGAGTACAGGTGAAATGCCACTACCAGGGCCCATTCTGTTTGTCTTTATGAATGTTTTCTCTGATATGTGGAAGCTAACCCACAATAAGCATAAACAGGGAGGAATAGAAGTTTACTAAGTAGACAAAGGGGAATGAAGGAAAGGGATAGGGAATAGGAAAAAGACAGTGGAATAAAACTGACATAATTCTCCTGTGTTCATATATGGATATACCACAGTGACTCTACATTGTGTATATCCACAAGAAATTAATTTGAAAAAATATAAGTAAATGGCAGAAATATCAGAGGGATGGGGAAAGAGAAGGAGGAAGAGAGTTGCCGGGGTAAGAATTAAAGAACCTAGTCAGGACTGGAGTGTATCCACCAGCATCTAGTAGTTTCAAGCTGTGGTGTCACCCACCCAGGGTCATCAGATATATTCATCTAGGAATTTCTAAGAAGGCAAATTCCTTTATTTTTAGGGTGTACTCATCTGTTATTCCCAAATTATGCATACAGTTAAACATAAATTCTTTGTCCTAGAATTCTAAATAAAATTTGTTTGCCTTTCTTTTATTTCTTTTTAGTTATACATGACAGTAGAGTATATTTTGACATATCATACATACATGGAGTATAACTTCCCATTCTTTTGGCCGTATATGATGTGGAGTTACACTGGTCCATTATTCATATATGAGCATAGGGAAAGTTATATCCAATACATTCCACTGTCTTTCTAGCCCCCTCCCCATCCCTTCCCTTCATTCCCCTTTGTCTACTTCACTGAACTTCTATACTTCCCCTCCCTACCCTCCTTTATTATGGATTAGCATGTACATATCAGAGAACATTTCTGCCTTTGGTTTTTTGGGACTGGCTTATTTCCCTTAGCATAATATTCTCCATTTCCAGCCTTAGAAATGCAAATTCTTTAGGCCCATCCCAGACCTAGAATTAGAAATACTGGGAGTAGGGCCTGACCAGCTACTATTTTTGGCGGGGGTAGGGGGGGATACCAGGAATTGAACTCAGGGGCACTTGACCAGTGAGCCACAATCCCAGCCCTGAGTTGCTTAGTGCTTTACTAAGTTGCTGAGGCTAGATTTGAACTCACGATCCTTCTGTCTCAGCCTCCTCCCAAGCCACTGGAATTACAGGTGTGTGCCACTGTACCCAGCTCCAACTACTTTTTAACAAACCTTCCAGGGGATTCTAACACACTTTAAAGTTTGAGAAGCATTATTCTAGATTAAAGTTTGCAAACTACAATTATAGGCCAAACTTGGTCTATGGCCTCCTGCTTTTTGTATGCCTCACAAGCTAAAAATGGTTTTAACATTTTTAAAATGACCAAAAAATATGAAATACTATTTTGTAGCACATAAAATTATGTAAAATTCAACTTTTAATGTCCATAAATAAAATTTTATTGGAATGCAGTCATGCCATTCATTTATGTGTTGTTCATGGCTGCTTTTATGCACCATCAGCAAAATTAAATAGTTATAGCAGAGACCAAACAGCCCACAAAGCTGAAAACATTTACTATTTGATCCTTACAGGAAAAAAAAATGCTGCTCTAGGTCAATAGTCAGCAACCATGAGGGATGGCACAAACAAAGAAGGTACTGAGACCTTCCTTCATCTGAAAATGTCAGCATCCCCCTGGAGAAAGAAATCTATGAAAGTCTTACATTTCCATGTGTGAGTGTTATGATGATCATCAGATCATTACATAACTCTATGTACTACATCAGAATAACCTTGTATTATTTTGGAGGAGCAGGAGCCAGATCATTGGTGGACATTTTAAATTTTGTCATTTGGGAAAATATTTTGTAGTCTAAAATTCTTCAGTTCCTTTGGGGAGATAAATTCACTTATGAAATTTTTTTTTCTGATTTTGTTCTGAGTTTTAACATTTCTTTCTTCTAAGACACATTACCTTTCATGCCAGACTAACTGTGTCCTAAGTTGTTTTGCAGTGTTTAATTTGTGTGGGGTTTGAGCTATTTAGATTACTCCTGAAATGTCCCAAGTAGTTTGTAGTTAACTTTGTGTGCAGTTGGTCGTCTGTTTCCACAGGTTCCATATCCACAGATTCAACCAATCACAGATCAAAAATATTTTTTTTCAAAGTTGCTTCTGTGCTGAATATGTTTAGGCTGATTTCTTGTCATTATTCCCTAAATAATTTAGTATAACAACTATTTACATTAAGTTTTATTAGTAATCTGGAGATGATTTAAAGTATAAAAGGGGATGTATATAGATTATATGCAAACACCATGTCATTCTATATAAGGGACTTGAGCACCATAGATTTTGGTATCTTCCAGGGGTCCTGGAACCAATCCTCTTCTCCTGTAGATACCAAGAGATGACTATATCTACCCAATCAGTCATCTCTCTGTGTTTTCTTCATTTATGGTGAATATGTAAAGGGAGAATATTTGATGAACTGCTTATATGTTTTTAATGAACTTTTCTGGAAGCTATCAGTTTCCTCATTGGGCAGCAATAAATTGTCTCTCAAAAACTCCAACAGGGCTGTGGATGTGGCTCAAGCGGTAGCGCGCTCTCTTGGCATGTGTGCGGCCCGGGTTCGATCCTCAGCACCACATACAAACAAAGATGTTGTGTCCACCGATAACTAGAAAATAAATATTAAAATTCTCTCTCTCTCTCTCTCCCTCTCTCTTTAAAAAAAAAAAAAAAAAAAAAAACCTCCAACAACTTGGGGGCTGGAGTTGTGGCTTAGTGGTAGAGCGCTTGCCTAGCACATATGAGGCACTCGGTTCGATCCTCACTACCACATAAAAATAAATAAATAATGGTATTAAAAAAACTTCAACTTAAAATGTACATTTCAGATATCTGTAGTATTTATGTATACATTTTCAATTGTTTTTGTTTTTTTTTTTTTTGGTCATTGAACATTAAACACCATGCAGTGCAATGTGTAGTAAGTCTTTACATCTACAATGCATTGACATTTAATCAAATCATAAACATGTATTAACTGTTTTATTTTTGTGTGTGTGTATGTGTGTCTTAAAAAATTGTGTTCCTTTAGGCAACTTGATCCAGCGATGGCATGTTCCACTAGAACTCCAGATGACAAGACAAATGGCTAGCTCTGGTGCATCAGGGGGCAAAATCGATAATTCTGTGTTAGTCCTTATTGTGGGCTTATCAACAATAGGAGCTGGTGCATATGTAAGTAGAAAAGCAGCTTGTGTAGAGAAGCTGCCAAACAGCTCCCATTTATAGATTCAGTACTACTCTGCTTTAAAAGTTTTGCAACTAATTCTCCTTTTGGAAAATTTTTCAAAAAGCCTTCTTTAAAGTGCCTACTGTCTAATATCCTATTGAGCCAATGTGGAAATGACTGAAATTTTATTTCATGTTGATTGATGATCTTCATTCTTTTCACTTGTCTTTTTACTCTTTATTTGAAAGCCACTGTTTTCTTAGGTTTGACTAACCTGAAAATTGTACCTGTTCTCTTGGATATAACATACTAACCTATGAATAAAGCAAAAATTCATTGCAGCTCCTTAGCACAATATTTGATTTTGATCCATTTATCAAATATTTTATTTTTCCTCACTTTGCGATTGACACTTAAAAAAAAAAAAACAGCAACAGCCTTCAATCAAAAATATGCATTACTAAAAAGAAAACTATCCCTGAATCTTCCCAAAGACTAAATTTTAGAAGCAGGCCTAGTATCTTCAATTTTAGAGTGGAGTTTGTGTGAGGTGAGAAGTATGGTGTTTAATTGCTATGTAGTATTAGCACAATTATATCTCCTTAAATGAACTCTAATCAGCTTAGTGGGTCACAAAGGAATTATTCTGTGGGTGTTTTTTTTTTTCTTTAAACTTGGCAGGGTTTACTGTGACTAAGCAGATCAGTCTAAAGTTGGATCCTGTAAGGTTGAGTGAACCAATTCAGGTATCACCCACTAACACACTTGATTGAAGAGAGCTGTTTGTTTTACTATGAGTGAATGGTTGGAAACCATTGCCATATTAGTTCTTTCTCATTGGCAAGACAGCAAACTTATCTTTGTTCCTTGGTCACTAATTTTAAAAAAAGGGACAGCTGGGTACAGCGGCACAATCTCAGCAACTTGGAAGGCTGAAGCGGGAGGATCACAAGTTCAAGGCCAGCCTCAGCAACTTAGTAAGGCCCTGTCTCAAAAATAAAAAGGAGAGGGACTGGGGATGTGACTCAGTGGTAAAGCACCTCTGGGTTCAATCCTCAGCACCAAAATAAAAAAGGAAGGGGACATGAAAATTATTTGAAGTTGCCTTTGTCCTCCTATCTGACCTGACTCCCAAATGCACAAGAAGAGTAGCCAGCCCTGCCAGTTGTGAGTCAAATCAGTAAGAAATAGGTGAGATCTGTCTGATAACGTTTTGATGAAAGATAATATTCTCCTCCAATCCTGGTACAGCATTTTTAATTTTTTTCTTTTTTAGCACAGAATAATCAAAAAATGCTTCCCTGCCTTTGTACTGAATATTTCTTCATTAATACTTAGTGCCTTTTCTATTTCCTTTTGTTTCTTTCCTGGCCTTATCTTTACCTACAGTTGTGCAGTGTCATCACCTAGGATCCCCTTCTAGATCACTAGCGTCTGCAGGTGCTTCTGGGAAAGATGGCAGCAGCCTAGTATACTTCTTAATTGTAGGAGCAACAGTCACTGGGGCAGGAGTTTATTATGTAAGATGCTTACACTAAAATATATTTGGGGGTATGGTGGGTGAGACCATGGCACTAATGAAAACTTGATCCATTAGACTATAGTAAAATATTCACAGCATGTGCTTTCTCTAGGCATTTATTAAAGGGACATTGTCAGTCACTAGAGAGTCCTCAAATTCCTTTTTTTAAACTGTTGAAGTCCTCCTGTATAGATCTAAAACCATCAATTTAAAGCCAAATCCTCATCATCAACACTTTGTTTGAAACTGTTTCCAATTTCATACCTATTTTTATCACTAAATTATATTGTGCTTTAGTGCTGCATGTGTAACAAGAGTCACGAAGAGTAAATGTTAATAAGCAAATAAAGTTAACTTGAGAACCATCCTTTTTGGATTATTTTAGGCAAAATGTAATTTTTGTGGTTTGTGGAAAATGATCAACTCGACTGAAAAGGCATTTTATAGAATGCTTCTGGGGAGGGCCAAAAAGCCATAGAAATTGCAGTATTCTCCCCACCCACCCACAGCTTCTACTTCCAAGTAAATGCATTTGGCAGTGTCCCTTTTGTAATCTCTAATTTGGTCAAACTAGTGGCTAAAGTGATACACGCTAACATATTCATGTAGATTGCTTTCCTAAATGCCTCTTGTTCATCATTCAGATACTACCCTCTGTCTGAGCCTTAACTTTTCCATTTCACGTCTCTCTCAGCTTTTCCCATTGGTTCAACCCCATTCATTCAAAAATAGATTTGAAGGTGTTTGCAACAGATGTGTGTATTTATAATAATTTAAACCCATTAAACCTGTGGTTTGTTGCCTTACCAGAGTTGGATGCCTCCACAGAGTTGACCATGCAAATTTTCTTGCTGTCAAGCCATGAGACAGGGTCATCACTGTTGCTTTTTCCTGTCTTAGAAATAGCAAAGAAACATGTGTTCCTCTCAAGCCATTCAGTTAAATGCCTCATCTCCCTCTGTGTTTATCCAACACTGGTGGTAATAAAACTATGATATTATAGTAGATCCAATGATAAGCTCTTGTCTACCTACAGCTGTTATCAAACTACTTTGTACACTGTTGTTTAATTTTTTTATCCAATACTGGGGATTTAACCCAGGGGTGCTATACCTCCAGCTCTTTTTATTTTATTTTGAGACAGGGTCTCACCAGTTGCTGAGGCTGGCCTCAAACTTGTGATTCTCCTGCTTCAGCTTCCTGAGTAATTGGTATTTTAGCTTTTTTTAAAAAAAAATCTTCATTTTGTTAATTTATTTTTATGTGGTGCTGAGGATTGAACCCAGTGCCTCACATGTATGAGACAAGTGCTCTGCCACTGAGCCACAACCCCAGCCCCAGTATTTTAGCTTTTAAATGTGTTGAAACCTTGATGTGAGGTGACTTGGATTTTCTTCTCTGAAATTGTTATTAGTCTCAAGAGAAATGTTAACTTAAAATTAGAGCCTGGATTTGGTGAGATGTGGCTGTAAGTTGTTTAGTGTTTGTATTAGATTCTCAGACTATCATAACAAAACACCACAGACTGCATGGCTTAAACAACAGAAGTTTATTTTCTCATAGTTCTGAAGGCTGGAAATTGCAAGATCCTGGTCAGTCAGGGTTCAGTTTCTGGTAAGGACTCTCTTCATGGATTGCAGACAGCCACCTTTTTGCTGTGTCCTTACATGGTGGAAAGCAAGTTAGGTAGTTTTGTTGTGTCTGTGTTCTCTCCCCCGTCCCCCCCACCATACTAGGATTGAATCCAGGGGCACTCTAACTGAGCTACATCCCCAGATCTTTTTATTTTGAGGCAGAGTCTTGCTGATTTCCTGGGGCTGGCCTTGAACTTGGCAATCCTCCTCCGTCAGCCTCACTAGTCACTAGGATCAGAGGCCTATGCAGGGCTCTTCTCTTCTTATAAAGGCACCAGCCCTAAAGGATTAGGGCCCACCCTTATGGCTTCATTTAACCTCCATCATTTCCTAAAAGCCCCATGTCTACATACTGTCACATTGGAGGTTAGGACTTCAGAGTGTGAATTGGGGAGAGGACACAAACTTCCAGTACTTAACTATTCCTTCATAATTGTTTTCTCTCATTTGAGGAAATGTTCCTAATTTGAATATGATCACTACTTTAGCAATTCCTTTATCAAAAGCTCTTTACTATCTTTCCACTTTACCCCCCACACACAAAGAAGGGAGCTTTTTAAAAACTTTCACCATGTTCCACAGTAAAAAATGCATTTTTGTCTTACACCTCAACCTATATAGCTACAAATACATAAAACTGAAAGTTTCAAGCAATGATACTTTTACTAGATGTGATATGCTCTGATGTTTTCCCTAATGCTGGTTGGTGGTAACCTGTAGACTGATTTAACAGCCCACTAATGGGTTGCAACCACACAATCTGAGAAACTTTGGTTTTGAACAGCATTTCTGCTGCCTAGATGTAAACATGAGCTTCTGATTGGCATCCACATGAGAGCATTTCTTCCTCTTGCTGGTGACTTTCTCTAGGACCACAGGTAGATCCCCTAGTCTCAGTCTGCTATAGCCAAAATGGCATTTAGAATATTTAATGAAATTGAATATTTGGGCCTTTGCCATTATTCAACTGACAGGAGCACATTGCCGCATCCAAAAAATGACCTGTTTGGTTCCAAATCTGCTTAAAACAAACAGCACCATATTCATCTTTTTAGAAAGGTTTTCCCCACTAATACTTTTCACAAATTTATAGTATTTCTTAACCCAACATGTATTTATGTCACTAATTAGAAATCTGTGCAAAGTGGGACTATAGAAACCCTTGGGGGAAAGGTAAATTTTTATTTAGTATGCCTGTAAGCTTATTTATATTCTTAAACTTTTAGCTTAAAAGCTGATATACGTACACATATAACCTCATTCTTGCCCGTTCCCTACTAAATCTGTTTCTTGCTCTGCTCTTCCCTTCATGTGTGAAGCCATTAGGAGGTATGAGCCAGGCTTAGACCATTTTCTCCTGTCATTCCCAATATGAACATGGCCCTAGTTTATTTATCCATTCATTCATGTTGACCAGATTAAACCATCTTTTGGTAAAAGTCTTTTTTTTTTTTTTTTTTTTTGATGCTGTGAATTGAACCCTTGGCTTGTGCATACTAAGTATGTGTTCTACCTCTAAACTACATCCCCAGCCCAAAAGTCTCTTTCCTAAATAGAAAAAAAAATTTAAATATGGATAAATACTGGACTTGTATATACATAGTAACCTGATGCCAAGATTTAAAAAAAAAAAAAACTCTTCCTTCCTGAAATTAATGTTAATTGAATTCAGTTCACTTATTTGATGAATTTAGTGGTAAATTGAAAGAATACCCATTGTCTTTTAACATATAGTAGTTTCTACTCCATCTGTCTCATGTTAATTTGTTTCAGATTGATGAATGTTAAACTGAACTCTTAGGGTCCAGATTCCCCAGTTGTAATATGTCACTTAATGGGCTGCTCTGCTTACTCTAGTTAATTACAGAAGTAATTAATTAATTAATTAATCAATCAATCTGGGGCTTCGTTTGACATGTGGTCATTTAAATTCCTGTTCTTGCCTACCACTTTTTAAAAAGTCACTATTAGAGCTGGGATATGTACTTTAGTCATAGAATGCTTACCTAGTATGTGCAGGGCTCCAGGTTTAATCCTCAGTACCAATAAATATATTAAAATTTTAAAAATAAACAAAAAGTCACTAATAGGTGTTGTGTGTCATAAAATGAACAACCAATAATAACAAAACCTAGTCATAATACCAAGATATCCTTCTTCAGTATGAAAGGGTAGAAAACAGTATGTTTGATACAAGTATTTAGGCAAGGTGTTTGAACCTTCATAATATATGTGTGTAGTCTTTCTGAGTGAGACTCTTGCCTCATCAATTTAGAAAAAGGACAGGCTGTTGAGGGAAAGATGAGTTACTCTATAAGAATAGGACACAGGTGGCCACATATCCAAGCAATTATCTGAGTACCTTAGCAAACCTGGAATAGGTCTACCAAGAAATTTTTATTTCCCAACTTCTGCTTGAGATCATGTAGATTGACTTCATAGCCAGCAATAGCCCGGAGCCCTATTCTGTACTGATATAAACATTAGCCCTTTCTAGCACTTACTAGTATGAATTATTTTTTTCTTTATCTGTACCTTCAGAATTAAATATCATGAGAGTTTTTTTACAGAGAGCCTCAGAAAATCTGAAACTGGTGTATTTCCATTTGATTTTGAATAGTCTTGATTTAATTTTTGAATAGTCTTCATTTAATTTTGAATACACCAAGTGTGTATATATCCATATTTTTAAAGAATTTTGCCTCAGTAATATTAATATAGAGGAACTGTAGACAAAAGCTTCTCATTTAATTGAAAGATGATATTCCTGATATTCCTTGTGGTTTGAGTTAGCTGTATGCTGAAATAATCTTTTTCTGTGTTTGGATCTGCAGGCCTACAAAACGATAAAAGATGACCAAAAAAGATATAATGAAAGAATATCAGAGTTAGGGATGACACCAGAAGAGAAACAGAGAAGGGCCACATCATCTGGTGAGTATGTCCTGAGCTCTCATTATGTGTAATTTGAAACTCATGAAGAGAAAGTTCTAAGTGGTTTGGGTGCCATGGTTTGTAAATTATCTTATAGAAGTGATGATAGTGTAAGATTGTAAATCATGGTGTAACCCCCAAACCAGGAGCAATTTGTTAAAATGTTTGTCTGGCATTTGGGCTTGATGATAAAATGAGGGTGATTATGATTCCTTTTTTCTTCATATTAGATTGTTTTGGGGAAGGGTATTGGGGATTGAACCCAGGGGCACTATACCCTAAGCCACATCCCCAGCTATTTTTATTTTTTTTAAATTTTGAGGCAGGGTCTCACTAAGTGACCAAGGCTGGCCTCAAATTTGCAGTCCTCCTGTGTCAGCCTCCTGAATAGCTGGCATTATAGGCATATGCCACTGTGCTTGATATATTAGATTCTTAAAATACAAGGTTGGTGAGGAAAATTACTGAAAAAGAGATAAAAGCCATTTTTTCAATGAGCAAAAAAATTTTGTCTGTTATGTTCCCCTTTTGAGACTTGGTTTTTCAGAGAGGAATTGTTTTAATCCTTTAATAAGCCCCTCAGATATGGGTAGGTGGTTTGCCTTGCTTTCTTCAATAGCCTTCTTATTCTTGATCCTTGTATAATAATCCCCAATTGACTTCCTGGGTGTTCTCCCTTTATTGCTAACAAAAGGTGAAACTGAACTTGATATTATCTTGGTGGTCAGTAGGAAATTAATGGGCAGGGTACAAGCCTACTAATATATACTTTCTAGTATATTTTAGAAATAACTAAATATTTAAGCTAGGACCTTATTCACTACAGAGCTAATGAATAAATGACATGGGCCAAATAATTCACCTTTTTTGGTATTTTTTCACTTGTGAAGTGAAAGGAATACTTGCTTTACCTCTCCTATTAGGATACTGTGAAGGTTGTTTTTTTGTTTGTTTTTTAACATTGCTGGGGATTGAACCTAGGGGCTCAAGCATGCTAGGCAAGTGCTTCAGTCACACCATAGCAAATTTATTTAGTGTAGGTGCTATGTTTTGCTACTTTTTTTTTTTGGTACTGGGGATTGAACCCAGGGGTGCTTAACCACTGAGTCACATCCCCAGCCCTTTTTATATTTTATTTTGAGATAGGCCTTGCTAAGTTGCTGAAGCTGGCTTTGAACATGTGATCCTCCTGCCTCAGCCTCCTGAGCTGCTAGGATTACAGGCATGTGCCACTGCACCCATCTGTTTTACTACCTTTATGTAAAAGATTGAGACCAAGTGCAAGTTGATTTTTTTTTTAATAATAACAAAGAGTCATCTGAGTCTGTAAGATTCACTCTGGGTTGGCACAGTGGCAAATGCCTGGAATCTCAGTGGCTCAGGAGGCTGAGGCAGGAGGATTGCAAGTTTGAGGTCAGCCTCAGTAACTTAGGCCCTAAGCAACTTGGAGAGACCCTGTTTCAAAAAAAAAAAAAAGCACTGGGGAGGTGGTTCAGTTGTAAAGCACCCTTGGGTTCAATACCCAGTAACAACAATAATAAAAAGATTCACCCTGTTTGGTCTATTGCTTAAAGCTCCAGAAGGCGAGCCGGTTCCTCAGGTCAGAATACCAAGTCATGTTCCTTTCCTACTAATCGGTGGAGGCACTGCTGCTTTTGCTGCAGCCAGATCCATCCGGGCTCGGGATCCTGGGGCCAGGGTAAGTTGCATGTTATTTTGTTTGGCACAGAGGATATAGTCTGGTAGCACTCAGCCTATGTGAACACTTTGACATTTGCCTCTTTTTAAATGACTTGGCTCTGATACGTATTGCTATTTTTGTATCTAAAGGTACTGATCGTATCTGAAGATCCTGAGCTGCCATACATGCGACCTCCTCTTTCAAAAGAACTGTGGTTTTCAGATGATCCAAATGTCACAAAGACACTGCGATTCAAACAGTGGAATGGAAAGGAAAGAAGGTTTGTTTGCTTATGTAAAATGGGCCTAACTATCAACTTCAACTGAGTATAGGAGCAGGTTAGGATTTTGCCATGTGTGCAACAAATAGGAAGGATGACTTGGCTATATGCAGGAATACCCTACAGTTTAGAAGCAACAGGCTACAAAGAACATTCTGGATTCTGTTACCAGATCTACCAACAATTGGTAGTAAATGTTAGCCTCCGAAATACTAAGGTTCCTATTTCTGGTACCTTTAGGATAGATTTCTCAGGTGACGATGCACTTGGCCTCTGTTGTCACTTCTTCACACTTGCCTGGGAATGTCCCATAAAAGGAAAAGAAACTGTTTAATGGCCTTTTCTCTGACACCCTAGCCTGCATTCAGAATTTCAGTAATAGGGTGGGAAGACAGTAAAGAGGAGTCTCTTTATCGGAATGTTTGCATAAGAGACTTGGAGCTACAGGTCCAGAAGCCTTTCCCCTTACAAAGGACTCCTTAGAAGATCTCTTGATTCCAGCACTATGTTCTTTGGGTTTCAATTCTTTCTCATTAAGTGATCCCTTTGATACTGAACTAAGTTTTACAGATCTACCAGTTCCAGGTGCTTATAACATTTTTCTGCCTCTTTTCCATACAGCATATATTTCCAGCCACCTTCTTTCTATGTCTCTGCTCAGGACCTGCCTCATATTGAGAATGGTGGTGTGGCTGTCCTCACTGGGAAGAAGGTGAGCTGGTAGGCTGCTTCCTTTGTCAGGTTCTGTGTAGGTGCCAACCAGCAAGTATGTTGATGTGTATTTCCACTATCATTGATGTCTTCCCTGCCACTGTAGTTCATCAAAGAAGGACCAAGTCATTTTAGGATTAATATTACTTAGTGTATCTGTCTCGGAGAAAACTAGTTTCGAAGCCTAGGAAACTGGGCTGGCTAAACTTTCTTAAGGAACTTCTATTTTTGAGAACCATATTTCTAAAAGTTGTTTCTGATCGTATTTGCTTTTCTGCCCTTCCTCCTCCTTCCTATTTTTCATACTAACTTCTCTCTGGGATTATTGATGACAATATTTTGCTGAAGGTACAAAGCTCAGTGGGTGGAATCCAGAGCACAAATGGGGGTTTGATCTTTGACAAGGACAGCCTGACTTCTCTTTAAGGGGCATAATGCAGAAAAGGTGGATATAGGTTTGTGGATAAACTGATAATGAGACATTATATGTTAAGTGTCGCCCATGTATAAATGACACACAGGCCCTGCCCACTAGGGGATAATGGTAATAGGCAGGAACAAATCATAACACATAGATGTGTATAAGAGTGATGCAGTGTGTCATGGGAATCACAGGGAAGAATATCCAGCACAGCAATGGATCAGGAAAAGTTTCCTAGAAGAGGAACTCTTATAGAATGGGAAGTCTTAGGGAATGAAGAGATATAAAGTAGAGAAGAACAAAGAGCTTTCAAGTAAAAAAAACATTCAAATAAAAATGAATAGCATAGGGCTGGGGCTTTAGCTCAGTGGCAGAACACTTGCCTAGCATATGTGAAGCACTGGGTTCAATCCTCAGCACCACATAAAAATAAATAAATAAATACATAAAGGCATGCTGTCCACCTACAACTGTATAAAATTTTTTTAAAAATGAATAACATAAACAAAGAGTGAAGAGTATGGGAAAGCATATTTGCTGCAAGAAAAAACAAGTTACTAGGTACTAAAAAACAAGTTACAAGGTACTAAAAGAGCAGAAAATTCAAGTTAGGGAGTTGTAAGAGATGAAACAGAAGTTACGCAGAGCCCTGGTTGTTAAGGGCTTTGTTTGCTGTGTGAAGGAGCTTGAGCTTTATCTGTGGTAGTGAGCTATCAAGTTTTAGGCAAGGATATAAAACACTTGCACTGGATTTTCAATGATCACTATTGGCTATGACAAGGATGGATTTCAGAGAAAAGACTAGAGATAGATCATTTTGAACATTATTATAATAATCCAGATAAGAGATGGTTCAGGCCCAAAGTAGGATAGTAATGATGATAATGATGAAGAAGAAAAAGGAAATAAGAACATTTATTTATTTATTTTAAGAATTTAACCTTTATTTTATTTGTTTTTATGTGGTGCTGAGGATCGAACCCAGTGCCTCACATGTCCTAAGCAAGCACTCTACCACTGAGCCACAACCCCAGCCCCAGAACATTTATATAGTATTTATTGTGATCTTGTAAGCACCGTTTTAAAATATGCATTATCTCCTCTTATTCTCACAATAATCTTAAACAGAATTTGAGCTGGGGGAAAGGGCTGGGGATATGGCTTAGTGGTTAAGCAACTCTGGATATAATTCCCAGAAACAAACAAACAAACAAACCCAGAATTTGGCCAGATATGGTAGTACATTCCTGTAATCCCAGCGACTGGAAGGCTGAGATAGGAGAATTACAAGTTCAAAGCCAGCCTCAACAAAAGCAAGGCATTAAGCAACTCAGACCCTGTCTAAAAATAAAATACGAAATAGGACTGGGAATGCAGCTCAGTGGGCGAGTGCCCCTCAGTTAAATCCCAGGTACCCAAACAACAACTGAATTTGAAGCTGGGTGCAGCATTTCATACATCTGCATACCTGTAATCCCAGTGACTTGAGGCTGAGGCAGGAGGATTGCAAGTTTGAGGCCAGCCTCAGTGACTTAGTGAGACCTTGTTGCAAAATAAAAAGTAAAAAGGCCTGGAAACTTAGCTTAGTACTAAAGTATCCATGGATTCAATTCTCATTACCCTAAAGAAACAAAAACAGAATTTGAAGGCAGGTGCAGTGGTCCACACCTTGTAATCCCAGCAACTGGGAAAGCTGAGGCAGGAGGATCACAAGTTTGAAGCCAGACACAGCTACTTAGTGAGGCTCTGTCTCAAAAAGTAAAAAGGGCTTGGGATATAACTGAGTGATAGAGCACCCTTGGTTTCAATCACCAGTACTGAAAAGAAAAGGAAAAAAAAGTGAATTTGAGAACAGGTCTGTCTGACTACAGAATTGGAACTCAGACTTCCTGGTTCCAGAGATCAAGTTCTCAATGCTGTATTACTTCCTGATACAAAGCTGATGACCTGCAAGGACCTAGGTTCAATCCCTAGTACTAGGAATAAAAGAAAGGTGATGAATATGGGGAACAGACTTGTAGCATGCCTAGGAGTTAAACTTAACAAAGCCTTGAGGTTGGTTGAAGGTGGACGTTGAAGGAGGGAGAAGTGACAAAAATGACTTTCTGAATTCTAGCTTGTGTGTCTGAATGGATGGTGATGGACCCCAAACTGAGAAAGACATTACAAGAGGAAGAGTTAGCCAAGCATGGTGGCACATGTTTGAACTCACAGCAACTAAATATGTTTAAGCAGGAGGATGGCAAGTTCAAGGCCAGCCTCAGCAACTTAGTGAGGCCCTAAGCAACTTAGTGAGAACCTGTCTCAAAAAGATTTGGGGACTTATCTCAGTGGTAAAGTGTCCTTGGGTTCAAGCCCCAGTTCCAAAATTTTTTTTATAAAAGGAAGAACTAATTTAAGGGAAGAAGACAAATTTAAGTTTTGGATTACTAAGTATGAGCTGGAATATCGAAATGTGTCTTCTGGGCAGTTATGTGGGTATAACACTTGGGAAGGCCTGGGCTCAGAGATTCAGAAATCAGCTGGGTGCAGTGGTACACACTAGTAATCCCAGGTCCCAGGGACTCTGGAGGCCAAGACAGGAGGTTTGCAAGTTCAAGGCCAGCCTTAACAAGATAGTGAGGCCCTAAGCAACTTAGTGAGACACTGTCTCAAAATAAAATATAAAAAAAAGTGCTGGGGATGTAGCTCAGTGGTAAAGTGCCTCTGGGTTCAATCCCTAGTACCAAAAAAAAAAAAAAATCGAGATTTGGAAATCATCTGAGTAGGTATAGGAGTAGAAACCTTGAGAGTTTGTGAGGCCTCCCAGGAAGGAATTTACCTTTTGAGAAAGTGGGGCAAAAAAAGAAGGCCCGGGAGAATCTCATAGTTTAGAAGACAGGCTTAGGAAGGAGAATCCACAAAGGAGTCAAGGACAGAGTTCCAGAGGAGTATAGGGACAATCCAGGACCAGAACCAAGAATTTAGGGAGTTGCAAGAAGGAAGATGTGATCCAGTATGTTACATGACTAAGGAACTTAGTAAGAAAAGAATTGTAGTTCTGGGGATATAGCTCAGTGGTAGGGCTTAGTAGCTTAGTGTTCACAAGGCCCTGGATTCAATCCCCAGCACCAAAAAAGATAAGAATTCTAAAATGCCCCATTCAATTTGGCAGTTTAGATACCATTGTGAAGTTAGAAATGAGGCTAAACTACTATTTTAAAAAGATTAAATGAGGGGCTAGGGTTGTGGCTCAGTGGTAGAGTGCTTGCCTTGTATGCATGAGGCACTGGGTTTGATCCTCAGCACCACATAAATATAAAATAAAGATATTATGTCAACCTAAAACTAAAAAAAAATACTAAAAAAAAGTTTAAATGAGCCAGGAGCTATGGCACACACCTGTACTCCCAGCAGCTCAGGAGGCTGAGGCAGGAGGATTGCAAGTTCAAAGCCAGCCTCAGCAAGTTAGTGAGGCTCTGTCTCAAAATAAAATATAAAAAGGGCTGGGAATGTGGCTCAGTGGTTATGCACCCCCTGGGTTCATCCTTATAGAATGCTTTCTCCACCGACACTCAGCTCTCCCTCAAGGATGAAGGGGAGTTGTTAACAAAGAAGTAAGACTTCCAGATAGCCAAGTAGAAAAGGTTGTCCCTATTCTCCACTTCCACAAATCAGGTTAGAATCTTGAGCACTCACTGGCCCTATTGTTGGCTGCTTAGGAACTTATGACCACTTGGAGAAACTGGGCACTAGAAACTATGGTTCTATTAACTACTGAGATTTTTTTTTTTTTTTTTTTTTTTTTTTGTACTGGGGATTAAACCCAGGAGCACTTAACCGCTGAGTCACATCCCCAGCTCTTTTTTTTTTTTAAATTTTGAGACAGGGTCTTGCTGAGTTGCTTAGGGCCTCAACTAAGTTGCTGAGGCTAGCCTCAAAATTGTCAATCCTACTGCCTCTGCCTCCCAAGCTGCTGGGATTACAATAGGTGCCACTGTGCCTGGGCCTGAGAAATGTTTTTTAAGGATGATTTTAGGTTCAGAACTAATCCTCATTGGGCCAACTAGCTAATAGGTCCAGGGTTTTGGGGGGTTGGGGAGTGATAGGAATGTTCTGGAATTAGATAGTGGTGATGATTGTCCAACCTTATGAATATACTAAAAGCCACTGATTTGTATACTTTAAAATGATGGGGATGGGGGTTGTGGCTCAATGGTAGAGTGCTCACTTAGCATGTGTGAGGCCCTGAGTTAAATCCTCAGCACCACATAAAAATGAATAAATAAATAATTTTTTAAAAAGATGAATTTTATGTTATGTGAATATCATCTCAATAAAATGCTTTTCAAAGCTAATTCCATCTCTACCTCTTTTCTGTGTATGACTATACCAGGTAGTACACCTGGATGTGAGAGGCAACATGGTGAAACTTAATGATGGTTCTCAGATAACCTATGAAAAGTGCTTGATTGCAACAGGTGAGTATTTTTGGAGATGTCTGTCTTCCCAGCTATAGTAGCTCATTCAATTTTTAGAATTTGGCCTTCCCCATAGAAGGCATTTCCACTTAATGTTAAGAAAACTAAAACCTAGCATCCCTAAAGTAGATGTCTTCTCTTGATGCCAAACCCGGCTAAGTCCCATGTATCCTAGATGGTTGGCCCTTCTAGATTGTCCTTGCCTTTCCTTCTGGTAAAGGCATGAAGAAGTTGCCCTTTCCTGCCTCCCTTCCTGGCATTCACCCCATGCCCTGAAAGTAATGTAGCCATGTGGCATCATTGCCAGCTTTCTAATCAGAAATCAAAAGGAGACCAAAGCAGCAGCTGAGAGCATTGTAGCCTTGCCAGCGTGTAAGCATGCCTGAGAAGCTAGAAGAGGACGTTGAAGTAGAGGGAGCCTCTTGGGCCTGCTATGGCGGGAGGATGGGGGGGCGGCTAAAAAGACACTCAGATCTGCTTCTCAAAGGAAATTGATCAAAAAGCCTGCTGTGAGGAGAGTTGAAAGAACACAAAGCCACCTTATCTTGTAGTGGCTGACATGGTACTAACAGGGAGCACACTCATGCCATAGTCCTAAAGGAAGAGAGCTGTACCTGGGGGGTTGTTTGGGCTAAGTCCTGCTTGTTGCACTAAAAGGGTTTTCCTCTTCTTATTTCCAGGAGGTACTCCAAGGAATCTATCTGCCATTGATAGGGCTGGAGCAGAAGTAAAGAGCAGAACGACACTTTTTAGAAAGGTAATTGCTTCACTGTTTTCATTGTGTTATTTTGAAGAGGTAATACAATCTTGTAGTCCCCAAGTGCCCACCTTAGAATTGGGAGATCTGAGTTCTATGTGTCCCTCTTCTTCAGACTTGTTATCTTGCCTTGAGCAAGTCACTTCCTCTCTGAACCTCAAATACCTCACTCAAGGATTTTCAGATCCTAGGAGAAAATACATCAGTGTTTTTATTGTTTGCTATAGTTCCTTTGTACTGCTCGTCCTTAGTTGGTTTTTCTGGATGGATTTGATTCATTGGAACTCCTTATATCCTCTTGGCATTTTTCATTGCAAGTGCTGTGTGGAGACTTTGAATAGAAATATGAAGACTACTCACATAGCCAGGCACGGCAGCACATGTCTGAAATCCCAGCAGCTCAGGAGGCTGAGGCAGGAGGATTGAAAGTTCAAGGCCATGGGCTGGGGAGGTGGCTCAAGCGGTAGCGCGCTCGCCTGGCATGCGTGCGGCCCGGGTTCGATCCTCAGCACCACATACAAACAAAGATGTTGTGTCCGCCGAGAACTAAAAAATAAATATTAAAAAAAAAAAAATTCTCTCTCTCTCTCCTCTCTCTCTCTCTCTCTCCCACTCTTTAAAAAAAAAAAAAAAAGTTCAAGGCCAGCCTGGGCAATTTAACAAGACCTTGTCTCAAAATTTAAAATAAATCTCCAGGTGCAGTGGTGCACACCTGTAGTCCAAGCATCTTGGAAGGCTGAGATAGGAGGATCACCAAGTTCAAAGCCAGCCTCAGCAACTTAGCAAGGTCTTAAGCAACTTAGCAAGACCCTGTCACAAAATAAAACATAAAAAGGACTGGGGATATGGCTCACTGCTTCAGTTCTCCTGGGTTCAATCCCAGGTACCAAAATTTAAAAAAAAAAAATTTAAAAGAGCGTACTACAGGGATACTGCCACATCGATGTTCATAGCAGCACAATTCACAATAGCTAGACTGTGGAACCAACCCAGATGCCCTTCAATAGATGAATGGATAAAAAAAATGTGGCATTTATACACAATGGAGTATTACGCAGCATTAAAAAATGACAAAATCATGGAATTTGCAGGGAAATGGATGGCATTAGAGTAGATTATGCTAAGTGAAGCTAGCCAATCCCTAAAAAACAAATGCCAAATGTCTTCTTTGATATAATGAGAGCAACTAAGAACAGAGCAGGGAGGAAGAGCAAAAGAAAAAGATTAACATTAAACAGAGACATGAGGTGGGAGGGAAAGGGAGAGAAAAGGGAAATTGCATGGAAATGGAAGGAGACCTCATTGTTATACAAAATTACATATAAGAGGTTGTGAGGGGAAAGGGAAAAAAAACAAGGGAGAGAATTAAATTACAGCAGATGGGGTAGAGAGAGAAGATGGGAGGGGAGGGGAGGGGGGATAGTAGAGGATAGGAAAGGTAGCAGAATACAACAGTTACTAATATGGCATTATGTAAAAATGTGGATGTGTAACCGATGCGATTCTGCAATCTGTATTTGGGGTAAAAATGAGAGTTCATAACCCACTTGAATCTAAAGTATGAAATATGGTATGTCAAGAGCTTTGTAATGTTTTGAACAACCAATAAAAAAAATTGAAGAACAGGGCTGGAGATGTAGCTAAGTGGTAAAGTACCCTGGGTTCAATCCCTAGTAACAACAACAAAAAAATCCACAAAAGGAATGCCCAAGTAAAGAGGAAGTAAGTGGTTTACTTTGGGATATTTGATAAAGTTTGTACTATCCTTTAAGTTCTTGAAAGAAAAAGGTTTGTCAGCCTTAGCACTGTTGACACATTGTACTGGATAATTGTGTGGGGTGTGGGGGTGTCCTGTGCATTGTAGGATGTTGGCAGCATCCCTGTTTATCCAATAGATGCTGGGAGTACTTCCCTCTCCTGACAACCAAAAATATCTGCAGAAACTGCCAAATGTCCCCCTGGAGAAGAGAGGGCAAACCCCACCAGTTGAGAACCACTGTTACTAGAAGGCATATTACAAAGGAAAAAAGGAATTTGCATTAATAACAGAGCTATAATTGAACCACTTTATACAAGGAGATTTTATGTGCAAATTATTGTTGTGAAAGATTTAAAGGAAAATATTTCCTTGGACTATTATTCTGTGCCCCTTTGGGAAATCAGTGGACTAAGCTGGTGTGATCCTGCAGATTGGAGACTTCAGAGCCTTGGAGAAGATCTCACGGGAAGTCAAGTCAATTACAATTATCGGTGGGGGTTTCCTTGGTAGCGAACTGGCCTGTGCTCTTGGCAGAAAGGGTGAGTACTGGGGAGTGACCTTGATTTTCTTTCTCTAGTTTTATATCCCATATATCTTGGTAGACTGTCACAAATTTCAGAGATGTATTTACCAGGAGGAATAGAAAGCATTTGATGAAGTTTTGTAGAGTGAAAAGTTAAGCACTGAGATTAGTCCCAGTGAGGATGAAGGGTGACCAAAAAGCTGTCATCTGAGCAACTTCCCAGCAGTGCTTCCTTTCCTTTCCTCAATTCTCTATACCACAATACCTTAAAAATAAAATATTAAGAGAAGTCAGTTATTATGATGACAAGGGCAGTGCAGACTATAGAACTGTGTATATTTGAAAGGCTTCCCCTGTAAAAAGCCACATACTTCCTTCAGGCACATGATGGTTCCCAGTTTGACAGGTCTCTGAATTCCAGTTTGAATGTTTGTTTCATTGCACCTGTTTTTCTTAATATTATTTTTCAGCTATTTGAGCTCAGGTACTTCTCAGGAGGGTACTTCCTGTTCAGAGGTCGCAAAGCACTTGTGCAAACCTCAGGTGACTGCAGGGGTGGAAATGTACTGAGTTTTCATTTGGTAGCTTCATCCAGGAACAGCAGTTCTGGCACCTGTTGTTCTTGCTTTATGGATGAACTGAAGCACCAAGGCCCTCATGGCACAGTGTCTCATAGGCAGGGGCTCTGGCCTGGTGGGCAGTTTTGCTCTGTATCTAGTAAGAGGTACCTACTGCTCCTATACTTCCCTTCTTATTTTCTTGGGATTGGCTTTTGCCTCCTGCTATAACTACTCCCTTTCTTCTTCCCAGCTCGAGCCTTGGGCACAGAAGTGATTCAGCTCTTCCCTGAGAAAGGAAATATGGGAAAAGTCCTCCCTGAATACCTCAGCAACTGGACCATGGAAAAAGTCAGACGAGGTAGAGACTGTTTCCATATGCTGCCATTCCATTTCCTTTGAGAGTAGCCAAGCGGGAAGTTAGCTTTTTTGAGAACTCCTTGACATAAGGCCTATCACCTGGCAGATGCAGTGTTTTACCATTCCCCAGTCAACCAAGTTCACCCAGGATTCTGAATCTGATGCACAAGATACCCAGAAGTGCTAAAAACAGACTGTGGATAGAGGTTTTTATGGCTCTCCAAGGCTGCCTGCATACTTAAAACGACTGATTTGATTACAGGGGAGACCTCTAGTTAACTTCCCCACTTTTCATGAAGGTGATAGGCCTTGGACTCAACCTTATGTTTCATTTGCTTCTACAGAGGGGGTAAATGTGATGCCCAATGCGATTGTGCAATCAGTTGGAGTCAGTGGTGGCAAGTTACTTATCAAGCTGAAAGATGGCAGGAAGGTAAGGAGGGGAAAACAGACCATTAGAAAGTCTTCCAACCCTCTCCTCCCCTTTCCTCATTCATTCTCTCTCCCTCATCCACTCTTCTTTTGGTACTGGGGATTGAACCCAGGCATGCTTTACCACTGAGCCACATTCTCAGTCCTTTTCATTTTTTAGTTTGAGACAGGGTCTCACTAAATTGCTGAGGCTGACCTTGAACTTGGGATCCACGTACCACAGCCTCGTGGGTTGCCCTTTCCTCATTCTAACTCCTTCATTTGACACCACTAGATTTTGTTTTCTCGGCAGCCACCATTAACTGTCATAATTGTCCCTTCATTAAAACAGATGATGAAAACTGTATAGCTCAGCAGTAGAGAAATTTTCTAGCTTGCAGAAGGCCCTTGGTTCTATCCTCAGCAACACACAAACACACACACACACACACACAAATGAATGATGAAAGCTAGAGTAGGCACTTGTGAAACACTTTCCCTTACCCCCGTCCTATCTGTATCATTTGAGTCCTTGCTAGGGTGGCAGATTTCCATTCAGATGATGTATGGTATGTGTGTCAGGCTAAGGGGGGGTGCTTATGAAATGGAACTTAAGATCTATGTACCAGAGGTAATTTAACCAACGATTTTTTAAAGTCCCTATTCTTAGTTGCATGATTGTAGCTATTATGTGAATAGGCGTAAGTGGCAACTGTGGTAATTGAATTTTCTTTTTTTGCCTCAGGTGGAAACTGACCACATAGTGGCAGCTGTAGGCCTGGAGCCCAATGTTGAGTTGGCCAAAACTGGTGGCCTAGAAATAGACTCAGATTTTGGTGGCTTCCGGGTAAATGCAGAGCTGCAAGCACGCTCTAACATCTGGGTGGTAAGTGTGCTATAGCATGACCAGGCACGAGTCATTGTCTCCAGTCTGTGGGCAAGTCTTCCAGGTGGTGTGCTAAAGCTCACTGACAGCTTAAACAAATAGGGTTGAAGTGTTTCGAGGCCAAGGGGATAGAATAGAAACTTGTGAACTGCTTGATTTAGAAGATCAAGAAATTTAAAAAAAAAACAGAAGATGAACTATGGACTTATCTGCAAGCTAGTAAAAGATCAGAATAGTGTATGTACCTACAGGAATAGAATTCTTTGAATTCTACTTGTTGGCCATAACCGTGGCATAACCCCTGGCAAGCACATGCACAACACAGATGGATCTGCTGTTCCCATAGTTCAATCGTGAGTCTAGGGAATGGAAGATGAAGCAATTTTCTACATGTTCCCTGGAAAGGAAAATCACTCTGTTTTCATTTTCTTTGAGTACTATATTTAGCTGTTTTTAGAAACCTATTATGACACAAACAAGACTCTAGTGAGTGTAGGGACTATGAGGTAATTTCCCCTTTGCTAAATCATTACAAGTGTATTGTGTTTGATTATGGACTCTACAACTGAGGACATGGGAGCCTTGAAAGGATTTTTCACTTCAAAGACTGCTTTTTTTTTAGATGAAATGTACTGGATTTTACCAGGGGTGGTGGCATACATCTATGTTATGAGCAACTTGGGAGGCTGAAGGAGGAGGATTGCAAGTTCATGGCCAGCCTCAGCAACTCAGCAAGACCCTGTATCAAAATTGAAAAAAAAAAAAAAAGTGGCTAGGTGTTGTGGTACACGCCTGTAATCCCAGCAGCTTGGGAAGCTGAGACAAGAGGATCTTGAGTTCAGAGCCAGCCTCAGCAATTTAGTGAGGTGCTGAGCAACTCAGTGAGACCCTGTCTCTAAATAAAATACAAAAAAAGGGCTAGGGATGTAGTTCAGTAGTTAATGCCCCTGAGTTCAATCCCCAGTACCAAAAATAAAAATAAAAAGGGCTGGGGAGGGGCCAGGGGACTGGGGTTGTGGCTCAGTGGTAGAGTGCTTGCCTTGCACTTATGAGGTACTGGGTTTGATCTGCAGTACCACATAAAAATAAATAAAGAAAAAAAAAAAGGTATGGGGAGCCAGGAACAGTGGCACATGCCTATAATCCCAACAACATAGGAGGCTGAGATAAGAGGATCACAAGTTCAAGACCAGCCTCAGCAACTTAGGCCCTAAGTCAATGAGCAAGACCCTGTCTCAAATTTAAAAAGTACTGCGGATATGGCTCACTGGTAAAGTGCTCCTGGGTTCTGTGTTCAGTACTAAAAAATGGGGAGGGACTGAGAATGCAACTCAGAGGTAAAGTGCCCCAGGGTTCAGTCCCCAGAACTGCAAAAAATATACTGGTTTTTTTTAACCTGTAAAAAATGTGATATGTGTTCAGTGTAGAAGACACAGACAAGAAGAAAGGGGGATGGATAATCACCTGCAGCAACCATGAATGTTTTAGTGTGTTTCTTCCCTTTGTTTCCTTACACATAAGTTTTTTCTTTGTTTTACATAGTCATGGTGAGCATACTATATATAAAATTTGTATTGTGCTGTTTTTTTACTTAATATCATAAATGTAAGCATTTTCCATGTTGCTTCAGACTCTGTAAACACTTTAATGACTATGTAATATTCCATTAAGTGGATTTCATAGTTTACTTTGCCATTGCTCACTTGTTGGATTTTTAGGTTGCTTTGGGGAAGGCTAAATAGCCATAAAGATGAACAAGAGTTAGAAGACGCAAATACCACATCCTGCATGAAGCTGGCCCTGTTCACCCCCAGCTGGGTCGTCTCTCCCTCTGGCTGACACACTTAGCTCATTGAGTCTCTACCTGTTGGAAGAACTTTACTTGTTTACATTGCCCTGTAGTCATGAATAGTACTGCATTTTCCTGTACTAGGGTATATACTCCTCATAGGCAAAGTCCATGTCAGTTTCATCTCAGCAACCCAGACAGCATAATGCTTTTGTACATAATAAGCACTCCATAAATATTTGTTGAAGAAATGAATGAATACTGAATGATGAAAAAAATCCCTATCTTAGAAAGTATTTCTAAAAACTGGTTTCTGCATATTGAAAAGAATATTCTGCAAATTATGATTATTAAAGAGCCTGTGTGCTTAAGACAGAATAAGAAGAAACAGACATACATAAACTGAAGCAAAGGAGATTTAGGTTAGCTTTGTGAAAGCATAGACTAGCTTTTCTTAAAAAAAAAAAAAAAATGGAATCTTGCTGGGCATGATTAGTTGTAATCCCAGTATGGAAGGCTGATGCAGGAGGCTCGAAAGTTTGAGGCTAGCCTGGGAAATTTAGCAGTACCCTTTCTCAAAATGAAAGGGGCTGGGGGTATAGCTCAGTGAGAGCGTGCCCAGTGGGTTCAATCCCTAGTACTGCAGTGAATGAATGAATGAGGTTATAGCTCAGTGGTAGAGTGGCCCTGGGTTCAAGCCTTAGTACTGGGAGAAAATTAAATCTCAACTATTTTTCATAATTTAGGTAGGATTTTAACCTGAAGATGGAAAACATGAATCAGTTAATTTTGCAAGGGTCCTGAAAGCCCCCAAAGTTTATATTATACCTTTAATTTGATTTTTTTAAAGATCATGTGTCTATGTTGTACATTTTTTCCAAAGGCAGGAGATGCTGCATGCTTCTATGATATAAAGTTGGGTAGAAGGCGAGTAGAACACCATGATCATGCTGTTGTGAGTGGAAGATTGGCTGGAGAAAATATGACTGGAGCTGCTAAGCCGTACTGGCATCAGTCAATGTTCTGGTAATAGTTCTGTGCCTTGGGAACTCCATTGCTTAGAACTTGATATTAATAAGGTCATAACACAGAGTTATGGTTTAGTTTCCTTGTGGGCCAGTTAGCTTCATATAGATGGCAGGAGGAGTCCATTTCATATCCATCTATTCTGTTAGCCTTCTGGTAAAAGAGTCCTGTTTGGCATAAATTAAATGAGGTGAATAGATGGAGATGTCACCAGCACTTCTGGCAAAAGAGCTCAGAATTTGAACTATAGTTGGTGATACAAAAGTACAGTATTAGGAATAGACAGCAGTATGTTTTATTTTTTCTTTACTGGAACTCTAATCAGCCCAACATACAGGAAGAAAAAAGACAGCCCACTCATATGTAACCCTTACAATCAGCGATTCAAAGGCAGATAGGGCAGTTCTTTGGATAAAGGTTAGCTCTGGATAGTCCTGAATCCCAGAGCTAGCCTTTTTAAATACACTTTCATCTTACTGCTATAAAAGATGGAGTACATAGAAAACTTCAGGGTTTCAGAAGCCTCTCAGTGGTTGCTATTGGGGATATTCTCAGCTGATGGAAGCACATTTGAGGACAGTCACAGTTTTATGAGTGAGCAGCAAAAATTAACAGATGAATTTTAGGTTCAACACATATAAGATACTGCAGTTAAGAAAAATACAGTTATCAGTTAGGGCCTAAGAACAGATTCCAAGGAGGCATTGGAGACTCTTCCTTGAACATACTAGTCCAATGAGCTACTGTGGCCAAGAAGATAAAATGTAGAGCTGCAGAAACAAAACAGAGTATCCTAGATTATCACCCAAAACCATGGTGATGATGTGTCTGTGCTTCAAATATTCTGAGAAGTTCCTAGCATATTAAGGGCATGATGATGATAGGAAAAGTTTTTAAGAAGAACAATTAAAATAAAATGGCCAACTGGATAAACAGGGCCTCTTTACAGAAGGTATTCCAGTCTCTAAAAATGAAGGTGAAAGGTAAATAAAATACCTAATGAAAGCATAAAACATCTCAAATTCCAAGTTCCACAAAAATGAAATACTCTTCTAAGCTTTAAAAACGTATTTTTACCAGGCACAGTGGAATATGCCTATAATCTCAGTGACTTGAGAGGCTAGGCAGGAGGATAGCAAGTGTGAGATCAGCCTCAGCAATGTAGCGAGGCCCTAAGCAACTCAGCGAGACCTGTCTCAAAAAATAAAAAGGACTGAGGATGTGGCTCAGTGGTTAAGTGCCTCTTTTGTTTGTTTTGGTACCATTCAATCCCTGGTACCAAAACAAACAAAAACAGATAATTTCAGGCCAGGCGCCATGGTGCATCCTGTAATCCCAGTGATGCAGGAGGCTAAGGCAAAAGGATTACAAGTTTGAGCCAGCTTCAGCAACTTAGCAAGACCCTGTCTGTAAAAGGGCCAGGGATGTAGCTGAGAGGTAGAGAGCCCCTGGGTTCAATCCCCAATACCCAAAAACAAATAAAAAAACATTTCAGGACAAGTTAAAGGAAGGGAGTGAATAGCAAAAGTATCCCTTCCCAAATGTGGCAAATGTTAAAAGCATAAATAAATTTCAGAAAAATCATTGTATGAGTATGTGACATGTATTTCCTTCTTAAGGAAAAATAAAGGCTATTTGGGATAATCCTGCTTTTTCATGGTTGTCCCCAGATGTCCTAGTGGCAGTAGATAAGTTTGGCATTTCTCTTATTGTTACCCATCCTAAGTTCTTTTTGACATATGAGAGTGCAGCATTGTGGAACATATGTGCTATCATATCGTTCCTTACAGTCCCTTGACAGAACACCCTCTTCTGTATCCTTCCATAGGAGTGACTTGGGCCCTGATGTTGGCTATGAAGCTATTGGTCTTGTGGATAGTAGTTTGCCCACAGTTGGTGTTTTTGCAAAAGCAACTGCACAAGACAACCCAAAATCTGCCACTGAGCAGTCAGGTAAGGAAACCCAGCCCCTTCTCTTAGAAGAGTGTTCATAAGTAGTGGCCTGAGTTTTCCTGAACAAGGGGATTCTGTATTGGTCAGAGGGAACTGGCAGCAAAAGTTTCTCTTCATGTTGTGCTTTAAAAGAAACCAAACCCAAAGTCCTTACTCTTCAGTGGTCTGGGTTCTGGCAAAGCATAGACTCAAATATTATATCTGTCCTAGACAGTGGCTAGCAACTGACTCAACACCTCTGTTGTTTAGTTTGTCTTGAGGGGATGAGAAGACCTCAATGATGAAACAAACCTGAAATTTTTAGGTTTGGAATTTTTTTCCCTTTTGTTTTTCAAAAAAATTTCTTCATACTAATTTCAAGAACCAGGCCTGAGAATCCTAGCTTAGGACTTTCTGTCTCCCATGGGCCCTAGGCAATGAGGCACTGGGGTGAGTAGTTCTTGAACTACTTCCAGTTCCAGTTGTCAGATCTGAATGCCAGGTTTGCTTCAGGCAGGAGGCACCTCTCTTGGATTGGACTTCCCTCCCACACAGGTCTCATTCATTAACTCCTCGGCATTGTTCCATGACCTTGGCTCTGTGTCTTTTTGCCAGAGGTGTTTCAAGGGCAACATGCTTTTGAAGAAGGAGAAAGTAAGACATTTTATGGATATGTAGGTCCTTTTCCTGAGTAATTCAAGTGTCCTTAATTCTGATCTCTCCTGGTAAGTGGATACAGGAGAGAGACCCAGATACTTATCAACTCTAGGTCAGAGCTCCGTCCATTGAACAGTATTATCTGAAGCCTGGTGCTTCTCAGAAGACAAAGTAGCCCCTTCCTGTGCTGTGGTTCCATTTCATTCCCATACCTCCACTGTGGTTTTCCATATGGAAGTCGCTTCTGCTTTGGCTAAACTGTTTCTCTAGCAGCTCTTTTCAGTAGAACTTTTGCTGTGATGGCAGTGTTCCATCTCTGCTTTGTCCAGGCCATTCGCCACTAGCCACATGTGGCTGTTGAATACTTAAAAATATAGCAAGTAAGCACTGGTATAGCTCAGTAGTAGTACACTTGCCTAGCTCGTGCAAGGCCCTTAGGTTTCATCCCAAGTACCACAAAAAATTGTTTTAAAGAAGAAATGTGGTATGTGCAAACAAGGAACAGAATTCTGCATTTTATCGGATTCGACATAATTTTCTTTTAAATAGCTTCATGTGGCTAGTGGCCACTGAACTGGACCATGCAGCTCTAGAATATTTCTCACAGAACAAGAGCAAGTCTTCTGCAGATTGAAGGAATCCAGATACCAGGAAATATCCATAGCATAAATTTAAAATGAGATAGTGAGGGAAGTTCAGGGTCAGACTGACCAGTGTCTGGCAGCTGGCAAGGAAGAACTTCCCTTGGTTTTGCCAATAGAGAGAAGCTGAAGAAGCCCAGAGTACACTGAGGAACGTAGAAAAGCAAATCATCTAAAAACAGCTTGAAACAAGTCTCGAAAGACAGTTGCCTTCTAGAATTTCCCAAGCTCGTAATAACTGAAGTGTGGATTTATTTGTGTGTGTGTTTGGGGGATTGATTGTCCACAGGGACTGGTATCCGCTCAGAGAGTGAGACAGAGGCAGAGGCATCTGAAATCGCCGTTCCTCCCACCACCCCTGCGGTTCCACAGGCCCCTGTCCAAGGAGAGGACTACGGCAAAGGTGTCATCTTCTATCTCAGGGACAAAGTGGTAGTGGGGATCTTGTTGTGGAACATCTTTAACCGAATGCCAATAGCAAGAAAGGTAGGTGTCTCTCAGAGTTCTTAAAGGAAGGTGGGAAGTGTGGGTCGTATTTTACTGACTTCATCCCGTGCCCTGAGATGCATTGTCTGCCCAGTTCACATTGTGCCTAAAGCAGAACAAAGGTATAGCTTTGGCTCAGGAACATTTCTTTTTCACTTGGGACTTGGCGGGGTGGCCTGGGAGTTAGTAAGCTGTTCATTTGGGGTTAGCAGACAGCTGTTCCCACAACTCCCGCCCAATGTTTGCTGGGGCCTAGCCCAGGAAACCCTATTGTGTGGGCCAGGCCTGGATGCACATGGAGTGAGTTAGAGACCTATTGTTACTCTCTCTCTCAGATCATTAAGGATGGTGAGCAGCATGAAGATCTCAATGAAGTAGCCAAACTCTTCAATATTCACGAAGATTGAACCACCACAGTGGAATAGGCAAGAACTTCTCAGTCCCTAACAATGGGTTGGATGGGTAAAGGAACATTTTTTATTCAGCAGACTTTGTGTATATGTGAGCGAATGATCGAGACCTTTGTGAATATTTTCAACCAGTAGGCAAATTCTTAAATGTTCACATCATGAAATAAAATCTGATTCTTCTAAATTAAATTCTGTTCTTTTAAAGGGGGTGGGTGGATGAGGGAGGGAGAAAAGCTGTGCATA
This sequence comes from Marmota flaviventris, assembly GCF_047511675.1. Taxonomy (NCBI): domain Eukaryota; kingdom Metazoa; phylum Chordata; class Mammalia; order Rodentia; family Sciuridae; genus Marmota; species Marmota flaviventris. The sequence continues at coordinate 112,311,179 of NC_092518.1, read as the reverse complement.
TCAGACAGCAGGCACTGCTGAAGTGTGGATTTATTTGTGTGTGTGCTTGCGGGATTGTCCACAGGGACTGGTATCCGCTCAGAGAGTGGATACCAGTATTCCCTACTCCACACTCAATCCTATCATTCCCTAAACTTCTCTCCTCCTTCCAGACCCCTCTGCCTATAGCACTTGACCCTGTCCTTTCCTCCAGGGAGATTTGCTATCTCAATGAAGACTTTCCTGACCCTTCCAAGGCTGATCCTTGTTTTTGTGTCTTATGTGCTCACCCATGGCTTCTTGGAACAGGAACCATGTAAGGCATTAACATCTTGCTTACAGTTATATCTCCAGAACATAGCACAGATTCTGGCTCATAGTAGGTGCTTAATAAATCACTGTTGGGACTGGGGTTGTGGCTCAGTGGTAGAGCACTCGTGCGAGGCCCTGGGTTCGATCCTCAGCACCACATAAAAATAAATAAATAAAATAAAGGTATTGTGTCCAACTACAATTGAAAAATAAATACTTTTAAAAATAAAATAAATAAATTATTGTTGAATGAGTGAACAAACAATAGACTCAGCTTTACCTGGAGTAACTCCTGTTCTAGAACTGAACTGCTCCTGAGTGGGCAGAAGGACCCATCTTACAGATACAAAGAAGTGTTCAAAAACCAGGTGCTTCATGGCTAAACTTAGAGATGGACTCCTTAGATAAGTTCATGATCTCTTGACTTGTCTGCCTATTGTTCCCCAAACGAGAAACCCACCCTTCTCAACACCTTTTCTCTAGAATTTATAGATGATCAGGGAATACAAATCAAAGTTTCATAAGTCAACTCATTTTTGGCATTTTAAATTTACTTTTTGGAGGGCATACTGGGAATTTAACCCAGGGGTGCTTTACCACTGAGCTATATCCCCAGTTCTTTTAATGTTTTATTTTGAGACAAGTTCTCACTAAGTTGCTTAGGGTCTCACTAAATTGCTAAAGCTGGCCTTGGACTTGTGTTCCTCCTGCCTCAGCCTCCTAAGCATCTGGGATTATAGGCATGTGCCACCACACCTGGGTTAAATTACTTAACTTTTAAAAATTAAACCTGAACTGAGGGTGCAGAGTTCTGTGTGGTACAGCACATGCTTAGCATGCACAAGACCCTGGATTCCATCCGCAGTACCAAAAAAACTAAAATTTAAAAAATAAAAGTCAACTCATTTCAATTGAGAGTAAATGCTTACTACTTGTAAGAGTCTTATGAATCTTTCCATAAAGATAAAATTATTGCTGGCCTGAATTTAAAAAAAAAATACTTGCTTTAGAGAATTGAAGCTACAACCAAATCCCTTCTGAACACTAGGAAAACAGGCCAGAACTCCATTGTAACAATTAGCTGCACTAAAACAGGTTCTTACTCTGGTGGACACAAGTCAAGTGGAATATGATCTGACATATGATGTACCCAAACTCCTATGTAGAAAACTCATCTAGCATCAATAATTACTGCTTACAGGGGCTGGGGCTGTGGCTCAGTGGTAGCATACTTGCCTGGTATGTGTGAGGCATTGTCGATTCTCAGCACCATGTATAGATAAATTTAAAAAAAATAAAAGATCTATCAACAACTAAAAAATATATTTAAAAAAATAATTACTGCTTACAAAGATAAGAGTACGAAGATCATAAAGAAAAGATCAAATTGTGATCTGTCTTACTTCAGTGATATGTACAATTCAGCCTAATTCTTTGAGTTATTATCCTTGTGTGGTATGTCATTGTAATTCAGTTAATTCAAATTAAATGATCCATTCATCTAATCAGTGTTCATTGCCTACTATGAGCCAGGTAAATGTCATAATTGGAAGATGGATAAAACATTGCCACTGCTGAACACAGTGGCACATACCTGAAACCCTAGCTACTCAGGTGGCCGAGGCAGGAGGATCTCAAGGTCAAGGTCAACTTGAACAACTTAATGAGACACTGTCTCAAAAAAAAAAAAAAAATAGTAAGGGCCGGGTCTGCAGCTTAGTGGTAAAGCCCCCTGAGTTCAATCCCTGGATGCCAAATATATATATATATATATATATATATATATATATATATATATATATATTTTCACTACTTTTAACAAACTCCTGGTGTCAGTGAGTAAATATATTCACTACTTTTAACAAACTCCTATAATGAGATGTGTCCATAGAAAGACAAAGTACTATGAACATGCCAAGAATAGAGCTCAATGAAAATATCATCCTTAGCCAACAACTACTGCTAGGTTACTTACTAAAGTACTGCTTGATCTTTGTCCCCTCCCTCTTAAGAATGTACAGTGAATTCCTGTCACCAATACATCAAATCCAAAGTCTCCAGTAGCATACATCATGATCTCGGCCCACTCTGTGTGTCCAACCACCTTTCCTATGACTCACACATAGATCTGGAATGCCATTCTTCTTCTCTTTTATCTATCAAAATCATGCTGGTCTTTCAAGGCCCAAACCAAGTCTTGCCTTGATGGCATGATGCCAAGTGGAGTAGTGTCCATGCATGATTTATCTGATCTCTGAAAGTCAATTTTTAAGTTTTTTTTTTTCATAACTGATACATAAAACAAAAGTTGGGGCTGGGATGTATATAGCTCAGTGGTAGGGCACTTGCCTAGCCTGTCCAAGGCCCCAAGTTCAATCCCCAGCACCAAAAACAAGACAATAAAAATTGCACATAGTTGGGGAGTTACCATTGTGATGTTTTGATGTATGTATACATTGGGTAGTGTTAAGATCAGAGATCCTTGGTGGTGCTGGAATGGAATCCAGAGCATGTGCTGCTCTACCATTGAGCTTTACCTCCAGCACATGTCTATTATTCTCTAAGTCATTCTAAAGGAATTGTAAGCTATCCCAGACTAGGGACTTTTTATTTCCTCCAGATGGGGACCACATGCCACACCCACAAAACCCTGACAAAGTGCTGAACAGTCCTTGATTGGTTGGTTGGATGATGCTAGATAACAGGGTTGACCATAGAAAACAATCCTGTCTTGTAGCCTCTGATCTCTGTAATTCAGGTTGTTTATGGGAGAACATTCAGATCCTCATCATGTCACCCCCTGCCACAACTTGCCACTTACCCAGGATACATTTAATTTGCATAGGCCACCAAAGATCACAGGGTCTGAATTCTGACTCCACAGACTAGCAGTGGCAATTGAGGTTTGGCCCTTGATAGCAGCTCTGTGATTAGCTAGGCCACACCACAGTGCAGGACAGGGCAAGTCATGCCCTGGGAAGAAGAGTTGGGGCTCTGCCAAAATACCAAGCATTTTGAGCTCTCCCACTTGATTTCACCCTCCTTTCCTTTGCCATTTTACAAATGATCTCAGATGGCACCTTGGTCCCACTTAGGGATGATAGTAGCCTTTGCCTGGCCACCTATAACGAACAGCAAGAGATGTCCTAATATTTTAAAGCTGAAGAGGTAGAACTTAGGGAAGAAAGTTTGTGTGATTGGAAAGGGGTCAGATTAAGCCTCTGAGTGAACGATGAGGTCAACATATGTGATTTTTTGTTGCTCTAATCAACGAGGCCTGTTTTGGAGACAAGAGGCTTAGAACAGAAAGGGATGGGGGTGGGAATACACAGTGACCTACTACAGGCTGCTTCCTTGAAGGAAAACCAGCAGCTTCTCTAGAGACCCATTTATACAAAGGAACTCTCCCCTCCCTTCCACTACTACCCCTTCCCTTCCCGTTCCTCTCAAGTTTGGCTGCTGCAATATCCCTTCTGTCCCTCCTTCCCTGACTCCACCTAAAACAGAGTACCCTTGCTGCCTAGAGATTGTTGGGACTCAATCCCAGTGCCTTGCTCTCTGGGCAAAGGGGAAGTCCTGCTGGGCCCAGAGGAGAAGTAGGACTGCTTCTGGCTTCTTTCCCATCTTATCAGGGAATTTCTGGCGGGCACAGACACACGTACACAAAACCACACACAGATACATGCAGCCCAAGCCAGTGATGACGTCCCCCTGCCTGGCTGGTTGTACATATGGGTGTGACTGGGTCAGAGTACAGGGAGGGCCTAAATATTTAGATACTGAACTGCCAAGCCCTGGTTGGAAGTGCGAGATCACCTCAAAATGGACATTTTGAGAAAGGAAAGCAGTCCCTGACATTCGGAAGCTGGCCTGGTATTGCTGGCAAGGCCTTGGTGTGGCTGCCAATTGGCTTGGCACTCATATCTGGGTCTGGGTGTTTTGTTGAACATGGATTCACAGGACATTGGCATCATACAAGGTCACTGTGTGACCGTGATGCACCAACACACAAAAAAGAGACCACTCCACAATCGTGTGAATGCACACAAAAACATCAACATTGCCCAGACCGCAAAAATGATCCCCCCAGTTTAGCTAATCTGAGTGACTGCTGCTTCCTTATAGCTTTGGTGGTGGTCTAGCCTGCCCTCCTATCCAATTAGAGGATTATCCCTGCTTCTTTTTTTAATATTTATTTTTAGTTATAACATTATTTTATTTTTATGTGGTTCTGTGGATCGAACCCAGTGCCTCATGCATGGTAGGCGAGCATTCTATCTTTGAGCCACAACCCCAGTCCTATCCCTGTTTCTTGACAGTATCCAATTCAGAGTGAGTCCAGCTTCCTTAAACCCTCCCCCCAAACCCCCCAACCCAACTGGAATCCTATAATAAGTCCATTCTAGGATCCGCTTCCTGAGACTCCCCATGATCCCCTATGCTGTGCCTTTTCCCTTGCTGCAATGAACAATAAATGCAACTTGCTCAACCACCAAGCATTCCTGGAGACCTTTGGCAGAAAGGCATTGACAGTTGGGAGACAAACAGCCAAAATCTGTTCTGGAGGCCCATTGCCAGATGGAGACCCTAGGAATTTTGCTAGTCCTATTCCTTCGTGAAGACCTCACCTAGTCCCAATGGGGCCTCCCAGGTCTGCAGTCTGTCGTCTCAGTTGGGAAAATCCCAGGAGTCCCTTCTCATTTTGGCAGATAGTGGCTGGCCTCCCAGGGAGGTTCCCACCTAGGATGTCTTGGCATTTGCAATACAACCCAGAGATGCTTCTTGGGAATCACCTAACATGTACTGGGCTTAGAAATACACACAAAAATGTATTCACTGATGTCACGTTGCTAACAAATATTTTTCTGACAACTACTGCATGCCATGGTACTATGCAAGGCCCTGGAGATAAAGAGGTAAGTAATATATAGTTCCAACCTTCAATAGCTTTATGACCTAGTGACAGACAAGCCAACGGGGACTATCAGTGCTGGGAGAATGATGAGTAAGTTTCAGTTAGAACTGTAGTGTCCCTCAAATTGTCTTATTGTCCTGCTTCTGTATACTCTAGGCTTTTCTTTTCTTTCACTGACCAAACCATGGTTCTTCCCCATTTTCTGGTTGTATGCCAATGGAACCTAAGAACAGAACATGGAGAGTCCAATGCTGGATAGAGGATGGAGTTGACAGTCTTTTTGCCCAAAGAGATTAGACATCTCTCTTCACTTTTCCTCAAGCCTTTTATTCTCCCTCCTTCCTCTTAGAACCTTGGCAGCCCCCTTCCCCACCCCTGACTTCAATTTTCCTTCTCTCTTCTTCAGGTTCCAATAAGTGCTCCCTGCCCACATTTTTTTCTCTGAAGTAGTAGACCTCAATGGAAATAGCATTCTTGTGGGTTTGAGTCTTGTTTCTGCCACCTACTACACACATGGCCTCTGGCAGCTACTTTCCTAGGCCTCAGTTTCCTCATCTGTACAATGAGGGGAACAGACTAGATCATCTTTCTACCTTCAGCCCTAACCTGTGCATGGAAAAGTCTCTTGGTGCTTCATGAGTTCATGGCTTCAGTCATCTGACATCTCTAGATGCCAATGGAACCTGAAGCCTTGGGCAAGTATCTCCCCACCATGGCTCTGCTGCCTCTTTGCCTCAACTAGTTTCACAAGTTTGTTGGTTTGTTTTTTATTTTTCAGCTTGCAGCTTCTTTGAACTAGCAAGTTACATCTGGACCTAAGACTCCTAGAGATTTCACCTTACCTTATTTCACCTCCATGGAGAGTCTGACAGCCTCAAAACTGGGTTCCATGAAACACAGCAGCCTTTAGCCCCTAAAGTTTGGCTTCAAACAGGATTTCTTCAGGAAGGCTTTATAGTGTGACTGTTCTCAGCGAGGATCCTACCACATGTATTCCTACCCAGCCATTTAATATTTCCCAATTCCCAGCAAACACACCTCAAAGAGCTGGTAGGTGGACAGGTACCATAATCCAGGGCAGTTCTCAAGTTGATGCCAAGATAGGAGCTCAGGTTTGATGCCTAGCTTTGCAAAAACAACAGTAAGATCAACATCCCTCAGACCACATAAGCTCCAAATTTAGCCTTATACCTCCCCCTCCTTGCTCTTTGTCCATGTCCGTGGTAGAACTGTGCCCTGAAGTACACTGACAAGTGAGTCAGGAAGCTTGAAAACTTTAGTGCCATGCTGTTACCATTCAGACAAAGGAAATGACACTCACAGCAAGAATGACAATCCATTTCCATGATTTGCTGGGTGGGAAACGATGCTTAAGGACCATGCCCCTCCAGAAAGAAAAGGGAGCTTTAGGTATTTCTGAGGTCAGCAGAGCTCCAGTTTGAAGCCTTCTCTAGCCTGGGCCTGAGGCCCTCCACCACCATGTTGAAATTACTGTTCCAAGCAACTAGTGTGGGATTCTGGTCTCCCACTCCAGTGATGAGACACACCAATCCTGTGATCCTTCCACTGTCCTCAAACTAGGGGCATAAAGGAATGGGGTTAAAACTGCCTCAAAGTCACCACCATCCCAATCTGAAATTGTTCGAGTGACAAGTTCCAGGAAGAAAAGCCACAGTGACCTGTCAGGCCATAGCTCGATGCAATGTCAAGACAGTTCAAAGCTCATAGCAGTTGTCATTCTGGTAGCACAAGCCCTTCTGAGCCCCTACCGGACCCCAACCAAACACTTGTGCTTGTCTATTCACTGGAATAGGTGGTGCTAAAGAAGAGAACTCAGCTTCAGGTGAACTCCCTAGTCTGCCCTCAGGCCTGTGGAAGGAAGGGGTGCCCAGCTGCCTTCCCCTCAGCAGGCGCTTCCTGTATGAGGTGGCTAATTGCAAAAGGATACCTTAGTGGGAGCTTTGCCCAAAGTTGCAAACATGAATTCCCATCCCCTCCCGACAATTTCCATGCGCCCCAGAACAGTGCAGCGAGGCTGGAACAGAAGCTTGGCGGTCTCCACGGGACCTGGCCGGATACTTCCCTCCCAGCTGCCTTGCCAAAGCCTTCCTTGGGAGCCCTGAGCCGTCCTTGTTCGCCTGCCGGGACGGGAGGAAGGGGGGCGGGAGCAGGAAAGAAGAGATTGAGGGGAAGTTTCAAGGGGTGTGCCGGGCAGCGGGGAGGATTCTCATTCTCATGAGTCAGCGGATCGGGCCCAGTGTGACTTCACTGCTTCCCGAGAAGAGGCGCCCGGGGCAGGAGGCCGCTCAGAGTGCAGGAGCAGGAGTGAAAGGTCGGAGCACCGGCGGCCTGCGCTCTGCAGTGCACGGGGCTGAGCGACTGTGGCCAGGCCGTTTGGGGCTGGGGCGGTGAGGGGAGGCCTTGCACCAGCTGGGAACGCAGGGGGCAGAGGAGCCAACCTCGCCTCCTTCTGGGACGCCAGTTCCCGCCGCCTCCGCTACAGCCCGAGTCGCCGCGCCGCGCACGTCCCGCCTGTAGGTGGCGCTACAGAGGCGCCCTGCTCACACTGAAGGGAGGGTGGAGAGCTCAGCCCCATCGGGGAACCCGGGGTTGGGGGATGAGCAAGGGGAGAAGGAGGGTGGCAAGGAAAAGACATAAGGGGCCAGGAGAGCTCTTGCTGCTCCTCAGGTCTGACGCTGGGACTCAAGAGAAGGCTGCGCTGTCACCCAGGAGTCAAGAGAGCCGCCCTGCGGCGCCAGAGCCCCAGGCGAAGGGCTGGCTCCTGCGACGCTTCTTCATAGTCCTTTGGGCCACCTCCCAGGCCCCGCAGAGCTCGGGGCGGCTCTTAACTTCAGCAAAGGGATTGTGGTTTCAGGGCCGTCTTTGCAACCCGGAGATGGTGCGCTTGATCCGCGGGCAGTAGAATGGAAACTTTGAGTCGCGTCTCCAGAGCTGGGGGTGGGTTTCCCTGAACAGCCACTCGCTAGCCTGGTTCCCTTGAGACTGAGAATGCATCTCCAGCACAGGGTTATAGACTGTGGCCAGGGCTGGGGCTCAGTCTGGGACCAGGACTGGGCCTACATGACAATTAAGGGCTCAGCCTGAGACAGGATCTCCAGCGAGTTTTAGAGATCCATGCTTGTAGATCGATCGAGTCTTCTGCAGCTACTTAAGAAAAAAAAAAAATGCTAAGAGGCCCATCTGGGGTTCTAGCTCCAAACCTCGGTCTCTGTAGTTAGAGTTTTGTGTCCTAACTAATCACAGGCCCCGAGCTCTGGAAGTCACTATGCTGTGCTGGACCTCCCATGGCTATGACCTATGGTTCATGGTTACACGGTGACTGTTTAGTTAACAAATTGAGAATATCAGGACAAAAAAAAAAAAAAAATCTGTGGCCAGACACCTCCCAGCTGAGGGGGAAAACCAGCTAGGGACTCTAACCCATCCTTCCTAGAGACTAGAGTGGCCATTTCCATGATACAACTTTACAACAAAATATACGGGTAGAGTGAGTCCCTCTTTTTTTCTGTGCCAAGAAATAAAAGATACACCCTGTCCTAGTGTTCTGGGTGACTCTTCTCCCCCTCAGTCCATCCAGCTCTCCTGCTTTCAGGGTGTCCAAAACCATCTGAGAAAGTTATCTAAAGATTTTCCATAAGGAGGAAAGAGGGGAAAAACCCAAAGGATCCTAAACATTCCCAGGTTTCACTGTGTGCCAGGAGAAATACTGTCTGTCTCCCGCCCAGACCTCAGAGCCCGGGCCTCCTTCCTACAGGGCGGTGCCCAGCTATTCCTGGAAACCCCCTCCTTTCTATTAGCCCCCTCCCCAAGGTGTCTCCTCCCAGAGCACAACTGAGGGAAAGGATCAAATTGGCAAAATTCAATGCCTCATGTCCCCTCTTTTGCCCCTTCTCTCTGCCCCCATCGTGATCCTCAGTCCTGAGCCTATGCCCTCCTCTGATGCCACCTTGCCGGCTTCACTCAGAGCAGGACCTGAGTTGAGAGCCCTCCCTCCAGCCTGGATCTGTGCCCTAAGAGGTGATTGGGATGAAGATCTGATTTACAAATTTGTGTTAATGTGATAATGGGCACTGACGGGGTCACATGCTAACCACCAGCCACGTTCTAGCCCAGCCTCACAGCCTCAACCCCAAGTCCAGGCTGCAGGGATGGGAATTTCAGGCTGACTAATCTCCTTTGCTGGCGGGAGGGGGTGGGGGAGGAACCAGAGCCCAGGGATGATCCCAGGGTGCTGGTGCTTTAGTTCGAGCTGCTACTCCAGTTTCAGTTTCATCCTTGGCTGACACTTTCCTCCAACTAGTGGAATAGCTTTGGTTTCTCTCCAGCCCCTCTCCCCTCCCCTGCTACCTCCCTTTTGGACTGCTAGCTTCCCTCAGTCAGCCCTTTGCTTCGTGAGGGGAGAGATGGGAAGATAATTTGGCAGCAAAGAGGAAAAAAATGTACACGTAGTCACCCTCAGACGCACAGGCTCACATACCATACTGCCTTGCAGATGCACACATGCACACGCCCCCTGCCAAACACACACGCACACATGAGGGGACTGGACACTGATATCCAAAACTGGGCCCACAAACACACACACAAACCCCGAACACAATTACACCCTCAATCACATCTGTGAGACCCACACAGATGCACACATAGGCAGGCAAGGCCTTAGCAAAGACCCTCAGGCAAACTCCTGCACTCTCTCACACACAGAGTTGCAGCAGCAGCCCAGTTGGATGGCTTCCTCAAAAGAGGGCTGGAAAGTTTATTTGCTGCCAGCAAAAGGGCCTAGACATTCCGCGAAATGACTCACACTGCACCTTTATAGACATTAAATGTTGTATTTTTCTGCATTAAACAACAACAACCTAAACCCGTGACATGTGGGCAGGGTGGGGAAACTGATGTGTGGCTGCCTTCCCATTGGGCCTGTGCTATCCTCTGTCTAGCAAATGTCTCTGGCTTGTCCTTGCTTCCCTGTGGGATGGGGCAATCCTCAGAAAATAGGACCAACTAACTTCTGGTACAACCATCAGCCTGAGCTTGCCCTTTAGCAGGATGTAAAGTGGGGTCTAATGAGCCCCTATCACAGCCTCTTATCCCATCCCCTCATCCCCAGAACCAGATGTTGGGGATGAGGACCCTATGCCCTCAACTGGGCATCTCAGTCTGAGCCCTTCCCCATCCCCTTTCTCTCTCTCTCTTTCTTTCTTTTTAATTGTCTTTTTAGTTGTAGATGGACATCATGCCTTTATTTTATTTGTTTATTTTTATGTGGTGCTGAGGATCGAACTCAGTGCCTTACATGTGCTAGGCAAGTGCTCTACCACTGAGCTACAGCCCCAGCCCCCATCTTTCTCTCTCTCTCTCTCTCTCTCTCTCTCTCTCTCTCTCTCTCTCTCTCTCTTTCTTTCCCTCCCTCCCTCCCTCCCTTCCTTCTCTGTCTCTCCTTCCCCCCCCCTTTCCTGGGGATTAGAACCACAGGTGCTTTACCACTGAGCTACATTCACAGCCCTTTTTATTTATTTTTTGTTTTGAGTCGGGGTCTCACTGAGTTGTTTAGGGACTCACTAAATTGCTGAGGCTGGCCTTGAACTTGCAATCCTTCTGCCTCAGCCTCCCAAATGACTGGGATTACAAGTGTGCACCACCATAGCAAGTTAGTTTGAGCCCTTTCTGATCTCTCCTATTCAAGCACCCTCTCTGAATCTCCCAGATCTGTACTTACTGCCAACTCTTTCCACAACTCCAGGGGCACCATTCATTTTATAAAATATGTAGAGTCCCATATGGGACCAGAACCCCCTCCCTTCTCCCAGATCTCTTCTCCATCTTAGGAGGGACTGTCAGCATGACGGCTGTTTAGTGTCCCTGTTCCTAAGACACTCAAGGGTCTGCAGAAATCACTCAGTGCCCCTGTGGCAACATTTCCATTTGTTGATATTCTGGCCCATCTGCACTGGGATGTGGGCAGTGAGCCAAGGCCAGGGCCTCCCCAGTTTCACTCTGAGGACACACCAGATATCAAAAAGATGACACAAGATAGGTATTGAGCTAGCAGATGTTGAGGGCCGAGGGACTAACTGTGGCTCCACTGGGCAGTGGCCCCAAACCCTTGGATGCTGTATTGTCTCTGGTATGTGCCCACAGCAGGTGTCTGCACCTCTGCCCTGGCCCCAGGAACTTTTCCAGACAGTCCTCTTGCTCCAAGATAGGGGCTGTGGACCCATGAGACTAGAGACTCCTGGGGGCTCGCAGTCATTTGCAGACCTCTGTGTGAGGTCACTTCTTCCCTGTTCTTTTCAAATGAACCACAGTCTTGGGTCCCTCCCCCTTCCCACCTCCCAAATATGCTGCCATCCCAGAGGGACAATGGAAGGGCACTAAATCTGTTTCCTAAACACCAGCCCTGCTACTGGCTGTGGGTACAGTGCTTACAAGCAGCCACCGTGCCCAGGGTTAACATGCTGAGTGCCAGATCTGGGGCACTGCACCTCCTGTTGGGAATCATTTCAATTCAGGCAGTCCCCCGTACTGTTGTATAATCCCCCAAGAAATGAGACCCACTGTTATCTGATGTGTTTTAGGGGTTCTCATGGTGCCAGGGCTTGTTTAAAGGGCAAATGTAGAATTCTCTATTTTAATCACTGAAAACTGAGTGGGGCTGAGGGGTTTTCTGTGAGCTCCAGTAGGGCATTGTCCCTGACCAAGGAAGTTGGCAAGACAGATGAAAAAATCATGATCTGGGAAATTGCTACCAATTCCATCCCCTTATCTGCCTGCATTATAGCTTGGGCACAGCATCCCCACCCCTATCACAGGCCAGAACAGCAGGCAGTTATCCTGTTATTCCAGAAAAACTTTGGTATAATCTAGCCAGGGAAGGAACTCTATTTTGCAGCTACTTGACAAGCTTTATCTGTACTAGAGATTGAACCCAGGGTTGCTCTACCACTGAGCTACACCTCCAGTCCTTTAATATTTAAAAAAAAAATTGGGAGAGTGTCTCACTAAATTGCCAAGGCTGGCCTTGAACTTGCCATCCTCCTGCCTCAGCCTCCTGATCACAGGCATGTGCCACTGCACCCAGTGAGGACCTTTTCATATAAACACAATAAAAGCAAACCTGGGGTTACTGAACACAACAGAAGTATGACAACTGGCTTTACAGAAAGAATTATAGAAGGATTCTCCAGGCTCCTTTGAAACCATAACTTCTCTCTAGCTTTTGAATATATTTTTCCTTCAAAGATATGATGGACTGATTGACAACTTTCCTAGCATGTACCTGTGGTAGAAAGAAAGGGCTACAAAAGTGGTGGCATTGTGGTGTTTTGTTCTGGTCACAAGTTTGACTAAAATTTGTTGAGGCCAAGGGATTAAATGAAGAGAGAAGCAACCAGGCATCTTGTCTCCAAAGAACCTGGGGAGGTGATGATTTGCAGAAAAACATGAGGCCATTGGGAACCACTTGAAAAAAGAGACACAAAGAGGGACTGGGAATGTTGTCAAGGTGGAGGGCAAGTGAATGAACAAGTGAGAAGTTTGCCCACAAGCTGTGGGCAGCTGGGAGGGCCCTCAGTTCCTGCCAGGATCCAGGTTCTGAGGCCCTGACAGCAATCAGTCATGGTTGGAGAGTGGGGGGAACAGGGAGGAAGGAGAGAGACTGAGAGTCCACTGCTAGATGGTACAGCCTAGGCATCCATGGGCAACTCAGGCAACCCGAGAAGGGGAATTCCTGCCAACTCAGGGAATGAGCCATTGGCAGAGACAGTGTGGCTGTCGTCAGGAGAATGGTGATCTCAGCCTGGCTGGCCCCACCTGGCTGGGGCTCACCCAACACCTAAGTGGGGAGCCAGGTGGGGAAGAGCTGACAGGCTGTGGAACATGAAGGTCATAGAGAAGGGCAGCCAGGAAGGTCATTTGGGTGGCTCATGGCTCCCCAAGGTGAGGCAGACACAAGATTTTCTTCAAGGTGGGAGGGGGGATTTGCTTTGGCTACAACCTCCATATCATGGGGCAGCCATTAGTTCCAAGTGGCTGAGGAAGGTGGGAGTTTAAGGGATTCCTACAAGCCCTGGTCAGCAGGTCCCTGGCAGGCATTAGGGCCAGTCACCATGAGCTGCTCTACAATACTGAACACTTTCCCTGCTCTTCCAAAAGGGAGACCTTGCCTTGTGCTCCACCTTGAGGCTTCTGCCCTGGTTGAATCCATATACACTCACAGGAGGGATCCACGATTACTCCCTAGCAGCATCTGCCCTGGTCCTGGCACATTTTCTCCCGAGACCTGGGTTGAGGAAGCAAAATGAGGATAAAGATGATGCTGAAGACAGTCAACATTTACTACACACCAGGCACTGCCAGAGATACAGATTATCTCATTCAGTCCTCATCAGACCTTGTGAGGTAGGCTTATGATTCCCAATTTTCAAATAAGGAAAGTGAAGCCAAGTGCTGTGATGCATGCCTGCAATCCCAGCAACTCCAGAGGCAGAGGCAGGAAGATAGCAAGTTTGAGGCCAGCCTCAGCAACTTAGTGAGATCCTGTCTCACTAAAATAAAAATAAAAATGGCTGGGGATACAGTTCAGTAGTACTGTGTCCCTGAGTTCAGTCCCCAGTACCAAAACAAAACAAAAAAAGAAAAAGAAAAGAAAGAAAGAAAAAGTGAGGCTCAGAAGAGTTTAAATGACTGGCCTAAAGTCACGTAGTAGTTCACTAACTTAATAGTGGTGCAGCTAGCTGGGCATAATGGCAATGTGTATAATCCCAGTGACTTTGAAAGCTAAGGCAGGAAGATTGCAAGTTCAAGGCCAGCCTCAGCAACTTAGCAAGACCCTAAGCAACTTAGTGAGACACTGTTTCAAAATAAAAAACATAAAGGACTGTGTCTCAGTGGTTAAGCACCCCTGGTTTCAATCCCCAGTACCAAAAAAGGAAAAAAGAAAAAAACCAACAACAAACTAATGGTGCAGCTGGAATAGACAGGGGTCTGTCTGATGTTACAAACCACTGAACTCAGACTGCAGATATAGCTCAGTGGTAGTGTGCTTGCCTGGCATGTACAAGTTCTGGGTTTGACCCCCACCCACCCAACACACAGAGACCACTAAACTCTTAGCAAAGGGTAAATATGTTTGTGTGTGTGTGTTCATTAGTGAATTTCAAGATCAAGGTAATAGGGTTTAGAGACACTTGAGACCTACTGCAAACAAGTCTTATAAGCAAGAGCCAGCAGAGAACTAACTGTGTGTCTCCAGAATCCCTTAAAAAATAAGTGGAAAGTTGTTCTTAGCACTTGTTTCAGGGACTTGGCTATGGGTATCCAGGAGGTTTTAGGGGCCATTGTCCCAGTCCAGCCACTACATCTTTCCTTGGCAACCTGTAATCTACAGCCACCTTTGCTACCATCATCTGCCACCACCACCCCTGTCCCTAGCCCTGTGCCAGGGATCATCTTTTCCAAGGCTGAGGAGCCAGACAGATGCTAGTGGCTGCTGGGTAAGTCCTTGAACTGCAGGCCCTTTGGCCACCCTTATGCTTCAGAGGGCACTCCTCCTCTGAGGTCCCTTCAGCTGCTTTCTGCCAAGGTCAAGGCCTGGCTGGATCGCTCCTCCAGACCATGCAGAGCCATAAGGAGTGACAATTTCCAGCAAACTCCTTCCCAGAACTTCATTGCTGCTGAACCAGGTGGGAGCTGGCATGGGTGTGGAGGCGGTTCAGAGGAGGGGCAAAGGGGAGACAGAATGGGAGACCGGTTCACATGGGCACGTCAAGTAGAGCAGATTGGCTTTGGACTGGAGAAGAAGGGTGGGCAGGAGCTTTCTCCCAGCACCACGACTCTGGTTGCCTTTGCACCTGCCTTGTCAGCCACATTCCCTCCGGCCCCTTTCCTGATTCCTATCCTCCCTGCCTTCCTCCGCGGGAGACTTGGGTTGGACTTCCCTAGGAGTCCCGGAAACTCTCCTGTCACACAAACTTCAACATGCATTTGACCAGGGATTCCGCAGGGGTTGTCTAAGTTTCCAACTTAGAGCCTCTGGGTATCACCCCCCGCTGGGCCCGTGCGGTCTGCACACAGCAGGCGCTTGATAGTGTTCATTACAGGGCCAGAGGCAAAGGCGTCAAACGAGTGGAGTGCACAGGCCGAGGTGGTTGGACGCAGCCTTCGAGTCCATTGGGAATAGGTTACTCCGAGGAACATTGTGTGTGTGTGGGGGGGTTTCCCGCCCCGCAAGGGCCCTGGTTAGGGTTGAGGGCCCGGGGGGCCCGCCCACAATGAGCGGAATGAAGGGGGGGCTGACCAGGGCAGCGTCACGCGACGTGGACTCTGCGGGAGCCCTGCCCCAGCTGTTCCCCGGGGCGAGCTAGCCGCGAGGGAAAGGAGAGGCCGCGCGGGCCCCTGGCATGGCTCCTCCTGCCGTGCTGGCGACCGCGGCGGGCCGGGGGTGGAGGGGCGCTGTTTCCACCAAGATGCCTCGTCCCTCCCTCGCTCCCTCCTCCACCCCGCCCGCCCGCGGTCCCTCCCGTCGGTCCCTCCCTCCGGCTCTTCCCTCCCTCCCGCCCAGCCTTCTTCGCGCCCGCCCCAGCCGCCGCCTGCGGGGACGTGTGTGTCTCTACTGCAATTTCCCCTTTCGTTCGGTTGTCTCAGTGCAGGTCTCCGCTGGCTGGCGCCCCCTCCCCGGGCGCCCCCTCCGCCCCCTCCCTCGCCCCGGCCGGCCCTCCCCTTCGTGTACCATTTCCCGCGGTGTTCCACTCCGCCCCCCGACTCGTTTTTATCAGGGGCGCCGCCGTCTCACCTGGTATTTGCATCTCGCCCTCCAACTTGCCATTGGTGGCGCGACGTGTGGGAGAGCCCTGCGCCTCGCCCGCCCGGACCAGCCTGCCCTGGCGCCGAGGTGAGTCACGGGCGCGGGGCGGCGGGGGCAGGCGGGCAGGGAAGAAAGAGGGAGGGAAGCAGGGAGGGGGACGGCGGCCCCGGCGGCCGCGGGGACGGAGCGGGCGCCGCGCTTGACTTCCACTTCTCCTTTCGCTGGCGCCGAGCCCCCGGCGCCTCTTGCCCGGCCCGGCTTCCGAGGGGTAAAGGCGCGCTGGCAGGGTTGGCGGGGCTGGAGACCCACGTCTCGGCCCCTGCAACGGGGAGGGGACCACGGCTTCCGACCCTGGCCCGGCGACCAAGCTTGGCCCATAAGCCACTCAGCTTCAGGTACGTCGATGGCGCCGGTTCTTTGAGCCTTCGGAGACCTCGAAAAGTTTGCTTGAGGGCGGTAGCGAGGGCCGCGGGGCCCAGAGTGGGGTTGGGGGCCCTGGAAAGGGTGGGAGAGCCGTGGCGCGTGGAGTGCCGTGCTTGCCTCGCCCCGCCGCGTGCATGGTGGGGAACCCGGGCTCCTGATACCGGAGTAGAAATGGAATCGATTTCCTGAGTCGGGTCGGGGGCCAGTTTTCCTGAGGCCCGCTCCACCTAGTTCCTTGATAGGGCCGTTTGTGATAGCTGGGGGCCCCCAAAAGTCCAACGCCCGAGGGCAGGATGTTGGTGGACTGTGGCGGGGCTGCTAGATAGATTGAGCCGGCCCTTAGAGCTCCTGGGGCCAGGTGCTTTAGGGTCACACACATGCACGTACATAAACCTACGACTTGGAGTATTGAATCGCCAAAATAGAGACCTCTTGGCAGAGGCTGGAGTTTCCGTGTGAGCCAGACGCCAGCCTTCCCGCTCCTGCGTTCCCGCTCTCCCAGCTTCTCCCGCCTATCTGTTCCCTCCCCTGCTACCACCAAGGGAACTCTGCAGACGCAGGGCGAAGAGTCCCCTGACGCCAGAGCCTTGCTTTGGAGGTTTGGGGGACTTCTGGGTTGGCAGCGACTTTGTGAATTCCTGGCCCCTCCATGGCACCTTAACCCTGTTATCCTTTCCTCGTGACTGTGCCTGCCACATAGGCTTCCTGACCAGAGCCACCTCCTGACCCCTTGGCACCTTGGCTCAGAGAAGTTCTCCAGGGTGCCCCCAGCAACACCACACCCCAGCTGAGGGATTTGATGGCCCTTTGATTCCTGTCCCTCATCCCTCTGCCCGAGATAGAGGCCTGTCTGGTCCTGCAGCTTCTTCTGGTTAATGTTTGACAGTTCATTGTGGCTAATCATTTTAATTAGCTCTTAAAGTGGGGAGGAACAGTTAACCTTGGACTTCTCGATTTTGGCCTGGTGGGGCCTCAAATGGGAGGAGTGCTAGGGAGGTGGGGAGGTAGGAACGGAAGTGAGGTCACCATCCCAGGGCCTGAGCCACCACTGCTGGCCCCAACAGCTGGTGGGCACGCCCATTGGGGACTCAACCCCTGTGCACTGACCCCTGGCCTCAATGCCAGGTTGGGGAGAGGTGAAGGGAACCTATGCTCACTCTCCCCTTTGGAGGGACAGGGCACTTTGGCACTGAAAATGCCCAGGGAATACGTATGCCCTGTAAGAATGCCAATCCCTCCTTGCAGTCGGTTACACAGGGTTTTCCTAGTTATAAAGTGCTTCCTCACCCATTAATTCAGCGCACCCAATGCAGAAACCGTCTAGCAGGAGTTATCTGAAGTAATGAGGATGATCAGGGAGATCCTGGAAGATGGTGTGGACAACTGCTGCCTTGCATGCGGTTGTCTCAGGGGCTGGGTTCAAAGCCTAGAACCTCTTGTTGCAGGGGACCATGAAACAGGCTCCACGTTGCCACCCTCACCCAGCCTCTTGCTGGGAGCCGAAGGAGTGGCTTGTTTGCAACTATGTCTGGCATTCCTCCCTCTGCTGCGCTGTGTTTGCTCGGTGGTTACTCAGGAACTGGCGCCCACCCCTGGACAAGCTGGGGGCCCCAAATCCACCCACCTTCCCTCACCTGGTCCTAAGTGGTGGCACAGTGGCTTCCATCTCCTCTGCCATTTACTGTGATCTAAAAATGAGGGTGTTCTGGTCCTTCTGCCATGGACCTGACAGATAGCATGTTCAAAATGCCCCTAATTCTGCAAAACTCAGGGCTTTTGTCCCACGAAGGCCCAGCCAGCTACCAGCTGAGGGTATTGCTTTTCCAGGGAAACTGCTCCTGAGTCTGTCCTGGGTTTTCTCCCTCCCAGCACCACACCCAGTTTTCTCATTTTACCTCTACCTCTAGAGCCAGCCTGTCTGGGTGGGTTGAAACCCCAGCTTTGTCACTTACTCCATGTGTGCTCCCAGTCAATCCTATGCCTCAGTTTCCTTATATGGCAAATGAGACCTATCTTGTAAGGTTGTGATAAGGACCAAATGTGTTAAAACATAGAAGTTACTTATTAGAACAGTGTGTGGCACACAGGAGGCATGAACTGGCATTATGATATTTTCTAATGTAGTGCCTAAAACTCAGATTCAACTCAGCAAATATTTGCCAGGAGTAGGTCCCAGTACTGGGCAGTGAGGAAAATATGGAGACACCTCCTGCCTTCCAGGATTGTGTGTATCTTCCTATGTGGACTAGGGTGGTGGTGGGGGTGTGGGAAGGGGGGTCTGGGATATTAGATAAGCCAGGCTTGAACCCCTGAGTCAGGCACCTCAGACTTGGAAGCTTCTCCTTGTCTGGAGACCCTGGCTGGTCTGGATCCTGCCTGCTCCCCAAGCCTGCCTGAAGGTTTGGGTGAAGGAGGTCTGGTCCTTGGATGCACTGTAGGTCGTAAGCACTGAGGAAGTGATTTGCTGGGTGTCAGGGCAGGATGGCATCACTTGGGACCACTCTGAAACACCCACAAAATTCTCCCAAGTGGCAGGACTCGTGCCTGATATGCCTCCTGTGTCTTTCTGGTGTCCTCTGCTGAGTTAGGAAGGGCCTTGGGTAGCCTTCTCTCTTCAGCCTGGGCCTGACCCCAACCTGGCCTTGGTTATCACTCCTGGGTTTCTAAGCTGCAAAGAGGTTTCTGGCTTCACTGCCAATTTATTCCCTCTGTGGTTCACAAACTGAAAACTAGTTCTGCAGGGGAGAGAGGAAACTCATGCAAGGTACCCAGAATCCCATGGGCGCTTTCCTAGGGGTCAGGGGCTTTTCTCATCAACACCAACCTGCCTGCAAATCTCTGACCGCTGAGCCTTGTGTGCCCTGTAATAGCGGCCGAGCTGCTAATGCCCTGTAGCTCGGGCCCCAGTGCTGGTTGCCAAGAAACTGCTGGTCGGGGTGCTTATGAGGGTTCTGACCTCATAGGGGCTGCTGAGTTTCAATTCAACAGACCTTTATTAACACCTACTGTGTGCCCAACCTGTGCTAGGAGCTGTGGGGAGTGAAGGGAAGGAGGTGGCAGGGTAGAGATGACTAAGACACTGAAACAATCAGAGGCGAGGACAAGCAGCCAGGCCAGTGGCTGGTCAGGTGCTAATTGTGCTCCTTGGAGCAGAGGCCAGCACGGCCAGGACTCTGAGGTCAGCAGCAGCTGGAGGAGGGAGGGAAGGCTTTGTGAGGGATGCGGGCATGAGCTAGACCTTGAAGGGGGCGGGGCAGCGAGGGGGAGACTTGGCTCAGCAGAAAAGGGAGAAAAGACGCCTTTCTCTCTATTCCCCGGCCACCGACTGACCTTCAGAGCCTGGATAATTGTTTAGTAAATGCATGTCACATAAAAGACCAGGTCAGCGAGTGTGGGTGGCTTGGTGCAAACTCTGATCTCCACTTTAGGAGATACAAAGTGGTCTGCCCAGACAGTGAGCCCAGTGTGTATTGATACAACACAAAGGGTGGCCAGGCTTTCCTGCCACCCAAGCTGAGGGGATTTCATTCTGATCCCCACCACCCCCCAACACACACAGGCCCTGGGGGGTAGGGAGAGAGGAAAGAGGTAGGGGACACTGAAGTGACATGCCACAAGTGTTCACCACAGACAGGCTGGTCGGGTCCTACCTTTCGCCAGGGTTTTGAGATTTCTCTGGAAGCCCAGAGGTTCAAGTGGAGGACAGAGATTTTCATAATTGCCCCTCTCCCCACACAGCCACCTGGGAACTGAAGGGTCCAGACCACCAAGGATTAGCTACATGTTTGTTCTGCTGCTTTTGTGTCTTCCCTGGCTGGGTGTAAAGGGGGCCTTGGATCTTGTTGTGTTTAATTATATAAAAACACCCGGACATACCCCCACACCCACATTCATTATTTTTCCTCTCAGTACCCTCTTGCTTTGCCCCCTCCCCAGCACATTTCAAACACTGAAGGGGCCCTGACTTCTGGGCTGGGAGATTGTGTCCTACAGTGAGTTTCTTGGCAAAGAGATCCCAGTCTGCTTCTGGGGCGAGGAGGAGGCTCAGGCAGCAGGGAAGGGTGTTTCACACAGGAGGGTCTGCAAGGGAAAGTGCTGGAATATGTTTCAAAGAAGCCAGCAAGAAACAAGAGGTTAAGCAGCTTGCCTAGGTTAAGCAAGCTTTGTGGTGGGTTACCACTTTCTAGATGGGCCATTTTGTCATCCCAGCATTGTCACTTCCTGCCTCTCTGTCCATCTGCCTTTCCTGAAGCAGCCTGCCCCTTCTAGTTTGACCCAATATTCTTCTCCAGAAACATTATTGTCTAGAGGAGAAAGAACACAGGTATATCCCAGGTCTGCCACTTACTGGCTGTGTGACTGTGAGCTAGTTACTTAACTTCTCTGGGACTCAGGGCCAACTTCACAGGGTCAGAGTGAGGATTAAAGGAGATAAATGCACGTGAAGCACTCAGCATAGTGCCTGGCACATAGTAAACCACCCAGTAAATATTCTGTGCTGTTATTATCATTTCCTGTGGCTAATATTGTTGTTGTCGTTATCATTTCCCCTCTACACACACTTGACTTTGCCAGGCTCCTGGAATCAACCACCTCTCTGACAGTGCTGGCAGGGTACACCACGCCCATTCCTGAAACCAACAGGGAGATTTTCCACGTTTTTCTGCTTTTTTTTTTCAGTTGTAGATGGACACAATATCTTCATTTATTTATTTTTATGTGGTGCTGAGGATCCAACTCAGTGCCTCACACATGTGCGGCAAGTGCTCTACTATTCCGCCCCAGCCCCAGCCCCATTTTTCTGCTTTTTGTTAAGTCTGCCATTATACAGAATAAGGAGGGGATGTGAAAGCAGGTGTGTGTGTGTGTGTGTGTGTGTGTGTAATCTTTGTGAGTGGTAGGCAGTGCTATAGTGAAGAGTGAAACTCAAAGTCTTCCATATTTGTGTTAACATTGCCATCTTTCTCCCTTCACCATTTTCATCTTGAGTATCATTCACTGCAGAAATCAGGGGATGTTAGCTCCTTCAAGAGAAGGCCTAATGTTTTACCCCTGGGGACAATTTTGCAGTCATCAGTTTGTTGTAATTGCCCTCCTGAGTGTTGAATTCTGGGAGCCAGCTGGCTGACCCCTTTCCCTCACATGGATGATGGTTGCCTTCTATGCCAGTTCCTGGAGGCCTTGGGTTGGGGCTGGCACACTGCCCTTGCCCAGAAGCACCCTTGGGGGCTCGAGGCCATTCCCATTTTCTAAAGACCTTTCAGAAGGTAACTTGGAGGTTCCACCTACTATCAACCAGCTTGTGTTTGCTTGAGGAGCCTGTGATTGCTTGCAGGGACAGGAGGCCAGGATCAACTAGACTGCACATGGACCACCCCTGAGCAGAGTATTCCACTGAGTCCCTCCATCCCACCCATTAGGTTAGGACAGCTAGGCCTTGGGGAATAGACAGTGGGCAATTAGTCTTAACCTCCCCATTCCTGATGACCTGATAACAAGGAGGTACTTAGTACATGTAGACTGAAGAGATAATTTGTCTTTCTCTCATAATGTCCCCTGAGGATAACAGAGGCTAGTTCAGCTTTGCTGAATCTGTGAGAATCCATGCACAGAAAACACCTGTCTCACTTGGTGATCACTTTGTTGACACCACACTGATTCTGAAAAAAATGCAACAGGCCCAATTCCCTGCTAGAAGGCTCTAAACCCCGTTCTAGAACAGTAGTGGCACACGCGTACTTAGCCCCATAGCAGGTGGGAGCCAGTGTGCCAACCGGCCTGTGGCACATACTGTTTATAGACTGAGTGATGATCCATCCCGAGGCTTGTCTAGCGAAAGATCAGTCTTCTTCCCCTGCTGCTTTGGGGAAGGCTTCCTGGAGGCTAGAGAGAAGATGGCCTTTCAAAAGAGGAAAGGGGGACCATTGGCTGGGTTCTGCTGGCATTCCAGCCTCCATGAGATGATAACACTGGCATGGGAGTGAGCAAGAGATAAAATGCCATAAGCCCATGACAATCAGCACACTCGATAAGTCCCAAGGTTCAGAATCAGACTCTATTGGTTACACCAAGGAATGTGTTTTCTAAGAGAGCATAGGAATTCTTGCTTCTTTTGTCTTGTCTGCTGTTACAGAGTGATATTACATTGTAAAGTTGGCATGGCAATGTCATATCATAAAATCATATAAGAAGGGTTGTCATGGTGGCTGTTATTTTGTCCAACCTGGGGTCCTTTTTATTTCATTTTATTTTATTTCATTTCATTCTATTCTGTTTATTTAGTGGTGCTAGGGATGGAACCCAGGGCCTCTTGCATGCTAGGCAAACACACTACCACTGGGCTACATAGCCAGCCTTCTTTCTTTTAATTCAACAGCTTTATTGAAGTCATATTGACATACAATAAACTGTACATATTTCCAAGTGTACAATTTGATAATATTTGACATGTGTATATACCCGTGAAACCATCACCACAATCAAGACAGCAAACACATACATCAGTCCTGGAAAGTTTCCCTGTGCCCCTTGTGATTTCCCCCTCCTATCCTGAGGCAACCATGGCTCTGTTTTCTGTCACTATAGATTACTCTATAGAAAATTGCATTTTCTAAAGTTTTATATAATTGGAATCATATAGCATGTAGTCTTTTTTGTTCTGGCTTCTCTCACTCTGCATATTTATTTTAAGATTCATTCCTCTTGTGTATATCAGTATTTCATTCCTTTTTATTGCAAAGTAGCATTCCATTGTATGGCTAGAGCATACATTGTTTATCCATTCATCAGCTGATGGACAGTTGGTAGGTTTTTTTTTTTTTTTCTTCCAGTTTTTAGCTCTTACAAACAAAGTTGCTATGAACATCTGTGTCCAAATCTTTCTTATGGCTGTATTTTTTTTTTGCTCTTGGATAATTACCTAGGAGTAGAAAAACTAGATCATACATTAGTGAAGGTTCAACTTTCTAAGAAACTATCCAGTTGTTCTTGTTATCCAGCTGTACAACTCTACTTTCCCAACAGCAGGAGATGGAAGTTCCCAATTGTTCTGTTCTTCATACTCACCAACACTGGGTGTGGGTGGCCTTTTTATTTTTAGCCATTCTGATAAGTATGCAGTAGCTTTAATTTGCATTTCCCTAATGACTGTTGATGTTGAACATTTTTTGGTTTTCTTTTTCTTTTGGTACTGGAGATTGAATCCAGGGGTACCTTGCCACTGAACTACATCCCTAGCCATTTTTATTTAGAAACAAGGTCTTGCTAAGTTGCTCAGGGTCTTGTTAAGTTGCTGAGGCTGGCCTCAAACTTTCAAACCTCCTGCCTCAACCTCCTGAGTCACTAGGAATATAGGCGAACATTTTGTCATGTACTTATTTGTCATCCATTTATCTTCTTTAGCAAAGCGTCTGTACAAATCTTTTGCATTTTTATTTATTTTTAAATTTTCAGACAGGGTTTTACTAAGTTGCTGAGCCTGATCTTGAACTTGCAATCCTCCTGCTTCAGCTTCCCAAGTCACTGGGATTACAAGTGGCCACTTTTAAATTGAGTTGTTTGTTTTCTGGTAGTTAAGGTTTGAGAGTTCTTATAGATTCTGGATACAAGAACTTTATCAGATACATGCTTTAGCTTGTGTTTTCATTCTCTTAGTTGGACACAATACCTTTATTTTACTCATTTATTTATTTATGTGGTGCTGAGGATCAAACCCATGGCCTTGCACGTTCTAGGCGAGCGCTCTACCGCTGAGCCACAACCCCAGCCCTTTCATTCTCTTTGTAGAAGTTTTTAATTTCAACAAAATGCAACTGATCATTTTTTCTTTTATGGATTGTCCTTTTAGAGTTCTATCTAAGCAATCCTCATCTAGGCTTAAGTCACAAATATTTTATCTTATGTTTTGTCGTGTAAGTTTAGACTTTACATTTTGGTCTGTGTTTTTTTTTTTTTTGGAATAAGGATTGAACCCAGGGGTGCATAACTGCTGAACCATATCCCTAGTCCTTTTTATGTTTTATTTTGAGACAGGGTCTTGCTAAGTTGCTCAGGCTGGCTTCCAACTTGCAATCCTCCTTCCTTGGCCTCCCAAATCACAGGGATTAAAATCACGTGGCACCACACCCAAGCTTTGGTGATCCATTTTGAGTTATTTTTTCTGTATGGTAAAAGATATGAATCCAAATTTAATTTTTTCTCTTTTTTACATATAGATAACCATTTATTCTAGCACCATCATTGAAAAAGCTATTGTCAATCTATTTCTATTGTTTTTGTGTAGGTGGGCTTATTTCCGAAGTCCACATTCTGTTCTACTGAGTGATCTATTTGGTTATGTTTATGCTAGTACCAACTACTTTGATTACTGTAGTTTTATAATCATTCTTGGAGTCAGGTAGTATTAGCCCTTCAACTTTGTTTTCTGTCTTTTTTTTTTTTTTTTTGTACTGGGGTTTGAACCCAGGAGTGCTTAAACATTGAGCCACATCCCCAGCCCTTTTTATTTTTTTATTTTAGAGAGACAGGGTCTCTCTAACTTGCTTAGGCCTCAGTAAATTACTGAAACTGATCCTGGACTTGGGATCCTCCTGCCTTAGCCTGCTGAGTTGCTAGGATTACAGGTTGCTGGGATTACAACTGTGTACCATTATGCCCAGCCCAACTTTGTTCTTTCTCAAAGTTAGTTTCAGCTTTTTTTTTTTTTTTTTTTTTTTTGGTACCAGGGATTGAACCCAGAGACACTCAACCACTGAGCCACAACTCCAGCCCTTTTTATTTTTTTATTTTGAGACAGAGACTCACTAAATTGCTAGGGCCAGCCTTGAACTTGTGATCTTCTTGCCTCAGCCTCCTGTATCCCTACAGTTATAGGTGTGAACAAAAGTCCTCTTAAAACAACAATTTGTCCTCATACAGTTCTCCTTACATCCTACTCTCTAGAATCATTTTAGCTTATAAACCTGATCCAGTATCATGAAGTCTTTTCCTGAGAGTTTAATGACTCAGACCAGCACCCAATATTCCCAGGGTAGAAGCACTGTGGTTTACAAAAGGAAATCCTTTGATGATCATCAACTCCCTTCCAGTGCAACTTGGAATGAGTGATTCTAGCTCAGACACGTTGCCCCTAGCAGAGGCTTAGAGTAAGAGAGAAAAAGTAATGGAGCCCTAGAAACCTTTATCCCCTGACTATACCATCCCCCCTGCTAAACTGTAGCCCTAAAATCTATTAGTATCTGTGGGTTGATACTAAGGACTTAATTCATGAATACTTAGACCTGTGTTAGCATCGGAAGATGAAACAGGCCTTGACCCCATAATTCTATGACCACCTGTTAGGGAAATGAGAGGTTCATATGAAATAAAGAGCAATTCAAGACCATGTGGGCTTAAGAGAGCTTGCAATAGAACTTAAAGGTTATGGGAGTTCAAAGAAGAGGGCTCCATGGATGTGGGCTGTAGTCACCAGGGCATAACCTGCTCCGTGAATTTGATGGACTTGGTCAGGACCTTGCTGGATGGGTACTGTTTGATTAGCCAAAAGGAGCAGCAAGGGTATGACAGGCCTGAGAAACTCCGTGAAAGAGGCTGGAATGTTCCCCCAGGGGACCATGAGGAGACCACTGGGCTTGAAGCCCAGCTTGAGTTGGGAAATCATGGGAAACAGGGCTGAGTAGGTAGGGTGGAGTCACACTCTGAAGGACCTTTGGAAACTGAGCAGATGAGTTTGGACTCTACAGCTCTGCAGAGTCTGGCTGGTGTGGTCACAGCCACAGATCTGAATGCATGTCCTGGAGTAAAAGTTGGAACCAGCTCCAAGACTGAGGGAGGAGTTAAGTGGAGGCAGGGCTAGGATTGGAACTTGATCTTTCTTGCTCCCAATCAAGTGGGCCTTGTGTTGCACCAGGCCTAGATTTTATTTTTATTATTTATTTTGGTACTGGCGATTTAACCCAGGGGCACTTTACCACTGAGCTACATTCCCAGCCCTTTTTAAAAACTTTTTTTTGGTTTTGTTTTCAGACAGGGTCTCACTAAATTGCTTAGGGCTTCACTGAGTTGCTGAGGCTGGCCTCAAATTAGAAATTCTGCCTCAGCCTCCCCAGTCACTGGGATTACAAGCATACGCCACTATGCCTGGTTTAGGCCTAGGTTTTATATTTCCCAAGGGCATTCACATTTACTCCCTGTATCTTTCTAACAGAGGCCACAGGCATAGTGAGCTTTACTCATTCCCTCCTTGATGAAGGATGGCTTGTTCCATGGCATATTGTGTGACTGGTGACAGCACCACCAAGAAGTACCTTCTAGCTTTCCTACATACTGGTTGACCCCACTGCTTGCCCTGGAGCCCTTCCTTAGGTAAAAGCATGGTTATGCTATATAGTCTTTCAAAATGAAAATGTGAGCTGATTGGGGGAGAGTTTGGGACCTATGAGGCTCTGAAATCTGGGTGTGTATTGGCCAAGATTGTGCCCCAGGATTTCTTAGCCTCACCTCGTCTGTCACATCCAGACTATAGTTGTCCCAGCTACTTGGAGGCTGAGACCAGAGAATCACTCCATCACAGGAGTTCAGGAATTAGAAACTGGCCTGGGTAACATAATGAAAACCCATCTCTTAAAAAGAAAGAAGAAAAATGTGTTAAGGAGAGAGATGACATTTTAACCCAATGTCAGCTATTAACACATTAACACTAAATGGCTTTTGATTTTTCTGAATGGTAGGAAATTCTGTTCCTGGAGGGATGAGACAGTGACCTGAAAGTTTTGATAGAGTGAAGAACTGTGGAGCTGGACAGCCACTAGGGTCAGTAAAGCCTGTAAGGAGCTCTAGATAACATGAAATCTCCAGTGGTTGGGCCTGAGACTGAGGCTATGAGAGCCATGTGACATGGCATGCCTGTGGTTTACATTGCCCATTAATGGCAAAGTTGCCTTAGCAGAGTTTTCCTAAACTTTCCCATCCAAGTGACCCAAACTATTGAATTATATTCTAGAGACCTAGAAGAACATAGTGTCATCACATTTCTTTGAAGTGTAGCATTTGATCTTAAGTGTGAATGTTGCAATCTACTGCCTCAAATATATTTTATTTTTTATTATGTACTTATTTATTTATTTTGGTACCAGGAATTGAACCCAGGGGCACTTAACCACTGGGCCACATTCCAAGTCCTTTTATTTTTTTTTTATTTTAAGACAGGTCTTACTAAGTTTTTTAGGGCCTCACTAAGTTGCTGAGGCTGACTTTCAACTTGCAATACTCCTGCCTCAGCCTCCTGAGTTGCTGGGTTTACAGACCTACACCACCATGCCTGGCCCCAATATTTTAAATGATTTATCAGTGAACATAATGGAAATGCCTGGAGGATGAGTGGGGTTTGGACTGTGGCTTTGATCCCTCTTCTGGGGCTTGGTCAGATTTAGCAAGCAGGCCCTGTCCCTGTGGGTCTGCCTACGGGCACATCAGGTCTTGAACTTTCAGGATTTTTGCCCAAGTGCTAGAAGGGAAATCCACCACCTGCAGCATCTTCATTTGCCTGGCATTCCCTGGTTCTTGAACCCTGTCTTCCTTGGTTCAAACATATTTGAGAGGAAAATCTAGGCCCTTACATTCTAGGACACACTTTTTAATTATTTTTTTCAGTCTTTTATTTATTTATTTATTTATTTATTTATATGTGGTGCTGAGGATCAAACCTAGTGCCTCATTTGTGCGAGGTAAGTGTTCTACCACTAAGCTACAGCCCCAGCCCCTGAGAGAAAGTCTTTGGATTTTCTCAGTGGTTAGCTCTGCCCTCATCCCAGCATTTAGGCAGGTGAGCAGATTCCAGGGTTGGGATAGAGAGTTTGGGACCTATGAGGCTCTGAAATCTGGGTGTGTATTGGCCAAGATTGTGCCTGAGGATTTCTTAGCCTCACCTTGTCCATCACATTCAGCCTGCAGCCCCTCATTCAACCTTCCCTTTAGCCTAGAGTTTACTAGTGCTCTTCAGTTTGAAAAATCTGCTTGGACTGTCAGAACCTTCTAACCTGGTGCTGCTTTCCCTCATCTCTTAGGACTAAGGACAGAAGGACCAGCAAGGCACTCTGGGCCAAGGTTAGCCTCGCTAGCAATCCAGGCATCTCATTCTTCTCTCTAGCCTGCAGATAGAGAAGATGACAATTTAAAAAGATCTCATGCCCTCTCCAGCTTGGGCAGGCTGGGTAAAGCACTATGAATATTCCGGTTTCTCTCTGGCAGGCAGGGCCCCAGGCACTGAGGGATTGTGCCAAACAGCAGGCTTTGGTCCACACCCCTTGCCTGCCAGGGGGCTCCTGGCTGTGGGTGCCTATAGTGACGAAAGTGCAGGTAGGGCACTGAGCAGGCTGTCTAGGCTGGGCAGGCGGGGCGCCTGCTGGGTGAGGCCCAGATTCCCCAGGCTGATAAGGCAGCCTGTAAACACCCAGCGAGGGGAGGGGGCAGAGGGCAGGCAACCAGATGGTAGGAGAGGGGGGAAACCGGAGCCCAGGCCTAGCTGCAGGAAGTGGGGCTTGATGTGGAAACATCCTGTCCAGCGGGGGCTAGACCAGTGGCCATAAGCAATCATTCCCTCCACCATGAAGGCAAGCTCAGCACAAGGTGGGGCTGCCTGCCTGGGCGCCAGGCCAAGAACCTGGTTCCTGACATCTCAAAAGGACATGATCAATGGGCCTCTGTTATGGGTTGCTCTACCACCTAGCACTATCAGGGGGAAGGGGAAAATCAGAACCAAGCTACCTCCCCCCCATGAAGAGACTTAGCAGAAGAACTGAGAGAATTTGACCATCACAAGAAAATCATTGTCATCTCTGTGAGTGAGGAACATTGATTGGAACACGGAATCGTGTCAATTATGTCAAAGGACTCCTGCAGCCCTCGAAGAAGAGCCACACGGCTGACGCTCCATTCTGCTCTGCTTGCAGGGGCCTTCTAATTAGAATCTCAGAGGGTCAGAGCTGGCGGAGCCTTTAGCAAAGGATCACAAACTCATCTGCTGCACTTTATGGATAGGGAAACCAAGATCCAGAAAGAGGCAGGGACTCAGCCTGTGAACAGCAGACCTCAAATTCAAGCTGCAGCTCTGGAGTGTTTCCCACCACTCTCCCTGATGCAGGAGGTCTGCCCCCTCCATCCCTCCCCTTCCCTTAGACACACTCAATGAACCTGCACTTAACCTTGCTAAGGGCCACAGAGGAGCTGGCAACAGAGGAGCTGGCAGAAGGAAGGAACCTCAGGGTCATATATCAGAAGTCTTCCACTTGCCTGTGGCCTTAGATGACCATTCTCTGGGCCTCGTTTTATTATTATTATTATTATTATTTATTTTTTGGTACCAGAGATTGAACCCAGGAGTGCTTAACTACTGAGCCACATCCCCAGCCCTTTTTATTTTTTATTTCGAGAGAAGGCCTCACTAAGTTGCTGAGGCTGGCTTTGAACTTGCAATCCTCCTGTGTCAGCCTCCTGAATGGCTGGAATTACAGGTGTGTACCACAGTGCCTGGTGGGCCTCAGTTTTAAAAAATATCTTTCAGGAGCATGTGAAATAGGGCTCTGGCCAGGCACAGTGGTGCATGCCTGTAATCCCATCAACTCAAGAGGCCGAGGCAGGAGAGTGAAACTTGGAGCATAGTCTGGGTAACAACGAGACCCTGTCTCAAAATAAAAAGACTGGGGGTGTAGCTCAATGCTTGCCTAGAATGTCCAAGGCCTTAGGTTTAACCCCCAGTACCAAGAGAAAGGAACCCCCCCCAAAACCCAAAACAAACCCACCCCAGCTTTATTAGAAGAATAGGGTAGACCTATGATCAAGCCCCTGACCATGGGCCTGGCACATATGAGGTACTCAGGTCTGGCTTTCCATAAATATTTGAATAAACATGTGAACCAACACCCCAAGATAAGACCAAGACTTACATTATGTGTAAGTGGCAAGTAACTGTGTATTTATGGGGCAGGGACTATGCCATGGTGACTCCAGATATAGAGCTGGGAACTTTCTGGAAATAGTAGTTCCCTGGGGTACAGGAGTAAAGTCAGCCTCCCTATCCGCAGAGCTAGAAGCTGTCCTCCACAGCTGACTATGGAATCAAATTGTCACCATTTTGGTTCAGGAAGTTAGGATCCACTTATGAAGCTGAGCTCTGCTTGAGCTTGAGGCCTCAAGGGGCACAGAATCTGAGAAGCTTCTGTTGAAGAAGCCTCACAGGGGCCCTGAGCCTTCGGATTTGAGTATCCCGAGCAAGCCTTGTGCTAGTGATCGCAGCAGATGATCTCCAGCATAGGCAGAGGGAAAAGCAGGGACTTTGAGATCAAGGCCACCAAAGCCTGGGTTTGAGTTCTGCGTCCATTCCTGACAGGCTATGTGACCTTGGTCATGTTGCCTAATCTCTTCTGAGCTTTCCTTCTGCTGTTTTTGAAATGGAACTGTTAAAACAGAATTATTGCCAAAATAGATTTTGCTGGAAACATAGTTCACAGAGTATGTAGTTGTTGGAAATAAACCTGGGTTCAAATTCCAGTTCTGCCACTTGCTAGCTACTTTGTAAGAATGAAAGAAGGCCAGGTGCTGTGGTGCATGTGTGTAATCCCAGCAACTCAGAAGGCTGAGACAGGAGGATTGAAAGTTGGAGGCAAGCCTCAGCAATTTAGCAAGACATTGTCTCAAAATGAAAAGTAAAAAGGGCTAGGAATGTGGCTCGGAGCACCTCTAGGTTCAATCTCCACTACTGGTTTCAAAAAAAAAAAAAAAAGAATGGAGAGCAGCGTGTAGTGATGCACACCTGTAATCCCAGCTACTTAGGAGGCTGAGGAAGAAGCATGGCACGTTCGAGGCCAGCCTGGGCAACTTAGTAAAACCTTGTCTGAAAAATGTGTTTGAAAGGGGGGACCTGGGGATGTGGCTCAGTGGTAGAGTTTCCCTGGGTTCAACCCCCAGTACTGTAAAGAAGAAAAACAAAGAAAGGAAATAATATATCTATAGGGCATAATACCAACCCCACAGCCTATACCCCAGAACTTTAAACCCCTACCACCTTCCCTGAGCCTCATCCTGTCACCCTGTAATTTTTACTGTTTGGCTCCCTTCCTCAGAAGCAGGGGGAGCAACTTGAAGTGCTATCAGATGGTGTAGGAGAAAATCCCATCCACATTTAAATAAGAACCCACAGCCCTCTGCCCCTCCTCCGACAGGCCATGGCTTAGGCCATAGTGGCCACACCCACCACTTTGGGCCCAGCATTCGCTCTGGTGCCAACCCTGCAAGTGCTCACCCTGTGCTGACACCAACCTCAAGTGTTTCCACCCCCTCCACCCAGGCTCAATGTGCTATACAAACACGTGCCAACAGCTTTGAGTCGGCTTGTAACCAAACCCCAGCCTTGGGTTTACACTGATGATGTAGGGAGGGGCTGGCAGGAACCCAGGTGCACATCCAGATGTTGTCTCTGAGGCTTCCTTGGTGTCCCCCATACCAGCTGTGAAACAGTATTCACTCCACTTTGCTGGGGTAGAGAAGTAGGCCCTCCCCTTGGGGACAGTGAGGCCCCCTTCTTGGGGGAAGGCTGGTTTCTTTGGGGAGCTTGGAGAATAAAAAGTGGGACCTTGGTCTCCTGACAGAAAGCCTGCTGGGAAAGGCCCTTGGCCAAAGTTACAAGAAGACAACACCCCAAGAGCCAAGAGAGGTATCAGGATCATCTCCTCATCCATTTTTTGCTGGCCCATCTAGAACCAGCTCACTTAGGAGTCCCCTGCGTTTCTTTCACTGCAGTTTGAACCTGATGGAATACTTAATCACCATGGGGGGAATAATGTGGGAATAAGGTGGCTGTGTTCATCTATCGTTAAGCTCTCATCTCAGGCATCAAGGCTTCTAGAACCATCATTATGCAGTTCTGGCCTGTCCCTGGGAGGACTGGCAACTGGGCAGAGGTCCAGGACATTGGGCTGCTATTGCTGTCCTGACCCATGGCCTTGAGAAGGTCTCACTGAACAGGTCATATGTCTTCAAGATCTCTCTCAGGTACCCAGCCCTACTAGTAAGAGCCCCACCTTGCAAGGATACCTGGGTGGTACTTAAGTATAATTCACCACGCCAAATCAGCAGCCATTACAGAATGTGAGAGTACTTTGCCTCTTTACCCAGAAAGGCCATGACCCTTGACCTACATGAGACTAGTATTTTGTTCTCCATTGTTGTCTCTGTCCATTGGTGCTAGGGGCAAATCCTCTGCAAAATAATGAAGTGACATTGGTTTCAGTATCACCTGCCCATCTGAATTAACTCCTCATTCAGGCCCTTCTTGCTTCAATCTGTCCATCTGAAGCCACTTTAGACTAGTCCCTACTAGGCACTGGTCTTTATCCAGTTCTTTAAGGCCAAACCCACTGTGATAATTCCCAGAGGCTATAGTGACAGGAGAAGGTGTGTGGAGATGACCTCTTTGTGCCTCCCTCCCAGGTAGTAAATCCTGCTCCCTCCCAGATGCAGGTTGATGGAGTTGCTGCTGGGGCATCCCCTTGTGTAGACAGCTGTCTTTTCAGCCTTCCTGTGAGGGATCCTCCCCTCTGTGCACTCTCTGACCTGTGTGGGGCAGGGGTGGGGCTGGGAGGGCCAGCAGGTCCTGAAGGGGAAACTGCAGAAACCCCTGGGACAGGAAGTGGCAGAGAGGGGCTGCTTCCTCTGGCAGAGCAGGGGTGCGGTGAGAGCAGGCCCTATCTCCTGCCCCCTTGCCTATCTGCTGTGGGTCTTAGGAGGTTGAGAAGAGGTAAGAGTCCTTTTGCTGCCTCCCTCCTGTCCCCAAATGGAGGCTTTGGGAGGGCTCTTTCAGATGTGCCATAGGGAGAGGAATTCAGAGAGCAGGGGGACAGGTCAGCAGAAGGGAAGGACAGGGCGGGGCAAGTGAGTGTGGAGTGAAGGACGTCCCTGCAGGGGCAGCTTTAAAAAAACCACAGCTGGGCAAGGGAACCTTCTGTAAGCTCCTGTTCCAGGAGTAGGGACTAAGTGATCAGGACAAGGCCTGCTCAAAACAAGACAGATGAGCAAGTCTAGATCATAGAGCTAGAAAGGGCCTTGGATCGTCCAGCCCAACCCCCTCATTGTGCAAATGAAGAAAGCAAGACACATAGAGCAGAAGTGACTTGCTCAGTTCACGTCACAGACAGACCCAGGGTCAGAAGTCAGGACTCCTAATCCTGGACTGAGACTCTCTGATGAGAACCTGCTGAGTTTGTATTTAGTGTCCCACACCTCCCCCAGGCACCTCCATCTCCACAGCTCTGTGGCATTCTTCTCAGAAATAAACTTGAATTTATTCTCATTGAAGGGGAACAAGGCCTTCAGTCCATGGATGAACAAAAATTTTTAATTTATTTTGTACTAGGGATTGAACCCAAGGGTGCTTTGCCACTAAGCCACATCCACAGCCTTTTTATTTATTTATTTTTATTTTGAGACAGGGCCTTACAAAGTTGCTAAGGGCCTTGATAAGTTGTTGAGTCTGGCCTTGAAGTTGGGATTCTCCTGCCTCAGTCTCCGGAGTCACTAGGATTACAAACATGCTACCACACCCCACAGCAAAGTTTTTTGTAAAGGACCAGATAGTAAATATTTTAGGTGTTGTGGCTCATGCAAATAGCCTATCACAACTATAGATAAGGCAAAAGTAGCCATAGACATACCTGTGTGCCAATAAAACTTTATTGACCAGTACTGAATTTGAATTTCATATCATTTTTATGTGTCATGAAATATGCTTGTTTTGATTTTTCTCCTAATTATTTAAAAATGAAAAAAGAAACAAAAGCCATTCTTAGCCCATAGGCTAGGCTATATAAAAACAGACACTGGGCCATACTTGGTACCTGGACCACAATTTGTCAACCCCTCCTTGGGTCTAAGTCAAGCTAAGGTGTCAGGAGGAGGAGGAAAGAGTATATCAGGTGGGTAAGGCTTTGAAAAGGTAACATTTGCTTTAAGTCTTGAAGGATGTGTGGAAATTGGACCCACAGACCTTGGGGAGGGGCATACCAGGCTGAAGGGACAGTGTGAACAAAGGCATGCAGCGGGAGGAAGTCACTGTGAAAGTTAAATGTGTTCTGCACATGTGTGGCCTCATTGTTATTTGCCAGCCCTGAATCTTTGGCTGCTGTCCCTTCTTGCCAGAGGAAAGGGTTGGCTTTGTTGAGGATGCTGGGAGACAATGAAGAGGGGAAGAAAGAATGGTCACCAGGGAGCCATGGTGACTAGCTGTGTGACCTTGAACAAGTCACTTCCCCTCCCTAAGGGACTCAGTATGGAAGTTGGATAAGAAGAGGGATGGATCTTTCAGGCCCTTTTTAACTTTGATATCCTGGGACTCTGGTCAAGGGGGGACTTCAATAGTGTGGTAGGAGAGAAGGAAGAACCAACTAGGGGAAGAGTGCATTTGGGAGGGGCACCCAGTGCCAGGCACCAGTGACCCCACCATGGCCCCTTCCCTTGGGTGTTCCAGAGCTGAGCAAGGACTTCTGCCTCAGTTTCTAGACACACTCTGGCAGGGGTCCTGACAAAGAACATGCTCCCTTCAACATAAAGTTATCTGACTTAAAGTCCTACTGGTACCTAGTCACAGATTATCCCAGCTTCTTTAAAAAGAAAAAAGCCCACTAATGAATTTATTTAGTCTCTGGTCAGTGTTCCTGTTTTCTTCCTCCCCTAACAATGGAAAGAAGCAGGATTTCCTGGGGGCTGGGATGGGGTGTACCATTCTAAAGCACCATCCATTAAGCACATGTAACTCTCTGCCACTGTGTTATATTGTACTCTCTTTACCAGGCCAGGCTGGTTTGTGTGGCCACTGAACACTTGTCTAGGCCATTCCTTCCCTGAAGCCTCAACCCCAGACAAGATGGAAGCTGCCTGGGTCCTCTTTTTCCCCCAGTACTCCTGGGTTTTTCAAGATAATCACAGCTAATCCTCACTTCACCATGTTCAAGATGAACTGCTTGTCCTGCCCTATATCCTGCTCCAGTCACTCCACATCTTTTAATATTTTTCTAGAAAGAATAAACTACCCATCTTGGGAGTCTGTAGATACTATATTACCCCATAGTCTACTACTTTTTTCCTTTGGGGATTCACCTCCTGGGTTCCAACTGCCCCACCTGGTGTCCTTCCATCTCCTACACTCATAGACCCACTCTCATACCCAGATCAAATTGCTTTTTCTAAAGAATTGGTTTTGGCCTGGCATGGTGACACATGCTTGTAATCCCAGCAGCTCAGGAGGCTGAAGCAGGAATATCACGAGTTCAAAGTCAGCCTCAGCAACTTAGCAAGGCCTGAAGCAACTTAGTGTAAGATACTGTCTTGAAATAAAATAGAAGGGCTCGGGTTGTGGCTCAGTGGTAGAGTGCTTGCCTTGCATGTGTGAGGCCCTGGGTTCAATCCTCAGCACCACATAAAAATAAATAAAGGTATTGTGTCTATCTACAACTAAATAAAAATAATAAAAAAAGAATTGCCCTTCCCTTGCTTAAGAATCAGCAGTAGGGCTGGGAATGTGGCTTGGGCGGTAGCACGCTCGCCTGGCATGCATGCAGCCCGGGTTCGATCCTCAGCACCACATACAAAGTGAAGATGTTGTGTCCGCCGAAAACTTAAAAAAAATATATATATATATAAATTCTCTCTCTCTGTCTTTAAAAAAAATAATAAAAAAATCAGCAGTAATTTCTAGTTGCTCTCCAAATCAGGTACCATTTCTACTGTTTGATGGATCTGGATCCTATCCACTTATTCAACTCCCCAACTAATCTTCTCTTCATATTCAAACTGTTTTTCTTTCTCTACCATGCATTTTATTTCATTTCTCTCTCTCTCTCTCTCTCTCTCTCTCTCTCTCTCTCTCTCTCTCTCAACAGCTTCTTCCAGTGTTGCCCAGACTGGTTTTGAACTCTGGGCTCAAACAGTTCTCCTATCTCAGCCGCCTGAGTATTTACAGGCGCCTCACTGTACCATTCATTTTACAGTTCCTCAGCCTTGGTTTTATCCAACCATCTCCATTTTCTTTTCTTCCTCTTCATCTAAGTAAAGACCTGCTGAATACTAAATTAGCAGAGCAACCAAGGCCCCAAAGTCTCAAACAAGATCTGGAAATTGAAAAACATGTTCAGGACAAAACAGGGAGTTTTGTCTGCATTAACCCATCAGCTCTTCACAACAGCCCCTTGAGTTAGGTAGGTTATCCCCATTTTGCAAAGGAGAAAAGGACCTGACTATGTCCCAAGGCAGAGCTGGCCCTTGTAGCCAGAAAGCCCATGCTCTTAGGGTCTGGTCTGCAGGGACTTCCTGGGGCCCCTCCTAGGCTGTAGCTGGCAACCCATTGTACTGGGATTTAGTAGCTTGGCTTTGTCCCTTTTCTTGAAGTGTATTCTCCTATCATTGGCTCAGTGTCCCTTTGCCTCTTCATTGTCCCTGAAGCACAGAAGATGAGGATATGGTGGCTGGCAGGCACCTCCAGGGGGTGCTCATTTGGCTTTCTCAGGGCTACTGAGGAAATAGTTTCCCTTTGTTAGTAACCCTCCCCCTCCCCTTCCTCTCCTGTTAGGGCTTCTGTAGTGCTCTTCTTGCTACATAACCACAACCCAAAGGGCTGGGCGGAGTGACATGGGTGGGGGAAGGGGGATAGGGGACAGAGCACTCTGTCCTGCATGGCCCCCAACCCACATGAGGAGTCAGCCCCTTTCCAGCTAACAACTATAACCCTCCAACTCCACCCTGTCTTTCTGGAGCCAAGGGGGACACGAGAGACTGTCATCACCCCCAACACTCACCGTGTTTCTGGGAGGTCACCTGAAACCCCATCTTCAGAATGAGTGCTTTTTAATTTTCAAAATTCTTTCCCACCATCCTCTCCATTCACTTGAGACTCTCTGGGGAGTACTGGCTAAGCCCTGATTACCCTCAGTTCTCGCTCCCCTGAGGGATGACAGAAGCCAGGGCCCAGAAAGGTGGCCACTTTTCCAGGGTCGTACAGCTTATATGGATGCAGCCAGGAGAGCACTTGCCTCCTGTTCCCCTGTCTGAAAGGTGCTACACACCCTGAGTGGCCATGGGTCTCCTGGAGAATGAGGAAAGAACATCATTTTGCCTGGGGCCTGCCATTACCTCCTGGGCAGGTTGGGGCCTTGGAAGGCAAAACCAAGAGGAGAGCAGAGGAAGGGTGAAGGGGACAGGTGAGGATGAGCTCTGAGTCACCAGATGGTGAGGGCCCACCTTATTACTGGAGTTGTGACAAGCCTACGTTGGAATCAGTCAGTGGCAGAAGGGCAAAGAAGGAAACTGGGTTTTCTTGTAAATAAGCACAGAGAAACCCCAACCAACAGCGTTGCAAAACCTTTCTTTTTTTCCCTCCCTCTTCCTGATTTCATCTCAAATGGAGGGGGCAGTGAAAAGAAAGGAATTGAGGAGAAGGGGCTGACAAAATTGCTATGGCCCCCGCCCCTTAATTGGGCACTTGCTCAAGAAAGGGATTAGCTGGCTGGTTGGAGCCCAGTCCTAACTGGGCTAACGTTGTGAGTTTGAGTCCTGTGGATAGCTTAATTCCACTCTGCGCAGGACTACAGACTGGATCTCTGACTCTGGTCCTGTGGCTCTTAAATACACGCCACTGGTCACATGGTGAAGCAGGCACATTCACTGCTTGATGACTCTTAGCTGGAGGAGGGGCTGTTTTTAAGGAGAGGGTACAGCTGTTCCTGGGGTAGTTTCCATTTTGTTTGTGGTTGTGGGGGAGGGGTGTTGAGGGAGTGGGAAATGGCATGAAGGAAATTGTCACTTCCTTTCCAGAGAATTCCAGAAAGGTTTCATGGAGGACAAGGTATTTCAGGAGTGTGAGTTGGCTCAGAGGGGACAAGGGACTGGAGAAGGAGAATTGTGCTCTGTGGCCCTGCTGACCATCTGGCCCCCATGTTTCCTGGCATGTGAGAAAATGCCACGGGTGTTACCAGCAATTCTGTGAGAGCCATTGGCTCAGCTCAACGGGTGTAGGTTTAAACTTACTCCATGGAGACTGTGGACGTGGCTTTCACATCAGGGCTGTTTCCTGTAGGGGAGGCCCAGATGGGTGGGCGCTGGACACTGCTTGATATGTTCCAGTGACAGCCCCAGGAAGGGTCTGTACCTCTGCAGGAGGCCCAGTTGTGGTGATGTAGAAGCAGCTCACACCACTTCTATTTTGCTTTGGTTTTGAAATGCAGTCAGAACCACAGAGAGCTAGAGGTGCATTTGCTGGCTGGGGACAGAGGGGTGCTCTGCCATTAGCTCTTTCCTGCACTGTACACTCAGCAGCCTCCAGGGGCCATATAGTCTCACAAAGACTTCACTTTCAGCCCCAATAGGTCAGACCATGGGGGTGGACTTTGAGTGGAGCCAGCTGTGAGCTGTGCAGTGGTGGGGCAGGGTGGCAGGGATTCACCACCAGTTACTAAGGGTTCCCTGGTACTTCAATTCCCTGTCTGTATATTCCCCGGCCCCCACCCCCACCCCGCTGCTTGCCAGCAAAGCAGTGTCCAATGCTGTAGGTCACTGAAGCTCTATCCCAGGCGCTCTTGGAAGGACCCTGGAGAGAGGTGCCCCTAGTGTGGGCCTCTCCAGGCCTCCAGCAGGGCGGGCCTTCTGTGGTGGTGGCTTTTTTGGTTTCAGGTTCCTGGGAGAGGGAGGTTATTTTGAGGGACTGGGGGAGAGTAAGTGAACATGCAAATGTGCCTCTCTCCACCTCTCACTTTCAAATCCTCAAACATCTTTGAAGGGGGAGGGGGAAACATTCTGGACTAGAAGGTTCCATGGAGGGGGGCAGGTTTCTTACCTTTGGCCAAGAGACTAGGACAGCTACTTCTTCCCCCTACACCCCTTGAACTTAGCTTCAGGCCCCAGAGCAGAATGAGACCCAAAGAATCCATCTCCCAAAACCTCACAACTGTGGGCCACTAGAACCTACACTAGTGAAATCCCAAATTTAGATACTTAAACATGGGCACACAAATAGTGCCACTGAAATCTCTTTTACTTCGAATCTCTCCTCTTTGTATTTGATGGCCAAGAGTTTCAGCCAATCCAGTGGCATGCCCTGGCTGCCTCCTGACCCAGCAGAGTGGACCACTGTGGGGAACTTGCCTCAGGGATCCATGGGCTCCATACCTATTCTGAGGCTATTCTCTTGGGAAGCACAGAGTAACAGTGACCCTTCAGCCAGCAGAACCCTAGCCCTCCCCCATCTTCACCACAACCTCTTTGAGCCAGCCATAGCCTGGGCTTCTCATTCTCACAAAGGTAGTTGAGGCCACTGGTCCCCAGAGGAGGAAGAACTGATGACTGAGCTTGTGGCTTTGCTGGCCAGACCAGGGCAGCCCTTTGACTTACTGACACTCTCACGCATAAATCCCACTCTTGGGACACAGGCACACACCCTGTACATGTGTATACCTGCTGTGTGTTTGCACACCCACAGCAAGCACAGTAGTGCAGCCATGTAACAATGCAAACAAAATATACTAATGTTACCTCGGGGTTTGCATATTTGTCCCATTCTTTTGTAAGACAAAAGTACATGGTACCTACAGGCCCTTCGTGTACACACAGTTACACACCACCCAGAAAACACACCTCACAGATGCCAACTGGCCAGTCCCATTCATTCATCATTTCTTTCTTTTGTTCCCTCCCTCTTGTGTTCATTCCACAAACACGAACTGAGTGTCTGCTTGTTGCCAGGCACAGGGCAGGATGCTAAATTTTCCTCTATGACCAACAGGCAGCCACTGTCCAACGGGGGACGAAGGAAGGTGCATACGAGTTCCCTAGGCGATGAACACATGCAGTGAACTTGCAAAAGTGAAATTCTGGTCTGCGAAGAGAAGCCAGCAAGAAGCCAACCTGGAAGGAAGGGCCATAGCGGAATGACCTTGGGGGAGGGGCAGACAGAGGAGTTTCGTGTTTAGACAAAGTGGGATTAGGTGAAAGTGATCACCTTTCATTTGATTAGTATGAGAATGTTTCCTGGGGGCAGACAGACAGGCCTGTGGGAGGGTGGGGAACTGCGGAATGCAGGCCTTGGGGCGCTTAGGCTAGGGGAGACAGACCTTCCAAGCATAAATGGCCCTGTGAGACCTTGCAGGATACTGGGAGACCTGGTCACATACAGGGCCAGGTGGGAGTGGGGCAGGGTATGGGGGATGGAACCAAGATAAGACCCTTGTTTCCAGGTGCCTCCCCTAGGTCCTGCTGGGGATGGACCTCCAAGGCTCAATTTCTCATTCATCCAAAGGGAAACTCAGACTGACAGGTTGCAATGAGCTGAGTGACTTCTTTGGCTTTTTATTGGGGTGGGTGGAAAGGTGTGGGGGTGGGGAGAGGGCGGGGCCAGCCCTGTGGCCTAACAGAAAGGAAGTGGGAGAGGCATGGGTGTCTCCTGTGAGGGAGAGCGGTCATCAGGGAGGTCACCCGTGGTCCCCCTCCCTTTCCTCCCCCTTGCCCCTCTCTGAAGTTCCTCATTTCTTTCCAACCCAGGACAAGGTTCTGCCACCCTGGTACTGCCCAGGGAGTGTCAAGGAGGTGGGATTAAGAGTGTCATTCTGACTATGGTGCACAGTCACAATTCTTCAGGTGCTTATGGGTTAATCAGGCTGTTGGGGCACATCCACACAGTGAAAACATCACACACTCCAAATGAACTTGAAGGGCCAAAGACACAAAGACATACTCCTACCTGGATGGTACAGACGCCCCAGTGTTCTGGGGCAGAGAAGCAGCAGAGCAGGCTGTCAGGAGGGAGGTTGAAGGGGGTGGGGAGAGGGCTTTGGAAGGTGGCCATGGGTGTAACCCAGCGTGGAGGAGCTGCTAGGGTGCTGACAGTGAGGAGTGGAGGCAGGGGAAGTGGCCCAGATGCCATGTGAGCATGGGGACATTCGGATGAGGAGAGATGTGTGTGGGCTGAAGCAGAGATTTCCTGGAAAAGGGGCCCTGAGCCGGCCCTGGAGGCTGGGGAAGGTTCTGCTGGCCCCTCCCCCCAGCCAGGACTCTCCTCACAAGTTCCCAGGGTGACAGTTCAGTCTTGAAACTGAAAGCAAAGCTGAACCAAGAACAAACCCACACACAGCACAGAGGCCACCCTCTCTGGCTGGTGGGGGAGGGGCAGGGATGCTAACAAGCACGCAAGGCATGTGGCCCACCTGTCCCTCTGTCTCCAGGCTCTGTAGACACAGCCAGGTCTGAGAGTCTTCTCCCTAAGAGCAGGGTCTGGCCACCCCTGGCCTTGACACCACAAAACCCCGCACAGTGGGACATTTCTTCCTCTGTAGAATGCCTCTTGGAGCTAACTGGCCTGTACTCCCAAGGTAAACTGAGCCTCAGGAACACCCTGCAAGTTCCCATGTCCTGTCACACCCCCTCACAACTCTTTCCCAAACCAAGGGAGTTACAGGGATTCTTCACACTTCTGCCCCACTTAGAGGGACAGATGCTGGTGACCCTGACAGGCACTGAGGCTCAGCCGTTTCCTCTTCCCTCTTCTTCTCCCATTGCCTCCCCCTCTCTTTTAGCTGTCCCTCTCCTTGTGGCCTGTGCTGTGCTGGCACAGCAGAGACCCTCAGGTTGGCCAGCTGTCCCAACCACAGAGTTCAAGGCAGGTGACTTACTCAGAGTCTCCATCTCTCCCTTCTCCCTAGGTTGCCCCTGCAGTTGGCCCAGCCCAGCATGCAGCCTTGAGCTTGGCATAAGCCACCACTCACTCCAACTTTCTACGTGTCCTTCTGTGGCTCAGCGGAGACTCTCGCCTCAAGGTACCTGAACAGCATCTCTTTATCAAGAAAGTGCTGCAGCTACAGAGAGCCCGGGAAATCCCGCTGTCGGCTCTGCTCTGGGAGAAAACAGTATGGCTATTACCCTGCAACCCAGTGACCTGATCTTTGAGTTTGCAAGCAACGGGATGGATGATATCCACCAGGTATGACCCCAGAGAATAAAGCACAATCAGCCAAGGGAATGGACAGGAAGGCAGGCAGATAGCCAGTGAGCCAGATCTCAAGTATCCATCAAGCACCTACTATGTTCGGGGCACTTGGCCTGCTTGCCAGTCAGCATGTGCACCAGATGTTCACTCACACAGCCAGTCAGTCATCCCTGGACAGTCATTTAGGGATCTGGTTGCCCACGTGGGGCTCATACAACCACCAAACCAGCCAAGCAGCTGCTAGGTCAATCAGCTGAGCTATCAGCCAGTCAGCAGCAGGGACTGAATGCATGAAGTGTACACTGACAATCATGCGGGTTTGGGGCCACTACCTTTCACCTTCAGTGTCACAGCAAGGAAATAGCTAGGACAACCAAGGAGTAGGAGGGGCCACTGCCAGCTGGAACTGCAGGGTGGAGTCCAAGTCCTGGCATCTCCAGACTCATGACTGCAACCCAGTTGATGGGCTCTCCATACCGTCTTCTCAGCCTCAACCTGAAGATTCAGAAAAACTGGAAATGTGTTCTTTTGGTGGAAGGAAGTTGGAAATAGGATAGGATAGGCACTCGGGTCCCTTGTGTTCCATACCTTGTGATGCACTGGGGTTAAGAGGGCACATTTTTCCATGCACTTGGATGTCCCCACTGGATGATATCCTGGAATACTTATCAGTGCTCTCCCCATCTCCACCTTCCACACAGTGGAGAAAGAAGAGGTAGCCAGGTATGGTAGTAGGAATGGAAGAGGGGGAATCAGGAACCCTAGGTTTTGATCCTAGTATGGTCACAGTGTCACCTGGCCAAGTCATGTCCCCTACCATGTCTGGCTGCCATCTCCCCTTCTTTGCCAAGAGGATATCTAGCTGAATTATTTCTCAGGACACACCAGCTTAACTCTGATGCTCTATCCTAAATCCTTGCAAGGATGGAAAACCGTCCCATATCTGGCAGCCTACCAAAGGCTGCCCTCTAATGGGCCTCGAGTGCATTGCACCCACAATCCCGTTGCTTCTTTTCCAAGGTTGTTCAATTTTATTGAACTCTGCTGTGCCTAGTCTTGTGGAAGGCATCAGATGAGAAAGGAAGAAATATCTGTCCTTAACGGGATTCTCCATGCTACTTCCCACCTTTCATCCCTTTCTAGTGTGCTCAGCAACTGTTTCTGTTCTTCACAGAGGTTATCCTGCCCTCCCAACCTCCACCCTCAGCAATCTCTCCAGTCCATAAAGAAGCCGAAAGCTAAGGATGCCTTTAAGTTCCCTCCCTTCTCACCTTTATCTAAAACTTTCCCATTCTTATTTCCTTCTCACTGACCTGGTAAAATGATGTATCCCTCTTCCTTCCCAGGGTAATGTCTACCCCTGTACCTTATCTGTTCTTTCTTGCTTTATTCAAAACCTCAAACCATCAATCACTTTTCCTGTTCCTTATCCCCCACCCACTGTGCCCACCAGCCCTCCCTCTCCCACCTAGTCCCCACTCGTCTTTCCAACCTCAGAGATCCTCAGATCCTCTTCTTCAGTTTGAACGTCTTCAGGTCTCCTCAACCCTAAAAGAAAACCTTTACTCCCTTCTAACCCCTTCCTTCAGAATACCACCGTCTTAGGTCCTTTCTCTCCCAGTCCCAAGATAGTCTCCACCCTCTGCTTTTACTTTCTTTACCACCCTTTCATTCTTCTTAGGAAACAATTTTGGTTGTGAAATGAGTACAAAAGAGTGCATAAACCATAGATAGACTATAAAATGAACACATATGTTCTTACTACCCAGGTTAAGAAATAAAATATTACT
Organism: Marmota flaviventris; assembly: GCF_047511675.1. Classification (NCBI taxonomy): domain Eukaryota; kingdom Metazoa; phylum Chordata; class Mammalia; order Rodentia; family Sciuridae; genus Marmota; species Marmota flaviventris. The sequence continues at coordinate 112,266,924 of NC_092518.1, read as the reverse complement.
CTTCTCCTAGAAGTGGCTGATACCTAACACTTAGGAGAACTTACTCTGTACCAGGCCCTGTTCTGAGTGCTCTATGTGTGCTGATCTATTTAAACAACCCTAAGGTATCAATAACATGAGTATCCCAATTTTATAAATGAGGAAACTCACACACAGAAATATTAGGCAACTTTCCCAAGGTCATACTGCCAGTAAGTACCAGAGCTGTTTTCAGACCTAAGTAGTCTGGATCTACATCAGCACAATCCAATACAATTTTCAAGAATGCTGGAATGTTCTGTATTTGTGGTATCTAGTATAGGGTCACTAGTCACATGTGGCTATGGAGCACTTGAAATGTGTCTAGAGCAGTTGAAGAAATGAATTTTTAATCTTTTCAAAATTTTCATTTACATTTAAAGTCCTCCTTGGCTAGTGGCTTTCATATAGGACAGCAGAGCTCTAGACACTGTGGCCTTAGTCACTACACCTGATGCCTGCCTGAGTTCATCCTCATATCTTTTGTAACCTGTCCTGGGACACTCCCCTCCAGCACTGCTCTGAAACCACTCCAGCAAGGGAAACTGCCCAGTGGTCAAATCCAAAGATGGTTTATAAATTTTCACTTTTCTGAATCTGCCAGAAATATTTGACAGAGGGAACCATTCCCATTCTTTTTTTAATGAAGCAAATTTTAATGTCTCATTGAAAGAAAATTTGAAAAATACAGAAAGGTAGAAATAAAAGGGAAAAACCATCCTAAGTCCCACAACCAAAATATAACTATTATTACCATTCTGGTGTATTTTCTCTATATAGAACTTTTTTTTTAAAGAGAGAGGAGAGAGAGAGAGAGAATTTTTTAATATTTATTTTTTTTAGTTTTTTGGCGGACACAACATCTTTGTTTGTATGTGGTGCTGAGGATCGAACTCAGTGCCTCACGCATGCCAGGCCAGTGCGCTACCGCTTGAGCCACATCCCCAGCCCGAGAACTTTTTTTTTGACTGTGGTGCTGGGGATTGAACCCACATCCTGGGCCATGTGAGGCAAGTGCTTTACTCCTGAGGTAACTCCCCAGCCCACTATATAGATTTTTTTTAAGAACAGGGCTCAGAATATAGCTCAGTGGTAGAGCTCTTGTCTAGTATGCCCAAGGCCCTGGCTTCCATCCCTAGCACCAAAAATAATAAACTAGACATAGTAGCACACACCTGTCTTAAAACAAAAAAGTAAAAAGGGCTGGGAATGTGGCTCAGTAGTTAGGCACCCCTTGGTTCTATCTCCAGTACCAAAAAAAAAAGGACTGGGAATGCATCTCAGTGGTAAAGTGCCCTGTGTTCAATCCCTATGGCAATAAATAAATAAATCCCAGTTGTTATCCTCCCTTTTTTTTCTTTGTCATACTGGGTATTGAACCCAGGATGCTTTACCACCAAGCCACATCCCCAACCCTTTTTTTAAAAAAAAATTTTTTTAGCTGCCAATGGACCTTTATTTCGTTTATTTATATTGGTGCTGAGAATCAAACTCAGTGTCTCACACATGCTAGGCAAGCACTGTGCCACTGAGCCACAACCCCCAGCTCCCTTTTTATTTATTTATTTTTTATTTTGAGACAGTGTCTCACTAAGTTGCTGAAGTTGACCTCAAACTTGCAATCCTCCAGCCTCAGCCTCCTGAGTCACTGAGATTACAGATGTAGGCCACTATGCCAGGCTCACCTGACTTTAGATTGAACCCCTCATCCCTGCTATCAACTAATCCTTTTCCACCAGCCTCAGAATGAGCCTAAACTTTTTTTTTTTCTTTTAGTACCAGGGATCAAACTCAGGGGTGCTTAACCACTAAGCAATATCCCCAGCCCTTTTTTTATATTTTATTTATAGAGACAGGGTCTCACTGAGTTGCTCAGGGCCTTACTAAGTTGCTGAGGCTGGCTTTGAACTTGCAATCCTCCTGCCTCAGCCTCCTGAGCTGCTGGGATTATAGGCATTCAGCATAATGCCCGGTGAGCCTAACCCTTCTCATAGCCTGAACTCTAACTCCAGGCTGTGGATTAATCCAACCAGTTAAAACTGCTTTCTGGGACCAGGGCTATAGTTCAGTGGTAGAATCTGTGCTTAACATGTACAAGACCCTGGGTTTGGTCCTAGATACCAGGCATACACAAATGCTTACCCTTGGTTGAATGTAGGTGGTGCCAAGCTAAGCCATCTGTATTAGTCAAGAACTAACGGCATCAACTAGTGAGGCTGGATCAAGAGCAATGTTATCCTCAGCCCCCTGGTGGCTCCAAGAATTAGGAATTACACAGAATGCCAAAATCTGATAGGGAGGGCTTCCCAAAGAGGTAATTGGGCCTTGAAACAGATCCCTGTCTTCTTTACAGCTGGAAGACCCTTCAGTGTTCCCGGCTGTGATCGTGGAACAGGTACCCTACCCCGAATTACTGCACCTGTACTCAGGACTGGAGCTGGACGACGGTCACAATGGTGTCATAACAGATGGGACCTTGTGCATGACACAGGATCAGATCCTGGAGGGCAGTTTTTTGCTGGCAGGTCTGTTTCCTTTATGGACAGGGAAGGTGTGGTGGAGAGAGGGGTTCTCTCTTCAGGGAATAGCAGCCCACAAAGGCTGAACCCGAGCAGAATAGAAAGGCCCCCAATGAAAGGGGGTGCCACTTCATAGAAAAGGAACCATCTTAATGCATTCACATACTGTAGATGAGATTGGGACAAGGAGGAGTGGAGATTAGCTGAGGGGGTGGAGAATTAGGGCAGGAGGTAGACGGCTTCTTTTCCAGCTTTCCAGTAGGGTCCCTGTGACTCCTCTACTTACTACTCTGTTGACCTGGGCTGGCCCTGGTTCTAGCTGTATTGTGCCCTAAGAGAACTCTTCTCCCCCCTCCCATGGAACCTGGAATCAGATGACAATGAGGCCACTTCACATACCGTGTCAACCACTGAAGTCTTACTGAATGTGGAATCTCCTAATGATATCCTGGATGAGAAGCAGATCTGTAAGTTTGACCCCAGGGCCTTGACTCAAGGCAACACAGCTGCCTTTGAAAATGTTGCGTCCGTGTAGTGGATTCCGAGGCACACGTGCAGGCAGGCCTAGGTGCCGACACCCCACCCATGTGCATATGAACAGGCCTGAGCTGGGACTCGTAAGGCAGGGGTATGAGGGCACTGGAGACATGGAGAAAATGGCCAGGGTGACTTTTGGGTTTTTATCCAATATTTAAGTTGTGGTAAAATATGTATTAAATATACCATCTTATTCATTTTTAGTTTTATAGTTCAGCAGTGTTAAATATATTCCCATTGTTGGGTAACCATCACTACCATCCATCTCCAGAACTCTTTGCATCTTGTAAACCTGAAACTCTATCCCCATTAAATGACTTCCATCCCCTAACCCCCATCCCCAACCCACAGCAACCACCGTTCTACTCTCTGGGTCTATGAATTTGACTACTCTCCATACCTCATTTAAGTGGAATCATACAGTATTGGTCTTTTGTGACTGGTTTATTTCACTTAGCATAGTGTCCTCAAAGTCCATCCATGTTGTAGCCTTTTCAAGGCTGAACACTGTTGTCCAGGGGGTTTTGGGGCCCTTCTGTTCTCTTACTTGGCTCCTGGGAAGACTAAGAAACACAGGACCTAGCTTATTGAGAATTGTAGGAGGCTTGGTACATCTTCATCCCTCCCCTGTTAATGGAGGCTAGACCCTAAGAGGTCTCAGATGCTTGCTGATCCTCCCTGGCTCCCAGCCCTCCAGGAGGTTCCCAAGGCAGATTCCTCCCAGCACCTTCTCAGGCAAATGCCCTACTGCCACAGGAAGGTTCCCCCTCAACTTCCCTTGCCCTAGGGGGTACTGTGATGCAGTGAGGGGAAGAAAAGCCCTGGATCTGAAAGGTAAGAGATCTCATCTTGCCTCTCACTAATATTTGGCCAGGATACCAAGTGCCCACATGTACCATGCAGCAACTTGCTGTAACCTTGAGCACAAATTTTGCCATCTTTGGATTGGTCTTCGTTTCCTCATCAGGAAAGCAAAGGAATTGGGCTCACTGGTTTCTAAGGTCTCTTTGAGTTGTCAAATAAGTGAAAGATCAAATCAAGGGGGCCTGTTACCCTGTATGCTACCCAGAACTTTCCCACTGCTGGCAGTGGGCTATAAATGTGGCAGCTGTGATTGAGGCCAACTCATGCTCACAGCTCTGCAGATGTTTCTGCCCTTCATGGTACAATACTCCTGAGGCATTTTCAGGTATGACCTATGTCTAGGGCTGTGGGGAACAGCACACCAACCCTCCCTAGGTGCCCCCAATTCTTGGGTTCAGCAGTGCTGGGAGACCACTGTCCAGCCCTGCCTAGGCCCTGTCCACCTCAGACCTTTCTTCTTGCAGTCAGCACCTCTGAAATGCTTACAGACTCAGACCCTGCTGCAGCCATCACTCTGCCCAACTACCTGTTTCCTGCCTCTGAGCCCGATGCCCTGAATGGGGCTGGTGACCAGGAAGATCATTCTCTGGAGGGAAGGGTCTCCAGAGAGGAAAGTTCTAAGAAGACTGGAAAATCAAAGAAAAGAAGTAAGGAGGGCTGGGGTTGTGGCTCAGCGGTAGAGCGCTAGCCTCACACGGGTGGGACCCTGGGTTCGATCGTCAGTGCCACATAAAAATAAATAAGTGAAATAAAGGTATTGTGTCCAACTACAACTAAAAAATAAATATTTTTAAAAAGAAGAAGTAAGGAGAGGAGGGGTGTATGTGTGTCCCCAGGGGGTGGGCAGTGGGGCCAGGGAAACTCTAAGGGCTGAATGAGCTGAGGCTCACAGATACATTAAGAGGACCTTTCTCTGGTCTGGCTGAGATGGATTAAAAGGCTTCCCTTCTGTAAACCTGGCCTCATTGGTGGGCCTGCCTGAAGCCTGACAGTCCCCTTCTGCTTTTGTCTGCTGAGTATATGTGTAAACTCCCCAAATGCCAACAACCCCAGTGGGTTGAATCCTAGGCTGAGAGTTCAGACTCCAGGCCTGGACCCCTGGTCTGGCCTGGACCTCTGGGGCCTCTGCCTATAAAAAGTGAGTCATGCCATGTGCTTATCTCCCTTCTGCAGAGCTGATGAACCCCAGCCATATATGAGAGAGGACTTTGGGCTTTCCCAAGCTCTGGTGTTATTGATTTACTCAAGATGATGGCTGGCTTATACTGCCTGTCTTATATTGTCTTAGATTCGCTGTCAACATGGCAACCAAAAAGCCTCAGCACCACACTGACCTGCATGACAGTGGCACTTGTGGGCTGTCTCTCCACTTCAAACATTTAGGCCAGGCACACCCTGTTCTTATGAAGGTGCCTCATTTGCAAGCATTACATTTTCCTACATCCTATTGGTAGCCTTGTTACCAAGCTACCTTAGGGGACTGAAAATGAGGGTACAGATACTCACAGGCTATGGCTGTAGAGAATGATTGGCCTCCAGCCTCAGTGTCCTGGCTCCTCCTGGTTGGTCCTATCACACGCAACTTGGCTAGCTCACCATAGCCTTAGCCTCATCCTGTTCTTTCACCTTTCCTCTCACAGTCCGGAAGACAAAGGGCAACCGCAGTACCTCACCTGTCACTGACCCTAGCATCCCCATCCGGAAGAAATCAAAGGATGGCAAAGGTATGGCTGAGACTCAGGGGAGGTGGGAAGGGGGCCCCATAACCTGCTGCCAGGGATCCTAAGCCGCCCCTCACCACCTACCCCTCTGCAGGCAGCACCATCTATCTGTGGGAGTTTCTCTTGGCGCTTCTACAAGACCGAAACACCTGTCCCAAGTACATCAAGTGGACCCAGCGAGAGAAAGGCATCTTCAAGTTGGTGGACTCCAAAGCTGTGTCCAAGCTGTGGGGAAAGCAGAAAAACAAGCCTGACATGAACTATGAGACAATGGGGCGGGCCCTAAGGTAAAAGCTGCTGGGACACAGACTCCCTGCCCTAGGGGAGACACCAAGCTCTTCCCAAGGCATCTCTCCCACTTGAATGGAGGCCTGATCAATCCTTTAAGGAAACAGGTTTCATAAATCTCCCATTTGCTTGCCCCATGCCCCCTCTGGGAGGAAAAATCAAATCACCTGTTGCATCTCTGTCCTGGAAGAATAGTGCCCCTGCCCCTGCCACCAATTCTAAGAAGGGATTTCTTCACATTCTGTAAGCCAGAGGCCCAGAGAGATGGCCTTGAGTTGCCCCAGAGTTAATCTCTCAGGCTAGGGGACTGCTGAGTCCCCTGCCCCCTATCTCCTCATTCATATTGCTATTCTTCATTCACTGCATGTTGTCAGCCATGAAACAGGCTGGGGTTGACACTGAAACATCCTTTTAGTACAACCTTTAAGTCCACAGAGGGAAACCTCAGAAATGTCATAAAAACCTTCTGTGTATCCCTTCCTGGCCCCTGAGTCCCTACCTGGCTCCCTGACCAACTTCAGCCTCATGCCTGCCCTGCCCTGGAGGGTGGTGTGTTGGGACATGGAGAGTGAAGTTCTCCCCACTCAGTCCCTGCCTAACTCCCCACTCCCTGCCCATTGTCCCCCAGATATTACTACCAAAGAGGCATCCTGGCTAAAGTGGAAGGGCAGAGGCTGGTATACCAGTTTAAGGAGATGCCCAAGGATCTGGTGGTGATTGAAGACGAGGATGAGAAAAGTGAAGCTCCAGCAGCACCGCCACAGGCCTCCACTTCCTCCACTTCCTCCACCAACACCACCCGGAGGGCCAGCTCCAGGGTCTCATCCAGAGCTGCCACCCACGGCAAGGGCAGCCCTTCCTGGGAGAAGCCAAAAGTTCAGCATGTAGGTCTGCAGCCATCTGCGAGTCTGGAATTGGGACTGTCTCTAGACGAGGAGATCCCCACTACCTCCACCATGCTTGTCTCCTCACCAGAGAGCCAGACCAAGATCACCAAAGCCGTGAGGTGAGGGTGCCAAAGTAATTATGAGTCTTTCCATAGTCCCTTGTGTTGGGGGTCAGTTTTCAAATTCTTGCAAAGCTCTGCGCTGTCTGTAGTCTTGTGGGATTCTCATAGAACCCCTGGGAAACCAGTGGAGCATGTCAAAAGGAAAGGTGACTTGCCCAAGGTCATGCACCACAAAAACCCCAAAGCAACACTTGACCTGGGGGGCTTCTGCCAGTGGGGACTGTTCCTGTTATACCAGAGTGCACCCAAAAAAGCCATCAGGGGTTTCCATACCTGGGCCCATCCTGCCAAGCCTCTACTCATATGTAAGAAAACATTACAGATAGACCTGCTCTGCCTTCCAAGCCTCCCTAGAAAGCTCTCACTACTTCTTCTCCATGTCACTGGGATTCCAGTCTTCTCTGAAAAGGCTGGACTTTGAGTTATGTCTGCACCTCTTGCTACTTTGGTTTGGGTCCCTGGGATGCTCTTTCAAATAAGGGAGGCAGGCCAGGCACCATGGTGCATGCCTGTAATCCCAGTGACTCAAGAGGCTGAGACAGGATGATGCAAATTCAAGGCCAGCCTGGGCAACTTAGTGAGACCCTGTCTCAAATTTTTAAAAAGGGGGCTGGGTATGTAGCTCAGTGGTAGAGCACCCCTGGGTTCAATCCCCAGTACTGCAAAAAAAAAAAAAAAAAAGGTCTTGGGGAGGGGCAGTAGAGTGGTCTATGGGGCTACAACTTCTAGATGCAAATCCCAGCTATGTGGTATTGGGGCAAGTTGCATGACCTGTCTGGGTCTCAGTTTCCTCAAGCTGTAAAATCAGATTCTTCTTAGTTCATGGGCTGTTTTGAGGCTTGAAAAAAATGCCACATGCCAATCATTTAGAATGACCTCTGACCTGAACTAAGTACTCAATAAATGTTAGCTGGAGCAACAACACATGTGCAAAATGCCTGCCACTCTGTCCCTCTTGTGCCCTCCTTCGTAGCTGGTGGCAGGGTACCTCCTGCTTTAACAAACTTTATTTTCTGTCTCTTCTCAGTACTTCTTCAGTGCCCAGCAACATCCACCTAGGAGTGGCCCCTGTGGGGTCAGGCTCAGCCGTGACCCTGCAGACCATCCCGTTGACCACAGTGCTGACCAATGGGTCTCCTGCCAGTACTACTGCTTCCACTCAGCTCGTTCTCCAGAGTGTTCCTCCTGTGTCAACGTTCAAAGACACCTTCACTTTGCAGGCCTCCTTCCCCCTGAACACCAGTTTCCAAGAGAACCAGGTGGCAGCACCAGGGACCCCCCTGATTCTTAGTAGCCTCCCCCAACTGCTGGCTGGGGCCAATCGTTCAACCAACCCAGCACCACCCTCGGCCACAGGTGCTGGACCAGCGGGGCCCAGCTCTCAGCCCCCTGGGACTGTCATTGCTGCCTTCATCAGGACTTCTAGCACCACAGCAGCCCCTGGGGTCAAGGAGGGGCCACTGAGGTCCTCCTCATATGTGCAGGGCATGGTGACTGGGGCTCCCATGGAGGGGCTGCTGGTTCCTGAAGAGACCCTGAGGGAGCTTCTGAGAGATCAGGCTCATCTTCAGCCACTTCCAACCCAGGTGGTTTCAAGGGGTTCCCACAATTCGAGCCTTATGGGAAACCAGACTTTCTCTTCCCCTAGCCGCCCCACTGTTGGGCTGACCCCTGTGGCTGAACTTGAGCTCTCCTCAGGCTCAGGGTCCCTGTTTATGGCTGAGCCTAGTGTGACCACATCTGGGAACCTGCTGACTAGATCCCCAACCCCAGCCTCCTTCTCCCCATTCAACCCCACCTCCCTCATTAAGATGGAGCCCCATGACATGTAAAGGAAGGCATCACCAGTGTGACCCATCAGGTGAAGCTGAGCAGCATTTTCACACAGACTGACTTAAGTAGTGTACTTGCCCTTACATTTCAGTGGGATTCATTACACCTGAACCCCAGTCCCCCGGCCCTACCTGGCATCACCATGGCCAAGCTATGCTCACTTTGAGCATCCCTGGCAGCAGACCATGGCCTTCAGGAGCACTAGGGGATATGCTCTTGGCAGGATATTGGGCTGACTTGGTGATAGAGGGAAAACCCCTGAGCCAGGGAGAAATTTGGGGCCAGGGCATGGGGGGTTTGTGAGAAGAGTCTGGCCTGACTGCATCTCACTGTCTACATTCCCTATGCAGGGAATTTACTATCCCGTATGTGAATATCTCTGTATGTATTTGTGTGTACTTGGGGTTCTGTATCTTCCGTTTTGGGGGGAAGATGGGGGTGTAGCTGTGAGGTCTTCAAGGGGTGGTGTGTTCCTCCAAGGGTCAACCACAGAGATGGGGATTTTTTTAAAAGGAAAAGAATTCTGTAATTACCTGTTCAAGCCAAGATTTGGTTGCTCTGAGACTATAGGGTACTGGTTGGGTCCCCCAAACCTGGAGAGATGTCACAGAGCTGGGATGGGTCCAGGTAGGAGAGCTTCAGTGGGTCTGTGTGTTGCAGAAGACACATGCCTAGGGGACAAGAAGGCTGAGTGGGATTGGACACAAATGAAGAAAGAGAAGAGAACTCAGCACTGGATGTGACCCCCACAGGCTAGACCAAGACTCTTTTCCTAGAGTTTGCCACATTGCCTGCCAAAGTCATCGATGCTGGCGGGTCGCAAACTTGCCACCTCAAAGTGCTTTGCTGAAGGATTAGTCAGGGAAAAGCACACCTCTAGAGTCAGACCCAGCTACAGGGTCTCCAGTCAGGACTGGATTGGTTGAATGTTTGTGCCCAGGACTTGAGCTGTTGGTGTAATACCATCCTTCCACCAGACAACAGCCTCCTCTGGCACACCACCCTAGTGCCCCATCCTTGGTTCCTTCTATATTAATTTTGACCCTGAGATTTTTCTAGCTGTCAGGCATTGCTGGGGCTAGTCAGTAGACAGCCCAGCCTGGGCCTGCCTCCATTCCTGCCTGTGGGCGTGTGCTGTGTAGTGCCTGCTCTGCAGTCTCTGCTGCCCGTCCTGCCCTCTCACCTCAGAGGTGTGCCAGCCCACTCCCACAATGCCTACCACAGACCTCCGGTGGGCTACTGCTCTTCATTTCCAACTTTTTGCACCTAATGCTGATTCCTTCTTCACCAAGAAGACAGGAGCCAGCAGGCATGAGTTATCTCCACATGGCTCCCTTTCTCTTTCTGAGGCTTGGGTGCCCTTCCCTTCTTTATTCTTTGAATCCACTTGCCACTCCTGCCAAGTTTGGGGGCAAAACTAAGAAATGCCTGGAAGCAACTCTGGTGAATTTGGTTAATGTGAATCAGTGCCTCAGGACTTTTGCTCCGTCCTCGGCACAAAACCACCCACTTGATCTAACTACCTCCCCTGGCTGCTCTTTTCTCTCTTTCCTGTCCTTATTCTCTCCCACTCGCTTCTTCCCCAGAGAGGTGGCCATGCAAGTGCATTTACTATGTTTCTAGCAGTTGGCATTGAAGTGCCTTTTTCTAATAAAATCAGCTTATTATGGACAATTTCCTGATGGTTGATAGTAAGCATTTTAAGAAAGGGTTATTGTTTAAGAAAAAATTGCACAAAGGCATAGCATGGATTAGGGGTGATCCTGCCCCTGACTGAAATGTGGCTTCTACCTGCCCACTCCTGCTCCACTCTATAGAAACATGTCATCTGAAGGTCTTCAGTACCCTATAGTGAAATCAAATATCTTCTCCACAGTTCTCGTCACAGTAGCTGGGCTCTCCTTCCCCCAACATCCTTTCTCCATGCCTGTGCCGGATCCTTATCTGACACTTCAAATGTGGGTGTACCCAAGGGTCTTGTCATTCTCACGGCCTGGCTCTTCCGGGTGAGAATTAAATCTAGAACTCCAGTGCCTGCTTTTTCTCCTGAGACCCTGGCTCACATGTCTAGGGATATGCTGAATGTTTCTCTCCAAATATCTGTCAACTCCTCTATCAAATGTGGAACTTTAAATTCTTTCCACACACAAAATCAAACAAAAGGCCATCATGACTTGCCAATGTCATGACTTTCTAAGCTTCAAATTTCAGAGCTATCTGATGGCTGTCTTCACTTGACCTTGTCCCCATCCCGGCTCCTGAAGTCCAGAAGGTTTGCAATGCCTCTCAAACCTGGCCTGCCTTCCTTTCACATTCCCAGAGCCTCCAGTCTGGCTCATACTACCCAGAGTTCCCCCTACTCCAAACATCAACACCCTGCTCAGTGTGATCTGTCTAACCACCTCCCATCTATCAGGACACCAATCCTATCCTTTCCCCACTAAAAAACCTTCAGTGACTCCTCCTGGTTCACAAGTAGTGGTGATACTTAAAATATGTCCCCAATCCTTTCTAGATGCCCAGCATTAAACCTCTAGTTGCTAATTCATGAGGCAGTCCAGAGGTCCTGTGGGAAGAAAGTGGGAGTACTTGGAGAGCTCAGAGAAGGAACTCCAGAGGGATTTTAAGTCTGGTGTCAGCCCCACCTTTGGGCAAAGCCCAAGTCCTTGGCCCTTCACCATCTGGTCCTATCTAACTTTCCCAGTCCACTGACACTGCTCCTTCCTCTGCCCCAGTGGATTGATCTGTTGGTCTTTGAACATCCCTCCATTCAAAATTTCCCAACTCCATGCTTTTCCTTTACTGGGTTCTGCTTAATCCAAATGCTCTTCCTATCCCCTAGTACCAACATGTCTGTCTTCAAGACTCAATTTCATGGAAGCCGCCTCCCCAGACCAGCCTATCATTGAGTTCTTTTTTTTTTTTTAAACTCATTGCATTTGCCACTCTTTAGACAACTGATCATGAACAGCCTGTGACGGCTCCTCTATTACAATCAGAAACTGTTACTTAAAGCTTCAATGACCTGATTCTATTTAGTCTCCCCATTCAGTGTATTCCCTGATAGGCAGGGGGGACTGTAGCACACATAGAACAGGGCACACTACAAAGCAGATAAGCATCAACAAATGGTTACTGATAGAGCTGGTGGGAGATGGGGACCAAAGTTTTGAGGTAGGTTACCTCTGACCTTCCCACTGCACAGGCACTCGCCCCAGGTGCTCCACTGCCCAGGGCCTGCCCTCCCTGGCTCAGTGCCCTCATGGTACCCCCACCACACCCCCATCTAAACACCCAAGACTTGTTACTACTTTCAAAGTCCTTTTCCCCTAAAGAAACTTCCCTGTCCAGTTTCTTTCCTACTTAAAGTGTTAAAACAGCTAATCTGATAAACTAATCTGTGCTGGTATAGTTATGGGAAAGGGCTAGAGGAGAACCTCAGGAGAGAGGTTCTTTTTAAACAGTTAAATGACACTTAACCAGTCATGGGACAACAACATCCCTGACTTTGCAATGGTTTAAGGGAGTCAGGAGTCAAGCAATGATCCTCACCTCCCAGCAGCTGATGTGTCACCACTTAGTCCTCGCTCCCACAGCACTTTGTATATACCTCTTATTGTAGCACATAGCACAATGTAGTTCTTTAATTATGTGTTTATTATGTATGTTTCCCCTCCAATAGACTGTGAGCTCCTCAAGGACAGGGACTGTGTGTTAGTCACTGATGTATCCCCCAGCGCCTAGCACAGTGCCTGGCACACAGTAGGTGCTCAATAAATGTTTATTGAAAGGATGGATGAGTCCTGATTCCAATTATGGTGACTTCTGCCCTATACTATGGCAAGCAAGAGGAGACAGAAGGATAACCCATACTCAGGAGATATGGCAGCATGTTGATCCATCATATAACAACACTGCAGGCATCTATTTCATTTGTCAACATCTGTAGCTATCCCATGCACAACAAGGTCCACAGTATTTCAGAGCTGTTCTCAGCTATGCTTTGCTGCCTATCACCCAGTGCCATAGGCTCTTGAACTGCCCTTTACCACTGTCTCTTTCCAGGGACTGCCTCACTATTATTTCCTCATGTCTGGGTGGGACTGAGTGGTGGAAATGCAGGGCCCCGGTGGACAAGACGGGACACTTATTCTGACGGCCACAAGCCTCCTGACCCCATCAAGTAATCTGAAAGAGCCAGTTGCCTCTGGCACCAAAGCTCCCCCTGCCCAGGCCTATGATGAGCCAACTTTTGCGTCCTGGGGTCCCAGTCTCCGAGAGCCTAGGCCCTGGCGCCCGGACATGGGGCCGATGTCCAGCAGGTGGCGCTGTCGAGCTGGCAACGGCGGGCGGGCTGCCCAGCGGCGCTCGGGAAGGAGGGGAGGTCAGGGCGGGGCCTACCGCTCTTCGAGGAGGCGGCCGCGGCCTGCGCCTTCCCGTACCTCGTCTGTGCCCCCGCGCCCCCAACTATCCCTGGGCAATTCCAGCCGAGGGCTCCATTGCTCTGGAGCTTCGAACTTTCCCTTCCGCCTCTGCCCCCTCCACTTTCGGAGGGGAATTTAGCAGTCCATTAACTGCCTTCCCCCTATTGGCCAATCGTGCTCTGGTCCCGCCCCCGAGCCCTCCCTCCCCCGGCCTTGCGGACCAGCAGGTGAGCACGCGGCGAGCCTGGCCTCCCGCGCTGCCCGCCGCAGGCTCTGGGACCACTGGAGCAAGCCCTCGGCCATCTCCACCGTCCCCTCTTCAGGGCCCCGCGTCTGTTCCACTCCCTGCCCCAGACTGCTTTTTAACTACACTTTTCACGCATCACCGCTTTCTACCTTGAAATCTGAGAGAGATCGAGGCGCCCATGACATCCATTTGCCCGCGGAGGGCCCTGTCCGCCTGCGGCGCGAGTCCAGGCTCCGGAAGGGCCGGCGCCAAAATGAGGAGTCCGCACCCAGAGTCCCGACGCTGGGGTGACCAGCCCCCTCTGCGGTGGAAACCCCACCTCTAGGGGAATACGTGGAGCCCCGGGCGACCCCATTGCAGGGTCCCTTAGGCCCGTGCATTTTGCGTGCCCCACTAGCAGCGATGCAGGATGCCCTTGGGCAGATCCCACCCTTCCTAAAACATGTCAAGACTGGACACTTAATACCTAACAGATTTCCCGGTTATTAGAGTATGGAAGAGGCAGGGATGTACTGCCAATTCACCCCTCCACTACCCCACATCATATAGTGATCTGAATATTGTCCTCTCAACCCTAAAGAGGAACATTCTGGTAAGATCATCATTAAACTGTAGGCTTGCGACCTTGACTCTGAGGAGGAACTAACTTCAGCTAAACAGCCCTGTTTTGTCCTCAGTGTGATTCTCATTGATCTGGAGGTCGGGAGAGTACCATTTGACAGATGGAGAAATGAAGGGCTGGGAAGATTAGGTCCTCAGTCACAGTGGGCCTTGGTAGTAAGTAGTGGTACTCTTTCCCACACTACAGTGGAAGGATTAGGAGACCATTTAATAAGAAGTCGCCTATGGAGATGTGTATACCTCCTGCCTTGATGATTACAACCTGGCAGAGAAGGGCAGTAGAACTCTAGGTGGAAGGTAAAGTATGAAAACAAAACTGTTTAGTTCCACTTTAACTCCCTTCCTTTCTTAGTCTCCAAGTCTTTGTTCAGATTGTCCCCGGTTCAAACATTCTCCCCTGCCACCTCTAATACCTACTATTCTAAAGCCTGCAGTGAACAAATCATATTTTTTTTACCCATTTTTCAGAAACAAGGAGAGTTGGGTGTGGTGGTGCACACCTGCAATCCCAGCAACTTGGGAAGATTTCAAGTTCGAGGCCAGCCTAGGCAACTTAGCGAGACTGTGTCTCAAAATAAAATCCATGATATAGCTCAGTGGTAGAGCGCCCATGGGTTCAATTTCCAGTATATTCCCCCCCCACACACACACACAAAAAAAAAAAGTGGGAGAAGAAATTGTAAAATCAACCATGCCTTCAGAGTAGCTGGGTAGCTAGAAACCAGAACTGTAGAAGGCCAACACTGCAGGGTGCAGGGGAGACACTGACCAAAGGGCCAGGGCAGTGTGATCAGATGTGCAGCCAGGTGGGTGGTCCAGAGCTGGAAGGACAGTCAGCAGGCAGGTGACTTTTTATAGGGAGGATCATTCCCCATAACTACTAAAAAGATGGCTCTTCCCCTGTCCTGATACTCTCGTAGCAAACATAATGCTTAGGCACAGCCTCCCAGACCAACACAAGGTAAGCCAGATATTCTGTTTTCCCCCCAGCCCAGCCCCTGGGACTTGCTCCTGCCTTTTCTTTTCAGATCACGACCCAGTGACCCAAATGTTCATGAGCCAGTGCACGTTGCCTTCACCCTCTGCACCCCTGGGGACCACAATAAAGAGGATCCAGGATTTCCCCATTTACTGAATCTAGATGCCCATCTTAACTCCTGAAAAGCCTCAAAGGGAAGAAGAGTAAAGAGAGAAAGGAGACAGAGGCCCTGACACAGATTTTTCAGTATGCAAGTGTTTTTGACTCCATAGCCAGTTTTGTTTAAAATGAAACATAAAGAGCAGCCAGAATACACACCCAAATGCAAAAAAGTAAAGGCAAACATAAAACAAAATAAATCACACAATACCATGAATCCCAACAAACAAAAAATTAAAATCCAAAACCCCTCAACTTTATATATATATATTTATATATATATAGTTTTGTTTTTTTGTTTTTGTTTTTTAAAAAGGGAGAACAACTGTTCAAAACCAACTGGGCAGGGTGGTGGGGCTGGGGAGCAGTCCTACAGAAAGGGGGCCCAGAAATTCCCCCAGGAACAAAGAACAAACACAATACAAAGAAAATAACCACCAATGCTCCTGAATGGGTCAGGAGCCTCCAGAGAACAGATTGTCCCATCCTCAAACTGGCTTTTTTTTTCTTTTTCTTTTTTTTTTTTTTTTTTCTATTTTCTTCTTTTGTTGTTGTTGTTTAGCACCTGTACAATAAAACTGTACCATCTCCAACCAGAGCCAGCCATAGCAAGGCCCTTCTGCCTTTGGATGGTACATACTCTCTACAAGGATTGTTCGGAAAAATAGCAATTGGTAGAAAAATAAGAACAAGAGTGGGAAAGACAACACCACAGAGGGGGCGGGGACAGGGAAGCAACCCAAACTCTTCCCTCTTTCTCCCTGAACAGATCCAGCACTGGAGGCCCAGGGGCCCCGAGGCCAGACAGGAGGCCTGGTGGGGCCACATGTGCAGCCCAGGGCTCCAAATGGGAGTGGAGTCTGGGCTGGAGATTGGTCTCCTGCCCTTGCCTAGGGAGCAGCTGATGCCTGATTTCACATATGGCAGTCAGTCCCACAGCCCTCTACAAAATCCAAAGGAGAATGGCAGAGGAGGGAGCAGAAAGGGGTGCTGCAAGTCTGGGAAGGGGCAGAGGTAGGGGGTGAGGGCTGGGAGATGAGAGGCTCAGTATCTTGAGAGGGGGAGGCCAAGATGGGGTGGTGTAGGTGGGGGTACAGGGGGAAAGATGCAAGAACAAACCCATATTGTGCACTCTGAGGGGAGCTGTGAAGAAAGCGGGAGGAGGGTACCCTCACCCCTCAGACCCCTTAACTCCCCTTTATTAGAGTAATTGAAATGAACCCCTCACCCTACAATTCTCTCCCCAGTAAACAGGAATCTCAAGATGGGAGGAGAAAAACTGGCAGGGGGAGGGGGAGCACCAAAGCCTCGGGATTTACCCCCAGCCCCCCAGCTCTGGGCCAGCAGCAGCCAGCTTCCTTAATCACAAGTTGATGTCTCCCAACCCAGCCCCCTCCCCAGTGGGGAAAAGCAACCTGGGAATCACTCTTAGAGGGAGGGAGCAGCCCCAAAGCTTATCAAGAAAGAAAGAGAAAGGAGATAAAGAAAGAGAAAGGAGGTAAAGAAAGTCCCTCAATACAACAAGTTGTCTCAAATCGTCACAGTGATACAGACTTATCAGAAACCAATGGAACAATACAAATTAAATACTAATAAAATAAATACTATGGAAGACAGAAGAACACAGGGGGACGGAGGGGGGTGCTCAGATTTGGGCTTTTCTGATTTCTCCTTTGGACAGGCCGCAGCCATCCAGGCCCACATTTGGTCTTGGTCATGCACAAGGAGGCCAGTCCAAGGCACCCTGGCACCACTTCCCACCACCCCCAGGGACCTCCCATCTTCAGACGTGGAGTTCAACTTTCCACCCCCATCACCAACCACAACAACAATGACGATGACAGGGAGATGAGAACTAATGTAACCAAAAAACAAAAAAAATCCAGTCACTAATGCTGGCATTGATAAGGCGGCTTCTTGTTGGTCCGTATTATTGCCTCATTCTGCAGTCTGGTGCTCGGTGGGGGGAAGAAATGGGAGGTGAGGGAAGGGTGAACTTGAAGGAGAAAGAACAGGGAGGGGCTGTTTTCCCCGTCAACTGTTCCAAGACTGGAATTCCACCTCAGACCCTAGGAGCCGAAGCAGCTCGGGCTCATAGGGCACTAGCTCCACAGTCTCAGAGGAGCCTGGGGGAGATCTGTCGTCCAAGCCACCAGGCCTCTCCTCAGGGGTAAGCAGCTGACTTGAGGCCACCTGCCGGTAGAACTCGGCCTTGGGCAGGGTGGTGATTTCAAAGTGCGGGAACCGGGCCTGAAAGATTCTGGAAGAGAGCTTCAGCCGCTTCAGGACATCCGTAAAGAGGAACCAGTTGCAGGGCCTAAAAAGGCAAGGACAAGAGTCAGAGAAGGAGGCTCAGGGTGCAGGGGAGCATCTAGCAGACACGAGATGCTGCCTGTGGGAAGCTCAATGAGCCCCCGAGGGGGCAAACCTAGCTCCTCATTCTCCCAAGTCTGTCTGGCTACTTCCCACTAAACCAGGGGCTCTTTGGGTGAGGCTGAGACAAATATTTTCTCTTGTCCCCAACACTGCCTGGCCCAGCTTTCATCGGAACACTTCCCCAGTGACTGAGCTCTTCCAAAAAGAGGGAGCAGGAGGGACATGGGCCTTGGAGAGCTGAAACCTCAGCAGGCTTCCCCAGGGCTTAGCTTGCACTCCTGTGACCTGTGGCCCTGTGACCTGGGGTATACCATGTGCTGGGACCACTCCTTCCCTGGCCCCCTACCCCTGCCAACCCTGGCTGGTTTCCCTTTCCTGTTCTCACTCCTGCTTCCTCTGCCTTCTTGTTCTCCAAGATCTTCCCAAACACAGGGGGAGCCGTGGAGAAAGGCCTAAACTGCGGGTAATCCAAAAGGCATTTCTCTTTGGCTCTGGAATGCATTAGACAAGTTTTTTCTCCAGCGGCAGGCAGCACCACCGTTGTTTCTGCAGGCCTGGGGCTCACATTACAGCCAGTCTGCCTTTGCTGAGCACACCCGACTGGGCTGCAGCCTGGGGACAGCTGGGAGGGGTGCGAAGAGGCCAGTCACAGGCCAAATGCTTACACTGACCAAACCAGGAAGAAACACTACATCCTCATGTTATGGTCCCAGTTTACCTGGCTTTCCCTCCTAGCCAGTCCACTGTCCCAGCTCCAGCATTTGCAACCTCTGGCCTGGGCTATACTGCACCAGCCCCTAATCGGTTTCCCTTTGCCAAGAGTCATTCTTCTGTACCCTTCCCACCCTCACTGGATCCTCTTGTTACAATTAGCTTTTTTCTTTAAAAAAAAATCTTGGGGCTGGGGTTGTGGCTCAGAGGTAGAGCACTCGCCTAGCATGCATGAAGCATTGGGTTTGATCCTCAGCACCACATAAAAATAAAATAAAGATATGGAAAAAAACTTTAAAAATGCAATTTAATATTAAAAAAAATCTTGACCCTTCACTCCTTGAACAGCTTCCTAGCTTCCTTCCTTTTTTTCTCCCGACTACTGGGGACTGAAACCAGGGCTGCTTTACCAATAAGTTACATTGCAAGCCCTTTTACATTTAAAAAAAATTTTGAGAGAGGGTCTCTAAGTTGCTGAGGCTGGCTTTGAACTTGCAATCCTCCTGCCTTGCCTCTGAAGTCACTGTGATTATAGGCATGTACCACTATACCCAGTTTCTCCCTGGAACAGCTTTCAGTGGATCCCCAGTGCCTCCAGGACAATACTCCTAATTCTTTAGCATAATATTAAATAAGACCTTCCAAAGATGACCCCATTCAACCTCTTCAGCCTAATCTCCACCCCTAAACCCTCCCCACACTGTATCCCCCACCCCACCAAGTGCCAGCCACCTGATACAGGACTATCCCTACTTTCTGAACTTCCTGAATTTGTGTATCTCAGTTCTTTTGCTCATGTGCCCTGTGCCTTTCTCTCCTTCCTGGGCCAGTTTTGATGGCCTATCACCTGTGAAATCTTTTCCCAATCTAACTGAGCGCTCATCCCATCTTCCATGGTTCTCAAGGCACTTGGTTCACCCTTCTATTAGAATACTTCTAAGCCAAGCATGGTGGCACACACCTCTAGTCTCAGTGGCTCAGGAGGCTGAGGTAGGATCGCAAGTTCAAAGCCAGCCTCAGCACCTCAATAAGGCCCTAAGCAACTTAGTGAGACCCTGTCTCAAAATTTAAAAATAAAAAGGGCTGGGTATGTAGCTCAAGGGTACAGGGGAGCACCTAGCAGACACGAGATGCTGCCTGTAGAAAGCCCAATGAGCCCCACGAGGGGGCAAATCCAGGTACAGGATTCTACATCCAGTACAGAAAAAAGAACAACTTCCAGTAGAGCCCACTGTAGAAAGGCTACAAAAGCAACATTACTGTGGTCCCCTCTGGGGTCCAGGAATAGAAGCTCATGGTGGATTGGAACTTTTGTTTTCACTTGACACCCTTCTGAACTGTTTGAGCTTTATACAATAATAAAACTGCTTAGAACATTTGGTCTTTATTATTAGAGTTAATTATATACTTATCTGTCTACTACACTAGACTGGATTCTTTGAAGCCCAGAGCTGTGTTCTGGTCCTCAAGGTTTGACCTGGTACAGCTGCTTAAGACATGTTTATGAAATTGAATGTTCTGTATATCTTAAAATATCTACCCAGATCCACAATCCTTATCCCTAAAATGCAACATTTCTTCCAAATGACAGCAAACACTTGTCATCACATGTGATTAGGGAATGGAGTGTTGTAGGTTGAGAAAGGAACTACAGACATTGTACACTTGGCTCATCCTTCTCAAAGAATGGGGAAAACCTTCCAGAACTTGCTGGTAATCAGAATCTAGTCTGATAATTCAGAAGGCACTTCTGAACCCACAGAGCTTCAGAGTACCCCCCAATTCTTTACTTATTTATTTTTGCGGTGCTGGGGATTGAACCCAGGGCCTCATGCATGCTAGGCAAGTGTTCCACCACTCAGCACATTTCCAAGCTTCTTACATTTTTATTTTGAGACAGAGTTCCACCAAGTTGCTGAGGCGGGTCTCAAACTTATGATCCTCCTACCTCAGCCCTCATGAGCAGCTGGGATTACAGGTGTGTGCCATGGCACCCAGCCCCTTCCCCCAACTTTTTAAAGACTTGAACTGTCCATGTTGTGCTACAGCTATAGGGGAAGGGCAGTTTTAGAACAAGCACAGGGGGATGTCATGTCAGGAAGGCAGCCTTGCCCACAGCCAGCTCTCAGCTGACAACACGCCTGCTGCCTAGCTCTCGGAGCAGCTCACACAGTGGCATGCAGCCCTCGATTGCCCATTTTCTGTCCACACCTAAAGCAGACTACCCTGGTCCTTTTACTGCCTGCAGTCCAAGATCCTGTTTCAGAGAAGGAGGAGCTGAACACTCTGGAGGAATTAATTCACTGTGCAATACTATATCCCAGAGGCCCCACCCCACCCTCAGGGATCAGCTTCTGCTCAGAAGAATAAGGACCAAAAGCCCCTGAAACCTGATCCCTACTAGTGCCATCATATAGGCTATTTTTATTCTTATCAGGCCATGGGGGAAGGGATGCAAAGAAACCAAGGTCTAGTGAGCCTCATAAATCGAGAAGCTTACTTCACACATTTCTAACCCATCATCCACCCGGCTCCCTGACCTGTTCATGTCACACTAGTTTGCTGGTTTTTTTTTTTTTTTTTTTTTTTTTCCTTCAAATAGGGTCTGATTGATCTGGGCAAGGTGGTGCACGCCTGTAATCCCAGCTACTTGAGAGGCTCAGGCAAGAAGATCACAAGTTTGAGACAGGCCTTGGCAACTTTGTGAGACCCTGTCTCAAAAAAATGGGTCTGATATTTGAAAAACAGATATCAAGGAAAATTATCCTTAAAATTGTTTGCCAAGGTAATCGGAGACTACTTCATGATGCAGGCTAGGAACACAAGGGCAACGGATCCCACATTCCCATTCTCCCAACCAGCACTTTCACACACTGATGTGCTGGGAAGCCCAAGGAGAACCACAGCCCTGCAGGTTGAGCTCCCTTCTGAATCATCAAATAAAGAGTCAATTTGGTTGAGTTTAACACTAAGTGTCAGGTATGCTACAGTCTCAGAACATGGGTACTCTATTATCAGACACACAGTCATCTGAGCTGGCAGCATTGATGCCATCACCTTGCCCACATTAAGGCTATGGGAAACCAAGCTGTGGATTGCTTAAAGACCCTAGCGGCTCCACAGCTATGGCAACCATATGTCCCCGCTTTTCCAAGAATCTCAATTGCAAATATTCTGTCTGGCTGTCCCCAGAAACCACAAGAATGTTCCAGGGATTCTAATAGTTCATCAGTCCTACAGATTATCGCTTATACACAGAACAGTATCCAAAGGCTTCAGGGAGTAAATCCAGATTTGGGGTTCTGGAGATTCACACATTTGATGGACCTACTACAGACCGAGAGGTCCATGTACTCCAGTTTGAACAAAAGTTATGTTCAACATGGGCTGGAGGGTCACGTGGGCACTTGTCACATGTTATCTTGCCTACACTCCACTGCTCATTTGCCAGGTCCTCATCTCCTTCTGGAGAGCTCCACCTTCCCTGAGAGGCAGGCTAGATGTTGCCAGGATCCTGGCACTTGGTCCCTACAGATCTCTCAGACACTTACCCGCGGGACACGGACACTTGGAGGTTGTAGCAAGGGAGAAGAGGCTTGTCTGAGAGCTCAAACATGAAATCATCCTCTTCCAAATCATCTCCCTCTTGGTCAGCACTCCCAGGAGGATTATGCAGGAGGTCACAGGCAAATCCGTCTTTTTGCTCTGTATGGAGAGTACATGGGAATTAGAACTTGGCTATATGTACGAAACCAAAGACAAAAAAATGCCAGTCAAAGAGGCATAAAGGGGATGATTAGCAGATAAACGACAAGGCCACAGGTCCCTGGCTGGGATCAAGGTTTATTGAACCCATGGCTCACATTCTTGGGAGAGCACGTGAAAGTTATATTCCCCCAAAAAAGTATTTTGTGGCAGAGATTCATTATATTCCTCCACCTGCTGATTGGAAAAGGCAAGGTGATGTGAAGGATGAGCTTCCCAGCTGTTGGAGATTGAGGCCTGAAGATGCTATCCTCAGTCAAGGGCAGGCTAAAAACACCTGCTCTTCTCTGGCTGCAGCTTTCCCAAGCTGCTTTACTGCCTGATCCCTAAAGCCTGGGGGCTCAGATGGTTCCCTTTCCAGCCACATGTTTGGGTGTGGCTGATTGAATTCCATCCCAATCTTCTCCTGCCCAGCTTCTCTCAAGCTTAGAGATAGTCAGTTCCCTTAATCTTCAGCCCCTGGCCCAATAGGCAAATGCTAAATGACCAGCACAAAGATGTACTGATCTTCCAAGAGAGGAAAGCTTGAACCAGAAGGCTAAGGCTCAGAAGACAGCAGCTATCTCAAAAACTAGAGTGCATCATCAGGGGAGGGGAGGGAGGGAATGATAGCTGCCAGATGAGGATTTGGGTCCCTGTTGAGTAATACCAAAAAAAGTGTCGAGGCTCACAAGGGGTGGGGGGTGGCTTCTGGGAGAGTTAAGACAAAGCAAGGGAGGAGAAAGGGACCTTGGGAGAGAGAATTTTTAAAGTACTCAGGGTGGGGAGTAGTAGAGGGCCAAGGAAGGATGGCTTTGTCCAGATGAGTTTTACATCTTCTCATTCTGGCAAATGAGGTCACGGTCTAGTGGTGGAGGGATTATGGTCTGGATTGAAATGGACTGTAAGCTACTAACAGGTGAGGAAGGACCTCCACATGGCAATTCCCATCTTTGAAAAGAATCAGTGAAACCCAAACCAAGTCCCACGTCTCTAAACCATAGATGAGGGTAGAATTCTTTCCACCTAAAGCTTACCCAACACAGAACTGCTGTAAAAATCCCAGGATACACCAGGATCACCTTCTGCCCGGCCCTGAAGATCTGAGAGGTGATCTGATGAAAGAAGAGAAGGCCGTGAGACAAGGAGGACAGGCTGGAGAAGGCAACTCGAGGAATGTCCATGAATATGGGGTTGGGGCAATGGGAAGGAAGGAAGGATCACAAGAGAGGCAGGAGTGACCAGACAGCGATCTGCTTCTTGTTCCCAGTCAGAGACTGCAAACCAGCAGCCAGGACCCCAATCTAACCCACTGACCACCTGAGATTTGGCCTAGTATTTAAAATGCAACCCCTAGCACCTTAAAACTGGGAATTTCCCTTAAAAATATGGATTTCTAATTTTTGTGGAAAAAAAATTGAGAGGATCTGGCAACATTGCATCCACATTCCTGCATGTCAACAGTTGGCTGGAGGGAGCTGCGACATGTGCGGGCTTCAGTCCCCACCCAGCCTTTTCCCTCTTTTACACATCAGCCTGAAGGCATGTAGTTTTGGGACCCCTGCTTCAAATGGTATAGGTTATTCCTCTGCAGGCAGAATCCTACAGCAATCCCAGGATTTTCCTTCCCTGCTGGTTCCAATGTTAACATATCCAATCAGGATGTTTCCACTTTAAAGTAAGTGGCTGTGGGTAGAGCTCAGTAGTAAAGCGTATGCTTAGCATGTGAGAGGCCCTGAGTTCCACAGCCAGCTCCAAAAATAATAAAAAAAAGTAAGATGAGCATAATTCCTTCTGTTTTTGTCTTTGAAATACATGGGAGAAAAGACGATATTTATCCTCAAAAACACCTTTTGCTTCCACTCATAAGTATATACACCCAAAAGAATTACAAACAGGTGTTCAGGCTGGGGATATAGCTCAGTTGGCAGAGTGCTTGCTTTGCATGCACAAGGCCCTGGGTCCAATCCCCGGCAACACACACACACACACACACACACAACAGGTATTCAAATAAAAACTTATCCACAAATGTTCATAAGAGCTCTACTCATAATAGAAAAAGGTGGATGGGAAGCTGAGAGAGGAGGATCCCAAGTTTGAGGGGTTCAATCCCCAATACAAAAAAAAAAAAGGAAAGAAAGAAAGAAAAGAAAAAAGGTTTAGAAGCAGCTCAAATGGCCATCCACTGGATGGATAAACAAAATGGAGTATATTCATACAGTGGAACAGTATTTAGCCATAAAAGGAATAAGTATTGATGGGTGCTACGTGAAATAAAAGAAAAAAAATAACTCATACAGGAAAAAAAAATCCATACATGCTATGACCTGGATGAACCTTGGAAATACGATAATAAGTAAAAGAAGTCAGTCACAAAGGCCACATTTATAAGATTCTGCTTATACGACATGTTCAGGGTAGGCAAATCCATAGAGATAGAAAGCAGTTTGGTGGTTGCCAGGGGCTGGGGAAAGGGGCAGATGGGCAGTCACTGCTAATGGGGATGGGGTTTCCCTTTGGAATAATGAAAATTTTCTGAAACTAGATAGTGGTGATGATTGTACAACATCATGAGTGTGTTTACTGTCGCTCGATTTTATACTTTAAAATGACTAAAACAGTAAATGTTATGTTATGTGTATTTTACCACAATAAAAACTTTTAAAACCACTTTTGTTTCCTGGCTCTAAAGACAGACTCAGGTCACTCTTAGTAACCTCCTTGTTTCCTGGTTAGGCACCAACTAGTGGAATTGTTTCACCTCTTGGTTCCACCTGAACAAAAAGCAGGACCACAGCTTTTATGACAAATTCAACTGTGCCATCTGTGGATGCATGGCCCCGCAGTTATCAATATGCCAACCAATACAACTGGCAAGCTGATTTATCTATATGTAGTTGCCACCAGCCCTCAAGCAACACCTGGGCAACAGGACAGGAGAGAGTCCAAAGGGCACAGGTGAGGTGAGGGCGTCACCTGCAAACCAAATCTCAGGAGGAAGTTGGCAACCATTCTTAAAAGGAATGGAACTCATTTCCCCCCATAGAAAGCACCTCCACCACCAGATGCACCTTCCTTCTGGGTCATCTTAGCATCCTATTAACTGCTACCCATTTTTAGGCATCTTCTAAGAAACAAAGGGATTCCTCCAGTAGGAGGGCATCCAGAGAGAAACTTTCAAAGCAGTGGTTGAGCAACCAGAGTGGGAAACCTTCAGTCATGAACATTAGATCTTTGGTGTTTCAGGAAAAAACTTGGAGGTTGCACTGTCAGCTTCTGTGCTCTTTACTCTGTGCCACTTGAGAATTGGAAGCAGTTTCTTCCAGAAGCATCTGTCAGGTAGGTAGGAGTCTACTCTGGGCCTAGCCCTGTGCTTGGTGTCATGGAAGATAAAGGAATGAGAATGTAAGTCTCAAAAAGACAGGGTGTCTATTGGTCTTGTTCATTATTACCCAAACTGTACCTAAGCCCAGTTCCTGGCACATAAGAGCTTAATATGGGGGGAATCACTATAAGGTGAGACTATAAAGTGCTTGCTCAACCAGCATGCCAAAACAGATGCACTCCTGCTGGTTGCCCCCTCCACCCACAAGAGGTCACACAAGGATTCCATCAGAGCAGCCCAAGCTCACCACATTCCTGGGGCTCCTCTCTAGGGACTGTCTTCAGAGCCCCCGGCACATTCCTCTAATTCTCTGCACTGCCTGCAAATCTTTGTCATGTGCAGGTGAACCTGCCCTTCTGAGACAGACAAAAGTTAACTGGCCTGAGCAAAGATGGAACAGGCCTATGAGTGGCACACAGGAGGAGCTCCAGGACCTGCTCAAAGGTACAGCTTCAATACGCGTTCCATAGATGTTCACATACAATCAGAATGAAGTGAACTTCCTTTTCCTTGATCCTCCCTACACCTACTGCAAAGCACAACTTTCAGTTCTTTCCTCTTATCCTTTCCTTGAAAAAGTTCCCTGGGCCCAGCAGTCCCCCTCTCCTATGTATATAATCAAAAAATATGGAAAATGGATAGTAAAACACATACTTGTATCTGCATGATCATAGCAGCACTGTTGACAATAGTTAAAAAAAAAAAAAGGTGCACACTAGCAGGGCACGGTGGTGCACACTTATAATCCCAGCCGCTCGGAAGGTTGAAGCAGGAGGATCACAAGTTCAAAGCTAGCCTCAGAAACTTAACAAGGCCCTAAGCAACTCACTGAGACCCTGTCTGTAAATAAAATACAAAAAAAGGCTGGGGATGTGGCTCAGTGGTTAAGTGCCCCTGGGTTCAATCCCTAGTACCAAAAAAAATAAGGTGTACACTGCCCAAAAGTCCATCAGTAGATAAAGGGAAAAGCACAATGGAATATATACACGCAGTGAAACATTACTCAGCATAAAAAGAATAAAGGACTGAGACATGCTAACACGAAGAGACCTTGAAATCAGTGTACTCAAGAAAGAACCCAGACATGAAAGCCCCAGATTGTATGATTCCATTCATAACAAAATTTCTAGAAAAGGTAAATCTGTAGAGACAGAATGCAGATTAATGGTTGCTAGGGGTGGGTAGGAAGGGGAAATGAAAGCAACTACTTCATGGGTTCAGGGCTTCATTTGGGGGTAACAAAAATGTTTTGGAACTAGATAGAGGTAGTGGTGGCAAAATATATTAAATGCAGTAAATACTACTGGATTGTTCACTTAAATCATTAATTTCACATTACAAGGAGTTTTACCTCGATGTGCTTTTTTTTTTAAAAGCACCCTCAGAGCTTCATTCCAAGAGTAGACCCTCTCACCTCCATGTGAGCAGCAGCCTGCAGAGTTTCTCTGTTTCCTAGGGTTCCATAAACCCCTCCCCTTCTCTACCAGCTAAATCACCAGCTGAGGGACATGAAAGGATTGAAAAAACAAAAAGTAAGCCGTCTTCAACATGGGGTCATATGGCAGAGGTCTCTAGAAAGAAAAACAAAACCCTGTGATTCAGTGACCTCAAGTGGTAAATTGCTAACCCTTCCATCAGTGGAAGGAAAAGCAGTCCTGGCACTGCCTTGGATGCCCTGACCAAGCTGTGGCAACTCTCTCTGACTCCAACGTTCCTTCCCACAGAGGAGGAAAAAAAACATGTCTGTTTTCCTTCTGCTCGCTTGGATATTACTCTTTTCTTCAAAGGGTCAAAGGTAAATCAGTCACAGGCCTGCCTGTAATTTGGTTCATGGGGGAAGCCTTCCAAAGGCCTTTTGGGGGGGGGGGGTTTGGACAGCTTGATACTCCAAACCCAAAAATTAGGTAGATAGTGTTTACTGTCTGGCTTCTAGTACCCAGCACAGCACCCAAAATCTAATAGGTGCTCAATATATGAATGGGACAGGGAGGGAGTGCCATTTGGTCCTTCATGATCTCACAGGAAATGAGCCTCACCTCAAATCAACCCAATATAAGAAAATCCACATTTACAACCCAGATGAATTACCAGCATCTTCTGCTTTACGAAAGGATTCATTACAGGATGCCTGTAAATGGTGACATTCTGCTGCATACATAGAAGATTTAAATCACAGACAAGTCTTTCAGAACAGGGCCCTTGCACAAAGCAAGGGAAGCTGTACAGGAGGCATGACCCTGATGCTCGGGCCCCCTTGACCACTAGCAGAAAATAGAGCCCTTTGTGCCCTACAGGGATTCACCTTCATTTTTGTCCAGTGAGACCTCCATTGCGGGGAGGAGAATGATGATAATCTATAAAGTCTGGTCAGGCAAACACTTGGGAATGAAAAGAAAAAAAATCCCCCAAAACAAAATAGTTTCTAAAATACCTCAAAAATACCTCAGCCAGATAGGCAAGGTGAAAACAACAACAACAAAGTCCATGAAAATGTATCCAGGTGGGGGGGCAGGGAAGGAATGCTTCCCTAACCTCCAACCTACTGCTTCTCGCAGTCACTATCCAGTTACTCCAGTGGTTTCTGGAGAACTGGTAGGGAGGAGTCCAGAGATGAAAAAAGAAAGCGAAAAATACCCAGATCAAAGCATTGAAAGAGCCCCTGATGTTGGTTGCACAACATCATGAATGTCCTAAATGCTACTGAATTATTCACTTTAAAAGGTCACATTAAGTGAATTTCACCTGATATTTTAAAAAAGCCACTGAGTATTGTCCTTTCACCTTCTCTCTACCAAATAGCCTTTGGGGCCAAGTTCCCCCACCCTTCCTGGGGGAAGCCTGTTGACTCCTGCCAGTGCTTGCCTCCCTGGGGCTGAGGTCCTAACCTGACTTGCTAGAACTTTTCCTAACAGGCTGATAGAGCTCAGTCTTTGCATGGAGAAGTGGTGACCTAATCTCTAAACCTGCATAGCTCCTGACCTCCATTATTAAGCCACCTCGTGCCTATGAATTGAGAAATGTTGTTAACATTTGAAAGAAGGTGCTCAGCCTGAATAGGGTAGAAGTACCAGTTTTAAGAAAAGTCTTCCCAGTCAGGCATGGTGACCCATGCTTGTAATCTCAGGCCTGGGAGGCTGATGCAGGAGTATCACAAGTTCAAGGCCAGCCTCAGCCACTTAGAGAGATCCTGCCTCAAATTAAAAAGGGTGGAGGATGTAGCTCTGTGAAAACACCTCAGGGTTAAATCCCTGGTACTATTCCCCCAGCAAAAAACAAAATTCTTCTCTGGATTTTGCAACATGAATGGGCATTTGAGTTAGTTTAAGGAGATGTCAAAAGACTGATTAGGAGTTGGTATGAGTTGACAGTAAGAGGAAGAGGGGGAAAGAGAGGTTGGGGATATAGCTCAGTGGGTAGAGTACTTACCCAGCCCTGGGTTCAAGGCCCTAGGTTCAAGCTCCAGTACAGCAAAAAAATGAGTGGGAAAGGTGTTTATTTCTAATTTTTTTAAGTACCTAAAAAGTATTTAAAATGGTCTCAACATTCAAACTCTTTGGGGGGTTTTAGAAAAAAAGAGTTCCTCTGCTTACTAAGGTGGTCAGAGATAGCTTTACTTAGACCCAGAGAGTTCTGAGACCCTCAGGGAGATTTCTAGCCTGGAGAGGCCCTTGCATTGACCAGTTTATGAAAGAGTTTCACACTGCCTTTATCATATTGAGATGTTCAGGATGTTCATCTGTGCCCCATTTTCCTGGGAATCCAGTGGAGTACAGATAACACATGTATATCTGAGAGAGAATGCATGTGTGCCTGGTATGTAAGAGGGGGCCACAAAGAGCACATCCCTAGCGACTAAAGGGAATGATGGTTATCACTGGCCCAGGACAAACGGCTGAATGGAAATCCAGAAGTTGCTCTATCCCTTAAGAACAGAGGTTTGAGGAGCCAGAGCTAGGGGAAGAAAAATGGAAAAGGCAGCCCTCTTGCCTCCCGGGCTGAGGTTCAGTCAGGCTGGGAGGACTGAGGCCTAGATTCCAAGGTTCAGGCCAGGATCTGAGTGGAGGGGGGCTAGGCAGAAGTCAAAATCTCCATCAGCAGTCTTCCATCACCCTTGCTTTAATCCCCAGCTTCCACCAGTCTAAAGGCAGTGCGCCCCACCTGTTTTTCCTTTCATCAGAAACTTCAGCTCAGGTTCACTGAGTTAACCTCTGTTTAATAGACAAATAGGCCATGATTGGGAACCCAGAATTGTATCTCTGGCAGATAGGGTTTGGGGCCGAGGTTCGGGAATAAGTAGATCCAAAGTCCAGGTAAGAGAGGGGTGAGAGGTCTTAGGTTAGTTGGTTCCTGGTCCAAGAGTTTCTACTGCAAACACTGAAGTCTCTAACCAGGTTCAGAGATAAAATTTTCAGCAGCTCTGTTACTCAGGCAGTCTGAAGTAACAGCCAAGTGTCAAAGCTATGATGTCACTAAGAGGTGGGGTTCTGTATTACAACGTCAAATCTAATGAGATTCCTACTGAACATATATAAGCTAGGTGCCACCTTTCCCCTCTTCCCCCTGCCCAACTCAGTAGAGCTATCTACCTGCAGACTAACAGCTGCTACCCACTATGGAGAAAATAAGTGCATGCTGGCTTGTGGTCCTTACCATGGGCCTGGACACAAGTCACTTTTCCATAAGGGACAGGTGAGGGTGGAAGAGATGAAATGGAGAGAAGGGGGATTACATCACAGTAACCACTGGTAAGAGCTGTGAGGAATAAAGCTTCAGGGAGGGTCCCAGGGGTTTCACTTTGATCACAAAGAGAAATTGCAAAAACAATAGCAACATGCTAAGCATCACTTCTTTGCCACTGACATCCTATTCACAGCACAGATCAACACATTTTGCCCCCAACCAAATCTACTAGCAGAGCTGCTGTCCCTCAAAGAGGTCTACACCAGATACCTAGTGAAATGGGTCCCCATGGGCTTCCAGGATCCTGAAGAGGTTGAAATGTGGACGCATACAGCAAGTGGCTTTTTATTTTAAAGTAGCTAGAGATTTCTAAGAAGCTGAAAAAAACATGTGAAGTAGGAAGGTGCTCCTCATAGGTAGCTGTTTGGGATGGAGGAGGATAAAAAAGATCCCCTGACAGGTTCAGGAGTCAGAGGTCAGAGGATACTGGCTGCAAATCTCGGCCACACTTACCACTCAGAAAGCGTTTCATGGTGTCGCTGCTGGCCAGCTTCATGGCTGTCTGACCCGAGTAGGTGGCCAATGTGGGATCAGCCCCATAGGACAGCAAGAGCCACATGGTTTCCAAGTTGTCATTGACCACTGCATCATGAACTGGCCTGTGGAGGTGATATGGGGTGAGGAAAACAGGGTCCAAGTGGGAACTATGAGCTTTAAGCTTCAGGCTACTTCATCAGAGAAAAAAAATGAGATGGCCCTAGGATAACTCCAGTGGAACATGATTAAGCTCCAGGGAGGGGGACCACCTCTGACCTGTAACCCCCCCATACCTCCTTCTCTCTCTGTGTTTCTTTCTCTACCCTCCCCTTACTCTCTTTACCTCAGCCCCCCCACCCCCACATCTTGGGATAGTCCCTAGGGCACAATGAGGTGCCACTAGTAGCTCAGAAGAGAATGGGTCCCTGATGAAGGTTAAAATTAAAACAGATACAGGGGTTAAGACCTGAAGAACCCAGGTGACTGCCCAAGAGCAGGGATGGGCAGAGCAGCTCCACACTCCAGCCAGTGGCCAAATGGAAGCTGCAACTTTTGGTCTGGATCCCCCTACTTGTCATGCAGCTGAGGTTTATTTTACCTAGGAAGTAGGTCCTCTGGTAGAACAGAGGAGAATGTAAGTTTCTCTAAGATGTAGCAAGTATGTATTTTTTTTAAAGTGGGTAGGAAGCAAATTATAGTCAGGCTTGGTGGTGTACACTTGTAATCCCAGCAACTTGGGAGGCTGAGGTAGGAGGATTGCAAGTTTGAGGCCAGCCTAGGCAACTCAGCAAGGCCCTATCTCAAAATAAAATTTAAGGGCTGGGTTGTAGCTCAGTGGTAAAGTGCTTGCCTCGCACACATGAGGCCCTGGGTTCTATCCTCAGGACCACATAAAAATAAATAAATAAATAAAAATAAAGATAGTATGTCCATCTACAACTAAAAAATATTTTTAAAAAATTAAAATGGAGGACTGGGGGGTGTGGGTCAGTGGTAGAGACCCTGGCATTCAATTCCCATAACCACAGAAAAAACCAAATTAGAAAAATCAAATCTAGAATCTTAATCTAAGGTCAGCCTCCCATTAGTTCCTAAGGCCCCAGATTCTGCCTGAGACAGGGCCCCACCAGGATGAAATGAAGGAAGGCTTAGTGATCTTCCTGGTAAGAGCTGCATGAGATGGGATGAACCTTGGAAAATCTTAGCCTCCCCTTAGTAAACAGAGTAGACTGGCCATCCAGGAA
Source organism: Marmota flaviventris (assembly GCF_047511675.1). NCBI lineage: Eukaryota > Metazoa > Chordata > Mammalia > Rodentia > Sciuridae > Marmota > Marmota flaviventris. The sequence continues at coordinate 112,235,025 of NC_092518.1, read as the reverse complement.
TTCATCCTGCTCTAAACCGGTTCCCTCTTCAGTCTACAAAAAATTTTCCAAAAGGCTTCCTGGAAAGGGCTCTCTGCAACTCGCTGCTTGGTGTGCTACAAATGTCCAGGCTGGGGCAAGTTCTTTTCATGGAGGGGCTAAGCTGGAGATGGGGCTTGGCCTCAGAGAAGGAGAAACTTTCTTGCCTTGTGCCATCCTGTGCACTACAATTCACATTGGCACCATGCTCCAGCAGGATGTTCAGGATGTCAGTCCAGCCCCGGGAACAGGCCTCGTGCAGGGCTGTATAGCCAGCATTATCGCGGTGATTGACATCCTCACTGTCCTTCTGGAGGCAGTACAGAACAACGTCCTGTGGGGATAGGGATAGCTCCATGAACAAAGAGAGGTCAAATTCTCAGAATCATACCAGTTAGACTTGAAGCCCCCCCAATATGTCTCAAAATCTTTCTTCAAAGAAGTCAGTTCTAGCCAGGCATGGTGGTTCATGCCTGTAATCCCAGTGACTTGGGAGGCTAAGGCAGAAGGATCACAAGTTCAAGGTTAGTCTATGCTTAGGGCCTCACTCAGCAATTGAATGAGGCTTTAAGCAACTTAGTGAGATCCTGTCTCAAAATTAAAAATAAAAAGGGTTTGGGGGTGTAGCTCAGTGGTAAAGTGCCCCTGGATTCAATCCCTAATACCAAAAAGAGAAGTCAGTCCTGAGCCACCAGTCACCAAGACCCCAGCTCTAGGCCATTTCCTTGGCAGTGGAGAGGCATTTTCTTATGATAAATAGCACTCATCTAGGTAGTTGTCACTGGGGTAAGGTCCTCAGAGGGGCTCCCCTGCCCACGCAGAGCTCATACTCCCAGACCTGGACTCCCTGAGCTTTGTGAGCCAGCTCCAGTCCAGGGAAATGATGAGACGTGGTAGTGAGCACAGCTTTTGGTGGTAATTCAAGAACTGGGAAGGAAGAATTGTTTTAAGTGCCATCCTTGGATGCTGGGCTCAGCAGGAACAATGTTCCTGCCAGTTCCAGCCCTCCCCTCAAGTCAGGATTTTTCCAAGCATAATTCAGTCATTCATCTATACCTTAATGGTTAACTTCCTTGGGCTGAGCAGACAGGACCAGAGGGGAACTCCAGTAACTTGAAGCACCCTAGCTGGGATGGATGAGGCCTTGGGTAAAGGGCTCAGTAGATACTGACTGACTGACTGACTTTCAGAACAAGGTACTTGCCATCAGCCCTCTTTGGGGCACTAGGAGATGGGAATCTTAGCCCTTCTGCCTGATACCTCAGAGGCTAGCTGGCCAGAGTGAATGTGCGTGTGCCTGTGTTGGGGGGGGGTGCTGCCACCTGTCCTCAGAAACTGGCCTCCTGCCATCCTTACCATACATATGTTCGCTTCCAGACCATTCCTTTCCTTCTAATCCTGACAGGCTGCCCTGACCTCTGCTTCTGCAGTGATGGCCTGTTTACTGGTTTTGCCTCCCACACACGCACACAAGAAAATAACTTTGAGGGCCAGATGTGGGCTACCATGCCTGAAATCCCAGCAATTTGGGAGGCTGGGGCAGGAAGATCCCAAATTCCAGGCTAACCTTGGCAACTTCTGCTGAGGCAGAAGGATTCCAAGTTCAAAGCCAGCCTTAGCAACTTAGTAAGACCTGTCTTCATATAATAAGAAGAAAAAGGACTGGTTATGTACTCAGTGTTAAAGTGTCCTTGGGTTCAATCCCCAGTACCAAAAGAAAAAAAAAGATGGCCATGGGAAGGAGCCACTATCAAGTCTTAACAACTCAGCTTTCCTGTGCTGACCAGCCTGGCTGGGAGTGGCAGTCTTGAAAGGAATAGAAACTTGAAAAGAAGGCATGCTATTTGGGCATGTTGGCACATGCCTGTAATCTCAGTGATTAGGGAGGCTGAGGCAGGAGGATTGCAAGTTCAGAGCAAGTTTCAGCAATTTTGCAAGGCCCTAAGCAACGAAGTGAGATCTTGTCTCTAAATGAAAAATAAAAACAAGAGAGGACGTGGCTCAGTGGTTAAGTGTCCCTGGATTCAATCCCAGTACCAAATAAATATATAAATAAATAAATAAAGGGCTGGGAACATGGCTCAGTGGTTAAGTGCCCCTGGGTTAAATCCCCAGTACCAAAAAAAAAAAAGGCATGCTATGTAATCCAGCAACTCTACTGCTAGGAGAAAATTCTGAGGAAATCATCAGGGCAAAAATACATGGTAAAGAGAGTTTGTATCAAGAAAAAGTGGAAAATGACAGAAATGTGTGACAACATAATTTAATCATGGTAAATGAAGCAGTCTTCTAACCCTACCCTGGCACTTGGAAATCAAAAGATCTTGGTTTGAATTTTGACATATATATTCACAGTATTGAGTGATCTTGAACACATCATTTAACATTGCTAAGCCTCGATCTTCTCATCTGTAAAATGAGGATGATAAAGTCTATCTCCACAGGCTTACTATAATCAAAACTCTTATTAACATGACAAAAGGGGTGTTCAATAAATGCCAGCTGCCTTTCCTGCCTACTTTCCAATGTATGGGGAAGTAGTACAAGGTGAGGTTAGCTCAACTCTGCCCCTCAAGCATGCTCCTGACCCTTCTACCAGAAGCCAAAATTAGTGGAAGGTGCAAAGGAGATGAAGAGTGAGCAATAACCACCCCTGGTCCTCTCTGAGGGTGGGAGCTACCACAGAGGGAAATTCAAGACGAAGTGAAAATCCCAAAATCCCCATCCTGGCCTAGGAATGCAGTGGGTGATATTGTGTTACCATTTCAATTGCATTTATCCCAAACGGACATTCAAATAAGCGTGCATTCCCACACACTGAGATCAGACAAAGGCAGCCCCACAGGCCATGTGGGCAGTAGAGGGAGGCCAGCTGGGACTCAAGCCGAAGAGGAGCCATTGACAAGACACTCCCTCAACAGAGGCCCAGGCCAGTGTCATGTGTGGCCACAGGAGCTGGCTCACCTTATAGCCGAGACGTGCTGCCCGCTGCAGGAGGGTCTCACCAGCATTTTTGTTCACAATGAGCCGCCGTGCCTCTGGGGGGATCTGCCGAGTTGTAGGTGACTCTGAGGCCTCCTCTGGGCCGGCACTTCGGGACTTAGAGGGTGTACATGGTTCAGTGGGCTTCACTGGGGTGGGAGATTTGGGAGATCGTGTCTTCTGTTGGCTCCAACGACCTTTACCCTGGAAAGCAGAGGTGCAGCCCTGGGTCAGGCCAGGCAACCAATCTCATCCATCATGGCCATGCCACTTGGTTGCCAAGGCCATCTCACCTCATCAGTGTTTCATGTGGTGCTTTGCTGAAAGTACCCCAAGTGGCCGTAAGGCCACTGCCAACTTTGAGGCTAGAGGTTGAGCAGGTCACACTAGCCATGTGGAGCATTTGTTAGATCACCATGGCTTCCTGTGCACTCCCACCATGGGTTGGGGAGTGAAGAGAATCAAATCTTCAGCCCCATAAGCCATGGAATGATAATGGGTTTGGGAAAGTGGGGGTACAGGGTATCCCAGCTTCTCTCAAGCACTCTGCAGGCCTTTGTTACCTGCCTCAATGTCCCCTCATGTGGTCTGCATGAACCACGTCTTTAAGTAATGAGGGCAAAGTGAAGCAGAGACAGCTGTCATTTAAATAGTCACACTTCTTAATGCTTTTACTCTTATTGCAAAAATCTCCCCCCAACTCCCACCTCACAGGCTTTTCCCATCTTTCACCACACCCAGCCCCCAGATCATACTCAGGCCCACCTGAGGTGCGGGAACAAGCTGAGGCTTGGGAACAAGACAGTGCTGAGTTTAAAGCTTGCCTCTGCTACCCACTACCTGTAACACCTGCGGCCTGGTCCAACCCCTCTGAGCCTTTCGCCCTTGCAGGGTCTGTGAGATAATGAACTACTACCAAGGCTGCACCGCAATGAACAGGGAAGGAATTTACAAAATGTTAGTAGAGTCCTGTCCTCACAAGAGGCACCTGGGTGCCTCCCCCCTGCCACCGCTATTTTGAACTGAAATGTCTATGCAGGTTCACATGCATGTTCCTACCATGGCATACTGGTAGGAACATTGGTTTATGGGGGCAAGTAACTTATTTCTTTAATTCAGGGGTCTTTAGAGCAGAAGGAACTGTACTCGAGGAGCTATATACTTAGGCAATGAGATGTAAGAGCCTCTTTTGTCTGGACCTAGGTTAGATGGTGTGATTTTAAACTTGGGAGTTGATGCCATAGTTGGATGAGACTTGGGAAGGGTAAATATACTTGGGAGTGATGTGAATCATTGAAAGCCAGAGGGAAGACTGTGGCAGCTACCCTCCAAAATGGCTCTTGAGGATCCTCCCCACCCCGTGACATTCATTATTTTGTGTAACCTCCTCCTCCAATGGATAGGGCTGACCTGTATAATCAGTAGGAGACTGCAGAAAGGACCATGTATCACTTCCAAGGCCAGGTCCTGAAAGACATTGTGGCTTCTGCCTTGTTTTCTTTTGGATCACTCACTGTGTGGAGAAAGCCAGCTGCCCCATATCATGAGAATATTCAAACAGCCTTTTGGGGAGACCCATGGAGCAAGGAAGGGAGGCCTCCTGCCAACAACCATAATCAACTTGCCAACCATGTGAGCCAGCTACCCCGAAAGCAGATCTTCTGGTCCGAGTCAAGCCTTCAAATGAATATAGCCGTGGCTGACACCTTGACTACAACCTCATGAGACCCCAATCCAGACCCAGTTAAGCTGCCGCTTAATCTCCTAAACCCCAGAGACTGTATGAGACAATATATGCTTATTGTTGTATTAATCCACTACATTTTAGAGTGATTAGTTACACCACAATAGAGTTAATATATATACTTATCCAAATCCCTCAGAGCATTAAGATTTCACTTAAATCCTATATACTCTACACTATTCTACAACACCTCTGATCCTACTCCTTCTTTATCTGCACATCTGGAGCAGAGAAAGAATCACAGACTGATGTCTGATGTCTCACTTTCTTATTTCTTTCCAATGTTTATGTTTTTTGGTGGTGGTGGTGGTGGGGTTTCTGTGGATTGAACCAGGGTTCTCCATCCCCAGCCTTTTATATATTTTTTTAAATTTTTCAGATAGGGTTTCACTAAATTGCTGAGGGTCTTGTTAAACTGCTAAGGCTGGTCTCAAACTTGCAATCCTCCTGCTACAGCGTCCCAATTTCCTGGGATTACAGGCGTGCACCACCATGACTGGTTGGTGTCATTGTTTTTAGCATTTTATGGGTAAGTCTTGATTTCCTCTGCTAAGATTTAAAAAAAAAAAAAAAAAATTTTTGAGACAGGGTTTTACCATGTTGCCAAAGCTAGCCTCTAACTCCTAGGCTCAAGAGATCCTCCTGCCTCAGCCTCTGCAATAAGCTACCAGGCTAGGTCTTAAGCTCCTTGGGGGCAGGGTTTATACTGTCACCTTCTATTTAGTTTCTTAAAGCACTGGACTCAGAACTCAGGGTCATCCCTGAGTCCAACAGATAGGTATTGTGTGAGCCATGTATAGAGCCTTGGGTGGCCAAACCTAGGAAGACAAAGTTAGAAAAGGAGAAGTAGCAGAGAAAAGATGAGGGGTCAGGGCATTTATTTCCTCTGGTAAATCCCAAGATCAAGAGAAGCCCAGTCTTCATCCCAAAAGGGCAGAGGTACAATCCCTAGCAGAAAGACACCAACTATGAGGGTATAATGTTGCTTTATTGCCAGGAGAATGGGGCATTTAATGGCAGGACTGGAGTATGCTGGGTAAAGTACCAGGTTTTCACTAAGCCAAGCCAGAAGCCAAAGGGTGACTCTCTTTCTGGGGGCCAGAGCTGCCAGAGAGCAGGAGGGAGGCTGCCTGAAAGAGGGAGGAGCAAGAACAAGTAGGGGGACCCCTCCCCCTCTCCAATTCCCCCTGGCTCAGAGCCCTTGTGGGAAGAAGCCCTTGGCCAATGTCCTGCTTTAGTGCTGCAGAAGCGTCCCCCTCCCTCCCCCGCCTTGCTTTCCACTACAAAGCCCATGCCATGGGGGCAACCAGAGCAGGTGGTGGGACTGGGAGAAAAAGAAAGGCGGGAGAGAGAAAGGGAGGCCCTGAGGAGGGACAAAACCCTCTCCAGGAGAACATTTCAACAGACACACTGCCAGGCAGAACAACCAGACAGAAGCATCAGAGTGTGGGGCTGGTTACCTTTGTGTGGGACTGGGCCATCTGAGTGTCTGGGGCAGAACAGGGGAAGGGGAGGGGGAAGCAAGAGACAGGGACGCCCACCTTTTGCCAGAGCTGCTCGGGGCTGCAGTGTTTCCTGCCTACTATCCCCCTCCCCCTGTGTCTCCAGGATACAGATAGAAGCCACCCATTCAGAGTCTGTGAGGCACATGGAACCATTGGGGCTGCAGAGGTAGACAGGCCTGCTCCAAGTCCCAACTCTGGCCCTCTGGACCACTGAGTGACCATGAAATGAATCCCTCACCTTCCCTCAGTTTCCTCACTATAAAATGAAGATAATATAAGTACCTAAGTCTCCAAGATCCACCCCAGGAATTAAGAGCAATAACATGAATGAAGCAGAATTAAGAGCAATAACATAAATGAAGCATTTAGCACAGACCGGGGATTCCTTGCTCTTCCCTTAAGCCCCTCCCTGTCTTTCTACCACTCTGGGGGTGAGAGGAAACGGATGCCACACCATGCCTCTGTCCCCTCATTCGTGCCTCTGCCTGAAGCACAAGGATGCAGACCAACCCTCAGAGAGTACTCTACCGTTATCAAAGCCTGTCACAGACATTGCCTCCTTTGTTCCCCCAAGCACCCTTGTGAGACAGAAAGGGCATGAAGTATCAACTCCATTTTTAAAGATGAGCAAATAGACTCGAGTACCTTGTCTGAGCTGGAACAGGGTTCCGGAGAGGGGGGAGCAGAAAGGAGGGGGAGATAAGCACCCACTCTTTGACAGTGCTATTCAGGGATCCCTGCTCAGGAGCTGGAGAGAGCAGTAAGAATCACAACCACCAAAGCGAGCCCATTATAGCCTGTTTGGGTTTTTTGATTGTCAATGACAAATACTTATTATGGGTACAAACTTTACCTTAGACTTTCGCTTTCTTCAAATGCAAAACTCACCCAGGATGAGGACTAATATTTTTTTTTTCTGAGGATACAGGGTAGAACCCATTACCAATGCAGTGAGCATCAGATCCAAAAGAGATGTCAATTATGAATGGGGGTGCCTGGCTGATTGGTGAGTGCCCACTCACTCAGTCAAAGAAACGGGGGTGGGGAGAGGCAGCTATAACTTGGACCCAAATAGAATTCTTTCAGCTCCACCCTCAAGCAACCTTTGTCTGGACATCAAAACCCTTGCTTCTACAAGTTGTTTTCTACCTTGATTGACTCAGAAAGCTCCATGATTGGTTTCCAGTGAGTTAAGCCCAGACAAAAGCTTCTTGATTGGATGTTAACAAGCTATTCAGGCTAACATCCTGCCATATTCTTTAACTCTTCCTGAACTCAAAGGAGATCCAAGGATTGTAGAGGAAAAGTCATGGTGGGCCAAACTCTACAGTTGGCTATAACTTTAGTTCCCATTCTTCAAATCCACCCCCAACCCTTCTAGAACTAATTTAGAACTCTTTAATAAACATGGGTTAATTTGATCATTACCATCCACTCCCTCCCTGCCCTCCCCGAGAAGATTCCTGCTGGAGGAGTTCGGTGGAAAGCTCCCCTGCCACACACACATACTCCTGTCCCCTGCCCTGTTCCCCTGGTGGCCACATACCTTTGACTCTTCTGAGACGTTTGCCATGTGCTTGGTCTTGCACTTTCGTTTTCCTGATGGCTTTTCTGAATTGTCAAGGCAGGCTGGCTCCTCCAGGTTATTTGGGAGGAAACCGTTTGGTGAATCTGAGATCCCCTGGGCTTTGCTGGGCAAGAGAAGGTTCCTATTCCTGAGGCGATGCTCCGAACTTTGGGAGGGAGTCTTCTGCTTACGATTCTTTGAATCTGGGCAAGAAACAGGAAAGAATAGATATCAGAGAAATGCAACACTAAAAAGCAACGCCATCCTCTAAGATGAATCAGAGGACTTCGGGGATTCGAATCACTGTGCAAAGTTGTGTAACTATTAGTTCTTGGTATATTATGCAGTGCTGACTATTCCACTCAGTGCTTCTCAAATGGACAGTATAGTTCAACACCAAAGTCCCTCCTCCACAAGCAAGAGACAGCTCCCAGCCCTGCCAGCAGGGTGGGAGCCCATCTGGCTATTCCCAAGATGAGGGTAATTTTAAAGAATTTTTCCCTAGCCCAGAACAAATCAGAATTTCTTTTCAACTTTCTCTCTGTCCTCTTTGTCTGGATCTCCAATATAAAAACAAATCTATTCAGGTGTGTTGGCAAACACCTGTGATCCCAGCTACTTGGGAGGCTGAGGCAGGAGGATCACAAGTTTGAGGCCAGCGTGGCAAATTAAGAAGATCCTGTCTCAAAGAAAAAAAAGGACTGGGAAAGCTGGGTGCGGTGGCACATGCCTGTAAACCAGCTGCTGGGGAGGCTGAGGCAGGAGGATCACAAGTTCAAAGCCAGGCTCAGAAACTTAGCAAGGCCCTAAGCAATTTAGTGATACCCTGTCTCAGAATAAAATGTTAAAAAGGGTTGGGAATCTAGTTGAGTGCCCCTACATTCAATCCCTGGTACCAAAAAAGGGGGCAGGGGCTGGGGATGTACCTCAGTGGTAGAGCACCCCTGGGTTCAATACCCAGTACTGCAAAAATACAAAAACAAAAATACAAATTTAGTGGCTCCACTGAAGTATCAGTATAGTAAGGTGGGGGCTACACGTAGAAGGCTGCCTTTATGGTCTATCCAGCTAACTGCCTTGTTTGTCACTCTCTGAAGACACAAAGATCAAAGCAACAGAAACTCCCCAGGACTAGAAGGTGTCATGGGCCTACTTAGCTGGTGGGCAATGGAAGAAAACTGCCACCTTCCTTGGTTGGAAATCAAGTCACTTGTGTCACTGAAACACACGAGGCCATATCTCTATTTCTAACCACAACTCACTGAATAAAGTGCATTCTAATTTCAAAAAGGCTTGCTGGGAACTCCATTAGCAAGAGCCTCAACCTTAGGGTTTGCCCTAAACTCCATGTGTAGGGGCGAGAGATTGTATTTGCTCTCATCTCTTAACATCAGTGTTGTGTGGCCTGGCCACTCTGTGACTGGACAGAAGCAAGCCAGAAGCTCTGTGAGCCTGTTTCCATACCTATAAATGGGGAGAATATAATCCACATCCCAGTAGTGGTAGGAGAATTAAGTGAGATCATACATGCAAACTCCTTTACAAAGTGTTATAAAAAGTAAGGCACGATTATTATCTTATTTAAATGCAAACTCCTTAGTAGGGCCATGCCTGTGTGTTCTTTATCTCCCCCATGGGACTGAACACAAGTACTGGTTTTTTGCCTAGCACATGGCAAACGATCAATATGTCTATGAAGGGAATTAACTATAACCTCAGTTTCTCTACATCCTGAAATGAAGGCATTGAGATCCAAGAGTTTTCAACTCACCTCCAGCCACATGGACTCTCATGTGTGACATTGCCATGGGCAAACCCAGATATGAGAGTCATGGTTCCAATATGGCAAACTGTCTGTAACTTATGTACAACTCCTAAAGCCACCTCTTTTTCCCAACTAGCCCTAGCCCACTGTCCAAGAATTGCTATGCTGGATGGTCTCTAATGGCACTTCCAGCCAGAACATCTAAACCAGGGCTTTTGATGCAACACATTTGGACTGAGGCAAAAGAGGAAGAAACAGAATGGTGCCTTGTGAGGACCTCAGGAAGCATGAAGAGCCATATTAGAGCATTTAATGCCACAAGCAAAGAAGCAGCCCCCTCCCCATTTACCTAGGGCAGGGAAGGCTCTGGAGTTTATTCAATTGCAGAGGAACAAGGGCTTTATAAGAGTACATAAAGGAACAGAGTGGAGGTAACAGGTGTGTGAGGGGAATGGCTCTTCCTATCCTCTCCACAGGTGAAGAAGGGAGACCAGCTAAGCCCAGGATGAAAGGAAAGGTCACAAGGCTCAGACAGGAGGAGGGTGACCTGCTTGTCTGACATTGATCTGAAAGACAGGTAATAGTAGGAGGGACTAGAATTTCCTGAGGAGAGACACGTATGTCAGACAATTCTTGCATGAAAATGCCATCATTAAATCTGGAGGCAGTTAACCAGACCATATGCCAAAGCCAGCTGCCTCAACACAAAACACTTAGATACATCCATGGAGGGATAATGACCTATTTTCCACAACTGGAGCTGCCCCCAAATCAAGCAGGATGCCCTGATCACTGGTGTTCTCCCATGTTACTTCCTGTTGAATGCTACAGAGAGCTCTCTCCGCACTGGGTAGTAAACTGGACCAGGCAACCTTGAAGGTTGTTCTAGTTCCAAGAGCTGATAGCTCCATAGGAAGCTTCCAAGCTAGGAAACCACCCCTCATTAGAGAAGATCAGGTGCAACAAAGCTCCTCTTCATCCTAACATAAGTGGCGCAGGCCAATGATTTGACAACTCATTCATGACCAATCCATTATGGTTCTGGAAAAAGAAAGGGAAAATTGCCCCCACTCACTCATACAGTTGAAAATTAGCTCAATTACTCTCTTGAGCACAGGGATAGGTATCATATATATGTCCACTTAAACAGAGTTGGAAATGAGGCTAAGCTTTCTTTGCATTATTGCAAACCCAGAATCTACTACCCACTTGATGTGAAGTCATTCCATTTTTAGCTAATAAGGGAGCTGCAGGTGTTTACCAGCAGCTCAGAATGAATACATCATAGGAGACAATCAATTGTTGTTTCAAGGGTAGAGGTCAGAGAATGTAAGGGGGAGACAGAAATGTTTTAATCAAACACAGAGATCTGCCTTTTTTTCAATTAAAAACCCACTACAGGGCCAGGCATGCAGTGTGTGCTTGTAATCCCAGCTACTTCGGGATGTTGAGGCAGGAGGATCACAAGTTCAAGGCCAGTATGAGAAATTTAGCAACATGTCTCAAAAAAAAAAAAGACTGGGGATGTGGCTCAGGCTCAGAGTTAAAGCACCCCTGGGTTCTATCCCCAGTCCAAAAAGAAAGAAAGAAAGAAAGAAAATCCACCACAGGAATGGGCCTTAATAGTATTTAGTGGAGCATTCTGATATTAGCTTCTTGTGCCAGTCTGTGCCTTCATGGTCATATTTTTTAGCATCTGGCATGGCCAAAAAAAACACTTGTTTTTCTCTTTGGACTACCTACTTTTCCAACTAATGTCCAACAAATAAAGATGCCACCTTGGGTCACCTCAAACCTTCACTTCTGAATAATCTTTGTGGTTTTAACTGAGAAAGCAAAGTTATACCCACTTCTACTTGATATTCTTCTGTTCATCTGAGGGAACCACTGTACTTTTGTTTAGTTTAGGGGCTGGAGGTATCTCAGGAAAGATGGTCAATGCCCTCTTTTTTCTTGATCCCAAGATTCTAGGAGAGAGAACCTGTCTTCCTCAGATACCACCCCCCTAAGCCAACCAGAGGACTCACTGGTATGGTGTTGGCCCATGCCAAGGATGTCACAGTGGCCTGGCCCACAGGTTCAGCTAACTATGGGAAACCAGAGGGCTTAGGCCTTCATGTCCTCAGCTCACCTGTAGGTCAGTCAGAACTTATTCAATCTCAACCTCGTGGGGCTGGAGTTGAGTGACCCTCTCTGGCAGCTGAGAGCATAGCACCAGGTTTCTATAAGGCCTTGGGCTGGTGTAGAGCAGGCAGAGGTGGGAACATGGCGATGCCCCAGGGTTCTCACAAACCAACCTTGCTGCTGGGACAGTAGTCCCCCGACCAGCCTTACCTGCTCTCCCTTTCCGCTGCTGCTCTTCTTCTTGCTCGGTCAGGTACTCCCCAGTCTGATATTTTCGGCTCTTCTGCCGTCTCCGTTTCTTCCTCTTCACCAGCCCCTCCTCCTCATCTTCTTCCTCCTCCTCATTGGTGTCCCACATTTGCCGGGCGGCCTCTGTCCTCCAGGGCATCTCTCGGGCTCTCCACAGGTGCCTGCGGCCCTGGCTCAGCAGAGTCTTGTCCTGGGCATGATGGCTGCGATACTGGGTGTCCCGCTGAGTCTTTCTCACCTTTCGACGCTTAGCTGGGGTGGGGGCCACCTCCTCCTCTTCTTCTGTGGGGAAGACTTCCTGGCTTCCCATGTCATTGTCTGCCATACCAGCAAAGGAGCTACAGATGCTTCCTGTGGATGGGATGTACAGAGGACAGTCAGGTATCTCTTCAGAGGACTAAGAATGATGTTGACAAGAGTGCCCTGCATTTGGAGTTTGAAGGTCTGGGTTCAAGTTCAGGCTCTGCCATTTATTAGTTAAATACTTTGGGAAAGTTCCTTCTGGTTCCTCATCTATAAAAAGGGAATAATATTCTCTCTTTGCTGACCTCACAGGGCTGTTCTGGGGATCGAATGAAATCTTTCACTGGTGTTTTACAGAGCCCAGAGTATCATACAACTATCAAGTGTTAAAAACACACAGCTTTATTCATCCACAGTGCTGTGTCACTTGAACGGACTTCACAAACTCTTGCTTCCTGCTTACAAGGTGCCAAGCATTGTGCAAAGAGCTATAGAGAGCTACAGGCTCCCGCTGACTGGGAAACAGGGGCTGAGTGGAAGGTGAAGGAGGAGCCCCTGCTCACTCTGTGGCCCCACCTGTCTCACTGACAGAGCCACCCTGGACAAGCAGACCATCACAAAAAACGTCTCAGAAAAAGCAAAGCAAGGAGTCCCTTTCCTGTAACAGGCCCTGGCTCAGTCAGGCCCAAATGTATTGCAGCAAGCTGTCTTCCCTTAAACTGACCCCACCTCCTACCAAGCTGCCAAGAGTTCAGGGGTGGAGCTGTCTCCCCGCCCCTCCCCCCACCCAGCTGCAGCTGTTCCTCACCGCTGGGCAGGCACTTCCCCCTCCATTCACAGCCACCCCAGGATGGATGGCACCTTTCTGGTCCTTCTGGGCCACCTTGCCAAGAGGCCATTTTCTCTACTCACTCTTTCCTTTACCTCTGCTAACAACAAAAGTACAATCTTAAATTGGCCTGGTTTCACACTACAGGAGATCTGACACCTTCCTGGGAAGGGCTGTGAGACACTACCATCTTTCTCCCAAAGCCCAGCTGTTAACTTGACAACCCCAGGACCCCAGTGAGGTCAGTAGCAGAAAGAAATGGTTCTAGGGGAACAGAGCTGCCCTTGACCCAAGTTTCAAGTGGGTCAGACCACTTAAAGATAACAGCTCTCCAGTAAACCTTCCATTATATGGACCAGGCAGGGAACGAAGTGTTCTGGTTAATCTAATATTCTGGTTAATACAGCATCACCACAGAGATCACACAGGGATCACCAATTTTCAAAGAATCAAATACACTACAATGTGTTTAACATGAAAATGGGACTGGCAGTAATGTAATCGCTCTCTGATGATTCAGAGGATACTTCAGGATTTTGTGAGACCTCCAGGCCATCATTATGAGCCCCAATTACCACCGCGCTCGCCATGTGCTGAGGTGCTGTTTAATAGAATGTCAGATCATTGAGTTTACAGTGTGCCCTGCTTTCCCATTCCATCCAATTTGCATGGAAATCTGGGTGAAGCAGGGCAACCATCTCCAGTCCTGTGTATCAACATGGAGCAAGCAAAAGAGAACACAGGCTGGAAAGGACTCCTTTTTTTAGGCCCTGGGGATTGACCAACATAAATTCAGGGTGCCAAAAGTGAATCTGAAGGCCTTGACAACTCAATGGCCTTTTCAATTCTGATGATGCCTGTCACATCAGCCAATAAGACCCAGTCCAAAGGTTATGTCTGTACCTGAGATGGGCCCCAATAATCATGAGATGCCAAAGCTGAGTAAATCAGCTTTTCTGAGTGGCACAGGCCTTTCCTCTTATCAGCTCCCAATAAGAGATGCCATCACTGCTCTGAAAAGCTAAGCAAATAGTCCTAAAACCATGGGCAACACTCCTAGACCCCACCCAGGGCTCTCTTGTATCTGCATTTTAGCCCAGTGAAGCAAATTCCCAACTTTCTACCTGGGTCAATGGAAAAATCACTCAACCACATGTCTACCTCTCTGTTCATAGAAGATGCCAAGACGGACCACAACCTTGGTCTCACTCACCAGACTGACTGCGTGTTCGTGTGCTCAGAACCACTGGGATGAAGTCACGGAAACTGCTCTTTGCTTTCTTTTCCAAAGAACCTAGAATTATGTGTGGTTTGGGGACAGAAGGCAGAAACATCACAGTTAGAATCTAAAAACTAAAAAACCCACTCAAGAGGCTCAGGTGGGAAAATCAAGGTGGGATTCTTATTGACCTTATGGTTATCCAGGGCTATCCCCACTAGCTCCTCTTATACTGCCATCACATACCTATCTCTTTTAGGGAAGGAGCTTTTCCCAGTAGTTTTTGAAAACTGGGAGTTGTGTCATTTTTGCTGACACCAAAAAAGGCAGTGCACACAATCGATTCAATTCAACAGCACACCAGAAGATAGAAGACACAGCTGTCCCTATGACTTGAAGGCTCTGCACCTCCACTGAGTTATAACTGAGCTGGAAGAAGTCCCAGAGAAGGGCAATCTCGATGAACCTTAAAGTACTGAGTGAGGTGGGAAGACAAGAGCAGGAGGTGGTCAACAGAAGAAAACTGTTATATAAGAGCAACCTAGAAGAGGCAGGTCATGTCAGATGAGCAAGGCCATGAACAGGGACTGCTGTGGTCAGACATACCTGGGAGTCTCTCCCTGATGAGGGCACCCAGGGACCATCTATGGCAAAACACACAGGTCTAGTACATACTCCCCCCCACCCCAAACATCCTGTGTGCCCATAAATTATAATGAAGGTTTAGGATATCTCTAAAACCTTGTAGCTAGAGAGCTAGTGATTTCTTTATATTTTTAGAAAGGGAGTTTTCCAGTATACTCAAAGGTAGAGAAAACAGCATGATGAACCTCCATTCTGCTGTCTAACGGGGGTTCTAATAATTTTGTCTAAATCTTCCTAAGCCTGTTTCTTCCTCAAGCCTAGACACACTGCAGGGAAATGGGCTGGCTACTCTGTTACAGGACTGCCATCTGTCTGTCTGCAAATCATTTCCTTGGCTTTTGGAGTGTGCTGTTTTTTAATGTGAGGGGCAGAATACGCCCCTGCTACCTCCCCTCTCTTGTCCTTGACATCAGAGATAGCAATTATATTTCCCTTCCATAGTGAAGAAGGCTCACTCTTCCAGTCTCTGGGTCCCTCTTCTCCTACCAACATGCCACAGGACACTCTCTGCAGCCCAACACAGAAAGCTGGGGCCGCTGAGGCCTACCTTCCTCGTGGCCATCAGCTCGTTTTCCTGGAGATTGGGACTCTGGCTTTGTTTGCTTCCGGTGCTTGTGCTTTCCCCTGACTCCATTGTGCTCTTTTCCTGAATCTGAAGCCCCCCTGGGGCTTTTCTTGGTGGGTTCCTGGGGGTCACTGGGAGACTTCCGGCACTGTAGAGAAGTAGAGAGTCAGGTCTGAGATCAGTTTTGCTTAAGAAAGTTCTCCCAGGGTTGAGCCAAGCACCCATTTCTGACACATGAACATGAGCTGCCCAGGGTGGGGCGGGCAGAGGAGAGGGACTCCAGGGAGCTACAGAGGCTCTCCTGGACTGAATCTAGTGCCCTTGCTGGTCTCCATAGGCATCCACACCCCATCACTTTAAAGAGGTCTACAGAATCTGTGCTGACAAGCCATTGAACACATACCCAAAGTAATTTTAAAAGGTACAAAGTCAGGCCCCATATTCTCTATACCCAACACCAATGGAGTGATGGGTTTTAAACAAAAATGCCTCTTCTGCAAGTTGGGCAACTACATTGTTCAAATAACATCATTGTGAATGGTATTGACACCAATGACTGAAAATAATTCTCAATAAGAGCCAAGTGAAGAAACCTGTCTATTTTCATACGCAAATTAATATCAGAAAACAAATTCAACTAAAGCAAGAACATGGCACAGGAGAAATTCCCATCTTCCCATATTTTCTGAAACACAATTTAGAGATCCCAGCCTGGTTAATAATGCCACTTTATACTCTGAAGCACTTTCAACTTCGCAAAAGGCTCTCATGTCTATTATTGGAATTTTTTCTTCCCAAGGACACTGACAGAAGAAGCTATCCCCAGTGAACAGATGAGGAAACTATAGCTCCAAGACTAGAGGTTAAATGACTTTTCCAGGGCAACACACAGCCCAATGTATACTCACTCAGGGGCTGCCATGTAGCAGGCCACCTTGTGAGTTGGCTAAGTTGTGCTTGCAGTGAAAAAGATGAGGAGCTAGGACTAAGACCCACTGGGACTGACACCCAGAGCTTCTGGCCCCACTCTGAGCTCCCACATCAACTTTCTTTTTTTTTAATATTTATTTTTCGATTGTAGTTGCACACAATACCTTTATTTTATTTATCTTTATGTGGTGCTGAGGATCGAATCCAGGGCCTTGCATGTGCTAGGCGAGCACTCTACCACTGAACCACAATCCCAGCCCCCCCCCACATCAACTTTCAATGCTCTCCTTCCCTATTCACGTCCTCAGCTGCCTTTGTCCCACCTACTAATGGGACATTGCACGTGTACCGTGGTTGTCCTTATATGCTGCAGTTTCACTCTTAGCCTAATAGTCAGATTCTTATAAACTGAGGTTTCTATGTGCCACTAAACAAGAAATAGGGCACCAGGCACACTGGCACATACTTGTAATCCTAGTTACTCAGGAGGTTAGATCAGAAGGGTCACAAGTTCAAGGCCAGTATCGGCAATTTAGCAAGACCCTGTCTCAACATAAAAAAATAAAAAGGATTGGGGATGTCGCTCAGTGGTAAGGCACCTCGGGATTCAATCCCTAGTACCCCTCAAAATAAAGAAGAAAAGAAAACAAAGAAAGAAAATAGGGCAAGTAGGGAGTACAGAATAAGCAAATCATTAGAACAATGAAAGGAGGCTTTAGGAGGAAAAGAAGAGTTAAGGCTGCTTGTTTTCACCCTAAACAGATCTGTCTCACCTTCTAGAAGGTTATCACCATCTAGCTCTAGTTAAGGAGACAGCAGATATCTTACTGAGAAAGTATTTGGGGGGTGTCGCAATTCTTCAGGCACAGGAAGCCCCCAGGATCCATCAGATTCCAAGGATTCCCCCATCCCATGAACTTGTCCTCCTTCTTAAAATTCAGAGGAGGGCTGAGCTTGAAATTCAAGTTCAGTTTCTCTCTTTGCTTGCTGCCAGTTCCTACAAACCCAAGTGTTAGGAGAAGGAAGAACTGAGAAGGAAAGACAAAGATGGGGAACAGCTGCTTCAAATCTGACCTTCAGGTATGGCCACGGGAAAAACTATTTTAAGTCGGGGAATAAAGTTAAACGCACATAAATTTGAACATGTCCTATTTATTTCTGCATATCATTTTTAGCTGGCTCTTTCAAGTACAGATCATTAACTTTTACTTCCTAAGATAGACAAAAACAAGTAAAACAGAACATCTACAAAGGATTTCGGTGTGTATCTTGTGCAAGGGCATCCATGAAAGTAAAAATATATTGTGCACTCCAACTCAGGCAAATAGTCAGGAGGACAGCAAGATCACATAAGATGAATGTTCTGGTTAACAGAGTTTTGAAATATTTTCCAAAGAATTTTCCAATGAATGAGAAGACAGCAAAATACACCCAGTATCAAACGAAGCACAACTTTCTTTGCTGATGATCCGGAAGGCCGCTGAGGATTTGAGAGATGTTGGGCAGGTGATATAGGCATAGAAGACTATTCTGCCTCTGGGCCATGCCCTGAAAGGAGCTGTTTTGAATTAACACCTGATCTTAGTTTGCTTATCAATGGCTTCTTTCTCAGGAAAATGAAACAAAAGAAAGAAAAAAAGTTGCTCTCCTGAAAAATACATTTACTAAATGGTCACAGACAGTTGGAAAGGGCTGCTTTCTGGCCACCCTGCAATGCTGTCATTTTGTTCTCTGCCCTCAGCATTTGTCAGTGGGCCCACTGAACTGCCTGTTCATCTCATATAAGAAGGGGTGGTTTGGGGCTGGGGTTGTGGCTCAGCGGCAGAGCGCTTGCCTCGCACGTGCGAGACCCTGGGTTCGATCCTCAGCATCACATACAAAAATAAATAAGTGAAATAAAGGTGTTGTGTCCAACTACAACTAAAAAATAAATATTAAAAAAAGAAGGGGGTGATACCTGCCTGTCATTGAGTCATGGGCAACACATAATATAAGAGCAGAGAATATGTCTATTTCATTTGTAATACTAAAAATAACAACAGCAGTTGCCAATACTAACTGAGCATTTACTATGTTACAGGTACTATTTTTTATTGCAGGACTGGGGATCAAATCAGAGCCTCATACATGCTAGGCAAGTGGTCTACCACTGAGCTTCAACCCCAGCCCCATGGGTACTATTTTAAGCACTTATGTAATCACCTCATTTAATCTTAACAGCTTCATTGAGATACATCATATAACTCACTTATTTAAGTGTATAATTAAATTGTTCTCAGTATAGTCATCACCACTTACACTTAGTTCTAGAACTTTTTCATCACCCTGAATGAATACCCCAATCCATTAATCAGTTACTCCCCAAATTCCCCATCCTCCCCCAGTGCTAGGCAACCAATAATCTACTTTCTATCTCTATGGATTTTTCTATTCTGAATATTTCATATCATCATCTCATTGAATTTTCACCACAACCCTAATAATATTATTGTCTTATTGCACAGATAAGGAAACTGAGGGTCAGATTTAACCAATATCACATAGCTAGGAAGAGGTGAGGCCAAAATTCAAATTCCAGCTCTGTGCCTAGCCTCAGAGGGTACATTCCTCACCAATCTATTATAGCATCCTCCTGAAGATGTATTCCCATTACTTGGGAAGGACTGCCATGATAATCATTCAACAAACACTTGTTAAACATTCAGTGAAATGGTTCCAAATAAAGTGAGTAGAAGATAGTGTGGCATAGCTGAAGAATATGGACTCTAGGATTAAAAAGACCAAAGTTTGGGGCTGGGGATGTGGCTCAAGCGGTAGCGCGCTCGCCTGGCATGCGTGCGGCCCAGGTTCGATCCTCAGCACCGCATATAAACAAAGATGTTGTGTCTGCTGAAGAACTAAAAAATAAATATTAAAAAATTCTTTCTCAGGCTGGGGATATAGCTCAGTTGGTAGAGTGCTTGCCTAGCATGCATAAGACCCTGGGTTCAATCCCCAGCACCACAAAAAATAAATAAATAAAATAAAATAAAAAGACCAAAGTTTGAGTTCTAGTTCTGCCATTTAGTAGCTGTAGTAATTTACTTGTAAATTTAGTGAGCATTCCCCTCAGAGTTATTGGAAGGATTAAAATAGGTAATATATGTAGAAAACACTTGGTATATAGTAGGAGTTCAACAAGAACAACATTAATGACAATAAATTATTATTTTTGTTATTATCTCCAACAAGGGAAGATTGCAGTCAGTCTAATCAAGTGTTATACACTTTACTACATTAGGATCTGTTTCTACTTTGTCTCTGACATAGAGGAGGTGAGTGAGAGGTCACTGAGGAAAACCCACCCAATCTCTCTATTCCAGGGGTCCTTAACCTGGAGTATATGTATGGCCTTTGGGAGAGGGTGGGTCTACGAACACCCTGAAATTATTGGCAAAGTTCTGAGGTCACATTTCTGGCGACAAGGTCCATTGCTCTCATCAATTTCTCAAAGCAGTTTATGGTCTAAAATTGACTAAGAACTTGTGCCACAAATAAATTCATGGTGCCCTGGATAGAAATCTATCCCTTAGTGTACATCAACATCCAATTTGAAAGCTTATTAGTACAACTTCAAATTGCCCCATATATTGAATGAAACCTGTCCTCAACTGTTTTAAGAATCTCCTTGGATCACCAGTAGCCTCTGGATGGCCTCGAGAGAACCCATGGACTTAAGTCAATTGTTCCTGGCCTATCTTTTTGCCTAGAACTCTGCCTCTACCCAGAGCCTATCATGAACCAAGACCCAGATGTCCATCTGCCTTGCTCACCAACTAACTTCTCAACATGCCAAAACCCGAAGCTGCCACCTCAAGCTTGAAAGGGATAGGAAACTAGTGGATTAGCCTGAAAGCCAAATGGGCTCTGACCCCACATGACTCCAAGCAAATCCTAAGCAGGCTCCCTGAGGGTGCAAAGAACAGCCCTGTAAAAGGCCCTTTCCCTCTCTGGGCCCCTAGTTCTCAAGGCCAGTAGCCAGTCTTCTTGTCAAAGCCTTGTCAGTAATTGATCTCCCTCATTAATACCTTCTTCTGCTTGCCAATCTCATCTGGGACAACTGCTTTCCTGACCCCTGGGATATAATCATTCCTACCTCCTACAAAATACAAGCCCGCCCTGCCCCAGATAAAAACACCATATACAGAGAACATGACTTAGAAAGGGGACAGCGGGTCATTATTCCCTTTACAAAAGTGTTTCAATCACCACAGTTCACACAGCTACTCAAGAACACTGTGCCATGGGGGCAGGAATTCAGTGCAGTTGAGATCTGCAGAGTGAAGCAGACTGGCAGGGTCCTGGTCCACCCTTGTCCTGAGCCTGGCCACTGGCACTTACCTTGGATCCCAGGGAACTCCGGACTGTGGGCTTGGCTTGTGGCTGCTGTTGCTCCTCGCCTTCCTTCTCTTTGCCACACTTCATCTTCTTTGGTGGCAGAGATTCTGTCACTTCATCTGGCTGCCACTTGTTCTTGCAAGCAAAGACCCCAACACTTTCCCGTTTTACTCGAGCCTGCCCTGCCTTAGGCCGTGCTTCAGCCTGGCCCCTCTGGGGAGGTGCTGGAAGGCCATCGGCCCGGAAGCAGGTGGCTAAATTGAAGACCACATCACCATCCACCTTCTCCATTTTCACCCGCCCTAGATCCACCTGACTTCCGAGCTGCGAAAGCTCTGTGCTGGAGCCCCTCTTGCTGCCCGGTACCACATCCAAGATGAGTTCCTGGGGGTGGCCGTCATGAGGTAGCAAAGGCAGCTCGGGCATGGTGCGCAGGTTCTGGGGGGTGGCCAGAACCAGCTCATGGGACATGTAGGTGGCCAGCACTTGGTTCTTAGGCTTCGTGTCTCCTGCCAGCTTCAGACCACAAGCTGTCTGGGGGCCTTCCATCTTAGGAGTGCTATCAGAGCAGAGGTGGCTCTCTGATTCCTCAGGCCCCTGATTTACTCTAATGTCCCCACTACTAGACTGAACAGACAGTGCCAGGGTCCCTGTCTGAGGGCTGAGAGTTAGTAGGACAGGGTTGACTTGTTCTTCATAAGGCTTGGCAGCAATCCGGCAAGTTTTGTTTTTTGTTACAGTGTCCTGCTCTGAAGTAAAGGGACCCCCAGGCCGTGGCTGCCCCTCGGGAAGTCCATGCACAGTTTCACTGGAGCCAAGAGATGGCACTCCAGAAAACTCAGAAACAACGCTGGTGGGCCTGATGGGCACCCCCTGACTGGGGGTCAGCTGCCCGGCACTGGAAATGCCAATGGAAAGCAGAGATGCCTGGTGGTATGGTGACCAGCCAACAGGCAAGACCTGAGTGCTGGTGGGTTTCCCATTGACTGAACACCGTGGATAAATATTTGCCGGCCCTGTAGGTTTCCACAAAGAGAGCTCCTTGGTTTGGCACCCTGGCAGCACAGGGGCAATGCGGGCTGGGGTATAACGTGTTTTGACTGTGCTTGGCTGTCCCTCAGCACCAGACTGGCTGCCCTTCTTGCCACATGTGGCACCAGTGCTCTTGGGCTCTCCTTGATCAATAATGGAGATGGGCTCTTGCTTGGGGAGATGGCGGGGGTCTCGATTGAGGCCCAAATTAGGGTCTTTGTTCAGCAGCAGGGATGCAGGCACTGGGTTGGCCACTCCCACATAGGTGCCAGGAATGGTGCTGATCAGCGCAGTTGAGTTTTTCACCCAGGTGCTCGGGTCACCATTCCTCACGATCTCAGGAAAGATGACAAAGGGTGAGGAAGTGGAGCCCAAGCAGGAGGTGACATTGCTGCCAGCAGCCTGGGTTGTGCGCTGAGACCTAGACAGGACTGTGGAGAGGAGGGCCTTGCTGCTGGTGTGCACAGGGGTCAACACAGGCATGGGAGGTGTCTTGCGCTGGTTAGGCAATGGAAGCTTCTGACGGTTGGACTTGGAGGAGAGGTCGAGGGGCATCTCACTGCACTCGGGCGGAGAGGCCATCTCTCGCTCCAGCTGTGGAGGCGACTTGAGGGGAGAGAAGGTAACAGAAGTCCCTTCTGTTTGTTGCTCAGTGCCACCTGGCATCTTGGCAGGGTGTGGTGGGGCTGAGCTCCCATTGGGGGCTGGCAGCAAAGGCTGTGGAGTTGGAAGCACCTTGGCAGAAGCAGTGGCAAGGGAGGTATCTGCCAAAGGCCCAGGGGCCCCATCAGGCGCAGGCTGGGTGGTGGTACTGCCAGATGGGGAAGTGCAGGGGAGCCTGTTCACCTCCAGAGAGACCAGCTTGGAATCTGAAGTCAAAGGCCGGGCCACAGAGAATGCATATGGGTAGGACCGAAGCTCTGGAGAGGCCAGCACACCTGGGAGACACCTGTCCTGCAGGTAGGATGGCAGGACAGGGAGCGTAAGAGTGGATGAGACCCCCAGGGTGGTTGGAAGTGTGGCCACACTGAGAGGTTGCCCACAACTTGGAGGTGGGATGTATACCAGCGGCTGGCTTGGGGTCAGCACTGTCCCTGGCTGAAAGGACAGGGGGACTTTTTGCATAGCTGGTGCCTGAGCTGCAGGAAAACACACTCGACTCAAACTGAAGGAGGCCGGGATGGGTGCTGAGGTGGGAATGGCAGTTGGTGTGGCAGCCGGCATGGGCGTGGGGGCTGGAGTAAAGATTGGGGCTGGGGTGGGTGCAGGCACCGGTGTAGGAGCAAAGGCAGGAATGAGAGTAGGGGTAGAAGGAGGGCCAGAGGATGGGGTTGGGGTGGGCATCGGCACAGAAGGAGGGGCAGGAGCTGCTGGAGGTGTGGATGCTGGCATGGGAGCCAGAACTGGAGTGGGGACAGGAGCAAGGACCAAGGTGGGAGCTGAAGGAGGCACAGGAGCCTGGATCAGAGCCAAGGGTGCTGCTGAAACTGGGACCGAGAGAGGAGGAGGAGCAGGAGCAGACAGGGGAACCGGGCCTGAGGGAGGAGCAGATGCTGGTACAGGCACCAAGACTGAGGCTGAGACAGAAAGAGGGTTTGAATCAGAAATGAGAGTGGGCACTGAGGGTGGCGCTGGAGCCAGAGCCGGAACTGGTGCTAGGGGAGGGGAAGGAGCGGAAACTGAAGTGGCAACTTGAACTGGTACTAGTCCAGAATGGGGTACCGGGGCTGGGACAGAGAGGGGAACCTGGAATGGATCTGGAACAGATGGGGGGACAGAGGCCGAACCAGGTGCAGGACAGATAGGTGCCGGCAGTGGACTGAAGTTAGTGGTAACCAGAGGCAGGGTCCCCTCCACAGGGACTCCAGTTCCCAGAGTTGCCAAAATGAAAGTGTTCTTGTCTCCAACACCATGCCGAGAGTCCAAGGCCTTTACCCCGGCTGGTGAACAGTCAACCTGTTTGCTCATTTGGGTGCTGAGGGGAGTCCAGGAGCAGTCGGCCCTGCTATTGCCAGCCTCTGTGCCGTCAGGAGTGGGCAGCTTAAGCCCGTCTCCGGGGCTGCTTAGTGGCACCAGGAGGCCCTCAGCCTCTGCCGCATTCCCAGCATAGTCCATTTTTGGCTGGGGATCATCAGGCTGGTCTTCTGACTTGTGTCCAAGTTTTTCTGTCGCATTGCCATCTGGGTCTGCCCCCCGGGCATTGCTGCCACTTCCAACTGCTGTGAGCTCCACCTGCAATGACAGAACAGCATGTCCATCTTAGCAAGCTCCCTATGGCTGGTGCAAGTGTCCTGAGGCCCCTGAGAAGCAACTTCTGGTCCTTTCTGCTACTCAACCAAGTAGGTCTTGGCAGCAGCCAAGGGCAGCTGGCCAATCTCTGTCCCACCTATAGCAACTCCTGGGATATACCCTGTCCCTTCCTGCCCCGCCCCCTTGGGACAGCAAGCTGGGCATATTGCCAGGAAGCTCAGTTCCACCCTTCTGTCAGGCAGCATGTGGCACAACGTAGCCTCTTACCTTGGAAAAACTGCTGCTGACACAAAACTCCTGAGACCCAAAGTGCTGGCAGTCACCTGTCGTGGACTCCTCATCAGAAAGAGGTGCTCTTCTAGCATGGGAGACAAAAATCAGAGAGGGACAAGAGGCTCAGTCTTAGAGCCACCACTTCTTACACAAAAGACTCTGTGGCTGCCTGAGTTCTCACAAAACCTTCCTGTCTCACTCCCCATGGTGGCTTGAGGGAGACTGTAAGTAATGGGGTGGGGGCCAGGATGCAAAGTAGAATCTCCACACTCAACTTTGCAAGTTCCTACAAAGGAGTCTAAACTGACTAGGCTCCCCTCTTTGGGCTGCTTATCCTATTTTCTAGGGCTCTTGCCAGGAGTGGGGAGTATCTCTAGCACCTTCACCTTTTCCTTGGAGCTTACCAGTCAAGGTGACCATCCAGGATATACAGGACATTGTCCAAAGGGGAGAGGGATGTAAGTCACTGCAGGCCTCAAAAGGCATGCAAACTTTTTATTTCAAATATGATCTTATTTCAAGACTATAAGAGAAGCTGGATGAAGATATCAAATGGGTAATCCTTTTCTAAAGCAAATCACCACCCCCATTGTGACTGTCCCTTCTTCTTTATATCTAAATCTGAATCATCACCTGTTCACCTGATGGACCTGCCTAGAGCCAATACACGTTTATCAGCATGTGCAATGATACACTTTCAAGGTCACTAGATCACTGGGTGCTGAGAGGCACTTTAAGGACACTACTTCCTTTCCTCCAAGGGACATATTTCCCCACTTTCTAGGGTTCTGCCCAGCTCTAGCCAGTGCCTTCCACTTTTACCCTTCTTCTACCCTTGGCCTACTGCCAGCCCCTGCCAGCCCTCAACTCTCTGTTCAGACTCTTAGCACCAACATAATTCTTTCCCATCCCAATGGGAAGCTCTCAAGGCCACAGATCCCAAATTCAGATTGGCAGACTCCAGGGGGAAGTGCTCAAGGCCAGAGAGCTGGTCCTGAAGAAGGAAAACTCAACTGTACCCCCATCTGCTCCTAAAGCTTTCTCCAATTTTCAGGTAAGAGTCCTAGAAAATGGTACATCCTGATAGGGTCGGGGAAGGATCACACTGGAAAGGTAAAGTTGAAGAGAGGACAAACACCCAAAGTTTGGTATGTTAAGAATAGCAAGAACATACTAACCCTGCCCTAGGAGAGGACACCACTGGGGCAGAATCCTGGATGTTCATGGCCAAGAGGGTGGTCTGGGTCAAAGAATAAAAGCCCCAACATAAATATTGCACTGGGTTTCCTGGATAGACAAAGCATAGGACTGCTCTGCATGTACCTGGGGAAATGAACCACATTTTGGTTCACACCTCTTCTTTGGAGCTTCACCTGAGCTCCAAGAAAGCCCCTGTAGAAGTCAGCCACCGCCTTACCAGATACCCTAGCCACAGGGCAGTCAGGGTGCCTGGAGACAACCCCAACGAGAAGGGGGATTGTTCTCCTAATAAATCCTCCCACCACTGCAACAGGGGCTCCCAACTTGTACCTGGGACAAGAGAAGCAAAAAAGGCAAGGGGGAATCACTGCAGGCTTCTCCCCATCTTTTCAGGGCTTCAGAAAGGGCTAATCAAGGGGGAAAGGCTTGTCCCCTTTAAAAGTCAGCTAGGCTGGCAGAGGTAGGAGGGTCCCACTGCTGGAAATGACTGTTGGTAACAAACAGAAATGACTGTAAGGCAAGGGCTTTTGAGGCAGTCAGGGGAGTCTTGAGGAAGGGGAGGAAGGGAGGGCCTGAGGGAAAGGGAAAACATATTTTCATGGCAACTCCTGAGAGACCAGAAAAGCAAGACCTATAACCAGCCTTGGGCCAGGGGGAAGCATGTTCCAACTAGACTTGCCAGGGATGACTTGGGGGGAGGATGGTGGTGGTGGTGAGGGGAAACTAGCAACAGCCCCCCTTCACCAATCTCACATGGGAAGGCACCATTTATTTACATTCTTTCCCCTCCTGGCCATACAAAAGGGAGCAGGCTACATGTTCATTCCCCTCTTGCCTGAAATCATACTTGAAAGCAGAAACCCTGCTCTCACTAGCAAGCAGCCACCAGAGAACTGAAAAACCAGGACTAAAAAGCCGGATAATCAGGACTAGAAGCTGAGAAACTAGCAACGGCAGCAGGAGCAGCAGTCCAGCTACTCCAGACATACCCACCCCTGAGTGCTGGCCCCCAAGGCTCTGGGAAAATGTTGTGTGGCCACAGTTCTAATCCTCTTGAGGAGAAGGGAGTGCAGAGATGAGCAAACATTTGAATAGTTCCACTGAGAGAAGAACCTGGGACAGGAATGGTTTGTAGGGGAGGGGGGCCCTGGGATGAGCTGGGTTAACTGGGCCAGGTTAAGAGGATGCAGGTGAGTGGGAAGCAAGGGTCAAAGCAGCCTTTAGTCAGGACTGACAATCAATCCTGCTGTTTCTTCCCACCAGAGATGCTGGGCCGGTATGCTCAAGGCTTTGTTGAACTTAAACCAGAAATGGCCATGACCTTTCAGGGCCATTTTCCTAATTATTAGGGTATAGCACCACTATTAAACCAAATCTTTAACAATTTCTGTTGGGCCTGAACTACTCATAAGAAAAATGTACAACCCAGCAAGCACGTGGCTCATTACCACCCAGCCCCTGCAAACTTTCCCTGCCTCCAGTTCCACCACCCCTCGAAGACCACCTTCATTCCATCCAGGGCCTTCTACAAACACACCACCCTCTCCTACTGTCCCAGGGAAATATCAGCCCTCACCTCCAACTCCTACTCATCCCTCTAGCCTGGGTTCAGATGGTACTGCCTTTCCTTATTCCCCAGGAAGTTTGTCACTCTTGCATCTAGACTCCCTTAGGATCTCTATGTCCCACTCTATAGCACTTGCCATCGACATACCATGACTATTGGTTTGCTCTCATTGTGTTTAATAGATGTTTGAATGAAGGAACAAACTAATGTTAGAAAGAAAGAAAGCGAACAGATTTAGCTGGATGTTTGACTAGAGTTGGCCACAGGGGGCTAGTAGAAAACCCATGCCCCTATTCTGAGGTGCTCAACTGCAGCTAGTGAAGCCACATAGGCTTCTACAACATGACTTTGAGAGTGAACTCTGAGGTGTGGTTTTATACCCCAAATTTCTAAGTTCTACTCATTGGCAAGGGTGGAGAAAGATGGTTTTTAAATAAGGTGAGAACACATTTTGGAAATCAGGTGTAGCACAGTCTAGATTGGTGAGAAAGCGACAATAAAGGGTGGATGAGATCAAAAGTGACAATATTTAAAAGGTCATATTAACCAGATGGCATATTTGGTAATGCAGCATCCCAAGGAAGGTCCATAAGAAGAGATAATCAAATTTTTAGTCCACTTTCTGCTCGTTTCTTGGTGGGGATATAGAGTGGACAGTGGATCAAGTTTCACTGTCTACTATCCTTTAGTGGCACTGGGGATAGAAACCAGGAATGCTCTGACATTGAATTATATCCCCAGCCCCCCTTTTTAAATTTTGTTTTGAAAAGGGGTCTAAGTTTCCAAGGCTGGCCTTAAACTTGGTGTTCCTCCTGCCTCAGCTGCCAGAATCACTACGATTGCAGGCATGCACCCCCACACCTGGCTCTACTGGTTCTTTGAAGGCTCCGGTCCACATCTCTGCATCAAACTCACAACTACTTTAACAAGATCAACATAACCTGCCAGTGACTACTCACAGAAATAAACACCACCACCCTGTCTTGCCACAGATCATCTCCAGATTATCTAATAACATACCTCATATGCAAAGAAAAATACCTTTCTTCTGCTGCGTCCCAGGATAATTCTGTCTTATTTTCCTTGGTCTTGACTTTTGGATTGTAATTTAAGTTCCTTTTAAGTCCATCTCTAACTTATTCCTTGGTATGGAGAACATTAAGCTATCAGGCACTGATGACTTTAGAAAATTAAAAAAATGTTCTATTCTCCTACATTTAACCTCAGAAAAGTTCACGCTTTTCCAGTTAGTAACAGAAGAAAAAAGCAGATAAAAACACAGCGATGGTGGTGTAGCTCAGTTGGTAGAGTGCATGCTTAGCATTCCAAGGCCCTGGGTTCCATCCCCAGCACCACAAAAAAAAAAAAAAGATAAAAACAAAGACACTAATTTTTTTTTTCTTTTTGGTATCAGGGATTAAACACAGGGTGCTTAACCACTGAGCCACATCCTCAGCCCTAGATATATTTTATTGAGAGACAGGGTCTCACTGAATTGCTTAGGGCCCCACTAAGTTGCTGAGGCTATCTTAGAATTCGCAATCCTCCTGCCTCAGCCTCCTGAGCCACTGGAATTACAGGTGAGTTCTCCTGTTCTCAGAAACATTCTTTTTCCCCTCAAAATTACCGATATTCCCAGGATGGTCTTGAACACCAATACTCCTTAGATTCACCCAACGAATGCCAGATCTTGCATCCCAGGAAAAGTCTGTGTTCTAGGTAATTTCTCTGGTGGGTTTGAATTTAAATCATCAATGGATTGAAAATGGCAGCAAAACATCACCAACTCTGGAGGAGCCAAGCCTTCTCAAAAAATGGGAGAGGCACTGCACCTACCACAGATAGCTCTTTGCCAAGGGTTAAGAAAGTCAATATAAAATCTACAGGTCATTTTGGGTGCCCTTGGTATGGAGCATGATCAGGACATGCCAATCCTGGTCAACCAAATAGTGTCTGATGAGTAGAAAACTGAAAATATACAGGATCACTAACGTTCAACTTTGTGTTAAAACTGTTCAGCATTCTCACTGGGCATGGTGGAACATGCCTATAATACCAGCAACTCTGGAACCTGAGGCAGGAGGATTGCAAGTTCAAGCAACTTAGGGAGGCCCTAAGCAACTTAGTGAGACCCTGCCTCAAAATGAAACATAAAAAATACTCAGTGGTTAAATGCCCCTAGGTTCAATCCCTGGTACCAAAAAACCCGAAAACAAAATCCTGCTTGGTAGTCTCATCTCCCTTTGATATTTCATAGGGAACTTACTGCAAATCTTCGTTAGCCTCATGAGGCAGGAAAGCACTGACCACAAGAACACCCGCTATCAGTTCCTAGTACAAAACCACTCAATGAAACCACCTTTCATCCAGTCCTAGGTCAAGGACTGAAAATACCTTATACTTATCCTTGAGCACCAAACTTTGACATAGGAAATAAAAACTGCAATTACCTGGGCTTCCCCTTACTTCTACAATTGACAGTTCTTAATGAGTAAACAAATAGTAGCTGGCAAAAGTCATCTGCTGGCCTCCTCACCTTTATGTGAACAGGACAGCTTGGCAGAGCAGGTCACTCTCACAGCCCCAACCCCAACCCATCTTAGTAAAATTAGAAATAAGCAAGAGTCTCCTCCCCAGACCCTACAACATGCAGCTACCTCTCTGTGACCAGGTACTGTTCACTGGAAGCTGGCAGCAGCCACCTTGGAAGCCTCCTCACCTCTCCTCGTTGATGCCACACATGCGAATCCGGTCAGAACTAGTCCAGTTGTGCACGCCGCTGTAGAGCGGTGCTGTAGAGATCATGACAGCCACTCACCACCAGATAGGACCTGCTGTGGCCACTCCCCCTGGGGAAAAAGAATCCCAAAAAGTCAAACTCAGAACAAGAACAGCTGCTTTACTTACCTTTTACACAGAAACGTTTAAGTAATTATAGCATCAAAACTTTAAAGCAGTCTTTCGCAAGCCAGCCTGATATGGAAAATGAAGGTCCAGATAGACAAGAGCAAACCAGCTTTCCAGGAATCCATGTTTCAGGATGGAGATGAGGACACTTTTAATCACCTAGAGTGATTTTTAAATTATCTTCAAAGACATACCTGCTTGAGTGTTCGAAGAAATTCAATCTATTGCAGACAAATGAGATGACAGTATATTTTCTGCATATATTTAGCCTAAGCAACTACAATTATAGGGTCATACCTATATATGAGCAGCGAGCATATTGAAAGATGACTGGGGTCCAGGCTCAGTGGTGCACGCCTGTAATCCCAGCAGCTGGGGAGGCTGAAACAGGAGGTTCACAAGTTCAAAGCCAGTCTCAGCAACTTAGCAAGGCACTTAGCAACTCAGCAAGACCCTGTGTCCAATAAACTATTTTAAAAAGGGCTGGGCATGTGCTCAGTGGTCGAGCACCCCTGGGTTCAACCTCTAGTACCATGACTGAGGGTCTTTCTTATCTTCTTTTTAAACCATGGATACTAAAGGATTTGAGGGATGCAGCCAATTTAAGGTTTCCAAAGAAACTACATGCTTTCTTTCTAAGCCCTTTTGAAAGTATTCTCTTCTGCCTCCAAGTTGAGCATGATACATTTATCTAATGTGGCAGAAGGCTCCCTCCAAATCAGGTGTAATACTTCTTGTACTCTGACCATGAACAAGCAAACAAACACACCAACAAAGTTCCATCAAAAACCCCGTTTCTCTCCTTGGCCCTTCCTATTAGTCTGCCATCCCATGACCTACCACTCCTTTCACCAGCCAGTGCCCAGCTCTTGCTGTTGACAATCATGGCACAGTCAATTCACCTTCCAGAAAAAAAAGACGTATCAAGAAACAGAGCTCTATCCAATAAGCTTGTCTTGAAACCCTTCAACTTATTAGCTAAAACTCTTATTCACCAAAGTTCAACTGAACATAAACTTACAGTGATCAGAATTCTCTGCTGTTTTCCACTTTCCAAAGAAGCAAATTATAGTAAAGGGCAGTCACGTCAGGGATTTGCTCCATTTATACTTTTTTGATAATTCACTTATTCACTCAACAAATAGCTACTGAGCTCCATGTGCCAGCACTGACATAGGTACTGGGGACTGAACAAATAACAGACAAAAATCCCTGCCTGCAGAGTGCTTATTTTGTTTTGTTTTGTTTTGCTGATAGTGGGGATTTAACCCATGGGCCTTTATCACTGAGCTACAAGGGTAGCAAGACTTGGTCTTTCTAAGTTACCTGTGTGGCCTAGAACTTACAATCCTCCTGCCCCAAGCCTCCCAAGTCACTACAATTACAAGTGTATGCCACTGGGCCTGGCTTGGGGTGCTTACATTCTAGAGGGACTAGATGGACAATAAGCATGTTATATCATTCTGTCATAGCATGTTAGAAAGTCTACAACACAGGCTAAAGGGCATGGGGACAGTGTAGGATGTGTATGAGCAAATGGGGATTTGAAATAGGGTGATCAGGGTAGGCTTTGCTGAGGAAATATTTCAACAACCTGAAGGGGGTAAAGAAACAAGCAATGTATATATTTGGGGGAAGAGCATCCCACTGAGGGGAAAGAATGTCCTAAGGCAGGAGGCTGCCTGCTAAAGTCAAGGAAGAACTAAGGAGATCAGTGTGGCTGGACCTGAGGGAGGGAGATGGGAAGGGAGGATGGGAGAGATGTATCCACTAACTCCCCTCCTTGGCCTCCTCCTACCCCCATGTCTGTACCAACCTTGGGACCCTGCTGCCCTTGCCCCTTTTCTTTATACTTTTCCCTCCCCTGGCTTTCCTGACCCTGTTCCTGCTGGCTTCTCTAGGGTCCTTCTTTCCTGCTACTCCCCTGCCAAATCTGGGAATTCACTGAGGTCTAGTCCTCACCTTGCTCTCTGTCTCTCCTCACCTTTACTACCATTTCTTCACCTCCCTGCTTTCGAAGGCTCATCTCCTCTCTTCCTACCTCCTCCTCTGTCTTCCTTCTCCCTTCCCTCTCAATCTCTCCTCCCTATTTCACTCTAATTCCTCCTCTTCCTCTTCCCTCTATTAATCTTCCTACTGTCTCTCTCCCCCCTTTTCTCTTCTCTCTAGGCACAGTCCCCTCTCCTCCAATTTTCTCTCCCTTTCTACCTCTCTTCCCAGCCTTTCCCAGTTTTTTCTCCCCCTTCCCAGTTCCCTCAGGCTCTCCTTTAGTCTTTCCTCCTCCTTCCCTTTCTCCCTCTCTGGCTGTCCCCCATCCACTCTGTCTCCATATCTCTGCCTTCAGTCTCCCTGTCTTATCTGTCTCCACCCCCTTCCTCCCATTTATCTTTTTCTGGCTCTTCCCCAACACCTCTCTCCCTGCATGTGTATGTCAACCTTGCCCCTTCTCTCAGGTATAAGCTCCCAGTTTCAAGCCACTCTTGGGTGTGCTGATGACTCCCACATCTCTATCTCTAGTCCTGACCTCTCTCCTTAAGCCCAAAGCAGAATTCCCAGCTGCCAGCAGCTCACCATTAATTGGATGTCCACCAAGCCTCTAACACAATGGGTCTCAAACCAGACTCATTATCTGTTCCCATAAACTTGCCCCCCACCCCCCATGCCCAGTGTGCATCACATTTCCTATCTTAGTTAATAGCACTGTTCCCAAGCCTGGAAATTTCTTCAACTCCCTCTTTCTACCGCCCAGATCCAATCAGGAGTCAAGCCTGGATAATGCCATCTCTCTCCTCTCTTCTACCCCTCTTGCCAGTACCCTGGTGAAAGTCCTCATCATCTCTCCCCAGGAATACTACACTAGCCTCTTAACTGCTCCCTTGGCCTCCCATCTCTTGATTCTACAATCAATTCATCTTCTAAAGCACCAGTTCGATCAGGCTTCCCCCTCCCTCATCAAAAGCCATCAGAATCAAGCCTGCATTCTTTGCACAGCCTTTGGGGCCCTCAGGATCTGATCTCAAGCCTCCTCTCTAGTCTCTCTTCTGCAACATCCTGCCATTTCCCTGCCACCCCCTTCCCTAAAATGACCATCCAATTTCAGGACTCTACTGCTTCCTTGCTCTGAAATGGCCTTTCCCTGTGTCCCCTCTTCCTCTGTCATCCCTCAAGGCCTAGCTTAAATGTCATTAAGAAGTCCCCCCAGCCCAGGCCCCTGATCAGTTAACTCCTTCCTCTCTGGTTCTTCTCAAACATTTAATTCCTACCTCTAGTCCAGCACCATTTTTCCTCTATAGTGTGATTAGTTGGGGTTATTGGCATGTCTGTCCCCGCCACCAGATGATCAGCTACTCAAGGTAAGAAATATCATCCTGCCTTGTCTTTGGTTCCTCTGAAATACCTTGTACATAGTAAGTGAACTCAGAAAATGCACGTTATTAGGGTTGAGGTTGTGGCTCAGTGGTAGAGCGCTCACCTAGCACATGTGAGGCACTGGGTTCAATCCTCAGAACCACATAAAAATAAACAAATAAAATAAAGATATTGTGTTCAACTACAACTAAAAAATATTTTTAAAATAAAATGCATGTTATGTAGAACTGAATTCTGGATGAGATTTGAGGTGATACACTGAGAAATAATAAGACACAAAATCAACTAGGAAAATAAAGCATCCACCATGCTGCTTACTATATATTTATTTATTTAAATATTTATTTTTTAGTTATAGGTGAACACAATATCTTATTTTATTTTTATGAGGTGCTGAGGATTGAACCCAGTGCCTCACGTATGCTAGGTAAGCACTCTACCTCAAAACCACAACCCCAGCCCCACTTGCTTACTATTAAAAAAAAAAAAAGCTATTAGTTACCTATAGCACACCATTTTTGAAGCTGCCTGATTTCTGCCTCTGTTCATCATCTTTGAGCTATTTTGCACCTCTATAAATTGCAGGTAACTGATGGATATGCAAACTCTATCTTGTCCTATAGCATTTGGATTGACTTCCTTCTCCACTGTGGAAAAACCAGTTTTGCCTCTATTTGCAATTCCATTCCTTTACTCCAGATAAATTTGTGCTTTTTGACTTTTTCTTTGAACTGGCTATAACATCTGTCTGGTTCCCTTGTTGATTAATGATTAAAATAAAATCTTTAACACATTTTCATTTTTATATATGTACAAGAGTCATGACTTTCTACCTTTTTCTAAAAACTGTCTTTTAATGTTACTAAGACAGAGTTAGCAAAATTTTAGGAAAAAAAAATAACAAGGACCCCATTACCTGAACATCCTGATTAATGAAGGTGTTATTATTTCTTATACTATCTTGGAATAGCCCCAGATTAAGAAACAACAGCTCAGCTTGTTGGCTGATACACCAGGTACTTTTTCATCTTTTTTCTCTGTGAAGTATTAGAAATCTCAGGCAATAGATGGGCCACTATCAACATAAGATGAATTTCAAAAATAAGTCCAAGTTTTAGCTGCTACCTAAATATCTGTAGGCAGCAGATATGTCAGTAACCCAGAGTTTTCATTCTCAGGTATGTTTTTGTTCTGTTTAAAGAGGATTAGTAGTTTATAAGGTCTGGGACAGAATTCAGAGGAGGAATCCCAGCATTTGAAAACAGATCAATATACAAACTGTACCAGAGATAGAGTTTTTAGGCCAATAAAAAAGGAAAACCAAGTTAAAATGAAGCATGTCAACAATGCACATTTTATGACTACCTAGAGAGCAAAACTGATACTGAATGCCCCTCCATTTTCACAAGATCTTAAAGATGGAGCATCCTCTTAAATCTTTGCCTCCCAAATTTGTCATTATTTTGTCAGAGCAACATCCCTGCCCATCTAAAGCTCACTGTTACTAATCAACAGTAGATTTGGTTTGGGCGTGTAGCTCAGTGGTAGAGCACTTGCCTAGCATGTACAAGATCTTGGGTTCCATTCCCAGCACTGCAAAAACTAAAAACTACAGTAGCTTTTGCGGATGAGGGGAGGGGTAGAAAGACAGGCAACAGAACACTGAGCTAAGTGGTCTACATAAGAAGGCAAGATCCTTGTGGTCTAGCCAGAGAGAAAGCCAAGTAAATGTCTAGGGAACATGTTCCTATTGGCAAGAGAGGAGTCATGACGGTCAATGTAAACCAATGTTTCCCAAGCCAGAATCACTGAAGGGCTTATTTCAAATACCAATTTGTAGGTCTTGGCCCCAGACATTCTGATTCAGTAGACATAAGGTTTTGTTTTCCAGCATCATGTCTTATCAAGTTATTAACCACTTAACCATATACTACTCAGGGGAGGTGAACGAAATGGGAAAACCTTACAAATACACTACATGCCACATTTGGTAGGTTCTGCTGGTGTACTTTCACGCCAGCTTGCTTTCACTTGAAGCTCCCACACTCATGTGTGTGCATGTTTGTGTGCACAAGCTCATATGCTTGCTTGATTTGATGGGAATCATCACATCAAAGACAAAGTTTCTAAATGGAACTTGGAAGAAACTTGGTAATCCCAAATGACCCAGGAAGCACAAGCACAAATATATGAAATATCTCAAAGGATTTTACCTGATGTCACACCATGTAATTGTTAAGAAATGAAGAAATGAACAGCTGCACCGCCCAAGAATCAAATGATGGTCACTGCCTGGACCGCCATGAGCTATCCCCACTTTGCAGGGAGTAACTCAAAAGTCAGATCCAAAGGACAAAGGAGAGCACATGATTCCACCAACAAAAAGCAATAAGCTTGGCCAGGCACTGTGGCACATGCCTGAAATCCCAGCATCTTCGGAGGCTGAGGCAGGAGGATTGCAAGTTCAAGGCCAGCCTCAGCAATTTAGCAAGACCCTAAGCAATTTAGTGAGACCCTGTCTCTAAACAAAATATAAAAAGGGATGGGGATGTGGCTCAGTGGTTAAGTGCCCCTGAGTTCAGTTCTGGTACCAAAAAAAAATAGCAATAAGCTTGACTGAAAAAATGTCAATAAAACTTTCAATTTGGGAGGCACATGCATATGGAAGCAAAAGGACTGACCGAGATCTAAGGAAATGATCAAGCAGGCAGCAGAAAGTAGATAGCCAGACATAATCACTACACTATGAAACAGAGAACCAACAAGAGAATGGACTAATGGGAGAGCAATAACTTTAAAATGGTGAAAATAGCTGCTAAGCTGAGAGTGAGCAGATAGTAGAAGAGAAACCATAATGATAGAGAGATCTTTTTAAAAAATCCAAGAGAAAAAAAAAAAACTGCTAGAAGGCAAGATCAGGTATGAAAGGCATAAAAGAGAAGCCCATGGCATACAACAAACAAAAGGGAAAAAATGAAATAGGGGAACCTGAAATATTTCACCATCATGGGCCAAACTGAAACACTGTGGGGAAGCACTAAAGACAGACATTTTAGAAAAGTTTAGAGAGAACATATTCTCAAAAGGGGAAGCACAACATCAAATTACAGCCCAAGTCTGGGTTGGGGGAGTTATTAATAGGGGGTGGGCAGCACTAAAAGCCAAAGATTTTACTGATGGGGTAGAATTACTTGTTTTGTTTTGAAATGAAGATGCCAAAACAAGCAAGATTTCACAATAACTACAAGCAAAACCATGGTCATCATTGTGCATACGAGGAAGAGAAGGACATTAAAGGAGGTAACAGCATCTATCTAACTATTGTTTTATATCAAGGTAGACTTTGCTTTAAAAGTTTTTAACCTTGCTGGATACAGTGCTGCATGCCTGTAACCCCAGTGATTCAGGAGGCTGAGGAAGGAGGATCACCAAGTTCAAGGTGAGCAGTGAGGCCCTAAGCAATTTAGCAAGACCCTGTCTCAAAATAAAAAGGGCTAGGGATGGATGTAACTCGGTGGATAAGCACCCCTGAGTTCAATCCCCAGTACCAACATACTTTAAAAATGAAAAAAAATGAGTTTTTAATTTTGAAAATGACCGGACAGGGCATTTAACCAGTTAACAGGTGGCTCCAGAATAATGTAGCTCCCTTTGTGGCCAAATACCCCTTAATGCTGAACAAAGCTGGTAACGTATGGGACACAACCAGGCTCTCTTTACACAGCACAAATCTGCCTTTTTCTTCATGGTTGGACTCTACTATCAAGACAGCAAATTAGAAACCCAAGATTAAGAGAGGCTCAGTTCTAACTAATCTGGTAGTACTCTCACTGGCTCCTTTTGGTTCATACTGCCTGGTGACCTGGAAGCAATTATGACTTTAAAAAAAAAATGAAAGAGCCAGAAAATATTCATCTTGAAGCCTGGCCCTGAATCTGTCCTCAAGAGGATAGGCGTGGCCAGTAGACAGTTTAAGAAGGAGGGTTGGGTCGGTGATGACTAATGAGTAAAGAAAACCAACTTTGGGACCTACTACTCCAATAGAAATGCAGAGCTCCCTGTAAAGCTGCCATAGACAGAGGCAAACTTCATAGAGACCAAGGACAGGCCACTTTGGGAAAAGTAGCATCTAAGACACCCTCAAGACCAACAGAGAGCTAGACACAGTGGTACAAGCCTATAATCCCAGCAATTCTAGAGGCTGAGACAGGAGGATTATAAATTCAAGGCCAGCCTCAGTACTTTAACTACCCTGCCTCAAAATTAAAACAAACAAACAAACTGCAGGGCTGGGAATATGGCTCAGTGGTAGAGCACTTGCCTGGCATATGTGAGGCACTGGGTTTGATTCTTAGCACCACATAAAAATGAACAAATGAAGTAGAGGCATGATGTCCATCTACAACTACAAAATTTTTTTTTTTTTTTTAATTTGCCAGGTGGGGTGGCGTACGTCTATAATCCCATGGCTCAGTAGTCTGAGAAGGAGGATCACAAGTTCAAAGCCAACTTCAGTAATTTAGTGAGGCCCTAAGCAACTTAGCAAGATCCTGTTTCAAAATAAAATGGGCTGGGGACATGGCTTGATGGTTAAGCACCTCTGGGTTCAATTCCTGGTGAAAAGAAAGGAAGGAAGAAAGGAAGAAAATAATTAATTAATTAATTAATTTGAAAAGAGTTGGGGATGTAGCTCAGTGGTAAAGTGCTGTGGCTACATCCTCAGTGCCAAAACAAACAAACACACAAACAAGAAAATGACCACCAGATCCAAGAGACATTGAGATTTCAGAAATAAAACAAGAAAACAAAAAGGCCATGACTTTCACCCAGTCACTAGAAGGCTTTTAAGAGAAGTCAAAACTTTTCAAAATCATTGTTTTCTATGGGAAAGTTTACACAAAGTCAACAAGGAGAATGTACCAGGCTTTAGATATGGAACTCTTAGCACAGATCTCCCCCTCCTCGTTACTTGCCTCCTTTTATATATATTCAAAAAGAGAATAACATTCCCATTTTCCCTACTTCATTACATGTCCCAACCCCTGCCCCCCAGTGATAAAGTTCTCCAACTTAAATCGTTTTCTAGTTTAATCACTTCCCATAGAAGAGTTCTCTGGTATTCTTATGTTCTCCTTGGGCTCCACCCATATCTATAACCCCTCCTCTTTCCCCACTACTAACCAATTATCATTCCCTCAAATTCAAGAGTCCCATATCATGCACCCATCACTTCCCTTCCCTTCATGAGAAAACAGGTTCCTCTACCACTGCACACAACTGCACACACACAAAATCCATTACAAATAATTTGTAAGGTAATTAATCTTTTAACTTTATTTTATTTATTTATTTTGGGTACTGGGGATTGAACCCAGGGGCACTTCATCACTGAGCTACATCCTGAGACCTCTGAGACAAGGTCTTGCTAAATTGCCAAGGCTGTCCCAAAATTTGCAATCCTCCTGCCTTAGCCTCTGGAGTCCTTGGGATTACAGGCATGCACCACCACACCTGGCTTCTGTACATCCAACCTCTGTCTGACTAAAGCCATTCTAGCACTTTATAATTCCCCCAGGTTTTTTTTTTTCTACTTGCATGTTTCCACTGGTGTCTACACCAAAGATCAGACTTAAAAGGGACATTGCATCCTGTTCCCAAATACATTAATTCTTGTATTTACCATGAAGATTAAGTAGTT
Organism: Marmota flaviventris; assembly: GCF_047511675.1. NCBI lineage: Eukaryota > Metazoa > Chordata > Mammalia > Rodentia > Sciuridae > Marmota > Marmota flaviventris. The sequence goes on along the minus strand of NC_092518.1, from coordinate 112,195,967 downwards.
GCCTGCACACCATTCCTGCATGGACACCTTCATAGATTCCTTGGGTACCTCCATGTTTAAAAACTCTGCCTATAAACATTTATGAGACTGGATACAAAGGAATGTTAACTGTCTGTTAAACACATGAGAGCTTACTCATTCAAATTAATGTAGTTACCTCCAACATAGTCACCTCAAGAGGCTGGACATTTGTCTCAGTAACTGGGTGGCCAAGCCTCATAATCTCCCTGAGAGCTCCTGAGAACATTGCCAGCCAAACCCAACCACATCATTTCAATCTCCTCACTACTTAGACACTGAGTCCCATTCTTTCAGAAGTGATATGATATTTAGTAATATCCAAAACCCATTCAGAACTATCTAATCAAACAGCACCTTGAAAAGTGATACACTCCAGGACCATCAGCCTTAACTGATAGAAATCTTGGAGGGCGATTCCAGTCCCCACTTCTCAGTCACCTCAGATCATCTTGATATGTCTCTTTACCAGGGTATCTGCCAAATGGGTATAAAAGAGTCCCTACCTAAAACTGAGCTTGACATGAAAGCACTTAAATGAACCAGAGGTAATCTATTCCAATGATGAAGTAGGCCAAAGCAAAAGTTTTCATCTTTTACTTAACATTTTCTTTTTATTTATTTATTTATGCATTCCAATTCTTAATACACCATTATATCATAATTTATCATATCTCTGGTTATATATAAGATATGTTGACACCAAATTCACATCTTCATACGTGTATTTTGTGTAATGATGAGTTACTTAACATTTTCATACCCCCAGATTATTGTAGCTTGTCTACCCATTGCCATGATACTTTTTCCTATTATTCAAATAGTACTCACTTCCATTTCCTGCTGTTAAGAAAATGGTTCTACTCCATTTAAGGAAAATACCTCATCATAGCTTTATATCACACCAGGGCTCTAGCCACAAGATTTTATTCAACTTCTGGAGGTCACAGACATCTAGAAAACTTTAGTAAACATTGTGAAATCAATCAGCTCTTTTCAAAATGCAAAGACATCTCAACATGTCACCCTAAATAAGTAGGGTCATTTTTTTTGAGCACTTCTAATTCCTGCTAGACCATATTAAGAGTTGGCTTTCTTCATTCTTGGTCTTCGGCAGGACTCTGTGAATATTTAGTGTGTTTTCACACTCCAGAGTTGCATCACTGCAATATGACACTTGAATCCCTTTTGTGATGCTTCTGTGTCCTGCCTACCATGGACTGTGACAGTGGCCCTCTAATGTCTCCATTTCAGTATACTGCATTCACCATATGGGATTCCTCCTCCCCCCAACTTTTATTTTATATTTTGGTACTGGGGATGGAACTCACGGGTACTCAGGGGTACTTTACTGTTACATCCCAGACAAAGTCTCACTAAGTTGCTTAGGGCCTTGTGAAGTTGCTAAGGCTGGCCTGGAACTTGTGATCTCCTGCCTCAGCTTTCCAAGCTGCCAGGATTGCACCACCACACCTGGTTTTCTTTTTATTAATTTTTTATTTGTTCTTAGTTACACATGATAGTAGAATGTATTTTGACATTTTTTTTGTGTGTGTAATTTCTCATTCTCCTGGTTGTACATGATATAGAATTACATTGGTTATGTAATCATATATGCACATAGGACAGTGATGCCTAATTCATTTCTTTTTTTTTTAAGTCTCCTGGACCTTGTACCTAAATTTTTGAAGAGACCATCATCAGGTTATTTTTTTCTGTTATCTCAACCCAGATCAAACTCAACTATGGATTCAACTAATTTATATATATTATTCATACAAAGGTATATCTATATCCCTTTCATTACACAATATTCACTGAAAAGATTTCAAACTCTCAGTATTGACTCAAGCTGCAACCAGTCCAAAGGTTTATTAGCCTGCCCCCAATAGTGTCTAGCATGATACAAGGCACACAACATGCATTCAACAAATAACTTGCTAAACTACTGGGAAAACCCAAATCCCTCTCTATGTCATCCAGAGACCAAATATTCCATATAAAAAGCACTGGGTCTATGAATTCATTTTACTTCCCTTGCTCTCATATAACTTTCTCATCTTTTCTTTATTTCCAAGATAATGAGAGATACAGAAATAAAATAAAACTGGTCCAGACAAAATAATAAAATCAACTTCCAACTATCTGAGTGTTCTTTAGCCACAGCTAATTTTTAAACCCAGCCAACTTATGGACTGCCTTCTGCCACCATCAGTAGATGTGTGCTCAGGGAACAACTCATTTAAATATTTGCCTAAACAGAATATTAATAGACAGGTAAATCTGCTGGTGGTAGCAGGATAGAGAATAATAATGCATTGCCAAAGTCCAACAGAAATTATTAATTTCAAGCAATCTACTACCTTCAGTTGACCTGTCATCAGTCTCTTCCTATACTGGCATAACTAACAGAGAGTTGACTGTTGGCACCAAAGTCCACTCCAACTACAGGAGTGGAGATTTACTTTACAGGCCACCATTTTTCTCTGTTCAGAGGTTTGGTTTGGGAAATCCAGAGCTATTTGGGGTATTATTTTCTTCCACTCAATCATTAATGAACATCCTTGTCATAGAGTCATACCAGGCCCAAGCTCTATCTACCAGCTTTTGTACAATTTCCAGATGTCAGGGACAGCTGGAAAGCCCAACCAGTCATAATTAGATACAGCAGCCCTTTTCAGAAAGCAACAGTTTTTTAAAAATGTCACCCATGACCCAAAATGTCCCCCAAAGTTCTGACTGGATATACATTCTTCAGTTCCTGCCCTGAAATATTGAGCAGTGTTACAGCACAGCTGTTAAAGAGGCTGCCACTTCCACCTTAGAGGTAGATGCAATGATGAGTCAAGCTATTTGTTCCTACCAAATTGTAAATGCTAAATGTATACTAATCCAACAGGAATATGGAGAAAGAGGACAGAGAATCAAGGGGAGATACTCCGGAGCTATTGATGGCATTCATTCCACCACCATGTTTACTACAAAGAAACAAAAAAGCAATGTCAGTCAGGCCTGGTGTGTCCTAAGTTCAAAGCCAGCCTCAGCAAATTACTGAAATCCTAAGCAATTTAGCAACACCCCGTATCAAAAAAATATATATATATAAAAGGGCTGGAGATGTGACTCAGTGGTTAAGTGCCCCTGGGTTCAATCTGTGCTATCAATCAATCAATCATTCAATCAATAGTAATATCATAGGATGCAACTGAATAAGAAAAAATTAGATTATAGCTGGGCATGGTGGTGCACACCTGTAATCCCAGTGGCTCCAGAGGCTGAGGCAGGTGAGTCACAAGTTCAAAGCCAGCTTCAGCAACTTAGCAAGGCCCTGCACCTCAGTGAGACCATTTCAAAATTAAACATAAAAAGGGCTGGGGGTGCTGGGGTTGTGGCTCAGCGGTAGAGTGCTCACCTAGCACGTGTGAGGCTCTTGGTTCAATTCTCAGCATCACATATAAATAAATAAAATAAAGGTATTGTGTCCAACTACAACTAAAAAATAAATATTAAAAAAAGGGCTGGGGATGTGGCTCATTGGTTAAGTGTCCCTGGGTTCAATCTTTGGTACTTAAAAAAAATAAAATAAAAATTAGATCATACTATAATAATAGATCCCATTTCTTGGGCACCTACTATGGGCCTGGCAGCATATACACTCAACTCATATAACCCTCACCACCCTGTGAGATTGGTATTACTATCTCCATTGTGTAGATGAGAACACTGAGGCTCAAGGGAATTCAGTGACTTGCTTCCTGCCACATAGCTAGGAACTTGAAAAGCAAGGGCTCTAAATTATGGCTGTTATGTCTCCAAAGCCTTAGGTTAATTCAGATGCAGGCTAAAGTTCAAGAACCATCACTCTTGTACACAGTGGTGCATACCTGCGATTCCAGCAACTCAGGAGGCTAAGGCAGGAGAATCGCAAGTTCAAGGGTAGGCTCAGCAACTTAGCAAGACCTTGCCTCAAAAAATAAAAGGACTAGGGATGTAGCTTAGTGGTAAAGCACCTCTGGGTTCAATCCCCAGAACCAAACAAAAAATAATGAAAAAAAGAAAAAGAATGAAAACTACTACACTACACTAACCTAGGCACAATAGAACCAAGTTAAACTACGTAGACTCGCCCACTATAACATTATCTAATCATCTCATGGACTCAGGTATAGAGTACATCAACTGCCATAGAATCATAAGATACTGCACACTTCACAGAACTTAGAATAATGAAAATGTGCTTATTCTTGTCTCTGGACACCAGTGTTATAACAAAACTTGACTGTACCCTTAAATGGCACTAACATTATGATTTCTAGGCATACCTTAGTAATGAGGTAACCAAAATTTGTTTCTTAACAGACTGTCCATAAGGAAGCCCGAAACACGAAGCTCTGCCTGCTTATTACTCTCAATTCTTCATGGACCCTTAGCTTAAGACCTTCTTAAAATCCAAACAAAGACACATCCTGCCTCACATACTCTGATGGGTAAATCTGAAAATTACCACATTTTACGAATAATAAGTCACCTCTCTTCAAATTCATCACAATTCATTAACCAGGAAAAATATGACCTTGACATGCAGCCTGCAGTTACTTTAAAAAAAAAAATGATCCAATTTTAGTTGCATTCAGTGGCACAGGCCTGTAATCCAAGCAACTCAGAAGGCAGACGCAGAAGGATAGCAAGTTCAAGGCCAGCACCAGCAACTTAGCAAGATCCTATCTCAAAATAAAATATAAAAAGGGCTAGGATGTAACTCAGTAGTAAAGAAACCCCTGGGTTCAATCTCCAGTACTACAAAAGAAAATCCATTTTAAAATGTTTTATGTTTTTATGAAGACTAGATTCTGCTTAAAAAACAAACAAACGTGGGAACTACAACAGCTTATTTGAATTATGACAGAAACAGAGTTAAATTTTCCTCTTGACCAGAATGTAACTTAAGTTCACCAAAAGAGTTTTCATAATAAAAGATTGTTTTTAAGTTATAAATGGTGGGAAATCCTATGATCTAGAAAGAGAACAGTTTCTATCTACATCATTTTAAGGACAACCATTCAAAAACTGGCATTAATAAAACCTAGTTTGTGAGATCACATAAAAATACTGTCCTAGAATCCTAGTGACAGAAAGGTAGATTCCTTATTTCCTCCCTCTTTAGCTGTCCTGACACTAAACATTACAGCAAGCATGGACTCACACCAATTTTGAACTTTAGTATTAAGAAATTTCCTTTCTTGCTGGGTGTGGTGGTGCACACCTATAATCTCAGTGGCTTGGGAGGCTAAAGCAGAAGGACCACAAGTTCAAAGCCAACTTCAGCAACTTTGTGAGGCCCTTAGCATCTTAGCAAGACCTGTCTCAAAAATTATAAAAAAAAATGTAGAAGGCTGGGGATGTGGTTAAGTGTCCCTGTGTTCAAACCCTAGTACCAAAAAAAAAAAAAAATCCTTTCTTGCCTGGCACAGTGGTGCACACCTGTAATCCCAGTGTCTTGGGAGGAGAAAGCTTTCTTCTTGAAAACTTGAAGGTCTAGGTTCTTCCCTCCCCTGTAATGTAATCATCATTGACTTTTCCCCTTTCCTGCCTATTTTATCTCAAAATTTTCACTTTCCTTAGCACTCTCTCTATTCCCCTCTAGTGTTCACTTTCCCACCTGAACTCAACCATGAATTCCTTTCTCAGAATCTTAGGATGCCTAGCCCTAGAAAAGCAGCTCTCTACTCCCTATGGCCATTCTACTGCATACCAAACTTAGTTCAGTCTAGAATCAATGAACCACTGGCAAATGTCTTCTAGTCCAGCTTGATTAAGCCTTTCCTCTGTGCCTCTACTTCATTCCCCTATTTTGGCCCAAGGTTCTCATGCCCCTGTTCTTTATTCTGTTTCACTCTAGAATTTCCATCACTTACCTCCTCATATCTAGGATCCCTCCCACTTGCAGGCTGGAAAAATTGGTATATTCCCACTTTTTCTCTTCCTTTCAAGGCCATTCTATTTAGGATAGTGAATCCCTTCCCCCATTCAGTAGCCTTTCTTTAGTCCAGATTTCCTAATGAACGCTTAGACTTACAAGCCCTGGATCCCAGCTCCTCTCCTTTCGAGGCCTTCCCAGAGAAGTGGCTACCAAAGGTAAGTTTTCACATTCTCCAACACCAGCTCCAAATGACATCTGAGTCTTTCACACTTTATTCCTCTTTTTTTCTTACACTGAACATTTTTTCACTTGTATACTCTAAGTTCTCTGTTTCCTTATGGGTAATTATATTTATATGTCCTCCTATATGCCAGTTTCTCCCCAACCTTACTTCTGTCCAAGATCTTCCTCCTCTCTTGCCCCAAACTTTGGGATTTCAGCATGAAAGTACAAAGAGCCGAGACATTCTTTGAACTTTTTTTTTTTTTGGGGGGGGGGTACTGGGAATGGAACCCAGAGGTGCTTTCTACTGAACATTCCCAGCCCTTTTTTATTTACTTTTATTTGTTTATTTAGGTACTGGGGATTTAACCCACATCCCCAGTCCCTTTTATTTTGAGACAGAGTTTGGCTAAATTGCCGAGGTTCACCTCTAACTTGTGATCCTCCTGCCTCAGCCTTCTGAGTCATTGAGATTACAGATGGGTACCACTGTGCCCAGCTTCTTCAAACTATTTTTTGGAAAACAGTATCCTAAAGGTTTCAAGGTGTTACCTTTTCCTTAGTTGCTACTCACACAGGTATAGTGATGGTCACCTTTGTTCCCCCTTTGCTGGACAACCAACTCTCTTCCTGACTTCTCTTTTTGCCTTCCTTCTGATGGTCCTTTTCTCACATCATTCTGATTCTCCCAAAGAAGCCCCTCCCTAAAACTCATAATCCAGACTCATCACACCAGAAGATCTTCCCCACCTGTACTAAATATTTTTTTTTCCTATTTAATGAACTACATCATGAATAAGGTAGAGACACCCCCCCCTTCCTCAGGATTCCCTGTACATTCCAAGATTTGAACATCTAGGCCACTAAAAAAGGGATTCTCCCTCTCCCTACATTTTCCTGGCAAATCCAAACAGCAAGATCCACATGAGTGCCCTTGGTATAGCCACCATTTCTTCTGGAATTCCTTTCCACTCTGCCCAACCCAGATGCCAACAGCCAAGCTCGCCAGGGCCTTAGCTTTCCTCTACCCTATCCTAACAATTAGCCACCCCTTCCCTATTGCTCTAAAGAACTAGTCCTTAACCCAAATATCAGCATCCCTGCCCCTTTCTCCACCAATGATAAATCCAGTCTTCATGTTTTCAGGGTCAGAATAAAAGGAAACCTGCCTACTTCTTGCTGCAAAACTGATAGCAGGGGCAGTCCTTCTATAGTCAATTTTAGTAACGCTCTGTGCCTCAAGGCCTGTGACTCTTGTCCCCCATAGCCAGCCCAAGGGCAATTACCTCAGTTATCCTATCAAAAGATATCTGACTACCAATATCCCCATGACACAAGATAGCCATGTCCCTCTGATTCACCAAGCCCCCTGTTCCTCACAGTTCCCCCAGTGTTTCCTACTAATTTTGCTTCTCCCCTCAAAACTTTACAGGTTCCTCCTCAACCTTCCACTTCTATTTGGAGCCTCTGAGTGATTCTCAAAATTGGATTATCCCATTTAATCCCAAGTGGAATCTTCCAAATTTCTTTCCTGCATACAGTCATCTTCAGTACCACATAGTGACATCACCATCCAATTTGAGTACCCTAAACTGCCCCAAATATCCTCCATTGTGTCACATACCATTTCCCCCATAATAAAGCTCCCTCAATCCCACCATTCAAGGACAAGAGAGATAAACAGAGAACTAGATGATCTTCTAAGTTTCCTTCCATCCTTGTTTTTTTTTTATTATCAACCTAATCCACTCCCAGCTCCAATGCATCCCCCATTTACTTCTCCATAAAACATTTCATCAGTGTGATTTTGGAGAAACAACCTTCTGAGTTGAAAGAAGCATGGAGCTAATCATGGAACCTACAAGTGCATCCCCAGAAGTCTCACCAAAGCTTTTTGCAACTGCGCTCCACCTCTGTGCCACAGGGACGACCTCCATATCGCCTTGAGAGTATTCAGCTGTGACGCGAAGTTACAGGCCCCCTTGCCACACTCATGCAAAGAGCCCCTTAAACCCTGAGCTAGATGTGTGCTCAGAAAGAGATGCCTGCCCTTACTGTCTACTCTAGGAAATACCAAGAAGGAGTAAGTATCACCACGTTGACAGCTTTTATCATCCAACATTGAAAATTTCAAAACAATAAAACAAAAACAGTGCTTCTACCGGGGAGGTGGGGGTGAGTTGCAAGCAGAACAGAAAGACCCCCACCGGCCTGTGTCTTTGGCCTCTTGGGTTTGCAGCGTTTCCCTCCCGTCTTTCCCCTCGATCATACCTTTTCCTACAACAATCTCCCGCACCTCCATAACGATAAATCCCCAACTGTGGTGTGGCCGGCTCCTCCCTGCCTGGCCCCGGACATCCCTCTGGCCCAGCCCTCCTCTCAGCAGGACCCATGCGAGGAGGGCCCCCTTCACCGTCCAGTTCACCTCCCTATCTCTTCTCGGGCCTCTGGGCGCCCCTGCAGGGCTCTGTCCCGAAGCCGAACCTCGAGGATCCAAGCCCACGAGGCCCGTCGCGGGACCCACAGCCCCTCCTTCTCCCAGCACCTCGTCCTCCATGCACCCGGCCCCCGGGGCGCCTTGTCGTCGTCGTCCCGGCTCGTACCGCCCCCCGTCGGGGGCTCCACCCCCCGCCTGCCCCCGCCCCCAGGACAGCCCCCTCCCCACTGCGCTCCGCCTGCGCCCTCTGCCCCGGCACGGGACTCTCTTTGGCCTCCGTTCCCCGCCCAGAACCGGCGGCAGTGGCGGCGGCAACGGCTGCGGCGGCCCCAGCAGGAGCAGCAGCGGCGGCAGCAGCGGCGGCGACCGCGGCAGCAGCGCCGCCCCGGCCCCGCCCCGCCGCCCGCCGGAGCCCCACGCCCCGCCCGCCCGCCCCGCCGCCGGACTGCTCCCCCCGCAAGCCCACCACGAAGCCCCCCCCCCACTCCCTGCCCGCGATCTGCTCGAATCCAGCTCCACTGGGCCTGCTGTCCATTCCTCACGCCCCTTAGGACCCGGGGTGGGGGAGCCCTAGGGTTCGTGGCCATCCCTCTCCCTCCTTCTCCTAGGGCCGGGGGATTGCCCCTGATCCCGAAACCCGGCCCCGTAACCGGAGCCTCCCTCCTTCCAGCCCTGAGACCCCTAGCCTCCAGGCCTGGCGCGAAGCTGGTGGAGGGCTTGCACGCCGGATCTCCCCCTGGCTTGCCGGGACTAATATGAATTGCCCCCGATCTGATCCTCCTTCAATTTAAGCCCCCCTCCCCGCCGCGCCTGGCCCGGCGGCCCCCGCCCCTGGAGCGAGGGCAACGGAGCCAGGGCGCTCCGAAGTCATCCCCCGCCTTTTTTCTAGGGACTCGGATAATTGCCCCTGCCCCCATCACAGCACTCCCACTCCCGAACCCAGGCCCCGCCGCCACCTAGGGGTACCCCTTACCCTACGGTTCCTGCACCCCAGCACAGAGGAGAAAGCAGCCCTGAAAGAGCACCCGTCGCACCTCCCCTCTGAGGTTGGAGGGGTTTTTCTCCTGGTCTCTTCAAGACTTCATTACGGACATCCCCCCCCCCAAAAAAAAACAGCCTTTTCTCGCCCTGCCCTGCTGGCCAGCCTTCCTTCTGATCGTCGGATCCTTGGATCGGGGGTTGGGGCCAGGTAGTTAAGAAGACCGTAGCCTCAACCTCCCTTTCCGAGGAGGAGTGGGGTAATTCCTATGGTTCCCCCCCAAGATCAACCGACCCCCGTTTCCATGGAGACCCCCGCCCAGCCGGGAAGAAGACTCTCAGATCTTGGCGAACAAGTCTCACCTGGCTAAGAGAGAAGGGGGTCGAGGAGGGGGTAGGGCAGGGCAGAGATGGGGTACGAAGGTGGGAAGTGGTGGGGAGCTGTCCCGAAGGGAGGGGCGAGAACAGAGCGAGCTCCAGGGAGCGATACGTCCGGGGACACGAAGAGGACGGCGCCCCCGGGGGGCAAGCAGAGCGGCTGCGGGGCGAAGAAGGGACAGGGTTGGGGAAAGGCTTAAGATAGAAAGAAGCGGGTGGGGGAATACGAAAAAGCCGGGGAGTCAAAAGGGGTGGAGGGGTTGGGGGAGAGAAAAAAAAGACGCACCTGTTCCCGGGTCGGCTCCGCGGGGAAGCTCAGGCCGCCACCCGGGCTCTGTCTTACCCCCTCAGAACCGCCGCCCGCCTAATACTGCCCCGATCAGATGCCCCCCTCCGCCCCTTATCGCCACCGACCTCCTTCTCCTCTCTCGCGGCGGCGGCGGCGGTCGGACTCTAGGAACTGAGAGGAAGAAGGGAGGGCTCAGCAAAGCGGAGGAGAGACAGAGCCACACACTGGCAGCAGCCGCGGCGAGCGAAAGAGTGAGGGGGAGAGCGGTGTGTGTGTGTGTGTCTGTGTGCGAGCGAAGCCTGGTGAAGTGGGTGCCGGTCGCAGGGCTCGACGGGAAGTGGAGTCCGGCCGGGTTCGCGGGCGGCGCCAGCCCGCTCTCCACAGGACTACAACTCCCAGAATGCCGCCTACGCGGGTGGGGGAATGGAGAGGAGGAGGCGAAGGGAGGGAGAGAGCAAGAGAGGGGAGGGACGAAAGCTGGGAGCAAGCGGCGGCGAAGGGGGCAGAGCCAAGCAGCCCCGGTGACACTGGGAGGGGAGGGGAGGAGGAGGGGATCGCTGCGAGAACCGAGTGGATTCCGGAGAAGGAGGCAGCGGTAGCTGCAGCAAGCCGGGCAAAAAGCTAGACTCCTGGGAGAGGTGGAGGCACTCAAATCCTCCGGGCTGCAAGAGCCCCACGCCCCCCCCCCCACCTCGACGCCCCTCAAGAAGGAGGTTGAGGAAGGGAGATCATCAGTATGCTTCGACCAGGGATTTCTCTCCCTTTCTTCTAACGCTCCCCACCTCATGCCCCGACCTGACTTTCTTAGGCCACTGGTGCCCGATCTAGTGTGCAAATCCCGAGACCCTTGATCTACCCTGCCCGGCAGCACAGAGCAGACGCATTCAGTCCCCTTCTCCCAGGGGCCTGAGGGAGGCTCCCCTTGCACGCAGGGCGTGACTCTCCCATTCTTCCCGCCCCCCCCCCGTCGTCGCCAACCCCCATCTCCCTCCCCGGAACCCCTCCTCCGAAGCCAGGGCTAGCCTCTCCCCGCGCGAAGGAAGAGTCTGGGGGCGACTACCCACGCCCTCCCCTAAACTGGGTCCCTACCCACCAGTGACTCCTTAGCATTGCCCCCCTCACCGAAGTAATAGTGGGGGCGACCCGAGTTGGACTGGTGGCTACTTTCCCTCCGAGACTAGCTGTCCTTCGCCACGCTGATCCTGTGTAGAGATAGAAAAGCACATTAATACTCCCGTCCCCCCTCCCCCTCCAGGTTCGGATCCCCATGGAAGCCGCTAACAGTAAAGAGAGGTTGGTAGTGGAAGTGAGCTGGGGGTGAATCCCAATCCTCAACCCCCATCCCAGACATGAAAATCCAGTGATCTGTCCTTTTTCCTTAAAAGCCATCAAACAGCTTGGGGGGATTATCTAAACTCCAATGTCCACACCACTCGAAAGGACGCTATCCTGTAGGAATAAGATTCGAAATGGGCTGTCCCCACGGGAGGGAAAGTATACCCTCTCGTCGCCGTCCACCCACTAAACACATACCCCTAGGAGAATCAGATGGCCAAGGAAGCGGGGGAGGCGGTGGGAGTGCTGGAGAGTGAAAGGATTGTGGCGAGGAGGGTCCCCGGCCCCCAGAGAGCAGAATCCAGATGCTAAAGGGTGGGTGGGGGGTGCGGCATAATTGCAGGCAGTGTCTTTCCTCGCTTTTCCCGGAATCGACACTGAACACCGTCTAACACGCAGAGTTGCTTACCAGTCAGTCCCCTAGCCCCATTTGTGCGCGTGGGGCGGCCAGAGCCTGGCCGGGAAGCCCGGGCACAAACTCCGCGGAAGCTGGCCTTCGCCGCCGCCGCGCTGCCGCGGGCCTCCCTCCCTCCGCTCGCGGCCCGGCCGATCTACCTTCGCCCCCGGCCGAGGCCAGACCCCGCTCGCAACTCCACGCCCCTACTCCACCCCCGGGTCCCCCTCCCCTCGCCCTCTCCCCGCGGGTCCGGCCCAGCCCCTAGCGCCGCCCCGCCCTACCGCTCGGTCCAGAGCCCAGCAAGTGCCCCGAACTCGCCCCCCGCCCCCACGCCCAGGCCAGTCCTGCCGGGCCTGGTTTCCCCTCCCGCCGCGCCCCGCCCCCGAATCCACGTCCTACTTCACCACCCAACTCGGCCCGGTCTGGGTTCGGCCCGCGCCCACGCCATCGGAGTGCCTGGTTCGGTCCGGTGTACGGCCACCCACCCCGCCCTTGTCTGGGTGCCGGCCTGGCCCGCTGCCTGCGCCCGCCGAGCCGGCCCGAGCGCGCGGTACCGGTCCCGGTCCGGATCCGGGTGCCGGCCTCGGTCCTGACGGCGTTGACGCGTCTCGCCACGAGGGCTCGGTTCACGCAAGATCCGAACCCGCGGGAGGTGGGGGCCTCATAAAGCAAGTTTCTTTATCCTCCCCCCGCCCCCGCCGCAGGGCCACGCCGTTCCCCCCCACCCGCCTCACAGCGCCCCCTTCACCTGGGCAGAGCCCCCTGGCTGCTGTCGCAACTTTGCTCTTCTCCACGCCGCCTGGGAAGCGGGCGAAGCGAGAGGAGGAGGGAGGTGGCAGGGGGTGCTGGGATCAGGCCGCTGGGCTCCGGGAGGACACGTGGGGGAGGAGGGGAAGAAGGAGGAGGAAGGGGGGGCGGGCCTGCAGTTCTCGGGGCTCCCCCTGCCAGCCCCGGGGAAGCCGGAACCTCGCCGGGCAGCCGCAGACCCCGCACTGACCACCGGGGAAGAACGGAGGCACCTTCCCTGGCCAGCCCCTGGCTCCGGAAAGGGGGGGTGCGAGCGTTTTCGCTCACGGTTTACGTGTGACTCTCCCGGTTTTGCCTCAGTCTATGTGGGAGGGCGGGGGTCTTGCCTGTGGGGTGAACGCCCCCACTGGATGCCCCGCCCCTTCCCCGGCCCCCCACCTCCCCACCCTGTGCGACCTCGGTGCGTGGTTCTGGCGCTCCAGCACTGAGGCCGCCCGCGGGCGCAGCCCCAGCCCCGGCGCCGAAGTGGGACAGGTGCTGGAGACGGAAAACGCTGGGGCTCGCTGCCTTGCCTCGCGACTCCGGAGCGGCCCACCCTTCGTGGCAACCTCCCGGTTGCAAACCCCTTTGGCCACTCTCGGTGGGCAGCCCCTGTCTGGGCGTGGAGGCATGAGGGTGGCAAGAGACCTGAGGGAGGAAGGAAGAGGAGGGGGACGAAAGGTCTGTAAACGGGGAAGCCTGCACGACTAGGAGGCGAAAACCCAGCTCAAAGAAGACTCAGCTTCTGTCCGCTTTTGTGGGGCTCTTCAACCACCAAACTGAGCCCCTTGACCCTTACCCTTTACCCTAATGATTCCCCGCCTGGCCAAAGGAATAAATCCTTGCGTGTGTTTACGTCCCAGGCCATCCGTGGGACTGAAGGTCTCAGAAGCTTGCGGTCCACATTCGAACTCCGGTGACTTGACTTTAACTCCGAGGAAAGCAGCTTGCGAAGGAACTGAAGCTGCCTGCCGGCTTGCTTTCAGACTTAGGGTGTTTCTTAGCAGTTTCGACCCTGAGTTGGTGATGGGGACTTCAAAGCCATCGCCTCAGCCTAGAGGGTATTAGGGGAGGTGCCCAGCAGTTCCTGACGGATTCATTGCTTTGTAAACGGAATGTGAAATGAATAGCAGGAATTTGGGGAAAAAAATCTTTACGTGCAAATATATTGATATTATTCGTTATATATTTATCTATACTAAGGAAGTCAGAGGGTCATTTGCACTAGAAGGAAGCCCTGCGGGATTAATGTCTTCCTCCTCCTCCTCCTCCTCCTCCCTGCCCCACCCCACACGTTCTCTTAGGCCAGAGGTTCCATGTCTAAGCTAGGGGGTGTCTTCTCTCCTTTGGGAGGACTTTACAGATGACAGTTGAGACTTGCCTGGTATATTTCCCTCACCTTGTCTGAGGGATAAGTATGAGTATGGGAGCAAGCTAACTAAGGCTGCAGTGTCTTTGCTGTTGCCTGAGGCCTGGTATTCTATAACCCCTCTTACTTGTCCTCATCAACCTCAAAATTTGTTGCCAACGTGGTGGTCATACCCTGATCATAGTATTCTGATTTGGCAACTGCTTCACTAACTGGCCACGCCCACCCTCCCATGCACTCCGCCCCCATACAGCCATAACACACACTGGTTAAAAAGTGTTTGGCCTAAATTGCACCAAGGCAAAGTGAAGATTTGGAAAAGATATGTTTAAGCTAATCAACATAAACTCGAAATACATTAGTAAGGGGTAAATTTCCTCCATGGGGCCTGATAATGCAGACCCCACCAATTCTGCTCTGATTGAAGTTGGCTGTCTTCACTGATTTTAATTAAGCTAATAGTTACTAAATCTCTTAAGGCCTTAGGAACTTAGGGCTACTTTGCTCCTTGGTTTGAGGTTGAAATGGATTCTGGACACCTCAGATTGCATAGTCTCACCATTTGGCTGCATCATTTATCTGGCGAAATGAAGGTTGGGGCAAGATGGTTGTTTCCTGGCTGAAGCTCTAGCTTCTCTGAGCCCTTTCCTGTTGGGGGCCAGGCTTCCTGCCTTACAGGAGATGATGGGAAATCAAGGATCAGGGTGGGAAGAGCTGTGGGAAACCTAGTAAAGAATGTAGATATTAATGATTATTTTATTTGAGGGTAGAACCACAACATAACCATAATAATATCTTTATACAACATCTGAATGTGTACAAAGCCCTTTCTCTTGTGTTATTTCATTTGTTTCTCACTATGACCCTCAACTTTGTACTTGAGGAAACTGAGATTCTGAGCATCTCTGAGTGACTTGCTCAAGGTCACGTGGCTAGTGAGTTCCTGAGCCAGGAATCAACCCAGTAGTCCTGCCTCTCTACACCCAGAGTTCTTCAATATGCTATAGCACCTCCATTTTATGCCAAAATACCCTCTTTCAAGCAGATTGTTTTTCCTCATTATTTCTCTCATCAATAATATCTACTGACCCAGGCCAGAATGCTCAGAAACGACTTGGTACAATTAAAAGAGGATTATTTGGGGGAGTTCTAAGGACTAGATCCTTGTGCTATCTTGTCAATAGTTAGCATTGGGACCTCAAGCAAGCCCTAATGTTGGATTGAGCAGTAGTGCCAGTCTGATGTCAGGTACTATGCTTTGTGTCTTCCATCCCTCCCTCTAAAATATGGAAATCAATGTACCTGCCCTACTTTCCTCATAGGAACACCCCATGAGCATCAAATGAGGTATGGATGGGAAAGAGTATTGTATACCATAAACCACTGGACTCATACAAAAGTTCTAATCAGCATCAGCACCACATCCTTCCTAAGTGTAGCACAGAAATCTTGGACAACACCGCCTGGGCCCTGCTCTCCTGAAGCTTACCAGATGAAGCAGGGCATTTGGGGGTCCCAAGGTAATTTAGGTTCCTAACCAAATTCTGACTAAATTCACAGGATAATTACTTTAATTCTCTGCTTTTTTCTGCAATCAGAAGCCTTGTCTTACTAGTAAAATAGCATAGCCCTCTGACAAAAAAAAAATTCCCATTCTTCAATCTTTAAAGTTATCAGAATGAAACAAATTTGGAACTTCTGGTTGTCCCTTCATTCTCAGAACCTCATTGAATTGCAGGTGAAGTCAGGTACGGCACATAGGATCTCAGGAAAGGTGAAGGGTTCATTCTAAGTCGTCTCAGCTAAAAGGGAACGGGGGGGGGGGGAGGGAGGAGTATGGAAAGAACCTTGCAAGCCCCCAAAAAAGTGATTACATGAGACACTCTGTGCTCTCTAGTATTTCAGTTATGTTCCAGGGCAGAGATGGAGGTGGGGAGGATTTCTTGGCCCTATTTGCTAGTCCTAAATCTTGACCACACCAAACCTGTTGCAACTGCTGCTACAGATGCATTCTGGCAGCCCACTGCATGTGGAGAAGTAAGACCTGGCTTCCTAAGAACAAACGACTAAGGAATGCTGTGCCTTTTCAGAGTCCTGAGTCTAAATGGGGAAACAGTATGTCTGGTTAAACTTAACTCTGTAAACAACCAACAATCTTTCTGGATTTTATAGACAAAAGGGGCAAAATGAAGAAGGAGGCTAAAATTGCCCAGAGGCCTCACTAGGTCAAGCCCCTCAGCTGTCTGGCCACGCCCCTCTTCCTAAGACTTCTAGGCTCTTCACAAGGTTGGTTTGGTTTTGTTTTGTTTTTGTTTTCTTTCTTTAAATCAAATACACATTCTTAGAGGTGGAAGGGACTCTAAGAAATGATCGGCCCTCAAAAAACTGGTCATGGATGCTCACGGTGGACAAAGTCAAGTCTATGAACCTTCATCTTGCTTTCAGGGCCCTCTCTGATCTAGTTCCTGTCTTGGTTCCTTCCATGTCACTCACAAGCCCACTATTTTGCCCAGAACAGTCCTCCTGCCATTCCCTGGCAGGACACACATTTTTCCAGTTTATTGAAATCTCACACAACTGATCAAGCCCTATTTCATGCTGCCTTCCCTGGCCTCCATACTCTTGGTAGAAATAAGCCGCTCCTCTGGGGTATCCCCACAGTACTTAGCTTGTCCCTTTAGTTAGTACTTTTATGTTTTGCCTGTTTCTCCAAATTGATCTGAAGTTCTTTGGATGAAAAGACTCATTATTTCTCATCTGTGTATGAATCTCCTTCCTGCCTTCCACATACCCCACATTGGTCCCCCACAGTAGGACCTCTACAAATGCTTAAGTGAATGAGCCAATGTACCAATCTATTCCCCTGATATTACAGTGGGAAGCTGAGATACAGATCTGGCTTCCAGTTTTGGCAATTTTTTTGTACCAGGGATTGAATCCAGGGGCACTTAACCACTGAGTCATATCCCCAGCCCTTTTTGGTATTTTATTTAGAAAAAGGGACTTGCTTAGAGCCTCACTAAGTTGCTGAAGCTGGCTTTGAACTTGCCATCCTCCTGCCTCAGCCTCCCGAGCTTCTGGGATTACAGGCATGTGCCACCATGCCTAGCTCAAAGATTCATTTTTAAGTCTTGGTCTCTTTAGTCTTTTTCTTCCCATTTAGTGGTTACACAAACTATGAAGTTAAACAGGCATGATTTAAATCCTGGCTCTGACACTTCCTGGAGATAGCACCCTGGACACTTAACTATTCTCTGAGCCTCAGTTTCCTTATTTATAAAATGGAAGCTGATAAGTATCTCCTGAAACTGTAACAAGGATCAAATGATTCTTGTATGTGAAGCACTTAGAACAGTGCCTGGCATCTAGTAGACACTCCATCGCAGTTTTTTGTTTGTTTGTTTGTTTTTAGTGTGTGGAGTCTTTAAAGAATTTAGAATTTGAGATCATCTGCTTCTTTCAAGCACAAAAATAAATAAACCTGAATGTAAAGAGAAAGAGAGGTGTATTTTTGGCAAGGGAAATGGAATAAAGTTGAACAAGACCTTTCAGTAAAATGATTACCTCTTTCCCCAAAGAATATTGAGAATAGCACCCAGATCAGGAGTCCATGTTAGTGGGTGCTCAACAAATTCCACTGAATTTGAAGCAACTGCAATTCCTCTGGGTGTGGTGGTGGCTCTGTGCATTTAGGATTCTTTATAGACTTACAACTGAGGTGTCCTGGTGAACCCACAACATGCCATTTAAAAAAAAAAAAAGCCTACAGCACCTAATATTCTCACATATACCATTCTTTTTTCCCCCATCACATACACTATTCTTGATCCTATCCATAAGCCTACACGTGAGCCCCCACACCTGGCTAAATTCTTTAAACCCTATAGCTATGAAGCTTCTCCCACTGCTTTGGCCTCTGAGAACCCCTCCCCTTCTCTGAATTCTTAGTCCCATAGCTAAGAAGTGCAGTTTGGCACTTTAGTGCTTTTCTGTACTCTGTGCCTTAGTTCAACACTCCTCTGGGCACCTTGTCATAGAAAACAGTGTTCCCCACAATGCCTGGCAGCATTTGAGAAGAGAGCAATGCATTAATGCTTTGGGATTGACCAGCAAGTATGTGTTCTTGGGAGAAATGTGGGCATGAGTCCTTGCAAGTCCCACCTACAGTGCCCCCAACCAACCCTCTGTTCCCACAAACATTGTACTTACCCAACCACTGGCATGATGTCCAGTCTTTTCAGTAGCCATTTGATTCTTAGGAAAAAAAAATTTTTTTTTTGGTACTAGAGATTTAACCCAGAAGCACTTTACCACTGTGCCACACCTCCAGCTCTTTTTTATATTTTATTTAGTGACAGTGTCTTACTAAGTTGCTTAGGACCTCACTAAATTGCTGAGACTGGTTTTGAACTCACGATCCTTCTGCCTCAGCCTCCTGAGCCACTGGGATTACAGGTGTGCACCACCACACCCAGCCCATTTTAATTTTTATTCTGAAACTAAAGTCTCAATAAGTTGCTTAGGGCCTCACTAAGTTACTAAGGTTGGCCTCAAATTTTGTAATCCTCCTGCCTCAGCCTCCTGAGTCACTAGCGTTACAAGTATGTACCACCTCACCCAGTTCTTAGATTTTTTTTTTTTTTTTTTTTTTTGGTACTGGGGATTGAACCTAAGGAACTCTATTACTGGGTTGCATCCCTAGCCCTTTTGATTTTTTTATTTTGGGACAGGTCTTACTAAGTTGCACAGACAGGCCTTGAACTTGAGATTCTTCTGCCTCAACCTCCTAAGTTGCTGGATAACAGGCCTGCACTACCATACCCAGCTGTCTCTTAGGTTTTCTAAGTATCTGGACAACAAGGGCCATGTTTTACCTTGTCCTCCACATGGCCCAGCCTGGAGTTTCCAACATTAATAGCATTGTGTAAGCACATAGTTTTGCTGCTATAGATAACTCAGTAAAGATATCATTCTTATTTTGGGTGTGTGTGTCTCTGTGTGTTTATATGTAGTCACATGTGTCTGCTCTTGTTCGGTAAACTAAGGAATTCTAGAGGAGGAAATGTCCATCTTGGGAAGAAAGTTAGAAGATGATTCAAAAATAAATTAAGCCAGGTGCCATGACACACACCTGTAATCCCAGTAACTATGGAAGTTTGAGGCCAGCATCAGCAATTTAGGGAGAACCTGTCTCAAAATAAAAATTAAAAAGACTGGGACTATAGTGCTGTAAAAAAAAAACAAAACTAAAACAACAACAAAATAAAATAAAATAAAAAGGGCTGTAGATGTAGCTCAGTGGTAGAACACTTGTCTAGCATACGCAAACCCCTGGGTTCGACCATCAGTGCTGCACACACACACACAAAAAAAAAAAAAAAATCTGGGATTTGGATTTTTTTCAAAATCCATGCAATGAATTTCTGCCCTCAATACACATTCAGCCTATACTCATATACCAATTTTTCCTCAAACCTTAATATGCATTAGAATCAACAGGGTGTGGGGATTGTTGTTTAAATTCAGATTCAGGGTTGAGAGTAGCTCAGTGGTAGAGCATGAGCTCAGCACTTTTAAAGCCCTGGGTTTGATGCCCCCACCCCCACCCCCACCCCCCCCAAAAAAAACAGATTCCAAGGCACCCTCCCCCACAGGGCGTTATTAAATGGGTCTGGGGTAGTGTCTCTTTCTCTGTATTTCTGACTATCTCTACAGTAAATTCTGAGTCAGCAGGTTCTTGGACTAGACTTTGAAAGACATTGAACACATTTTCCATTTTCATCTTCATCAGAGATCCTCTAACTTTTCACTATCAGACGGTTTATTATTTCTTTCCCCATTTAAAACACAGTTATGCCAGGTGCTGTGATGTAGGTCTGTAATCCCAGCAGTTTGGGAGGCTGAATCAGAAGGATCACAAGCTCAAAGGCAGCCTCACCAACTTAGCAAGACCCTAAGCAACTTAGCAAGAGCCTACCTCAAAATAAAAATAAAGGGCTGATGATGTGACTCAGTAGTAGTTAAGCGCTTCTAGGTTCAGTCCCTGGCACAAAAATAAAATTTAAAATTAAAAAAAAACCCTCACAGTTATTTGACACTTAGTATGTGCCAGACACAATTCAGAGGATTTTACAAATTTTAAAATTATTTATTTATTTATTTGTTTGTTTATTCATTCATTAAAAAAAAAAAATTTTGTAGTTGTAGATGGACAGCATGCCTTTATTTTGTTTATTTATTTATTTTTTATGTGGTGCTAAAGATCGAACCCAGTGCCTCACACAGGCTAGACAAGGGCTCTGCCACTGAGCTACAACCCCTGCCCTGACTCATTCATTTTTGGTACTGGGCATTTAACTCAGGGGTGTTTTATCACTGACCTACAGCCCCAGTGCTCTTTTTAAACTTGCAATCCTCCTGCCTCAGCCTCCCAAGTCACTGGGATTATAGGCATGCACCATCATTCCCAGCAGGATTTACAAATATTAACTCATTTAGTAATCATAACAAACCTTATAATGTAGGTACTATTATCCTTCCCCACCTTTTTCTCTTGAGATGGGGTCTTACTATATCGTCCAGGCTGGTTACAACCTCCTGAGCTCAAGTCATCCTCCACCTCAATCTCACAAGTGCTGGGATTATGGGCTCATGCCACCACGCCCACTTACGGATGAAGAAATTGAAATACAGAGAAATTTAGTGACTTGTCCAAGGTCATTCAGCTAACAAGTTTTTTTCAATTAAAGTCAAGTTCATATAATATAAATTAGCCATTTTAAAGTGCACAAGTCAGTGGCATTTAGTAGATTAACTATGCAAATACCACATCTAGTTTTAAAATGTTTTTCTCACCCCTAAAATGAAGTGCTATACCTAGCTAGGCACAGTGGCACACAGCTGTAATCCCAGTGACTCAGGAGGTTGAAGAAGGAGGATCATAAGTTTAAGGCTAGCCTCAGCAAATTAATGAGAAACTCTCAATTTTTAAAAAAATAGAAAAATAAATAAAAAGGCTTGTGGATGTATTTCAGTAGCAGAGTACCCCTGGGTTCAATCCCCAATAACAGAAGAAAAAAGAAAGAAACCCCATACATGCTAAACAATGGTTCCCCATTGCCCTCTTCCCAACCTCTGGCAATCACCTACCTGCTTTCTATTTCTATGGATTTACCTGTTCTGTATATTTCATTTAAATTGAATTATATAATATGTGCCCATTTGTATCTGTCTTCTTTCACTTAACATAATGTTTTTGAGGTTCATTGATGTTATAGAATATATCAGTACACTATTCTTTTTCATGGCTGAATAATATTTCACTGTATGGATGGGCCACGGTTTATCTATTCCTAGCCAGTAAGTTTCAAATCAGGATTTGAATCCAGGCAATCTGACTTCAGAGTCTATGGCCTTAACCCTTATGTTTGAAATATTTAGCTACTTAAGTAGAATATTTTTCAAATAATAATTAATTTGCTATTTAAAAATTTATCAAATACATATAAAACTGCATCATAACTTCAGATCAGTCCAGGATTACCACATTGGGGTTATTTAATTCCAGCCCAAACAAACACACACACACACACACACTCTTGATGTTGTTGCAGATTAATTTTATGCAATTATTTTTTCACTTAATGAATTATAAGAGAGATTTCATAGACTCTTCCAGAAATATTTATGAATTTGTAGACCCCAGTTTGAGTTCCATTGACCAAAAATCTCTGCAAGATACCCAGTCAATGAAGAGAGATTCCATCAAATTGCTCAGTACATTGCACTGACAATCCAGAAAGTGGTTTCATGCATGTTAGATTTTCCATACCAAGTAGCTAAACAAAAGAATTGATCTGAGCACTTTGGTGCACGCCTGTAATCCCAGTGACTCAGGAGGTTGAGGCAGGAGGATCACGAGTTCAAGCCCAGCCTCAACAAGTTAGTGAGACCCTAAGCAACTTAGAGAGCCCCTGTCTCAAATTAAAAAATAAAAAGCACTAGGGGCTGGGGTTGTGACTCACTGGTAGAGCACTTGCTTTGCACATGTGAAGCACTGGGTTCGATCCTTAGCACCACATAAAAATAAAAAAATAAAGATATTGTGTGTCCATCTACAACTAAAAAAAAATTTTTAAAGTAAAATAAAAATAAAAAGCACTGGGGATGTAGCTCAGTAATTAGGTGCCCCTGGGTTCAATCCTCAACACACACACACAAAAAAAAACAAACAAGTGTTAGAGGGTAACCTTCAGTAATTAGAAAATTTTAAAATACAGTAAGTCTGTTTCAGTGTTAATTAACTAGAGCTTTGCCATTAAGGGTGCTTATGGCCATGTCCTGGGTGCCAATAAGTACACCTGCCCTTTTTTTTTGCTGCTGTGTATTGGTCCCAGGAATGCTTTACTGTTGAACTACATCCCCACCCCCCCACCCCCACCCCCCCACCCCCACCCCCCCACCATCCCCACCCCCACCCCACCCCCAGTAGGGATTTAACCCTGAGGCACTTTACCACTGAGCCACATTCCCAGCCCTTTTTACATTTTATTTTGAGATGGGGTCTCCCTAAATTGCCTAGGGCTTGGCTAAATTGCTGAAGCTGGCTTTGAACTCTGAATCCTCCTGCTTTAGCCTCCCAAACTACTGGGATTACAGGCATGAACCACTGCACCTTGCCCCACCGTTTTTTTTTTTTTTAATTTTGAGACAGAGTCTTGATAAATTGCCTAGACCGGCCTCATACTTGTGATCTTCCTGCCTCAGCCTTCCAAGAAGCTGGTATTATAGGCATTCACAACCATGTCAGACCTCTGACTACCCGTTGAAAGGTAGGTGAAAGCCTATGCTGGATTTACCAGATAGGCCTTCCAGACCTGAAGTGTCTACTTTGATGGAATTCAGGTGGGAATGCTATACCAACACAACACTGATTGCATAATTTTTCTCCTGACTTCTCAAGGTTGTGGCCAAAATAACAACACAACAAGAGGCTTGCATCTTTTCTGGAGGTTTGTGGTACCCATGGCTCCTGTCTAAGAGCCCCATTTGATGTTCTAAGTATTGTGCTTTTCGACAGATCCCTTGTTAACCCATCAGAGACCAAACAATTGAGCTCTATTCAAAACCAATAGCCTTGGGGCTGGGGCTGGGGCTCAGTGGTAGAGTGCTCACCTAGCATGCGTGAGGCACTGGGTCCGATCCTCAGCACCACGTAATAATAAATAAAATAAAGATATTGTGTCCATCTACAACTAAAAAAAATATATTTAAAAAAAAACCCAATAGCCTTGACTTTGTTCAGCAGAATAAACTAAACATCAACCCAGGTGTACATGTCTGTAATCCCAGTTAGTCAGGAGGCTGAGGTAGGAGGATCACAAGTTTAACGCCAGCCTCAGCAACTTAGTGAGGCCCTAAGTAACTTAGTGAGACCCTGTCTCAAAAATTAAAAATAAAGAGGACTGGGGAGGCTCAGTGGTAAAGTTCCCCTGAGTTCAATCCCCACTATGAAGGAGAAGGAGAAGAAGATCAAGGAGAGCGTTGAAGGAGAAAAGATACCACAAAATATGTCTCCCGAGCTGTGAGACATGAATGAGAGGCAAAGGTTTTTCATCTCTGTAGCCCCAAGGTCTGGCAGGCTTGGCATTGATGGGAAAGTTCTCAATACAGGTTTGTTGATTGAATGACTGACTGAAAGAGAGCCTTCTTGTTGGTCTGGAGATCACTATGGAGGCGTTGTGGAGCTGCTCTGTGGGAGCTGAGAATGGAAGGAAATTGGCATGGATCTGGAGGGCCCTGCCAGGAGCTACACAGATCATTTTCTCCCAAGCAAAGTTCTTAAAACCTGCAAGTTTCAAAAGTAGATTCCTCCAAGTTCACTGTGACTCAGAGAGACTTAACAGTGGTATCATGTTGTGGGGAGAATCCAATGAGAGCACCTGTATAAAAGCATGTTGAAAAAGATAGAGGGGCCAGGTGCAGTGGTGCATGCCTATAATCCCAGCAGCTCAGGAGGCTGAGGCAGGAGGATCACAAGCTCAAAGTCAGCCTTAGCAATTTAGCAAGGCCCTAGTCAACTTAGAGACCCTGCCTCAAAATAAAAAATAAAAAGGTCTGGGGATCGGCTCAGTGGTTAAGCGGCCCTGAGTTCAATCCCTGGTACCAAAAAAAAAAAAAAAAAAAAAAAAAGAATGGCAGGGAGTTCTGGTTAACTCAACCAATATTGGCTTTGCATGGTCTAAATGAATGATACCTCATATATTTGACCAGGCAATATTCTATCCATTGGTCTTAATAGTAAACACACGTGTGGCAGATACTCACACACATACACATTTTATTAAAAAAAAAAACAACAACAACAACTCCTATTCGCCAAAATCCAAATAATCACAAACCCCAAAAAATCAGAAATCAGAATTCTCTTTCTCTCTCTCTCTCTCTCTCTGCAATGTAGTGCAATAATCTTTTACATTTATACATGGCTTTTCAGGTCACAAAATGCTTCCCCATCCATGACTTCCATGTTTGTTGATTGATCAGAATGGTGCTGAGGCTCCTGAAGGGCCCTATGAAGAATCAAAGAGCAATGATGTGTGGTGTGAGTGGCCCTGACTGTGTGCTGAGCTTCTGAACACCAGGCCTCTTATGGAAGAGACATCCAGATGTATGGTGACTTTCAGGAACACAGCAGCACTTGGGGGATTGGGCTTTAGGGCCCAACTCTTTCTTTTTAATGTTTTTTTTGGGGGGTGTGTGGTGGTGGGGATTGAACCCAGGGACTCGTGCATATGAGGCAAGCACTCTCCCAACTGAGCTATATCCCCAGCCCAGTACCCAACTCTTGAAGCTGAAAAGGCTGAGAGAAAAGCTCATCTGCACAAAGTCAGTACTGTAGCAGCAGAGGAGGCCAAGGATTGCAGGGCCCTTCCCAATTTCTTTCCATCAGTTATTCAGTTGACAAACATTGAGTGCTTAAGCTCCTTGCCCCAGCTTTTTCTAGGTATTGCAGATCAAACAAGACATGTCTCCTAGATCCCTCTGGCTGTATGATTTGTGAGGTTTTCTCCCCCTTGAGTCTCTCCTTCTTGTTCATTACCATCCTAATTTGCCAGGAGATAAATGTGGAGGGAAGGGGTTCCACCCAATCACTCCCTCCCATTTCTTTCTCACTTTCTGTCTCTTGCACATGCACATACATACACATTATTTCACTAAGGGCCCCCAAGTTCCCAGAGCTCACCTGCTTCTGTCATTTTCCTCTAAGTAAGAAGAGTATTGAATAAACCAGATATATGGGAGCAAAATGAAAGTTTGCAATGTATAGTAATACTTATAATCCCTCACATCTTTATAGAACTTAATAGTTCACAACACACTTCCATCCCTATTCCCTTATTTGATCTTGTGTCCTATCGTCATCATTCACATTCAAAGGCAACCTTCTGATTGTGATCCCCATCTGTGAGTGAAACACGACTAAGGTGGGACCAAGAGGCCCTCCTGCCTCTGGTAACAGACATTAGGATGTTTTTTTCCTTTGTTATCCTTTTCTTTCTTTTTAAATTTCTTTTATTTATTTATTTATTATTTTTTTGGTGTGTGTGTGTGTGTGCGCGCGCGCGCGCACCTCTTTCTCTTGCTGTGTTGTGCTGTTTGTAGTTACCTGTGACTCAGCTTCCCAGCCTCTGGGGGCTTTAGAACCCCATGGAATAAGGTTGCTGGCTAGCTAGCCCCCCAAGTTTGAATAAAGAGCCCTTGGCTCCTGCCAGGATGTGGGGCTAACAGAGGAAAGACCCTTGTCTTCTGGCAGTTCCAAAGCAAGCCCTAGCTTACCTCAGTAAATTGGGCAGGCCAGGTTTGGGAGAAGGGAGCAGTTCCAATAGAACAAGAAAAGGAGCATGCCCTGAAACTTTTAGGAGCATATGAAATGAGGCTCTGGCCAGGTACAGTGCTGCACGCCTGTAATCCCAGCTACTTCGGAGGCTGAGGCAGGAGGATTACAAGTTGAAGGTCAGTCTCAGCAATTTAGTGAGAACTTGTCTCAAAATAAAAAAGGATTGGGGATATTGATCAGTGCCATAGTCTTGCTTAGAATGCTAAAGGCCTTGGGTTCGAGTTCAATCCCAAGAACTGTAAAAAAAAGAAACAAACAAACAAAAAGAAAAGGAAGAAAGAAATGAGTCTCTGGCTGATGTGATGGTGCATGCCTGTAATCCCAGCACCTCAGGAGGCTAAGGCAGGAGGATTGCAAGTTCAAAGCCAGCCTCAGAAACTGAGTGAGGCCCTTAGCAACCCAGCAAGAGCCTGTCTCTAAGTAAAGTATATTTAAAAAGGAGCTGGGGATGTGGCTTAGTGGCTAAATGCCCCTGGATTCAGTCCCTGGTACAAGAAAAAAGAAGGAGGGGGAGGAGGAGGAGGAGGAGGAGGAGGAGGAGGAGGAGGAGGAGGAGGAGGAGAAGGAAGTGGAGAAAGTCCTTTCTGAAGCTGGGGAGACAGAGGCAAAGCTCAGGCTTTGCAGGGTGCAGACCCACTCAAGGCATCTAGGCTTACAGAAGATGCTTCCAAAAGGCAGAGGAGTCCCCATTGTACCTACAGGGCTTCTAGACTTAAAAAAAAAAAAACAAAAAAACCCAAATACTTTGATTTTGTTTTCCCCATTTCTTCAGAGACTCTCATATCTCTCTTCACTGTCCAATTTCTCCATTGAGCTGCCTTCTACCTCTATTCCTCTAACATAGTGCCAGTTTTCTGAACTAAAGATGCTTTCACCGAATGCCCACCCCCAGAGAGTTGCAAACATTCTCAAACTCCACCAGCCATCCCTCCCTCTACATGGTTCCTAGCCCATGGCTGTGGCAGAGCCAATCCCACCATCCACCTGGCCCACAGCTAGTCCCAGATGGGAAAACCTAAGGAAAAAGGGAGGAATAGGGATATATAAACCCACAGTGCCTTGATGATTTGCAGTAGCTAGAGGATCAAAGGCTGTCCCCTCCTAGTAGAAAGGATCAGAGCTGTCTGTCTTGGTAGTTTCGGACTAGAGGACCCAAATATCAGGAATCTAGCTCTTAGCTAGTGACCAGGTTAAAAAAGGATGAGTTAAGTGTCGAGTGACTGACTGATATGCTGGGCTAGGACAGAGACCCACGACCCCCTTCCTTCATCCTTAGATGAAATTGAGTTTGGATGGTCAGTTGAAGCTTCCAGCCTCCCGCAGCCTCGGAAATTCCCTTCCTTTAGGAAAGGAGCTTCATTTCAGCCCAGGAACCCCCAACCAAGTCGTCTTCCAGCCCCTGCTCTGGCGTTTGGATCTGGCGGAGTTAGCATTGTCGCTCCGGTAGTGGCAGCCAGTGCGAGCCAGGAGTGTGTAATTGCAACCACTTCCTGCCCCAGCTTGCCCTAGGGCTGGCCCCGCCCCTGAGGACAGTCGAGGCGGAGCCCAGGTACAGTAAGTGAGTCGGGTGGGGGTGGGGGGTTGCTGCCTGGTAGAGACAGCCCTCAAGGGAAATCAGCTGAGACTCATAAAAAGGAGGGGGGCCCTCAATTTTGAGCCCACCAGCACTGAAGGGGCCTGAGGCATTCTGTTGACAGAACCCTTCCCACAGAGAAGGATCTAGACCATAGTTCCTCTCCTATTAGTCTGTGATAAGGTCCAATATAAGCTTTATTCATGATCTCTGAACACCCTAAACCCCAGAAGAAGGTAAGGAAGGAGGAGTTCAGGTCTACAGGTAGGGATGTTCTGCTCTCTGGCCTATGCTCTGATGCTGTCCCCCTAAGCAATTTAGGGCAGAGTAGAAAGATAAGGGGTGGGGGATGCTAAAAAGACTTTGGTGAAATGCAACACCATTAGTCTACAAGTGCCTCTCCTTTTGTGCCGTTTCCAGAATTCTCTGGCAGGTCGTATCCTCTGGCTGCTGGCTACTGAGGCCTCAAAATACCCAGTGTGTACAGAGCTAGTCCTCCATCAGGCACCTGGGAGGTACCAGAAAAGCAGAAAGACAGATGGCCCCGTCCTTTGGGAGAGCAAGATATCAACTGGGCATTAGGATAGAGTGGTCAAAGCATGAACTTTGTAGTCAAAGATGGAGACCACAGCCCTGCCCTACCCCATGTATTAGTTCTGTGACCTTGGGCAGCTTCCTTATCATGTCTGAGCTTCAGTTTCCTGGTGGGTAAAATGAAGCTAGTAATACTTGCCTTACAAGGTTGTGGTATAGGTGAAATAAGACATGTATGGGAAAGCGATTTGAAAGCTGTAAAGCACTATGCAAAGGCAAAGAGCAGATGGGGTGGAAGTGAGACAGGACCCTAATGGGGAAACACCAGCGAGTGGGCATTAATGGTGAGGGTGCGAACTGTCCGCTGGAGTGTCACATGGGCTATCAGAGGTGGGGGGGGCACGGGGGGGATGTTAAGTCTTCAGTTGGAGTTTGGTCTGAAAGAGGAGATTCCCAAGAAAAGGGCTGGCTGGCAAGGTGGAGAGAAAATCATAATCTCTTTCTTTTGAGAAAAGGCTTGCCACAGTACTGGTTGCCTTAATCGTGCCCATGTGAAGAGGCCGGCCACGGGTAATGAGTTCTGTTTGGGGGTGGGGGTAGCCTGTCAGCCCTCAAAGTGTAAGGCAGCAGCTGGAAGCACACCGCTTGCTCGCATACCACGCTTGCAGCAGGCATGCGCTCGCTAGAATGAGCAGGGAATGTCTCCTCTCCTCGCCCTCTGCAGACAGAGGAGAGCTGAGCAGAGGGGAGCTGAGCTTTTTAAATGACAGCTGCAAACCTGTAGGATTCTTTATCCCCTTTGCATTCTGGCAAGGGGCTGCCTAGCCTGGCTGACCCCTGCCCTCCCTTCTCTGATCCGCAGGAGTCCTGCCTCCTCCTACTTGTGAATGGACCATCCTCACTTGCTTCGGTGGATACTGAGGGAAGGTGTGCCATATGTAGTGGTGGCACATGTTCAGGATGCACCTTGTCTGTGCATGTCAGAAACCATCTGTACAGGTCCAGGCAGATGTCTGTACACAAATGTGTCACATATGTGCATGCTTCAGGTATGGAGAACACAGGACTGCCATTTCTGATCCTGTCTGACTTTGGACCAGGGACCTTCTCTGCCCAGATGAGAAGGTCCCTGGTCCAAAGTCAGACAGGATCAGAAATGGCAGTCCTGTGTTCAGAGAAGGTCTGCGAAGAGATTTATAACAGCATCTTAGAGGGCTCTTTCTGCTCAGATGTTCAGTGTTTCTATACATAGGGCTCTGGCTATTTAAAAAGTCAAGGCAGTATTGGGGGTGGGGGTCAGCCAGACCAGTTGTGCTGTTGGCTGTAGACACTTCAAATGTTTAGGTTTGGAGATTCAGCTTTCAAAAGGCCTGCTACTTGGCATCATGTAACTTCTGCTCACTTTCCAACAAGTGGTCTTATGCTGACATTGGGACTGTGGTATGATGGTATTTGTGTATTTGCTCTGTGCATTTATATGATTGTGAGTGCAACCATGGGTGCATGTTTAAGTTGCTTCACAGAATATGAGAATGGAACTAGATCCTGGAGGTTCCTTCCATTTCATTTTTTTTTTGTAGTTGTAAATGGACAGCATGTCTTTATTTTATTTGTTTCATTTTTGTGTGGTGCTAAGGATTGAACTCTGCCTCAAACATGCTAGGAAAGTGCTCTGCCAGTGAACTACTGCCTCAGCCCCAGTTCTTTCCATTTCTACTTCATTTGTTCAACAGCCCCTTGTATCTGTGCAGGAAATTGCAGAGGAAAATAAGGCATAGTTTCTGCCCTCCAGCAGCTCACCTTCTATGGGGGAGAGAAACAAATAATTACAATACAATATGATAATAAATTCTGTGCTATGGGAGCACAGAGGAAAGACCAATTAATTCTGCCTGGGGGTGTCTGGCACAGAAACTATGCCCCGTGACACAGTCTCGTTATACAATCATTGTACAACCAATGAGTTTTTAAAAATATTCTTTTAGTTGTAGATGGACACAATACCTTTATTTTATTTGTTTATTTTTACATGGTGCCAGGGATCGAACCCAGTGCCTCATGTATGCTAGGCAAGCGCTCTACCACTGAGCCACAACCCCAGCCCTGGCCAATGAGTTTTTACCATCACTTTTCCTACTTCCAAAATATTCAACCTGTTCTTCACCCCCCACACACACACACACAAACACTTCTTCTCAGCAAATCAAGGAAGATGCAGAGTGCAAAGTGGAAGGCATCAAGGAGAACTTGGAAACCCCTAGTGAGCAGGGAGAGAAAAGTCCCTGGCTGGGAGTGTAAGGTTATGGGAAGAGTGTGTCCACACAAAGGGCCCACTGCACAACCAGAAAAGGAGTGGCCAAATGGTATACTGGGATCAAAATGGCTCACTGAGAGCAACTGTGACCCATACCCCTCTCAGCTATAGGCCAGGAGAGGCCCAAGTGGGGACAGTGGAAGTTGCCTGTGTCACTGGTTTGGCTAATGCTGAGGTAGGGGTGGAGACTGAGAGGAAGGCTAGGGAAGAACTGAGAATCCAGTCCTTCCTGCCTGTCCAAAGGGTGTGAGGATGAAGATCACCTTCAACAGGGCATGCCCTTTGTGTTTTCTAAACTGGGGATGGGACTGCATTAGATATCTCCTCTCCTGGTGCCCCTGGTGAACAGTAGTGCACCCTTTGCTAGATGATCGCTGAGGATAATAGGGCATCCCAAGTCTGTGTGGAGGGCAGATTAGAGGGAAGCTAACTGGCAGAGGGTAGGGAGGGACAGCAAGTTTGGACTCAGTACGAGGTTCTAACCATTGTCCTACCCGCCCAAGAGATGGCCTTAAGAGGTGAATCTCCAGGCCCCACCCTCACCCCCACCCCAATTCTGCGTCTTCCCCGCTCAGCCCTCGAGGACTACCACCCAACTAGGACTGGAGCACGCCCTCCTCCTCCCATCCCTAGATCCCTAAAGCCAGGAGATGCTACAGCGAAGGGAACCCTGGGAGTGTGCCTTGAATGACCCCCAAACACATCTGGATTTTTGGAGATCAGGCCAGCCCCCGAAACGGACCCCATGGAAGTGCGCCAGAGGGAGGGAGCGGGGGAAGGGAGAGGCAGCGCAGAGTGAAGGGCCTGCCATTTAGGACTCCTGGCCCCACGACTAGGACCGTCCCAAACTTCCTGTTTCTTCCGGCCGCTCTGACCCCAGGGCTGCGGCTCCGAGATAGCTCAGGGCCTGGAAGTGCATGCTGGGTAAGCGCAGACGGACGGAGTAGGCGAGCTGCTCGCTGTCGCCCGGCGCGGGCCGGTGTGGGCGAGCGCTGGGCTTCCTTCCCCGGCGGTCACGCTTTGCATGTGGGATGGGCAGCGGGCAGGTGGCAGGGAGGCCCCCACGCTAAGGGCTCTGGGAGGAGCCTGAGCCTGGGCGGGGGCGGAGGGGGAAGGGGAGGAGGCGGCCCGAGGGGCGGGGGTGTGGGCTGGGAGTTTCTGCATTTTAAAGGGAAGCGGAGTTGCCTTCGTCGGAGGCCGAAGTTCCACCCGACCTCGCCGCGCTGAGTGCAGGAAATCCTGGCGGGGCAGCGCAGCCTGCTTGGCCCTGGCGCAGACCCGAGCTCTCGAGCCCCCAGGAAGCCCTAAAGGGGTAGTTTAGGACGAATAAAAAGAAGTCCTCTTTCACTCAGCGAGGAGAAAACTTAATGCAACTGGTAACCCCCTACCCAATGGTGGGAGAAGTTTGGGATTTTTTTTTAATGCAGGGAAATACTCCACTCCAGAGGCGATCCCAATGGTTGAAGGGCGGAGGTCTGAAGGACCGCCCATCGCGCAGTGCCTTCGTCCTCGATGTGCACTGTATGGGGTGAGGGGGTCTTTGCTGCTACTCAGCTCCCGCTTCAATTGTAGGGGAGAGAAGAGGCTTTGGAAGGCTGATTAAATACTTAAAGATGCTAAGTCAGAATACAAGTTTAACTCCCACCTCTACCCTCACCTTCCTTTGGGGCCACACCCCCTTGATCCTTATGACCGAATCTCCCTTGCACTTCTACCATCTCTCAATTTTCCGTACTCCCCAACACGTTTGCGTTGAACCTTGAAGAAAATGGTTAGTTATGCCCTCACTCGGGGGTCGATGTTAAATATAGGACCAGGCAAAGTGGGAGACAGAAGCCATAAGACACATAAGGGCCATTTTGAAGATGGGGGCATCTTTAAAATGAGAAACTTCAGCTCACTCAGGGAGTTACTGGTAGAGGTTAAACACAGCTTGGGAATGAGAGTGGGGTTGGTGTATAAGACTCAGATTAACAACCATATTCCCCACCAAGTCTCTCCAGATCCTCACCCAACTACTTTAGCAATCCTCTCTTATCCTCTCTCCAATGGCGAATGGCACTATAGCTATTTGATTATGTTTCTGTTGCCTGGGCTAGATTGTAAGTACCTCAATGATGGAAAATGGGTCTTCATATATCAGCGCCTAATATATAATAGGGTCTGTTGCCTGGGCTAGATTGTAAGTACCTCAATGATGGAAAATGGGTCTTCATATATCAGCGCCTAATAATAAAGTGTCTGGCACATAGATGACACTCAATACATGTTTTTTTCTTAACTGACAGAAATTAGGTATCCGGACTCCCAGGCTTTTTCAAGTCAAAATACTACCTTATCTACCCATCCACCTACACATCTGGCTTAGACATACTCCCTTAGGGGCAAGATCTTTCTGTTGCCACACAACCCTGGTGCTGGGCTTTGCACTTAGAGGGGTTTGCAAAAACACACACAGGGGTGAGGGACCATATTTGACTTACTGGTTAGCTCACCTAGCCAGGGGCAGAATCAAGCTGTCCAGTTACAAATCTGTTATGTATGTTCTGTGCCCTGGTGCCCTTCTCCCAAACCAAAATATAGCAGGCAGTGCAAGCATTTATGCAAATGATCCAAGAGCCCTGCTGCTTTCAAAAATAAATGATGGAGCCCATATCAGTAGTTGCAGTGTGTCTTGGCAGGGTTTGGAAGAGGCCCTGCCTGCACTTGCTAGTTCTCCGGGGAAGCCCAGCACAGTGAGGAGCAGTGTCCCCTACACTCCTTGTTTCCCCCTCCCCTACAAAACTACAAACAGCCACAAACCACATGGCCCACAAGCAACAGAGATTTGTGGCCTTTGGAACCTCCCAGGGCAGGGGTCAGTCAGGAGGTCAAAGGGGGTGTAGGCATCACACAGTCCAGAGTCATTACTCTAATGCCCTCTGGGAGAGTTTTGAATCAATGGGCCTATTTGTCCTCCCTCCAGGGAAGACTGGGGGTAGGGCAGTGGGGGTCCATTATCAAGCCCACCCCCACAACACTGCCTCCAAGAAGCTCACCCGAGACCTGGCATTCTCCTAACCTTACCGCTACCCAGAAGAGACAGAAACCGGAAGTAGGATGATTTCTGTGGGACTGGGCAGATAGGATGTTTCCTTTGCTTTCTAGGTTAGGAATCTAGGAGTCTGGGCTTTTATTAGGGAGTCTGATGCATTTACCGAGCCAGCAGAATGACTTTGGGCCCCTGTTGACTCCTCCACATGCTGACAAATAGCCAGTTTCCAGCAAGATTGTGCCCTAGCCCATGATTGTTCCTTCTGGGAGAGTTTCAGAATCACTCCATATGGGAAAGAGGTGGGATAGTATTGTGGTACAAGGCCTGGACTTGGGCATTGGCCCACTCTGGATTCCAAACCTAGCTCTAGCACTGACCAGCTGTGTGACGTCTTCAAAAAGTTGTCTTCTCTGAGCCATAGCTTACTTATTGTGAAAGGGGGATAATATATTACCTACCTAACTGTTATTGGGTTTCAATATGGTGTGTGCTATGCACTTGACACTTTGGCAGGCAAGGCCTTTCCCTGCCCCCTTCAGTACTGGGGATTGAACCCAGGGCCTTGCACATGTTAGGCAACTGCTTTACCACAGAGCTACATCCCCAGCCTGTCCTTGGCACTTCGGAAGAGCTCAATAAATAGTAGCCACGGTGCCTATTCTTACTAGTTTTTGTTTCAAACAAGTACTGTTCTGCCTGGTACCTGTCAGGCCTGGGGCATTTGGCTCAAGCCACTCCCAAGATCCTGGAGAGATGGAATTCCTTCTGGCAACCCTTCCCTCCCAACATTAGTGTCATTTGTTACTGGATTGGCCAGAGCCAGCTTAAGGTGCAGCAAGTGTGGCTGTGGCCACAGGCAATATCCCCCAGGGGACTTAGATTTATTAACCAAAATGGTATTAAGCAGTCAGCTGGGGGTCTCAGGGAAATAGTCACTCTATAGGCTCTAAAATGTATAATCATGGAATCTAAGGCCAGGTTAGTACCCTGGCTCTAGCCACCACACCACTAGCTAAAGTGAATTTAGAGAGGCAACTTTGGAAGCATTTTGTCTGATTTATAACTTTGCTCTTCAATGGCCTTTGTTTAGGAACATTTACTCTGGTTCAGAAGGTGGGGAGTCTACTTTTGATTCCAAATTTTGGCGGGGGGTGGGCAGGGAGTTGGTAGCATGGGGACCAGAAGCTGGCTAAGTGCCGGGCAAGATGTCAGGGAAATAATCCGGTTCTGACAGGAGTTCACGAATATGTAGGTCCAGCTCTGCTTTTGCTGGGCACTTTTCATCTCACTTTTGGATTCGCCCTTATTTATTGAGTTTGGACTGCAAAGTGGAGAGAGACGGGTGTCTCCTATCAGACTCGGGGCTCCCCGAGGTCGGAGATCTACGTCACCCCACAGAGCTGGAAGCTTTCCGACGGCGGGGCCAGGGTCTCCTCCCTTAGGCTGGCCGTTCTCCGTATGGGGACCAAGTAAGCCACCTCCGCTCTGGGAGCGGCTCCCCGATCCGTGCCCGGTGCATTCCTTGGTATCAGAAGTGCCCGGAGGCTCAGCACCCCCGGCAGAGCGATTGGCGCGAATGCCTCCCGGAAAGGATGCCTCTGGGGGCCGAACTCCCCAAACCTCAGGCTAGAGAGGGGAGCCAGGAGCTGCCCGCAGCGGCAGAAGGGAGGGGCCACGTGGTGGGGAGCTGCAGAGGGGTGCCCCGAGTCCGCCCTTTTGTTTGTCCCCCGCGCCGAAGCCCTCTCCCCAAAGAGCGCTGGCTGCCGGGGAGGAGGGACGGCCAGCGCGGGGGAGGGGAAGGGAGGGGAGAGGGCGCGAGCACTGTGGGGGCTGGGAGAGGCTGGAGGGTGGGGGACCGAGGCCGAGCGCAGAGGAGCGGCCAGAGCTGCTGGAGAAGGCGCGGAGGAAAAAGCGGAGGAAGGAAACCCATCCTGCCCCCAACACCCCAGTGTCTCCTGTTACCAACCGAAAGGTGCTGCCTCAGGAAGAGGTGATCGGAGCCGTTGAGAGCAGACGGTCACGTGAACCGAGGAGAAGGAGAGAGAGGGAGAGAGGGAAAGAGAGAAAAGAGCGCCGTAGAGCCAGCGCGACAGAAAGCCCACAGACAGACCCACAGACAAAGAGCCCAAGAGGGAGGCCGGCGTGGACCGCGAGAGAAAGGAGTAGCCAGGAGAGAGGAAGAGAGCTTGGCCCCGGTCCTTCCCCCTCCTTTTCCTTCTCCTCAGCCTCAACTCTCCGGTCTCTTACTTACAGAGCCCAAAGACCAAATGGGGGCCAGGGCCAGGAGGGCCTGTCCTCTCGCCTATGAGCCTTCATTCCCTGCTATCTCATCCTGCTAGGTTTGACGCTTCCCCACTCCTAGAACAACAAATTGGCTGTAAATACTCCTTTTTTAGCGTGCAAAATATTGGCAGTTCCCTGTTATCCGCAGAGGTCTTTCCCACTGCCCTTGCAATCTGGAATTTCCCAGACCTTAGAGTCCCTCTCAGGTCCGATAGGACTTGGGACCCTGGGCAGACTAAGTCCATCCCGTTAGTCAACAATAAATGAGGCTTTGGCTAGGAGTTCACTGTGCCAGGCACTGTGCTAGGTCCAGAGGCCTGCTAAAATGGTCAAAACAGCTGAGCCTGCTTTCTAGAAGCTTTAATTCCAGAGGGAGAAAAGGTCAGGGACTCAGAAAGCGCCAACATTGAATGGGACTATACTCGGGACTGGAGGGAGTATGGAGGAAGGAGAAATGACATGAACAGGAAGGCTTCTTGGAGGAAGTAGAGTTTGAGCAAGGCTTTGAAGGCTGAGGAGAGCTCTGGAGTCCAGGGGATGTAGGGGCAGGTGGAAGGATATTCTAGCCAGAGGGCTGGAGCAAAGGCTAGCTCCATCTAGCCAGAACCTGCACTGGTTCATAATTATAATGGTAAATCTCTCGTTTTAAAGCAAATTGGATTGTAAACATTGCTATTTTTCTTTATCTAATTGTAGGCCCTACTGCTGGACCCTCGTTGGTGCTGATTACTGGGAATTGGCTATAATTTTCCGAAGTGCTACCAATTCAATGAAAACTTTGCTTGGCCTGCTTTTCCCATTGAGGAAGCATGGGCCAGGAGGAAATGAAGTCAGCATCCTGTCCCCTGTCCCCCTGCCCATATGGATAGGAGGTGGCCACCTACTCAATGAGTATGGCCTAGGGGCACTGAGAGGTTTGCCTTGGCTTTGCCCTCTGCTTTCACCACACTCAGCCTCACCATTGGAGTCGCTGGGGTTGGACAGCAAGGGCAGCGTCTCTAAATCCAAATTCCAGGTCCTTAAGAGCATGTCAGGTTTTCCTTGGGCATCCTGGTTCTTATTCTTATTGACATTTTTTAAAAAGATAGTTTTAGTTGTAGATGGACACAATACCTTTATTTATTTACCTTTATGTGGTGCTGAGGATTGAATCCAGTCCCTCACACAGCAAGGCAAGCACTCCACCACTGAGCCACAACCCCAGCCCTCTTATTGACATCTTAATCATGTGAATTGCTTTATCTGTTACCCCTTAGTTTGCAAAAAAGAAAAAAACAACAGTCAATTCCCCATTATCCACAGGGGGCTTCTCAAGGCCCTTGAGAACCCAGCTTCTCTTGACCTTAGACCCTTCCCTCTGACCTTAGACTCCTTCCTCTTCTGGGTGAGGCTGGCTGCTCTAGAAGGTGGGGCCTGACATGTGCGTATTTCAGTAGAACGAAGGACAACTACAAACTTTGGGTGGCAGGCCTAGAATATGGTAACCCTGAAGTTAGGGATATCACTTGAGAAATGGTTTGCTCAGGACAAGGAGACTCAAGTCCAAGGAAAGGCTGCAGATCTAATGGTACCCATCTCAACATTCTGGTGAAAAGGCTATCCCCTAACCAAACACCTTGACTATATAAGGCATTAATATCATCACAATCAACCTTTTGTGATTGTTACTCTTCCTTTATTTCTTTATTCCACAAACATCTATTCAGCTTCACTGTGTGTCCAGCTATGCTCTGGACTAGGGACAGAGTCCTTCCCCACCAGGAGCTTCTACTCTACTGAGAAAGAAATCACAAATTCTAAGGAGCAAGAGATATGCTTCCCTTTGTTCTTTTTTATTTTTTTTTAATTGTAGATAGACAGAATACCTTTATTTTATTTACTTGTTTGTATGTGGTGCTGAAGATCGAACCCAGTGCCTCACACTTGCCAGGAAAACACTCTACCACTGAACCAAAACCCCAGCAGAAAGCTCATGCTCATTGTCACAAATTTGGAAAATAGAGATAAGCAGAAAAATAATTTTTAATCAATAATTTTATTTATGCCACTTCTGAGCTGTGAGGAATTTAGCTAGGAAGCCTCTGGGAGCCTTAGTTTTCTCACCTGTAAAGTAGGAGTAAGTTGCCTTACAGGGTCATTATGCAAAGACAAGGTAATGATTTATGTAAAAAAAATTGCCAAGAAGAGAACCTAGTTCTCAATGGCTCCTGACTGTTTTACAGAGATATTTGATAGGTGCATTTCCTTCCAGTCTTTTTAAAAAATGCATAGTTTCCCCACATAGCTTGTTATTCAACTCAGCACACAATTTTGTGACTTTTTTTTACTTAAAATTATAACAAGAATTTCCTCATGTTATTAAAAAAGGTCTTTGTAAACATCGTTTTAGTGGTCACATAATAGTCCATTGTGTAGATTCCTGTTGCTTTTTAAAAGCTCCCAGGCCTACTGTCTTCTTTGTCCTTTACCCATGACCACTCCAGCAATGCCTCTGACAACAGGTCTTTGCCAAACACAATTAAGGAACCACCTATTCCCCATCCCCCACATTCGGATTCAATGATTTCCCAAGACATTGATTGGGATCCTCACTTTCACTTAGGCATTTCTACAAGTGACTGTCCTTGCAGTTAGTGGCAGTTAAGACATTCTCAGGCTTCATGGTACCTGTTGTGAAAACACATCCCTGGCCTCAGAAGACCTTCTCTTCCTTCCCCTTGCCATTTTGCCACTCCCTAGACTCTAGTCTGCCCTCTGAGCTTGAGCTGGGAGGTTCCTCAAAGAGTCCTTGGAGGCTACTCCTGTCTCATCTTTTCAGCCAGAGATAGCACCTCCACTGCTCTGCAAATTCAGTTTTGATGCTACCAGAACAGTAGACCAGGAGGTGAACACTATAGACATTGGCAGGATTCAAGAGGGCCAGGTCAAGCTCCTGTGTCCAGGATAGTCTCTCCTGGGTGCTGGTGAGAATGAGAATGACAAAGACATAATGGGGGAGCCAGTCAAGGCCTGGGCTCAGGTGGGAATGGGTGTTTTCCTTGGGCCACTTCTTGTTTCTTAGATAAACTTATACCTTTGAGTTTCTCCAAACTGGGGCAAAAATGGTCAAATAATTGGCTTGCTGTGGGGGGAACTAAAGCTCAGCAGAGCTGGTGTGGTGGTGCATGCCTGTAATCCCAGCAATTTGGGAGGTTGAAGGAAGAGGATCTCAAGTTCAAGGCCAGCCTCAGCAATAGTGAGACCCTAAGCAATTTAGCAAGATCATGTCATAAAATAAGGTAAAATAAAATAAAATGTACTAGCCATGTTGTTGAGTGGTTAAGCCCCCCCTGGAGTACAATCCCCAGTACAGAAAAAAAAAGTTAAAAAAAAAAAAAGCTCAGCAGTCATGCTTCCAAAAGGCAGCCCTCCAACTTCAAGACAGGGAAATCCTTAAATATCCAGAGGGTTCAGGATCAATCAGGCAGGTCTGGAGTTCTAGAACACAAGACTTTCCTTGTGGAGAAGAGAACAAAAACCCACTGGGGTTCTAGGCATGGGACTCTAGTCAAGGGGACAGTCTCAAGGACAAAAGCTCATTTCAGTGAAAAATGTCACCCATTTGAAATCAGTGGGGATAGAATGCATTATTTAGTGAATAGTTTGGGAATATGTGAATATTTGGAGAAAGAAGGCACCCCATGCCATGGGACAAAACAAATCCCAGAGTAGCTTAATCAGTACGGTTTTATTTTTTTAACTTATTTATTGGTGCTGGGGTTCGAACCCAGGGCCTCATGCATACTAAGCACTCACTCTGCCACTGAGCTACTCAGCCAGATTCTTAGTTGCAAACTACAGAATTTAATCCTAGTGTGAGCAGAAAAAGATTTTGCTGAAAGGCTGTTGGTGATTTCACTGTGACTGCAAACATGAAAAACCAGCCTCAGGAGAGGGGAAAGAACCAGGGGAAGCAGGCACAGTCAGGATTGTGCCACAGGCCCAGCTTCCTTAGGATGATGCCATGATGGTACGCCCTCTTTCCAGAGACTTGCCACTGCACTTCTGGACACCCTGCTGCAGAGACCTCCAGGAAAAATCGCTGGTCTCCTCTGCAGTATTCTAATTCTCAAGTCCCAAAGTCCAGAGAGAAAGAGAGATAGCATATGACTGGCTGACCTTGGGTCACATCCTCTCTCCTTAGCTGCTAGTGGAAAAGGGTCTCAGGATTGGCTTCATATCATCAGGGTGTCTGGATACTGAGCAATCAAAACCAAAATATCAATTGTAGTTGCTGATGTTTCTTGAGTGTTAGCTGTGTTCTAGGTGCCTGGCTAACTGTGCTACATATGTTATTTCATTTAAGCCTTAAAACAATGCTTTACGTATAGGAAACTATTTGTACCACCATTCTATAGACAAAGAAGCTGAAGATGGCTTTGGTCTCACAGCGAGGAAGGGGTGGAGCTGGGAATTGGTTCCAGTTTCATGTGACCAGAGCTGATACTTGCTTTTATCCACTGTGTTCCAAAGTGGTCAAGATAAAAGTAAAACCATAAACAATCTAGAAGAAGATATGTGGATATTCTTCCAGTCCTAGGAGTAGGAAAAGTCGTTTTAGGAATAAAGGTAAAAGAAAAAAACATAAAGAATGAAAAAGATTTGGCTATGTAAAAATGTAAAACTTCTTATTTAAAAAACAATGACACCAACCAGGCTTGGTGGTGCGTGCCTGTAATCCCAGCAACTCCAGAGGCTGAGGCAAGAGAATCTCAAATTCAAAGCCAGCCTCAGCTACTTAGTGAGGCCTTAAGTAACTTAGTGAGACCCTGTCTCAAAAATAAATAAATAAATAAATAAAAAGGGCTGGGGCTAACGTCTCTGGGTTCAATCCCTGGTACAAAAAAACCAACAACAACAACAACAAAAAAAAAAAACCAGAAACACCTAAGCAAAGGACATGAATTTAAATTCACAAAATAAGAAAACAAGAAACACTAATGTTCAATAAACTAGGGAGAATATTCAATATGACTAAAGAAGTGCAAATTCAAATATTGAGTTATCATCATATAATTTTTTACCCATTAAGTTGGAAAATATATGTATACATTTTATTGTATTAGTATTTATTTGTTTATTTTAGAAACAGTGTCAGAGTTTAAGAAGCATATTTTTTTTTTAATATTTATTTTTTAGTTTTCGGCGGACACAACATCTTTGTTTGTATGTGGTGCTGAGGATCAAACCCGGGCCGCACGCATGCCAGGCGAGCGCCCTACCGCTTGAGCCACATCCCCAGCCCAGAAGCATATTTTTTAATATTTATTTTTTAGTTGTAGTTGAACACAATATCTTTATTTCACTTATTTATTTTTATGTGGTGCTGAGGATCAAATCCAGGGTCCCACACTTGCAAGGCGAGTGCTCTACCGCTGAGCCACAATCCCAGCCCTTAAGAACCATATTTTAAAAATCAACTTTATTAAGGGATAATTGAACTATAAGTAGCTGAGTTCACTTATTTTACTTTTTTCTTATGGGCACTAGATATTGAACCCAGGACCTTGCACATGCTGGGCAAGCACTCAATCACTGAACCATGTCTCCAGACCACCCTAGCCCAGCTGAGTCCAGGTAAATTATATAATCCAATGAGTTTTAAAATATATATATAGCCATAAAACCATTGGCACACTCAAGTTATGGAATATATCCATCACCCTCAAAACTTAACTCATGTCCCTTGATAGTTTATCTCTTCCTACTCTTCTATCACCAGACGATCATTGATCTGCTTTCTGTCACTGTAGTTTTGTTTGCATTTTCTAAAATTTTATGTAGTGGGGTTATATATGTTAAAAATACACATGCCAAAATTATGATTTTGCTTCAAAAATAATTTACTTTAAAATGATTTGCTTTAAAAATAATTCATGTGGGGCTAGGGGTAGTTTACAGATAGAGCACATGCTTAGCATGTGCAAGGCCCTGGATTCAACCCCCCGCCCCTTAAAAAAAAAAAGAATCCATCAGCAAGGGAAAATGGGTGACATGAGTGTAGGTGAAACAAGATTGGTGTTTAAGGGGCTGGGGTTGTGGCAAGGCCCTGGGTTCGATCCTCAGCACCACATAACAATAAATAAGTAAAATAAAGGTATTGTGTCCAACTACAACTAAAAAAATAAATATAAAAAAATTAAAACAGATTGGTGTTTAACATATTAGTTTAATATATGTTTGAAAATTTCCATTATAAAATTTTGAAATGCATACCTCTTGGTCCAGTGGTTCCTAAACTCAGATATGTACAAAGGATATTAATAGAAATTATGTTTATAATAAAAGGAAAGGGTAAACAATCTAAATACCCAACAAAGTAATGGGTAAATAAATTATGGCACATTCATTTAATGGAACACATGGAGTATTTTAAAAAATCATGTTTCTGAAGAATATTTAATGCCATTGAAAAATGCAATATACATGTTATATGAAAATGCAGGTTATAAAAGTTATATTCAGCATTATTCCATTTTATTTAAAATATATAATAAACAGAAGTAAAATAAAATACTAAAATGCTGGCAGTGGTAAACTCTGTAGTAGGATTACAATTTATTTTTTTCCCCTGCTGGGGATCAAATACAGGGATGCTCTACCTCTGAGCTCTATCTTCAGCCATTTTTTATTTTTGAGACAGGGTCTCACTAAGTTGCTTAAGGCCTTGATAAGTTGCTGAGGCTGACTTTAAACTCATGATACTCTTGCCTCAGCCTTCCAAGTCACAGGGATTACAGGCCTGCACCACCATGCCCGACACTTTTATAATATTTATTTATTTATTTAGATGTAGATGGACACAACACCTTAATTTTATTTATTGACTTTTATATGGTATGAGAATTGAACCCAGTGCCTCATACATGCCAAGTAAGCCCTCTACCACTGAGCCACATCCCCAGCCCCAACTTTTTTTACATTTTAAAAGAGGAAAATAGTTGTTTGTTTCCTTTTGGTATTTTGCATTTTTCCAGATTCTCTTTTTTTTATTGGTACTGGGGATTGAACCCGGGGTCACTTTACCACCGAGCTACTTCCCCAACCTTATTTATTTATTTATTTAGAGATAGGTTCTTGCTAAATTACTTAGGGCCTTGCTAAGTTTCTGAGGCTGGCTTTGAACTTGCAATCCTTCCATCTCAGCCTTCCAAACCACTGGAATTACAGGCTTGGGCCACTGCACCCAGTTTCCAGATCCTTTTTTCTTTTGTTGTTTTATTTTTAACCCTACAAGACCTGTAGAACAGCTCTTACTATATTTTCATGGACCCCAAACAGTATATTTTCAGACCCAGATGGGACCTTAGAAGTTAAAACTGATTCTCCTGTTATTTACATGAGGGCACTAAGGATCAGAGAGGGGAAGTGACTGGCTTAACGTCAAAGACAAAATTAGTGTGGGAGCCAGGACTAGAGTCCCCTGAGGCTGACTCCAGGGATCTTTCACTGCCCATAGAACAAGGGATCCCAGTTAAACTCAGTTCCTGTCAGAGACCACGAATAACCGACCCCCCCCCCCCAGCCCTGCACCCTCCTGCTGAGATCCAATGGTGGGGAACTGGGGGGGTGTCTCATCAGTTTTGGATAAGCATTCCACCTCGGAGTTACACCCCCAGCCCTATGACTGACATCTTGAATTGGATGCCCCGAAGATGGACAATTGCCCTGACTTCTAATCATGGCTCTATCCTGGCGAAGGACTGAACCCTCACCTTAATCCAGGACATAATGGATCCCTCAACTCCATACAGATACCCATCTTCCAAAGTGGGTCAGCATCTGACTCCAGATCTGTGTTGTACAATGAGCCCATTCTCCACCCCCTTACCGCATCGTACAAATCTGTATGGGTCAAGGGTGGCACTTTCTTATAGGCAGACATGGTAGCTTTTTTAAAATATATTTTTAAAGTTGTTGTTACACCTTTATTTATTTATACGTGGTGCTGAGAATCGAACCCAGTCCCTCACACATGCCAGGCAAGTGCACTAAGACTGAGTCCCAGTCCCAGCCCCTAACATGTACCTTTTAAGTAGAAGGACAAGGGCAAGTTCAGAGCTTTAACGGACAGATGATGCTCAGAGCCAGCGTTGGAACTTAGAGAAGAGTCTGGGTTCTCTTGAGAAAACCTCTCCTATCAGTTCATGGGGTTATCAAGAGCCCTCAGCCTGCTGGATCAGAAAGGCCAGGCCCAGAGGACTTTCCCCAGATCCCCTGAGTTTGCTGAGAGAAGGGAGCAGCCCAGCTCAGGGCGGTTCTTGAAAGGCCTTTGGGAAGCAGGGGCGGGGCGCAGGGGCGGGGAGTGTTGAGAGAGCTGCTGGACAGGCGCCAGAAGAGATCCTGGGAAAAGAAGATGCGACCGGTGATGTCTCTTAAAGGAACTGGAGTGACAGAAAGGAATGGACAATCCCATTTTCATCTCCATCCCCAGAAGCTCTGTCAGAACTTCTCAGTGCTAGGAACCACTGAGGAGTTTAAGGAGACTTTCCAGGGTTAGGAGGTTCCTAAAACGGGAAAGGAAGTTCCCTTTCAGCTAGGAAATTGGACCACTCATGCATCCCTTCGTTCCTCAGTTCTCCCATCTGTACAATGGAGCCCCAATAGTCTTTCTGCTTCTGCGTCCTGGAGTAGGGGATAAGGCGAGGGGTAAGGATGCATGACAGAATCTGGGTACAACGTGCTTGAAAGCATCTGTAGTTTCAGCCCCAGCTGGGAGGTAAGGTAGCATTCAGAGAGTTAAATTTTGGATCCTTGACTGCAGGCACTGGAAGACTGGGCATTTGGCCTAGGCCTTTTTAAGGGCTTGACACGGTTCCCTACCATCCTCAGCTTAAAATTCCAGGGGCCCTGGTTGGGGGAGGGTTTCAACCCCTGCCCCTCAATCCTTCCTGACCTGGTAGGGGAGTCCTATCCCTATTGTCACTACTCAATGATTTTTTTTTGTATCAGAGATTGAACCATGGGTGCTTAACCACTGAGGAACATCCCCAATCCTTTTTATTTATTTTTTACTTTGAGACAAGTCTCACTAAGTTGCTTAGAGCCTCTCTAAGTGGCTTTGAACTCATGATCCTTCTGCCTCAGCCTCCGGAGCTGCTGGGATTACAGGCATGCATC
This sequence comes from Marmota flaviventris, assembly GCF_047511675.1. NCBI lineage: Eukaryota > Metazoa > Chordata > Mammalia > Rodentia > Sciuridae > Marmota > Marmota flaviventris. The sequence continues at coordinate 112,151,042 of NC_092518.1, read as the reverse complement.
CCCACGGAAATGGGTCACCACCACAATGGCTAAAGATTTCCCCCCCCAGTATTATGGATTAAACCTAAGGGCACTCTTCCACTGAGCTAACTCCCCAGCCCTTTATTTATTTATTTAGATAGGGTCTCACTAAATTGTTGGGGCTGGCCTCAAATTTGGAATCCTCCTGCCTCAGCCTCCCGAGTAGCTAAGATTACAGGCATGTGCCACCACACCTGGTTTCATTGCTCAAAGATTTAGATGACTCTTCTGTGCTTAGCTTTTTGCCAAGTGGAAAGAAATGGCCCTGTCTCTGAGTCTCTGGAACATTGCAATCCAACACTTCTTGGTTTGAAGTTTCTGAAATCTAGAAAATGGGCACTTTCTAGATGTAATTGTGTATGTGTATGTTTTTTTTGTTGTTGTTGTTTTGTTTTGGGGGATGGGGAGTTGGGTGGTCAGAGGAGGTGAAGTAGATAAAGGGGTTGAGGAGGGAGGTAATGTTGCAGGCATTAACATGCCAAATAGATTTCATTTCCCCTCCCACAAATACTTAGAAAAAAAAAAAAGACCCAAAAAGCTTCAGAGTAGCTTCAGGGTGAATTTTCTGTGGTTTGGGTTTTTTCAAATCCTAGTTAGACCTGTGCCCACCTGGGCGAATGAAAGAATAAAAAGGAGAGATCAAGGAAATATGTGAATCTCCTTTTTACCTCATGGTCTTTGTAGAAAAGATAGCAGTAGCAGCAAAGATAGAAACCCATGAGACAACATGGAGGAAACAAGAGGACCAGGGGAAGAAAAAAGAATCTGACCACATGTCTTTCCTGAAAGACTTTCCTTTATTTCTCTCTAGCTGAAACTGTGAGTGCAAGGAGCTTACAGTGTGGTCAAGAAAACAGCTTATAAGAAACAACTGGAGAACAAGGAAAGAGAGCAGAGCATCAAGATTCAGGTTTCAAAAAATCAGATTTTTTTAAAAAAGTTGAAGAGTGTTCACAATTGGTGAATTCTCTGGAAGGAGGTGAGACTTGAACCTTGCCTTGGAGAATTTAGGTGTAGAGAGTGGTAGGGAAGGTGTTCCAAGCTGAACATCATTAATGAATGGGGGGATGGTAGGGGACCAGGTGGTATTAAAAAAATCAAGGGATGCAAAGAGCAAGGAGATAGTAGCCACCAAGGCAAAAATGGAGGGTGGGGGTTTCAAGGTCATTGTACAGATCTGAAGAGAATGTACTGTATTTGTGAGAGCTAGGAAAGAGTCTTTGAATTGCTTCTGAGAACTACAGGGACCTAGGAGATGCGGGGCGGGGGGGGGGGGCCTTTCCTTCTTCCCTCAAATCCTGGGCCTAGCCTCCAGCCCCCAACCCCTGCACTTGCAGGGCTAAGAGGTGATTTATGAGCTGAGGAGATCCATCCCAGAGACAAAACTCAGTGTTGTAATTATTTTACAATCGTACTGTGAACATGCAGGTCACTGTGTGGGCATGCATGTTCATATATGTGTGCATACTATTCTGCCAAGAGCATGCACAATGTGTCTTGTATGCTGTGAAATGGAAACAGAGCAGGGGGCAGCCTTTTTGGCTCCCTTTGAGATGGGCTTCAGGGCACAGTGAGAAGGGCATAGGACTTGGATTGGAATCCCAGCTCTGCTATTGCCTGATTGGATAAATCTCTTCACCTCTCTGAGCCTCATTTTCTCATCTATAAAATGGATATAATAACAGTACCTGTTTCAAAGTTGTGGTGAGGGTGAAATGAGATAACATGTCAAGCACCTGGCTCATAATAGGTACAGAGGCATGCTCAGCTTTTTAAATCATTTCCCCACTCCCCCATCCCATGTCACCCACAGGAGCCTACCCTGCAAGCCTGAACACCCTCCATTCTCCATCAAATCCTGGCTTCTTTGTTCAGTGCTATTGCAGATAGTGCTAGGCACTATCTGCTAGGGTTAGAGTGGGGTCAAGTGGGGCACAAACACATGAAGCAGAAACAAATATGGCAAAACCTCTGGACAGTTGTAGAATCTAGGTGATGGGGGTTGGTGGTATCATCCACTTATCTTTACATGTTTGAAACAAACTACAAAAAGCAATAGGAGCACTTCTTGTCCTCAAGAAGGTTACATCTAGCTCACAGGAGAGAAAAAAATGTCTCCAGTGGAATGTGCAAAGGGGGGCCTCAAAAGGTGCACAGTCCTATAAACCCATAAGGGTTGGGGAGCTGACTTCAGGTAGAGGACTGTGAGCAGCTTCCTGGAAGCAGGGTCAATTCAGTTGGTCCTCTGAGGATAATTTGATTTCCAGAGGACAAGGTGGGGAGGGGGAGAAGGGTGGTTGCAGTGGTCTAGGCTAGGACAGCAGTTGCCAAAAGTAACGTCTCTGGGACAGAACCTGCGCTTGCAGAACTGCAGTTCAGTTGGGTGTGGCCAGAGGGAGAGCACATTAACTCTTTAGCTGAGGAGAGGTCTTCTGAGATCAGGTAACCACCGTTCGCCAGTGAAGTGCAGAGCCAGGAGGGGGCCTATATCAGGATTCAGCTGGAAGGTGCAGCTGAAGGAGAATGGAGTTTGAGAAGTAATCTGGTTGCTGGACGGTGGGTACTTCAGGTACTGGGGAGGAGAATGCCTGTTTGGTAGTGGTGGGGAGTCTACTCAGGACTCTGAGTTCAGGACAGAATTTTACAAGGAGGCAAAACTAAGCATGATGGGTCCTGAAGCCTTTCTCTTGTTCATGTCATCTCAACCTTCAGGCCAGAAATCCTCTCAAAATCTGTTTTGTTCCTTTCTGGGAATGGTGAGGACCTTTTTCTTTTCTTTTTTTTTTCTTTCTGTTTTTGCAGTACTGGGATGGAACTTAGGGTCTTACACATGCTAGACATAAGTTGCTCATGCTGGCCTCGAAGTGGGATTCTACAACCTCAGCATCCCAAGCAACTGGAATTACAGGCTACCACACCCTGCTCCTTAAGGATTGTTTTTAAGTTGAAAAGGCTAGTATAGCTTGGTGCAGTGGTCTCGCCTGTAATTTCAGAGGATTGGGAGGCCGAGACAGGAGGATCAAAAATTTTTTTTACTTATTTATTTTTTTTTGTTTTAGGTGAACACAATATCTTTATTTATTTTTATGTGGTGCTGAGGATCAAACCCAGTGCCTTGGGCATACCAGGCCAGCGCACTACCACTTGAGCCACACCCCCAGCCCCAAGGATCAAAATTTCAAAGCCAGCCTCAGCAACTAAGTGAGGCCCTAACCAATTTAGCGAGACTCTGTCTTAAAATAAAAAATAAAAAAGGCCGGCCGATGTGGCCCAGAGGTCAAATGCCCCTGTGTTCAATCCCCAGTAACTAACACACACACACACACACAAACACACACACACAAACTAGTATGCAACTAACCCATCTGGGGATGGGGACAGGGTGGCAGGTTTAATCACTATCAGCTTAATTCCTTAGCTATGCAGAAGGAATCCTCTAAATTTACCAACCTTTCAAGTAGAGAACAGACTCTTCTGGATCAGGAAGAGAAGAGGAGAGAAGGCAGGAATGTCCACAAAGGAGCACCCAGCTGGTAAATGAAGAGGATGAGTCTCTTTGGCTGGGCACAGGCCTTCTTGGCAGGTGACTGGGCAGACAATGGACTCCAAAGGGAGAGGGTGGGGCAAGGCAGCACAGACCAACAACTTATTCATCTAGGCCAGTTATTTCCATCAGGAGTCCTGTACACCATTCCCTGTCCCCTCTCCAACACAACACTGTGCCTCCTCTCACTACCTTGATCACCATAACACATGAGAAGGAGGAGGTAACCAAGAACAGCCCACAACACTCTCTACAGGATGGAGCCAGCCTGGCTGGGGAAGGATACCCAGGATAGCTGGTCCCCACCTGGAAAGCCAGCTTACCCCAAGCTTCTTAGGCAGGTGTCAGGAGAGAGGATCCTATAATTCAGCAACCCCAGACAGAACAGTGGGTCTTAAAGGGCTGGAGTGAATTCCAGGTTAAAAGGACAGCCTTAAGGACTTAGAATTAACCAATCAAAAGCATGCCTTTGCCAATTGTATTTGGGGGATCTGGGGACACCAGACATTTGTGCCTGTGGGCTGTGTCCACCTTGTATGGCTAATAATCTAGCAACAATAAGTCAATTCTTTTTCATCTCTTTCAGAGTATCTACTATGTACAAGGCACCTTATATTATTGATAACAGTCAATAAGACATAGAATGCTTACATTATGGCAGGCCCAGTACCAAGAACTTTACTTGTTAGCTCATCCCCATAGCAACCCTATGTTGTAGGTACCATTATCATCCCCATTTTACAGAAAGGGAAGCAGAGGCTCAGAGAAATGAAATAACTCATTGAAGACTATACAGATAACAACTAAAGCAGGACTCAAACTCAGGTCTTGTCAGCTCCAAGTCCACATACTATGTGCTTGACCTGCCCACTATATAGCCTCCATCATGCTTTGCTGTCTTGTTCCTCACTACACGATGTCTTATCCCAATTAGTAGATTAGTCATGTGTTGACACTTCTACTCTGAGTCTAATGGCTTGTTTATTTAACTGATGGATGCTGCTCCCCATTTGAGGCTATTAGCATTTAAACAAAACAAAACAAAACTGTTGAGCCTGGCAAAGTGACACTGTGTTTACTGTTTTTCTCCCAGTGTTAATTGTGAGCATTTTTCAAATATGTATTTTGATGTGCTAACAGTCCCTAAAGAAAACTGCAGAACAGTTTAGTAATCCTCTCCTACAACTTCAGCCCCGCTCCCCTTAATCTCCTTGGTGAGGGGGAGAAGTCTTGGCTAGCAGGGGGAAGACCAATGGTGACAGTCTCAATCTGAATAATCAGGGGCAGAAGTACTGGGCTGGGCAGGCAACTCTGACCTTGGGGGCTGAGCCCTTGAGTATCTCCCCTCCATGCTTGGGGAGGGAATTTGGTATTTCTTTTCAGGACAATAAGAACATCTGTGCCAAGGCAGAGGAGGAGGCTGGGCTCTCCGAGGCATCTCTGCCTGAGTCTCTTGACACTGTCTGATTGTTACTGTTTCAGTTTCTGCTTGGATCACTGACCATGTCCATTTAGAACAGGCTGGCTTGGGTGAAGACAGTATAGGGCTGAAGAAGGACAGAAAAGACGGCTGGGAGTGGGGATATGAGGTGGGCAGAAAGTTTAACTAACTTTAAAGTGACCAGGTTGCAAAAGAACTTATGCAAAGTACAGGGTGAATTTTGCACCCATAAATATGAGGAAGGAGGCCTTCCACTGTTTCCCCTCTCCAGGAGTAACTGCTGCTAATGGAGTCGTTCGGTTTGCTTGCAGCCTCCCTTTTCTGACAGATTGGGGTTCAGCTTGACCTGTGGGTAAATAGATGAAAAGCTACAGGCTCCATCCTTATATGGGACAGTCAGCTTCACATTGAAAAAAAAAAAAAAAAAAAACTAGCTACTTCCTTCCTCCAAGTTCCAGTTGCAAACTGGAGTTAAAGTCCAGAGTATATAGCACCCTGCAAACTCATTCCCAGCACTGAATAGTCACATCATGCACTATGTTCTGATGGTGACAGTAGCCATATCTGGCACCAGCATGTCAGCCTCCAATTGGATGAGCTGAGGCAGCTCTTTAGTTTCTTCTTCATTCTGGACGTTCAGTCCTGGAACTGGGAGTTCTGGGGACCAAGAGGTAGGCATCTGCTTCCTGCATAATTAGTTTCATCAGTTTCAAAAAGCATTGATGGCCCATCCCCTTGGGCATCATGCTGTGCCTGGCACGAGCTAGTAATCTCGACCCAGTCCTGGCCCTCGCGAGTTTACAACCTTAAGTCACACAATAACTACACAGATCTCAAAGGCGGGTAGTTAACAAATACATCCACTTATCCGCCAATCACAAGGGGTCCATTGAGTGAGCCACGGTGACGAACAGGGCCCCCCCCCCCCCCTTCAAAGAACTTCCAGTCTGGAGAGTAAATAGGTTAAGACTAAGTGAGGACTTGGGGAAAGGAGAAGGTGCAGGTGAGGAAACACGGTCAGCGTGGGCATCACCGAACGTACTTTTTAAAAAAGTGCCTATTGGCATGTGGCTGGATTTTCTGCCTACTTAGGCCACCTCCCTTACCCAGGGTCGAGGGTTTAGTTTTGGTCCTCCATTCGTTGTAATACAAAGAGCCAGAGGCAAAGTCACAGCGTGGCGTGGTGGGAAAAATCCCGGGCAGGGAGGCAAGGGACTTAGGCGCTGGGCATAAACTCAATCTCTCTGGGTGGCCGGGGCGTGTCGCCCTTGCCACCCCGAGCATGACGGTCCAAAGCTAAGGTCCCTTAAGGCTCATTTTAGGGACCTTCTCTCAACCTCGCTCCTGCTAGGCGGGAGTCCCCAGCAGCGCGCTGTGCGGAGATCCCCCAGGTTTGGGGCGGAGACCGGAGAAAGCTCCGGGTAGTCATCCCTGGCGGTCGGGTCGCGGCGTTTCCTCAGGGCGCGCCGGCCAGGCCCGGGCTGCGGGAGGAGCTGCGGCCGGCCCGTCCCCCAAACACTTCCGACGGGCGCCTGCGCCCCGGGCGGCTTCCAAGGGCCTGGCTGGGCGTGAGCGACCCAGCTGGGCCCGGGTTTGTGCTCTTGGGTCGTGTGCCTGCCCGTGCGGTACCTGCGGCCGCAGGGAGCAAGGTTCCCCCGAGGGCGGGCCGCACGCCGCACTGGGCCGGGCCGCTGCATAGCCTGGGCAAGCGAGCGAATGAGGCGGGGCGGAGGGAGTGCGTGTGTGGGGAGAGCGCGCGGGAGCGCGAGCTTGCCGGCCCGGGAAGGGTGGGTCGGGGAGCAGCGGCGGCAGCGGCGGGAGGAGCGAGAGGGGAATGAGGGAGGTCGGTCGGGCTGGCGGGCCGAGCCGCGGGGGGGGGGGGAGGGCGGAGCGCCGAGGGCGGAGATGGGGCGGCGGGAGGGAGGGGGCCAGCGGGGCGCGGCCAGGGGGCGGGGCGCCAGGACCTGGGGAAGATAAGAGCGTGCTCGCTGGGAGCGAGGGCGGGAGTGAGGGAGGGGCGGGGGACTTAGAGACCAAAGAGGAGACAAAAGGACGGGGTGGGTGGGAGGGGCATAGAGAAACGGGGGTAGGGGAGGGGCGCCAGGGGACGCCTCAAAGGGAGGAGTGTGTGTAGGGGGGGCACGGTGTGGGTGGGGCTTAGAGAGGGACGTGAAGGGACAACATAAGAAGGGAGAGCTGGGGTACGGAGAAAAGGGAGGGGGCAGGAGTGCCCCACCACGCTGGCCACGAAGGGGAGGGGAGGCTAGGCTGCGAAGGGGAGGCCACTAGGAGGACCGGCCACACACGGGGAGGTGGGGTCCCAGGGATGGACAGTCCCCGAGAAACGAGGGCGCTCCAGGCTCGGGAGGGGAAGGGTGAGCAGACTCAGGGAAAAGGAGTGCTGCGAGAACCCGAGGGTGGAGGCGGATGGGCGTGTGTGGAGCGCTGAGGGCTGGGATTTAGCGCTGCTGTTTGGGATGACCAAAAGACTACAGTTGGGGGCTGCACAGACGGGACGGGGCTACCAAGGCAGGATGAAAACTGCCCAGGGGAAAGTGGAACCTACTAGGGCTAGAGAAGGGTGGTGGGGGCGGCCTCAAGCTCGGCAGGAAGGCGCCACCACCGCCCTCTGCCCGTCCCCAGCGTGCCCCGCCCCGTCCGGGGGCCCTAAGGGCAGCGGCCTGGGCCGTGGGGGAGCCGAGCCAGGGCGGTACCATTTGGAACAGAGAGGGGGGCTTGGTGGGGAGGAGGAGCCAGGGGTCAGAACCCTGTTGGGGGCGGGGGTGGCGCCACACCCTGGGAAAAAGGCTTGGGCACATCCAGAATGGACCAATCAGCGAGCAAGGCCAGGGTGGCGTCAAGGGGCAGCTCTGGCCAATGGGAAAGGAGAACACTTCGGAGGTTCGGAGGAAGAAAAAAAAAAAAAAAGCCCCACGAAACAACAATTGAATCCGTTTGGGGGTTTGGGGGCTGGGATGGGGCATCGTTTATAGCACTTTCTAGCGCCTGCCCTCCCCTTTGAATGGGGTCGCTTGCATCACTTCTGGGCTGTGGGGAGCAAATGGAACTGAAGAGGGTCCCTGAAAAGTACACAGTGGATTGGCAATTTACTGGGGGCACTTGACTAGGCACTTCAGTTTGCAGGATGGAGGTGACAGCTTTGTACTCAAGAGTGAAACGGAATATTGAGATGTATAAAACGGAGTCTAGAGTGGCCAGGGGTCCCCATTCCCTACTGGCTACAAACTTAAGTCAACCAGCAAGCAGATCATGGCTAATCTCAGTAGGTAACTTAAAAATACCCTTTGGGCACTAAACACTGCTCAACATATTCATTTCCCTTGCCAGCCAGTCCCAGGTAGTTCCTGAGGATAAGCATGTTAGGGACCCACACAGCTGGGAAATTCATGTGGCTTTTGGCTTCAGAGTTAGCCTATGGAGTCCTAGTCCCTATTTGCTAATTCATTGTGTAATGCTGGCTACATCACTCTTTTGCCTATAAAATCAAGGCATTAGGACTAGTTACCTTTGAGGTATAAAAGTTTTGGAAGTGATTTGGAGAATGGTGTGCTTGGCAAAGGAGGCTTTATGGGGAGGAGGAATTGCAGCAAACTTGGAAATGTAGTGTTAGGTCCATAGATTCTAAGTGTCTCTAAAGCTCCTGAAACTGTATATAATATGGTACATGGATTTGTACCGTTTTCTGGGGAGGGCTCATAACTTTCAACAAATTCTGAGGGGTCTGTGACACCCAAGTTAAGCCATTTGGGTCTTAAAAGTCTTGTGTGTGTGTGTGTGTGGGGGGTCTATCTCCAAGGAAGTAAAGCATGGTATGTCCTTTTTAAGTGAAAGTTTCCCAAATCCCTTGTTAAGACATGTGGCTATAGGGGCTCTTTCTGTTTCTTGTCATGCAAAGGAAGGCAAGTTCCTCTGAGCTGAGAAGCCCACAGGAACTATGATGTAGCCAAGTTCTGCTTGAATAAAATGTACTGTGAATCACTGTGAGAACTGAGGAAGGAAAGGGAATAGAGGTTTACATCTGAAATGGCACCTACAGTATCTGTAAAGAATAAAACCTCAGTTTTCTTATGATGAAAGAGTATAAAATTACTAGAGTAATCTGTATGAGCAGGAAGCTCACACAAAGAAATGACAGTAGCTAGACTTGGGATAGAATGGAACTTCAGCACCATCCTGGTTTTAGGATTAGTCTAGGGCAGACTTCAACTGCATAGTGTATGCACCTTGTTTCTAGATTAAAGATTAGTAGTTTATCACTATCCTCAACTCTTCAAACTTGTTTATGGTGGAGCGTACATAACATGTGACACGTAACACCGCAGACGAGGGTAAATTTTCTCTACTCTAATATAGGACCAACTATATGTCTTCATAAGAAAATGAGGTTCCCCTGACAAGTGCAACTTGAGAAATGTGAAGCTGGGGCATCTAAAGGTGTCAGACTAGAAGAAAACAATTCCACTGGGAAATAACACAGAATATATTCCAGTTAATAGATAAAAATGCCTTTATTTCTAACAGGTGGCTTATATTACACCCACATATGCAAAGCTAGTTTTGGAATTGATCCTGCAGCAGAGCAACCAAAGGTCCTGGGTACCACGGTATTTCTCCTCTGGCAACTCAATCTATAGAGCTTTTCTTCAGCTGTTTTTTGTGATGTCCAGAGAGTCGTTTTTGATTGCTCTGTACGATAGAGATGTCCGACCTTGAGGAAGAGCGATAGCCTACATCCTCTGCTTTTATCGGCTTAATGATATGACCTGGTTTGGTGACAACCTTGGGAGTGGTCAGCTTTTGGAAGGCCCTCTGGGTGTTCCACATGGATCCTATAGGGGTCTGGATGGTCCTTTCAAATTGCTGATAGTGGGTGAATGGATATGGAAGCACCCGCACCTGGTAAGGAAGGAAGAGGGATCTGGTGAGTCAGGCCTCTAATGGTAGCTCATTAGGTACTGTTTGGGCACAGGTCACAGTTCTATGTGACAACCTCAAGGGAGTGAAGCTACTGAGAGGCCAAGGCATCCCAGTGTTCCTGTCTCACCTTAGGAGAACCAATCTGCTTGAGGATATTGGGGAGTAGATGTTACCTTGGGGAGTAAGGTAGGTCAGGACCTCCCTGGCCCTCAAAGATTTACCCAACAGTCTAGGGATTGAGAAATCCTGGAGACGGCTCCTGTCTAGCTATAATTCTTCCAAGGCTGCTGTACCAGGGTAGTAGCTACTACATAACACTGTGACTGCAAGAAACATTGGAGCATTTGTATATCCCCATGGATTTTAAGATCCTTCTACCCTTCTCAAGCTTGGTATTTCCTTTTCTTACTTGATACTAGGGGCTGAACACAAGGGCACTTTACACAAACTCCTGAGATCTATCCCCAGTCTTTCATGTTTTGAGACAGAGTCCCCATTAAGTTGCTGAGGCTGGTCTTGAACTTGTGGTCATCTTGTCACCACACCCAGCTCTCTCTCTTTTTGTGGTGCTGGGGATTGAACTCAGGGCTTGTGCATGCAAGGCACACACTCTACCAACTGAACTATATCCCCAGCTCCACACCCAGCTCTTTTCCTTTCCTTTTTTTAGTGCTGGGGATTGATCTCTGGGCCATACACAGGCCATGCAAGCATTCTATTACTGAGTTACAACTCCACCCCTCCTTTCCTTTTGATGGACTGAGAAATGCAAAGTTGGGGATTAAGGATTGAACCCAGGGATACTGAGCTACATCTCTAGTACTTTTTGAGACAGGGTCTCACTAAGTTACTGAGGATTTCACTAAATTGCTGAGTCTGACCTTGAACTTGTGATTCTCCTGTCTTGGCCACCTGAGTTGCTGGGATTACAAGCATGCATCATTGCCCCTGGCTCCTTTTCTAAGGTTGATGTTTTAAGGAACCCAAAGATATACTTTTGAATCCTGAACTCTACCAGACTGTTGTGCTCAGCTTCACCCTCTATTGGCATCATAGAAGGCAGAACTGGAAGGTCCTAGATTATTGGCCTTAAGATTTGGCTTAGACAGGGGAAGTGATTTACCTGGGTAAATGAGGAATAGCGTGGGAGAACAGAACCCAGGGTTCCTGTTTCCTTGCCTGGTATTCTTCTCCACTCCACCATATTGCTATCTTTAGACATGTAAATAATCTGTAAATATTCCTCTAATGGCCCAAATAGGAAAAAAAAAAAAAAAAACGTAAGCAGAAAAATGGGACAGGAGAGCTGGGATGTAGTTAGCTGCTGAGGACTACCTGGTGGCCCTGGTAGTAATGAACCAAACAGATTCTCCTTAGATTAAGGTAATGTCTTATTTGGGTTGATGCTTGATCTATGCACATCACCAAGGGCAAGGGAAAAAATTCACCTGCAGGAATCTCCGCTTCCCAACCTTGAAGCACTTTATTCTAAGTATACACTGAAACCTGCAGTGCATAGCTTATTTAAAAGGTCATGGCGGCACACACCTGTAATCCCACTGACTTGGAGGCTGAGGTGGGAGATGGCGAGTTTGAGGTCAGCCTCAGCAACTTAGTGAGACCATGTACCAAAATATTTTTATATATGTATTTTTTTTAATATTTAATTTTTAGTTGTAGTTGGACACAATACCTTTATTTTATTTATTTATTTTATGTGGTGCTGAGCATTGAACCCAGGGCCTTGCACATGCTAGGTGAGTGCTCAACTACTGAGCCACAACCCAAGCTCCCAAAATAAGTTTAAGGGGGCTGGGGATATGGCTCAGTGGTACAGCACACCTGTACTCAATCCCCAGTACTGAGAAAAATAAAATAAAAAATATAAGGGAAATTCTTGAAGAACTATTTGGTAATCTGTTGTGACTGTATTAAAAAAATAGGGATGTGGCTCAGTGGTCTAGTGCCCCTGAGTTTAATCCCTGTTACCCCCACCCCCCAAAATATAAGAGCCCTGGTGGAAGGGAAGGGAAGGTGATCTTTATTCAGGTCAATGGTCTGTCACCTGTCACCTATAATCCTGTCCCATTGAAGAACACTTTCCCCTTCCTTTATCCCTGTCTGTTCAACTGCTTATTTTCTAGTTATATATCCTCAGTTGGGATGACAGTGGCTAAAATTTCTGCAGTGATTAGTTCACAAAATTAGGATCAAATAGAGTATTATTAAAATGTATATTTTCCTCACCTCTGTACCTATTAAGTAGTTCTCCCCCCCCCCCCCAGGAGGGCAAATGTAACTCATTTCAGTATTGTACTGTCTGGGAACAGATCTCAGAAGTGAAGAGAACATAAAGGTCATCTAGTCCAATCTCATTCAAGTCCCCTTTACACATGCTCATACACCCAGAGCAGCCCATCTTATCTCTGGATCAGTGTTTCCCCTTGAATTCTGCCTCTCATCTATATTTGTTTTTGAGAGAGGGTCTATGTTGCCCATGCTGGTTTTGAATTCATGGGCTCAAGCAATCTTCCGGTTTCAGCCTCCAGAGTAGCTGGGAGTACAGGTGTGTGTCCCCACTCCCTGTTTGCCTCCAATACTCTTCAAGACTATGATAATACTCATATTCTTCTATCCTACATATATCCCTTGGTTGTTATCATGATACAATTTAGAATCCCTTCACTGTCCTTAACTGGTACGCATTTGTCTTCAGCCATCTTTCTTTCTTTTGGTACTGAGGACAGAACCTAGGGGTGCTTAACTACTAACAGGTGCCACATCTCCAGCACTTGGTGTATTTTATTTAGAGACAGGGTCTTGCTAAGTTACTTAGGGCCTTGCTAAGTTGCTGAGGTGGCTTTGAACTTGCGGATCCTCCTTCCAAGCTGCTGGGATTAGAGGCGTATGCCACCATGCCCAGCTGAGCCAGGCAGTCAAGAGAGCAAGTAACTAGAGAGCTCTTTAAGTCTCACCTGATGAGCTGCTGCATGGATATTGCGCTTCTCGTTGATAATCACATTTGGCAAATTCTTGTCTTTTCTTGGAGGACCCTCAGGGGCTTTAATAAGAAACCTGGAAAGCAAAACAGTAGGACTACATGTATTAAGGACTTCGTTAAAAGGGAGGAAGGACACTTAGGGGTGAGGCAGGAGAATTTTGTGCTTTTCTGACAGAGTTTCTTCCTTATTGCCTGCCCTTTCCCCATCCCCCAGTACCAGGGATTGAACCCAGGGCTTCCCTCATACGTGCTAGGCAAGCAGTGCTACATCTGAATTACGTTCCCAGCCCCTTTCTTCTTTATTCTTACCGCCGTCTTTTCTTGGCACTGGGCTTCAGGCCCAAACCACCCCACTCGCCCCAGCCAGGCAGTGTTAGGTCCACATCCTTTGGCTTATTTGCCTCCACAGCTTCCCTCTTCTCTTTCAAGAAATCTTTGATGACATCATCCCCAGCAAAAGCTTCCTTTATCATCTGCTTTTGGACTCTTTCTTCTTCATCTTCCTGGGAAGAAACAGAGCAAGAGCTAGAGTTTGCCTTAAGAGCTGAGGTTCATGGTAAGGTTTGAATTTTGGGTCATGACATTTTAGCGCCCCCTAGGGGGAAGTGCTGAACAATGACTGTCTTGTAATACAAACCAATCAGTAGCCAATTTCCTTCTCTCTAGGGTAAATAGCCATAGCTCATTATCATATGAAATAATTTTAAACTTTCTGTAAGGAGGCTGCAGGGTGGAAGAAGGAATGGTCTGCCCTGGCAGAAGCTCCAACTGGTCTGGCCAGAGTGGGCTTCCTCCGGCTTACATTCCCAAAAAGCAGGTGTCTTACTTGAGCAGTTTCAATTGCTTAATTAGGGATCCCTGAACTAGATGCCACTGAGTGGCAACAGCTCAGTGACTCACTTTGAGTTGTCTTGCCTGGGATCTGGTCAGAACTTTGGGTGAATTCCCTCTTTCCTTTGAGGGCAGTTTTAGAGTACCCCAGGGAGGTTCTGGTGGCTGAGGATAAAGGATGTGGGGGTCTCAGCAATACCCACATATGCCTCCTCTAGAAAGCAGCTACTTCTATATTTGCATCTATTAAACTGCCACTGGAACCAGCCTGGTCCCATAATATTCTGGACCTCTCATCTACTGAAATGTGCCGCCAGCAAAACAAAGCTTCAGTGATTTTATTGCACGTGCAAGGACACTTTCTGCACCAGCTCTAATCCTCCACAATGGCCAATGACCCTGGCTCTACTCACCAATTCCTCTATTGTGGGAACTTCCAAAGACTTCACAGAAGGAGTTTTTGTAGTTAGAAGGTTCTGTAGATTAATCATTTGTTCCTTCTTTTTCTTCCCCTTAGGGGCATCTGGCTGATTATTTGGGTTCCTCTCTGTCCACTCCCTTTGTAACATAGATCTGGGAAGCTCCCTTTTTTGAGAACATTCTTCTTTGCTCAGCTCTTCTAGTTCTTCCAGAGTCTGTACTCGCTCTGGCCTCTGCAGCAAAATGGGCTCCTCCTCCTCTGGGGCAGATTCCTCTGTCTGGACTTGGAGAACAGTCCCTGCTGAAGTCACTCTTCGCTTCCTGGACTGAAGGTTTCCTTTGTTGAGTCTCTGAGCCAATGCCCTTACTTCAGATAATACCTCCTGGCTGCTTGAATCTAGGGGGAAATGAAAGCTGTCAGGAAAGGTTTGGACATTGCCTGGTCAATGGTTGCTAGGTACCATATATGACATTCTAAAAAGAACTAACGGAGGAAGAGAAGATTCTATATGCTAGATCTCCTGGAGAGTTCACTAACCACTACATGTCAAGCAGGAGGTAATAGAATTTTGTAGTTAAAAGCAGCATGTTGGGGGCTTGTGGCTATGGCTCAGCGGTAGGGCACTTGCTTAGCATGTGCGAGGCCCTGGGTTCGATCCTCGGCACCATATAAAAATAAATAAAGGTATTGTGTCTAACTACAACTAAAAAGCAGCATGTTGGGAAGCAGACACCTGAGTTCTAGTCCCATGCAACTGCTACATCAGAACTGGGGCTTAATTTCCCTGTATGGTATATCCTGCTTGAGAAGACTACTCAAAGCTTCATTTTTTAAAAACTCAGGGCCTAGCATACGCTAAGCAGGTACTCTACTATTGGATTATATTCCCAGTTTCCAAAATTTTTAAGAAGGGAGCCATTTTAACAGGTGGCCTCTGAAGCCAACTTCATTGTAATTTATGCTTTACTATTTGTAAAAACTTCCATGATGGTTTTGTCTTGACTCTAAAAGCCTCATTCCATCTTTTTTAAAAATTTTTTTTGAGGGGGTGGCTACCAGGGATTGAACTCAGGGGCACTCAACCATTGAGTCACATCCCCAACCCTATTTTGTATTTTATTTAGAGATAGGGTCTCACTGAGTTGCTTAGCACCTCACTGTTGCTGAGGCTGGCTTTGAACTTGTTATCCTCCTGTCTCAGCCTCCAGAGCCTCTGGGATTACAGGCATGGTACTGTGCCCGGCCTCATTCCATATATTCAAGTAGTATTTCATAATGTGCTATGATCCAGTCAAGAAGAGAAGAAGTAGCTACTTTCTAGAGTTGATGTCGCTCACACTTTCCAGTCGGGGACAAAATCTGAGCAAATCTTTCTAGTCTCAAGAGCCCTAAGGAAAACAGAGTGACAACACAGAGTACTTCTAAACTGCCTTTTGCAAAAACTCAAGTTGTCTCCAATCCCAAGTGGATCCTGCTTTGGCTTAAAGCCACTGCAGCTCCTGAAATCTGGCTTTGGACACCAGCCTCCCAAGTAGCTGAGATTAAAGGTGCATGCTACCATGCCCAGCTAAATAACCAATTTTTTAAAGGGGTTCAAGGGATGTTGCTGTGTTTTGTGTTCATATAGAGACTACCCCACATTTTCAGTATGCAGTGCTACTTTCCAAAATCCTCTCAGAAGTGACTACTTGTAACTACCTAATCCCAGAAATCTCCAGCTGAGAATCCTTAAGTAAAAGGTTCTCACAACACATTTTAAATGAAAGCAGTTTTTTTTTTTTTTTGATGGTGCTAGGGATTGAACCCAGGGCCTTGTGCATGCAATGAAAGCACTCTTACCAACTGAGCTATATCCCCAGCCCCATGAAAGCACTTTTAAAATAAAAATTTTACCATGTAAAAACAGATTTTTGTTGTCATCTAAATGTACTATTCCTATAGGAAATCAAATCAGACCTGAGAATCTGTCCAGACAGCCAGGGGATTTCTTAATGTAGGCAGTTTCCTAAGCAGGCTTTATGATGTCTGATTTATCTCCAGAATGAGGGCCCTGACCAATCACAACGGTGTTGCATTGTTCACATAAAATCTCTTCAAAATAATAGGAAAAAGTATACACAGAAACTGAAGCCAAGCCTGGTGGTGTACACCTGTAATCCCAGTAATGAGAGGCTGAGGCAGAAGGATCACATGTTCTTGGCCAGCCTCAGCTGTAGTGGGACCCTATCTCAAAATAAAAAATAGGAAGGGCTCAGTGGTAAAGTGCCCCTGGATTCAATCCCTAGTTACAACAACAAAACCTGAGAACATAATCATAATTGTAAAGTGCCATGTAGCCTGTAGAGCCATTCATGCCTATATGAAGTGCTAAAAATGCCACTCCTACTTTACAAACAATACAAATTCCAGCAATTTGAAGACATTTAATAATGTCTCAAAATCCACTTATGGGATTTCACTTCAGGGACCCAGTGCACTCCCTCTTAAAAGTCCCCAGAGCCTAATCACTGCACGTGTGGGTGGACACTTGTTTTTTCCCTTACAGTTCATCCCTAGCAATATGAGGTTGTCCCTTCTGCTTCATCGTACCTCACCTTTTGTTTCTTGTCTGCCCATGGGCTCAGCATCCTGCTTGAGCTCAGATCTTTTTCTAAGGGCTCGCCTTTCTTCAAATTCTTTCAACAAAGTTTCTTCCTCTGCCACTTGTCTCTCGTCTTCCTCACTTTCAGAAAACTCCTGGGCAACAGGCTCAGGCAGCCGTTCAGAGTCCACCTGGTTTTCATCCTCTTTTGAATCACTGTTGCAACTTCTGAGCATCCAGGGATTGGGTCCGTTTGCATCCATCTGTACTTCATTCACTACATCAGGGACAAGAGTTTCTTCCTCTTCTGCGCCTCCCTCCTCCTCACTCTCTGAAACTACCTGGAGTTTCTGTGTCAGTTCTTTGTTCTTAGCCAACTGTTCTTGCATAGCTTGTCGAGCCTAGAGGGAGTCACAGCAGGAGACAGACTTGTCATTAGCGACCACAATTACACCTTTCCTGGTTCATTTCTTAAAAGCTGTCTATTCTCCTTTTAATTTGATAAGTATTTCTTACTGATATCTACTATTTAAACTGTACATACATCACTGTGTTTGTAGCTATGAGATAAGATGGAAGACAAATTATTTGTCCCTAGGGAATCAATATATGACACACAATTTACAAAAAGCTCCTCCCCCCTTTGCTGGACTTGCCTTCAACGCTGTTTCCCTTTTCCACCTTGTTCCTGGTCATTTTCCTCTCTGCCTTAGAGATTTTTCTGATGGCTTTTTAGATTCTTGGTTTTCCATCCATCCTCATGGCTCTTTCCCAAATCTGCTTCTGCTAGCATCCTTATGGACTGATTTTTTTCCTTTCTTTCCTCCAATTTCATCTCTTCTGTCACCCTGATGGTCTCTTACCTCCAGATCATATTTGGCCATAATTGCCTTTGACTTGGCCCATTTCCCACTGTTCTGGTGCTTAAGGCTCATTCGCTCCTGGAAAGAAAGGACAGAGGGAGATCTTTAGTGCCTTCCCGAGAAAGTTGGGTTCAAAGAGAGGGAAGGTTAAGAGGCAGTCTCACCATCATTCTGGCCTTTTCAATTTTTTCCAGTTCTTCCAACGCAGCAGTTGGATTGACCTTCCGTAGCTGCTCAAATTCTTTTAGGGCTTTCTTGGCCTTTCCCTTCTTCACAATTTTGTGATATCTATAGGGTAAGAGGATTGGGAGGAAGAGCTGAGAGATTTAGTTGATGTCACATGCATAAGTACCCATGTTCTATATCCAAGTGGTTTCCCTATGCAGGGACCAGAAAGGATGTCAGAGTCAGCTGACTGTAGGAACCAGTTTGGGACCTGAGAGGACTAGCAGGACTCTTAGTCCCTGGAGCCAGCCCCTAGGAGCTGTCTTCTGCACAGTGGAGTCCCCTCTGCTTCTATAGCCCAAGGGAGGAACAGAATAAATTCCAAAGAGGTAAAAAGGCAGGAAGGAAGCTCTACTGGCTTCACTAGCTATGGAATTCAGAACTCATTCTGCAGAACCACTCTGTGATGCCTTGGAAGGGAGAGAAAGTTATTTAACAGTTCTTTTTGGCAAAATCATGCATAAAAGCCAAAGGAGGAGGAAAGGTTGTTTCCAAAGCAGGCAAACTATACAAGGTTGGTTTGGGGGAAAAAAAAGGCTAGTCATTACTATTTGGGAACTCTCTTATATGACCCACGTCAAAGATTCTCTACAAAGAATTCATGATCGGCTATGTCATTTTATTCCATGGGATCCAAGGCCTCTTTACTCTTTATTTATTTTTTTTAGTTGTTGATGGACCTTTACTTTTTATTTATTCATTTTTATGTGGTGCTGAGAATTGAACCCAGTGCTGCACACATGCTGGACAAGCACTCTACCACTGAGCTAAAATCCCAGCTCCAAAGCCTCCTTACTTTTTACTTTTTATTTTCTTCTCTCTTCGAGCCCTGGCTTCATAGTAGGATTGCAGAGCCCGGGCTCTCTGAAGCTCTGCTCGTCGCATCTTAGCCTAAAATGAATGACATTTACAATGACTCCTGGACTTGAGGGCAAATGTTGGGAGAAGCATAGCAAGCTTGGTTGTTCAAAGGGCCTAAGATGCTTACCTCTTCTAGGCTCATGGCTTTCAAAGAGGCTTGTTCCATAGGAGTCAGTAAAGGGTCTGTCACTGGCTGCTTGTTCTTATGGAGGAGGTTAAAAATTTCATGCTCCAGGGGAGTTCTTGCCTTAAGGAGACAATAAAACATTCTAAGTCTTAAGCCATTTTCTTATATCTTTTACTTTACATTCCTATGACTGTCTAATTTACGACACTATAATTGAAATCACAAAATGGATAGGATTGGCTGTTACAGCAAGAAAAGGTTCCAGCTTGGCTGTTCAGTGGTGTAGGCAAAGCCTTATTTTATTCTGAGTTTTAAAAAATTGCTTCAAGACAACTTTAGCAAGGGGAATCTGAGGCTTTCTAATACTCGCTAACACTACTGAGGGGCATCACTCTGTTCGGTTATCAATATATGTAAATCAGAATTCAATCTCCTTAAGAATCTATGTAGGATCCCCTTAAGTCAGGAAAGAGAAATCAGTTTAGACAGTCAAAAACAAAATAATCCCTGTAATGTTATATATTTGAAACATAACTATTACCAGTTAGGAATCTCAGATTTTTTATCATAAGCCTTATTTAAAGGCTATTTTCTAGAGGGGAGAGGAAGTTAGATCATAACCATTATTTGCCACCAATGGTATGCCAGGAAATACATCTGCATAATGGCTCAGAGGGGACCCCCAACTTTTTGAAACCACAGTGAAACACTACAAATCCTGTATGTATGTGTTCTTGGTATTGTTAATTACCAATGAAAGCAAACAAGAAAAACATGGCATTCTTTGGTATACTCTACAAATTTAGTTTATGGCAAGTTGTGTGTTGCAATTTCCTGAGCACAAAAGGACACTACCTTAAAAAATATGACCTTCATGTAATTAGCCTGCTTCCTGACAGTTCAAATTTAACTCGTTTCCTAACTCTGGCTCCAATTCCTCAGTTTCCACTTAATTTTGCTAAACAGTATATATATATATACACACACACACACACACACACACACATATATATATATATACATATACATACATATATATATACACACACACACACACACACACATATATATATATCTATGAAACGAGTGAGCTGTAAGCATGTCAACAGAAGACTCCATTTGCTGCTTGACTGATACTGTGAGGATGACTAAAATAATCAGGCCAGTCAAGCCATGGTCTACCCTGACAAGGCACAAAGATAGCCCTAGGCAACAGAGCTAGTTTCAAACCTCACACATATATTATGTGTGGTTTTCTTCAATGGCCATATACATCATGGTCAGCAATAAATTTGTAAATATCTAGGCAAATGCATAAACACACATTATACGTTGCTATTGATTTAACCATAAACCTATTCTACTGAATAGTAAAGGTACATGTTTTTCCATTTTTCAGTATTTGCAGTAATGATCAATCGGACTATGAAGCGATTTATATCACAATGTTATACTCTCCCTTCAACTCACTTCAGTTTACCAACATTGATCCATC
This sequence comes from Marmota flaviventris, assembly GCF_047511675.1. Lineage (NCBI taxonomy): Eukaryota > Metazoa > Chordata > Mammalia > Rodentia > Sciuridae > Marmota > Marmota flaviventris. The sequence goes on along the minus strand of NC_092518.1, from coordinate 112,130,693 downwards.
AAAGCAAAAACATTCCAGGCACTTGTGAGGGGTGCCAGGAATATACAATTGATTAGGATAGTTCCTGTCCTTATAGAGCTCACAGCCTTTCAGAGCAGAGAAACAACACAATGAGTTACCTGTTACTCTCCAGGGGTAAGCATTGAGGAACAAACCATTGCTTCTGATTAGGAGGCAGGTGGACTGGGTGGGAATGGAAATGACTCTTTAAGTTAGGCTTTGAGGTTTAAGAACAATTCTTTTCGGAGGAGGGGAAAATCGACAGATGAGTATAAACAAAAACATGGATATCTGAAAATTAGTGGTATGTAAGAGAACCATGTGTTGTCCAGTGTAGCTAAAATGTTGGGTGCTTTTATTTCGCTCTCTATGTGGAAAATCTTTGATGGATTTTAAGTAAGAGAGTGACAACCAGTTTTGTGTTTCAGAAAAAAAAAATCCTGATGATTGTGTAGGAGATGTGGTAAAGTTTCAAATGAAAAGAGAGAAGGTATCAGTTAGGGTAGTGAAAAAAAAAAAGAAAGAAAGCAGGGATCTGGTTGCCACAACAGGCAGAATTTACAGGACTAGCACACTGCACTGTATGGGTGGAGAAGGAGACAGTTAAGCGGACAAGTAGGAATCAGATAACCAAGATTTTCAACCCCAAGTGCTCATGGTAGGGGGGTTAAGCTTTGAACTGAGTTATAGGATGAAGGTGGTGCTAAATGTTTAAGGAGTCTGGGGAAAGAAAATGTGAAGCTCACTTTGTGGGAGACCCAGGTGATGCCTTATTTGCCATATGGACTATGAAACTGGAGCTTAGAAAGGAGCAACACTGACAGCCAAAAGTCATGGAGTGCAGACAGCAAGAACAAAAAGGCAAGGGCTGGGGATTTAGCTCATTGGTAGAGTGCTTACCAAGCATATTTGAGGCCCTGGGTTCAATTCCTAGTATAGGGGAGGGGAGATTGGTGGGGGGCAAAAAGCCTTAAGAAAAGTTAGAGAAATAAAAAAAGTACCACAGGTATGACACAGAAGCCAAGGGAGGGGAGATTTTAAGAACACGATGTGTCAATGGTGTTGTCAGTTAGGCTGACGATTAAGAGGACATGTAGCAATTTGGAGGCCTGTCACTAAGGCCTTTTTTTTTTTAATAGCATTGGGAACTGAACCCAGGGTCTCACTAGGCAAGCATGATATCATTGAGCCATACCCCCAGCCCACTAATGTCCTTTGAGAAAGGTTTCAGTAGGAGAAGCAAGTGAGAGAATAGACCCAGAAGTGGAGATCAGCTCTTCCCAAAGCACATTCTTCATAAGATAACGAGATTTACTTCACTTTTTAAAAGCTGAAAATTCAGTTGGGCATGGTGGCACATGCCTGTAATCCCAGTGATTTAGTAAGCTGAGGCAGGAAGATGGCAAATTTGAGGCCTGCATCAGCAACTTAGCAAGACCCTGTCTCAAAATAAAAAGGCTGTGGCTCAGTGGTTAAGCACCCTTGGTTCAATCTCTGGTACCAAAAAAAAAAAAACAAAAACTGAACCTAGGGCCTCAGTTTGTATACTCTAGTTTAGATTAAGTCTAACAGGTGTCTTCATTATCTGTTTATAGTGTGTTAAGGTGCTGGTGTATGCCATGAATCTGCATTCTCTAGTTGGGGCATGTGCCATTTTCTAATAATGGACCCTCCCTATCTCCTGCTTTGAGGGCATATTGAAAGACTAAGATTTTGAGACACTCTGGGAAGTGCTGGTGTTGACTGACAGTGTAGGGAAGGAAAGAGAATGTGGAAGCACTTAGCAGTTTACAAATACTTACTCATGCATTATTCCATTTAACTCTTCTCAGCTAGAGTTAAACAAAACTTTAGGAAACTGGACCCAAACTACAGTGCAGACTTTTTGGTTCTCAATCTCTGGAAACCTAGTATATACCAGTTGTTGGTACTTTGCACTCTGAGGTGTAAGGACAGAACTGGGAGTTGTTAGCCAAAATGCTGAACTAAGCATTTCCTTCTCTCTCTGTACCACACTGGCATAATTTCTCAAAAACAAATTTTAGAGTGAATGAATGGCAAAGTATACTCCAAATATAGCCTCTGGGCCCCACTCCATCTTAAAGAGATTGTGCCATTCTCCTGAACCGCCATCTTGTCTTTAATAATCAACTTGGCATTTTCCTGCTACCTCTAAGATTACACTGTCATTTGGAAAAAGCAAGTGCAGAAGAATGTGTAGTAGCATACTACTACTTTTCTGATTAAAAAGGGGATAAACATGAATATATAAATAAAACTCTAAGTCAACAACAACAATAAAAACTTATGAAAGTGATTACTTCAGGTTGGGCATGGGAGTAAAACTGAGTAGATGGGGGATGAAGTGAAGTCAGGCTCATTATTATATATCCTCTATACTTCTTAATTTTTGAATCCTACAAATTGTATTACCTCTTATAACATATTTTACCTAAAGTTTCCCTTCATTCTGCAGCCACACTTTATACCTGATCTCTTTTTCATGTGGAAAAGGAAGCATCCTAGAAAGAGAATGGCAGTGACTTCAAAAACAACATAAGAAAACAGAGCTTATCCCCTTAATAATCAACTATTTGCTCAATTCTTAGCAATTGTGGCAAGTAATGTTTATTTTGATTAACTTTAATTGGCTCAACTTCCCAACACCTAAGACATTATCATTCCTGGATTTTTAGAAAGCATAGAGGAAAAGCATAAAAAGGTATCTATTCATGGTTCAGACACTCTGTTTTTGAATATTTTTCTTTAGGATAGATCATCCCTTTATAGACTCCACACCAATGGTGTACCAGAAAAGTAGGCTAGCTGTTTTAAAGCAGTTGTTCATAGACTAAAAATGGAGACTTTAGAGACCAACATAGGATTACTAAGTTATAATTTTGCCAAGAGCATAACTACCGTTCCACCCCATCACTTACTGCAACCATCGTTTCATTAAAAAAAAAAAAAAAAAAAAGACATTTTCAACACCATTGAATAACCTCATAATAAAGAAGAGCTGGCAACCTCATACCCAATCAAACACACATGCTCATGATTATCCTCTTGCTTCAGATGGATAAAAACTGTCAGGGTTCAGAGTTTGGGAAGCTCAGCTCTAAAATATCTTTTTCCCCCGACACAGTTCAGAGCCATAATGATTACTTGCTAAAGTTTATATTATAATCATATTATATTATAATGTGGTATTTCTTTATATGCAAATTTTGGGTTCATTTGTTCATATATCCTAAGGCATTGTTAATGCTACTAAGTTCCTGATTTCCCTAGGATCAAAATGTGGTTCTAAGTTCTTTTTTTTTGGGGGGGGAGGGGGAGGGGGTTGTATTGGGGATTGAACTCAGGGGGCACTTGACCACTGAGCCAGTGGTCTTTTTTGTATTTTTAAAAATTTGTTTTAGTTGTTGATAGACCTTTACCTATTTATGTGTGGTGCTGAGAATGAACCCAGTGCCTCACACATGCCAGACAAATGTGCTACTACTGAGCCACAGCCCCAGCCCTTTTTTGTATTTCATTTAGGGACAGGGTCTCACTGAGTTGCTTAGCACCTCACCATTGCTGGGATTACAGGTATGTGCCACCATGGCCGGCTTAAGTTCTTTTTTAAGAACCAGTGGATAAGAGGGCTGGAGTGTATCTCTGTGGTGGAGCATTTGCCTAGCATGTGTGAGACCCTGGGTTTGATCCCTGCCACTGCAATAAAACAAAGAAACTAGGGGATGAGAAAGAAACAGTATGTTTCCTTTTTCTTGGCAATTAAGATGTTTCAATACAAAAACAGAAATAACCAAGTGCTATGTACTATAAGCTAATGAAAAATGACTACAGAGATGTTGTGTGATTGGCTATTGCATAACTGACAATAAGATACGCAACCTCCTTTCTCCCTTTCTGACCTATAAAATTAAAATGACTCAAACTGGCATTTAGGCTTAACATTTCATTCAAAATAGTCAGACATGGAAATTTCCAATCCATGTAATCTCACCTATCAAGATTAAGGTTCATCTTGTCTTACTCACCTTCCAGCTACTGAACACATGTTCAATGGGAACAAAGGCCGACTGCTCCTTCTCTAGGGGAAAAACAAGCTGCTCTGCTTGCCGGTTCTTCAGAACAATAGGATCCCATTTGGAGAGGGTTTGTGAGGTTTTATTAAATGCTACTTCTCTGTGGATCTGAAACAGGCAAAGTACACAAAAGGAAAGAGCCACAAGATTATGCATCAAACTCTTAGAGCTAAAAGGAAATTAGGAGGCAATGTTTCTTAGCCCAAGGAAAAAAATCAGGACGCTAGAGATTAACTCTTATTTATTTTTCAGGATTTCAACTGCCCCTAGCTTACTTGCTTATTTGTTTAGGTATCAAGAACTGAACCCAGGGGTGCTTTACCACTGAACTATATCCCCAGTCTTTTTTATTTTTTGAGACAGGGCCTCACTAAATTGCTGAGGCTGTCTTTGAACTTGTGACCCTCCTTCCTCAGCCTCCTGAGTCTCTGAGATTATAGGTGTATCCCACCATGTCCAGCCCCTAGTTTATTTTTAATCTTGTCCATGGTAAGGAAATCACAATTCCTTTCCTCCCATTTTTCAGTCCCTTCGCTTCCTTTTATTGCCTAATTTTCCCTTAACAATTCAATTTCTTCTTCTAAATGGATCACATTCTCTGTAACTTACCTGTTCAACCTCTTCTTTGTTAAGGGGTAATTCCAGAGTCTTCTTTGATTTGACTCTTTTCAATTGCTTTTTCACAGTAGTCAATGAGGATGAAGTTTTAACAGGCTCAAGCAGATCTGCAAGGACCAGCTTTTCTCCTGATCCTGTGGAAAGACCAAACTTTCTGGTTAGACTGAGAAGTGAGCCAAAATCTTACTATAATATAGGGTGTGGCCTTTGTGGAAAACGTGCAGGAAAGCAGGGATAATTCTTTTAAATCAACCCCTTATTCCAGTGACTTGGGAGGCTGAGGCAGGAGGATTACCAGTTCAAGGCCAGACTCAGCAGTTTACCAAAACCCTGTCTCTAAATAAAAAATAAAAAGGGCTGGAGACGTGGCTCAGTGGGTAAGCACCTCTGGGTGCAATCCCCAATACCAAAAAACAAATAAACAATGATAACACCAACAAAAACCTTCATTTGTTTGTCTCTTGGACTTTCTGCTTCCTTGCATAGTTGCCAAAGTTATCTTTTGAAAAATCCTCCTGGTCCCCATCTGCCTCTTCAGCCTCATGTCACACCACTATGCTCTAGTCATACCATCCTTCTTCCTAGTCTTCCAACATGCTGTGTTTCTTCCTTAAAGTCTTTCCATCGGGTGTTCCCTTGCCTGGAATGGCTTTCTCCCATTTTGCATGGTTGACTTTTCTTGTCATTCAGATCTCAGCTTTGATTTTATTTCTTGAAGACCTTTCATGACTAGCCAGTCTAAGGTGTACACCTCATCACTGATTCCATCATACTGTTTTTTCATTCTCTCCCCCTCCCACTAAAACGTAAGGCTGTGATCATGCCTTATTCTTTACTGTAGCCGTAGTATCTACAACTGCAACTACTATCAATATGTAATACAATAAATATCTGCTGAATGGATCAACTTGGAACACATTGTTACTTGATCTGACATTACACTGGTGGTTACTACAAATGCAAAACTCATTCAAACTGCCTAAATTATGTACATTGTGGGGGAAAAAGGGGTATCTAGACTCAATACAAGGTCAAAATTCCAATTCTGGAACTTACTAATTCATGTACTTTCTTTTAATACTTTTAGTTGTAGATGGGCACAATGCCTTTATTTTATTTATTTTTATGTGGTACAAAGGATCGAACGCCATGCCTCACACATTTGAGGCAAGCGCTCTACCACTGAGTTACAACCCCAGCCATTCACATACTTTCAAAAGGGATATTATTGTTCCTTATTCCCACCCAGGGGGAGAAACTGGTTGGAGGGCATGCAAGATATTACAAAGTTTCATGTTTCTCCAAGGCTCAGTTGTGTGCACAAAATCATATTCCTTAGTATTTGATTTCACAGAGTAGGAGTCAGTAAGGTTAAAAAAAAAAAAAGCCTAAAAGGCTCCTCAGGGGAGCAATAAAGAAAAAAGTTGAAGTGGGCATGGTGGCGCACACCTGTAATCCCAGAGACTTGGGAGCCTGAGGCAGGAGAATCTCAAGTTCAAGGTCAGCCTCAGCAATTTACTGCAACCCTGTCTCAAATTAAAAAATGGCTGATTATGGAATGCAGAGGTAAAATGCCCCTGTGTTTAATCCCTAGGCTCTTGGGTACCTAGCTTAACTTCTTTGACCTCCTCAAAGTGTTAAGGAAGATCTAAAATAAAAATGAATTGTGACCATTAAAGAGCTACACAAACAGGAAGTATGACCAAGTTAGTAAGAGACAGCTGTCTTCATTCATGTCCCTTTACCCCATCAAACTTCACAGAAGATCCTGACCCTAGACTTCTAGGCTTTTTTCTAGAAATGGAAGAAATGAAAGGGTATATGACCATCACTCTTAGCCTACTCACAAGCAATCATTTATGGTATGATACATTAATCATATAAAAAACAGTTCCTGGAGGGTGAGGTGACCATCATGCTTTTGGAATCCCACAAGCTCCATGCACAGGTATCTTCCTTTGTTCAACTTACCTTCAGAACTGACATTGAACTCGGACACCTTCAGACTAGCCTCAGATCTCTCAGCCAATTTATACCTGAAACTATGCAAAACAATATAATAGAAATCAGAAATAGATACATTTTGGGGGGAATAAATATTTTTCTTCTTCAAAGAAAGTTTTGGTTTCACGATTTTTCTTCTAGGGTTAGCTTTATTCACAAAACAGACAGTAAATCTGCTCCTAACCTAAACTTGATAGTCTAAACCTCCTATCTTTATCTTCTCTTTGACCTAGCCTCCCCAAAACACAAGGTAGTACAAAGTATGCATAATGGAAACACACTGCATTTGGATTTAAACACACCTGAATTTGAATCCTGGATCTTCCATTCATGAGTTGGATGAAGTTGGGGATAATTCAATTAACTTCTCTAATGGGGATAAGGAATGTCTACTCCATACTTCAAAAGATTATGTGTTATTTAATTAAGGATTCCGATGTGCGAAAGCCTGACTCAATAATAGTGATAGGATAATAATAGCTAACAACTGTTAGAAGTCTCATGGAATCAGCTAGTTATAACCTGACAAAAATCTTACCCATTTTTTCCATCAAGGGAATTGATTGCTTCCAGAAGTTTTTCATGTTTTCTTTCTCCATCATTGTCCCCCTATACACAGTAAAGGAAAAACCATGAGAATGATAAGGGGAGGGAAAAGACAATGTGGAAATAAGGCCCATATAAAATCTATGGTTCCTCTGATCACTGGAGAACTGGGGATTCAGATGAGGTTTCATGTGTAAGCATTCCAGTTCAAGATGAAAGAACTGCTTCAAAATCCAAATTCTCTTCTAAGGAACATAGATCCTTAGTAACTTGGGAGGTAATGTTATGCCTCTATCCTAACTTTTTTTTTAATATAGAATAGTGCAATCTGACACAGAAACATTGGCATATAGTGGAAGTCACAGCAAAAATTACCAAGATGGCTTTTCCCAAGAAGAAAACAACCATCAGAAAAAAAACAAGCCAACATAAAAACTTCTTATTAAAATATGTACTCTGAGTGCATACCCCCCACCCTGAAAAAATTAAGTACTTTTTATCAGGGGGAATAGATTTAAAAACTCCTATTTCATCTATTGGAGATTCAGCTTAGAAATATATTTCAATTAGATAATTAAATAACACTACAGAAACCCAGACTTGGGAAATTGTGTAATGAGGACCATGTGTTTTGGTCTTATAAACTACAATTAAGCAACTTGAAGATAGTGATTGTAACCTACTTAGTCTTACAACTCTCAGGGAACTCTCTAAGGTACTTTATAAATAAAATATAAAGTATATGTAATTTATTTTAAGAGAACCAGAACATATATAATGTTGCCAATGTTTTCCTTTCCAGAAGTGGTGCTGCATACCATAATTTTGAGGGCAGTTCAGCAACTGTCACTTACCTCATCTTCACTGGCACTCAAGGGGTAGTTTGGTAAATCCACCAGTTCATCCTGGCTCAAAGTCAGTAGACTGTTAATAAAAAGCAACAGAGAAATATTTTTTAAAAAATATTTATTTATTTTTTTAGTTATCGGCAGACACAACATCTTTGTTGGTATGTGGTGCTGAGGATTGAACCCGGGCCGCACGCATGCCAGACAAGCGCACTACCGCTTGAGCCACATCCCCAGCCCCAACAGAGAAATATTGACATTTGAAATAAGTTTTTTGTTTTGCAGTAGTGGGGACTGAACCTAGGGATGCTCAACCATCCTCAGTCTTTTTGAGTCAAGGTCTAGTTAAGTTGCTCAAACTGGCCTTGAACTTGTGATCCTCCTGCTCCAGTATCCCATGTCTCTGAGATTACACACCTGCACCAATGCACCAGGTATAGAATAACTTTTACTCTATTAACACAGTCTCTTGGGCTGGGGATGTAGCTCAGTGGTAGAGTACTTGCTCAGTGTGCACGAGGTCCTATGTTTGTTTCCTTGGAAGAGATAAACAAAGTAGTGTGGATGCCTTTGGAAATTTTCAAGAAAGTCAATTTAGATGGAAGTCAGGCATCACCTCCACGTAAGCAGTGTTTGGTAATATCCACACCAACTGCATGAAAATATCTAACATTCTTCTGTGATTAGCACTGCATTTCCCACTGATCTCTGGGAAGGTGTAATGACCCAAGGTAAGGTGGTACAAGACACAGGTCCTGGCCCTCAAGAGAAGGCAGTTTCACAATGTTTATATGCATCAGCCCACACATTAGATATCTTGCTAGGTGTAACGTAGCCAGGAGTGTCATCTTGATCATTCTTCCTTAGGAATGGAAAAATAGGACTGATTAAAATCAGCGGAGTAAGCCATTTTTCCTGGGGCTTCCTCCGCCAAATAAATGGTTAACTAAGGAGATGGGTACCCAGAAGCAAATCAGTCTACCAATATATCTAACCATACATCGGTATTTGCAAATCCAACATTACCAAACTGTCATTTGGTCTTTCTATATGTGTGTGGGGGGAACACATGTAACTTCAATGTAACTCCTACACCGCCAGGGCTTAAGTGGGCCGCCGAGGCAGAAAAGCGGGTCACGTGACGATTAAAGCAAAACATATTAACTTAGTAGCAGAGGAAAAGCCTGTCAGGCCCAACAGGAGGGCAAAATGCCGAAGGGCGGAAGAAGCAAACTAAATCAAATTAGAAGAACTTTAAAGGATGGATCGCGGAACAGCAACTAGTGCCTGGGCCTTAGGAGGGGAGCAACTCCTATTTGTTAAACTTCCGGTCCCGCTTCCTAAAAAAGCCGGGGAACTCGGTTCCCAGAGACGCTAAACCTTCCTTTTTTTCACTCCTTACCTCTCCGCAGCCCGGATCGCCTTCATCTCAGCAGCCTGCTTCTCACATGGGCCAAGAGCGGAAGCCGAAAGGACAGCAATTTCCGTGCTGGTCGCAAAGCAATTTCTGTTTCCGCTGATCGCGCGACTAGATACGTAATTTCCGCTCAGTGCTCTGCGAGTAAGAGTCGCTATGGGAGGGGCCTGCGGAACCCTGGGTGGCTGGGGGGTGGGGTTGGGGTGGGGGGTGGGGATAAAAGGCCTGTCAGTGGGCGGGGCTTTGCTTTCCCCACCTATCTTATAGATCTTCAGCTCGCCGGCATAGGTCCTTTCAGGATTCGTATTTCTAGGCTGCCCAAGGTGGGCTAGCTGAGGGCGAGGCTGCTGTTCTTGTCAGGGCTGGAGCCCCATCCTTAGTTGTCTCTGCCTAATCTAAAAGCAGATTCCGGTTTCTGTCCTAGTTCGACAGAGTTGCACAAACCCAAAGCCCATCACTGGCCAGCCCAAGGCTTTAGTGAACGCGGGTGAAATGATCAGCATCCTGCTGGACAGGCCCAGGCGACTGGACAGCGAACAAAGCAAATTTCCTCCCATCTGGAGGAAAAACTCCTTTTGATCCCGGGCCCCTTGTGATCTCAGCTTTGTGTTTCTCTTTCTATGAAATAGTTTCATCCAAAAATGGGCTGTGTCAGTGGCCATACTTCTGCATCTCCCATAAACTTTTTTTTTTTTTCACAGTCTGTGCAGCTTTTATTTCAATCAGGAAGTATTCAAATAAATTTATATACAGTCTAAAAACAGTAGAAGAGGCAAGTAAAAAGGCCCATAGTCCAGTTGAGGTGGGGACAAAGGGTCGGCTGGGCAAGCGTCATACTTGGCACCCAGAGAAGAGCCTGGGCATTGCCCTAACCGCAATGAGACAGGGCTGAGTTGAGTAGAGGGAGGTTCACGGAGTGAGGGCAGGGAGGGCACTGCCTGGCCACATGACTCTGTCTGTCTGCTCCTACAGGGCAAGAAGAAGCTCCAGGGCCACCCCGTGTTGCCAGCTTGGCTCAGACAGGCCCACGGGGAGTAAAGGTCTGGCCTGAATTCTGTTAGCATGTCCAAACCTTCACAGTGCTATCCACAGCTCCTGAGAAGAGCCAGCCCTGGGACACAGCCAGTGCAGTCACACTACCCTGGTGGCGCAGTAGGGTCTGGGTGCAGATCATGTTATCCATACTCCAGACCCTGAGGAACCAGTCATAGGACGCACTGAAGACTTTGGTCTGGTCTGGTGTTGAGATGACTGCCAGAGCATAGACGGTTTCCACATGGCCTGTTAGGGTCTGCACCTGCTCCTTGGACTGGATGTCCCATACATGGATGAGGTTCTCATAGGTGCCACAGACAATGTGGTGATTCGTCACAGCGATGGAGTAGACACTGCCACTAGACGTCTGTAGGACGTGGATGCAGTCGAGGGTCCGGATGTCCCAGATCTTGATTGTCTGGTAGGAGCCACTGTACAAGTAGCTCTGGGCTGCCACCAGGGCCCGCACCCAGTGGTTGAGACCTGTGAGCTCCTTCTTCAACTTTAGTTCAGTACCCATGATGTCCCAGACCTGTGGAGATGGCTTAATGGCCTTCAGGGAGCCACTGAAGAGCATGTTGTGAAAGGACACAAGTGTGCACACAGGGTTGTCATGGGCCCAGATGGTGTTCACCTTCTGCAGGTTCTGGATGTCCCACACAATGATAGTGCAATCTGCAGAGCCACTATAGAGCTTGCACCCTGGATGCAGAGAGCTAGCACAATGCCATCATGGCCCTCTAGTGACTTCTGGCACTTGTAGGTGGTACAGGTGTCCCATACCTTGATGGTCTTGTCAGAGGAACCACTGAAGAGCAGGTCACCCATGGAGTAGACCCAGAGACACCAGACAGGGCCCTGGTGGCCCACAAAGCTCCCTTTGTGCTTGAAGATATGCTGAGGGTCATAGGATCCTAGGATGCCCATGTTCAGCCTTGCATTGATGTGGTACAGTTCATCATTCAACATGGATGCATCCCTCCAGAACTTCATGAGGTCCTCGCTGAGTTTGCTCTGATTTTCATCCAGGACATCAAACTTGAGCTCGAGGCTCTTCTCTGGCTGGTCAATATTCTCACAGAACTTGCCCAGTATGGAGCGCAGGAAAGCTATCTCCTGGTCCTTTTGTGCCAGGGCCACATGCATCTCATGGAAGCGATCATCCGTCTGCTGCAAGAACTCCTTCAGGCCTTCAAACCTGCATGTCTCTCTCTAGATGTGTCTCATATGTGTCCTGGTTCCTGATGAAGGTGCACCCGTACTTGGAGTGAGGACACTTGATGTGCTCACAGTTTTTGAGGTGGGCTTCCAGGTTCATCTTGAGGAGGGGTGGGCAGCTAGGATTGTTGGGGGCAGCACACAGGCCTGTAGTTGCAGCTGCCCTCATGATCCTTTCGGGCACTAAGCTTAATGGTGAAGGGGCACCCCCGGGGGTCCACCTCGAAGACACTGGGCTTCCCTGCACCCACCACATGGAAACGGTGCCTGCAGTGGATGAAGGGCACCCCAATCTGTTCGGCCACTGCAATGTTGTTCACCACCACTGTCAGCTTGGCATTGTCCACGACACTTCTCTGACTTCAAGGTGCATCTTCTACAGAACGTGTGCCCACAGGTGGTGATCACAGGGTCCTTGAATACACCACAGCAGAGTTGGCAGCACAACTTCACCGAGGGCTGCTCAGCAAATACTAGTGGCTCTGGCTCCTCTTCTTCCTCAGGCAGCGAGAACGTGGAGCGCAAGGACATGCTGGACTCAGAATGCAGGGAGCAGACGGAGATGGCCGAATCAGAGCGATGAGGGGTGCTGATGAGGGGCATGCTGTCCTCCTCATCCCATGGGGAGTAGGCGAGGGTGCTGGAAGAGGAAGGTGTTCTGCGGTGCTGCTTGTAAGTACTGGTCCCATTGGCTTTCGTGATGGTGGTGACAACCGAGAAAGCAGATCCAAAGGTTGTTTCCATTCTGGTCCCAGTGCTGAGGTCTGGGGAGGGAAGATTGGCAGGCCTCCCAGAGAAGCGGTTGTAGCGGGCGCTCTTGCTTGAGCTCAAGCTCTAGAGAGGCATCCAGGGTACTTGGGCAGCATTCCCCGCCCACGGCTGCCCGGGAGCAGCAGCGCCATCCGCTCGCTTCATCGTGTCCCCGCGGCCGCCGGCTGGGGAAAGGGTCCCATAAACTTCTAAGATTTTTTTTTTTCAGTGCTGGGGATCAAACCCAGGACCTGACACCTGCTGGGCAAGGGTTCTACAGTATCTTAAAGGGTAGCATTATACATATTGACGAATAGCACAGGTTTTGAAGCTAGAATCTCTGGGTTTGAATCTTGGCTTTATCACTTACTGGATTTGTAATTTTGAGTGAATCACTTAACTTTTTCTTTCTTTGTTTCCTCATTTTTTTTTGAGAGAGAGAGAGAGAGAGAGAGAGAGAGAGAGAGAGAGAGAGAGAGAGAATTTTTAAATATTTATTTTTTAGCTTTTGGTGGACACAACATCTTTTTTTTTTTTTTTGACACAACATCTTTGTTTGTATGTGGTGCTGAGGATCGAACCCAGCGCCCCGCGCATGCCAGGCGAGCGTGCTACTGCTTGAGCCACATCCCCAGCCCCAATTTCCTCATTTTTAAGTTGGGAATGATAATAATACAATGGATAGTTGTGAGGACTAAATTAATATATATCATATATTATAATCTGCCCCCCTCCACTAGTGTAATATATATTATATGATATATACTATATGATATATATATGATATATATATATGAGATATATATATATGATATATATATATATATATATCAGCAGAACAAGTGGAAAACCCTGAGAATACTAGCTGTCACAATCAAATGCTCTATAAATGTTAGCAAAAATAATAATTTTAAAACTGATCTTTAAGTCTTTAGTATGTCTTCATCCAATCCTGTAATTGGACCATATTATGCCCCTACTTAAAAGATGTAAATAGACTCTTACTACTAGGATAAAATTAAAAAAAAAAAAAAACTCTTCAGTTAGCCTCTCCATCCTCTTTGATTCACTTGTCACTTCCTTCAAGGCACTCCAAATTATATTTTTATGAGAGATGATGTTTTCTTATATAAAGTATGAATAAGAGCATTTTAGAAGACATTGATTTTTTATTGATCTATACTTAACCTAAGTAAAGGCAGTGTGTTTGCTATGCAGATGCAGCTCTGAGGCAGATCCTCAAGGAACTCCTCCTTCACAGCTTTAACCAGATTGCTGCCCCATTTTTCTCTTATGTAGAATTATGGGATAGTCAATGAAATATCTCGGCTGAGACCTAAAGGATGAGAAGGAACCAACTTTGCAAAGAACTGGGGAAGAGTGTTCAGAGCAAAGGAAACAATCTGCACATAGACCCCTCATGGTTGGGAAGATCTTGTGATGTTTTAGAAGTGGAAAGGACAGTATGGGCCTATAGCGAATAAGAAAGAAAATAACAGTTAAAGATGAAGAAATAGTAGGATTCAGATTATGTAGGGCCTAAAAGGCCAGGGCAGAATTTGAATTTTACTCTAAGTAAAATGTGCCCAAAGTAAAGGATTATATAGGAGAATGACAATCTAAGTTTTATTAATATCACTTTGGCTGTTGTGTGGAGAATGGATTGGAGTTGGGCAAGAATGGAAGTGGAGAGACCAATCAGGAAGCTTTTGTATAGTTCAACAAGAGACGCTGATGGCCTGGAATAAGATGGTGGCTATATAGAGAAACAGTCATTGATGCTTCCATCAGAGGAATGTGGAAGATAAAGGAAAGAGAAAGATTATGCCTAAATTGCTGGCTTGAACAAGTGAGTGAGTGGTAGACTGTTTACTGAGATGGAGAAAACACTAGTGGAGGGGGGCAGATTTTGGGAGCGAGACCCAAAAGTTCAGTTTTGTACTTTTGAGGTTTGAGACTGAAATACCCAATTGAAGAGGTCAGGTATCTAGTTGGGGATAGGAATTGTAAAAGATAATTAGTTAAGAACTCTTGATCTTGATTAGAACTATTAGTGATTACAAGTAAATGAAAATTATATATCCCCACCTATAAGTATGTTTCTATTTCACCTGATTTATGTTTCACATAAAGAACCCATGCTTAGCCAAAATTTGCAACATAACAATTGTGATTATATCATAAATTCATAACTTTGTATGCCCCACAGCATCTAACTTAGTCCTTGAACATTACTAGAGACTCAATAAATGCTTTTTGAATTACCGAGTAAATAAAGTCCCAATAGTTCCATGTTATTCATTCTCATAAAAGATTCATAATAATAAATATGTACACAATTTTCTAATTTAGAGTGTTTTTACATTCATTATGCCATTTTTTTTTTTTTGGTGGTACTGAGGATTGAGCCCGGAGGCACACTACCACTGAGATATACCCACAGCCTTTAAAAAATTTTTTTATTTTGAGACAGTGTCTTGCTAAACTGCCCAGGCTGGTCTCAAACTTGTGATCCTCCTGCCTCAACATCATTGGTATCACAGGGGTGTATCACCATGCCAGACTCTCATTATAGTATTTAATTCCTTTTTGTTAGCATTTTAATTTTGAGATATTTGTAGATTCATGTACAACTATAAGCAACAATTCAGAGATATCCTTTATGTATCCTTTACCAGTTTCTGCTAAAGTTAACATTTTGTAAAACTCTAATACAGGGCTGGGGCTTAGTGGTACACGGCACTCCTAGCACATGCAAGGCTCTGGGTTTGATCCTAAGCAACACATAAAAATTTAAAAAATTAATAAAGGTATTAAAAACTCTAATACATATTACAAGAGGAATATTAATTCTAACACAGTTAAGATACAGAAAACTTTCATCACTACAAGGATCAGTCATGTTGCTTTTTGGTAGCACACCTTTATCTCTACCACCCCTGCCTCCTTCTTAACTCCTGGCAACCACTAATCGTTCTCCATTTCTAATAATTTTATCACTTCAAGAATGTTCTTGTGATAAAGAGTTTTTTTCCCACTGTCAATTTATTCAGGTTATTTTGTGTGTTAATGTTTCATTGTGTCTTTTTTTTGTTTTAAGCTTACATTTTTTTGCACACTCATAGAGTTGCACTACTACAATTATGGTAAATTATAGAATATTTTCACCATCCTAAAAAGAAACCTTGTGAACCCTTGTACACTGTTGGTGGGAATATAAATTAATACAGCCACTATGGAAATCAGTATGGATGTTCCAAAAAAGGCTAAAACTCAAACTACCATATGACCCAGCTATACCACTCCTCTGTATTTAGTCAAAAGAATTAAAGTCAGCATACTTTAGAGATATGTGCATACCCATGTTTATTGCAGTGCAATTCATAATAGCCAAGTTATGGAATCAGCCAAGATGTCCATCAACAAATGAATGGATAAGATATGGTATTGATGCACAATGAAGTTTTATTCAACCATAAAGAATAATAAAGTTATGCCATTTTCAGGAAAATGGATGAATCTAGACAGCATTGTGTTAAGTGAAAATAAGCCAGTGTCAGAAAGACAAGTGTCATATGTTTTCTGTCAGATGTAGTACTCGTGTTTGGATATGTGTGAGACCACACAAAAATGTTCAGGATATGTGTGAGACCACGCAAAAATGTTCAGAGATGAAATGATTAGATTATGAGAGCTGTAACCTGTAAGCAGGCAAAATGTGGCTGTAGGAAGTAGGTCACTGGGGTTGTGCCTTTGGGGTTTATATTGTACCCTTG
Source organism: Marmota flaviventris (assembly GCF_047511675.1). Taxonomy (NCBI): domain Eukaryota; kingdom Metazoa; phylum Chordata; class Mammalia; order Rodentia; family Sciuridae; genus Marmota; species Marmota flaviventris. Next base: position 112,114,387 of record NC_092518.1, on the reverse strand, counting down.
GCACTTCGTGTTCCCTCTCTCTTTCTGCTTCCTGGCTATCTTGAACTCGGCAAGTCCCTTTGCCATGCCCTTCTGCCATGATGTGCTGCCTTGCCCTGGGGCCCAGAGCTATGACATTGTCTGACTGACCATGGACTGAACCTCTAAAACTGTAAGTTAAAATAAACTTTTCTTCCTGTCAGTTGTTCTTGTCAGATCTTTTAGTCACAGCAATGAAAATCTGACTACAACATGTGAAAGCTAGAGAGAAAAGGAAAAAAAAGAGATGTCATGAAAACAGAAGAGAGACTATTGGGGTAGAGAAAGAAGATAAGTAGGAGGGAAGAAGGGAGATCAAGGGGAGGTAATGGGAGTCACACTGATCAAATTATGTTATGTGCATGTATGAATATGCCATAATATAACTTACCACCCTGTATAATTAATAGGTACCAATAAATAAAGAAACTTTACCCTTTATCCATAACCCCAAACCCTGCTCTGTCTTAGCTCTAGGCAACCACTCATCTATTTTCTCTCTATAGATTTCCACTCTGAACGTTTCATATGAATGAAATCATATATTATGTAGTATTTTGTGACTGCTTTATATAATTTTCAAAGTTAATCTATGTTATATCATGTTTTAGCACTTCATTATTTATTACTGAATAATCTTCCAGTGACCACATTTTCTTTATCTATTCATTGGTTGACAGACATTGGATTATTTCCACTTTTTAGCTGCTATAAGTAATGCTGCTATGAATATTCATGTACAAGTTTTTGTGTGGACATATCTTTTCATGTTTAATTTTTACTGTAAAGTGAGTATGGCAAGAATCATTATACTTATTTTATCAACGAGGAAACTGAGGTCAAGAGAGGAAAATTTGTTCAAGGCAGCATAGCTAGTAAGCAGCAGGTCCAAACAGACTTGAATGCTTAACTTCTGATTCTGACTTCAGTGTGTTTTCTTTTGCATGACAACTGATTGAAGCTAAATAATCTGTATGATTTTCATTTCTTTTTATACCTCTGTCACCAAAAATATATATTTTTAAATTTTTATTATTAGTTGTTCAAAACATTACATAGTTCTTGACATATCATATTTCATACATTTGATTCAAATGGGTTATGAACTCCCATCCAAAATCTTAAGAAAATGTTAAGCAAGGGGATTAGAGTCAGCACTGTGCTGGAGTTGGCTCACATCAGTTCAAAAAAGCTTATTATGAAAATTTCAGGAACTTCATGAGTTGGTTGACTTCATGCTGGTAATTTGAAATTGGCCCTGGTGGGAGTATTTGCACTACGGAAACCAGCATGCTGAAAATCAGCATTATCTCTTGCATTAGTCAGCTGTCCATTACTGTAATGAAATACCTGAGGCAATCAACTTAAAAAGAGGGAAAGACTTATTTTTGGCTCACAGTTTAGGAGGGTATAGCTCATGGTTAGTTGACCCTGTTGGTTTGGGCCTGTGGTGAGTAAGTAAGTACATCATGGCAGGAGTATGTGTGGTGGAGCAAGCAGCTTACTTCACTGTGGCTGGCAAGTGAAAGAGAGAGAGGAATAAGGCATATTCCTATTATACCCTTTGAGGGCATTCCTCCAATGACCTAAGACCTTCCAATAGGTCCAATCTCTTAAATGTTCCACTACCTCCTTAATAATAATGCCAAACTGGGGACCAAATGTTTAACACATGGGCCTTTGGGGGAAATTCTAGATCCAAACAATAGCACTTACTCTCAGCCTATAACAATTTGTCAGTACAGCACTGCTTAGAAGAAAGGATTTTAAATGTTGTTTGAGCTGTGAAATGGTGGTTATCTATGTAATTCATACAACTTTGGCTAAACGGATACATCCTTGTTCACGGAGAGCGATGGAAGTTAATGGTTAACATACAACAGTATTTAGAAATACAAGGGATCAATGTATTGATCAACAACTTTCAATGGGGCTTTTGGGGATAAGGTAGACATATAGTCCCTCCCCACAGTGACTTCAGGATTGCTTTTACATGATTAAATTGTTAAGATGACAAAGATAGGAAAAATGAATGATTATAATCAAATATCAAGTTGAAAAGCATTAACCTAAGTTATAAAATTAAAACTTCTGCTCACAATAATTATCAACATTATGGTATAGTAAAGAAATATTTGATTTTCATCAATTCTTACCTAGACAACAAAAGATCCTCAAAAGATTATGTTATAGTTTAGATATGAAGTGTCCCCCAAAAGCTCATGTGTGAGACAATGAAAGAAAGTTTAGAGGTGAAATGATTGGATTATGAGAGCCTTAACCATATCAATGTATTAATCTTTTAATACAGATTAACTGGGTGGTAACTGTAGGCAGGTGTGACTGCAAGAGGTAGGACATCAGGGGCATGCCTTTGGGGTATATATTTTGTGAGCTGAGCTTAGTGTCTCTGCCTACTGGTGGCCATGCCCTGCACTGCTTTCTCCTGCCATGACTTTCCACCATGATTCTTGTTATGATTTGGATGTGAGGTATCTCTCAAAAACTCACTGTAAGACAATGAAAGAAGTTTCACAGGAGAAATGATTGGGTCCTGAGAGCCTTAATCTAGTCAGTGAATTGACCTGGTGATGGGATTAACTGAATGGAAACTGAAGTGGTAGGGTATGGCTGGAGGTGGGAATTAGGACATAGCTTGGGAGGTATATATTTGTATTTAGAAAGTGGAGTCTCTCTGTCTGTCTCTTGATCACTGTGGTGTGAGCTGCTTCCCTCCACCACACTCTCCTGCCATGGAGACCAGAGGAATGGAGCTGGCCTTCTATGGACTAAGACCTCTGAAACTGTGAGCCCCCAAATAAGCTCTTCCTCCTCTATAATTGTGCTAGCTGGGTTCTTTAGTCATAGCAGTGAAAAAGCTGACTAAAATAATGCTCTTCCTCATCTCATGCCCAGGGCAATTGAGCTGACCATCTATGGACTGAACCCATGAGCACCAAATAACTTTTCCTCCTTTAAAATTGTTCTTGATGGGTCTTTCAGTCACATCAGTGAAGAAGCCAACTAAGACAGATTTTCCACAATTGTTTCCAATCAAAGTACTCACATTCTATTGAGGATTCTATTCTATTCAGTTCCTAAACTCAAGGAAAAAAAATTTTCATATTCCAAGATTTAATAGCATCAGCAAATTTAGAAGTATCATCCTCCATCAAATATTTTTAAAAATGTTTATTTCTTTTAGTTGAACACAGTACCTTTGTTTTATTTATTTATTTATTTTTATGTGGTGCTGAGGATTGAACCCAGGGCCTCGCATGTGCTAGGCGAGTGCTCTTACCGCTGAGCCACAACCCCAGCCCCATCCATCAAATCTTTATACTGTACTGCTGCTATATGTACTACATATACATTTGTGTGTGTGTGTGTGTGTGTGTGTGTGGTACTGGGAATCAAACGCAGGAATGCTTTGCCACTGAGCTATGTTCCCAGCCATTTTTTTCTCATTTATTTTGAGACAGGGTCTCACTACATTGTCCAGGCTGGCCTTGAACTTGGGATCCTCCTGCCTCAGTCTCCTGAGTAGATGGGATTAAGGGCATGCACCACCATGCCTGGCAGCTTTATTCTTTTTTTTTTTTTTTTTTTTTTTGAGAGAGAGAGAGAGAGAGAGAGAGAGAGAGAGAGAGAGAGAGAGAATGAATTTTTAAATATTTATTTTTTAGTTTTTCGGCAGACACAACATGTTTATTTGTATGTGGTGCTGAGACTCGAACCCAGGCCGCACGCACGCCAGGTGAGTGCGCTACTGCTTGAGCCACATCCCCAGCCCCCTTGCAGCTTTATTCTTATTTTTCAAAAAATTTCTGGCTACTGTGGATATTTTTCTATTCCATATACATTTTAAAACCAGGTTGTCAATTTCTATAAAAAAATCTGCTGGGGCTTTGATTGGAATTAATTAACTCTATAAATAAATCTGAAGAGAATTACCATCTTCCAATCCATAAACATAGTATAGTTCTTTGCTTATTTAAATCTTCTTTAGTTTCTTTCTAAAGTGTTTTGTAGAATCCGATGTAATGCACATTTTATTTAACTTATCCTTAAGGATTTAATTTTTTTATTAGTGCATTATATTACACATAATATTGGGGTTCATTTTGACATAATTATACAAACATGGAATATTTCTCCTTAAGGATTTTATGTTTTTTGATGTTATAAGTGGAATTTTGTAAAATTTAATTTCCACTGTCTTGTGTATAGAGATACACTTAATTTTTGCATATTGACTTTGTATCCTGTGGTATCACTATATTCACTAATTAGTTCTGGTGTTTGGTTTTTCAATTCTCTTGAGGATTTTCCTTGTAAACAATCATGCCATCTATAAGTAAAGACAGTTTTATTTCCTCCTTTCCAATCCGGATGGCTTTCATTTCTTTTCCTTGCCTTATTGCACTAGTTAGGATTTCCAGGTCAATGTTGAACTGAAATAGTGGAAGCAAACATCCTTGCCTTGTTTCCATTCTCATGGGGATAGCCTCAATATTTCTCCATGAAATATGTTAGCTTTTTCATATTTCACCATAAGTGTTATATTTTTATAGATTATTATTATCAGATTGAGGAAGTTTGTTTTTTAAAAAAACTCCTACCTTGTTGAAATTAAAAAAAAAAATCAGTGGGCATGGATTTTTAAACGGCTTTATCTGCATTTAATAAAATGAATATATAGTTTTTTACTTTACTGTTAAAGTGGTCAATTACATTGATATGTGTGTGTGTGTGTGTGTGTGTGTGTATACACGTGCACAGTTCTGAGGATGGAACCCAGGGCATCATGCATGTCAGGTAAGCACTGTACCACTGAGCTTCAACTATGGCACAATTGACTGCTTTCCCCCCCCCCCCTTTTTTTGCAGTCCTGGGGATTAAATTCAGGGGCACTTGTCCCCAGAGCTATGTCCCCAGCCCTTTTTATTTTTTGTTTTGAGGTAGGTCTCACTAAACTGCTGAGGCTGGCCTCAAACTTATACTTCTGCTTCAGCCTCCTGAGTTGCTGGAATTACAGGTGTGCACCGTCACATTTGGCTATTGATTTTTTTTTTGTACCAAGGATTGAACCTACGGATGCTCAACCACTGAGTCATATCCCAAGTCCCTTTTTGTATTTTATTTAAGACAGGATCTTGCTGGTTACTTAGGGCCTCACTAAGTTGCTGAAGCTGGCGTCAATCCTCCTGCCTCAGTCTCACAACTCACTGGGATTACAGGTGTGCACTACTGCACTTGGCTCATTGATTTTTTTTAATATTGACTAACATTTTGGGGATATACCTTATGTGGTCATTCTTTTTACATATTTCTGGAATTGATTTCCTAACATTATAATAATGTATGATATAGTATTATTAACTAAAATCTATACTTTATTCAGATATCCTTACTTTTTACCTAATGACCTTTTTCTAGAATGAATCCCATCCAGGATATCATGTTATATTTAGTCCTTAAGTCTCCTTAGGCTCCCCTTGGTGGTGTGAGAATTCTCAGACTTTCTTTGTTATCAATAACTTTGATGATTTTGAGGAGTACTGGTCAGATATTTTGTAGAATTCCCTCTGTTGGGATTTATCTGTTATTTTCCTCATGCACAGACTGGTAAAGGGAAGAAGACCACAGAGACAGAGTGTTATTTCATCACATTATATCATATTATCATATATATGCCTTTTCACTGTTGATGGGATCCTTGATCACTGGCTGACATAGTGTTTGTCAGGTATTTCCATTGGAAAGTAACTCTTTCTTCCTTCCTCTTGTCTTTCATAGTGTACTTTTTGGAAGGAATTTGGTATGTACAGCTCAACAAATGGAGAGTTTTGCTCCCCTTCCTTGAGGGCTGAGTGTCTACATAAATTATGTGGGATTCTTTTGCACTTGAGATTTGCTTCTTCTATCCCATCTTTAAAAAATATTTATTTTTTAGTTGTAGTTGGACACAACACCTTTATTTCACTTGTTTATTTTTTTTTATGTGGAGCTGAGGATTGAACCCAGGGTCTTGTATGTGCGAGGCCATAACCCCAGCCCCTCTATCCCATCTTTTAATATTCAGTCACTTATTTATACCAGCATGAGCTTGTGAATATTTATTTTATACTTTGGTTTATAATCCAATACTACTTAATTTTGTTATTGCAATTACTACAACTTTGATCACTGGGAAGTCTTCTGTTGTTTCCTATTTTCCTTTGACATACGCTCATCAAAGAGATTTTGCTTTGTTTTGTTTTGCTTCGGGACTTCCTTACTTTCTGGCACTACAAAATGCTATAGGCTCTTCCTACGTATTTTTTGTCCCAGTCTTGGAATTGGCCATTTTTCTAAGGCAGACTGGCTCTTTTTATTAACGAAGGGTATTAGAATCCAGGCTACATATTCTGCTTTTTGGTTCTTTTTCAATTATTTTGTTGGTATTTAGGCCTTTTGTATTTCCATAAATTTTAGAATCAAGTCATCAGTTGCTTTTTTTTTAAAGCTTGTTGTGATTTTGATTAAAATTCTGTTGAATATATAGATCAATTTGGGCAAAATTACCATCTGAACCATCGACAGGCATGTCTTTTCATTTATTTAGATCTTTTTAAATTTCACTCATTACTGTTTCATAGTTTTCAGCATATAAGTTTTGCACATATTTTGCCAGATTTATTTGTAAGGATTTTATTACTTTTGTGCTACTCAAAATGGTCTTATTTTTTAAATTTCAATTTCCAGTAAATCACTGGAAATTAGTATATAGAAATAAAATTGATATTTGTATATTGATCTCTTAACCTATAATCTTTCCCAGGCCACTTATTAGTCATAATACCTTTGGTTTATAGATTCCAACCACTTTTCTGTGTATTTGTATCATCTGCAAAAAAAAAATATAGGTTTACTTCTTCCTTTTCAATCTTCATGTCATTCATTTATTTTTCTTTATCTTATTGTATTGGCTAGGACATATAGTACAATGTCGAAGAAAGGAGTAGCAGTAGACATCCTTGTCTTGCTGCTGATCTTAGGGAAAGCATTTGTTCTTTCATTATTATTATTATTATTATTTTTTTTTATTGTTGGCTGTTCAAAACATTACATAGTTCTTGATATATCATATTTCACAATTTGATTCAAGTGGGTTATGAGCTCCCATTTTTACCCCATATACAGATTGCAGAATCACATCAGTTACACATCCATTGATTTACATATTGCCATACTAGTGTCTGTTGTATTCTGCTGTCTTTCCTATCCTCTACTATCCCCCCTCCCCTCCCCTCCCCTCCCCTCTTCTCTCTCTGCCCCCTCTACTGACATTCGTTTGTCCCCCTTGTATTATTTTTCCCTTTCCCCTCACTTCCTCTTGTATGTACTTTTGTATAACTCTGAGGGTCTCCTTCCATTTCCATGCATTTTCCCTTCTCTCTCTCTTTCCCTCCCACCTCTCATCCCTGTTTAATGTTAATCTTCTTCTCATGCTCTTCGACCCTACTCTGTTCTTAGTTACTCTCCTTATATCAAAGAAGACATTTGGCATTTGTTTTTTAGGGATTGGCTAGCTTCACTTAGCATAATCTGCTCTAATGCCGTCCATTTCCCTGTAAATTCTATGATTTTGTCATTTTTTAATGCAGAGTAATACTCCATTGTGTATAAATGCCACATTTTTTTTATCCATTCATCCATTGAAGGGCATCTAGGTTGGTTCCACAGTCTAGCTATTGTGAATTGTGCTGCTATGAACATCGATGTAGCAGTGTCCCTGTAGCATGCTCTTTTTAGGTCTTTAGGGAATAGACCGAGAAGGGGAATAGCTGGGTCAAATGGTGGCTCCATTCCCAGCTTTCCAAGAAATCTCCATACTGCTTTCCAAATTGGCTGCACCAATTTGCAGTCCCACCAGCAATGTACAAGTGTACCCTTTTCCCCACATCCTCGCCAGCACTTGTTGTTGTTTGACTTCATAATGGCTGCCAATCTAACTGGAGTGAGATGGTATCTTAGGGTGGTTTTGATTTGCATTTCTCTGACTGCTAGAGATGGTGAGCATTTTTTCATGTACTTGTTGATTGATTGTATGTCCTCCTCTGAGAAGTGTCTGTTCAGGTCCTTGGCCCATTTGTTGATTGGGTTGTTTGTTCTCTTATTGTCTAATTTTTTGAGCTCTTTGTATACTCTGGATATTAGGGCTCTATCTGAAGTGTGAGGAGTAAAGATTTGTTCCCAGGATGTAGGCTCTCTATTTACCTCTCTTATTGTATCTTTTGCTGAGAAAAAACTTTTTAGTTTGAGTAAGTCCCATTTGTTGATTCTAGTTATTAACTTTTGTGCTATGGGTGTCCTATTGAGGAATTTGGAGCCCGACCCCACCGACTGTAGATCGTAGCCAACTTTTTCTTCTATCAGACGGCGCGTCTCTGATTTGATATCAAGCTCCTTGATCCATTTTGAATTAACTTTTGTGCATGGCGAGAGAAAGGGATTCAGTTTCATTTTGTTGCATATGGATTTCCAGTTTTCCCAGCACCATTTGTTGAAGATGCTATCCTTCCTCCATTGCATGCTTTTAGACCCTTTATCAAATATAAGATAGTTGTAGTTTTGTGGATTGGTTTCTGTGTCCTCTATTCTGTACCATTGGTCCACCCGCCTGTTTTGGTACCAGTACCATGCTGTTTTTGTTACTATTGCTCTGTAATATAGTTTGAAGTCTGGTATCGCTATACCGCCTGATTCACACTTCCTGCTTAGCATTGTTTTTGCTATTCTGGGTCTTTTATTTTTCCATATGAATTTCATGATTGCTTTCTCTATTTCTACAAGAAATGCCGTTGGGATTTTGATTGGCATTGCATTAAACCTATAGAGAACTTTTGGTAATATCGCCATTTTGATGATGTTAGTTCTGCCTATCCATGAACAGGGTATATTTTTCCATCTTCTAAGATCTTTTTCTATTTCTCTCTTTAGGGTTCTGTAGTTTTCATTGTATAAGTCTTTCACCTCTTTTGTTAGGTTGATTCCCAAGTATTTTATTTTTTTTGAAGATATTGTGAATGGAGTGGTTGTCCACATTTCCATTTCAGAGGATTTGTTGCTGATATACAGGAATGCCTTTGATTTATGCGTGTTGATTTTATATCCTGCCACTTTGCTGAATTCATTTATTAGCTCTAATAGTTTCTTTGTAGACCCTTTTGGGTCTGCTAGGTATAGAATCATGTCATCTGCAAATAGTGATAATTTAAGTTCTTCTTTTCCTATTTTGATGCCTTTAATTTCTTTCGTCTGTCTAATTGCTCTGGCCAGTGTTTCGAGAACTATGTTGAACAGAAGTGGTGAGAGAGGGCATCCCTGTCTTGTTCCAGATTTTAGAGGGAATGCCTTCAATTTTTCTCCATTCAGAATGATGCTAGCCTGAGGCTTAGCATAGATTGCTTTTACAATATTGAGGTATGTTCCTGTTATCCCTAGTTTTTCTAGAGTTTTGAACATAAAGGGATGCTGTACTTTGTCGAATGCTTTTTCCGCATCTATCGAGATGATCATATGGTTCTTATTTTTAAGTCTATTGATGTGGTGAATAACATTTATTGATTTCCTTATATTGAACCAGCCTTGCATCCCAGGGATGAATCCTACTTGATCATGGTGCACAATTTTTTTGATATGTTTTTGTATCCGAGTGGCCAGAATTTTATTGAGGATTTTTGCATCTAGGTTCATTAGAGATATTGGTCTGTAGTTTTCTTTCTTTGAAGTGTCTTTGTCTGGTTTAGGTATCAGGGTGATGTTGGCCTTGTAGAATGAATTTGGAAGTTCTCCCTCTTTTTCTATTTCCCGAAGTAGCTTGAAAAGTATTGGTATTAGTTCCTCTTTAAAGGTTTTGTAAAACTCTGCTGTATACCCATCCGGTCCTGGGCTTTTCTTAGTTGGTAGTCTTTTGATGGTTTCTTCTATTTCCTCAATTGATATTGGTCTGTTTAGGTTGTCTATATCCTCCTGACTCAATCTGGGCAGATCATATGACTTAAGAAATTTATCTATGCCTTCACTATCTTCTAATTTATTGGAGTATAAAGATTCAAAATAATTTCTGATTATCTTCTGTATTTCTGAAATGTCTGTTGTGATATTGCCTCTTTCATCCCGTATGTTAGTGATTTGAGTTCTCTCTCTTCTTCTCTTCGCTAGCATGGCTAAGGGTCTGTCGATTTTGTTTATTTTTTCAAAGAACCAACTTTTAGTTTTGTCAATTTTTTCAATTGTTTCTTTTGTTTCGATTTCATTGATTTCAGCTCTGATTTTAATTATTTCTTGCCTTCTACTTCTTTTGCTGTTGTTTTGCTCTTCTTTTTCTAGGATTTTGAGATGAAGTATGAGATCATTTATTTGTTGGTTTTTTCTTTTTTTAAGGAATGAACTCCAAGCAATGAATTTTCCTCTTAGAACTGCTTTCAATGTGTCCCATAGATTCCGATATGTTGTGTCTGTGTTTTCATTAATCTCTAAGAATTTTTTAATTTCCTCCTTGATGTCTTCTATAACCCATTGATCATTCAGTAACCTATTGTTCATTCTCCAAGGGATATATTCTTTTTCCTTCCTTCTTTTATCGTTGATTTTCAGTTCCATTCCATTATGATCAGATAGGATGCATGGTATTATCTCTACTCCTTTGTATTGTCTAAGAGTTTCCCTGTGACATAATATATGATCTATTTTTGAGAAGGATCCATGTGCTGCTGAGAAAAAAGTGTAACTGCTTGATGTTGGGTGGTATATTCTATATATGTCAATTAAGTCTAGGTTATTAATTGTGTTATTGAGTTCTATAGTTTCCTTATTCAACTTTTGTTTGGAAGATCTGTCCAGTGGTGATAGAGGTGTGTTGAAGTCTCCCATGATTATTGTATGGTGGTCTATTAGACTCTTGAACTTGAGAAGAGTTTGTTTGATGAACATAGCTGCACCATTGTTTGGGGCATATATATTTATGATTGTTATGTCTTGTTGGTGTATGGTTCCCTTGAGCAGTATGTAGTGTCCCTCTTTATCCCTTTTGATTAACTTTGGCTTAAAATCTATTTTATTTGATATGAGTATGGATACTCCTGCTTGTTTCCGAAGTCCATATGAGTGATATGATTTTTCCCAACCTTTCACCTTCAGCCTATGTATGTCTTTTCCTATCAAATGCGTCTCCTGTAGGCAGCATATTGTTGGGTCTTGTTTTGTGATCCATTCTACTAGCCTGTGTCTCTTGATTGGTGAGTTTAAGCCATTAACATTTAGGGTTATTATTGAGATATGGGTTGTTCTTCCAGCCATATTTGTTTATTTATGTTACTAAACATGGTTTGTTTTCCACTTTGATTATTTTCCCCCCTTTAGTGTCCTACCTCCCACTGTTGGTTTTCATTGTTATTTTCCATTTCCTCTTCCTGTAATGTTTTGCCAAGGATGTTTTGAAGAGATGGTTTTCTAGCTGCAAATTCTTTTAACTTTTGTTTATCGTGGAAGGTTTTAATTTCATCTTCCATCCTGAAGCTTAATTTCGCTGGAAACACAATTCTTGGTTGGAACCCATTTTCTTTCAGTGTTTGAAATATGTTATTCCAGGATCTTCTAGCTTTCAGAGTCTGTGTTGAAAGATCAGCTGTTATCCTGATTGGCTTACCCCTAAATGTGATCTGCTTCCTTTCTCTTGTAGCTTTTAAAATTCTCTCCTTATTCTGTATGTTGGGCATCTTCATTATAATGTGTCTAGGTGTGGGTCTCTTATGATTTTGCACATTCGGCGTCCTGTAGGCTTCTAGGATTTGGGGTTCTGTCTCATTCTTCAAGTCTGGGAAGTTTTCTCGAATTATTTCATTGAATAGATTGCTCATTCCTTTGGTTTGAAACTCTGTTCCTTCCTGTATCCCAATGACTCTTAAATTTGGTCTCTTGATGTTATCCCATATTTCTTGGATGTTCTGCTCATGGTTTCTTAACAGTCTTGCTGAGCTGTCTATGTTCTTTTCAAGTTGAAATACTTTATCTTCATTGTCTGATGTTCTGTCTTCTAAGTGTTCTACTCTGCTGGTAGTATTCTCAACTGAGTTTTTAAGTTGGCTTATTGCTTCCTGCATTTCTAGGATTTCTGTTTGTTTGTTTTTTATAACCTCTATTTCCCTGTATAGTTGATCTTTTGCTTCTTGGATTTGTTTATGTAATTCATTGTTGAAGTGATCTTTCATTGTCTGATTTTGCTGTCTGATGTCTTCCTTGAGACTCCAGATCATCTGAAGCATGTATATCCTGAATTCTTTATCTGACATTCCATCAGCTGCAGCTATTACCTCTTCTAAAGTTGAGTTGACCTGCAATGCTTGTGGTCCTTTCTTTCCTTGTCTCTTCATACTGTTCGCGTTCCTTTCTTCTTGGTGAAACTGTTGTGCTATTGAATTTTCCCCCTATATATTTATATTGGTCTTGTATAGTTGCAAAGTCTCCCTCGCAGGCGCGGGCGGCGGCTCTGCCCCTCCGCCAATTGGGGCAATGTGCCTACCACGCCGGCAGGCCGCTGGGCCTGCTCTGCCAGTCGGTAGCAGGTCCGCCGACCTTGCAGGCGCGGGCGGCGGCTCTGTCCCTCTGCGGGCCGCTAGGCTTGTTCTGTCGGTGGTCGCAGTTCTGCCTACTTTGCAGGCGCAGGCAGCGGCACTGCCCCTCTGCAGGCCTCTGGGGCTGTACTGCCAGTGGGTCGCAGGTCCGCCTACTTTGCAGGCGTGGGGGGGGGGGGCGGCTCTACCCTTCCTCAGGCCACTGGGCCTGTTCTGTCTCTCGGTTGCAGGTCTGACCTGTTCTGATGGTGGTCTCAGTTCCGACTACCTTGCAGGCGCGGGGGGGAGGGGGCGGCTCTGCCTCTCAGCAGGCCGCTGCTCCTCTTCTGCCGGTGGGTCGCAGGCCCGCCTACCTTGCAGGAGTGATTGGAAGCTCTGTCCCGCCGCGGGCCACTGGGCCTTTTCTGTCGGTGGTCACAGTTCCCCTACCTGGCAGGTGCGGGGGGTGGGGGGCGGCTCTGCCCCTCAGCAGGCCGCTGGGCCTGCTCTGTGTTTGGTCACAGTTCCCTCTACTATGCCGGCGCAGGGGGAGGGGGCGGCTCTGCCTCTCAGCAGGCCGCTGCTCCTCTTCTGCCGGTGGGTCACAGGCCCGCCTACCTTGCAGGAGTGATTGGAAGCTCTGTCCCGCCGCGGGCCACTGGGCCTTTTCTGTCGGTGGTCACCCTTCCCCTACCTGGCAGGCGAGGGGGGTGGGGGGCGGCTCTGCCCCTCAGCAGGCCGCTGGGCCTGCTCTGTGTTTGGTCCCAGTTCCCTCTACTATGCCAGCGCAGGGGGAGGGGGCGTTGTTCTTTCATTATTAAGTGTGATTTAATCATAGTTTTTTTTTTTTTTTTTTTTTTAGCTCTCCTTTATTAGGCTGAGGAACATTCTTTTCTGTTCCTAGGTTACTAATAGTCATTATTAGGAATGAATTTGGATTGTCAATTGATTTTTTTTTATATCTATGGAGATTGTAACATGGTTTTTCTATTTTAGTTTAATATGGTCAATTACATTGATTTGGTTTCTAATGGTATACCGTTTCTGTTCCTGGGGGAAACCCCACTTGGTCATCATGTATTCTGTATTCTCCCTTTTATAAAATATACATATTTTTTAGTTGTATTTGGACACAATACCTTTATTTTATTTATTTATTCTTATGTGGTGCTGAGGATTGAACCCAGGGCCTTGCACGTGCTAGGTGAGCCTCTACCACTGAGCCACAACCCCAGCCCCAAGTATTCTTCTTTTAAAATATTTATTTATGGTACTGGTAATTGAACAAAGGGGTACTTTACCACTGACCTACATCTCCAGTACTTTTTATTTCGTGTTTTGAATCAGAGTCTCTTTATGTTGCTGAGTCCAGCTACTTCCAACTTGGTATCTTCCTGCCTTAACCTCCTGCATTGCTGGGGTTACAGGCATGTGCCACCAAGCCAGGCTTCCTGCATCTACACACACACACACACACACACACACACACACATACACATTGTTGAATTTGATTTTATTTCTTCTTTTTATATATACATGACAGCAGAGTGTGTTTGACATATTATACAAACATGGAATATAACTTATTCTAATTAGGATTCCATTCTTGCAGTTGTACATGATGTGGAATTTCACTGGTTGTTTAGAATTTTTAATGGCTTTGTTGAAATATGATCTCAAATCATCCAATTGCAAATGCACAATGCAATGTTTTTGTATATTCACATGGTTGTACAATAATTACCACAATCAATTTTCAAACATTTTGTCCCCTCTTAAAGAAGCTCTGCAATTAGCTGTCATTCCCTGTCCTCTTGCCCCCAGTCATAAACAACCACTTGTCTTTATAGATTTGCCTTTTGTGGACATTTCATGAGTGGAACTACAATAAGTGGTACTTTAGGAATGACTTCTTTCAGTTAGTATAATAATTTCAAGGTTAACTATATTTTAGTATGTATCAGTACTTCATATCTTTTTATTTTAGAATAATGTTCTCTTGTATAGATAAACCAACTTTTATTTATTTGTTCATCAGTTGATGGACATTTGGATTGTTTCCACTTTTTGACTAGTATGGTATATTGTAATGGTCAATTAATACTGAAGTGACAAAATGTTTTCCAATGTGGCTACACCATTTTCTATTCCCACCAGCAGTGTATGAGGGTTTTAATTTCTCTATCTGTCCATCTTCGGTGCTAGAGATTGGACCTTGTGCATGTTAGGCAAATACTTTACTACTGAGCTATATCACCATCCTAAGGCTTCCAATTTTTCCACATCCTTGTCAAAACTTCTTATTGTCTGTAACTTTGATTCCAGTGGATATGAGTTACTTCTTCAATAAATGTCTGGTAAAATTCACTAGAGAAGCCACTTAAGTTTTCTTTGTAAAATTTTTTGGGTAACATATTTAATTCTTTAACAGAGAGCTATTCAGGTTATATGGTTTTAGCTAGGCACAGTGGTACACACCTGTAATCCGAGTGACTCAGGAGGCTGAGGCAGGAGGTTTGTGAGTCCAAAGCCATCCTCGGCTACTTAGGGAGGCCTTAAGCAACTCAGCCAGACCCTCTCTAAATAAAATATGAAAAGGGCTGGGGATGTGGCTCAATGTGTTAAGTGCCCCTGAATTCAATCCCCAGTACCAAAAAAAAAAAAAAAAAAATATCTCAACAAAGCTAGAATAGAAGGTGAGTTTCTCAAAGTGATAAAGGGCACAAGAAAACTCTAGAGCTTACATCATAAGAGCATCAATGGTGAAAGAGTGAACACTTTGCTCTGATTGGAAACAAGTAGAGTATGTTTATTCTCATCACTAGTATTAAACACTGTACTAGAGATTTTAAGCCAGTACAACCAGGAAAGAAAAATAAAACCATTTAAATTGGAAAGAAAGAAGTAAAACCAAGATTATTTTGCAATGACAGTCATTTTAATGTAAGAAGTCAGATGTAATCTACAAAAAAGCTATTAGGTTGATAAGTGAGTTTAGGATATAAGATAAAAGATAAATATAAAAATGAATTATATATAGTAGCAGTTAAAAAAGTAAAAATGAATTTAGAAAGACAATTCTATTCACAATAACATTAAAAGGAATAATGTATTTAGAAACAAATTTAGCCAAAAATGTAGACTTACTACACAAAAACTATGAAACATTGCTAAGGGAAATTCAAAAAGATCTACATCAATGGAGATAAATTCCATGATCATGAATTGAAAAACAACAATGCAAAGATGGAAATTCTTACCAAATTGATGCATAAATTAAATGAATTCACTATTAAAATTCTAGCTGGTTAAAAAAAAGAAATTGGCAATCTAATTGTATTAATTCCCTAAATTGTATATTGAAGTGCAAAGGTCCACAATAGCCAAACAACTTCCATATTTTGAAACTTACTATAAATTCACAGTAGCCAAGATAATATGATGATAATATGATACTAACATAAGGACGGAAATATAGATTGATGGAACAAAATAGAGTTCATAAATGAACCCTTATATTATGGTAAATTGATTTCTGACAAAGTTACTGAGGCAATTCAATATGGAAGTAACAGTCTTTTCAACAAATACTACTAGGACAATTGTTTCTTTTTTAATTTTTAGTTGATTATTTTTTTAGTTATAGATGGACACAATAATTTTATTTTATTTGTTTATTTTTATGTGGTGCTGAGGTGCTGAGGACTACCCAGTTCCTCATATGTGCTAGGCAAATGCTCTACCACTGATCTACAACCCCAGCCTGCTAATGGTATTCTCATCACAAACAAATGATATGAAGGTGAGGTGATATATATATATATATATATATATATATATATATATATATATATATATTACACACACACAAATATATGTTAATCAGCTTGATTTAATCATTTCACAGTGTATACTCATTAAAATATCAATTATATGGCATGAATATGTACAATTTGTATTTATCAATTAAAAAGAAATTAATTAAAATATTAATATGGGTACTGATATAAAGGAATTAATTTTCCAGATATAATTAAAGTTCCCAGTCAGATAGACTTATTATACAGAGATTATGGGCCTGATCCAGTGAGGTGAGCCTTTAAATACTGAGTTTTCTGGCTAATGTAAGAAGAGGTCATCAGAGATTCAAAGCACAAAAAAGATTTGGTTATATATGGTTTACTTGATGGTAGTAAGGACCTTGTATCAAGAAAATGGAAAACTCAGTTTTGTAGGTACAAGGAACTAAACACTGTCAACAACCTGAATGAACTCGGAAGTTGATATGTTGTTATTGTTGTTTGGAAGTGGGTTCCTCCAGAAAAGAGCTCAGCCTGGTCAACACATTGGTTTTGTTTTTTCTAGGCACTAGGTAGAGACTAGTCTTATAACCTACAGAACTGTGAGCTAAGAAATGGTATTGTTTTAAGCTGCTATATCTGTGGTAATTTATGATACAACAGTAGAAATCTAAAATTCTGGTCCAGCCACAATAGCTCTTGTGGGTATTGTTTTCATGGTATATAATTTTCCATCCTTTCAACCTATTTGTGTATTGAATCTAATAAGAAAAGGTGAGGGTGAATTCCATGAAAATAGAAGAGATCTGTGAGGAGAGGAAGGGGATTGAGGGGAAGGGAGGGGGGATGGGAAAAAGGAAGAACCATGGAATACATTTGATCTAACTTTCCTATGTACATATATGTACTATAGTGAACCTCACCTTCATGTATATCCATGAGGCACTAATTGAAAAAAATACTATAAATAAATAAAAGATCAGTAGAATAAAGGGAAGGGAACAGGGTGAGTGATGAGGGGAGGGAAAGGGAAAGTACTTGAGATTGAATTAGAGAAAATTATATTCCATGCATGTATAATTATGTCCAAATGAGGGGCTGGGGTTGTGGCTCAGTGGTAGTGCGCTTGCCTAGCATGTGTGAGGCACTGGGTTTGATTCTGAGCACCCCATATAAATAAATGAATAAAATTAAGGTCCATCAACATTTAAAAAAATTTTTTAAATGAACCCTAATATTATGTATAACTAAAATGAACTAATAAAAAAGTGTGTCTGCTCTAGACAATATATAGTTAGGTCTTGTTTTAAAATCCAATCTGCTAATTCTTTCCTTTGGATCAGAATGCTTATTTCATTTACATTTAATATAATATTGATTATAATATAAATAATATAATTATTTATAACTAGCTTTTGCTATTTTCTTTGTCTCATATACCACTATTTCTCCCTTACTGATTACTTTTGCATTAAATAGATATTTTCTAGAGTATCACTTTAATTCTTTTTACTTTATGTTTTGAATTATTTTCTTAGTGGTTTATCTGGAGCTTACAATATATATTAATTAAAATATACTTGACATTAATGATAACTCATTTTCAGTAGTATACAGAAACTGCTCCAATACAGCTTCTTTTCCTCTCCTCTCCTTTATGCTTTTATTGTCATCTTTATATATTTGAAACCCAAAAATATTTTAACAATTATAATTTTATACAGGTGTCTTTAAAATCAGTTTTGAGGGGCTGGGGTTGTGGCTCAGTGGTAGAGTGTTTGCCTAGCACATGCAAGGCCCTGGGTTCGATCCACAGCACCACATATAAATAAATAGAATAAAGGATTGTGTCTAACTACAACTAAAAAAACTCAAATATTAAAAAAATAAAATCAGTTATGAGAAGAAAAGAAAAATACAATGATCTGTTTGAGTGTAAATATCTGAGTTTGTTGTATTTGCAATTCTTTGAGCTTCTTGATGGGCCAGATTAGTTTTTTCATTCAACTTGAGAAGTTTTAACCCATTATTTCTTCTAACATTTTTTTTTCAAAAAATATTTATTTCTTAGTTGTAGTTGGACACAATACCTTTAATCCATTCATTTATTTTTATCTGGTGCTAAGGATTGAACCCAGGGCCCTGCGCATGCTAGGTGAGTGCTCTACCGCTGAGCCACAATCCTAGCCCTCTTCTAATATTTTTAATGTTTCTTTTGTCCTCTTCTCTTCTGAGACTCCTATTTTACATATCTGGTACATTTTTTAAAATTATGTTGATACTAGTCTCTAGATTTTTAAAAAATATTTATTTTTAGGTGAAGATGGACACAACACAATGCCTTTATTTTTATGTGATGCTGAGGATCGAACCCGGGTCCCCGCCCGTGCTAGGCAAGCGCTCTACCGCTGAGCCACAATCCCAGCCCCAAGTTTCTAGATTTTTTAAAAAATATTTATTTAGTTGTAGATACACACAGTATCTTTATTTATTTTTATGTGGTGCTGAGGATTGAACCCAGTGCCTCACATATGCAAGGCAAGCACTTTACCACTGAGCTCCAGCCTCAGCCTCACATATCTGGTACATTTGAAGATGTCTCACAGGTCTTTGAGATCCTTAAAAAAAAATTCTCACTTTATTTTTTAAAATATTTTTAGTTGTAGGTGGACAAAATACCTTTATTTAATTTATTTATTGTTTTATGTGGTGCTGAGGATCAAACCCTGTGCCTCACAAGTGCTAGAGAACTCTCTACCACTGAGCTACAATGCCGGCCCTTCTCTCACTTTATTTTTGATACTGGTATTGGAACCTCATGGCACTCTACCACTAAGCTACAGTCACTAACTTTCTTATTTTTTATTTCCAGACAAGGTCTCACTAAATTCCCCAGCCTGGCCTAAAACTTGCCATTCTCCTGCCTCAGCCTCCTGAGTAGCTGGGATTACAGGTACATGTTCTAGGCTCATGGTCTTTGAGATTCTTTTTTTTTTTTTAATTTTTATTGTTGGTTGTTCAAAACATTACATAGTTCTTTTTTTGTTTTTGTTTTTTTAAAGAATTTTAATATTTATTTCTTAGATATCGGCGGACACAACATCTTTGTATGTGGTGCTGAGGATCGAACCCGGGCCGCATGCATGCCAGGCAAGCGCGCTACCGCTTGAGCCACATCCCAGCCCCAAAACATTACATAGTTATTGATATATCATATTTCACACTTTGATTCAAGTGGGTTATGGACTCCCATTTTTGCCCCATATACAGATTGCAGAATCACATCAGTTACACATCCATTGATTTACATATTGCCATACTAGTGTCTGTTGTATTCTGCTGCCTTTCCTATCCTCTACTATCCCCCTCCCCTCCCCTCCCCTCCCCTCTTCTCTCTCTACCCCCTCTACTGTCATTCATTTGTCCCCCTTGTATTATTTTTCCCTTTCCCCTCACTTCCTCTTGTATGTAATTTTGTATAACCCTGAGGGTCTCCTTCCATTTCCATGCAATTTCCCTTCTCTCTCCCTTTCCCTCCCACCTCTCATCCCTGTTTAATGTTAATCTTCTTCTCATGCTCTTCCTCCCTACTCTGTTCTTAGTTACTCTCCTTATATCAAGGAAGACATTTGGCATTTGTTTTTTTAGGGATTGGCTAGCTTCACTTAGCATAATCTGCTCTAATGCCATCCATTTCCCTGCAAATTCTATGATTTTGTCATTTTTTAATGCAGAGTAAAACTCCATTGTGTATAAATGCCACATTTGTTTTTATCCATTCGTCTATTGAAGGGCATCTAGGTTGGTTCCACAGTCTTGCTATTGTAAATTGTGCTGCTATGAACATCGATGTAGCAGTGTCCCTGTAGCATGCTCTTTTTAGGTCTTTAGGGAATAGACCGAGAAGGGGAATAGCTGGGTCAAATGGTGGTTCCATTCCCAGCTTTCCAAGAAATCTCCATACTGCTTTCCAAATTGGCTGCACCAATTTGCAGTCCCACCAGCAATGTACAAGTGTACCCTTTTCCCCACATCCTCGCCAGCACTTGTTGTTTGACTTCATAATGGCTGCCAATCTTACTGGAGTGAGATGGTATCTTAGGGTGGTTTTGATTTGCATTTCTCTGACTGCTAGAGATGGTGAGCATTTTTTCATGTACTTGTTGATTGATTGTATGTCCTCCTCTGAGAAATGTCTGTTCAGGTCCTTGGCCCATTTGTTGATTGGGTTATTTGTTATCTTATTGTCTAATTTTTTGAGTTCTTTGTATACTCTGGATATTAGGGCTCTATCTGAAGTGTGAGGAGTAAAGATTTGTTCCCAGGGTGTAGGCTCCCTATTTACCTCTCTTATTGTTTCTTTTGCTGAGAAAAAACTTTTTAGTTTGAGTAAGTCCCATTTGTTGATTCTAGTTATTAACTCTTGTGCTATGGGTGTCCTATTGAGGAATTTGGAGCCCGACCCCACAGTATGTAGATCGTAGCCAACTTTTTCTTCTATCAGACGCCGTGTCTCTGATTTGATATCAAGCTCCTTGATCCATTTTGAGTTAACTTTTGTGCATGGCGAAAGAAAGCGATTCAGTTTCATTTTGTTGCATATGGATTTCCAGTTTTCCCAGCACCATTTGTTGAAGATGCTATCCTTCCTCCATTGCATGCTTTTAGCCCCTTTATCAAATATAAGATAGTTGTAGTTTTGTGGATTGGTTTCTGTGTCCTCTATTCTGTACCATTGGTCCACCCGCCTGTTTTGGTACCAGTACCATGCTGTTTTTGTTACTATTGCTCTGTAGTATAGTTTGAAGTCTGGTATTGCTATACCGCCTGATTCACACTTCCTGCTTAGCATTGTTTTTGCTATTCTGGGTCTTTTATTTTTCCATATGAATTTCATGATTGCTTTCTCTATTTCTACAAGAAATGCCGTTGGGATTTTGATTGGCATTGCATTAAACCTATAGAGAACTTTTGGTAATATCGCCATTTTGATGATTGTCGCGACCCCTTGCCCGCAAGGAAGACGCAACTCAGGAATCTTCTTTCAGCAGTTTATTCAGGTCCCTGATATTTCTTCTTCTCCTTCTCGGATGCCCCTCCCAGCCTTAATAAAGCATCTCAAGCCCCAATGCAAAGCTGCCACGTGGAGCTTTCTCATAGGGTGATAAGGGATTACGTGCCAACTCTCCAAAAAAGGAGTTGTTTATCACAGGCCACAGTGGAAGCTGGCGCCATCTTCTAATGGCGGCCACGGTCTATAGGAACGGCTCACCACAGATGATGTTAGTTCTGCCTATCCATGAACAGGGTATATTTTTCCATCTTCTAAGATCTTCTTCTATTTCTCTCTTTAGGGTTCTGTAGTTTTCATTGTATAAGTCTTTCACCTCTTTTGTTAGGTTGATTCCCAAGTATTTTATTTTTTTTGAGGATATTGTGAATGGAGTGGTTGTCCTCATTTCCATTTCAGAGGATTTGTCGCTGATATACAGGAATGCCTTTGATTTATGTGTGTTGATTTTATATCCTGCCACTTTGCTGAATTCATTTATTAGCTCTAATAGTTTCTTTGTAGACCCTTTTGGGTCTGCTAGGTATAGAATCATGTCTCCTGCAAATAGTGATAATTTAAGTTCTTCTTTTCCTATTTTTGTGCCTTTAATTTCTTTCATCTGTCTAATTGCTCTGGCCAGTGTTTCGAGAACTATGTTGAACAGAAGTGGTGAGAGAGGGCATCCCTGTCTTGTTCCAGATTTTAGAGGGAATGCCTTCAATTTTTCTCCATTCAGAATGATGCTAGCCTGAGGCTTAGCATAGATTGCTTTTACAATATTGAGGTATGTTCCTGTTATCCCTAGTTTTTCTAGAGTTTTGAACATAAAGGGATGCTGTACTTTGTCGAATGCTTTTTCCGCATCTATCGAGATGATCATATGGTTTTTATTTTCAAGTCTATTGATGTGGTGAATAACATTTATTGATTTCCGTATATTGAACCAGCCTTGCATCCCAGGGATGAATCCTACTTGATCATGGTGCACAATTTTATTGATATGTTTTTGTATCCGATTCGCCAGAATTTTATTGAGGATTTTTGCATCTAGGTTCATTAGAGATATTGGTCTGTAGTTTTCTTTCTTTGAAGTGTCTTTGTCTGGTTTGGGAATCAGGGTGATGTTGGCCTTGTAGAATGAATTTGGAAGTTCTCCCTCTTTTTCTATTTCCTGAAATAGCTTGAAAAGTATTGGTATTAGTTCCTCTTTAAGGGTTTTGTAAAACTCTGCTGTATACCCATCCGGTCCTGGGCTTTTCTTAGTTGGTAGTCTTTTGATGGTTTCTTCTATTTCCTCAATTGATATTGGTCTGTTTAGGTTGTCTATATCCTCCTGACTCAATCTGGGCAGATCATATGACTTAAGAAATTTATCGATGCCTTCACTATCTTCTATTTTATTGGAGTATAAGGATTCAAAATAATTTCTGATTATCTTCTGTATTTCTGAAGTGTCTGTTGTGATATTGCCTTTTTCATCCCGTATGCTAGTAATTTGAGTTTTCTCTCTTCTTCTCTTCATTAGCATGGCTAAGGGTCTGTCGATTTTATTTATTTTTTCAAAGAACCAACTTTTAGTTTTGTCAATTTTTTCAATTGTTTCTTTTGTTTTGATTTCATTAATTTCAGCTCTGATTTTAATTATTTCTTGCCTTCTACTTCTTTTGCTGTTGTTTTGCTCTTCTTTTTCTAGGATTTTGAGATGAAGTATGAGATCATTTATTTGTTGGTTTTTTCTTTTTTTAAGAAATGAACTCCAAGCAATGAATTTTCCTCTTAGAACTGCTTTCAGTGTGTCCCATAGATTCCGATATGTTGTGTCTGTGTTTTCATTTATCTCTAAGAATTTTTTAATTTCCTCCTTGATGTCTTCTATAACCCATTGATCATTCAGTAACCTATTGTTCATTCTCCAAGTGATGCATGATTTTTCCTTCCTTCTTTTATCGTTGATTTTCAGTTTCATTCCATTATGATCAGATACTGAAGAAATATCTGATATGTTCTTCACATTCCTGTTGAACCAAGTTGCTTCCACTTGAAGAAATAAAACACACTACACTCCATCATGTATTCTCTGAGGATTCTAGAAAACTTAGGTTGGACATCACAGCATAAGGGTGTATGCTATAGAGTAGCTAAAATCCGTAAAAAGGAGACCACCACCACACAGAATGTCTGTCCAGTGCCCAAGGTCAAGGCTTCAAACGGTATCATCTCCTTCCCTGCTGCTCGGTAAACTCCAGCAATTGCTGCACCATATTTGTGATGTCTGAGGGTGAACAGGGCCAGTAATCCAGCGGGGACATGAAAGAAGAGGGAGGACACCAGTGCCCACAGGAACACACCATACCACATCTCTGGGAAGGAGCAGAGAGAAGTGGAGTTGGGGCACAGGGTCCCGTTGCCCACCCGCAGCACGAGCTTCAGGCTGAGGATCTGCTGCAGGAGTCCGGCGGAGCCCCCGCTGCCGCTGCTCCCCTCGAGCTCCATCCCGCTGCCATACACCGCATAAAGATGAGGGGAGAGCGCCCGAAGTACTGCACAGCCTAACTCCCCGCACCTCAGCCGACTCAGCGTCACCTTCAGTGGAGGCCCTCTTCCGTCTTTGAGATTCTTTAGTCATTGTTTTTATATTCTATTTTTCAGACTGGGAATATCTATTGATCTATCTTTGGGTTTGCTGATTATTTATTCTGCCTGCTCGAATCTGCTGTTGAGCCTCTTGAGTGAGTTTTTCATTTCAATTGACCTACCTTTTTACAAAATATTTTTTTTTAGTTTTCAATGGACCTTTATTTTATTTATTGATAACGTCGTGCTGAGAATCGAACCCAGTGCCTCATACATGGTAGGCAAGCACTCTGCCACTGAGCCACAACCCCAGTCCATCAATTGTCTTACCTTTTAACTTCAAAATTTCCATTCATTTATCTTTCATAATTTATATCTTTATTAATATTATTTATTTGATGAGTCATCGTCATCACATATTCCTTTAATTCTTTAAACAATGTTTCCTCCAGTTCATTGAACATACTTATAATAGTTTACCTGAAGGCTTCATTTTTTTAAATTGTGGTACTGGTGATTGAGCCCAGGGGTACTTTCCCTCTGAACTACATCCCCAGCCCTTTTTATTTTTTATTTTGAAACAGGGTCTTGCTAAATTGCTGAGGCTGGCCTCAAACTTATGATGCTCCTGCCTCAGTCTCCCAAGTTGTTGGAATTATAGGTGTGTGCCACCACACCCAACTCACTTGCAGGC
The DNA here is from genome assembly GCF_047511675.1 of Marmota flaviventris. NCBI lineage: Eukaryota > Metazoa > Chordata > Mammalia > Rodentia > Sciuridae > Marmota > Marmota flaviventris. The sequence continues at coordinate 112,089,649 of NC_092518.1, read as the reverse complement.
TTTTTGTACTAAATCTCTCATCTGTATCCTCCCAGAGAGAATTAATATAAACTGCTTTGTGTGTGTGTGTGTGTGTGTGTGTGTGTGTGTGAGATATACCTTGGTTCCTTGCATAGTTTGGGGAAACTGGTATTTTACAGAACATAACAACTCTGGCTTCTGATTCTCTCTCCTCAGGGTTTGTGGGGGTTTTTTTTATTACATTTTTTTTTTGTTTTGTTCAGTGATGTGCTTTCCCCTGCAGTGTGTGACAAATAGAATATCTGCTTAAATTTTTTTTAAAAAAACAATCAAATTCTATTTAAGTTTAGTTGCTTAAGGTCTACTCTTGGGTCACCTTACCTTAGTGGTCACTCAGTCAGATTAGTCAGAGACTTTGCTTAAACACTTTGAACCAATAATGGTTCCACCCTTTTTTGGTAGGGAATTTGTGTATGTGTTGGTACACTTATTCAAAGTTCAAACAGTTGACACATAAGTCTTCTCTAGGTTTCACTTTCTGCTTGCACAGGGTCTCAAGGGAAGCCCTGAATATATACATGACTCGGGCCATCTATGGTCTCCTCTGAGCGTATGTGTAGCTCTGATCCACTAGAAGATACAGGAGTTTATCAAAGCCCCTTTTGACTGTCTCACTTTCCAGCTCTCCTTTTAAATTTTTCACTAGTATATTGTATTCTGGTCAGTGTTACATCTGTAGGCAATTATGATATTGGTGTTCCCTGATTTACCAGCTTTGGGAGGTATAATTCATTTATAATATATAATTCACTCATTAAAATTTTTTCATAGAATTGTGCAACCATCAACACAATCTAATTTCAGAACATGCTTAGTAAATTTTTTTCAGTATTGGAGATTGAATCCAGGGCCTCAAGAATGTTAGGCAAATGCTCTATTACAGAGCTGTATTCCCAGTCATTTTAAATTTTATTTTGATACAGAGTCTTCCTCAGTTGCTCAGGCTGGCCTGAACCCGTAATCTTCCTGCCTCAGCCTCCTGAATAGCTGGGATTACAAGCATGCTCCACCAAGTTCAGTTGCCTAATAACTTTGGTAGATCAGATAATAGGTATTTTTAAATTTTATCTTGTTGAGAACTGTGTGTTTCTGAATTCCTATAAATATCCCTTTGTTTAAATATTTTTTTTAGTTGTAGTTGGACACAATACCTTTATTTTTTTATTTATTTTTATGTGGTGCTGAGGATTGAGCTCAGGGCTTTGTGCCTGCTAGGCAAGCACTCTACCACTGAGCTACATCCCCTGCCTAACATTTGTTATGTAGGAGTGGAGTAGTGCTTAGTCTAGTGCTAATTAATTCTCACTACTGAGGCAAGACCTTTCTGTGTACTCTACTCAATGCTCTGTGAATCTTGAACATTTCTTTTTCTTTTTTGCAGTAATGGGGATTGAACCCAGGGCCTCATTCATGCTAAGCAAGTGCTCTTCCACTGAGCTAAATCCCCAGCCAAATCTTGAGTTCTTTGATGTGGCATAAACTGGCAATTTCCCTGACTTACGAGAGTGCCAGGCAATGTTACCTCTAATCCTTCTGGGTGGTTCTTTCCCAACCTTGTGTGAGTTCTTTACACACATGTAGTAGTTACTCAGAGGTATCCTTAAGGACACTCTCAAGATCTCTGAAGTTCTCTTTCTGTGCAGCTCTCTTCTGTCTGGTACTCCATTCTGAGAACTTTAATCACAGTATTGCCCTGAACTCTCAGCTCCATGTCAACTTAGGGAGCCTGCTGGCATCAGCCTTGGTTCTTCTTTCTGTGCTTAAGCCTTGAAACTCTCCAGACAATATGCTAGAGTAATTATAGGTATACTCTCATTTTGTCCTCATTTCTCATGGATCATTGCCCTTTGTTGTCTGATGTCCAGTGTCTTGAAAACCATTTCATGCATATTTTCTATGTTCCTTATTTGCTTCAGGTAGAAGGGTCAATCCAGTACCTTTCAATCCACTTTGTCCAGAAACAGAAAAAAAAAAAAAAAACAGTTTGGGGGAATTTTCTAGTTGTCTTTTTGTGACTGATTTCTAAATGAATTCCATTGTCATTAGAGAACATACTCTTGAGATTTTAAGCCTTTTAAATTTATTGAGTTTTATAACCCAGTTATAGTCTATCTTGGTTAATGTTTCATGTTCTAGAAAAGAGTGTGCATTCTGCAGTTGTTTGGTACAGCATTCTACAGCATTTCAATTAGGTGAAATTAGTTGATATGGTTGTTCAAATCCTCCATAAAGCTTTACAGATATTTTTGTGCACTTGTATGAATATTGAGGGAGGAATGTTAAAATCTCCACCTGTGATTGTATATTCATTTATCTCTCTAATTTCAATTTTTGCTCATGTATTTTAAAACTTTTTTTTATTAAGTTCACTTGCATTTTGGATTGTTTTCTTGATGATTTGGCTCCTTTATCATTATGAAATGATCCTCTTTTATTTCTGATCTTTGGTAATACTTCTTGTCTTGAAGTGTATTGTGCCTGTGAGTTATGTTAATGTAGCCACATCATCTTTTTTTGGGGGGGTACTTGGGATTGAACTCAGGGGCACTCGACCACTGAACCACATTCCCAGCCCTATTTTGTATTTTATTAAGAGACAGGGTCTCACTGAGTTGCTTAGCACCTCGCTGCTGCTGCTGCTGCCTTTGAACTTGCAATCCTCCTGCCTCAGCCTCTCAAGCTGCTGGGATTACAAGTGTGCGTGATCATTGTGCCAAGCCACACTATCTTTGATATGCTTACTGTTTGCATGGGATATCTTTTTATCCTTTTACTTTCAACCTATTTACATTCCTATTTAAAGCATATGTTTATTTTTATGGTGGTGGTGGGGATTGAACCCAGGACCCATACATGTTAGGCAAGTACTCTATCACTGAGCTACATACCTAGCCCTTAAAGCATAGTCCATGTAAGCATCATTTATAGTTGAGTTTTACCAAAGTTTTCACCACCTCCCAATAGTGCTACAGGCTGGTAATTAAGCTTTTAGAACATTTTTTTTTTAAAATTCCAGACCCAAACCATAACACATGACCTGAAGATTACAATCTAGTTACTTTGTAAAATGTCCCATAACTTGGGTTTATCTGATGTTTCCTCATGATTATAATCTGGTTATGAATTTTTGGCAGGAACACAAAAGAAATTATGCTTTGTTCTTTTATTGCATCTTGCCAAGGAGTAGATGATTTCACTATGTTCTATTATTGACGATGTTCTCTTTGTTCATTGGATTAACGATGTCTTCTGAAATTCTCTACTAGAAAGTTATTTTTTCTATCTCTGTCTCCCCACCCCCCACGCCCAGGACTAGGGATTAAACTCAGGGCCTCAAAAATTCTAGGTAAGTGCTCTCCACTGAGCTATATCCCCAGCCCTTTTAACTTTTAATTTGAATCGGGGTTTTGCTATGTTTCTCAAATTGGCCTCAAATTTGTGCAATTTTCCTGCCTCAGTCTCCTGAGTAGCTAGGATTACAGGTATGTGTGATTATGCCTGATATGTTATTTTTTTGTTTTTATAGTTATTAAGTATGTTGTGGAGAGAAACTTTGTATCTGTCTGTCATCTATTTTTTTTTAAAGAGAGAGAGGAGAGAGAGAGACAAAGAGAGAATCTTTTTTTGTAGATGGACACACCACAGTGCTTTTATTTTTTATTTTTTATGTGGTGCTGAGAATTGAACCCGGGTCCCATCCGTGCTAGTTGAGTGCTCAACCGCTGAGCCACAATCCCAGCCCTGTCATTTATTTTTCTATCTCTATTTGCCTATATCTGACGAGGATCTGGAATATATATATATATATATATATATATATATATATATATATATGTGTGTGTGTGTGTGTGTGTGTGTGTGTGTGTTGTATAAAATAATCATCAAACTCATCAGACTTCTCATATTCATCAGCCTTCTCATTAATATATTCATATCAGCAGTATGGACTCATAACTTACTACCTTTTTGCTCAGATTCTTAACTTTTCACCCACAGATTATAAATGGGCAAATTACTTAAAAGCAAAAATGCAACCAGGTATCTCATTAATCTCTCTTCTCTAGGTTTCCTCCTTGCCAGAATTTTGACGTCTCAATTCCTTGCTACCTTGGTTGCCCTGCAACGTATCAAATGTAATTTTTTATTGAAAAAGTTGACCAAACAATTTTTACATGTCATTCAGTTTTTATAGTTATTCTCCTTGCAATGGTTAATCTGAAACAAGTTAGTTTACCATTGATTGGAGAAGAAATTGATTTATGTTCATGAGAGATCACTCTGGCTATTGTGTGTAGATTTAAAAGGGGGAAAAATAGAGGCAGACCAGCTATGAGACTTATTAAGATGATGGCTTAGAAAAGGGTGAAACAAAGATTGGAGAAATGGATATAGGTTGGAAGATGGAGTGAGAAGAGATGTAGGGAAACATAGGACAGTAATGACTGTATTTTGAAAATAGGCAGTTAAGAGATACAAGTTATGGTCAGTCAAACAGAAAATATGTTTATGCATATTATTTAAATAAAAAGATAATTAAGGAAATAAAAATAATGTTATAACTGTATAACTGCATTGGGGGTCAAGAGTAGTAGAAGAGAGCTTAATCATCATCTTTCATAGAATTATTTAATAGATATTGTAAAAAAGAAATATAGGGGAGGGAACAAATTTGAGGAATTTATTTGGAGGTAAAATTTGCAGGGCTTGGTTATTGATTTAATATAGTGAATAAGAGGGGGAGAAGGCAGAGGCGATTTTCAGGTTTCTAGTTTGAGTAAGTGGGTGGATGTAGTATCACAACTGAGGTAAAGAACATGGAATGGTATCCAGTTCAGGAGGGAAGATGATATGATGGTTAATTTCATGTGTCAACTTGGCTGGAACAGAGGTGCCCAGATGTTTGAACATTATTCTGAGTGAGATTAACATTTGAAATGATAGATTGAGTAAAAGAGATCGCCTTCATCAATGAGGGTGGGTTGCTTCCAATTTGTTGGTGGCCTTAATAAAACAAAAGGCAGGACAAGAGAGACTTCATTTTCTCTCCTTATTTTGAATCTGGGACACTGGTCTTCTACACTTGGACTGGAAATTATATATTTGGTTCTCCTGGTTCTCAGGCTTTTGGACTTCAACTAGAACTATATTACAGGCACTCCTGAGTCTATTAGCTTATAGATGGCATACCATGGGACTTCTCAGCCTCTATAATTATGTGAGCCAAATCCTTATAATAAATTTTCATACACATATATACATATATAATTTCTCTAGGGAGCCCTGGAGAACCTTGATTAATATAGATAGTAAGTTCAGTTTTAATTTTATGTGAGACATTGCAGTAAAGTTGAATAGTAGGTTCTTGCAGACAAGTGGGCAAAGGATCAAAATATATATTTGGGAATCTTCATCATATGGTTGATAATTGAGATCATGAAGATGGTTGAACTCTTCTGGGATTCTCATGCATTCTAACAGGAAAAAAGGCAGAAAGAGAAGGTACAGATACATGTAGATTGGTCAATTTTGTATTTGGAATGTGGACTTACTATTTGATGTGTGTGTGCGTATGTGTGTTGTGTTTGTTCATAATAAACTCAATTGTTCAGTAATGTGCATGTAACTGATTCCATAGTATCATTAGTTAACCCTTGACTAATTTTTAAAACTGTTCTTCTAAAGTTCTGAGTTGAAAGAACCCATGCTGGTGTTGTTATAGAGAAATAATCTTTACTTGGTGGATCCCATTGGTAACTACAGTAGTAATCTCAGTACATAGAGTGGGCATGTGAAATGAACCCTAACTGCTGTCTGAATAAGGTCTACGTTTGTCTGGCAGGGCCATGCATTTTTTTTTCATTCATTTGTAGTCTCCAGCAACAACTCCCTCCCCCAATACCTTGATAAAAATTGCCTTCAGACAGAACTTGAGAACATTGATATGCTCAAACTATGGTATCCTGGTGTTTCCATAGTAACTAATGCACACCAAGGGGGAAAAGATGGAGAATAAATGAGAATAGCATTTTAACAAAATAAGTGAGGGGCAAAGAGGCTTTAGACATGTGATTGCCTCTTGTTTAGGAATATGAAGATATTCATCTCCTTAATATTGGGGTTATAAAACTTGTTACAATGAAACTTGTCAGCAGCCATTTATATTCCATTTTTCTCTATAATCATCACCATCAAAAGCATTTAAATGCTTCTTTGCTCCACAATACTGCAGAGAGTGAGTTAAATGGACATAGTTGCCATTTTCTTGTGAGCAGTCATGATGGGACAGGTTAAGGAATGTTCACATTCTAGTATGCCAAACGGAGCTTTGACCTGGTGGATATAATGAGGAGTGGGGATTCAAGGAAACCTACTCAATCCTGTGTAAAGTGTTTATTTTGGTGAGAGACTTTGCTATTGTCTCCCTACTGCCTTAAAGACCATGAGTATACGATAGTGCTGCTTCTTCTTTCCTGTTCCACCAGATGATTTCTCTTATTCCTTCCTAGCATCCTTCCTCCTCCTTCCCCAAATGCAATCTATTCACCATTTCCACCAATTTCAAAATGACCTGCTCATTATTTTTTCTCTTGGCCAGCTCTAAGCATTTGTATATATGTAGATAGATACATGCTCCACGATACAGATTTCAGATAACCTGCTAATTTACTGAACAAATGAAAAGTTCTGCTTTACTGTCAAACCAATTGTTATGGACTGAATTATGCCCCCTTCATATGTTGAAGTCCTAACTCACAATGTGACCATATTTGGGGATTGAGCCTATAAAGAGGTAATAAAGGTTATGTGAGGTCATAAGGGTGGGATCCTAATCTGATAGCACTGATAAGAAAAAGAAGAGACACTGAGATCTCTCTTTCAGAACACCACAAAACAAAGGCCATGTGAGGACTCAGTAAGGTGGCTATCTGCAAGTCAGGAAGAGAACTCTCATCAGGAACTGAATAGTCTGGCACCTTGATCTGGGATTTCTACCTTCTAGAACTGTGAGAAAATAAGTTTCAGTTGTTAGCTGCCCATTCTATGGTATTTTGTTATGGTAGTCTGAGTTGAATAATGTGCCAGTGTACATGCACAACCAATTAAGCTGTTGTTAGACAGGGATACACTTTGTAAGGGTGAAGAGATGAGTTTTTACTTTTATAATAACAGAGATTAAATCTCTACAGATAAGTATAATAACTACCAGAATATCTATTCAAGCCAGAAGAGAAACACAGAGAGCAGAGACAGAATACTGAATAGCTCCAGTAGGAAGGTACCCTGTATGGAATTTAGTTTAGCCTGATTCCTTTTCCTTTTAAAAGTGAGGGATTAAGGTGCATATTCCTGCTTGGGGTGGTAGCTTGTGCCTGTAACCCCAAATACTGTTCTCAGGAGGTTGAAGAAGGAAGATTGCAAGTTCAAGGCCAGCCTGGGCAATTTAGCAAGATTGTGTCTCAAAATGAATAAATAAATAAATAGGACTGGGGATGTTGCTCAGTGGTAAATCACCCATGGGTTTAATTCCCAGTACCAAAAAAGAAAAAAGAAAATTAGTCTTTGGTTTAGCTTTTGTGCAAATGAATTCAGAGATTAGGAGCAAGATATGATGGAAGGTGTCAGTAGGCTGAGACTAATCAATGAGAATGAAAATCAACTTCCTGGAGTTGTCTGGAGAAGATACACCAAAATGAGGACCATTTCCCTTGAATGGCCAGAGGTCTGGTATATATCCTTAGAGGTTAGATGAAGAAGAGTTGTATCTTCATGTTAGAGGCTATGTTTGGATAAGAGAAATTTACATTTTTTCTTTTCTTTTTCTCCCCCTCCTAGTCCTCTTCCTCCTCCTCCTCCTGGGGATTGAACCCAGAGGCACTTAACTGCTGAGCCATATCCCCAGCCCTTTTTATTTTTCATTTTGAGACAGGGTCTCACTAAATTGCTTAGGGCCTCACTAAATTGCTGAGGCTGTCCTTGAACTTGCAATTCTCCTGCCTTAGCCACCTGAGTTGCTGGGATTATAGGCATGCACCACCATGCTTAGCTCTGAGTAATTCCCTTTTTTTTTTTAAATTGTGACATTCAATATTACAGTCACTGGGGAAAGATGGGAATTTTGAGGAAGAAGAAATACTTTTTTTAAATTTTAAATTAAATTTATTTCTAATGGATACATCAAAACATAAGATTGTGCATATTAATGGATTGACATTATGTAATATTTAAATCAACTTAAACATAGCTGTGTCTTCAAACATTTTATCATTTCCTCATGGGAAAAATTTTCAAAATTCTTTCTTCTAACTTTTTGAAATGTACAATTACTAATTCTTAATAAAGCATTCTTTCACTTTAAGGAATTTAGCTCTATAATTATTTATCCAAATTAAAATAAGGAAGGGAAATATTTATTCCTGGGTAGAATGGCCTTATCATCTATAACACAGAGTGTTTACAAACTTCTGCTCAATCAATTAAAAATTATACATTAAGGTGTAGTTAAAATTTTGTCACTGCATTTTTTCAGGCCTACCAATTATCCTTAAAATTGATGTGTCAATGAAATATATAGACATTATCATTTAGGTCAATTTTCTTCTGCCCATATCCATGTAATTTTTAAAACATTTTTAAAGTTGTAGATGGACACAACATCTTTGTTTTATTTATTTATTTATGTGGTGCTGAGGATAGAACCCAGTGTCTCACACATGTGAGGCAAGCACTCAACTACTGATCTACCACCCCAACCCCATACTCATGTAATTTTAAGAAAATCTTATCAACAAAGAACATATCATTGCAGACATTAATCTCGTTTCACTTTTTTCTCAGTGTGTGATTCAGAATGTAATAGATTGCCAAAATATATGTTGAATACATCTTATAACAAACAGGATTATTTTATATTTTAAATTTTTTTAAGAGATAGGGTCTTACTATGTTGTCCAAAGACTTGCCTTGAACTCCTAGGCTCAAAGTGATTTTCTTGCCTCAGTGTAAGGAGTAGCTGGGATCGGAGGTGTGTGCTACTGCACTGGGCCAGAAATGTTTTTTTTACATCTAATTGTAAGTGGATAGAGATTTGGTTTAAGATTCAAATATTGTGGTTTTGCATAATATTCTAAATATTGTAGTTTTGTGCAGTATATTGATATAAAATTAAGTATTTTTGTGTAGCTAATGTATCCATGTGGAACAAAATCCTAAAATTATGAAAGTATATAAAATGAATATTATGTCTCTCTTTCTTCCTTATCTCCAAATTTTCTTCCCTTGAAGTTGACTACAGTTATTATTTCCATGTGTTTTCTTTTGCAGATATTCTACAATGCACTGGTTCTGAAACAGGATATTTCCCCTTCCCTAGCAAGCTCTCCATACCTGATAGTGTAAAACTGCTGCTCTTCATGGTGAAAATGAATGCTCTGAGTAGTAGTGTGGAGTAGTAACTGCCCTTGATCCTTCTCAATTCCCTCCTTGGAAACTGTATTTCTAGACTAGGTCACCAGACATTTGTATAAAACACTTCTAGCTGCACAAAACATTAACATGGCCATTTATCATGAACACAGCAACTAATACACCTATCAGATCCTGACATTTAATATTTCCTTAGTGTATATATGAAAAAGTAGATGTTTTATGACATTTGCTGGTTAATGAATGGATTTTGAGGCTATCATGCTAAGTGAAATAAGCCAATTCCAAAAAACCAAATGTGGAATGTTCTCTCTGATATCTGGAAGCTAATCCACAACAAGGGGGAAGGGAAGAATAGAAGTTCATTGGATGAGACAAAGAGGAATGAAAGGAAGGGAGAAGGGATGGGAATAGGAAAGATAGTAGAATGAATCAGACCTAACTTTCCTATGTTCATATATGAAAGCACCATTGTGTATATCCACAAGAGATTTTTTAAGTATATATTTTTAGTTGTCAATGAACCTTCATTTTATTTATTTATAGCAGTGCCTAACACATGCTAGGCAAGTGCTCTACCACTGAACCACAACCCAGCCCCATCCACAAGAAATTAATTAAAAAAATAACTATGGATAAATGGCAGAAATATCAATTGAGGGAAAGGAGGAGAGAGTGGGGGGAGGAAAGGGGAAGGAGAGATACTGGGGGACTGAATTAGAACAAGATATATTCCATGCTTTTATGTCAAAATGAATTCTACTGTCATGTATAACTAAAAAGAACTAATTAAAAAAGAAAAAAATCATATGAGGAAAAAAGTAATTGCTTTTGATAGGTTGTTGGACAAGGAGGTGGTTGTGTTTTTAGCAGGTTGGAAATCAGTAAGGGATGGAGGATATGTCTCAGTGGTAGATCACTTACTCACCATGTATGAGGCCCTGGGTTTGATCCCAGCACTGCCAAATAAGTAAATAAATAAAATGAAATCAGTTAAGAAATCATTCACTCTTTTCAAAGGAATTAGAGTAGATTTCATCATGGAGGTACTGTGTAAATGACAGAAGGGTGAACCCTTGGCTCAAAGATGCAGAAAATGCCTGCCAGCCTGAGTTGTGGTCTGAGAGAAAGCCTGGATTTGGGATTTGGGATAAAAGAAAGAGGGCAGTGTTTGGTGTTGATTCGTGAAGAGCAAAGGGGATGGGTTAGATTGGTAGAAAGAGGCTATGAAGTGAGAGTGAGGTGATATGGCATGAACCATTCACTTGCATTTATGGATAGTGAAGGCTTGTTTAAGTATCTATGGACAGAAGTCAGTCTCTCTACATTCCCTATGCCTCTTATATTCTAGCACTGCCATAAGAACTATCTTTCAGCTCAGAATTTTTCCCAAACAGAGGTACCAAAAAAGGATTGTGGGATAGACTCTTAGGCTTTCTGTGTTACGTTCTCATATGTTGACTCCATTTACTAACAGCCACAACTTTCCTTAGTAACTTGTAATGGCACTATCATCTATACATTTGTGTGAAAAAGAGTTCCTTAATTTCACCCCTATTGACATTCTGGGTTGAATAATTCTTTGTTGCAGGGAACTGTCCTGTGCATTGTGAGAGTTTTGGCAGTGTTCCCATTGCTGGTAGTACTTCCTCAGAATGTGACAACCAAAAACGTTTCTAGATATTGGCAAATATCTCCTGGAGGGGGGCAAAATTGCCCTCATGGAGAATCACTAATAGAAAACCTCATGAACCTATCTTTTTAAAAATTATGTAAAAAACTCTTTTTAAAAATTAACATTTAAAAATGTTTATCAAAATAATACATTCATCTATGTAAAAATTAAATAGCACCAGAGGATTTATTTACAATGAAAAGCAACTACATCCTGCCTCATCTCTCTTTACCTATAGTTCCATTCTTTAAGGGTTACTACTTTTGTCTTTCTGGTTTGGATTTTCCTAATGGTCCTCCCATAGCCATTCACCTGGGCTATGGTTTGAATGTGATTTTTCCTCCAAAGGTTCATGTGCTGGAAGCTTTGTTCCCATTTTGGTGGTATTGAGGTAGTGGAAACTTTAAAATGTAGGGCTTATTGGGAGATGATTAGGTCTCTGGGAACATCAACTTGGAATAGATTAATATAGTTCTCATAGGGCCCTACTTAGTTCCTCTGAGATCAGGTTATTGTAAAAAGAGTGAGCCTGGCACCTGAATTTCTTTGTATTCCTGTCTTGCCATGTGATCTTGCCCTTTCACTTGTGTTCCCACTATGATCCCATCTACCATGTTGTGATGTAACCAGAAGGCCCTCACCAGAGCCAAGAAGATGCTGGTATGTGCTTTAGAAAAATTCAGAAATGTAAGCTAAATTAACCTATTTTCTTTATTTTTTAAATATATTTTTTAGTTGTAGATGTATACCATACCTTTATTTTTATTTATTTATTTTTATGTGGGGCTGAGGATTGAACTCAATGCCTCACCCTTGCTAGGCAGGCAGTCTACCACTGAGCTACAACCCCAGCCCTAACACTTTTTTTTAATAAAAGCAACCAGCCTCACATTTTTTGTTATAGCAATAGAAAACTGACTCATACAACTTGTTTCTTCATTCGTTTAAATGAACTGTTTATTGAGCACTGTATTCATTTGCTAGGGCTGCCACAACAAAATACTGCAGACTACGTGGCTTAAATAATACAAATTTATTTTTTCACATTTCTGGAGGTTGAAGGTCAAAGGTCAAGGTGTCAGAAATGGTGATTTCCTCTAAGGGACATAGGGAAGAAAATGTCCAGGTCTATCTCCTTGCTTTGAAGATGGCTGCTGTCTTGCTGCCTCTTCACATGCATCCTTGGTATCTCTTTCTCATTTTCTAAAGACAACAGTTATATCAGACTATGAATTTACCTCAATGGCCTTATTTTAATTTAATCAGATTAGTAAAGACATCTCCAAGTACAGTTATGTTCTGAGGTACTAAGGGTTGGAACTTCAATATATGAATTTTGGGAGGATACAATTTAGCCCATTAACAAATACCTACTGTGTGCCAGTCACTGTTCTAAGCACTGGGAACAGGGCAGCAAGCTAAACAGATGACTATCCATGCTCTTACTGAGTTTACATTCTAGCCAGGAAGAGCAGCAATGAACAAGATAAATAACTAAAATATGTAGTACTTTGAAATATGGTAAATGCTATGGAGAAAGACAGAGCTAGGAAAGGAGATAGGGAGTTCTTGGGCAGGGGCTGCAATTTCTAATAGGGTAGCCAGGGAAAACCTGTCTGAGAAGTAGACATCTTGAGTAAGGACCTGAGGAGATAATAGAACAAGTCATGCAAATATCTGGAGAAAGATAATTCTAGGCAGAAAGAATAGCTGGGGCAAGGTGGGAACATATCTAGTTTGTTCAAGGGATGGCAAAGAAGTCACTACTATTGGACAAACCATGTGTTACAAAGTCTGAATTAAGTTTAAAAAAATCTCTGGCTGCTGTGATAATAATAAACTGAAAGGGGGAAGGGTGGAAGCAGGGAGACCAATAAGGGGAATATTGAAATAATTCTTTCTTTGTACATCCTTCCTTGGTTTTCCAGATCTAGACATCATTTATTGACTTCCTTCTCTGATAGATGGAGATTTAACTCACTTAGACTATAGCACTACCTCTCTTCCTAATACATCACTATTTTTAGTTCCTCTGTTTAGCTCCTTTCCACACAAACATCCATTTTAATCTGCAGATTTATTTTTTTGTTACATCTTATTGGTTGTCTTTGTGCCTTTAAATAAGATACCAAAAAACCTCTAATTTTTGTTCATCTATAGAAAGTATCTTTAAGATTCTATATTTACTAAAATTAGAATATTAGTGCTTCTATATATCCCTCCACCTCCTCTAATTCTATTTTCTAACTTCTGCAAGCTATGTTTTTACATTGTGTGTTAACATTTACTTTATACTTGTAATTAAGTTTCCTGTGATTTTTCTCTAGGTTGGATCCCAAAAGTTGTAAATTAATAAATGTAGTGTTCATATTATTATGATTGTAGAAATATTTTTCAGTATAAAGATTGTGCCCCAATTACATTTTTTTCTTTATAGTTCCAATGTCATAACCTCCAATCATTGCTCTATATCATTTATTATTGTCATTATTGGAAAATAGCATTTTGGGACAATTTTGGATATTCTTTAAATCCCTGCTTTTTTTGTTTTTGTTTTTGCTGTAGACAGACGAAATATATAGTTTCTTTATTATATCTCTGCTATCTTCCAGCTTTTCAAAATTTTATTTATTGCTCAGAATAAATTTTATTCTTCTTGAAGCCCACTTCCCTATGTTAATTTTGTTGTTGGTAGCGGTGATTGAACCCAGCACCTTGCACATGGTAGGCAAGTGCTCTAACATTGAGTTACATCCCCAACCCTTTTTATTATTTATTGTGAGATGGTCTTGCTAAGTTTCCTAGGCTGGCCTTAAACTTGTGATCTTCTTGTCTCATTCTCTTGACTAGTTACGATTGTAGGTATGTGCCATGATGCCTAGCTTATGATGTTAATTTGAACTGATTTCTTCACATTTGATCCATGAACTTCTTGTATAACTTTTGTTTTTCCTGGCATTTCTTTATTGTCTTCCTTTTTGTTTGTTTCTTGTGTTCTGTGTCTTTATTATATCCCTGATATCCCTGGCTCTTAATCATACCATTTCTTTTGCAGACTTCCCTGGAGTCTTCCTTTTATGTTCTCTAAAGTCTCTTCTTAGACTGGTTAGCTTCATAATTGGCATTAATTCTTGTGTGTTCAGTTAATACCCTCACCTCCTATTTCTATCTTCCAGAAGTTTGTGGAATATATTATCATCTGATGTCCCTCTTTTCTTTGTGATGGTCTTATAGCTTTTCAATCTCTATCTCATAATTCTAATGGTATCTCAGGAAGGAGAGGAGATAAATGCATATAGTTATTTTACCATATTGAGTGAGAGGTGTACAGCTTTATAATAACCCTTAAATTTTAAAATTAACACATGCCCTTTGCAACTAATTCAGACATAAAGATGTGTATAATGCAAAACTTGAAGGTTTTTTCATCACTTCCATTCCTTGGAGGTAACCTTTTTTTCTATTTATACTTCCAGACTCTTAAAGTAAGCATACATATATAAAATCACACACACACACACACACACACAGAGTTTTTTTCTATTTTAGAGAAGTTGGATTTTTAGATACCACTAGATGTTTAGATACTCATTTTTCAAATATAATGTATATTTGGGACACCTGGCATCTTACCACATAGATATTCAATTTTTAAGAAAATAGTTTTAATATAAAATTGTTATTGAAAACTGGGCATGGTAGTACATGCCTGTAATCCCACTGACTGGGGAGACTGAGGCAGGAAGATCACAAGTTCAAAGCCAGCCTCAGGAACTTAGCAGAAACTTGTCTTGTAATAAAATAAAAATGGCTGAGGATGTGGCTCAGTAATAGAGGGTCACTGGATTTAATCCCCAGTACCACAAAAAGTTTTTTTTTTAAATTAGAATATACACACAGACATAAAAGTGATGATCTACTCTTTTTTATATTATTATTATTATTATTATTATTTTTTTTTTTAATCATGTTCTTTTTCTATGTTGCCAGGCTGGCCTTAACTCAGAATCCTCCTGCCTCAGCCTTCTGAGTAGCTGGGTAATATTATTTATAATAGCTACATAGTACTCCACAATGAATGTGTAATAGTTAATGGACTTTTTGTTTGCTGATTTTTACAATGACAAACATGCTATAGTGACCAAATTTGAGTATACATTTTTGAACATTTGTGCCAGTATTTTTAAGGGATAGAAGATTCTTAGGTGTTGAGAGCCACAGCCGAAGGTGCCCCAGCAAACTTCCAGCTGCCAGCAAACTTCCAGCTGCCGGCTGATGATTGGCTCACAGCGGCCCCAGCAACATCTAGCTGATTGGCTCCTCGGCCCCAGCAACATCTAGCTGATTGGCTCCTCTGCGGTGATGCTCATTGGACTGTTTCCCTGCCCTTTCAGACCACGGAGCTGCTCATTGGGGGACTTTTTTGGCTCCGCCCACGTGACCCAGCCAATCGGCCTCAAGAGCAGGAGGATTGTGGGAGGTGGGGAGAAGCTTGTGTGGGAGAGAGAGGCTTGTGGAAAGCCGGTGGTGGCAGTTGAGGCTCTGAGGATTTTTCCTGAGAGGCTGTTTTGTTTGGCGTGTGTGGTTCTAAAAATAAAGTTAGTTTCTTTTGACAAGTGGCTCCTGATTGTGCCCAGCCAGACTGCGCCATTTGGTGGCCCGCACGGGGAGCGACTGAGGGTAAGTGAAACTGCTCGCCCCTGAGGGCAGGGCAAGAGGATGGGTAGCCATTTTAAGATTCCTCTTTTGTTATTTTGTTTCACTTTTGTTTTAAGTTGCCTGTCCCTGGAGATGTGTAAGATGGAAGAAAAACCGCTCACATCTGAGGAACAGATAGGGAGAAAGGACAGATGGACATTTCAGGAGGCTATTATAATGATTTTGTGTTGTTCCAATTTTGTTTCACTCTGTTTCAGTTTTGTTAGGCGTTATCTTGTTGGGTTGTATTATAGTAGAAATACGGGATCAGAAATTAGTAAAAAACAAACTGAAAGAGTGTTAAGTAAATTGTTAGAGGAAGGAGGCATCTCAGTAAAATCAAGAACAGTCAGGGCATACGTTGATACAATACAAAAATGTAGCCCATGGCTTTTTAAGGAGGAGTTGTTAAATATATCACAATGGAACCATCATGGTGAAGATTTAAAAAGAATAGAAAAGAAAAGCCCAGGGACTCTGCCAGTTGGCACATTGCCATCGTGGACGTTCATATCTTGTTTGCTTAGTCCAAAGCCTTCAGTTCAGACAATGGTAGAGGAAGGAGAAGACATAGTGATTCAAGTAAAAGAGAAGGCCTCTCAAGCTAGTCAGACAGAGGAAAAGATTCAAGTAAAAGAGAAGGCCTCTCAAGCTAGTCAGACAGAGGAAAAGATTCAAGTAAAAGAGAAGGCCTCTCAAGTTAGTCAGACAGAGAAAGAAAGTGTAAAACAGAAAAAGCCATCGGGGGAAAGTTACAACAGGAGACTGCTACTAACACCTTTCTATCACCAGAGGGTGTAAGTGTCCAACCAACAGCACCACCTCTACAGGAGACTGCTACTAACACCTTTCTATCACCAGAGGACGTAAGTGTCCAACTAACAAGGCCACCTCCATATGCTGGGAGGTCCCCAACCCCCGCAGTTGATAGTTGGGATCCTGAGACAAGATCTCAAATATTAACATGCCCTGTATTTGAGGCAGGAGGGCAGCGATTTTACCAAGTTTTAAATTTCAAAACAGTGAAGCAGCTAAAAGAGGCTGTAACAACCTAAGGTCCTCAAGCACCCTTCACTGTAAGCATGGTCGAATCCATTAACAACTTGAACATGATGCCAGCAGATTGGGCTAATATGTGTAAAGCTGTGCTAAATGGAGGACAATACCTGTTATGGAAGGTTGCCAATGAGGAATTTTGCAAGGAGACGGCCTAGCGAAATGCAGCAGCTGGTTATCCTCAGAGAAATCTAGATATGTTGTTAGGAAAGGGACCTTATGAGGATCAGCAGCAACAAATTGCATATGATCCTGGCGTATACGCACAAATTGCTGCAGATGCAATTAAGGCATGGAAGACTTTACAAGGACATGGAGGTTTACAAGGTCAATTATCTAAGGTAATACAAGGAGCTAATGAACCTTATGCTGAATTTGTAGATAGGCTTATTCAAACAGCTACCAGAGTTTTTGGGAATACAGAACAAGCAATGCCATTACTAAAACACCTGGCTTATGAGCAAGCGAATCGTTGGTGCAGAGATATCATTAGACCATGGAAACATGAAGATTTAAACACATATATTAAATTATGTAGAGACATTAATGAACAAGAGCAAGTTGTGGCAGCTGCAGTAAAACAGGCTTTAGATGCCAGAGACATTAATGAACAAGGGCAAATTGTGGCAGCTGCAGTAAAACAGGCTTTAGATGGCAGGCCAAGAACATGCTACAATTGTGAACAAACAGGACATTTTAAAAGGAATTGCCCCATTGGAGGAGGGTTTAACAAAACTAGGTATCAAAGGAGTAGAATACCAGGTATTTGCCCACGATACCGTAGAGGGAGACATTGGGCTAATGAATGCCGTTCTCAAACCACCATAGAGGGTACTCCATTATCAAAAAACGAACAAGGACCAGGTGTTTATCCACGATATCGTGGAGAAAGGCATCGGGCTCCATTGCCAAAAAATGGACAGGGGGGCCCAATGCTCCGGGGCCCAAAACCACAAATATACGGAGCACTGGAGGAACCCAGCAACCCCATCAGGGTAGTGCCCAGGACACATTGTCCATCAGATCCCTCATCAGACAAACCAGAGGGAGCGCAGGGTTGGACATCTGCGCCTCCGCCAGAGCAGTACTAACTCCAGAGATGGGAGTTCAAATCATTCCCACAGGGGTGAAAGGACCTCTTCCCAAAGGAACAGTAGGCTTATTATTGGGACGCAGCTCTTCTACTCTAAAAGGACTTATGATAAGTCCTGGGGTAATTGATCCCGATTATGAAGGTGAAATAAAAATTATAGCCAATTCTCCAAAGGGTATATCAGTAATTTCACCAGGAGATAGAATAGCACAGTTACTAATAATACCCAGCCTACATGATAAATTTTCCAGTCGTACTGTAGAAAGAGGTTCCAAGGGATTAGGCTCCACAGGTGTAGATTGGGCTATGCTTTCTTTAAATTTAGATTCTCGCCCCATGCTAAAACTAAATATTCAAGGACATGAATTTAATGGGCTACTGGATACAGGTGCAGACCTTAGCATCATCTCTCGTCAAGAATGGCCAAAACATTGGCCATTACAACAAGCCACTCAAACGCTTCAAGGCCTAGGAGTGGCGACTAATCCCCATAGAAGTGCAATGGTATTAGATTGGAAGGATCCTGAAGGATGTGAAGGAACTATACAGCCATATGTATTGGATCATCTTCCCGTAAATTTATGGGGACGAGATGTCCTAGATCAATTAGGTTTGACATTAACAAATAACATCAACCAAAATGCACCCACTATTATGACTAGACAAGGTTTTAGGAAAGGAAAAAGATTAGAAAAACAAGAACAAGGTATAGCAGCACCAATACAAATAGATCAAGGAACAGAAAGACATGGGTTGGATTTTCAGAAAGGGCCACTGAGACAATAAAAATTACTTGGAAATCAGAAAGACCAGTATGGGTTCCTCAGTGGCCCCTGACTAAAGAAAAGATACAAGCAGCCCATGACCTGGTCAAACAACAATTAGCGGAAGGACATATACAACCTTCTGTATCTCCCCATAATACTCCCATTTTTGTCATCAAAAAGAAATCTGGTAAATGGAGATTATTGCAAGATTTAAGAGCCATTAATAATGAGATGGTTATTATGGGACCTGCTCAATCAGGGATTCCTCAGTTGTCTGCTTTGCCAAAAACCTGGTATGTTTTAGTTATAGATATTAAAGATTGTTTTTTTTCAATTCCAATTCATCCTGAGGATAGTCCACGTTTTGCATTTACTATCCCTGCACTGAATCATGAAGGTCCTGATCAGAGATATGAATGGAAAGTACTCCCTCAAGGGATGGCTAACAGCCCAACTATGTGTCAAATTTATGTTAACAAAGTAATCCAGCCACTTAGAAATCAAAATCCTGAACTACAAATATTTCACTATATGGATGATGTATTATTAGCACACAAAGATAAAAACACATTGCTAGAATGTTATGCCACACTTACAAACTTATTAAAAAATTATAATCTAGAGATAGCAATAGATAAAGTACAATTAAATTTTCCAATTAATTATTTAGGAGTTCTATTATCCTCAACCATGGTCCGTCCACCAAAAATTCAAATACGAGTAGATCAACTCAAATCACTTAATGACTTTCAAAAGTTATTAGGAGACATAAATTGGATAAGGCCTTATTTAGGTATACCAACAGGAGAGTTGGGACCTTTATTTGATATCCTAAAAGGTCCATCAGATCCAAATTCACCCCGAATGTTAACGCCTGAAGCAAGAAAGGCATTAAAAATCATTGAAACATATATGGAAAATATGCATTTGGATAGAATTGATATAAGTTTGCCTTTATTATTTATTGTACTACCAACAAAAAATATTCCTACAGGAGTATTTTGGCAAGAAGGTCCATTATTATGGATACATTTATCTTATTCTCCTAACACTATTCTTACTAGGTATCCTGAGGCTGTAGGACAATTAATACTCAAAGGAATAAAAGCAGCAAAGGGAGTGTTTGGAATTTCTCCCAATAAAATTATTACTCCATATACTATGAATCAAATTGATGAGTTAGCTAATGAATTAAATACTTGGGCAATAATCATGTGCAAATCTAATGTTTCATTTGATAACCACTTACCATCTAATCCTTTATTGTCTTTTTGGTCATTGCATCCTGTAATTTTTCCAAAAATGACAAGAAAAACACCTATCATGAATGCTCCAAATATATTCACTGATGGGTCAAATAATGGTACAGCAGCAGTAGTTACCCCTGATCAAACTTTTACATTTTTAGTACCCAAACAATCAGCTCAAAAGGTAGAGCTTAATGCAGTTTTACAAGCTTTTGTGATGTTTAAAGATTCTGTATTTAATTTATTTTCTGATAGTCAGTATGTAGTTAATGCTATAGTATCTCTTGAAGATGCTGGTAGGATTTCCCCTTCTTCTACTGTTTTCTCTTTGCTTTCCACTATACAAAGTCTAATCTGGGACAGAAAAGATCCATTCTTTATAGGACATATCAGGGCACATACAAGATTGCCTGGAGCCCTTAGTTTGGGCAATGATTTAGCAGATAAAACTACACATGACATACATATTTTCTCTACACTAGAAGAAGCTATAAATTTTCATAAAAAGTTCCATGTCAATGCTAATACTTTACAAAAGCGTTTTAAAATAACTAAGGAACAAGCTAGACAAATAATAAAACAATGTCAAAATTGTGTGACCTTTTTACCACAAGTTAATCTTGGAGTCAATCCTAGAGGATTGATACCTAACCATATTTGGCAGATGGACGTCACACACTTGCCAGAATTTGGAAAATTAAAATATTTGCATGTTACAGTTGATACTTCTTCTGGATTTTTGATGGGCTCCCTTCATGCCGGAGAAAAAACTAAAGATGTTATAGCTCATTGCTTACAAAATTTTGCCACTGTGGGTGTTCCAAAACAGTTAAAAACAGATAATGCCCCTGGTTATACTTCTACCTCTTTTAAACAATTTTGCTCAACATTTGGCATTACTCATATAACAGGAATCCCATACAATCCACAGGGACAAGGCATACTTGAAAGAGCTCATCAAACTATTAAAATGTACTTATTAAAGCAAAAAGAAGGAATTGGGAAGGGGTATATATTCCCCAAAGATAAACTTAAAATAACCCTTTTTACTCTAAACTTTTAAAATTTGGATTCATCAGGACTTAGTGCTGCGGAAAGGCATATGTGTCCAAAAAATGTGCATAAGCCCAAGGTACTTTGGAAGGATATTCTAACAGGACAATGGAAAGGTCCTGACCCAGTAATTGTCTGGAGTCGAGGATCTGTTTGTGTGTTTCCACAGGGAGAACAGCAGCCGATTTGGATTCCAGAGAGATTAACCAAGGTCCTGACCCAGTGATTGTCTGGAGTCGGGGGTCTGTTTATGTGTTTCCACAGGGAGAACAGCAGCCGATTTGGATTCCAGAAAGATTAACTAAAGCGATTTCTACAGACCAAAAAAGAAGATGATTTGGCTCAAATCCATAACAACTGATATCCAAAACTCCAGTTTGGCTATTCTTATATCTGCAACAGAACCAGGATGCTTTTTTCAATATCTATTTTATTATTGCCCTTTGCCATATCATGAAGTTCTATTTTGTTTTTTGAGCTCATACAGACCTAGGTTAATGTTTTGCTGATCAGTTCTATTTTTTGACTATAGAGTTTTTAAACATTGCAATGGAGATTTCACCTGTAAAAAGTTATAAGGCCTTTACTATAATGTTATGTGTTGTATGTATTATATTATGTGTGCACACTTGTGTTTTATGTTATATGTTTGAATGTATGTATGTCCATATATCATATATGATGAGCGCTCATGATAAAATGGATCCAAATATTTTTTTTTCACGTGATTTATATGGTTTAATTTAAATTGGGTAAACAACTGTTGAGGATTGTTTTAATATGTAAACAAAAAAGAAGGTTAACAGATCTGTTTGTTTACTTTCACCTTTCCTTTTCATTATATTTAATAATTCTCTTAAAGATAATGTAAATTGTTAAGAAAATTGTTTGCTTTTAGTGCCCTCTGTAATGTTACATAATTTTTTCTTTAGCCATTATTGCCAGAATTCCTATCTTCATCCCAGTGCCGGTGAAGACAATGTAAATTGTTAAGAAAATTGTTTTCTTTTAGTGCCTTCTGTAATGTTACATAATTTTTTCTTTAGCCATTATTGCCAGAATTCCTATCTTCATCCCAGTGCTGGTGAAGTCAAAGATAAAACCAATCTACAGCTTCTACAATAGCCATCACTGAACTGCTTGCAGAACTTGCCTGGACACATTGTGAGCTCACCTGTATGCATTGTGAACTATCTGTTGGTGCAGTGACTTGTGGTAGTGTTGGGGTATTTTTGCTGATGATGTCACCGGTGGTACAATTTTTCAAAGGAGCCCTCAATTGGCTTAATGTCATGGCATTTTGCATCCTCCTCTACTAGTGATGGTCTAAAATTTGGGGGCCAACAGAGGTGAGGCAAA
Organism: Marmota flaviventris; assembly: GCF_047511675.1. Lineage (NCBI taxonomy): Eukaryota > Metazoa > Chordata > Mammalia > Rodentia > Sciuridae > Marmota > Marmota flaviventris. Next base: position 112,067,257 of record NC_092518.1, on the reverse strand, counting down.
GAACCTCACCCCCCCACTGGTGCAAAGTCCTATCCACAAGTATAGCTGTATGCTGGACAGGTAGTCAGTGACGGGTATGATCCAATTGCAGTGGTACCAACCTAAGACAGGAGGCTGACGCCTAGAGGTCAGTTCATCCGATGACGGGTAAGGACCATATGTTGAATTGGACTGCCTAACAGACACGGTCCCTAAACCACATGCTTGTTGTTTAAACAGAGAGGGGGAGATGTTGAGAGCCACAGCCGAAGGGGCCCCAGCAAACTTCCAGCTGCCAGCAAACTTCCAGCTGCCGGCTGATGATTGGCTCACAGCGGCCCCAGCAACATCTAGCTGATTGGCTCCTCGGCCCCAGCAACATCTAGCTGATTGGCTCCTCTGCGGTGATGCTCATTGGACTGTTTCCCTGCCCTTTCAGACCACGGAGCTGCTCATTGGGGGACTTTTTTGGCTCCACCCACGTGACCCAGCCAATCGGCCTCAAGAGCAGGAGGATTGTGGGAGGTGGGGAGAAGCTTGTGTGGGAGAGAGAGGCTTGTGGAAAGCCTGTGGTGGCAGTTGAGGCTCTGAGGATTTTTCCTGAGAGGCTGTTTTGTTTGGCGTGTGTGGTTCTAAAAATAAAGTTAGTTTCTTTTGACAAGTGGCTCCTGATTGTGCCCAGCCAGACTGCGGCACTTAGGTCAACAGTTATATGATGTAAAAACATTAAGAGGTACTGCCAAATAGCCTTACTGAAAGATTTTTTTTTATTAATTTACTCTTCTACCAACAATATTTGAGAGAGTACAACCACTTTAAAAAAATTGCAGTTCTAGAGACTGAACCCAAGGCCTTGCACATGCAAGGTAAGTACTCTATCATTGAACTACACTCCCAGCCCAAAAGGGTACAATCTTTTGAGGCAAGCTCTCCTTAAGAAGATAGACTCTCTATGCTATGCATAGTTGAGAATTTTACTCCAAACTGTTTTGTATTTATCTTTAATGATAGCACACGTTCTTTTTTCCCTTAGAGTATTTTAATTTCCTTGGAGGCTAGGATCATGTCATATACTCCTTTGGTATTTCCCACAGTGCCTAGTACAGGCTGGGCAACTGTGGGTGCTCAATACGTACTTGATGATTGACTGATAAACCGGTTTATATTTTTGGACTACACAATGTTTTGAGGTCAGCTTCTGGAATGAGAGGGCTAGGCGGAGTCAGACGAGGGATGTGCCAAGAAAGTATCAAATGCTCTCACTTGGCCATCATGTTTACACCATAATCTGGGAACCTTATCTGTACCAACAAAGCACTTAGCACAATCCCTGGTTCAGAGAAGGTCCTGAATAGATGGCCTCTATTGCTGTTATGATTTTTGTTTAGTGGGAGGATTGTCTTAGGGCTAGTATTGAGGGTTTAAGCATAACACCTAAAACTCTTCTGAGTGGAGTTAGAAATCCACAGATAAATCCAAATTGGGCACAAGCAGGAGAAACCAGGAGTCAGAGAGAGAGAGAGAAATAGGGGCTTGGTTTCTGACACCTGAAACAGAGTCTCAGTTGGACTGTGATGGACACTTTCCCTGCCACCCCAGATAGTTTTTATTGGCTTTTTTTCTACATTTGGCTTTCATGTCCTGGCATCTTAAAGATACTACTTAGTCTCAGAGAAGAGCCAACAATCCCAGAATAGTGCTATGAACACAGGAAGTGCTTAATGAGAGCTGTTCTATTTATCTCCCCCCTGTTGATACAGATAGTGTGGCAGCAGTGTGGAGGGTTCACTTGAGAAGATGGTGCTAAAGAACAGCCATTGCCTAGAAGTAGTTTACTGCCCAAGCTTTCTCCAATCACAGGGTGAGGTGAGGGACTGGGAAACCAAGCAGCCAGTCAGAGCATTTGATACTTTCTTGGCACATCCCTCGTCCGACTCTGCCCTCTAAATTCAACGATGAATTTAAAGGCTTTGAAAACATGGTGGAATATGGACAGCACAGGCTCTATGAAATAAGTAATGGCTCTCATTCTTCTTACATCTTTATCTCCATTTGGCAGTGTGGCTGAAGGAGGGAAATGAGAGATGGCCATTGCATAGATGCCATTATAATATTCATTGATTGTGTTTCTCCTACATGCCAGACATTTATCCCCTTTATAACTCTAACTCTATGTGGTAGGTACAACTGTCTCTTGGTATCTGCATGGGGTTGGTTCCAGGACCCCTATGAATTCAAAAATCCACCAATGCTCAAGTCTCTCATATAAAATGGTGTAGTATTTTTATATAACCTACATACTTCTTCCCATATACTTTAAATAATCTCCAGATTATGTATAATACCAAATACAATGGAAATGCTGTGTAAATAGGTGCTATGATGCATCATTTAGGGAATAATGATAAGAAAAGAAAGTCTGTACATGTCTAGTACAGGTGTAATTTTCTTCAAAATATTTTTGATCTGCAGTTGATTGATACAAAGGGCCATCTGTATTAGCTTTGTTTGACAGATGGGGAAATAGGCTCAGAATGGATAAATTGTTTGCTGAAGGTTACACAAGGTATTAAGTTGCAAATCTAGGATTTGAAGCTAGGTCTGTATGGCCATAAGACTTGTGCTCTTCCTATGCTACATACCATCCTGCCTCTTCTATGCCATCAATAGTAGCTCAGGTCTCACAGAAAGAGATGTCGCTTAAGAATACTGGGCTGGTCATATATGGGCAGGGCATATTGTGGGTCTTTCTTTTGCTCATCAATTCATTCTACAAACGCATACTTTTTGTCTAGTTAGAAAGTAGGAAGAAGAGTATAAGGCAGGTAGGTGGGATGGGAAGGGGCACGGGTGTGGAGAGGAAGGCAAGGAGACATAGGAAATTTTGGGCTAAAGAAAATAGAGGAAAAGTCGCCATCAAGAACTCAAAATCAGGGTGGAGAATGATTTTGTGTGTCTCTCCAGGGCTGTAGCACTGAATGGTCTCTGGAGCAACACTTACAGGCAAGCTTCAGCCCACTGGTGGCACTCAGGATCTGAGGCCTTCAACAGCATTTTATACCTACACACACACACACACACACACACACACACACACACACAAATGAACCATAAATATGGAGCCAGATTTTTAAACAAGCACTTCAGAATATATGCTGCCATACCATGAAGAATCTTATAAAATGGAGGGTTATACCTTGATTTTAGTGGTGTTGCTAGTGCTCATTGTATGATTATAACTCCCCTTCAAAAGAACCAACACTGATTTGGATGCATATAATGGGAAGTTTGTTAAAAAGAGAAAAGAAACGAAAAAAAGAAATAAAAATCTCAGTTTATAGTCACAATTTAGTTATGTATATCTATTAAGACTTTAAGGATTACATAAATGATGTAATTATATAGAAGGAAGTGCTATGGAATGTTTTCCACATAAAATTTCCTTAATTTTCTTTTAGTCGTGAGCATGATTAAAAAGATTGTAATAAACCAAGCCTGATTTACATAGCCATTTAATCCCAGAGGGAATGTGACCTAGAGCAGGGAGGGGCAGAGCTCAGGAATGTGTTGCTGTGACACATAGATTCCAAGACTTCCCAGGCTTCGCTTGTACCTGAGCTATGGGCAAAGTATGTTTGAGTAGCTGCAGAGGCTTAGTTTTGACTGTTCCACAGTCAGAAGGATGGCAGCTGGGATGACCATGTTATTTCTAAGGGCATCTGATATACAGAGGCTTGGGAATCCAGAGAGCTGATGGGGCTGAGGGAAGTTCCTCTCCCTCCCATACCAAGTGTGTACAATCCCAGAACCCTCCAGAATTCAAAGGGGTGGAATGGGAAGCAATAATACTGATCATATGCTTCATAAGGAATAAACCAATGATTATAATCAGCATGAGTGCTCAGGAATAATAGAAGCTTTATAACGAAATAATTTCCTCTATAAATTAATTATAGCACATCTCTCATAAGAGAATTACCTAGTGATTTTTTGCTCCTTTAAATTTTTTTATTGAAAGGTGTCACAAAAGTGTCAAATATAATTATTGTCATGTAGCTTTTTGCTTCATACTGTATGGGATCCAAATACTGTAAAGGAGAAATAGTTCTTGACCATGTATGTGGTCTTTCATTAAAATCAACAACAAAAAAAAAACTTTGGCAGTATTTTCTGTACTAATTCCAAGTACTATAACTCTACAGAAACTTTTGTAAAGCTCAGGAAAACCTAGGCTGGTGATATAGGCACTCTCAACAGTGTGGCAGATAAGGAGAGGCCACCTTGACTCTTTTCTTATATTGCCTCTTACATTTGGAAGGCAAGAACCATCCTTGTGGAAAGAGACCTGATGCTTTGTAAAGTCTACACTATAAATATTGTGGTTCTCAACTCTTTTCCCCACTCCAATCTCAAACTTCTTAAGGATGTGACTCACTAGGATTGGTAGCAGTCACTCATGGTGGCAGTAACTGCAGATGGGGGTGGCAGAAGGAAAGGATCAATCTGGTTGGTTGGGTAGAAATTCTGCCTTGGATTCCACCTTAATTATCATAAGCTCTTCAAATCTAATAGAAATTTACAACATTTTTGGCAACCTTCATTATTCACCTGGAAGAATTTGTCATCTTAGTGGAATTTCTCTTAAGTCCCTTAATGTCAGTGAATTGTTTTTTGGTACTGTCAAAATGATTCTGTGGTCTTGAAGACAGTTATCCCTTTCAACTTCATTTTTATATTTATTTGTTTTGTTCTGAAAGCCTTAGAAATGCAGGCCACGGTGCCTGAGACAGAGGTGGGGTCACTGACTACTGAATGGGACTTGGGAGGAAGAAGACTCATCTTTATGCTGACGAAGAGTAAAACCCGGAGTTATGGTTGATTTTAATGTGAATAGGACTGGAGAGGCCCAGGGCGGACCTAGTTTGGGGTGAGCATCCGGATCTGTGAGCTAGTGTTGGCTTCAGTATCTCACCATGCGTATAAGTAGGGGGAGATTGGTATCCGCCTCTCTGTCTCATCAGCACTATCCTTCCCCTACGTCTTTGCGTAACTATATTAATAGAAGTCAACACTTCACATACTGGCGCTGGGACCCCAAAGAAGCAGGCAGCGACTTGGCAGGTGGGCAAGTAGCAGGGAGATGGGTGGGGGAGTGGGCGGAGACATTGTCGAGTGGCGTCAGGAGTGGCCAATGGCAGTTCTGAGAAGGGGCGCCAGGGGCGGAGGCGCTGAGGCTGTTTAGCCAATGGAGAGCGAGCAACTACTGGAGCGACCTGGTGACGTGAGGAGCGTTCCATTCGGCCAGCGGTGGGCGGTTGCCACAGCTGGTTTAGGGCCCCGACTATTGGGGCCCCTTGTCAGGAGGAGGTAGCCTCCCGTCCGGGGAGAAAAACTCCCTGCCACCTTTGGCGGCCGACGCGGTCCCTTGGGACAGTGCACTTCCTGCCCTCAGTAGCTGGCCGAGTTCGGTCTCTCTCGTTCAGGTAACAAGGGGTGGGGGTGGGGGTCTCCTGGACTCGGCTTGCGTGGTGGGCTGCCTCCCCTTCAGATGCACCCGGGCGCGGGGACATTGGCACCGCCCTTCTCAACTCGACAGCCACCAAGCCCCTGGCCCGGGTGACTACACGTGGCGGGGCGTGTGTGAGTGTGTACGAGTGTGTGGACGCGTGTGCGTGTGGATGTGGCGCGCGTCCCAACCTGCCTGGGGCGGTGGTCCGCTGCGTGGCAGAGGCAGGGCGGGCCTCCCGAGGCCGCGCCCGCGGCCCGGCCCAGGACTCGGGCCTCAGACGCTCGACTAGTGGGTTGGTCGCTGCTTCCCGACGGATTTTGATCTTTGTTCTCACAGGCCGGGTTCCCCTTCCTGGTCTCTCTCCTCCTGCTGGGCCAGTTTATCAGGAGGAGATTGTTTTCCAGGTTAGTTTTACACAAAGGAAGTGTTCTGTGCACCTCTGGTGCCTCCTCCCCTTTCTCAAGCCTTCACCTTCTCATTTCCTGGCTCAGCTCCTGGTCCCTCTTGGACCTTTGCCCTCTCCTGTCCGGGAATGATCTCGAGTTGGTTGTTTCTTTCAGTCAGTCGGACTGCAGGCTTCCACCTCATTCTTGCGTGTTGTGTCAGTAAATAGAGGCCACAGCCCCACACCTGAGAGGGGGAGGATGGCAGTGGCTGAGAAAGGGTAGGCCTGGGAATTCAGGATGCTGAGCAGAGATTGTACTTAAGAAATGTCCCAGAAAGCGTCCTTATGACTTGTCTCAGCTGCCTGCCCCCACAACCACCCATCTCAGTTACCAACCATTCTAGAATCTCTTCTGCTTAAGTCAGGCTTTCACCTATAGGTCTGTAATGTGGTTTCATTAAGATTCCCACAAATGTTAGGCTAGACCAGCAAGATTATTTCATTTCCCGGACTCAGGAAGTTGTAGAGGGTTTGATGAGGGGAAATCTGTTTTGTGTAAATACAATATGTTGTATGTGTACAGAGTGTCCAGAACCTCCTACCCCTGCCAGAGGGCGAGTTATTCCCTGGTGTGATTCATATTTGAGTGGCTAACTGAAGAAGGTGAAGAAGTGGAGGAGGGAAGGGAACAGCTCCTTAAGGACAGTAACTCTACTATCATTTTTAGAGTCCTCTTAATGAATATTAAAGAACACTGTGGTATGGTAGAAAGTGTCCTGGACTGGAAGTCATCGCCTTTTTTCTTTTTTGAGCTTTGCTTCTGTGATCCTGGATAAGTTGTTCCCTCTTTATGGTCTTCAGTTTACTCATTTACAAATAATGAGGATTATCACCTGTAAAATCCTTTTTGTTCCAAAGTTCTGTGATTGTCAATTCATCAATATTAGTTTGGAAGCATACAGTTTAAGAAATGGTGGCCCACTTCTTTTTTGGAGAACTTTTAGTTGTTTCTCCTTTTAGATGACAGACTGGAAATTAACTTCCCCCATTTCCCCATTCCCATTCCTTTGGGCAGTGATCTTTTCTGCCTCTGGGAAAGGAAAGTTGATCTGCATTTTCTTATTATTACCTCATTTTTTTCCTTTTTGTGCTTTTCCTTAGGGCTAGAAATTGGACTTTTGATGATGTTTGACCCAGCAGCATCAATAGCAGGCAACGTGATTTTGAAGCTGGTCTCAGCCTCTGTTTCTTCTCTCGTGTAATCACAAAGCCCACTTTGGACCTGGAATTCCAATCATGTCTGTGATGGTGGTGAGAAAGAAGGTGACACGGAAATGGGAGAAACTCCCGGGCAGGAACACCTTTTGCTGTGATGGCCGTGTCATGATGGCCCGGCAAAAGGGGATCTTCTACTTGACTCTCTTCCTCATCCTGGGGACCTGCACACTCTTCTTTGCCTTCGAGTAAGTTTCCATTGAGTTGCCTAATTATGATTGCTCTGGATCCAGGGGGAAGAGCCTTCTTTCTGGGGAGTTTGCTGCTAGTCCTCGGATGACTTAAACAGTGTCTGTAGTTGACACTAACTGAATTCATTGCTTTGTGATTATAGTATGTGCTTCCTACAAAGACTAAGACCTTTGATACCAATTTTATAGCACTGATTTGGGGCTACCCCTGACAAATTTGGGAATAAGGGAGATACCTCCCCCTTTCAGTGGCAAGAGATTAGGGACAAATGGCCTCCTTTCCATCCTTCCCAAGTCTAGGGGTACTCCTTGTTATTATAATACCACCCAACAATACTTAATCTGTTATTCTAGTCCCATTTCCTAGTCTCTAGCTCTCAGATAGCTGGTAAATTGAAAAGCCAATGGAATTGGGATCTCCAATTCACTGCATATTGGTTTCAGGCTCAGTAGTACCACAAACAAGCTGAGGGCATGGCACATAGGTGCTTCCTAAAAGTGAGTTACTCTTTCTTTCCCTCAAAATCACTCAATGTGCACTCTCTATTCTTTGTATGCCTGACACCAGCCTTGGAGTTATTTTTTTTTCTGTGTTGTAACAGCTAGTACTAGAGCTACTGTTTGAAGTCTGTGTAGGTCACTTCTCTAGGGAGGTGGCCAGTTGGATTCTAGGGCACTGTGGCATGACTAGTGGGTGTGCTGAGAATGCTCTACACTCTAGGGATGAGAGCAGTGTTAATTGTTTTGGGATTACTGTAAGGAAGGCCTTGAGGAACTGGAGGTGTATGTATAGGCTGAGAGCCATACCTGATGGAAGCCTGCTCTGGTTCATTGTACATGGGTGACCTGGAAATGGAGCTCCCATGTTGGGGTGTGGTCAGGGTATATAGGAAGGGGGCTCCTTGGCCAGGCTTTGTGAGTAATTAAAATGAGTTCTGGTCCCTTGGGGCTCATTTTGTCCCTCTCTATGGGCTATAGGCTTTCCTAGTGCATGCAGAGTATTTGGGGACTGTTTTGCCAGACTTTTTAATGATTACATCTGGCTTGAGTAATAGCAGGGGGGAGAGAGGCCCCAGTTTACACAGGGCTAGCAAAGTAAGGTCACAGGAACTCTTTGTTAAAGGTCCTTTTGGTGTTGCTGCTGCTGCTATTGCTGCCGACTTTGTAGAGTATTTGGTGAGATCAGGCAGGTTGCTGAGGGCTTTTAGCTGCTTTCCAGTCTGAGTTTCATGGCTGAGTGTGTGTGTGCCCATGTGCATGCACCACGTGCTTGTGTATGGTGTAAGTGAGCATGTGCAGCTGGGCAGGCATATGCATGACACAAAACAATTTGTTTTCATTCTTCTCGTCATTCTCTCAAGTTTCTTTTGCTTATTCCTGCCTTGCTTCTTGTTGGAAGGGCAAAACTGAACTCTGTGGTCATTCTCTCTCTTTTTGTCCACCCTACCTCTGTAGCTAAATTCTTTTTTTTTTTTAAGAGAATTTTTTTTTTAATATTTATTTTTTAGTTTTCGGTGGACACAACATCTTTGTTTGTATGTGGTGCTGAGGATCGAACCCGGGCCGCACGCACGCCAGGCGAGCGCGCTACCGCTTGAGCCACATCCCCAGCCCCTGTAGCTAAATTCTTATGAGTGAAATCATTCATGAAATTGATGAGACCTGCTTCCAGGCTCTGAATGAATTGGTAGCCCTGGGTTTAGGAAACCTCTGGTTTGACTGTCCAGGGGAACTTGGAATTTGAAGCTATTGCTCTTTGGCCCGTTTTGTATCTGGGAACCAGTGAGAGACTCTGACTTGCATCTCTTCCACTTAGGCCCCTGCAGGCCTCTGAAGAAAACTGCTATGGGATGAAGCTTATAATTAGCCAAGTTACTGTTTGACAGAGGCTGGTTGAATTTTCTTCCAAAACAACTTTCATCTGCAAATTATTTCTTTCATTTTTTTGGGTACTGGGGATTGAACTCAAAAGTGCTTTACCACTGGGGCTGGGGCTGTTGCTCAGTGACAGAGTGCTTGCCTAGTATGTGAGAGTCACTGGGTTTGATCCTTAGCATCACAAAAAAATAAAAATAAACAAAAATAAAGGCATGCTGTCCACCTGCAACTATAATTTTTTTTAAAAAGTGCTTTACCACTGAATTAGATCCCCAGTCCTTTTTATTTTTTATTTTCAGTCAGGGTCTCACTAAGTTGCTGAGGATGGTTTTGAACTTATGATCCTCCTGTCAGCTACTTGAGTTGCTGGGATTATAGGCATGCGCCGCTGCGCCTGACTGCTTGCAAGTTATTTCTTGTGTTTTTCCTATACATGTGAAGGGTGTGGTTTTTTGTAAGACTGTCCTGAGTTCCAGCTGTCTACATGAAAGAGTAAATATTTTGAAGGTAGGGCTGGGAGAGGGAGGAGAGAAGGAAGTTAATATATTAGCTGAGAAGGGGAATGGGGAAGTATAAATCTGACCAAATTTGAGAGGATCCTGATGATAAATTCTTTTAACTGAGAATGTAGAATCTGTGTTTGAATATGTGTGTGTGTGTGTGTGTGTGTGTGTGTCGTATCCTGACAAACAGATGTTTTAGATGGTGGCTGACTTTTGCTTAGCCAGTGACAGGCTGTACAGGCACACTAGCATGCTTCTGAGAAATGAAGTGTCTCTTTCTGGTTGACCTTTTCCTTTGAGTTTATAATTTACTATTAGCCACTTAGTAGAGGGTAGGGTTTTGGGGATAGAATATGGATTTCATTGTCAGTATTAGAACTCAGTGAGATCCCAGGAAATCAGCTGAATTAGTCTCCTGCTTTCAGGCAGGTGAGGGTATTTGAATAGATGAATGGCTGTCTGTTTTCATTCTTAAATTGTCCAGGAGCATAGACTCCATATCCTCTAGCTGCTGCATTCTTGGCTTCTGGGAAGATAGTCCAAGTCTTGAAACATATCTGAATGTGCATTTTAGTTACAAGGTCCTGCTTATAAGCAGGTGCTTAGGAAAAAGTGTGAGTTGATTTATGGCTGCCTGAGGTACAACTCTGGATCAGCCAGGTGGCTTGAGAAGTCTGGTTATGCACCTGGGTGCCCTTCAATGAAAAAAGTTCAGTATTGGTTAGTAATTCCAGTAAATAGCCTCAAAGTTTTAGTTTAAAAAAATTTAGTTGTAAATGGACACATACTTTTATTTAATTTATTTATTTTTATGTGGTGCTGAGGATTGAACCCAGTGCCTCACATGTGGGAGCAAGTGCTCTACCATTGAACTACAACCCCAGTCCTATATTTTTAGGTTTTGCTTGTATGAATGTTGACTTTTCAAAGGAGAGAGCTGTAATTTTCAATGGAAAGACAGAAGGTTGAATACATAAAACAAAACAGAAAAAAAGGCTGGTCACCTGGGAGCCAGTGAGCTCTGTATTGTTAGAAGTATTTCTGAAGAAACTAGATGGCCATTCCTCAGGGAAATTGGGCTGCATAATCACTAACCCTCTTGCAACTCCGAGAACCTGAAATTGTGTATAACTTGGAGACTAGAAGATTCAAATACACACAAAGTAGAGTGTAGATTACCAGTAGGTAGCTGTATTAAAATGTAGTTGTATTCCTGGTAAATGTATTTAAATTTAAAAGCAGAGTGAAAATTGTACAATGCTTGAAGAAGATGGATTTGCTAATTAATTCTCAAGGGATGAGGTATTGAGGAATTGTGAGTGTGTGTGCCAGTTTCAGCTTTAAGCATAGGAACCATTTTTAGTCCTTTCTCTTCAAACTTTGTCTAGCTTGTGTGGTGAACACATAGCCATTAATTTGGCCTAGAGTATCAGGACACTGTAGTGGAATGATACCAACAACTTGTGAGCTGTTCAGCTACTGAAAAATTATTGTAGTATTTGGTCATACTTTACTTTCTGATAAAGTATGATCCTTGGGCCAGGCATGGTGGTGCATGCCTGTAATCCTAGACTCCGGAGGCTGAGGTAGGAGGATCACAAGTTCAAGGCCAGCCTCAGCAACTTAGTGAGGCCCTAAGCAACTTAGCAAGACTCTGTCTCAAAAAAAAAAAATAAATAAATAAATAAACAAGGACTGGAGATATAGCTCAGAGGTTAAGTGCCCCTGGGTTCAATCCCTGGTATTTAATAAAAAAGAAGAAGTGTAATCCTAGGGAAAGGACCAAGCACAGTCTTCCAGAATTAGCTGCCTGGCTTTCTCTTTGAACTTTGTAACCAGACATCTAATATAGCCAGGGTCCCCAGAATTTTTTTTTGTGGCAAGAATGACTATATGATTCTTGACCCCAGAACTAGAAGCAGTTGGCTGCTATGATCAGTGTTGATGCTCTCATATATGGAGGAAATCATAATAAGGTGCCATCAGACCAGTTTCTGTTGGACTGGTCCCCATTAATGCTTATGATGTGTACTTATTGGCAGAGGAGTCAGTCACTGAGTTGGATGAACCGAAAAAAGCTTTGTAACACTGCTTAGTAATCATCCCACTTCTTCTAGCCCATTCAAATTCTACTCCTTTTTCAAGCTCTTTTAATTATAACAAATGATCACATGGCATTTCTTATATTTCTGAATTCTGTGGTGATTATACTTTTTCCTTGTCCCCCAAAGCTGGAGGGGATTTTTTTCAGGGTCAGGAACTATCTCCTATGTCTGTGTATCCCCCACAGTGTCCTCCACTAGGCTTTCCATAGAGTAGATGGTCAGTAAATGTTGTTGAATGTATACATTCTGGATGCACTTAGAATTTAACAAAATTAACAGAATTTAACAGAATTACAGGGTGGTAGAGTTGGAAAGGGCTTTGGAGAGACTCTGCATTCTTTTGTGAGGAAACCAGGCCCACAAAAGTGAGGTTGCTTCATTAGGATCAGTTGACCAACCAGTGTCTCTGTAGGGTACCATCTTTCAACTCATGGCCCCCCTTTGGCTATGGGATGCTAAAGGTATTCACATTACTAAAGCTGTGCATGGTGCCAAATGTTAGATCAGCATATTCTGGGTTCTTGCTAGCTAGTGTGTGTGTTACCTAGGTTATTTGGGCCACCCAAGTTTATGCTCCTAGAAAATGGAAGCATCTTTGTGGAAAACTGACAGCATTCCAGCATGGCCTTCTGGTAGTCTTGCAGGAGCCAGTGGCCCATCTCTAAATGGGAACTTAGAATATAAGGAGCTTTGTGAGTTAATGAGGGATCATCACCTCTGTGGCTGTTTCTAGGTCCTGCTGCTCCCTGAGGAAGGGTTGGTTTAGATCTCCTGAGCAGTTTGCTTTCCTTTAAAATTCTTTATGGTTCCTTCATTCAAGAGTTCCTGTGTTAAAAAAAAAAAAAAAGAGTTCCTGTGTATATTTTCAGCCTCTTCTACCTTTGTGGTAATAAGTTTCATACTGTCAATCTCCATTGAATGCCTCTCTCATCTTTTGAGAATGAGTCTTAATTGAGTATAGTGAATCTCTATTTTGGGAAAAGGAAGCACAAAGAACAGGGATGTCCCCGAGCATGCTAACATCAGTTGAGCTGTTTATTGAAGGAAGGAAGAGACATTCTAAATCTTCCTCCTCAGATATGCCAGAGCCAGCATTCTATTTAAGAACAAATGAGGCACCTCATGTCTCTTGCAATAGCAAGAAGCTAGCTGATTCAGGGTAATTAGTGGGATGTTTTTGGAATGGAGCAATGAGAAGTAGAGGTCTTATGATAATGATTAGAGAAGGCCAGTTAATGGATGACCTTAGAATACTGGCCTGTGGAGTTTGGGGCTTAATATTGTTGGCAGCAAGGAAGAAATTGTTCTTAGTTCTTAAGCAGGGGTATAATATAATTAAAAATTGAAATGTGTTATTATAACTGAAATTTGGCAACTACTGAGTAGATTTGTTTGGATACAGATTTAAAACCTCCTCTGTGAAGAACATAGCTTGTCACCTCAAAAGTAAAAATGCCTGTTTGGTTAATTTTCTCCATTGCTACCAGAGCAAAAGAGGGTTATGCCTTTTCCTCTGGCCTTCACATAGCATTACATAATAAGGCTGATTTCAAGTTTTGTTTTTAGTGCTAAAGTAAACTTTTTTCTTCTCAGTAGACTCTGTCATAAGAAGAACTTTGAAACTGTCTTCTAGGGGTTCTACATGTTTATTATGCTCTCGAGGTAGAGTCTTAATCTGTGTTGGGCCATTGTCACAAACTACCATAGACTGAATGGTTTGTAAGCAACAGAAAATTATGTCTCATAGTTCTGGAGGTTGCAGAGTTCTAAATCAAAATGCTGGTAGATTTGGTGTCTGGTAAGGGTCCGATTCCTGGTTCATAGATGGCTGTCCTCTTGTTGTGTCCTCACATTGCAGAAAGGGTAGAAGGGTCCTCCAGGGTCTCTTTATTTTTTATAAAGGACACTGATCCCAATTGTAAGGGTGGAGCCTTAGGTGACTGAATCATCTACCAAAGGCCCACCCCACCTCTAAATACCATTACATTGGGAGTTAAGGTTTCAACAGGAAATTTGTGGGGATATGAACATTCAGTCTAGAGCAGGTACATTGTAAGTAAGAAAACAGCCCTCTATTCATATCAGGGAGGACTTAAGCAAAGGCTTATCCCTATCATGTTGGACCAAAGGGCATCATGGGGCTCTGATCTTGGGTCTTTCCTGATGTTCCAAACACAGCTCTTCTTTAAAGCTATCCTTAATAACAGCTATTGAAGCAGTTGTAGGCAGCCCTCAGCTCTCCAAGACAGCTCTTTTCTGACCACTTATAGTCCTTTGAGTTTGAATCACTATTCTATCATTTGATTATTGGTCTTATTTTTTAGCTGTTTCATGTGTTTATGATTTCCCCCCAAAAATTAACTCCTATTTCACTTGTTCTTCATTTGTTGGACCAATAGATACTTGCTGGCTGATTGATTGCACTGATAAAAAAACAAACAAAACATAAAAATCATAGCAAGAAAGCTATTAGGGAGACTTAGAAACAGAATATTTTATAGAACACCAATTTAGACTGCCAGTCTGTGAGGCATAGCCCTGCCATGGAATCTGTTTGGTCTCTTTACCAGCTCCACTCATGAATCTCTTTTGAGTTTTTTTTCATGTGAATTGAAGTCTGTGTCATTATCATCATCGCTTCAATGAATTAGCATGCTAGGAGTGGGGGATGGGACATGACGTACCAGCCCAGCCTGGCACTGCTGGTTACTGCTGATCATTACCACCATGTAGCCCATAGGGACATATGGGAATCCAGTTGTCTAGCCCAGCTATGGAAGCTTGAGGCTGGTCACGAAGTTGGTAGACGATGACTTAAAAATGATGTTTTCTCTTTAGATGGCAGAAATGAAGACTTAGTGGGGACGTGATTGCATTAATAAAATTCACAAGGGATAACTGGAACTTCTAATCCCCTGGAGGAAGAAAGGCCTCTTGGTATTTGGAAAACAAAGAAAATTTTGTTCCCAGAAGTGTATGGATATCATTATTCCAAGAAGTGATATAGAAAGAAAGTACTAGGGGGTTTCAAAACCAGTTAACTTAAATTCATTGGTGACAAATCTGGTCATTCTCTAAGACAAATTAGTGATGTTTGAAGATACACAAACATCACTTATTTTTGGGAATTACCACCAAATCTTCACATAGTTTATTCCTGCTGGAGGCTAACCTCCAGTTTACTGCAATCATGGGATTAACCTAGGGGGGCATTGATTGACAAATACAAATTATATATGTTCTTGGTGGATAACACAATGTTTTGATGTGCATGACTAACTCAAGCTATTTAACATATGCATTATTTCACATACTTGTCTTTTTGTGATGAGAACATTTCAAATCTCTCTTAGCAATTTTAAAATATATAATAATTTTATTAACTGTAGTTACTATGATGTGCATTGGATCTCTTAAACTTATTCTCCCTTACTGAAATTCTGTGTTTTTTGACCAACATGTCCCCTCAATCCTTCCACCATAGGTTTTTTTTTTTTTTTTTTTTTTTGTACCAGGAATCACTAAGCCACATCCCCAGCCCTTTTTATTTTTTATTTTGAGACAAGAGCTCTCCAAGTATAGGATCTCGCTAAGTTGTTGAGGTTGACTTTGAACTTGCGATTCTTCTGCCTCAGCCTCCTGAGTCATTGGGATTATAGTATGCACCACTACCCCTGGCCAGGCTGGTCTTGAACCCGTGAGCTCAAGTGATCCTCCCACCTCAGCTTCCCAAATACCTGGGACTTCAGGTGCATGCTACCATGCCTGGCTTAGGGACTTAGGGAGGTTTTTTTTTTTAATTTTTATTTTTTACCAGGGATTGAATTTGGGCACTCGACCACTGAGCCACATCCCTAGCCCTATTTTGAATTTTTTATTTAGAGTCACAGTTTTACTGAGTTGCTTAGTCCTTGCGCTTGCTGAAGCTGGCTGTGAACTTGCAATCCTCCTGCCTCAGCCTCCTGAGCCACTGATTACAGTTGTGACCACTGCATCCGGCTAGGGAAGAGTTTTTAAAAAATAAATTTTTGAAAGCCAACACTATCAGTTGTAATTCACAATCACTGCTGATTTTCGAAGTTTCCTCTTACTTGGAGTAGAAAGGCCTACTGGTCCCACATCTGCCTTCCCAGTCACACCCACTCACTAGAGACAACTGTCTGCCAGTAGCCTCATCTCTGGAGGAGAACAATACAATGAGCCTGTTGTATACTTGTTGACATACAGAGTGGATTGTTTTAGCAGGTGCAGAAGATAGTCTGTGTGGAGATTACAGAGACCTTTATCCTTGATAGCATAGCATAATTCAAAATCTAAGTTGTCCTTTGTCTGGTTTACAAGCAGGTGTTGGAACTGTACTTGGTTAAGCTTGGATCCTTCTGTGCAAGGGAGCAGCATTAATTTTGAAATTTTTTTGGTGGCTGTTCCACTTGTTCTATACCATTTTCCTTTAATAAAAAGAAATAAACTCCCTTTGGTAGCTGATCAGATAGCTCTGCTGTGTGTGTGTGTGTGTGTGTGTGTGTGTGTGTGTGTGTGTGAGATACTGGGGATTGAACCCAGGGGTGCTCTACCTCTGAGCTACATCCCTAGTACTTTTTATTTTTTATTTTGAGACAGGATCTCATTAAGTTGCTGAGTCTGGCCTCCATCGTAAAATCCTCCTCCCTTAGCCTCCTAAATTGCTGGAATTACAGCACCATGCCTGGCTTATAACAATACTTTTTGTTTTTTGTACTGGATGTTAAACCCAGGGGTGTTGTATCACTCAGCTAGATACCCAGCACTTTTTAGTTTTGATTTTGAGATAGGGTCTCACTAAGTTGTTGAGGCTGGTCTTGAACTTGCGATCCTCCTGCCTCAGTCTTTCAAGTTACTGGAATTACAGGTATGCACTAATGCTCCCAGCTTCTGCTTTTTTTTTTTTTAAGATTTTGATTGGAGACTATATACTCAGGGTAGTTTGAGTCCTGGAAATATTACTTCTTTGCTTTTTTGAAGTTTTCTTAGGGATGGGCAGTGACTAGGAAGATGGCTATTTTCTGTTAATGTAGTGATTTCACTTTTCTTGTTCATGAAACAAAGCCTTATGCTTCTCCTGTATCCTTTGGTCTTGAATAGGTGGCAGTGATCTTCATTTCTGAATTCACTTTTTGACTATGTGTTTCTGTGAAGGGGAGCAATGGAAAAGAGAGTAACCCACAAGCTAGTGATATGTATGAATTTAGTTACCCTGAATTCAGCTGCTAGATCCTTTAGTTCTCAATTTCCCCCCTACTCTTGGCTTTTAGGAGAAGGATGTAAATGATTAAAAAGCAAGCTAAGGCTGGGCATGGTGGCACATGCCTGTAATCCCGTGACTCAGGAGGCTGAGGCAGGAGGATCACAAGTTCAAGGCCAGCCTCAGCAACTAATCAAGGCCCTAAGCAACTTATCGAGACACTGTCTCAAAATAAAAAAGGTCTGAGGATGTAGCTCAATGGTAAAGTGCCCCTGGGTTCAATCCCTGGTACCAAGAAAAAAAAAAAAAGCAAGATAAGAGCAAGGATTGTGTTAAAAACAAACAAAGAAGCAAACAAACAAAAAAGCCACTAAAATAATCTTCCAGGTTCAATTTTCATTCACCTTCATCACAAACTGCCTCGCCTAATATAATAGTTGGTTTGCTCCCCCCATGTAGTTGTGTGTGACAGGGAGGCAGGAGAAGGATCTCACGGGAGTTGTTCAGCAACTGCAGCAAATGTACAACCTGGGGTTAAATGTTTGCCTTGAATGGACTGCAGCTTGCTTACTCCCCATGCTGATGAGCTAAGCTTTTTCCTTAGCTTACTTTCTCTGCTCTCCTTCTGCTCCTTGCTCATCCACTTATAGTCTGCCTCTAGTCAAGATCTCTTCTTTTCAAGGAGAAATGTGCCTCAGGAGGAGGATAAAAATAGGCCAGTGATAACTCTCATTGGATATTCCCATTCATTTGGTTTGAAATTCTGTTCAGATCAACAAGTATTTATTGATAGCTTCTTTTTCCCTTACATTTATTGTAGTGTGAGAAATATAGAATCATGATGATAATGTTAATGGCTGACATTTATTTAGCATTTACTATATGTCAAGTGCAGCTCTAAGCACTTTATGTGAGTACATTTTATCCACATGGTGACCCAGTAAAGTACTGTTATTATCCTCCTTTTATTGAAAAGGAGACTGAAGTTAATTAACTCACCCAAGTAGGAGCCGGTAGAGCCAGGATTCAAACCCAAGAGTTTCTGGTCCAGTAAGACCAGTTTCTTGCTCTTATGAAGTCTAGTTGGGAGATATGTAATCAACATGCTGAGAAACAGCTAGGAAATAATACAGTGCTCTGGCAGTGAGGGTATAGGGAGTAGAGAAAGGAGAGATGAGCTTAGCATAGGCCTTTTGGAGGAGGCAAGACTTCTCTAAGTTCCAAATTCTTCATTTATCACATAGGTTGTAAGGGAATCTACCTCATAGATTTAGGGTGAGAATTGGATGAGATATGTATTTAAAGAGCTTAATACAGTGCCTGGCATATGGTGAATACTCCATAAGTTGTGATTGTGATGATGACAGGAATGTCTCTAGGACCTGAAAGGTTGAGATAGCCAGAGAGGAAGAGGTGTATTATGAGGAAAGAGAGGAGTGAATATGCCTTTGTGAAGTGTTTCTAAGGACATATAGTTTTCTTTTTCACTTGCTGATGGTCATTAACCACCTACTAGTTGAGCTAATTGAGGAATGAATATTTTCAGCTCATCAGCAGCCTTGAGTCTTTTTTTAAAAATGTGGTGCTGGGGATTGAACCCTTCACCCATGCTAGGCAAGCGCTCTACCACTGAGCCACAACCCCGGCTCCACCCTGAATCTTTTCACTGGTCTTGAAGCATGCTAAGATACCCTCTGACACTGTGAACTTACTTCCTGATTGATCCTTTTCTCTCCCTCCTCATCAAGCTTAACCCTAATGCCAGATGAGTGGGCATTAAAAGCCCTGGACATTCCCAGAGTGGGATCAACTTTGGTGCTTGCAAATCCAGGCTCAGTTATTTGCCTGTCCTTAGTGGTTGTGATCCTTTGCTGAGGCAGAGGAATTGTGGCTCTCAGTAGGTTGATAGAAGGCAGAAGTTAGCTTGGGGATAAGGGAGGTCCTTTGAGACCATAGGTAGCATCAATCAATTGAGTATTTGTTGAACTCATACTATGTGTTAGGTGCTTAGAGTAATCCAAGAGAAGTAAATAGCATGGTCCCTGCCCATGAGGTACTGCTGATTTTGTTGTGGATACCAGATTGACATACTTGTTACAATTGGAAATAACCTTAAGATAGGTATAATTAAATGTTGAATTGCTTGCTTTCTTCAGGTGTCGCTACCTGGCTGTCCAGCTGTCTCCTGCCATCCCTGTGTTTGCTGCTATGCTCTTCCTTTTCTCCATGGCCACACTGTTGAGGACCAGTTTCAGTGACCCTGGAGTGATTCCTCGGGCCCTACCAGATGAAGCAGCTTTCATAGAAATGGAGATAGGTGAGTCTCCCAACCAGCTGGCAAACTGCTGTGCAGTGGGTGGCCCTATTCAGTAAGGGGTGGAATCATAATAGTGGTTGCAGATTCAGTCTGCTATTCTAGCCTTTTCTTTCTGAGATCCTGACCACCCTGTGAATTTGGTAAGGCAGGTATAGCAAGATTCTAAAGTCACATGCTTTGTCTTCCCTATGTTGGATTGCATTGCAGGAAGGATTTATTAACAAAGTCTGGCTGCATTGTGCTGACGAGGATCATTTTTTACTTTTCTTTTTTTAATATTTATTTTTTAGTTGTACACAATACCTTTATTTTGTTTATTTATTTTTATGGGATGCTGAGGATCAAACCCAGGGCCTCGCACGTGCTAGGTGAGCGTTCTACCACTGAGCCACAACCCCAGCCCTCATTTTTTACTTTTCTTGGGGAGGTCACCAGTATTATTATTTTGACAAATGCTGTAAACCTTCCTCCATTAACTATTCTTTTTTTATGTTACTGAGTATTGTACCCAGGGGTGCTTTACCACTGAGCCACATTCCCAGTCCTTTTTACTTTTTTATTTTGAGACAGGGTCTTGCTAAGTTGCTTAAGACCTCACTGAGTTGCTGAAGCTGGCTTTGAACTCTTGATTCTCCTGCCTCAGCCTCCTGAGTTGCTGGGATTACATGCATGTGCCACTGTGCCCGGCTAAACTATTTTTATATGCGTGCACATACATATAATTTTGGATGTAATTTCGGGGATTTGTAGATCTTCCAAAGCATCCCGGATCAAGAATTCCTGTTTTAGGAATTCTTACAGAGACTTTAGGAATTCTT
Source organism: Marmota flaviventris (assembly GCF_047511675.1). NCBI lineage: Eukaryota > Metazoa > Chordata > Mammalia > Rodentia > Sciuridae > Marmota > Marmota flaviventris. The sequence goes on along the minus strand of NC_092518.1, from coordinate 112,047,076 downwards.
GCAGAGGTGAAAAGGGGCAGCTGTACTGCCAGGAACCACTGAGAATTCCAGGAGGGGTAAGGGAAGCGATTGCAGGCTCAGTAGTGTGCAGTCTGCTGCTTAGATGAAGAATCTTTGGGAAAGAGATTAAAATGCTACACCATGAGGAGCCAGAATGGTTTTGTGAATTGAAGCAGAACATCCCAGGATTAGAGAGGGGATATCCTGGGAGCTCACAGTGGGAAAGGAGTCTGCAATACAAGTACTGGGAAGGTAATGGGAGTCCACGCAACCAGCAGCGATGACTATCTAAATGGTTCTCAAGTTTGGGACCTCAGTAGCTTGAGTCAGCATCTCAGCCAGATAGAGTAGAAGAAAGGAACCCATGATTTTAAGCCTAAGAAGCTATGCCATGCCAGTAGAGTGCCTACCTGTGGCTAGTCTTTAGTTCTTTGAGGCTGCTTTCCAAGCTTCCATTCTTTTGTGTAATACAAAAGAATTTTATTTGTTTTATCTGTGTTTCCCCCCCAGCTTCTTAGTGGATTCCTTTTTGAAAAATCAAGTCTGCATTTGTTGAGCTAAGGAGAAATTGATTTGTGTGCATGTGAGCTAGAACTACCTTGGGTTGGGATGATGGTGGGAATAGTGGAAAGAAAGCAGAGATGAGGTGTGTTGGCATAGCTGCAGTTCTGGGGAGACCAGAGGGTAGAACTGGGATTAGTTAAGAGCAAGACAGTGAGGAGGAGTTATTAGTGCTGTCCCCACCCCCGTCTTGTCATTCTTCTATATTTCCCCTTTCCATTTACATATGGAGAAACTGAGGGTCAAGGCAGTACCTTAACTTGTCTCTTAACATCTCACAGCAGGTCAGCAACAAAGATAGCTCTTTTCTGCCCCATCACTGGGCCTAGGGCCCAGATTCAAGCTGTCATGTTGTGACCTCTGCATTTAGCATGTTTCTCCAGATAGAAGAGTACATTCTTTAGTTAATGTGTATGTTTATATTAGCAAGTATTTGTCAGTTTACATTCAGCCCTGTACTGGGTATGGTGTGTGTGTGTGTGTGTGTGTGTGTGTGTGTGTGTGTGTGTGGCGGGGGAGAATTCATGTGACTCCTTTTCTTCATAGCGCCTCTTGGGGAGAGTGAACCATGAACTCTGTTTCCCAGGTGCCCTCATGTAAAGCATATGCAAGGGAATATTAAGGTGGCATGCTGGCACTTGTATCATCCCCTAATGAATAGCTGTCCCCATCCTTTTAAGACTTGTGACACACTGTTATTGTTTGATTTCACAGCACCTACCCCACTCTGCAGAAAAAGGAAAAATGTTCCATATGGTAGATATTTTTAAAATCAAAGTGAATTGAAAAATATTCTGTTTTTAGAATTATACTGCATGGCAAGGGCACAACGAGACAGGGACTCTCATATGCTGCGGAAGGGCAGCATGAAAATTCATAAATCTGTCTGGGAAGCAGTTTGGCAATAAGTAACACAGGCTTTAAGAGTTTATACCCTTTGACCTGGTAATTAAGGGTTTGCTAAAGGTTTAGCTAGAAGACATAATCAAATATTTTAAACAAATCACCTTAGAAGTACTTTTAGTGTATCGTTTTTCTTTTTAATATGAATATAGTTATTTTAATGCTAGAAACTTCATATGTTACTGCTCAGATATCTATATGCCTTTATGCTTTAGAAATTAATTTTAACACATGAATATATTCTTGGGGAAGGAAGAAGGGGACTAGGATTGAGTGATCAAAGAAAATTGAAGCTTTTGTCTACAATGTTCTATGTTTTTGCCTGCAGTATCATTTAAATAGTAAAAACTCAGAGACAAATGCCTAACAATATGAAATTGTAAATAAATCATAGTATATGCATATCATGGAATATTGTTAATAATGCTGTTTTAGAAAAAATTAACAACCCTGGGTAAGTGCTCCCAGTTTAATGTTAAGTAAGTAATTCATAGTACAAGATTGCATTTGTATGATCTCAAATTGTTAAAAGTCATGAATATTTATTTATCTGTTAAGAGAAGAAGATATGCCAAAAGGTGTGACTATTTCTGAGTTGAGAGACTGTCAGTAATTTTTATTTTTCCTTATATATATTTTTTCAAAAACATATATTATTCTTATTTTACTAATTATTTTTTCTATTACCTTTTTATGCATGTATTTTATTTTTGTAAGACAGTGTCTTTTTTGTAAGATAGTGTCTTAATCCTATAGATTTTTAGAATTTTGCAATATACTATATTTTCTTGTGCTACCATTCATCTACATTGTTTTAAATGGCTGCATAACGTACCATTCTGTGCATTTATTTATTTAACCAACTTTCTGTTGGGACACTGATGTTACTTAGTTTCTCACTATCAAAAAGGACTCAGAAAAATCTTTTTTTTTTGGTATCAGGGATTGAACCCAGGGGCACTTTACCACTGAACCACATACCCAGTCCTTTTTATTTTAAATTTTGAGATAGGGTCTTGCTAAGCTGCTTAGAGCCTTGCTGAGTTGCTGAGGCAAGCCTCAAACTTGTGAGCCTCCTGTCTCAACCTCCTGAGTTGCCAGAATTACAGGTGTGTGCCATCATGCCTGGCAAATCTTGTATGAACATCTTTTGCATTTGTCTTTGTAATTTTGACAAGCTGCTAGTAGTGGAATTGCTAGGTCAAAGATTATACATATTTAAAATTTGGTAGCTGCTTCTATGTTGCTCAATGGTAAGGTATGAAAATGACTTTTTCCCACTTTTGCCTATGTTAGGTATTTTTATTCTTTTTGATATGTTAATATTACAGGTGGAAATGTTGTCTTTGTGTTTTGATTTTATTTATCTGATTATTAGTGAAGTTGGATGTTTTTGTATATTTTGCATTTCCTTCCATGAATGTTTTTCTTTGTAATCAAACACACAAACAACAACAACAACAACAACAATAAAACTTGAGGAAACTCTTTTTTCACAAGTACATAACAAAAATTCATGGTGCTTAGTGAAGTTTGGTGGAGGGGGACACTGTGTGATGTTGAAATTCTGTCTAGAAATGGTCACCTGGAGAAGGTAGTAGACCTAGGGAACTTTTGATGATCCTCACTGCTTTTAGAGAGATGGTGAGATTTTGGTGCTTACATAATGGCTAGTAGTGAGGTTAAACTGTCTTTACTGATTTACAGAAGCTACCAATGGTGCAGTGCCCCAGGGCCAGCGACCACCCCCTCGTATCAAGAATTTTCAGATAAACAACCAGATTGTAAAACTGAAATACTGTTATACATGTAAGATCTTCCGGCCTCCTCGGGCCTCCCATTGCAGCATTTGTGACAACTGTGTGGGTGAGTAAAACCAACAGGATATTGCCTGGGGGGAAAAATGAATTGAATCAGGGGGTCAGGGTGATCACCAGTTCTTGGGAAAAGGCAGTGGAGGGCTGGGATAGTGGCTCAGTGTTAGAGCGCTTGCCTAGCATGTGTGAGGCCCTGAGATTGATTCTCAGAACCACATACCAATAAATAAATAAAATTTAAAAATTCATCAACAACTAATAAAAATATTTTTTTAAAAAAGTCAATGGAGGTGAGAAGATAGATTTAGCTGGGAAACAAGGTAGATTTAGATAGGAAAGAAGCTACTGCACAATGGTAAATCAATTATACCTATGTAGACCAAATCATAATTTAAAATCCTCTAGTCTAAAATGGAAACAAACAAACAAAGAAAACCCCAAAATCTTTGCTAAATAGGAAAATAAACTTTACCTGTTTCTGAAATCTAGATTTCCTCACTGGATCCAGGTCATGTGGGGCCCTCCTTACATAGAGGGAGGAGCATCCTTGTCCACTGGAGGGCAGTATTGAGGAAGGGAGGCCTATGTCACAGTAGTATTCCCAAGAAGAAAGGTGGTAGCATTTATTTAGTTCCTACTATGCACTAGGTACTGTACTTATAATACCCCCACCCCAAAGTTGGTATTATCCCCATTTAACAGATGAGGAAATAGTGAAATACCTTTGTATAAGCTCATGTGATTAGCATGAGATGAAGCTGGAATAGATATAAAAAAAGCCCTCATTTTTCTCTCTGTTTCTGCTGTAGTGCGGCCAGTGTAGGTGTACATGATTCACCTATGCTTCCATCCATATGTATGTGGCTTCCTTGTAAACACTGCCTACTATGTGGTAAACCCTGGGAAGGATCAGAAACAAGCAATGTGCTAATTGATAGGCACATGTGTAACATTGCTTATATTATTATTATTGGGCATAATTCCAACATTTCTACATGCCATGCAGCATGTCCATGGTCCTTGCTTTCTTCTGACTAGCCAATTCATTAGAGACATTAAACCACTGAGCCACATACCCAGCCCATTTTATTTATTTATTTTTTAATTTTTGAGGCAGGGTCTCACGGAATTGCTTTAGGACCTCGCTAAGTTGATGAGGCTGGCTTTGAGCTCATAATATTCTTGCTTTATTCTCCCGAGATGCTGGGATTACAAGCATGCACCACCACGTCTGGCTTTAATACATATTTTATTTTATTTATTTTTTAAAAATATTTATTTTTAAGTTTTAGGTGGATACAATATCTTTATTTTACATTTATGTGGTGCTGAGGATCGAACCCAGCGCCCCGCGCATGCTAGGCGAGCGCGTTACCGCTTGAGCCACCTCCCCAGCCCAGTAATGCAGTATTTATTACATAGTAAATCCTTTTAAAAATAATTTATTAATTTTAATTAGGTATATATGACAGAAGAATGCATTTTGATTCACTGTACACAATTGCAGCACAACTTTTCATTTCAGTATGATGTAGCATCCCATCATACGTGCAGTCATACATGTACCTAGGGTAATGATGTCCTTCTCATTCCACAGTCTTTCCTGCCCCCATGCACCCTCCCCACCCTCCCTCCCCTTAGCCCAATCATAGTTTCTCCATTTTTCCCATGCCTCCCCCACATGGTAAATTCTTACAGGTTCTAGAATCTGTTTCTGGGCTTTCCCATTCCACTGAGCTATGCCACACTTTTTAAGTATACTATAATTTTATATGTTTAAGATCAAGAAAAAACTACACTACTAATTTTTCAAAATTTCCTTTCCTATTTTCAACTATTTATTCTTCCTGAACTTAGGAGGCCCACCTGTTAAAGTTTTTAATTGGAAAAGCAATGTCTCAGCTCTTAACTGGCAGAGTGAGAGAGATCACTTAACCACTTAGAGCCTTAGTTTCTTCATCTGTAAAATGGGGACAAGGGTGTTCTTTTAACTTCCCATGTGATTATGGGGATCAAATGAAATGACTGTGAAAATATTTTGAAAAAGTAAAGGCTGAAAATACATGTTTTTCACAATTGAAGGCAATGACTGGAGTCTTTGAATTAGGTGAACGGTGGGGTTGCTTTGTTCTGGAGGCTTTGGCATTGGACTCTGTCTTTCTCCCACAGAGCGATTTGACCATCACTGCCCCTGGGTGGGGAACTGTGTTGGAAAGAGGAACTACCGTTACTTCTACCTCTTCATCCTTTCTCTCTCCCTCCTCACAATTTATGTCTTCGCCTTCAACATCGTCTATGTGGCCCTCAGTGAGTATGCAGGGCAGTTACTGGAGTGGGGGTGGGGAGGGAGAAGAGGTGAAGACAGCTTTGGGGGGTGGTTGGGTTTCTGGTGGGACTTTTGCCATTATGAAGCACCTCAGGTCTGATTAGAAATGAGCACTACTGTTTGCCCTGGAGCCAGGCTGCTGAATTCAGCGCACATCAATAATTATTTACCAAGTGTTTCAGCCTTCTCTCTGACCCTGTGTTGAAGACCAGGGCCATAATTACTGGTCTATATCCAGAGTACTGGGCATTTCGGGAGTGATCTCAAAGTTTGGGGATGTATTTTGGCTCACTGCATCCTTTTTTCCCCCTTGTGCTGGGCAGCAGAATGGATTCTACCCAAGAAATGTCTTTTAGTAACTTGGGTTTCACTTTGGAGATGGAAAATACACACCCACATCATATACACATACCAACAATCTAAGGGCAAGTGGGATGTGGAGTTAAGGGGAGTAAACTTGATCAAAACAATTTTTTGGAAAGATAGGACCTCTGAGATGGATTTTGCACAAGGGAGGGACCCTGATAGGTGAGGAGAGAGGATTTTTCTCTTTTTTTTAAAATTTTTTTTAGTTGCTAATAGACCTTTATTTTATTTATTGATACGTGGTGTTGAGGATCGAACCTGGTGCCTCACACATGCTGGGCAAGTGCTCTGTCACTGAGCCACCACCCCAGCCCGAGAGAGGATTTTTCTTGACTGTTTCTGGTTTCTTTCATCTGTTAATATCTCCATACATGTCCATATTTGGGGGCTGGGAAAAGAGATGGAAGCCTGATGGTTGGCTTCTGCTCAACTTTAGTCTTTGCCTGGCCCTGCATTGGAAATGTGAACTCCTCAGTCAAAAGAGTGCCAGCTTGGAAAGGAGACTCTTCACCCTTGCTTGAGTGTGAGCCACTCTTTTGCCAATGTGGAACATGGGATATGGAGGGAAAGAAATGAGTGGGCACTAGGATACTTTGTCAGACTACTAAAGTCTCTAATTTTTCTGTCTACTCCTCCTCCCAATTTCACAGAATCCCTGAAAATTGGCTTCTTGGAGACGTTGAAAGAAACTCCTGGAACATATCCTCCCCTGGCAGTATGTCCCTGCGAAACCTTCTTAAACTACTTTCCAGCATGTCATCTCCTGTCAGTTCTCCCACCATCTAGTTTTCAGACATTAGAGAGTGCCAAAGCCTAATTTTTTTTTAAATAGTGTAGTCTTAGTGGTAGCAACCAGAATGGAATATGGCCAGGGCTCAAAGGGAGGTCTTTCCCTCATCCCCTTGCCATCTGCCTCTTTCCCAACTCCTTTTCCCAGACGTGACCTCTTTCCTTTAGTGGGTTGTACTTGCCTCAATATCTTACTGGAAGTCCCATCTTCCTGTTATAATCAAAACTTCTTTTGTACAGTAACTATGTTTCTGAAAAGGAGATGTAGATTTCTATAAATCACATGTTGTTTCTTTCCCATTAATGTTTCACTTAAAAAGCTTATTTTTTGATGAGATTTATACTACCAGCGATGGCCAATATTGTTTAGCCTTGGCCCCCTCCAAAGAGTGAAAGACAAAAAAACAGGCAAACACTTAAATACACTAGTGATGGTAGAGATTTGTTCAGTAGGGAATGAAGGGAAATCTTTTACCTTAAGGAATTCATCTGGATATTTGGCTTTTTGTGACATTTGTTCTAAGAGGTAAAGATGGTGTGACTGGTATCATAAATATGATCTGAGGTTTCAGCTTCCCTGGTGTGACTTCTTCAACATTCCTTAACCTAACATCACTGTTCTAGAAGTCCTCATTTGCTTCTTCACACTCTGGTCCGTCGTGGGACTGACTGGATTTCACACTTTCCTCGTGGCTCTCAATCAGACAACCAATGAAGACGTGAGTCAACTTTCTTTTTCTCCTCATCAGATATTCTCATTCTCCCAAAAGCCTATTCTCATTTTACTTGCTAGAGAACCAGTCTCCAGGGCCTGGAAGATTGAGGTGAGCAGAAATCTGGTGTAGAAGATCCTTAAATCAGATGTGTGGAAGGCAGACTGCTTTGGCGCTAAATGCCTGTAGGGCATTAGGAAGAAGAGGTCAAAGAGTTGGGTGGGTGTAAGGTCTTTAACTATTCATAGGTCCTTAAAAGTTAGCCAGATGCCTCTGGATTTGGAGTGGAAAGGGGCAATACCACTGAATAAATTCTTGCTTTAAAAAAGGTGCCAGTTAATCCACATTCATTGTAGAAAAATCAGAAAATACAGATGAGCAGAAAGGAGAAAATGAATCCCTGTAATTTTACCTTCTGTCACTTTCTTAATGTCATGATTTATAGTCTTCCAAACTTGTCTGGACTTATTCTCATGTTTGTTTATGCATACATTATGTATTTTTCAATAAAATAATTTATCTGCTTTTTTCCTCTTTTATGAACATTTTCATGTCTCTATACAGTGTATTTCTTTTTTATTGTGATAAAATATACTCAAGATATGCCATCTTCACCATTTAAAAAAATTTTTAGTTGTAGATGGACATAATACCTTTATTTATTTTTATGTGGCACTGAGGATCAAACCCAGTGCCTTCCAAATTTGAGGTGAGTGCTCAACCAGTGAACTACAACCCCAGCCCCATCTTCACCATTTTTAAATGTACAGTTCAGGGGCATTGAGTATATTCACATCCTTGTACAACCGCTGCCGCCATCCACCTCCTGAACTTTCTCATCATACCATGCCACATGTATTTCTTCAGCATAGTTTTTAATGAAAGCCTTGGCTTTTATTTTGTAGATCAAAGGATCATGGACAGGGAAGAATCGTGTCCAGAATCCCTACAGCCATGGCAACATTGTGAAGAACTGCTGTGAAGTCCTGTGTGGCCCCTTGCCTCCCAGGTACTCAAGAGACTAAAATGTCCTGAGATCCTTGGGATGAGCAATGTAACCTTATTCTGTTACCTGGTCCAGTGCATTCTTCTGCATGTGAACTCTCAGTGTCAAATAGGTCTGGTGCCATATCTACATGGAACATAGACCATGGGCTGGCTATTTTGAAGAGATCATATTTTATTGTCATTTCATTTGTTTGTTCCTTATTTATTATGGCATTCACTGGTTTGTGGAAGAAAAAAAATGAATGGGAAATATCAGGTGTGTTCTTGGATCAGGCTAAATTGCCAAAGGACAGATTTATATTTCCTATATACACAACGGGGTTCAGTGGCCTGGGTGGGTGGAGGAGAGAATGCCAAGTCCTTGATTAACTCTCGTCTCCTTCAGTGTGCTGGATCGAAGGGGTATTTTGCCACTGGAGGAAAGTGGAAGTCGACCTCCTAGTACTCAAGAGACCAATAGCAGCCTCTTGCCACAGAGCCCAGTAAGTGTTCCTGATTTATGGTTGAGTCTGTGATAGAAAGCATGTATATTAACTTTATAGCTTAGAGTTACAATTAGGCAATTTCATATCCTTATCTCTCTAGCAACCCTGTCTCTGCTTCTGCTTGACATTGCCTCTAGCTCTTTGTGCCCTTGAGGTAGATTAAGGTTTATTCATTTCTTTGACATATATTGAGCAACTAATGTGTGCCAGCTACTGTGCTAGGTACTGGGGACACACCAGTAAACAAGGCAAATTATGTACCTGCTTTCAAGGAGCTCATTGTCTGGTGGGGTCAAGGGATAACAAAAAAGGTCATTGCTCAATGTTGTGAAACATACCTTAATGAAGGAAGCATAAAATGTTACAGAAGCAAAGGTGGGGTCAGGGGGCCATGTTAGAGTTGGTGATGTGCTTACCTTGGTTGGAGGGCACTTCATTGCTGGAACATGTAGATGTGGAAAGTGTCCCAGCAGTCCTGCTCAGTATATATTTCATAAAATATCCAAAAAGTTATTATTTGAACTTTGTTTTTAATGTTTTATTAGTGTGTTATAGTTATACACAGTGGTAGGGCTCATTGTAACATATTCATATATGCACATAACATAATTTGCTCCAATACATTCCCAGGTACTTCACTTTTCCCTCCCCTCTTCCTTCCTCCTGTTCCCTTTTTTCCACTCTTCTGGTCTTCCTTCCATTTATTTATGTATTGTTTATATATATTTAAGAGCTTTATTGAGATATGATTGACCTACCATATAATCTCTATTTAAAATGTACAGTTCCCTGGTATTATATATTCAGAGTTGTATGATCCTTGAAAAAATTAATTTAAAAGCATTTTATTAAACTACCTTGTCAAAAAACTTTGTACTATTAGCTGCCACTCTCTCTTTCCTCCCGACTCCTTTAGCCCCCTCCCAAGACAGCCACTGAAATTTACTTTCTTTTGCTTTAGATTTACCTAATCTGTACATTTTGCATAATTGGAATTCCACAATATATGGTACTTTGTGACTGGATTCTTTTACTTAATACAGTATTTTTAAGATTCATCCATATTGCAGCAGGAAGCAGTACTTCATTCCTTTATATAGCTTAATAATATTCCATTATTTAGCTGTATCATATTTTATTTGTCCATTCATTAGTTGATGTACTTTTGGGCTGTTTCTTCCATTTGTTTATTGTAAGTAATGCTGTTATGAACATTTGTACAATTTTATACAATATTTTTGCATGAATACAAGCTTTCATTTCTTTTGATGGGGAGTGAAATTACTGGTGAATATAGTAATTCTGTGTTTAACCTTTTGAGAAATTGCTGCATTGTTTTCCAAAGTGGGTATGCCATTTTACATCCCCACTAGCAGTGTATAAGTATTTCAGTTTTTCTACATCCTTAGTAACCTTTATTATCTGACGTTTGGATTTAGTCATCTTAGTGGGTGTGGAGAGGTATCTCATTGTGGTTTTCATTTGTGTTTCCATAATGACTAATGATGTTGTGTGTCTTTCCATTGTAGGTATTGGCTGTTTGTATATCTTTGGAGAAGAGTCTATTTATAAGCTTTGTCCATTTTTAAAATTGAATTATTTGTGTTTTTTATTATTGAGTTATAAGAGTTCTTTATATGATCTGTATACAAGTCCCTTCGAGATATATGATTTGCAAATATCTCCCATTCTGTGGGTTGTCTTTTCACTTGCTTGATGATGTGTCACCTTTAAAGCACAAAAGTTTTAACTTTTGATATAGTCCAGTTTATCTTTTCTGTTGTTGTTGCTTGTGTTTTTGGTGACATATCTAAGAAAACTTCGCCTAATCCAAGGTCATGAAGATTTATGCCTGATTTCCTGAAAGAGTTTTATAGTTTTTGGCTCTTAACATTTTAGCTCTTTGATCCATTTTGAGTTAATTTTTATATATGGTGTGAGGTAGGGGGTCTGCATTCTTTCTTTTGCCTATGGATATCCAGTTGTCTTTGTATCAGTTGTTGGAAAGACTATTCTTTTTTCTATAGAATTATCGTTACCCTTGTTGAAAAGCATTTATCTGTAAATGTTAGAGTTTGTTTCTGAACTTTCAATTCTATTCTTCAATATGTCTTTTCTTATGCCTAAACCACACTGTCTTGGTTACTCTAGCATTGTAGTATGTTTTGAGATTAGGAAATATGAGTCCTTCAACTATATTCTTCTTTTTCATGATGGCTTTGACTATTCTAGGTCCTTTGAATTTCCATATGAGTCATAGGATCAGCTTATCCATTTCTGCAAAGAAGTCAGTTGACATTTTAATAGGGATTGCAGTGAATCTATAGGTCAATTTGGGGAATATTGCCATCTTAACAAGATTAAGTTTTCTGAGTTACTAACATGAGTTATCTTTTTGTTTGTTTAGGTCTTTGATTTCTTTCAATAATATTTCATAGTTTTCAGAGTTGAAAACTTATTCTTTTTTATATATATTTTTAGTTGTCAATAGACCTTTATTTTATGTACTTATATGTGGCTGAGAATCAAACCCAGGGCCTCACACGTGCTAGGCAAGCACTGTACCACTGAGTCACAACTGCAGCCCTGAACACTTATTTTTAAAGATTTTTATTTTATTCTATATTTTAACAATACTGGGGATTAAATACAGGGGAACTATACTACTGAGCTACATCCCCAGTCCTTTTAATTATTTCTTTAAAATTTTCAGATAGGGCCTCCCTAAGTTGTTGAGGCTAGCCTTGAAGTTATGATCCTCTTGCCTCAGCCTCCCTAGTTGCTGAGATTACAGACTTGTGCCACCATATTTGGCTAAATTTTACACTTCTTTTGCTACATTTGTTTATAAGTATTTTATTCCTTTTGATGTTACTATAAATTAAATTGTTTTCCTAATTTTCTTCTTGGAATTTTTCATTGGGAGTATATTGGGAGTACACAAATTGATCTTTGTATATTATTATTGTATCCTGAAATCTTGCTGAAATTATTTATTCTAATAGATTTCTAGTCAATTTAGACTTTATTTTAAAATAGAGTCCTATTTTAATTTGAATAGTTTTTGTAAAGTAAGTCATTGTTCTCTACTTTGTCTTTCATTTTAATGTACAGCATACTGATATTTATGTATTAGTGTCATCATTTTGAATATCATTTTTCTGATGAGTGTGGTCCCAAACCATAGCAATTTAAGTTAGTGACTTTCAGTTGAATGTGGGTGAAATGTGGTATTTTAGAATAATTACGGGACATTTTTAAACCATATATGATCATCTGAAACCCCACCTTCTTTGATTTGGAGTCAGTATTCTAGTGAGTTCTGTGTAAGGGCAGAAACAGGGTTGAGAACCATTGGGTCAGCACTTTTTGGTCAAGTACATTATAACATTCTGTTGTGAAAGGGGCCATCTAATTATTTGTGGTCCTTATCATTATTATTATCACAAATATTAATGGAAGCATCTGTCCACAACAGCCAGTTGAGGAGAGAACTCAAGTAAGCTTCAGTTGAATCTGCTGAGAATGTGTAGCCTGGTCTTGGGCTGAGTTTAGTGATAGTGGCTGCATATCTATAGCATCAGTGTGGTGGAGAGCTTTTGAGGAAGAGATCAGGGTCTGGATTATCTGCTTTTGGATTTTGAGAGAGAGCCTTGTGTTGAATCTGATATCTTTTCCCTTTCAGGCCCCAACAGAACACCTGAACTCCAATGAGATGCCGGAGGACAACAGCACTCCGGAAGAGATGCCACCTCCAGAGCCCCCAGAGCCACCACAGGATGCAGCTGAAGCTGAGAAGTAGCCTATCTATGGAAGAGACTTTTGTTTGTGTTTAATTAGGGCTATGAGAGATTTCAGGGGAGAAGATATACCCGAGACAGAGAGCAAGTAAGCTGTCCCTTTTACTGTTTTCCTTTGGTCTTTACATACCCAATTGCACACTGGCATTTTCTTGCTGCAAGCTTTTTTTTTTTTTTTTTTTTAATTTCTGGACTCAAGGCAGTGGCAGAAGATGTCAGTCACCTCTGGCAACTGGACAAATGGGTCTTTTGGACCCTGGCACTTATTTCCCATGGCCTTAGCCATGGGGTCTCCTTGGACTCCTCTCCCCACCAGATCCCAGCTCTCCTGCTTGGGGTCATTGGTCTCATTATGGGGCTAACAATTCTTGAGACTGGCTCAAGTCCTCAAGATGCTGCATGTCCTGAGTCCAGAAGCAGACACAGAAACCTCTGGCCAGGGAATCCTAACTGGGTTCTTCTCCTTCAGAATTGATAAGGATGGAGAGTGAGGTTGGAGGATTCTCCTGGCTACAAAGTGCCAGCATTGCCAGCCAATCCTTTTAGGAATGGGGCAGGTACCTTCCTCTTGTATTTATTCATGTAGCTTTTCTCCTTTGTCCCCCATCCACTCTCTAACACCCATGTCCCACTCTTTCCCCATTAGATATATGTAAGTAGTTTTAGTAGAGCTAAAAATTTACATTTCTCGTAGATTCTCCAGGAACTTTTAATACCTGTGCTATTCTCAATAAGAATTGACAAGATGCCAATGGCATAGCCCCTCACACTCTCTGCCTCATCTCTCCTCCTTTCTCATTAGCCCATTTAAATTTTTTTTTCTTTTTACTCTTGCTCCCAATAGGAGCGGGAACAGCAGTAATAAAAGTCTACACTTTGGTGATTCCTTTTCCTCAGAGGAAACCCAAGTGCTCACTTAAACACTACCCCCTCAGATTCCCTGTGTAAGGCCTACAGAGGCCCTGAATGCACAAATGGGGAAATCAAGGCACAGAGAGGCTCTTCTCTCCTCTCCTCTCCCTCTATGTCCCCTCAAAAAAAAAAAAAAGGAAAAAGAAAAAAAAAAGAGAAAAAAAAAGGCTAACCAGTACTTCCATTAAGCCTTGGCTGAGTGAGGGAAAGCCCAGCACTGCTGCCCTCCCGGGTAACCCACTCCAAGGCCTCAGCCCACCTTGGGCAATGGTAACCACACCAGGGGCTTCCTCCAAGTCCCACTCTTCCAGCACTTCCACCGGCAGAGTCCCAGAGCCACTTCACCCTGGGGGTGGGCTGTGGCCCCCAGTAAGCTCTGCTCAGGACCTGCACTATTTCAGGGAAGAAGATTTATGTATTATATGTGGCTATATTTCCTAAAGCACCTGTGTTTTTCTCTTTCTAAGCCAGGGTCCTGTCTGGATGATTTATGGGGATGGGGGGAGTGTAAACCAGAACTTTTAATCTATTTGAAGGCAATTAAACTGTGTCTAATGCAAACTGCCTGCCTCTTCCTTCCCCTTCCATTTCAAGAACCACCATGGGGATGTGAATGTGTTTGTGTGTTGGGTGGGGGGTGGGGGTTGGAAGGGTTGCTTGTTACTACCCATACTTCCATTTTCCAGGGTACCCTTGGGTTGGAGAGATAGCTCCCAAACTCAAACTCTCCATTGATCTCTACTACCTTCTGGGCCGAAGTTTATCTCACTCTGGACTATGACAAAAGGACTTCTAAGCAATATACAGTGTGAACAAGATTAGGATGGTTGAGAAATTATCCTTAAGAGAACAAGTTCTTCATTAGGATATTGTTTGCAAGCAGATGGGCACTGTTTATTGCAAATGAGTCTTGGTTATTAAAGCAGGCTCACCAGGGCCTTCCCTTGGAAATATTTCATTTTAGTGGTCTTTTACAAGTGATGGTATATATTTTTTTTTCAAATAATCTGTAATCAAGACTCCTTACTGATTCCTAGCTCACTCTTCCCAGTTAATCGGAATTAGTGAAATTTGGCTGCTCCCAGATTTTTCTCTGTGTCTCCCTATTTTCCTTGTAGCAAGATTTGAATTTAGCATGAGAGAGAGAGATGGGAGAGAGATTGATTCATATCCCTCTCCTATTTGCTTCTATTTTCCCATTCCTTTTCTGGCTCTCTCAATTTTATTTTTTTCAGTTAGGTTTTAGTTATTTCAAAATAAGGCCAAGCCTGGAGAGTTTGGAAATTATTATTTTTTTCCAGTCAAACTGTCATTCGTGTGAACTCTTTCTAGTCAGTACTCAGCCCATCCTGTCTCAGCCTATCTCTTCTCTTGGGCCAGGATGGATCTCTCTCCTCCCTCAACTTACCTCAGCCACTTTCCTGCTGACCCTAGGTCACTCAGAGAAGTTTTTCTTTCTGAAGGGTCAAGTGGAATTATCTTATCTGTAGAGTGAAGGGTCAAGTGGAAATATCTTATCTGTAGTGTGAAATGATTTTTAAAAATGTTTGTTTTTTCATATGCCCAGCCCACTTTCTTTTCCTTTATAAATCTGTATTTAAGACCTTGGCCTCAAGATCTTTCCCATTTATACCATGCACCAGCCAAGACTGTCCCTAGTCTGAGCTCTGATCAGAGGAGAGATTGAAGGATTGATCTTACCCTGGGGAAAGGGGCCTTATATTGTTTGATCTTTTCGATGGTTGACACTCTCTCCAACTCCCCCTTTCCTTCCCATTCCTCATGCTTCCTATGCACCCTACTTCCCCAGGCCAGGAGGGTTGGCACTGATCCAAAAACCTCTGGGGGTGGGGTGGAACTTATGTCCATTTGACTCTGGAGCCCTCCTGGCCCTGGCTGAGATCATCATCTCCCCGTTCACATTTTCCCCCAGGAGTGGGGTTGGGTTAGAGGTGGGTTCTAATTCTATAGCAGCTAGATTCCATTCTTCCCATGCTGACCATCCTGCCTTTACTCCTAATACCCCTTTTCCTACTAACCAAATCTCTTTACTTTGTTGGGGAAAAGAAGTATTTTGTTTTTAAATCTATTTTCTAACTTAAATGCAATTTAATATGTAAATCTCTGCACTTTTGTGTGAGTCTACAAATGTGTATGTGTTGGGGGTTTTTCACTCTCTGGTATTTCTTAATAAAGAAATCTTTCTTTTGGGGGGAAGCCAATTAATGAAGGAGACTTGAATGGTCTTAGAAATACAGGGCTGTCTGTTTCTTTGTGCTTTTGCCTCATTTCTTTACTTGTGTCTAGTGTGAGTGATCGGGACCCCCTCCCCCACTTTTTGACCCCCTTACTTTGAGAGGGCCCTCAACTTAGTGGGCCAGAGAGAAGGACCTGTCCTGTATCTGATACCCCTCTGGGACCACTTGGATTGGTTCAAGTGGTAACCTAGCAACTGAGATCCCCCACTCCCCATGGTCTGGCCCTGTTAGTCCTTTTCTTCCAGCTCAGTTCATTTTATACTCCTGAGGCTGAGGCCAGCCTAGGGAAAATCACTCAGGGATCACAGTAAGTGGTTTTTTAAAAATGATAATTTGTTCTCATGACTTGGTACTACTAAAGGAAAGTCATGTTCTCAATAATTCAAAAGACATTTGTGTCACTTTTGAGAATACATTCTAGGAACTTCTTGCTGTTGTTAGGTGACAGGTTTTGGAAATAGTCTCAAAGGCTCAAACTTTGAATATCATTAGTTTTAAAGGATGCAAGCCCAACTGAGAGAGAGAGAGAGAGAGAGAGAGAGAGAGAGAGAGAGAGAGAACGCAAGTGACTCTTTGTGGGTTTCTTGTTTTGGATAAATATGGAAGGGGAATAGGAGATATAAATCTGCATCTGTAAAACTTTCAAATGTCCTACAAAGCATGTAGGTGGAAAAAACTGGAATGACTACCTGAGCTTAATTATTTCACAAATAAACACAAAATTCATATATATATATAAGAATTTCCAGGAATGAAAACTTATAAATTGGGGGAAGATGGTATTTTATTTTGTTCAAAACTTTACTATGAGTTATTCATGACTTTCAAAAACCATGCCACTATAAGTAGTGCCATTCATGGGTATTTAAGTTGCCAGCACAGCCTATCTGAATGATCCTACATTTCTAGCACCTGCGTTCAACAGGGATTCTACAGATAGGTGGGAGAATTTCATACTTTATTATATGTTTTAGTGTAGTCTTGCCTAGGTATTTGTATATTAAAATACATATAATCTTACTATAAATTACTTTCTTAGTACAGTCAACCCTGTATATCTGTGGGTTCTACATTCATAGATTAAATTAACTAACCTTGGGTGGAAAATATTCAAACATTTTTTTCATGTCATTAGTCCCTAAACAATATAACAATGATTTGTGTAGCATTTACATTGTATTAGGTAACAGAAGTAATCTAGCTATGATTTAAAGAATACAGGAGTATGTGGATAATTAATTCCTATACAAATACTATTCCATATGCCAGCATCTATAGATTTTGGTATTCTTGGGATGTGGAAGGGACAATGGGGCCAATTGTCCTAACTATACATTACATTGGTATTTTTGAAATTATAAGTATAATCAGGTTATATTAACAATGAAGTTCATTTTGGGCTGGGGTAAAAGGTGCTTTAAAATACTATTAACTAGCAAAGAAGCATTGGACTGCTAGGATTGAGAACCATTGGACCAGATTATCTTTTTTTTTTTTTTTTTTTAAAGTGGTGTGGGGATCAAACCCAGGGCATGGTGCATACTAGGCAAGCACTCTACCAGTGACTTATGCTGCCAGCCCTCAGAGATTCCTTTGTCACTCAAAATATTTATAAAGACTAGGCAGAAAATAAATGAACATGTCTCTCACCTCACATCTTTAATATGCTTTAAAAAAATTTTAAAGTAATGTATGCTCATTGTTGAACATTGGAAAAGTACAGGAAAAGTAAGAATATATTTTTTAAAAATCATCTATAAACTCATCTCCAAGATATAGTAATTACTGTTATGCTTTGGTTGTTTCTTTCTAGTCTTTTTGGCATGTAAACATTTAAACATAACTGGAATTCAACTATAAAATATAGTTTTATAAATCTGCTTTTTTGCTTAGTATTTTCCATATCATTAGAAATTATTTGAAAATATTTCTTAATGACTCCACAAAACAGTCATAACCTTCCCCCTGGAATCTGATATTAAGGAGTTTCTAGTTTTTCATTATTATAAGTAATGTTGTGAGAACTTCCTTAGATGTGGACATATCTGTGATTATTTCCTTAGGATAGATTACTAGAAGTGGAATTATTGTGTCAAAGAGAATGCTATTTTAAATAAATAAAAAATGCTATTTTAATGCTCTTGGTAAATATGGTCAAATTGCTTTACAGAAAGGCTGTCACAGTTTGTTCTGCCTGCAGTGTATCAGAGAACCTGCTTCAGTCCATCTCATGCAAACATTTGGTACAGTAATTTGATAGCTGTAAACATATCTTAGTGCCATGTAGTTTATATATCTTTGATTAATCATGAAATTACACATTTTCTGCCCCTCTTCTCTGCCCTATATTGCAATTTTTATTTCTCCTATGAATTGTCTGTCCAAGATCTTTGAATATTTTTCTTCTGATATTAGGTGGTTTTTAATCCATTAGTAAATTAGAACTTAGAGCTCACATTCCACCATGGGCCAGGGAATGAGGGGACCCTTAATTTAGAAGTGGTTTTACAACTCTATAACATGGAGTGGAATCATCTTCTTCACATTCCATGCCCCTTTGCTTTCTTTAAACCCTCATTTTCCACTGTCTTTTTAGCCAGTTACTGCCTATCTCTTTGGTTATATATCAACAGCTATTTGGCTGTTGTAACTTGGCTGAAAGAATTAGAGTTTTGTGTCCAAATAAGAGACATGATGGTTGTTTGTCATAAAATATAGGTTATGTTGAACAACAAAGCTGAAAGGAATGTATCAATCATATAATCCATATAGCTCATTTGTGCTCTCATGTGTGTGCTCTTTCCAAATTAAGTACAGTGACTTATCCAAGGTCACATAAAGAATTACTGGTACAGCCAAGACCAAAATGAAGATGCACTTACTTCCAGTTTAGAGAGCTCTCCAGTATTACCCATTGCCCCTCTGCCAAGCAGGTATAGACGAAGGAGTTTGAATAACTGCAAATGTCATTTTTCATCTTAATGGAAGGATCTTTTTCTTTATTTAATATTCAATAAATACTTGTTGAATGTTGACCATGTGCTAGTATTAACTTTAGGAGAAATTGCATTGCTGACCATGTTATCTTGTAAGTAAGTTGAGGAACGACAATGATTTTAGGATTGTTTGCCATTTTAGATTAATATATCTGTTGATGTCCATTTTAGGCATGCAGAAGGCTGACTATATATAGTAGGGCTGACATAGGGGTGGTTGTTGGGTTTTTGTTTTAAATGTAAATCTCTTTCCAGAACCCTGCACTTGTATTGAACTGATGGTGGGATTTCTTTAGCACAGAAAGTCAGGAAGTTGCTTTGCTAGGTTCCCACAGTCAAGTTGGCTGTCCCTTTGTGAGGGCCATTGCCCTGGGCTCTTTTTGACTTTCTGACGCTATCCCAGGCAGGTCCCAGAGGCAATGGTATACAAATGCTATATTGGTCACTGTGAAGTTATAGGAAAAGGTGAAGCCTACATATCAAGTACTATAGAATTCCATTTATTTAGGTCCTTCCTGGAGGAGGAGTCTTGGCTGGGACTAGAGGGGAGGCAGTTCCTTCCCACTTGATTGTGTTGTTGGCTGAATAATATGTAATGTGGCCACTGTTGTGTGAGAAGCAAAGGGAGCTTCTATTGTGAAGGAAAGAGGGCTGGGAGAGCCCTTCTTTTCCCAGCTGGGAAACCTCATACTTCATCCTGAATTTCCTGACTTGGAAGGGGGAAGGTGTTGGGCCCTTTTGGGACTATGGTGGTCAGTGTGGTTTTTTTCCCCCCTGACAAACAACAGTCGTTAGCTTTTGTTTTAATGCCTTTGGTCACCGATAGCCCAACTGTAGCCTCCACTTCTGTGAGAAGCCTGAGTAGGAAGCTCCATGAGTGAGAAGTTGGATGGCCACAGGCAGGGGCTGGAGCCTCAGTGCCATGTATCAGATCACATAGCCATGGCAGTGGGGGTATAAGGAGAGGGAAGGGGTGGAAGGAGAGGGAATGCGTGGAGGGAACCTGCCTGGGATGGTCTATGGTAGTGTTATGGGAGGGGAGCGAGTTTGGCTGGGATATGCCATTACCCCAAGCTGCTTTCCCTGATGGGAAGGAGGGGGTGAAAGTGGCTCTCATTCTGAACTGGGGATGAGCTGGTTGAATCCTAATTCTTCTTGAATCTGGCCTGTTTCCTCTTCCTTCTAGCAGAAAGAAGTCCAAGGGGAGATGCCTAATGGGAGTCTAATGTCCAGGGTTGACCATCCTACTAGGAACTGGGTAGAGCTAGGGCTATCCCAGGTCTTTAGGTCAGCTTTCTCTCCATCACTAGCCTCTCTGAGCACCAGAGGTGGCACTCTCTATCAGCTCTTCAACAATTCCCACACCATCTAGGGGCTTGGATATTGGTTTGTCTTTGGGCTATGGCAGGTCCTAATGTCAGTCAGTCTGCAGACAAGCACATATTGAGATCACCTGTGTGCCCAGCATTGAGCACAGTAGCCTGGAGGTTACAGAAAGGTCAAATAGCAGCTGCTTATTGCACTGTATGCCAGAAACTTAATATACACTATCTCATTTATTTCTCTAACAACCCCAAGATGTAGGTATTGTTAGATCACAATATTTTACAGAAAAGAAATGTGTATGCATGTAACCTATCCTGATGTCATGTGATTAGTAAGTGGTGGAGCCAGAATTTGAAAACATTTCAACTCCAAAGCCTTTGTTGCTGGTCACTGTACTAACTAGTGATCAGAAGTGAGATGCCTTGAAGGGAGTGAAATGGAGGGTGGTGCAAATTGAAGTATAAGACATTGCCATTCATTGGGAATTTGTGCTGGACACTGTGCTAAGTATAGGCATTAGTAATTCTTCATAATAGCTCCGGGGACCAGTACTATTATCCCCTTTTTATTGATGTGGAAATTGAGATTTAAGGAGTTCAGTGACTTGTCTAAGGTGACTCAGCTAGAGATGTGACAGTGAGGACTTGAACTCAGATTGGCCTGAGCTCCTGAATGCTATGCCTTACTTGCCCTAGAGGAGATTCTACTCACTAGAAGAAGAGTTTCAGGCTGATCTGTAGCCCTGCTCAGCAGTGCCTTTCTTGCCCCTGAGGTTCTGGCCTGGTGTCTGCATTTCCTTGAAGCCCCTCCTCACCTGCCCCTCTCAAACTCCTGTGAGCACTGGAGCCCTTGTATTGCTACCTCCCTGAAGGGCAAGTACTTTACTACCGAGTATACCCCTAGCCCTACTCAGGAGTTTTAAAAGGTCAAAGAATCTTTTCTAATAGGTGTCCTTTGAGGTGTATGGATTTTAAAGCACTTGGGCATTATTAAACCCTACTTCCCCATCTTTCCAGAGTCCCTTGCTACAACCCTAGATTAGAGACCAGAGGTTTTGGCCCTATTTGTTTGTTAGCTTTAGTTTTTCAAAGATTGTTCCTTTTTTTTTCTGAACTGGGGATAGATAACAAAAGTAAAAGATATTTTTGAATCAGATATTGTTTCATCCTAATGAAACATGAATGTAGAAAGTGAACACTTTCTAGCTCTCACTGCCCCAGTCCTACCTACTCCCCTCAAAACACCACCACCTGGGGCTGGGGATGTGGCTCAAGTGGTAGCGCGCTTGCCTGGCATGCATGCGGCCCGGGTTCGATCCTCAGCACCACATACAAACAAAGATGTTGTGTCCGCCAAAAACTAAAATATTAAAAAAAAATTCTCTCTTAAAAAAAAACAAACCCACCACCTATAACCATTTGGTGTGCATCTTTCCACTGTATTCTCCATGTACATTTTCCTTTTCTTGGATAGAAACAGAATCACCCTATAAAAATGCCTAAGTACTTGCTTTTCCTCTTGATATTATATGAACTTCTTTTATAATAAAATGTTTGTACATTATTTATATAATTTTAAAATTTAAGAGTAAAAAAATCATGAAGACTTGTCCCCATCATTAGTTTTCCACAATATTGTGTTTAATGGTTGCCTCGTATCCCCATGCACCATAAAAATAAATGAACAAAATAAAGGTATTTGTCCATCTACAACTAAAAAATAAATAAATAAAATAATATGGGCTGGGAAGTCAGGCAGACTCCTTGCTCTTATCACTTCCTAGTCTACCTCTTCAACTTCGCAGAGCCTCAGTTTCCTCCTATGTAAATTGGAATGAGGATGATATCTACCTCAGAGGGACACTGAGGATTATATGAGATAATATATGTAAAGTGCTCAGTGCCAGCACTCACAAAAGTCAGCAATTATTCAGTCCCCTTGGGACTTTTAAGCAATTATCCAGTCCCCTTAGGGCTCTTGTTTCTTGAGTGAAAATAATGCTTGCAGTTTCCTGATGCTCACAGTCACTATCCACAGTGGGATGAGTGCTGCTGAGAACAGTCTGGAAGCAGCGTGATCTTGTTCTAACTCTGATGATGGTTTTCATTCTAGTGTATTCTTCCTAATGCAGTTAATGCTGCAGAAGCAGAGAGGAAGCCAGAGGTCTCTGATTCCATCCCACCTCCCAGGAGATGGTGTAACGTAGTGGGCCCAAGTTAGGGCCCAGGAAGAGTGCTTCAAGAGGAAAGGTCCTGCTGATGTTACTCTCCCTAACTTGTACCCTGGACAGCCCCCCAATGTAGGCCCTTCTTCGCAAGGGGTGAAGATCTTTGAGGGCTTTGTTTAAATGAGCTGTTATAGGAAGAAGGAAATAACTTCCTTTCTGTCTGCTCTCAGACCCCAGTAAGGCCTGTGGCCATGGGATCCTGAGCCCTGTTCTGAGAAGGGAAGTACAGAGCCAGCTAGGCTTTGGATGGAGCTTTAGGTTAGCAGAGTCAAGGGCACTGGGCATCCTTATGGAGGGGAAAGATGACCCTGAAAGGACCACAGAGGTACACTTTGTTGAGACTAGCTTTGAAAGAGACTGGTCTACCCTCCCAACAATCCTCTCTCCATAAGAAAGACAAGAGGAGACAGTAATTTAGTTTGACCGACATTTATTGCTACCAAATTGCTTCTGTCTATCCCCTCAAATCTATACATAACCCCTTCCCCAAAGCTAACTTTTGCCAAAGTTCCTGGAAGTAGGTCAAGAAATGTGTCCACTAAGCAGGCAGTCCTAGATGTAGTGGGCACCGTTTGACTTGCACCAGGAATGGGCTATTCTGTGAGACTCAAGGCATAGATTTGCTACTGGGGACAAGGGAGGCCCCCAACAACATACTTTTATCACTTTCTGGGGCTCAGAGCACACCAAAATCATTAGTGAAGCAATGTAGGGACAGTGGACTTCCCAGTGTCACGCTTAGTGCTTTCTTTGCTTGGAAGGACCCATACAAGTGGCCAAGTCTGGACCCAGACCTGCACTGGCTGCTGCTGCTTTTTCTTTATCTTTCTTTTTTTCTTGGTGCTGGAAAGTGAGCCCATGGGCTCTCTACCACTGAGCTACATTCTCAGCCCTTTTTATTTTTTATTTTGAGACAGGGTCTAGCTAAGTTTCCTAGGCTGACCTCAAATTTGTGATCCTCCTGCCTCAGCCTCTTGAGTTGCTGGGACTACAGGTGTGTACACCCAGTTTTGCATCTGGCTTCT
Organism: Marmota flaviventris; assembly: GCF_047511675.1. NCBI lineage: Eukaryota > Metazoa > Chordata > Mammalia > Rodentia > Sciuridae > Marmota > Marmota flaviventris. The sequence goes on along the minus strand of NC_092518.1, from coordinate 112,023,564 downwards.
GAGGGGGCAGTTTTGCCCTTGGAAGTCAGATATGACCACCTGCCATCAGCCTTGTGGGAAATCTATTTGAGGAGGTCAAGAACAGAAGGGGGACACATACTGTATGAGGTATGGACTAAGCTGGATGAAGTTGAAGCTCAGCCTGAGTCCCATGGGAAGGTATAAAGTGGATGAGTAGGAGATTTCATTTGAAAGCCCCAGGACCCCTCCAACCCCCTTGGTAAGCTCCACTGTGTCCTGGGCCACAGGTAGCAGGAGAGCAGATATTTAAAGTCACTGAATGTCAGAGTTTTTAAGGTCCTCAGTGACTACTCATTCTAACCCTGATCAATCCTAAGCTTGGAGAGAGGAGGCACTTGGTTCAAGACTCATAGTGATTTGGGTCTGCTTTTTCTTCTATTAGGCTCAGGGTCTCTGTTCTAATGTCTAAGTCCTTGATCCACTTTTAGTTGAGTTTTGTGCAGGGTGAGAGATAGGGATTTAATTTCATTTTGCTACATGTGGATTTCTAGTTTTCCCAGAACCATTGTTGAAGAGGCTATCTTTCCTCCAGTGTATGTTTGTGGTGCCTTTGTCTAGTAAGTGAAATAAGCCAATCCCCCCAAAAAAACAAAGGCCAAGTGTTTTCTCTGATATGTGATGCTAATTCACAATGAGGGGGTGGGGTGGGGAGGGGACGAATAGAAGTTCATTGGATTAGACAAAGGGGAAAGAAGGGAAGGGAGGGGATGAGAATAGGAAAGACAGTGGAATGAACTGGACATTACTATCCTATGTGAATATATGATTACACAATCAATGTAATTCTACATCATGTACAACCAGAAGAATGAGAAGTTATACTCCATATATGTATAATATGTCCAAATGCATTCTACTATCATGTAGATAGTAGAACAAATAAAAAAGACTCATACTGATTTAGCCACCAAACCGCTATGAAGGTTAGGGAGAAGGGAAGTAGAAATGATACTTGCAGCTTTCTTCAAAACTTATTTAGGAACCTCTGGATTCATCTGTGATCAACTAGGGTCCTTTGAAACAGTCGACTTCTCTAGGAGTTTGAGACTTCTGAAACTCTGACTTGGTGCCCTTTTTAGGAGCAGCGTAACAAAGATGGATGGTGTGCGGATGAGGTGGGTTTAGGGGCCTTGGTGGTTAGGGACATTGGCAGGTCCCTTAGTGCCCTGTTTGCTGTTGATGGGGGTGTGGTACCAGGAGGGGCTGTGCTGTCAGTCGCTGGTGGAGGGAGGGAGGCTGGCAGAAGGGATTTGCCTCTAGGCAGCTCCATATCCACTCCAGTTGATCCTGTAGCGTCCTGGCCAGGCCTTTGACTGGGGAAGCAGGGCCAGGCTGGGCACCAGTCCTCTGGGCCCAGGTCATATAGGAGGCTGGGTCCATCTCTGTGGCCTTTGCAGCTCAGGCCCAGCCTTGGCCTGTGCCACCTCCACCTCAAGGTGCCCCGGTGAGGGAGAGGCTGTGCAGCTGTTCCTCAGTGCCTGCCAGCTCTGCCTCATCACGCCCACTCTCTGAGCCCTCAAAGCAGCCAGAGTCCCGAGGGATATCCACCTTGGGTTCTGACACTGTATGCACCACTGGTTCCTGGCTGCTCTCGGCGCCCTCTTCTGCCTCCTCACTGCCAGCTGCCAAGGATAAGGGAGGAAAATAGAATATGGGGGGGGGGGTTAGTCCTAAGATAGGGGATCAGAGGCTGCAAGGAGGCCCCTCATGGGGGTAGGGACCATGGGAAGTCTCCTGTAGGCACTTAGTTCCTCTGCTCCCTCAACTACTCCTGCCCTTCTTCTCACCATTTCCAGTTTTTTTCCAGGTCTGCTCTGCCCAGGAGATCAAGATCAAATGAGTCTTTGGCACTGAACTAGAGCCAGGCAACTTGGGCTTCAATCCTGGCTGTATTATTCAGCTTTAAGTCTTTGTATAAGTGCCCTACCTTCTCTGGCCTTAAGTCTTTCCTTTGATCCAAAAGGGAGCTGGGTCCAGTCACTCCTAAAACCCCTTTCCCCACAAACTTTCCCTGAAACTCAAATTCAAGTGGGGAAAGTTTCTAGTGCAGGGGGCACCAGGGCAGAGTATAGTCAAGGGCAGAACTAAGGCAAACCTTTGCTCTCCGGAATGCCAACTGGCAACTGTGCCTATCACCCCATTCCTAAAGCCACTCACTGTCATAGTCCAACAGCAGCTCTGCAGCTGTGAGCAGCTTGGCCCGGTGCTGTGGGTCCATGATGTTCAGCTCATTGAGGTGTGTCTCCCGCAGCTCCTTGAAGTCCTCCAGTGTCTGGTAGCCATTGAGCAGCAGGGTGGATGTGTGCTCCTGGGGGCAGAGGTAGGCCAGTGACATTGCTGCTTATAAGCTACCCCAGCCTAGAACCTCCCCTTTACACATGGCTGTTGATCTCCATCCCAGGGGCAACTGTGCCTCTCTTGCTCCTAGATACTAATGCAGGTCCAAGCTCAAACCTCCAGGCCAATGCGCTCCAGCAGCTCGTGCAGAGTCTTAGGTTTGGGCCTCTTGCCCTTGCTCTGTCGGCGGCTGGGGCGGGCAGGCCCCACAGCCTCCTCTGGCAGTACATCCACGTAGATGAATTTGAAAGAGCCCAGCTTGCCATTGAGCAGGCCCAGCCATGTGCCCACAGGTGGTTTTTCAATGATCTGGATCACATCTCCTTTCTGTGGGGGGAGAGGAGAAAGGAGGACAGGAGAGAGGAGTGCAGGAAAGAGGAGAGGGGGTCTTTTGGCCTCTGCTGATACTGTCCTGCCATGACTCAGTCCAGCCTCCTTTATGGCTGCAGTCTGTTAGGCTCTGAAGGGGCCCGGATGACAACCTTACCTGCAGTTTCAGTGAGTCGTGGTCATAGGGGCTGGGAGTGAAGTCGGTGTGGACTCGTGCCCGACCACAGAAGGGCCCTGTGTACTGGGAGGCAGATGGTTCCTCCCCGAAGCTGCCAGAGCCAGGGCTGGGGCTGCAGAGCTCGCTGCCTGCAGGAGATGGGGCAGGGAGGAGGCTCATCTTTGTCCCAGGAGAGCTGGGGCAGCGCCCAGCAGGTACCTCCCAGAGATCCTGCCTAGAAATCTCAAGGGTACATGCTGAGCAATCCTCACACTATAGGAGTAATTTGGAACTCATCACCTTGGCCACCCTGGAAAAGCACAGCTTTACCTCTGGGGCCTCAGATAATGAAGAGTTGACAATAGGAAGAGAAATGACTCACAGACCAAAGAATGGGTAAATTGGGAGGGCCTCTGGAGCCCAATTGGGCCAACACCTCAAGGAATAGATGAAGAAACCAGAGGCCAGATGGGCTAAGCGACCTGCCCAATGCCTCTCACCTTATACTTGACAGCACTGGGTCTGTTATACACCAGATCTCACTCCATTCCATCGCTTCTTACACCCAAGAAGCCACACCTTATGTTAATAATTTACTTTCTTTACTTAATAAGATTAAATATTTAGTTACAACGTCCCATGGAAACTCAGATGGGCACTTTCTTCCTGGAAGAGCAAAATGATGGGCATTTTAGATGGCTTTCAATTGGAGGGGGTGACAGGGAGGTGTCTGTGGAGGCACAGAAAGAATAGAAAACTTGGAATGGGACTAAGGGGCAAGAAAAGCAGTCTCTTGAGAGCTGCAGTCCAGAACCCACAGCCCTCCTCCAGGCAGGGCATCTTCTCTGGGTCAGATCCAAATTCTGTACTGGGTTACCTTGAGTGAGTCACTTAACCTCCCTGAGCCTCAGTTTCCACATCAATAAAGTGGCAAATAATAGTAGTGGTCCCATGAGGTTGTGAAGATTTAATGTGATGAGAGCTGAGGAAGTTCCCAACAGGCAGACAGTAAACATTTATCTCTCTTACCTCCCCTTCCCAGAGACCCATCTGCCTGGCCCTAACCCAGCTCTTTCTTGCAAGTTGGGCAGGTGTCCTCCCACCTCCCCTACTCACTCGTTGATGTCTGGCGGCTGAGCACTGGGAGTTCACGTTCTTCCTGCTCAGAAAAGGCCAAAGCCATCTTCTCAGGGCCAGGACTGTCCAGGATGCAGTCTGGAGATGTAGGGGAGGCTGAGCCCTCTTCCAGCGTGTCTCCCTGCAAGGACGTTAGGCAGAAAGCCCTCAGTGACCTGGCTGTGGTGCACACAGGCCCGACCTAAGTGCAGAGGAACTGGACCTGGGCTTGGCTCAAACTCCAGCTATGTTACCTATAGGGTCAGTGACACTCTCCAGCCCTAGTTTCCTCTTTGGTAAAAATGGGAATGGCAATCTTTATCCTGCCTACCTCACAGAATGAGGCTCACCAGTGTGCCCAGTGAACATGCTTTATCAGCTTCAAGTGCTCATGTAATGCTGAAAAGGCCAAGGGTGAACAAGCTTGGACTCAGGACTATTATAGCCCAGTCAAGCAAACAGTGGTGCTGGAGAGCAAACCTTTTGCCTGTGCTTCTATGAGCCAGGCCTGCCTGCCATTTCATTTTATCCTCACAGTGCCTCTAGAAGATAAGTGATATAGTTGGCTTGAGTTCACAGATGAAGAGTGACCTTGCCAAGATCCATGGGAACCCACAAGTATGTTGGCCTGACTCCAGAGCTCCTCCCATTTCACCACATCTCTGTGGTGCTGTTTAACAGCTGGCTCTCTGGGAATAAAAGCCCCAAGATTTGTCTATTCCCATACTGTAAATTCTCCCTACCATGGCCAACATCAAGCCACCATTGTGATGCCACTGGATGTGTTGCTTGAAGAAATAGTTATGTTACTTCTACTACACAGATACCATAGACACAAATATGAACAACACTGAGAGAGTAACAGGTAGTACTATGATTAGGAAGCGCTGAATTTTGAAGATTTATGGTATTGTTCTTGCTTTTTAAAATTTTTTTTTTAGTTGTTGATGGACCTTTATTTTATTTATTTCTATGTGGTGCTGAGAATCGAACCCAGTGCCTCACACATGTGAGGCAAGCACTCTACCACTGAGCCACGACCCCAGCCCTTGTTCTTGCCTTTAATAGAATTTATTTAATTGTAAATTTATATAATATTATTTTTCATAATGATCTAATTTAACAACTGGCTCACAAAATTCCTCACAATTTGAACAACTGCTCTCACAAGCCAATCTGAGCCAACTCTAGCACACCACTGCTTGGTACCTTTGGTAATAGCCACAAGCTTTTACAAGTTCCTTGGACTATGCTGCCCCACCATTATGTCACCTTCCTCCCTGGGCTGAATCCAACCTTCTCAATTTTCTCTATGAATGGTCTCAAACTTCATGATTGTTCGATTTACAATCTTTTGACTTTACAATGGCACCAATGCACTATGCATTCAGTGGAAACTGCACTTTGAATCTTGAATTTGGATCTTTTCTCAGGCTGGCACTATGCAGTCTGAACCTCTCTGGTGATGCTAAGCAGTGGCAGTGAGCCGCAGTTCCCAGTCAGCCATGAGATCATGAAGGGAAACAACTGACACTCGACTGTGTACTGTGTCGCTAAGCTCTGATTTTTTTTTAATTCTAGGGATTGAACTCAGGGGTATTCGACCACTGATCCACATCCCCAGCCCTTTTTAATATATTCTATTTAGAGACACGGCCTCATTGAGTTGCTTAGCACCTTGCCATTGTGAGGCTGGCTTTGAACTCGTGATCCTCCTGCCTCATTCTCCCGAGCCACTGAGATTACAGATGTGCACCACCCGGTTTTCAATGCATTTTTGACTTAATGATATTTTCAACTCACAGTTTATTAGGATGTAACCCCATCAAAAATTAAGTAGATCTATATTTTTCTCTATATCCTCCTATAATCAGGTCTTTCCAATCCCAGGGACTAATTCCAAGCAAAGCTTTGAGGTAGATGGATTTGCCTCAGGTCATCTCATGCCCCTTTCAGCTGCCCCTCCCCACAGGCCTACCTTTGCAGGAAGCTTCTATGCCTAGCCTAGCCTTTCATCCCTCCACAAACCTCAGCCCTTTCCTAGCCAGCCTCTTAGCCCCGAGGACTGCACTGCTACACTGTTCATGGCTGATTGTGAGATCTCCCTCCCATGTGCCCTTCCTCCAGGCCTGAATAGTTGCTGTCACCCCCTGCCAGAGCCAGCCTCTTTGGCTCCCCTCTCTTGGATCCCCAGGGCTCACCATCTCCTCTGATAAGGCCTTCACCATCATCTTGCCCATCTTCCTGTTCATGGTTCGGGAAATCACTGCCCTCCACTTCTTCCCCAGCTTTTTGCCACTCTTCCCAGCATCCTCTGGGATGGGGACACCGGAGTCATCTTCTGGAATCTGTAACAATAAAAGAGGAGGTGACCCTCTTTGGGCCCTGGTCTTGGAGTACAAAGAGATACTTTGGGTCACTGTAAAGGTGGGAAGGAGATAGGGTTTCTCCCATCTTTTTCCCCCTTAGCCCCAGCCCTGTCCTCAGTCCTATTAATTTGCTACTTCATTTCTTGTACAAAAGAATGCTGGCAGGTACTTGGGGCTTATAAGTTTGATGTTGGGCAGGTAGGTCTTCTGTGTCAAAGGATGCTTTGCAGGGCTGGGGTTGTAGCTCAGTGGTAGAGCACTTGCCTAGCATGTGTGAGGCACTGGGTTTGATCCTCAGCACCACATAAAAAGATAAATAAAATAAAGGCATTGTGTCCATCTTCAACTAAACTTTTTTTTTTTTAAAGGAGGCTTTGCCTGGACAATCCTATTATCTCCTTTTCCCTCTCCTCCCTCTCACCCCTATTTCTCCACCCACGGGTTTTAGACAGATCCCTCAAGGAAGTTCTGAAACTCACATTATCTTCCAGATTAAATTCCTTCTCGCTCACCACAGGGGAGCTGGGTTTGGATTTGGCAAAATCCTTGAAGCTGCTGGAGCGCTGAAGGGAAAGCTGGAAGAAACAGACATTTTGCAATCATTGGCACTAAAATGGCTGCCCCAGGACTGATATCTTCTCTCTCTCTCTCTCTCTCTCCCTCTCTCTCTCTCTCTCTCTCTCCTGACTGGTCAGAGCCACCTGTGCCCTAAAAGCCCAGGGCTAATGAGGTGAAGGGCCATGCTTCCTTTGAGCTATGTGACTTCATCCTATTCTTCACCTTGTCCCTGGCCACTGATCAAGTTCCTGACTCAGGAGCCTCAGATCTCAGTAAAGCCCCAGACTAAGCTCAACTTTCCACCAATAACTGAGTGAAAGAATGAATGGGTTTGAGTAAATGTGTACCTCAGCACATATGAGAACCTTACCACAAGTTAACTGAGTGCAAATTCCTCCCACACTCATTGGCTCTGGCCTTCATGCCCTGGGCCCACTCTGAGCCAGCTCTGCAACCCTAGTGATTGGGGTAAACATATTGGCCTCCTGCTCGATGAACTTGTCTCAGGAAGAGCAAGACCATCCCACCAGAAGCCAGAAAGACCTATTATTAGACTTTCTGGAAAAACCACAGTAGAAGCTCACTAATAGAAGGTGCCTATAAATTTAGAACATAAATGATTGGGGCTAATTTAGTTAAAGCAAGCTGCCATTTTTCTCTTTATTCATTTCAGTTTTTAAACTTAGCCACTCATGTGATGAGCTAGCAACTCTTGACTTTTGCCAAACACTTTTGTATTTGGACTTTAAGGCATGCCCTATTGTGTTGATGAGACTATTTTCAGGAAATGAGCTTTCTTAACTGTATGTACATGAATATGCTAAGATAGCAGCCAGAAACCAGGGCAAGACAGGTAAGGGGGGCAGGCCATAGACACAAGAAGTTGAGGCTGAGCCTGTATCAAGATAAACAGTCAAGACCAGAAGATATACACAGGAACCGGGGTTCACAGATGGCCAGACAGATAGCGCGGGATAGACTGCAGACACCCAAGATAAGGACTTGAGGAACCAAAGCCCCAAACCCACACAAAACTAAAGGTTTCACATCCTCTTTCCTACTAAATGAGGGTATATGTGTCCAGTGGTAAGCCCCTAGGGCAGAGCAATATCACCTGCCCCCCAACACATGCATAATTTGTCCCAACTCCTGGGGACAAGAATATAGCTGTCTAGTATTTTGCTAGTCTTGACCAAAGCTGCCAACAATCCAGCATCAGGAACCACACATTCCTAGAGGTAACTGACCAGAAACTAGGTCAGTGGTCAGGTCAAGCAGACTCTAGAAGGATCAGGACCTCATGGGTGGGGCGTCTGCAGCCTCAGTCAGAAAGCCTCCTCTGTACTACCTTGGGGACCCAGAAAAGGGGACTATGAGTGGATATAGAGAGGGGGAAACATGACCATGGGGTGACTGCTGTGGTTCTCATACATTAGCTCCATTCTCCTTCCCAGGTTTTCCCCTGCCATTATTCATTCCTCCTTTTCTCCCTTTCTTTCCCCTCTCTCCTCCACCTTCCATTTATTTCCTCCTCTTGTATGGTAGGATGCAGCTGCCTGGATAACTTCCTCCTCTTAGTGCATGGAAAAGAGGGAACAGAGAGAGGGGTGGGCCCAAGGAGGGCAGGCTGGCCAGCTATTTATAGGCAGATGGGACCTATTGTGACCTTCCCTTCACCACCCTTTAGCCTGATCTGCAGATCAGGAGGCTAAGAGTAGCCCCTTAAGCCCCAGGGACTGGTGAGGCTGGAAAGCAAGCAGGAGGGCAGGCCTGGGGCCGGAAGTAGGCTTTGTTAGGGAAGAGTAAACTCATGGCTCGGCTGCCCTCTAATCGCAGCTCTTTCCCCAGGCCTTTTCCTGTCATTAATCTGCGGTCTGGGGGCTGGGAGAAGGTAACTTTGGCTCATGGGCCCCTCTGTCCCAGATTTAGCCCAAAGCAGGAGGAGATAATCCAAAAGGGCCATGAAGTTGTTGCTGGTGCTTGGGCCCAGCTGGCCACTTTTCAGTCTGGTGAGATGGAAAGGACTAGCACAAGTTCTTTGGGTGATCAAAAGTGAGGACCAATCAGGATAGCCTTTTTCTAGGACTACTTCTAACCTCAAGGGTAGCTCCAATATCCCGACTACCTTTCAGTGACCCCAGGGTGTATCCCACCCCACCCTGGGATGACTTGAAATTCCTAAGCCCATTTGAGTTTTCTGCCTGGCCTTCCTTTGGGGCAAGACTTGCTGGGAGTCATGGATATAGGAGAGGTGGTACCCCCTTTTCAAGTCCAAGGGGAGCATGTTGGGACTCTTGGAAAAAGCTACATTTCTGGCATCAGATATTGATGAGTTCAATTTTGGGATGTGTGACCTTAGGCAACTTCTTTAACCTTTCAGAACCGCAGTTTCTTCATTTGGTGTCAGATGGCAAGGCTTCACATCTGACCAGCTGTGTAAAGCTGGATAAGTTACTTAACTTCTCTAGGCTGCTGTTTCCTCATCAGTTATATGAAGCCCAAAGCATCTACCTTAGCTTAGTCTTTTGTGTGAGCCACCTCTAGACTCTTATCCTGGGCATTTCTTCACCTAGAATACTCAGCCTTTCTTTCTGCCAACCATAGTTTCTCTCCTCCTTCAAATTCCAGTTTAACTGGAAACAATCCAGATGCCCATCAAATGCTGATAAGATAGATTGATTGCAGCAGACTCACTGAAGAGAATAGTACCCAGCAATGAGACAGTACAACTATCCCCAACACATGGATGAGTCTCACCAATACACTCTTGAACAAAAGAGGCCACCCCCCAAAGAGTATATATGCAAATATTTCAGTGGCTACACAAAGTTCAAAACCCAGGAGAACATACTTATGCTGTTGGAAGTCAGGGAAATAGTTACCCTTGGGGAAAGGGGTCATTTAGCAACAGGCAGGGCATGGGAGAAGTTTCTGGACTTTTGGAAATGTTTTGTTTCTTGATCTGGGTGCTGACTACATGGGGATGGTCACTTTATGGATACTCATTGAGTGATGCATTTATGATTTATGCACTTCTCTGTATGGCAGAGAAGTATTTAAAAAAAGGATTTTCCACTCCACTTTATTTTTATTTATTTGTTTTGCAGCGATGGGGATGAAATCCAGGGCCTTGAATATGCTAGGCAAGAGTTCTACCACTGAGTTACATCCCCATCACACAATCACTGTCTTGGGATCACTCCAACCCAAAGACAGAAGCGACTGATGCAATGCTGACAGTAGGTGGTATTTGAACGGAGTCACCAGGGAAGCCAATGGGAGCATGGCAGTGGAAGGGCTCAGGATGGCTTCATGGAGGAGTTGTATTTGAGCTGGGCCAGTGGGGGTAGGGTGTCTCTAGATGAAGCTAGGAAGGGTTTGAACAAGAGTCAGAGACAGAGGGACATTCCAAGCATGGTGATGGAAAGGTGGGTATGCCAGTGTCTGTGGTGGGAGGTGGAGCAGAAAAGTTTACAGAAGGCCTTTGCAGCCATGCCCAGGAACTTGGGTGTTATCCTGTGGGCAATGAGAAGCTATTGCTTGAATATCCTTTATTGAAAATGTTTGGGATCAGAAGTATTTCAATTTTTTTTTCAGATCTTGTAATATTCGCATGTACATAATATATCTTGGGGATGGGACATAATACAAATACAAAGTTCATTTATGTTTCACATACAACTTATACATTTAGCCTGAAGGTAATTTTAGACAATCCTTTTAGTGTGCTTGCGTTTTGACTGTAACCTATCACATGAGGTCGGGTGTGGAATTTTCCATTTGTGGTATCGTGTAAGCATTCAAAAAAAAAAAGTTTCAGATTTTGGAGCATTTCAGATTTCCAGATTAGGGATGCTCAACTTGTACTGAAAATATGAAGCACATGCTGGTGCGGATGTCATGTTAAGGGTGTGCTGTGGCAAGGGAGCCACTGTGGAATAGTATGCTGAGATTGGAGGATATGGGGGCAGAAAGAGACTGGAAGGAAGAACCAACTAAATACTCAAACAGGAGTCTAAATCCCTCTCCATTTTCCTGGTGGTAGTTCTGGGAGTTGGTGAAAATTGAAGGTATGTTGGGGAAGGGCCATTCTTAGGGGAAGCTAGTCCAGGATAAATCCCTTTCTGCTTCCTATACCCTAATACTGGCCTTTGAATGAAGTTAGATCAAAGAACTAGAAAGAGGTGAAAGTCTCCTAAGGGCAGCTAAATGATATGTCCTTTGACCCTGGGGCCTCCCCAGTCCTTCATAATTTATAGTGGATGCCATGTCCTTGCCCTCCCATCCAGGAGGGCCTATTCCCGCCTCTGCTCTGTAGGTTGGAAAGCCACTCCTATTGGTGTGCTGAAACTTTTATGTCCCTCAGACTCCCTTAGTGCTTTTGAGATCAGTAGGGGGGAAAAAGCATGGAGAGAGAAAAGGGCTCAGACTCTGAAGTCAGACAAATTTTGGCTTAAATCCTGATCTGCCATTTACTGGGAGTGTGGCCTTCAGCAAGTTCTTCCATCTCTTTGAGTTTTGGGTATGAAATAAGGATAATGACAATATCTGCCCCTCCTCACAAAGTTGTAGTGAGGAGTCAGCACAGTTCTTGACATCTATGGAACCTTCCCTCAGTGGTGGCTCTTTGTGTTATTAAGTCTTGTTTCTACCACTTCAGGGCTGGGACCATGGCCTGTTCTTTGCAGTGTGCTTCCTACCTCTGCCCATGCCAAAACACGCACCCTCTCCTGGGCATTGAACACATGTGACAGAGTACTCTCACAGCTATTTTTCTAGCTGACTTATTCTACCTCGTGAGGTAGGCAGACCAGAAGTTATCCTCCTTTTCAAAGATGAGAAACTGAAGCCCCAAAGAAGTCAATGAACTGTCCAAGGTCCTCCAGCTAAAGAGTGGCAAGATTCTAACTCTACTTTCTTGTCCCCTGCTGGGCACATTCTCCATTTTGTAGGCCCAAGACAGGAGAGGGGTAGGGAGAAAGGGGGGATGGAGGTGGGGAGGGAGGAAGGGAGGGAGGTGGGGAGGGAGGGAGAGAGAGACCTTCCTTGCCTTTAAGTCTTCCCTCTACCATATCACCTCAGTCTCCAGAGGGAAGAGGCTTGACTATAGTCATCATGCATGCATGATGGAGCCAATTCACTGCCTCCAGGCCTGTGGAAGATGCTGTATCTTCATTCTGGAAGTTTGGCTTTTCTAAGGCCATTTTCACAGTATGGGCCTGGAGCATGTGCAGGCAAGCTCATCTTGTCTCTGGAAGCTGGCACAGGATATGGTAGGGTTAGGGTAGGGTTTGCCTACACTCCCCTAAAGGACATCAACCACAGAGTGCCACATGGGCCTTGCTTCCCCTGGAAGTGGCCTGTGAGCAATTTCAGAGGCCCACCTGTCAAACACAGAAAATTGATAATTAAAGCTGAAAAAAAAAAGGGGGGATTTCTGGTTTCCATGTGTCACTAGGTACCTTTGCCTGATGTGGCACAGGGTCCCAGTGTCAAAGTGTCAGCTCTTTCTCAGACTCTTTCCTCCAGTTCACTGTGGTTTGGGGCCTAGCAGTGTCTATAGTGCAGTCTTTGCTTCCCATCCCCATCAGCCAGAGAACAAGGGGAAGTGGCCCCGCTTGCTAAGGAGTGGCAGCCAATGGCAGGCCTGCTGGGACTAGCACTGTGTGAGGTTGGGGGGGGTGACAGGTCCCGTGTGAAAATTCAAGAATCTCCCCTCCCCCCTACCACCACTGCAACCTTAGAGAAGCAGCTGGGGTGGGGAGAATACAGCCGGAAGTGGCAGCCACCCAGGACCTGAGAGATGGAACAGGATGCACACCCCAGTGCCCTGAGGCTCAGTCTCAGCTGTCTCAGCCTCTGACTGGGAACTGTTTCCCTGAAAAAGGGGGCTCCCCCATAGTGCACCTGGGCTGAGCTCCAGGGAAAACTGGCAGGGTACAATGAGGACATGCAGGACGCAGACGTAGGCCTGGAAGCCTCTTGGACCTGATTCAGGCCTACTTTGGAAGGGTCCGACAGTCCCATTGGAATGTACAGTATGTACTTTCTGATTGCCTGGGAGAATCCTACAATCAAATCCATTCTCAGATCCAACCAGAGAAACCTAGATCTGGCAGAGCCTTCAAGGAATCTTCCAGTTGGGCATCTGCCCCAGAAGACCATGAACACTTCAGTCATCCATGAAACTGCTTTCCTTCCTAGCCTTTGAAACCCTCCCCCCACCTAATTTTTCTTCTTCAACTATCACCATCTCACCAGCTCCATTTCTCATTCCTCACATTTTTCCCCATGTGGGAAGAACCTGTACAGTGCCCCATATCCCATTTGCAGTTTGGGAGGCCCTTTTCCTGAGTCCGGGTCATCTCAGGCCCCTCTCCAGTGGCCTGGGGAGCTGCAACAAAGCTGAGTCCAGTGGTCAGGTTCTGGGCCTTGGTCAAACGGAGGGATCCTGGGGGCATTTTGGCTGTGTGGCCCAGTGGGGTCCATCTTGGCTTTGAGATGGCTCCTGAAAGGCCACACTTGGGCGGAAGAGGTAGCAGGACCAGTACAGGGGATCGACAATTAAGTACAATCTTAGGAATCAACTTGAGCATTGTACTTTGTAATTCTTGAATTCTAGTCTAGGATTCTGGTCTCCAATATTAATTCTTTATCCATCTTGCTAGGGTTGAATTCTATCTCTATTCTAAGAGTCTATCCTGTGGCTTTGTCTCTCTAGGATTTTGAAAATCTCTCTTGTACTTCTGTTACTCCAGTAACTTTTGGGCCCCTAGGAGAATGGGCCTCACCTATGAGCTCAACATATGGCCTTTTTGGCTCTTCTCACTTCTACAAGTCTTGAAAGGGACAGGAGAGAGCAAAGGAGGGAAGGAAAAAGTGAGTTTCCAAAGATGCTCCTTACCTTTTTCTTCTGAGTGGGTTCCTTCTCGCTGGCATTAGAGGGCTTGCGGCGCAACATGGTCCTCCCCCAGGTGAGACTCCTTCCCTGATCTCCTAGGTGTCAAGATGCAGAGGTCTCTTGCTCTGCCTCACCAACACTGTCCAGAAGGCACTGCATGGACCGAGCCTCTGGCTGCCACTCCGACTGCAGCAGTGGCAGCTTGGGGGTGCGGGCCATGGACACCCAGCAGCACAGCATACAGGAAGCCCTGCCACGTGACCTGCTCTTACAGCAATCGCAGCCCCTGCTGGCCCCTAGGGAGGAAGGAAGTCCCAACTTCAGTCTCCAGAGATTCTGATGCAGACAGCTCTTGGGTTGAACAATTGGAAAAAAGCCCCTACTCTGTTGTCTCATGTCAATCATTACCAGTCCTTCTGCTCTATCTCCCAAGAAGTGACAATCAACATTGAGATATGCGGCCTACTCAAGCCCTATACTCACTGATTAGAATCCAGCAAGTGGAAGGTGGACTCACTCTCTGCTTGTTGGGTCAATGATCCTGGTCAATTGCATCTCCTAAGCCATCACCATTACTACCACCACAGTCACCCCAATGTCTATGATCACTGCCATCTACTCCTATCAACATTCATCACCAGAGTCATCAACCTGACAACCATCACCCTCACAACCATGATCCCTGCAGTTATCCCCACTGCCATCAGCACACCTACGGCCATCATCACTACAGCAATCATCTCCACAAGTCAACATCCCTCAGCTTTCATCTCTACAGTCATCGCTGTTGCCTCTATCACATTTACAGCTGTCACCCTTACAGATATTATAGTCAGTCAACCCCATGATGCTCTCACCCCTACAACCATCATCACCTCCCTCAGCCATCACCCCCACAGTCATCATCTCAGCAGTTATCTGCAATGTCCTCGGCATACTTCTGGTCATCATCACTAGAGCAGTTGTGCCTACAGTCAACACCCCTCACATTACATGCATGTTTATCACTACCACAGCTAAAAGGCATTTGTAAATACCACCACACCACCAGCAAATGTCCCATTTAACAGATATTTATTGGATGCCTATGCATGATGCTTATGTTTTGGATTATCTGTGGCACATATTTTAATAATCTCAATGACATTATTAATATTATTGGTACTGGGGATTAAACTCAGGAGTTTCTACCACTATAGAAACTATAGATGTAACTATACATCCCTAGTTCTTTTATTTTTTATTTTGAGACAGGGTTATATTTGAGATAACAACACTAAATTGCTGAGGATGTCTTTGAACTTGCAATCCTCTTGCCTTAGCCTCCCAAGTTGCTGGAATTACACACATACACCACTGTGCCCTGTGACTTATTCTTACTACAAAAGCAATCGGTATTCATCACATACAATGTAGCAAACAGAAAAAAAAAGTAATTTCAAAAAATTCTTCATAATTGTTTTCTACACTATTTAGGTGAATATCCTTTTCTGTTTTAAGCATCTACTTCTTTGCTGATTAATCTTTTTTTTTTCTTCTTACAAAAATCATACTGCACAGAAAAGAAGATCATTGCTTTCATTACATGGGGAGGGGAGGGAAAGGAGAGAGTACAAGGGACACTGGGAATCTTTTGGGGGTGATGGATATGTTCACCATCTTGATCATGATAATGGTTTTATGGATGTGTATATATGTCAAAACTTATCAAATTATACACTTTAAGAATATACAGCTTAGCCTGGCATGGTGTGATTACAGCACATGCCTGTAATCCCAGCGACTCAGGAGGCTGAGGCAGGAGGATTATAAGTTCAAGGCTATTTTCAGCTACTTAGTGAGACCCAAAGCAACTAAGCAAGACCCTGCTTCAAATTTAAAAATAAAAAGAGCTGGGGATGTGGCTCAGTTGTAAAGCACCTCTGGGTTCAACCATACCAAAAAAAAAAAAAAAAGTGCAGTTTATTGAAAGTCAATTATACCTCTATAAAGCTGTTTTTAAATAAAAAAGACTACATAAACTGTGTTGATAATTGCTTTTCATGTGGAACATAATATTTTCTCATGCTATGAAATGTTCTTCAACTATGTGATTTATAATAGCTGCTGAGCATCATATTGTGTGGATATACCATGATTATTTTACCAGGCTCCTACTGATGAACTTGGGTTGGTTTAACTTTTTTAAAACTTTTCGTTGATCATCCTTAAGGTAAATATTCATTCACATCCACAATTTTATTTATAGGATAAATGTCCAAAAGGAGAATTGCTGGAGCACAGGTATCACTTTTTAAGATTAAAAAAAAATTGTAGTTGTAGATGGACAGAATGCCTTTATTTTTATGTGGTGCTAAGAATTGAATCCATCTCTTCACATGTGCTAAGGCAAGTACTCTACCACTGAGCTACAACCCCAGCTCTTTTAATTTTTTTTTTTTTTAACATTCAAAGAAAACAATTCAACTTAGAAGATAACAAAAGGCAAATAAACTCATGGAGTAACATGAAGTTGAATATTCATCTTCAATGAGGAGTATAGTAATACAGGGACATCTTCCTCCCTGGTTCAAGACCTGTTTCCAAGTGACATGCATCATCTTTGATCCCTAACCTCTTGGAACATCATAAAGAATTCAAAGGATGAACCTTTTTAAGGCTTTCGATTCTGTGGCACATGTGAATTCCTGGCTGGCCTGCCTCTGTTCTTTCCCAAGATGTTCTTCTAACTTCCTCCCCCAACCCTGCCCCGCGCCCCTGGATCTTCCCTCCTTTGGGGGTGAGCTCAGGGAAACCGAGGTCCTTCTTCACCAGGCTGGAACCCTGTTTCCTTTAGCTCTGGCCTATTCGGCTTGCTAAACAGATTCATAAAAAAGGTTTTGCGCCCCAGGTCGCTTCTGAAAGACCCACCCAGGTCGCCCAGGAAGCGCCTGGAAGCCACATAGGAACCGACTCATAGGGACCGGCTCACAGGGCCTTTGGGGGCTCTGCATGATCAGGAACGGGAGAGTAGCCCCATCACGGTCTAGGATACGGGACAGGGCTACATGGGTTCAGGGCACCTGGTGCTCCGGAGGCCGGGAAACGCAAGGGAGGAAGCAGCTCACAGAACCTTCCCGGCCTGCGCAGCGGTGGCGCGTCCTTGGCTGGCGCGCAGGATGTGCCCGCTTCCTGTTTGCTCAGCCCCGGTAGCGAGCCTAGCTCGCACACTAACCGCAGAGCCTTCAAAGGCAGCAAGCAAACCAGGGAGCTGGGCTGCCCACCGAGGCCTAGGGGGAAGAGAGGGTACCTGGGAGAGATACAGAAAGGTGACAGGCTCTAGGACAGAGGGAGCAAACCTTTTCAGTCCCACCCTTCTTTCCCCTCAGATCTGCACCCTCTGGTCAACTCTAGGGTTCTAGAGTCTGCCCCATGTAGACTTGCCTTCATCTGGGCAATCTCTTCCAACAGAAGACCATGGCTGGAATCCCAGGGGGTCAAGTCCCAGTAGGCTAATGGGCCCTAAGCACTTATTTAATAGACATTCCCTCTTCTGGGAAATATATTTGCATTTAATAGGCTCCATTTCAACTATACAGAGCCTTCAGTTAAAGAAGTGATCTGGGTCAGTAGTTCAGCGAACAAGGCCACATTCAACTTGATCATGGGTTGGTAAGCAAGATCTAGGAGTCTGTGCTAGGCACAGCCTTGTGCTAGGCACCTTGAGGGACAAAATAAATAGCTGCCAAGGTTGCATGCATCAGCAGCTGACATCCTAGGTAGGAGGCAAACTTACTTTGCCTAACACTTGTTCTTTGCCATTAGATTTCAGAAACATTCTTTAATCTTGCTACAACCCTCTGTGGTAGGTAGTTTAAGCTGGGATAAAGATGGTAAAGATGTGCCCAGAAGTATATGTGTTGGGCAGGAGAACCTTGATTTAGCAGTAGCATTGCAGGATGTGTGTGTGTGTGTGTGTGTGTGTGTGTGTGTGTGTGTTTGGAGGGGGGTTTCCCACTGATAGCCAGATCACTGTGAACCCTCAGAGGGCAGAGGTGGGCTGCCATAGTCATGAGTGAGATATCTGGGGCAGGTGGGATCCAGACTTGTACAAGCATCCCTCACACCTGGAATGAGTACATCCCTGCTTTGAAATAGTGAGTTTCAATACTGAGGTCTACCTATATTTGGAAAGACTTCCTAAAAAATTCTTACTCTCACTTCCTCTCCACAAACTCTCCATATATTCCAGCTGAAAATTCTAATAGTGCATGGCAGGCCATGGGCTTTACAACAACTTGCTAAGGCAGGTACTATTGTTATCCCCATTTCCCAGGGAAGAAACAGAGACACAAAAGAGTTAATTGAATCGCCCAAGACTGCACAGCTAGTAAGTTCTGGGAGCTGAGTTTTAAATACAGGTCAGGTCTTGGTCCAGGGCCCATGCTATTAACCACTAGGCTAAAGTGGGTCTGATGCAGAGTTCCTGAATAAGGAGATAAGAGAATTGTAACAAGATCCCCTGTCACAGCCCTAAGAATCGTGCCCTGTTTTGGATTGGGTGTTGCACTAGGTGCCACAGGACCACTTTAAAGCAGGCCCAGAGGGGAGAGAACAGGATGGCAGGCTTCTGGAAGTCGCATCATGTGCACAACAGTTGCAGTAGGTAGGGCTGATTAAGTGGAGATGAGGTATAGGGAGGTCCTTGTCAACATGTGAAGTACTAAACACTTGTCATATTTAGCCTAGAGAGTTGGGTGGGGAATTTGAAGCAAGCTGATTTCCAACAGCTGTCATGTAAAGAAAGGAGACTTATCTATGGAGCTAGGAATGAAGAGGAACAGATAACTGGAAGGCCTGGGTTCATTCCAAGGAAGAAATTTTGGCTATTCAGATGGTCTTATTCAGCCCTGGTAAGTGATAGTCTTTCTGTCTCTAGAAATATCCAAGCAGAGACCACATAGTTCCTTGAAACTACTTCCAAGGCAAAGCCCACCTTGACAGCCTAGTTCATTAGCAAATTTCATGGTAGTCATCTTAGGCAAAGAGGGTGGAAAGGGAAAATTACAGGGGGAGGAGGGCAGAGGCCGGCAATAAGACAAGGGATAGGAGACTCATTCATTCTTCAGGCACCGGCACAATGCACACAGAGCTTTCAGCTTGGAAACGCTGGAGAGCCCCTGGGAAGGAAAGAGTCATCTCTGGAGCTCTGAACTCTGGTTTTGTTTAAAAACAAAAAACACCTGCAGGCAGCTGTGGTAATTACCCTCAGAAGAGGGGGCTGGACTTTGTTGCTCAGAGCAAAACACGCTCATGACTCACTGGAGGGCCTTTCTATGGGGAAGCAGGCAGGGCTGGGTTGGGTGGCTTGCCTAGGACTCTGTCTTAAGGTTATGAGGAGAAAAGTCTCTGAGCAGTGGGCCCATGACCCCATGTGGACAGTTGCGGACAGTGGAGCTTTAGAGAAGAGCAGAAACAGAAGAATACCTCCCAGAAATGGAGGCTGGTAGACATAGATTCAACTGTCCTATGATCTCCTATTGGCTACATGACCTGGAGTAAGTGACATCACCTATGATGAGCCTTAATGAAAACAGTAACAGTGATAATGTTTCCCTCACTTATGTGTGTGTGTGTGTGTGTGTGTGTGTGTGTGTGACCAAGGTTACTACTCAGATGATATATGCATAGTCCAGAGCCCAGCTCATGTAAACTGCTGGATGCTGATGGGTGACTCTACATCAGTTTGCTCCAGGCTCCCACCATGAGTTTCCTGTCTTTCCAGAGCCAGGAAGCCCTTGGTGACCGTTTGTAGCTGCCTTCTCTCTGCAGCATCCCCTTGATGACTTCCATGTCTTCTGGGTCCCATCTGAATCTCTGTCACATGACCCTGGCCCATGTCCTGTGTGTCTCTACCTTGTCAAGGGCAAGGTCCCTTAGCCCAAACTAGAACACAGGAGGCGTGGCAAGCAGGAGGGTCTAAAGCTGCCTGAGACCTGCTAGGAGGGAAAGTAGATTTTCAGCTTCAAGGCCTTGCCATGGCCCACTGGGGCTTTCTCAACCCCCCCGCCCCCCATCCTACCTCACTTGAGCTGCTTGCCAAGTTCCTGTTTCACAAAGAAACAAGGAAGTAAAGAGATGGGCCGGCCTCAGTCAAGGGCTTGCGGGGTGGGAGTTTGGGGAGCACCTCCCACTCCCAGCTGTGATGAGCCTTGAGAGGGGGCAGGAATGGACAGGGAAGAAACAGTTGCTACTGAATCTTTCACATTTCTATTTTTCTGGCACCAAGAGTGCCCAATTATTGATTTGAGGAAGTCGGTGAGTTGGTAAAATTCACTGATGACGTGGGTTCTGGGTTCTCTGGGTGAAGAGGAGCCAGCCCAGCCCCTTCTGAGGCTCCATCTTATGAACAGTTGGAGCCAGCTGGGTGGCAAAGAAGTGAAATCCAATTTAGTTATCATTTAAAAAATGAACTATTTGTGGGCTGGGGCTGTGGCTCAGTGGTAGAGCACTTGCCTAGCATGTGTGAGGCACTGGGTTTGATTCTCAGCACTGCATATAAACAAATAAAGGTCCATCAGTAACTAATAAAAATATTTTTAAAAATGAACTATTTAAACTATTTTTTTTTGTGTGTGTATGCATGAATCATCTTACTCATGCCCTTTTCTTTCCAAAAAGGACTCGAAGCATCAAGAAATGTTGCTCTATACCACCATCACCATTGTCACAGATACATAACTTCAAATGGATCTTCTTGAGCCTCAGTTTGTTCATTAGAGGCTATATGGGGCTGACAGAGTTGCACACTGAAATCGAGAGAGGAGCCATCACAGAGCTGAATCAGTATGTTTGGGATTTAACCCTTGCCTTAGCCCAACAGGCTGTGTGACCCTAGGCAAGTCCCTTCCTCTTTCTGGGTTGCTGTAGAAGATTTCTCATCTGTACACTGAAGGGGTTGAACCAGATGTTTGTTTGGTCATGTAGCTCCTATTCAGGACTGGATATGGACTTTGAGGGCCCTGGTGCAAAATGAAATCATCGGGTTCTTTAAGAAAAAAGTATTAAGAATTACAAGACAGGTGACAGGAGAGACAGCATTAAATCCAGTTTAGAAGCTCCGTAACTACAAGTCCCTGAGTGACTGCATAGGTTACATGCCCATGAAATTGGCCCTGCAACCACCTCCAGCACAATTTTGTTGGAAGCCTAATTCTTTTTAAAAATATTTTTATTTGTCAATGGACCTTTATTTTATTTTATTTATATTCAGTGCTGAGGATCGAACCCAGTGCCTCACACATGCTAGGCAAGTGCTCTCCCACTGAGCCACAACCCTAGCCCCACCTAATTCTTTTTTTCTGGAGCTCTGCTTTCTTTGACAACCCTTGTGAAGTTTCTCGGGAACCGGTAGACTCCAGGGAACATAGTTGAAAAAACAGAAATTAGATGCTTGCTTCCAGGCTTTTTCAGTTCAGTTTTGGCTATGTATTTTTAATTTGGAGTTCCAAACCTTTTCTTATCTACTTTCAAAGGTGAAGCAAAAGTTGACCTCATGCTTGGAAAATAACAGCATTATCATCTCTTGTCTGTGTAGTTTCCTGGTTTACAGAATGCTGCCACATCCGGGTTTTATGGGTCTCTATAACCTCATCAGGAAGGCAGTATGGGTAGTTTATGGAAGGAATAACTGAAGACCAGAGAGGTGAAGGGTCTTGCCCAAGGTCACACAGTTGATAGAACTGGTACTAGAATCTCAGAGTTCTATCTCCTAGGAAAGGGGGCTTTTTACATGGCCTGCTTCATAGATGCAGGCAGCAGGTGAGGAGAGGTTTTTGGTAAGCTCCATCCCCCAACATAAATACAAAAGACCAGAGCCCAAGAGGCAGTTACTTATCTTCAATTCCTTATGATGTCACAAGAGGCCCCATGTATGTCAGACCTGCTGTGTGTGCCCTGAATCTCTCCCTGCCTAACCCAGAAGGAAGCTTTTAAAGCATGAACGCTCAGTGCTGGTCATCTGGGTCCCAGGGAAGGGAGGAGGTAAACTGGCTGTGGGCCCTTCCACTGCTATGCTTCTGGGGCCAGGGTTCTCAAGTTTCAAGACAGTGGGCTGGAGGGGCCATAAGAGTGAGAAGGAGATGAGCTAAAATCCTGGCTGAAGAGAGTCTCAGGCTGAAGAGAGGGAACCAGAGCACAGGGCTGCCTTGAGTTTGAAAGGCCCACAAGTGGATCTTGGCCAGTAACCATGACCTGAAAGAACCCTAGGAGCAAATGGCAGGGCACAGGTGCAGGTCCGGGCAGGCAGGCCCTGAGGCTGTACGGTATGGACTCTGCTTCTCAGCTGTGTGATCCTGGTCGAGCCCATTTTCTCTTCTGGAAAATGGTAAGCAGGAGCCATACCTCTTGACAATTTCTGAGATAGTAGATACTGGAGACAGTTGACTAGTTTGAATCCTGCCTTACCAAACCACCCACCATTTACTTAGCAAAAAAAAAAAAAAAAAAAAAAAAGTAAACTTGAGAAAGTGGGTTAATCTCTAAGGGCCTCACTCAGTTCCCTTACTTATAAAATGCAAATAATCCAAGCACCTCTTCACAGGTTGTGAGGATAAAGTGAGAAATTGCCCATAAAACTTTCTATATGTAACATAACACTTTCTGTACATTGCACTCAGTAGTGGTAACAGTGATGCTGCTGCTGCTGCTGATGGAGATGACTTTAATTTTATTAATAGTAGCTGTCTGTGTGGTGAGCAGGCAAGAGGGCAAAGGACCCAGCAAACAGAGGCCCACCACTGGGTGCTACAGGTTCTCAGTGAGGGTGGGTCTGAGCTCTGACATTAGCATGGAAGATTTGGTGATGACTGTCATAGTCATCCTCATGTTCAGCAAACTAGGCCTTGTGCTGCCAGGCTGGGCAACTTCTTAGCCTGGTGCCTTTGCCCAGCACCCTGTCCCCAGAGCCTTGGTTCTCACCTCCTCACCACCCAGAACACAGTGTCTGTTCTGGCCCCAAATTTCTGGCCCACATTTGGCAAGTTCCCAGCATGAGGCTCTGTCCCCTCCACACCTCTAGCACAGGCTGGAGGCAGCTGGCTAGGCAGAGAGAGCATGCACATACATGTTCAGGAGCACACTCACACACAGGCTCACGTGCACATTCTCAAGCCCATGTGCTCCCCCACTGAGCTTCTGGAGCCTCAAGTCCCCACCCCCACCTCAACCTCTCCTCTTCCTCCCCCACCACAAAAGCCACAGGTAACAGCAGCCTCCAGCAACAGAGCAGACACAATACAAAACCAGAGGCAGGCATCTTTGCAAGGCTGTTTTAAGCATGTAGCAGGATGTGAGCCCAGGTGGCTAACGGCTGACTGAGGCCCGAGAAAGCTGGGCTCAACCAATGAGGAGGGGGCTGGGAGGTGGGTTAAGAGTTGCTGCACGGTGCTGAAGGGCAACAGAGCTGGACCGCAGGCCATCTCCCCATGCGTGTTGCGTGTCCTCAGGCAGGGACCACCTTCTACCTGAAGCTCAGTTTTACTGTCCGTGAAATGTGGAACCTAGACTCTACCCACCTGAGGTTAAGGGTCATCCAAGGATGTGGGAGGATTTAATAGTATTGCCAATGTGGCTGCATTTTAGAAAATTAAAATGGGCTCCTTGAAGGCCAGGGAAACCTGGGATGGTGACATCATTCTCTAACCTCTGGTAGCACCATATTCTAGAGTACCTTGCCACAGTCCCTCCTACTCCATAGCCAAAGCCCTACACTTTCACTTTCCCTGCTGTCATTGGAACAGAGTGCACTTGGGGTTTGGGAGCAGTGGGCTCCTGGCTGGCCTGTGGCTCCAGGCTTACCCCCCCCACACACACACTAGATTTGTTGTTCTCCTCAATCCTAAGTAGCTCTCTGCAAACAGATGACACAGTCACCCTTCCTTTGTCTTCCTCTAAGGTACAGCAATTAGCCTGGGGGAGTCCTGCTCCTTCAGCTCTATGGGCTGTAGCCAGGAGGCCAAAGTGGAGCTGGGGACAGGTGGGTGGCCAAAGGCAGCCTTAAGGGTTGGAAAGGCCACAAATTCAGGAGCCAGTGTGGGTGGGAGCAGCTCTGACAATCTCCACTAGGTGGTAATAGGGTGGAGTTCTCCCCAGGACATGGAGCCTCTAGGAGTAGGGGCACTACCTGATTGTTTTTTTATTTGTGGGGAGAGGAAGTAGCTCTAGCAGTCTGGGCTCACAGGAGGGAAGGCATAGTTGGCTCTGCTTTCCCAAACTAGGGGCTCTGAGTGAGGTGCACATGCCTGGGGAGGGGTGTGTGTGCTGCCTGTGCTGCCTGGGATCTGCCTGGAATCTCCTTCCAGAGGGGGCCAAGAGCAACAGTTTCTAGGTAATGGGCCAGCAAGTGCTCTTGGGGCTTGTGTGGTACAGGGGGAGGGGAACTCAGCAAGTCCCACATCTAGGTGGAGGTCAGCAGGGGAGTCAGGAGCCTCTAGCTATTCTGGATGAGGAAGGCAAGAGTGGTGGCTAGCAAAGCAGAGGCCAAGGAGGTGGAGTGGGGGGCATTGGCAGACAGGGGCTCTGTGTGCTTCTGCAGCCAGGCCAACTCTTCCAATAGCTGGCGATTCTGTAGCTCTGGGGCCACCTTCTCCCGGATGGTCTGGTAGTAGCGATTCAGGTACTGGAGCTACAAAAGATAGGATAGGTTTGATCAAACCCTGCTGTGGTATTCCAGATATCCACCTTGGTCCAGGAACCCAGCCACTATCAGGCCTTATGTATTCTCTGGGGTGTTCCACAGGCAGTTCCCCATGGTGGCTGCTTAATGCCATAGTAATGTTCATGAGGAATGAGATGGGTGAATTTCAGGCCCAGGAATGAGAATAAACAGGGCTGGCATCCCCATTTTACAAAAGAAGAGACTGAGGCCCAGAGAGGTGGTAGGGAATGCTTATTTTTCTAGACCCTGTAGTAAGAGAACTCAGAGTCCCAGTCTCAGCCTTTCCAAGAGTTAACTACCTAAGATTGGGCAGGCTGGCCTGATTGGAAAATTCTAGAAGTTTGGGGGTCTCTGGTGAGCTGGGAAGGTATGCCCCAGTGTCTGCCTACAGTGCTACCAGTGTGGACTCTCCTGGGGAGGGGCAGGGACAGAGTGCCTTGGAGTTAGAGGCATGAAAGTCCCAGAGTGGGGAAGAAGGCAGTCATTCACAGGCCGAAGGCCTGGCAGTGCTGACGGATACTCACCTGCTCAGGGGACAGCAGGCTGACATCAATGAGGTTTCGGTCATAGGGCACGAAGGACACCACTTCAAAGGTCAGGTAGCTCCCTGGGTACTGAGAGCCCACAGAAAAGGTGGAAAAGCAGGAAAATGAAGGAGGAGGAGTAACTGTGTTTAAGGGAACATGGGAGCACTCCACACAGAAGCTGCAGGCACAAGAAACTGATCCTTGTCAACCCAAGACAGTGGTTAGATCTGAGCTTTCCAGAATCTCTTCCCTTGGCCAACCATCATCTTCTCTAACACTTAGCACCTAGGTGCTTTCCTCTTTATTCCTGAAATTTAAACTTAGGTCTGTGTTTCTCAAAATGTGGGTATCAACAGCACCTGAGGAGTACATTAAATGTGTAGATTCCAGGATCCACCCCCTAGGCCTACTGGGGCAGAATCTCTAGGGCAGGGTCTGGGGGCTTACATGCAATTCAAATGATTTACAAATAAGTTATTAGGGGAGAATCAAAGCCTCTGGGACAGGAGTCCCCTGTGTTTCTCCCTTGCTAGCAAAGTAATAAAACTTCATTTTCCTTTTTCTCAAAAATAGTTATTAGGGTTTTCTACCCATCCATTCATCCATCCATCTATATATCTACTTATTGATTCATCTATCTATAAAGACAAGTAAAAAGAAAGGGGTAAAAGCCTATAATTTCCATCTCTCAGAGAGCTTATGTGCTTAGGAAACTCAAACTACACAAAGATACACAATAAAAATAGAAAGTCTCTTCTCTGGCCAGTTTCCTTTCTGAAAACATTTCTGGCATATGCAATATATTTTTTGAAAAAAATATATGTATATATTTGAAAAGCCATTCAACATGGATCCTACCATACATGCTTCTCTTTACCTTTCTTCCCACCTTACTTCATGGTAAACCCAGGAAAGTGCTCTGAATTAGCACAAGGAGATCTACCTCATTCTTTTAAGGGCCGTATAAGATGTACCATGATTTATTTCAGCAGTTGTAGATTTTTAGGCTGTTTCCATTTTTTTACTATGACTATCAATGCTATAAACCAACAGAACTGTATAAACATCTTGATGAACTTTGGGACTATATCCAGAAGGTATATATTTGGTGAAGGAATTGCAGAGTCAAAAGGTACAGGGATTTTTAATAGGCACTTCTATAGATATTGTCAAACTGCCGTACAGAAAGTTTGCACCAATTTGTACTTCTCTTAATAGTGAACTGAGAGTGTCTATTTCACCACATATCCATCAACACTGGGTATCATTGGAGCCTCTAATTTTTGCCAATCTGATAGATGAAACATGATATTCTATTGTTGTTTTGATTTGCATTCCTTTAAGGATGGAGTTGAGCATCTTTTTACATGTGTGAACCATCTGTGTTCATTTTAGTGAATTATCTCTTCATGTCCTTTGCCCACTTTTTTCTTTTTTTGCTTTTCCTATTTTTATCCTATTTCTTTGTAAAAGCTATGGTAAAATTAAGGAAATTCACACTTTATTTGTGATGTAACACATTGTCACAGATCTCTCTCCCTCCCTCCCTCCTTTTCTGCCTTCCTTCCTTCATTCCTTTGCTGTGATGGGGCTGGAACCCAGGTCCTTGTGCATGCTAGGCAATTGCTCTACAACATAGCTACATCCCCAGACCACAGACTGCATCCAAAGCCCACTTTGTCATAGTATCTTTTGATATTTTTGGTATTATTTCCATATACACATTTTCTATAAAATTTAGTCAGAGTTTCAATATTTTCCTTCATGACTCTGGGTTCTATACAGAAAGGCCCTTTTACACCCTGGGATTATAAATTAATTCATATAAGTTTTCTTCTAGATCTTTTGTGGTTCCATTATTCACCTTAAAACTTTGGTCCATCTGGAATTTTATTTTGATATAACAGTGATGTTATTCATTTTAATCCCACCAATGATTAGTCATTGGTTCCCCCCACCCATTAGTTGAATAATTTCTTTCCTCCTTACTGTTTTCAAACATCAGCTTTACTGAAAACTAAATTCCCTGAGACTGGGGTTGTGGCTCAGTGGTAGAGTGCTTGCCTAACATGTGTGAGGCACTGGGTTCGAGCCTTAGCACCACATAAAAAAATCAATAAACAAAACAAAGGTATTGTGTCCATGTACAACTAAAAAAAATTTAAAAAAAAAAGAAAAGAAAACTAAATTCCCCATGTCATTTATGGGAATTAGAAGGTTTACTTTGGGAATTACTGTTTCATTGTTCCCAATGTCTGTTTCATCTCCAGTGTCATTCTCTTTTATTTTATTTTGTGTGTTTTTTTTTAATATTTATTTTTTTTAGTTGGACACAATTCTTTTAGTTATTTTTTATGTGATGCTGAGGATTGAGCCCAGGGCCCTGCACGTGCTAGGCGAGCACACTACTGCTGAAACACAACTCTAGCCCTTGTGTTAAATTTTGACAGGGCTAGTTTTCTTTATTGCTTTTCTTTTTCAGAATTTCCTACCTACCTAGCTATCTTTCCATGTTTATTTTTACAAACTTTACTGTCATTTTGTGAAGTTACAAAAGTATCCAGTTAACATTGAAATTGTGATTGTCTTGAATTTATAGATTAATTTAGGGAGAAATGACATCTTTATAATATGGTGGCTTCTTTTCAGAGAGCACCATTTACTTAAATCTTTTTTATGTTCCTTAGCAGAGAGTTTTCTCTGTAAGTCTTTTAAAGTTTATATCTAGGTATTTCATCTTGTTGGTTGTTAAAATATCAAATCCTTATCTAATGAGCTCCCTTGGTGATTATTAATGTGCACTGAGAACCAATGATTTAGAGCAGGGATACTGATTCTCTTGTCCTGAAGTGGGACCTGGCATTGATTGCCATTTAAGAAACAAACAAGCTTTACAGATGATTCTAACGTGCAGCTTGAGAAACTGATTTATGGAATTCCTACAGAGCCATGGAAGATTCCAAATAAATTCATGCTCACACATTAAATGCCCTTCTCCTTCAGCTTCCATCACCTCCCATGAAGCCCAAAGTCACTGCCATTCTGTCCACACTTCCAGCCCATTTCAGTGGTACGTTACCTTGGTCTTTGCTTCCACTACGAGGGCTATATCTTCAAGACGGATCCCAAATTCTCCATCCTGATAGTAACCAGGTTCTGGGAGACACAGAGATGCTGACAGCATTAAGCCAGCGTGGTTGGGGATACCCAAACTCAGGCTTTATGTGCCAATCAAGAGGCTGGAGTGCCCCACTGCCTGACTGGCAGCTCCCTGGCTGTTGGCTCTGGTGGCCCAACAAATTGGCTAAGCAGAGGCAACATGTTAGGCCTCAGATTCCCTCTAAGCCAAACTCTGACTCACCATCCCTCCCTTCTCCCTGTGTGCCACTGTCCTGTTACCCCAGCATTTGGTTGGAAACTCTGTAATCTGGATGTACAGCTGAAAATCAGCTCCCAAGAATAATAAGGATGATAAGGGCCAAGAGGGCTGGGTAAGAGTGGGCCAAAACATTTGGGACACGGGAATGAGAGTGGGGAGATGAGGGAGGGCAGCAGTGGATTCAGGGCTGTGCCCATGCCTGGCATGCTTCCTGAAGGTGGGTGCTTGATTCCCCAGCTAGCCCTGCTCTGGGATTGGATGGTGCAGTGGAGAGGTCTGAGAGCCGTACCTATGGAAGTGAACATGCCCTTGGCCATCTTAATGTTGTCGGACTGGAATCCCACTGGCCCTAGAAAGAAAGATACAGGCAGGTATCAGCTCTCCTATCCTTACCAGCTTGGAGGTGAGCAGGTTCTGGAGAAGAGCAGGTAATTGGGGTCCCTGGGCATCTGTAGCAGTACTTCTCTGTCACATCATTGTCTACCTGGAGCTGGCACATACCAGAATAGCCCTGGCGTTTATTTCTCTGGGGTCTATGCCAATTACCACTAGGCCGTGGTCCTCTCTTTGCTGCTCTCTTAGATGCCAAGAAGGCTGTGGGATTGGCCAGCTGCCAGCATGCCTCACTTATCCTGTGGTGCATCACCTCCCCCCTAGCAGGATGACCATGGGTGGGTCATGGCATCTCTGTGGGTCTTGGCAATTTCCATACCTGTGAAATGCTTTCTTTCATAGGGGGTGTCACACAAGGGGGGATACTGGAGCAGGGATTGAGAAGGTACCTACATTCATGCACACACAGGAAGTTGCCAATGCCATGGCCTGTCCCATGACCATAATTGAGGCCAATGTCCCACAAGGCCTTACGGGCAAAGGCTTCCACCATTCGTCCTAGAAGGGAAAAGAGAGTGCTCTCGCTCAGTTGGCTGGATCCCAGACTGTCCACCTTGCCCCTTCCTGATCAACTACTAGGGTAGTGCCTGAGGAGAGGGGCTCCTGAGAAGCAGGAAAGCATGAAATGACATGGTGACATTGGGCAGGAATGGAGAGAGGCTAATGAATGAAGCCAGTGACACCATGTCTAGCCCAGACCCTCACAGTTTTCAGCACAATGTACATTGTACCTGTTACCTGGACAGACAATTTTACCACAATTTCTCCCCATCCATTAAGCCTTAGCATTCTGACATCTATTTCCTCTAGGAATCTTCCTATGACTGCTGCAGCCCACAATGATTTTCCCTACCTCTGAGCAACAGCATTGGATTAGGAGGCAGCAGACCTGGATTTGAGGCCTGGCAATCCTACCAACCCTCTGTATGAACTTGGGAAAGTCTTTTTTTAAAAAAAAATATTTATTTTTTTAGTTGTAGTTGGACACAGTACCTTTATTTCATTCATTTATTTTTATGTGGTGCTGAGGATCGAACCCAGGGCCCCCGCGCATGCTAGGTGAGTGCTCTACCACTGAGCCACAATCACAGCCCCACGAAAGTCTTTCTCTCTCTCTCTCTCTCTAGGCTAGATTTTCTCATCTATACAAGGGATGGGATGATGATATAATCCCTGACCCACTAGCTTCCCAGGGTAGCAGTCTAAATCCCATGAAATCAGGGCCTGAGGCTCTGTGTCCAGCCTGGTCTCCAAAACCTACCTGATGTAGCAGCAGGAAAGATGAGTCTGGACAGATCAATGTTTCCCATCAACACACGGGTATATGCCTCCTGATAGGGAGAGGAAAAGGTGATGGGACAGGCAGTAGGAGGAGCCAAGGGAGCTTCCAATGGCTTGGCCTAGGGATGTGTGGGGGTGGGGCCCAGGCCTCTGTGTGTTAGCAGAGTGGGGGCGACACATCCTCATATATGGGTCACCCAGGTGATAGAAGATGGCCTAAGGAGGCTGAGGGGGACATTTCTGAAGCTGAGGCTCAGTCCATGTAACTCTATTTGGCTGGCCCACAGAGGTCATTATAATGTGTTGAGGACATGCTTATTTTTTTAAAAAAGAATTTAACCTTATTTTAAACATTTATTTATTTATATGTGGTGCTGAGGATTGAACCCAGTGCCTCACCCATGCCAGGCAAGCACTGCACTCTACCACTGAGCTACAACCCCCAGCCCGAGGACATGGTTATGGAAGGTGGTTATAGTGGGGGTGGGGGGGCAGGAAGACTGTGGGCTGGAATCCTGGGTTGGCCATTCAAACTCTGAGGTCTTGGGTCAGTGAATTTCACTTTTCTGTGCCTCAATTTCCTCATCTGTAATGGGATGACAGTAGTATCTAGTTCCTAAGCCTGTTGGGAGGAGGATGTGGACCAATGACATAGTAAATAAATGCTCAACTCAGCACTGGAACTCTCCTTGCGGGCTTGTAATCATCCTTTAAGTTTTCCTAAGGCCAAGATTGGGTTGGGCCTGATCATGTGGCAGATCAGCCTTCCTGTCAGGGGAGTGGGGGTGGGCTGACCATGGCATGGCCTCTTCTGGTCTCTGCAGTGGTGATGTGGGCTATCCTCTTCATTACCCACCCACATAGGCTTGTCATCTCGTGCAAGGCAGCCAGAGGCAACAGACTCAACTGGCTAAATTGTGAGCTCTTGGAGATCTGCAGAGCACTTCCCCTCTCTGTTTTAAGCACAATGTCTGACTTGTGATCTGCTTGCTGAATGCATGAATACAGCTCCCTGTCCCAACCTCTGCCCTAGTTGACCAGACTTCACTGTCCCGAACACCTCCAGCTCCTTTCTGCCTCTGAGGCTTCACTTGTGCCATTTTCCTCTATTTAGAATGCCTTTCTTCCCCCTCTCTGTTGAGTGCAGGGTCAGACATGCAGACAGCACTAAAGAAATAATTGTGCATTGATGTTCTGAAATGGGACAAGGTGACCTTGGACCAAAGCCTTGGTGGCCTGCAATCTCTGTGAGTGAGCACTGTGTTTTCTGGCATTACCTTGCTACATGAACTTGGGCAAACTATTTAACCTCTCTGGGCCTCAGTTTTGTTCTCCCAGGCAGAAGGACTCTTGGTGGAGTCCTTTCCCAGGAGGGGAATCCTGGTCCCAACACTTACCTTTTGGAAGGCAGAGGGGGTGCCCCAGTGGACTGTTCTGGTGATATCTGTGGTCCCATCCCTGTGGAGAAGGGAAAACCAATATGATCAGCCCCACTGAGTGCTTATGGGTAGGGGCTGGGCCCTGTGCTTCCTGTGCTTTTCCCACTGGTGTCTGAGCAACAGGGCTGGGATAAGGCCAAATAAGGAAGCAAAAGGAAGATAGCCACCATCATCAAAATCCTGTCTTCAGGACTGCGAATTGGTGCAACCACTCTGGAAAGCAATATGGAGATTCCTCAGAAAATATAGAATGGAACCACCATTTAACCCAGCCATCCCACTCCTTGGCATTTACCCAAAGGACTTAAAGTCAGCATATTACAGTGACGCAGCCACATAAATGTTTATGGCAGTTCAATTCACAATAGCTAAACTATGTAGCCAACCTAGGTGCCCTTCAACAGGTGAATGAATGAAGAAAATGTGGTACATATACACAGTGGAATATTATTTAGCCAAAAAGAAGAATAAAATGATGGCATTTGTCTGTAAATGGTTGGAGCTAGAGAATATCATACTATGTGAAATAAGCCAATCCCAAAGAACCAAAGCTGAATGTGTTTTCTGATATGTGGATGCTAATTCACAATAAGCGGGTGGGGAAGAACTGAGGTATTTTGGACTAGACAGAGGGGAATGAAAGGAGGGGAGGGAGTATGGGGGGCAGGAATGATAGTAGAGTGAATTGGACATTATTAACCTATATGCATATGATTATAGGACTGGCATGATTCTATATCATGTACAACCAGACAAATGAGAAGTTGTACTCCATTTACATATAATGTGTCAAAACGCATTCTGCCAGGTGCCATGGTGCATGCCTGTAATTCTAGAAGCTTGGGAGGCTGAGGCAGGAGGGTTGCAAGTTCAAAGCTAGCCTCAGCAACAGTGAGGTACTAAGCAACTCAGTGAGGCCTTGTCTCTAAATAAAATACAAAATAGGGCCAGGGATGTGGCTCAGTGGCCGAGAGCCCCTGAATTCAATTCCTGGTACCCCCCCCCCCCCCGAATGCACTATACTGTCATGTATAACTAATTAGAACAACTAAAATATTTTTTTAAATTGCTTTTATATTTTTAAATACATGACAGTGGAATGCATCACAATTCTTATTACACATATAGAACACAATTTTTATGTTCACACCAACTCATGTCTTCATACATATACTTTGGATAATGATGCCCATCACATTCAACTATCATTTATTACCCCATGTCCCCTGCCTTCCCTTCCCACCCCTCTGCCCTATCTAGAGTTCATCTATTTCTCCCATGCTCCCTCTCCCTACCTCACTATGAGTCAGTCACCTTATATCAGAGAAAACATTCAGCATTAGAACAACTAAAAAATATTATTAAAAAAAGATCTATAACAAAAATATTCCACCTTAGCATGTATGCATGAAGGGGCTCTGCATAGCTCTCAAGGTGAAATTCACTATATTCTCTGAAAAATCACAATGCCCCATATACACTCCTTCCCGATACTACCCATTTGGGCTGGTTTACAACTCTCTGGGTGTCAGGTTAGCTCTAAATGCAAGGCTTCTTCTGGGCTTCCTGGGAGGTAGCCCAGGGTTGTCTCCTTTTTACAGATAGGGAAACTGAAGTTTGGAGAGATGACATTACCATAACATTCCCATGTTCAGATGTTTCCCATTTATAGGACACTTTTTCAGCTCCTTGAGAAGGATGGCAGAGTCGGCCTTATTATCCTCATTTCACAGGTGAGGCAATTGAAGCCTTGAGGCTGTGAGGTGGTCTCACTCCCCAAGCCTCAGCAAAGCCAGGACCAGAGCAAGCACTAACTTTCCACGAAGTTCTGTTCATTGTGAATATGGATCTGACCCAGTGATCCAGCGAAGTGAAGCCAGAGACAGAAGATTTGACTTCCAACCACCAGCTGCAGCATTTCCCCAAGGACAGTCCCTGGGCCAGCACCCCCCCCCCCTTGGGAAAGGGGAGGGGAGAAACCATCCCAGGGCCCCAAGGGTTCCTCCTGGGGAGTAGGTCATGGGGCGTGGTAAACTACTTCTTCAGAAGGAGAGAAGAGGAAGTGAGGTGACCATTTCCCCAACCTCACCCTCCTCTGAGCATGCCCCAATCCAAAAAACGCCCCCACAAATTTACTTCCCCTTTGCAAGTCGGCCATCTCAAGTATGCACAGCATGGAATTGGGGATTAGCAAAAGCTGCTAAACTGAGCCCCTGCCCCACTGCCTGTGAAAGCTATGCTAAGAGCCAGTGAAGGAATTTTTAACATTAGCACATTCACCATTTCCACCCAAGACAGGTTGGGAGACCCTTAGAAACTACTCTGTGCTCCTCCTTCAGTTCAGCACATGCTTTCCTTTGCCTCACCCAATCTTTCCACAGCCCACTTGCTCTCTAGATGAAAAGGGAAAATCTTTGAGGTCAGGTCAGCTCAGATCAGCTTCAGTACATATGATTGGCCACATATTTGGAAGGAATATGCTTAGCCTATTCTGCATGGCTGTCATGTCTTATTCCAGTTGTGCACTGGACAAAAAAAAATACATCTAAAGAGTTGCTTCTTACTTGCCCCTACTTCCAACCTGACCTGGTCACCTTACCTGTTCCATAGGAGGAGGGGGAACTTAGGAATATGCATAGTGATCTTTGGTATGTGGGCTGTGGCCAGAGTCTGCACAAGTGGGTTAGAATATGGGTATGTGTGTGCAATCGGGCAAGGATGTGTAATAATGTGCAGACTTAAAAAAAAAAAAAACATTTTGCTTGAGTAAGAGGAGTCTTCCTAACACTCACAGAAGTGCTGCATATCTAGCTACCTAGCCTACATGTGTATCCCCACTATCCTGGTCTCTGTGTGGTTGCCACTGTGCAGGAAGCCCAAATGTGAAAATGAAGGATGTTCAGTGCAGGGTTGGGGGTACATACCAGTACTGTCCCCCAGAATCCACCAGGTACATCTCATCTGAGGACAGCTTGCGATGCATCTCCTTGGTTGGGCTGAGAAGGGGAGAGAACACTGAGAGGGGAGCAGCTTAACCCTGCACTGAGCAATGTGGAGTTCTGAGTGAAAGCAGAGACACTAGCCAGGCATGGTGGTGCATACCTGTAATCCAGCAGCTGGGGAGGCTGAGGCAGAAGGATTGCAAGTTCAAAGCCAGCCTCGGCAACTTAGCAAGACCTTAAGCAACTCAGTGAGACCCTGTCTCTAAATAAAATATAAAAAGGCCTGGGCATGTGGCTTAGTGGTTAAGTACCTCTGGGTTCAATCTCTGGTACCAAAAAAAAAAAAAAAAAAAAAAAAAAAAAAAAAATCAGAGGAACTCCCCCTTCCCTGGAGACCGGGCTCATGCTCTGGGGATATCATTATCTCCCAAAGGCCCTGGGAAAGTATTTGATATCTGTTGCTGCTGTCCTCAGCACACTTTATCCTGCACTGGCCCAAGCAAACCTTTGGGCCCCAGGGAGGGGAGGAAGAAAAGAACCCAGAATGTGGGAATGAGGAGAGCCTCAGAGACCACCCAGTCCAGCTATCTCCTTTTACATAAAGAGAGACAGGTCTACAAAATGACTTGCAAGAGGTCACATAGGAAAAGAAAGCAAGAAGAAGTTGACCCTGGACTAGGATGCTCCATATAGTACTCTCTCTCTCTCTCT
This sequence comes from Marmota flaviventris, assembly GCF_047511675.1. NCBI lineage: Eukaryota > Metazoa > Chordata > Mammalia > Rodentia > Sciuridae > Marmota > Marmota flaviventris. Next base: position 111,988,407 of record NC_092518.1, on the reverse strand, counting down.
CTCTGCCTGCTGCCTCAGAGGGTGTGAGGGCTCCAGGAAGCAGAGCACAGGAAGGGAGGAGACCTTGTGGGTGGGGCTGGAGAACAAGAGTCCTGAGGGTTGAAGAGTACCTACTCTGTCACTATCTAGCTCTACTAGGGAGAAGTAGAGAGAAGGGACTGGACCAAGGCAGCTGAAACTTGGGAGACACCAAGGGGTGCCACAGGAGGAAGTTCTGGGATATTTCTGGCCTTCCTTCAGAATGATGTCCAACCTCTTCCTGCCATATCTATACCAGGCTGAGGTGTCTGGTTACCTCCAAATATCGTTAGGCAGGCATACAGTGTTTTCCATGGGGCCAAATATCTAGCCTACAACTTGGGCCCACCGTGGTTGTTTCAGACTGAGTGAAATAGGTCTTTCTTCAGAATGCTCCTGAACTTTGAGAATTATATAACATAAATAACTCACAGGAAACCAAGGAAAAGCATCTAACAGCAGCCATGTCTGTCTCTTAGAACCCTCAGTCCTGAGTACTCAAAAAGTGCTGGCTTCTTGGGGGAAAAGTCATTCAAGCCTTTTAATTTCAAGGGGACTCCCAACCCCATCCCCCACAGTGCTGAGAGCCTCAAACCTCAAATGTGGACTTTGGGCCCAGAGCATTCCCTCCTATACCCCAGTCCCTCTTCACCCACAAGATCCAACCCTTGCCACCAGAATCCTAGAAAATTCTTTCTCCTGAAGTACCTGTAGTGGGCCAGGGCAGCATTCAGGCCACTAGCAGAGATGGTTTGGAAACTGGGTCCAGAGGAGAAGTTTTCTTCTCTGGATTGTGCAAAGTAAGAAATGGTCAATGAATGGGTGTTCAGTCTGACTCCATTTAGCTCTCTCAGCCCCACTTCCTGGTTCCATCTTCCCAGGGCCAGTCCTGACATTTATAGAGCACTTGAGAATGGAAAAGGCCAGATTATAAAGAACTATAGAGAATTCCCCCTCCACCTTCATTTTACAAATGGGAGTAAAGAAAGTTAGCTCCTTGTATCTGAAAATGACCCCAGCCCCGGATCAATATGTTTCTCCTCAACAATACAATATGTCCTTGGTGTGCCCCAAGAGCTCCCCTCCCTATTGGGAGCTCTCAAGTAGTGCAGTAGCCAATTGGCCTGAGCCAGCCTCCCCGGGAGAGAGAGCCAGTGTCTGAAGTAGACACTAGAGGGCGCTGTTGGTCATCCCACTTTCAGCGGGGCTGGAGCTTGTCCTCCAACACCCCTTGCCCAGCTCCCAGACCACCCAAGATCCTGTCTCTCCTATTTCCAAATACAAGGAAGATCTTCCTTCCCTCTAAGTAAGTAGACTAATTATCCCTCCCTGCCCCCACCCCCACACTGGAAGATAGTCTTTCACCCTCGGAACTTGTCCACGAGCTCTGCCCCTGAGAACTCATCCACCGTGCCTTTGGGTACATTCTTCTCCAGCCAGACCAAGTACCGGATCACAGCCACAGCGTCCCGCACCTGGAGATTGGGAAGCAGAGAAGCAGGCTGAGGTATGGTCAGAGTGGCAGCCACAGGCTCTGGGACAAAGATCAGCCACTTTGGGTTCTGGAGCTTTGAAAACATGGATCTGACCTGCTATTTGATATCAAAGGATTCTACTTAATGTTTATATCTGATCGTAATGTGCTCATGTTTTCAAAAGCATTCTTATCTTTACAGATGCTTACTGAAGTGTTGACAGCAGAAATGATTTGATATCTGGGATTTGTTTTAAAATAATCTAGCAGCAGAGGATGGGAGTGGAGGTCATGAATGTGGGGTTATAGACAAAATGAGACTGGCTAGGAGTTGATGATTGTTGAAGTCAGGTGATGGGGACACACGGAATCATTATGCTACCTTCTCTCCCATAGCATACATTTAAAGTTTTCCCTCAGGGAAAAAAAAATTTAAATGAGGTAGCTTAACCTAATTTTAACAAGAATATTCCAGAAAAGTGTGCTGCTGTCTTGCCAGGATGAAGAAATCATTACAATACATAGTTAATATTTAGGGAGTGCTCAAAGAACTGCACACATGTGCGGCCCCCCCACATATTCTTCATTAAATATCCACTATAATTGTGTGCTATAAGATTATTATTTGATCCTCCTTTTTCTGATAAGGTAACAGGCCTAGAGAAGTTAAATGACTTGCCCAAGGTTACCCAGCTAGGAAGTGGGTGGAGCTGGAGTTTGAACTCAAACACTGTACCTTCCAGCTGCCTCCTGCCCCCACGTGCCCATGCTTTAAACCATGGAACTATCCTGGGAGTGAGGGGGCAAAGGGCAGGTGGGTGCTCAGGAGTTTAGTGTCTGCTCCTTTGTTTCATTGAGGGTATTCTTTAGGTTCCTTTGAAGGCTTTCCTCTCCAACCCATCAGACTGGTAGCTCCCTCAAAGCCCACCTTCCTGCACATGGACTTACATGGCTGGCCTTGAGGAGTGCCTGCTCCTTGCTATTCTTCACTGCTTTGGTCACCATCACTGGGGAGTAGGTGTCTGCCAAGAGTTTCTCCTGTTGGGGACAGGGAGGGAGAAGAGATCTGGAAGCACCCTCCAAGGCACAGTAGTGTTTGCAAAGGACTGGCAGGAAGTCCCAGCTGAGGTCAGATGTACTGCTCCCTGGCATGGTGATGCCCTCTCCTTCAGGAGCTCTCTGACTACACAGATCTTTCCTAATCTTCCTTGTCCAGTTTGACCCTCCCTCCAGAAGGCTTCCTTGATTAACACTGCCTTAGCAGTTTATTTCCACCTGCACTCTAGAATGGTTCAGGAAATGGGCTGTTCTGACAGTGTAAGTTTCCTGTACATATCATAGTGGCTACCATTTATTGAGTGCCTACTGTGTGTCAAACAGTGGGCTTTACATATAATGTCTCCTTTAAATATCCAGGGCAACTCCTGTTGAGATCAGGACTCATTTTACAGGTGAGGAAACTGAAACCCAGATTGGCTTAATTATTTGTCCAAGGTCATTGTAGAGCCAGTTAGGAGCACACCTGGGGTTCACTGTCAGGTTTGCTGACTCTAAGGACTGCTAGACCAGGCTGTATTCTCTCTAGCTTCTTCATGGTATGAATGCTTTGTCTCTGTGGACAGACATCCCAGCTTCCTCTTCTATTGTCTCTTCCCAGTGAGGTCTACAAGGGACACACAGTACACTCGACTGATCAGCTGACTCAATGTCTAAGGGGCTTTGACCCCACTTTTAGTTGACGCTTACCAGGCCTGGAGTGGGGGTTAGGTCTCTGTCATGAGCTGGAGCCTGCCAAACCCACCTTGGGTATTACTTCATAGAGCCCATACATGGTATAGCTGGTCCCAATCCAGATCCTCACATCTTCCAAGGCATAGGCCTGGACGCTGTCACGGACTTGGCTGTAGTCCTCAAGTTGCACGCACATGGGGCCTATGCAGCTGGAATTCAGGTACTGGAGAGTCTCAGGGCTAAAGCGACTCTTGTTTACAAATAACCTGAGTGGGGAGGGAATACTAGGAGTGTCTGCTAAGGACAAAGCAAAGAACCAGAGACATATACAGTTTCTTTGTTCCTAATAGTAAGAGGAAGCCAGCACAGGAAGCCAAGATTTGGGGTTCATTGGGAATAGAGGTCAAGTGGTCAGGAAAAGCCAACATGAGATTTCCCAAAGGGTCTTGCTGGAGCAGGTGCCAAGATCATGGGCAGTCTGAAGGCTATATATTGGGGTGGGGTCAGTGGTGGGGCAATGAGGACAGAAGTTGGAGGAAGTTCATGACAGCAAGCCAAGGAAAAGCCTTACCTGATGGAGGAGTTCGTGAGCAGTGTGTAGGAATAGAAGAAGGGGTTATAGGGGATGTCATTGCTGCGAAGGTTGAAGAGCCCTTGAAAAGAATCAATGGGGACTGTTTGAGGCTGATCTGCTTGGGGGTGAGCGTTTCAGACACCTTTGCCTGTTTGCTTTGTTCCCCCCAATTTGCTGGGTGTACACTTTTATCATCTGGGTCTGAATGGTTCTAAGTCCTTTTGGGTGGGTGGGTGGGGGATTCAAGATACTGATGGGAGCTACAGACCTATCTCCCACCCTTCCCTGTGCAGGTATCCAGCATGAAGCACCCAGTTTTAGTGGGTCTTTAGAATGTCTGAAGCCCAGCTATATGGATTGAGCAAGAAGCCCTGAGCCATGTTGGAATGGAGTAGGGTTACTCTGGGTGTTAAAGTGGGGTCTGTGAGTGCCCTGGGATAGTGGCCAGGCTGGTGAGAGGAGTTTGTTGGTCCTCTTCTCCTAAAGGAGACAGATGCACTCTGCTGCCATGGTCAGTTCATTCCTTTGGTGGCCTGTGGGCTGGCCCCACCTTGCCTAAGGCCTCCTGGTTTCCTTATTCTGCAGACATGAGCTACTGTTCCCTTATGCCTTTTAGGTCTCACAGGTCATGGCCATAGAGCTCTTAGCAGCTGGTAGGTACATGGTTGTTTGGGGAACAGCTCTGTGTTGTAGGGTCCAGGAGGCTTGTGGGGGAACTCCTGCACCATTTGTGTCCATAAATCCACACTCACAGGCCGTCTCATCAAGCGCCGACAGAAGAACAGCAGTTGGGGCCTTGCTATGCGCCTGCATCTGGCTTCGGATGCCAGATACTTTCTCCTGCCAAGTGCTCCCTAGAAGCAAAGGAGCCCAAAGAAAGTGTAAACGACATATCTTATCTTTGACATTTGGTTCCTGGGAGGGCTCCTTGGAATAGTAGTTTTCCATTTTTTTTTAAACAAAGCAGTAGAATCCTTTCTTCAAACAAACTTTTTAATAGTGTAGTCACTAATGACATGGGCTCAGGATCTAGACTGGGCTCAAATAACCTGGTTTTGTGATTATTAGCTTGGAGACCTTGGGCAAATTATTAACCCTTCTGTGTCTTATTTTGTGCATCTTTAAAATAGGGATAGGATATAATAATAGGATCTACCTCAATAGGGTTGCTATGAGGCTCAAATATTTATAAAGCATGTAGAAAGTTGTTTTGGCACATAATGGGTCTAGTATAGTTTTCTGGTGGATAAACAAGTATGCAGAGAGAGATCAGGAGAGCTGCTTTATTTGAAGGGCAAAGGGAGAAGGCTGTTGCCATGTTCAACTCTCCCCCACAATAACCCCAGTACTTTATCAGCCCAGGGGTTTGGGGCTAAACACTCTGTGACTATCATTTTAATTCTTCCTTGCCCCATTTTATAGATAAGGAAACTGAGATTTCAGAGAGGTAAAGTGACTTATCTAGGATTTCCTAGTAGCAGGAGGTGGGACTTGGATTTGAACTCAGGTCTGTCTGACAGCATGACCCACACTCCTAATCTGTACAGACATGTAATATCTTGCTAACACTGTCAGTCTCTGGACCTGTCATTAGACTGTGTGCCACAGTGCCATCCTTTCTAGTATGCCTGCATCTGGATTCTAGGACGTTAGTTTTTCACTAATGACATGCCCCCTGCAAGGCATATGGAATCTGCCCCTAGATAGGACTAGGAATTTTTTTTGGAAGAAGGTTGTAGGCATTAAGGGTCCTGTTTGGGTCTAGATATGAACATAAATGATAACTTAATGCCATTTAAAAATGTTATGCAAACAGATAAAAACTATTCAATAAGAACTAAATCTTTGGGTATGATATACTTTTTAGTTTTATTTTGTTGCAGTGAAAATAGACATAGCATAAAATTTATCATTTTAACCTTTTTAAAGTGCACAATTCAGTTGACTTTAAGTACATTCACAATATTGTGCAACCATCCTGCTATCTAATTCTAGAACATTTTCATCATCCTAAAAGGAAACCTTGTACACATTAAGGAATCACGTCCCATTTTCCCCTCCTTCCAGGCCCAGGAAACCACTAATCTGTTTTCTGTCTCTATGGATTTTCCAGTGCTGGGTGTTTCATGTAAATGGAATCACACAATATGTGGCTCTTTTTGAATGGCTTCTTTCACTTAGAATTACATTGTCGATATTCATGAATATGATACATCTTTGAGAAAACAAATGAAACCAAATTTCAATGGTCTTACACGTTCAGCTATCTTTGTGTAGCTAACTTTTCATGTTCTGCCCTTTTCATTATTCCAGCCTTTCACCTGCCTTTAAAATCTGCAAGTGACTGGAGAGAAAATCTCTTTTGTCTAAACTTCTTAAAGCTGAACTCTATTCTTTCGCTTTCAGGCCCACTTCTGGCTCCCGATGGCTTATTCCTTGAATAGTAGCAGCCTGAGATGCCTCAACTTCTCCCTTGCCTTTGGAAAGTGACAAAAATCATGCAAATCTGACCCCAATCTCTGCTCTTTTTATCCTCACCTCTTCCTGGTATAACCATGACCTTCTTTATCTAAACAAGATGAGTTTTATTTATGACAAACAGTCTTGGATAGCCAGTTTCTTTAAAAATGGTGTCAGGATGAAGAAAGTATGATTCTTCAAGTTAACATTGGAACAGATAAAGAAAATTGGGCACAATTTTCATTCATTTCATCATAGCCACAATTTTGAAATTAGCCTTCTGCTTTTTAAAAAAAATCCTTTCTAAAGCATAAATGCACATGGACTTGTGTGTGGAAAGGAACCTCTCAGATTGTGTAATGTGATTAGGAGTACTAATCTATTGGCTCATTCAGAATTCCAAGAGAGGGTAGGGGTGGTTGGTGGCCCAAACTGATTTACAATCAGTCCTGGTCAGCATTTTAGTTATTACTTAAAAGAATCACAGAGCATACTGATGATCTCGTATCAAGTATTTAGATAGTATTGACAAGGTCAAGGTTATGGATGATAGATTTTTTTTCTGGGTCAGTTAACTTTCCTTTGTGATCTAGCCAAAACCTGAACCCTCATCTATGTTGCCGACTGACCCCAAACTTGGTTATCTACTTAATCTCCACCCCAGCCATCTCTGAAATCTAAATTCTTCACCACAGGAGGGCCAGAAATAAAAGGTTGAATGATTCAATATGAACCAGCCTCCACTACTGGAGAAGCAACTCAGACCATGTACTTTCTCTCTTCAGAGGGTTTTTCATTTTCTCTGACTCTCCTGTTTCCTCCCTTCCTGCTCACTCTTGCTTCAAATCCCAACATCCTTTCTTTATTCTAGCATTTTCTAAATATGGTCTGAAGACCATTGGACTAGGGACTCTCCGTGGGGAGAGGGCCCAAAAAGCTGCATTTTAACCAAGCATCCTGGGCAACCTGGGTGTATGCTAAGGCTTGCAAATCATTGCTTTGGTATTTTTTCACAAAAAAAAAAAAAAAAAAAAACAACAACAACAACAAAAAAACTCTGGGGATCCTTGTGTTTATACAAGTTGGGAAAGAGAATGGGCTTATGGAATCACCTGTGAATGCCTCCTGCAGGGCATAAATAGGTTGGCTTGGCACTGGGGGCCTTTCTGATCCCCACACCAGATCCACAAGATTGGACGTAATGGACACCAGCTGTCTGTTGGAGCCCTGGAGGGCCAGGTCATAACTCTTCCAGGAGTCTGCAAGATAGGAAGGAGTCACTTTCGCCTTGCCCATTTACACCTCAGGAAAAACTGTGATTTGAAGCAAGTTAGTCCTGATTCCCTTTGCCTGCTGTTCCACTCCCATAGTCCAAAGTGTTATGAGCCTGCCCCAGCATTCTGGCCCTTCTGGAATTCATGCCCCACCCTGGGCTTTGCCTCACATCCTACTCCTTCTGTTTTCCAAGCTTAACTTGTCCTGAACACACCTCAATCCTGTCCACTGCCAATTGGCTAATCTTGTCTTATAAAGTACCAATGGTTGGGTGCAGTCCCTCCTTTGAGACTTCAATGCCACTGTTTAAATGAATGGTGATGTTCAAGTCATTGGATAGGCTGGCAAAGAAGTCAATTTGGAAGTAGGAGTCATTCAGTGTGTATTTATGAAAATTCCACCATTGAGGACATAATCTGGCCAACTGCCTGGGCCCTGGAACTCAGGAATTTATATTCCCAGGAGTCCTGTTTGACTTAAAGTCCATCTCAACTCCATTTACCCTTCTAAGCTACATTCCAGAAGGGGGTTTCTTGTTGATGCTAAGTACCATAACTGGTAAAGTTCCCGGCCACAGAAGATAGTTGTGGGTTTAAGGACATCCAGGCAGGCCTATTTACCCACTAGATCTTAATAAGTCCCTGAGTCTCCTAGGTTGATTTTCTGTACTCATGACTTTTAACAAATTCCATGTTCATTTTTTTCTGTGGTGCTGGGGTTTGAACCCAGGGCCTTGTGTATGCAAGGCAGGCACTCTATCAACTGAGCTATATCCCCAGCCCCCTCCATATGCATTTTAACATATTTAATTACACAATTCATGAATACATCTTTGTTGCAAAATATTCTGCAACCATAGCTTCAAAACACTCTATCTCGGCTACATCACTACCACCTTTCTAAAAAGGTATGTTTCTTTACCTCTCAGGAAATCTGAGCCCTACCCTGCTGGTTTGGACAAATCTAGGGACTGAGGGAAGAACATACCAATAGAGAAGAGGAAAGGGTCAAAGCCCACACTCCCTCCAGAAGGAATCTCAGCCAGCAGCCAGGTGACAATGGGAGTGGTACCAACTGAAAGACAAGAAGGAATGTAGAGGTCACCTCCAGGGTTAGCCTCAGGCTTTCTAGCCAGGTTTCTGACTATGATAGTCCTACCATGTGTGTTCTTGGGATCAGCCTCAAAGGTCAGGGATCGCCTCAAATCTCCTGAGCTTTCCACAGAGGCTCAGCATGGCCCTGAAAGACCCCCTCACCTATACTTTCCAAAACCTAGTCTGGGATGCCGGGCTGTGGGGACAGATCCATGTGGGCCTTCTACCTTCTTTATGGAGCTCCCAGTTGCAGTCCATTTGTCGCTCAGCCTGAGTCCAGTAGCGACTGTCGGTCCAGAGAGCTGCTTTCCTCAGGGTCACCACTGCAACACCTGGGGTAGAACAGAGAAACTTGGAGGTGAGGGTGAAGGCGAAAGTGAGGAGTATGTTTTCAGTGGATGGATATGCAATACAGTGCTGGTTCTGAGATGTCACAAGGGACCTCTTAGAAAGAGTCTGCCTCTGCCTCCTTTGGAAGGAGAGGCAGGAAATGTTAAAGAGAGCTTCAGGGAAAGCTGACAGAAAGAATGTACTGGATCAGGCATCTCCATGTTGAGGATATATATATATATATATATATATATATATATATACACACACACACACACACACACACACACACAGACACAATATCTTTGTTTATTTTTTATGTGGTGCTGAGGATCAAACCTAGTGCTTCACATGTGTGAGGCAAGCGCTTTGCCACTGAGCTATGCACTCTACCACTGAGTGGTAACCCTAGCCCTGTTGAAGATTTCTCCATTGAAAGGGTCATTAAGACTTTTACCAGGAGAAGTAGGATCTGTTTTTGCCAGTCCAAAAGATCTGATCCTGGCCGGATATGGTGGCCCAGGACTATAATCCCAGTGACTCCAGAGGTAAGGCAGGAGGATCACAAGTTTGAGGCTATCCTGGGCAATTTAGTGAGACCCTGTCTCAAAATAAAAAAGAAATCAAAAGGACTGGAGATGGGGGCTGGGATTGTTGCTCAGTGGTAGAGTGCTTGCCTGGCACATGTGAGGCCCTGGGGTCAATCCTTAGCACCACATAAAGAGATAAATAAATAAAGTAAAAAATCCATTGACAACTAAAAAATATTTAAAAACAAAAGGGCTGGAGATGTAGCTCACTGGTAATGCACTCCTGGGTTCAATCTCCAATACCAAATAAATGTATAAATAAGAGAGAAAGAAAAGAGCTCATACTGCATGTAGGTGCTCTCAGTGTCAAGACTTGGTTCCTGATAGGGACACTAAATCAGAGGCTTACTTGAAGATTGATGGGGAAGACAAATCCAGCAAATCTGGCAAAGAGAGTTAGGGCTCATGGTGGGCAAAGGCAAGGCAGCTTGGAGTGCAGGGAAGAAATGTTTGAGGATCAGCAAAGGAAATCTGGATTTCATTTAAGGGGCCAGGATCGGGGATGGGGTGTGTTTTAGAAACTGGGACATCATTAAGGGCTTCTATATTTGTGTCTTATTTGGCCATGTGAAGTGGTATTGTCTGTAAAAAGATTTGCAGAGTACAAGTTTATCCCCAAATGAGTCATCTGAAGGGAAAAGTGGGGCCCTAGTGGCTAGATGTGGAAGTAGTAACTGTCTCAGAAATGGAGTTCAGGGAGTGCTGGGCTGGCATAACTACAGCAGAGGTAATGATTATGGGAAGGAAGCCTGGAGGTCATATGCTGTCTTTCTGCACAGAAATGTGGCCAGTGGACCATGAGATGTGTGCCCTGGAGAACCTGGTGGCTTCAAGGGTGGTGAGGACAGGCAGAAAGGGAGAGAGAGGAGTGGGGAAAAAGAGAGGAAGAGGACTCTGGATAATAGGCCCAGGGGTCCTGGCTCTTGAGGCACTAGCCATTCCAGGTCCCCCTCTTAACACCTCTAGTCTACCAAAAGAAGCAATAAGGGTAGGCAATGGCCGTTACCTGCAGTCCCTGTGAAGCCTGTAATCCACGCACGCCTCTCATCATGTCTGCCAATATACTCACTCTAGGAAATCGACAACACCATCATTAGCCTTTTCCATGGGGTCAGATCCCCATGTGGAAGGCCCCCAACCACATCCCAGTTTTTTTTTTTAATGTATGGTAAACTCCAATCAGTCCCACAAGACTAAGCATACTGTGCACCTCTTCCAGGAAGCCTTCTGTAACTCCCCCAACCTTCTATCTTTCCTTTCTTTGACCAATTTTATATCTCAGAGTCTCAAACCTATTGGCCTAGCATTAGACTCAGGGTTGCACTGGATTGTTTTGCAAGGGAGTTTGTCACTCTGACCAGAAAACAAGTTCTGTGTAGTCCAGGATCATGTCCTTTGGTTCCCCTTTCCAGATATCCCCTCCTCCCTAGTCTAGCTCTACCCTGGGTACATCATAAATAACTTCTGCATATGGCTTTATTGTTGAGTTGGACCTCTGTATCCATGGATTCCACATTTGTAGCTTCAACCAATCACAGGCCAAAAGTATTTGTAAAAATTGTGCCTGTACTGAACATGTAGACTTTTTTCCTTGTCATTACAGTATGACTACCATTTGTATATTTGTATTGTATTAGGCATTATAAATAATTTAGAGATGATTTGAAGTACATGGAAGGATGTGCACAGATTATGTGCAAATACTATGCCTTTTAAGGGATTTGAACATCCACTCATTGGGGTATCTGTGGGGCTCCTGGAACCAATCTCTTGCAGATACTGAGGGATGACTATATCCTGGTGCTCAGAATCCTTGGAAACAAGATATCATTATTCTCATTTTGCAAAAGAGAAAACTCAGGCTCAGAGAAGTTCACATCCTTATCCAAAGTTCTTAGCCTTCCCCAATAGGTGGGAAAACTAATTTAAGCAAGGCTGTTGACACTGAAAGGGCCTAACTTGGCTGATCTTGGGAAGGTGGGAGGGTGGAGGTGGAGCCAGTGGTGGGAAAAAGTAGGGTGGCTAGGCAGGTTTGTTGCTTTGGGAATAGTGGCCCTTGTTCTGACCATCTTGCTTCCTGTGTGTCCTCCCTCACAGCCTATCCACCATATTTGCATGGTCCAGGACTCTGGATCATCTCACTACTCCATTTAGCAGGCTATGGGATGGCCTGGGCTGAAAGGGAGCTTAGATTTCTTCCAGTCCAATTTCCAGCCTCCATTCTAACCTCCTAGGACAGGGATGCCTTAAACATTCTCTCTGGATCTGCCACCTGGGAATTGATCAAAATTCATTTTGAAGTTGTTTATCATTTCACTTCTTGTGGTTAATAGGATTTAGCTATACCTTCCTTCTGATGTAAAAGAATATCTTCTTTCAGTTGCCCTAAAAGTACCGTGCGCAAGCTTTCCACTTCCACCCCTTTGCCTTTCAAATCCATTCTCTGCCTTCATCTTCTGAGTCTTAGTCTCCTGTTTGTGGCCTGTGCTCACAGGCTAAGCCAGGGTAGCTGAGGGGGGAAAACGGAAGAGGAACAGTCCCTTACCATGTGGGCATCTGTGTCTGGGATGATGTAGGCAGAGAGATTCCAGGCCTGTATCTTCTGGCGGAGGGCTGTCAGCCGCACTGTAGTATTGACTGCAGTAACTGGAAGGTGCTAACAGGAAGACATCCAAACACATACAGACACAGGCATGCACTGCTTAGAGAAAATGATGACTCCCTCCACCCTGCCACCTCCAGAGGAGTCACAAGCCTCTCCTGAGGCTGGGGTTGGGGGTGGTTAGGCTGACCTGGCCTGGGGAGGGGTGGGGTAGCAGTTAATTTAATAGTTAGAGTAGATTAAGATGCCTGGGCTGAGAGAAGATGGAGGTGTTTTAGGAACAGAAGGACCCCTTGTGACAGTAATGGGACCTGAGTCTAGGATAGGGTATTGAATGAGAACAGAGGGACCTGAGCTCTGGTCCTGAGCCAGGATGCCAGGACAGTGCCTCTTTGGATACCTTGGGGTAGAGTAGCCAGATTTAGCCAATGATGTCCACCCAGTCACATTTGACTTTCAAATCAACAATGAATAATGTTTTAATATAAGTATGTGGCATGTACTATTTGGAGCATACTTATACTAAAATATTATTTGTTATCTGAATTTCAAACGTAACTCAGTGTCCTGTATCTTATTTTACAATGCTACCTTGTGGCTTTTTCAACTTGTCACCCACTGGTCCCAAATGGCAAAGGATAGTGAATGAGTACCCCCAGCAGTTCCAGATATTGCCCAGAAAGATCCACTCCAAGTCAGACATATCCTTAAAGCCCAGTTTATCTATCCAATGAAAAATCATGTTTTTTTTTTTTGCTTATTTTGTTTTGCTTTCTACCCCAAACATATCCATGTTTGATTTAATATAAAAGTAATGTGGTTTGCCCCGCCTGTTTGTCTGCCCTAGTGGTTCTATAAAGTTGATACTGCATGCAGATGTTCTAAGTTTATTTTGTGGCTTAGGGTACTATGCACTTGTTCACCTCTTCACACCTTTGGCCCACCCCTGCCTGGAGAAGATCTTTAGCCCAACTCTGGTCATGCAAAGAACCATTCTAGTCCCCAGCTAGGAAGCTGACAACCTGATTTCCTTTGGCTAGGATCTGCTGGGCCTTCTGTTCTTCACACCCTAGGTCTCATTCTCTTTGCCTTTTCGTTCCGTTGGCTCTTCTAGTCTCCTGACTTCCTCCCTCCTCCCTTCTCTGCTACTCTCTTCTCTGTTCTAGAATGTTTTCTTATTTCCCATCCTCCTCTTTGCCTCTGCCTATCCTCAAAGGCCAGCTAGAGTCTCTCTCCCTTCCTTCTTTCCTCCCTCCCTCCTCCTTCCCCCTGGGGGTTTCCCAGGGTCAGGCCAGGGCAGAAATAGGGCAGAAATAGAGAACACACTATGGAAATGAGTGGGGGGGAGAGGAAGGGCACCACACGGGTCGGAGGCTGTATTGGAAACCTGAGACCCTACTTCCAGTCCTGATGGATGTTAATAAAAAACAGGGGCCCCGGGGTTGGGAAATCAGGAAAAAGCCTGTAGGACAGGAAGAAGCTCGAAATTGAGCCCATGGGGAAAGGTGAGGACAACAAGGCTGGAGGTGTAGGGCGGAGCCACCTGCGGGGCGGGGCTGCGTGTAGGTGGAGCCAAGTCCTTACCGGAGGGCTAGTAGAACAGTTTCTCACATCCTCTCTTGCAAGGTCTACTGGTGTTGGGTGGCTCCAGACATAAGCTAGAAACCAGGAGAAAAACCCGAGGTCATTTGGGGACCAGAGAGTTCTCAGAAAGGACAGGGACACCCTCTCTCAGCCCTGTTTTCCGCCCCAATCCTCCCTCCTTTGAAGCCCACCATGCTGGCTGTCTCTACTTGAAGATAATAACAATCATGTTTCATGGGAAATCAGACTGAATTGGATGGCACCCCGGGTCACAATCAAAGAAACTAGTTTCATCAACAAGTGATTGCCCCTTTGGATGGATTTTAGTACTCATTACATCAATTTTTTCTTCTAACCTAATTGAGTCTTTTCAGGGCCTATTGAAGTGGAAAAGTTGTGTGTAAATTAAATTTTGTAATCAAATTTTCTTTGAAATGCTCTAGAGGATCTCTCTAAATAATCATCCCCATCTTTATTCTAGCCTTTTATAAATCTAGTTTTATATATTAGGTTTACTTAAATTCAAGACCCACTTGTACTATTTCTTACAACCTGAATCTCTGCTTATCATTTTAGCCTTATTTTAAATATATAAGACAGCAATCCCATTCCAAAATCAGAACCTCCTGGGGAAAGATGGATTAGTATTTTAAAGAGTTCCATCTATGTGCCAATACTGAATTTATCGATTTATCTATTGAAGTCATGTGCCACACAACAACCTTATGGTCAATAAATAGCTCAAAAGATTTTATTGTTTGATGATGTCATAGCCATCTTAATTTGTGTAAGTATATTCCATGATGTTTCCAGAACTACAAAATTGGCTAATAGCATATTTCTCAGAACATGTCCCCATTGTTAAGCAACCCATGACTGTATCTTATTTGATACTTGCAACAACCCTGTGAGGTGGGTATTATTATTCATTTTCTACAGAGGATGAAGCCAAGGCCCAGGTAAGTTTGGAAAGTTGACCAAGTTTTGCTATACTGAGTCAGTGGTTGCTTGGGGATTTGAACCTAGGATATCTGAATACAAAACAGGGGGTGGGGCTGGGGAGGTAGCTCAGTGGTAGAGTGTTTGCTTAGCACGTGTCAGGCCCTTGGTTCAATACTCAGCATTGCACTCCCCCCCAAAGTGGGGGTGCCCTTTCTATCCTCCCACTCTGCCAATCATGGAGGGTGGGCCTGGAATGTGGGGGTCCATAGAAGGGACAGAGTGTATGGAGATGTAGTTTACAATTTGGGCTGTGTCCCAAATTTGATGTGACCCTAGGAGAGTGACCCAATATTCATTCCTAAATGTCTACTATAAAACCAGGCACTGGGCTAAGTACTCTCAGGTTCTGGGTCTCTGTAAAAAATGAAGACTGGATTTCAGTTCCTTCCTGTCAGAAAAGTCCAAGACTATCTCTGATAGTCTTTTCCTCCATCCTCTACCTTTACAGAGGATCATGGGGGCCTGAGTATAGGGAGACACTATACTTTTACCTTCTGAGTGGGTTGAACTACAGATGGAAGGGGGTTGGCTAGTGTCTAACATCATGAATGCTCTGCCTGTATGTCTTGGCCTCATAAACTCAAGTGGGAGATGAGATCCATACTGTTCATTTAAGAAAATGAACACTCATTTCATAGGAAGAAATCTCTATTAAAATGGTAGTGCTAAGATGCTAACATAAGAAGCAGGACCATCCAACCCATGTCCCTGTTCTCTGAGGCCAGAAAGAGCAGGCTCTGAAGCCAAATCACTCTATAACCCCTGGCACAGGGCCTGGCACTTGGAGGGGGAGTTCCTTAGGAACTGGATGCTGTATTAATGAGAAGGGTCCTGCTGACAAACAGCAAAGGGAAGGGAGGGGAGGCCAGGGGTGAGGGAGGTGCTGAACTGGACACTTAGTTGAGGACAAACAGGGCATTGTAGGGGTGACCAAGATTCTCTCCTTGAGCAGTTTAGATAGGTCCTCTGAGCCCTTTTCTTGACAAGTCCCAAAGTTTTGGCCTTCTGTGTCAGTCCTGTCCTTTCCTGGCCTGCATTGACCCATCTTAGCAGGAATCCTGCCAATTAAGTTTAGAGAGACCCCCTCCTTGATACCTGATCACCCTCAATATCTGATCAGATTCCTCTTCCTTTGCCCTTGATATCTGTTCGCCCTAGCCTATCTTCAACAAGAAACCTAAGTCAGTTTAGCAAGAATCCCCTTACCCTCAATGATTCTTCTTAGTAACTTTCCATGCACCGACCCCCTCCCTCTGTTTATTGGCTGTAAATTTTCAGTGGTCTCTGTTCTCTGCAGCATTGAGCCACTCCTATCTCCCCTGCTGCAGGGCTACTATTGCAGTAGTCTTGAATAAAGCCTTCCTTACAATCCTAATAAATGCCACAATCATTTTGTCATTAATGGGTGGATGGAAAGGTGCCCAAACAGATTAATTAGGCCCAAGGCACAAGCCCCTGAAGATCACCCTTGAAGGGGCCTCTTCTTGAAGACAGAGAGGGTGACCAAGAAAGAAGAGACAATCAGGGCCCCACCCCTCAATCCAACCCCTTCTGAGCCCAGAGGGGAGAGGCCAGAGCTGCTCTCTAGGAGAGGCCCAGAAGCACATACCACAGAAGAGGATAAGCCAAGGGCAGCAGCCCCAGTGAGCCCAGGCCATGGGGTTTCCAGATGCCGCTGAGTAGATGGAGGGACTGGGGAGAGGGGCAGGTCTGTTTCTCTGGCCTCTTCTTCCGGCCCTTTCCTGGACTGGAACAGACAGGGGTGGGGACTGGCAATGGGAAGGAGGAGTCCAGCTGGTGGATGGAGAGTCCCCCTCTGATCTTTTGTTTCAGAGGGCTCTGGGAGCCACAGTGGAAAGGGGAGACTTGGGCTGCCCCAGATAACCTGTGTTGATTGCTTGTGGCTTGAAGTAGGGTGTAAGCCCGCCCCAGGGCATAGTCCAAAGATCTCTGAGACTGAGGAGCAACAGCTGGTCTCAATCAGCCTTCTTCTCCCAACCCCCTCTTCAGCAGCCCTGCCCTGGCCATTCCAGACTTCTGTCCCCACTCCCTCCAGCAAGCTGATTCCCATTAGTTTCCCCACTCCAGGCTTTGGCTACAGCCTTGCTTTTTGTTTTGGGATGGATATTTGCTCCTCCTTCTGCTCCTCCTCTGAGCTGGCCTGTCCCAGAAAAAAAGCCAGTGTCCTCTCTCTCCATAGTGCCTGGGAAGCCCCAAGGCACCCCTCGGGGAAGTCGGTTGCAACTAGATAGTTACTTTCTGGAGCTGGCATGATTTCCCTCAGGAGAGTCCACTTTGCAAAGATGCCCCCAGCCCTTCCCTTGGGCTCTTATTCAGCAGTTCCATTCAGCAGCACATTCCGGCTCTGCTAAATCCCAGCTGCTTAGGGATTGTTCACACTGTGAGGGAATGAAGGACCAAAGGCATCTTGGTTTGGAGGGATCAGGTGGTGCTACTGAAGAGGAAACAAGACCCAGACAGAGCAGTTTGGGGGCTCTGAGAAGACAAATTTGGTTAAATGGAAATGCCATTTCTGCCATAACTTCTGGAACAGGGATTTGGTTGTCCTGTATGCAGGTCACTCCTAAACAGCACAATTCCCTGTGAAGGTAGTGGAGCAGCTAAGGTCAGCCTTGTCCCTGTACCCAAGCATGTCAGAGACTAGCATGTGGCACCAGTGCCAAGGGCAGCTCCTAGTAAATGCTCTCTAAGATCTCTATCCTCAGGCAAGTTGAGCCCAGAGAGGAATGCTTCAGGGAGAGACAGACCCAGCAGATGGTATTCCCTTCGTCTACAGGGCAAAAAGCGTACTGCCCCCCTCTTTCTTTCTTGTACTGGGAATTGAACTTAGGGGCACTTTAACCACTGAGCCACATCCTCAGTCCTTTTTATTTTTTAAATTTTGAGACAGGGTCTCACAAAGTTGTTTATGGTCTTACTGGATTGCATAGACTGGCCTAGAACTTAATATCCTCCTGCCTCAGCCTCATGAGTTGCTGGGATTACAGGTGTGTACCGCTGCACCTAAAACCATTTCTTTGATTTTAAAAAAATATCTACAACAAATTTAAGGCAGTTTCAATAATCCATTCAAGAGCAAAATAGGCCATTTTGTAGAAGGAAAGGGTGTTGGTAAAGATGGCGCCGGAGTGCTTCTCTTCAGGGAGTTCTCGTGAATAGCGCGAACTTTGAATGGCCGGTGAACCATCACCTCATATCCCTGTGAATGGCGCGAACTTTGAATGGCGCACTTCCAGTCCCTGAAGTGGTGCGAACTCTCGGCCAATAAAAAAGTAACAGCCCACTCCCCCCTGATCCCCCTTACCGCGCGCTGAGCCCATAAATATCAGCACCCTGTTCGGGCTCACTGTCTTGCTCGACCCCCTTCTCTTCTGCCACCGGCCCCTGCGGTCCCGCTAATAAAATCTCGGACAGGTAAATGGTTGTTTTGGCTTGTTGAATTTATGGAGCTTTTCCATCGCTCCTTGCAAAGGGAACCTTCATGAACTCCCTGGTGGGGTAGAGTCAAAATGAACGAGGAAGCTCTATGAACCCTACCTTCGGCCCCAGAGGACAGATCACAGACAAGGACTATGAGAAGAACTCTGTCATTCTGTGACTATTGAAACTCTCGTTGTCTTTTTCTTGTCCCTTCTTTCCTACCCTTAAAGAACTGGTGGTGAAGTTAGTCTCCGAGACCAGAGGACAAGAGAAATGCCCTCTCAAAGGTACTTGCCTCCTCTGTGCCATGTTTAGCCATCCTGGAGGGAAAACATGTAGAGTTGATGGGGTCATATAGAGGAAGGACTCTGAAGACAGCCTTCAATGACATGCACAGTCCTACCACTTCATCAGTGAACCTAGGAACACTGACACAGGAGCCAGACTGCCTGGATTTCAGTCCCGGCTCTGTCACAGACCAGCTGCATGGCTTTCATCTCTGAAACCTCAGTTTCTCTACCTGTGAAGGGATTATAAAAACAATAAATTGTTAAGGCTGTGATGAGATTTAAATGGGTTAATGTTTGTGACGCTCCTAGAACATGCCTGGCAGAGGATAAAAAGTAAATGCTATATGAGTGTTTGTTAATACAAATACATAACTAAAGTGAGTCTTGTCTGTACCTTGTTCTTTCTCTTTGGCCTCCAACACTGCTGAAATAGCAGTTACTGTTATAGCAAAGATCAGCTGGGCCCAAGGGCCCTGAAAGCAAACAAATGGTACAGACACCCCTCCCCCATCTTCTGGACTTTGCCTGGAATGGTCTCCACACAGTACTCAGCCCTCCAGTTCTGTCCCCTGAGTCCTTGCCTTGGCCCTGGTAGTGATGATGACCTCACCTGCCTTTACCCTCAGCTCCTCCCTTATCTCCTTATCTCAAAACCACTATCCGTACTCTCATCAATTTGGGGACTTGAACCCAAGTTGGCAACAGGCCTGAAGTAGAAAAGAATGATTCAGAATAGGGAGGGTGAAAGACCGAGGGTCCTTGTATCAAAGTTGTTTGGAAGACCCATGAATCACTGCAGTCTTACTGTGTCTTGCACAAGTGTTTATTTCACTTTTTGGTCCAAGGTTATCCAAATTCTGAAATTTGAGTAATTGTTTTCTAGGGTTACTGTCTCTATCCTCATTTTTTGTATCCTGAGCCAACCCCAGGCTTGTCACCCAGATCTGTTTTCTGACTTGGGCTTGCCCTTTCTGGGCACCGGTACCTGCCAAACTTCCACCAGAATGCACCAACTTGACTTCCGTGTTCTTCTGCCTGAGGATGACCCATACGTATTCTGAGTCACAGCTCAGCTTACATTCACAATGTATTTGATATATTTGAAGAAGAAAATATAGTTAATGGGACCAGCATGCAAAAACCCTAGCACCAGGGCCATAAGCAGCTCTGCTGTGGGAACCTCTGGGAAAGTAGAACCAGGAGAAAGACCAAGAGGAGGGAGGTAAGGCCCAGCAGGCCAGAGCAGCAGGGGGCATTCTTCAGCATTAGGGGAGCAGTGGGAGCAGTGGTGGGGTGAATGTTGGCAGTAGAGGCACAGAAATGGCACTACAGGCAGTGGTGATGGGGAGCACTGGCAGTCTGGGGACAGACTGGTGGCAACACACCTGAGGGAGCACAGATGGGCAGCTCCAAGCTTGAATAGCCTGTGGCAGTGGGAAAGTCAGATAACCAAATGGGACTCTGGGCACTGCAATGCCCCTACCTCAGGGATACTGAGGGTGAAATGATGAAAGGAGACCTAAGGTATTAACAGTTCTGCAGTTGGGAAAGACTTGTTAGTGCACTTCAGGTCTAACTGCTGATGTGACTTCAGAGGCTGACAGATTGGAAACTTCACCTTGTGAGCACAACATGTGACAGCTGCTTCCAAACCCCTTCATTTCCTCCCTCAAGGTTTCTCAACAATGCTGGGAGGTAAGTGGGGTCCTACCAGCATAAGGAGAGACAGACTTGGACAAGAACGGTGGCTTTGCCCAGGTCTGAGCTGACCTCTTGTCAGAGCTGGGACTCAAACTTAGGTTGGGGTGACTTTGAGGCTCCTGTTGCTTTCATTGGACCTCACTACTACCCCATCTGAAGTTCCTCCCTGGCTTCCATTGCCCTCAGGATAGAATTCAATTTCTGCAGCCCAGGAACCAAAGACTTCCTCCCTGATATATCCCACTACCCATATCTTGTCCACATTCTCTTCATTCATCAAACTCTAGTTCAGAAGTCACCTTGTCCACCAAGTTCTGACCACCTTGAGTTGATGCCTCCATCCCAGGTTCTTCTGTAACATTTTGTTTGAGCATCTACTTTAAACTTCTTACATTAACCCCTGTGCTTTCTTGACTCTTCTACTCTAGGTCACCCATCTCTGAAGACAGGAGCTTGCTCTTATAAATATTTGGATCTACAAAGGCATCTAGGACAGAGCCCAGCAAAAATTGAGATCAACAAAAGTTTGTTGAGTTGACACTAAATCCCAACAATGTGTAGTCCAGCCTGCCATATTGCTCCTGCAAGGAATGTGTTGATTGGGGGCAATTTTCCATCCCTAAAAGGTTGCTGTGGTGTTATTGGGTGTCCATTATATCACACCTGCCCCCTTTTGACAAATAACTACACTGCCTGTGTGTATGTGTGTGTGTGTGTGTGTGTGTGCACATGTGCATTCATGCTCATATATGTATGTGGTCAGAGGGTAGGGGGCAAGTGTTTGTTTCATGGAAGCTGATTTTGGGTGTTATGTCACCCACAGATTCTCCACCCAGACAGCCAAGCAGCAGGGAATGGGGTTGGTCCCCTTAGAACAAGGATTGGCCATCCATTTTCTGTGGTTGGTAGATCCCAGGAGCAGCTCCTGTCCAGCAGCTCCCATGAATCCTCCTCTTCTTCCTTCTTTTTCTCCTTCTCCTCTTTTAAGTTGATGATTATGGTCCAGGAAGTATTTTAGTGAATTTCAGTGGGCCTGGCTGAAGACCTGTGTGGGCCAGTTAGCTTGGTTCACTTCTGTGATCACAGACTGAATCAGATCTTTAGCCCTAGCTGAGTCCTATGCTCAGCGTATGTGTGATACAAACCTGTGTTTTGTCCTCAGGGGTCTTGTACTGCAACAGGACACATGGTTAGAGCACCACTGGGGCTTGCTGAGGTTCCAGTCCATTCTACTCATGTCTCCATTTGATGGTCTTTTGACATTCTCCCAGACATTTCTCCTCTTCAGTAGCCAGATCCCTACTGCTCAGCCATTTTGGGACCCTCTCTCTACCATCTTCTCTCCATCCACACTACCTTTTCTTTCTGTCCCTTGTCCTATCTTTCCTCTAGCATCAGAAAATTGCCTGTTCTTTTCTCTCCACCTGAAATGTTCTACCCCTTCCTTCCTCTCTTGGCCCTATGGGCTCCTCTTCTTTCCAGTCTCACCTCAAGTGTCACTTAGTCTCAAAGATCTCTCTGACCTCCTGGCTAGGTGGACTTCTTCTGGTATTCCCCTTATTGCTTTTCTCACAGTTTCTGTCATCTGCCTCTTAACATTTCCCCAATCTTGGGGATGACCATGACAATAAGCTCATGGTTGCCTCTCTCCCACATGTCTTCCATTATCTTGGGAGACATCAAGTTTCCTGTCAATGACTCATCTAATATCTGAGTTCTCTTGAGTCCAAAGCTCCTCAATTGAAAACCTTCTCCTCTACTCCTCCTTAGCCCTCCACACCCAGAGCAACATCTGAGGCCTCATCATTGCCTGGGATTACTGTCCTCTGTCATACTGAACTTCAACCTCCCATTCCTCCGCTACACCCTCCTGCTCTGGCAACAGACCTTTCTTCCTCACTCTTATTACATCTGACTTTTTGCTTCACCAGATCTTCCTATCCATTATCCTATGCTCTTCCTCTCCACTTATCAGCATCCCCTGGTCTCATTTCCCTAATTTATTCTAAACTACATTAACCATCACCCCAACTTACTAACACACATTTAACTCTCCTATTTCTGTGACCTCCCACTGCATCCATCCTGTCAATCTTTATCTCCAAGTAAAGCATGCAGGGCCTCTGTGTGTATCATTCTTATTAATAGGAGTGTTCTTTCTCTAGAAATAAACATGGTTCACTCCTTCATTTCTTTTAGACTTCTGAAATGCCACCTCTGCAGAGAGACCTTCCCTGATCTCATTGTTTGAACAATGCTTCTGCCACTCCTTATACTCTATTCTGTTTTATTTACTCTTCATATCATTTACCTGGCATTATATTATGTATCTGCTTATTTTTGACCACTGCTATAATCTGGGATCTAGAACACTGTCTGACACTTAGTAGGCACTTGTAAATATTTGTTGAATGAATGAGCAAATCCCAGGGCATTTTAACCATCTGTCTTCTTCATGGTAGAATACATCCCAACTTTGTGGATTGGGATCACTCCAAATTTGCAATGACCAACCTCGGCAGGCCTCTTGATGCTACTTGGCGATCATTTTATTTGTCCTGGGTTGGCTCCATTTCCCATTGCCCTCATTGACAATTCTAGACATTTACCCTTGTCCTCAAAAGCTTTTTCTGCTTGCATTCTATGACTGAGGGATATTTGAGTCATTCCTGACTTTGCATTATACATACAAACACAATAGCAATCTGTGGACAGGTAAGAGGATTTCTCTGGGGTCCATATTAGTGGGAAATTATATATTTTTCACTACAATATGTATGTATGTGGTCAGAGGGCAGGGGGCAAGTGTTTGTATCATGGAAGCTGAATGCCTTACATGCCAAATTGCCTTATAAGAAACCATTTCACACCCCTACCAATAACAGGGGGAAATTAGGCTGTTTTCCACAGCCTCACCAATACTGGATATCATCAATGTTTTAAAATTTTATCAATCTGATGGGTGAAAATTTGTCTCTTGCTTTTTCATTTGTGTTTATTCTATTGCTAGTTTAGATTGTGTGTGTGTGTGTGTGTGTGTGTGAGTGTGTGAGTGTGTGAGTGTGTTTGCTGTTTGTTTTTGAGATGAGATCTCACTAACTTACTGAAGTTGGCCTTGAAATTGTGATCCTCCTGCCTCAGCCTCCCAAATAGCTGGGATTATAAATACATGCCACTGTGCCTTGTCTGAGTATGTTTTTACATATTTTATTTGCCTTTTATTTTTCTTCATTGTTGAGTACCTATTCCTTTCCTTAGCCCATTTTCCTAGTAGTTTATTTGCCTTTTCTTTATTGACTTAAAAAGGAGATCTTTATATATTTTGTATATTCCTCATTTTTCTCCACATTTTTATTGGTGCATTGTAGTTGTACATAATGGTTGGATTCATTATTATATACTAGTATATGCACACAATACAATGATATAATTTGGCCAATATCCCAGTACTCCCCCCTTCTCCCCTCCTCCCACCCCCCTTGTCTTCTTCCTTTACCTACTTGATGTGTTACAAACGTTTATACACCACAAGCATTTTTATCCTTTTTAACTTTGTCTGTTTTTAATTTTAGAGACTTAATTTTTTATGTAGTCCCAAATCTATCAAGATAAAGAACTCAAAAACTTTACACCAAAAATTGCCCCAATTAATAAATGGGCAAATGAATTAAACA
The DNA here is from genome assembly GCF_047511675.1 of Marmota flaviventris. NCBI lineage: Eukaryota > Metazoa > Chordata > Mammalia > Rodentia > Sciuridae > Marmota > Marmota flaviventris. The sequence goes on along the minus strand of NC_092518.1, from coordinate 111,964,567 downwards.
GGCACTTCTCAAAAGAAGATATACAAATGGCTGACAAATACATGAAAAAAATGTTCAATATCCTTAGCATTTAGGGAAATGCAAATCAAAACTACATTGAGATTTCATCTCACACCAGTCAGAATGGCAGTCATAAAGAATACAAATAACAATAAATGTTGGAGGGAATGTGGAGAAAAAGGAACGTTTTTTGCACTCTGGTGGGACTGTAAATTAGTATAACCACTATGGAAATCAGTATAGAGGTTTCTCAAAAGACTAGTCATGGAACTGCTATATGACCCAGCTATACCACTCCTCACTATTTATTCTGAAGAATTAGTCTTACTACAGTGATACATGCATACCCATGTTTATAGCAGCACAATTTGCAATAATCAAACTATGGAATCAGCTTTAGGTATTCATTATGGATAAATGTATAAAAATGTGATATATATACACAATGGAGTCAAATTCAGTCATAAAGAAAAATGAATTTATGTAATTTGCAGGGAAATAGATAGAACTTGAGACCATTATGTTAAGTGAAATAAGCCAAACTCAGAAGGTTATGGTTCATATATTTTCTCTCATATGTGGAAGCTAGAAAGGAAAAAAAGAAAAAAGTTGTGGCAGGGAATATCAAATAATAACAACATATTGCCAGGGGGCAAATTTGTGACATATGCAGTCAAGGGGAGAAATAAAGAATGTCCACGTGCAAAAAGAAAAAAAAGGTAGAAAGGAGATCAACAGAATGGAGGAAAGGGACCATGGGGGAGGAAGGAGGGAAGAGAAAGAGGAAATACAGGGGAATGATATTGCCCAAAATATATTCTTATATTGTGTGCGTATGAAGAGCTATCAACAAATTCCACCATTATATACCACTTATAGTGTTATACACCAATAAAAATGTGGGGAAAAAAAGAAGTAAGAAATCAAATAAAGAAAACATCTCTGTTATGATTGGAATTGAGATTGCTTTAGATGTTTAGATGGGTCTGGAGAAAATGTCTACCTTTATAAAACTGATATTTTGTTTTATTTTTTAAAATCCTGGAACATACTAGTTCTTTTCACTGATTCAGGTATTTTATGTCTTTCTGCGAAGTTTTGCATACTTTTCTGCACCCTCTGTGGTCTGGTGTTACCCTAGCTACTCTACTAAAGGTGCTCTTGCTAACATCACCAATGACATTTGTGGTACTCTCTCATTGGTGTGTGTGGTGGGTCTGTGTCCACTCCTCTTGAAACTAGGCAGGGTTTTTGTAACTGTTTTGATAAATAGCAGATATTTAAAGTGATTTTCCACTTATTTAGGTCTTACTTAACTTCTATAAACAATGTTTATAGTTTTCAGTATATAAGCCTTCCCCTGCCTTAATTAAATTTATTGGTAGATACTTTATCATTTTACATGCTATTTTAAGTAGAATTATTTCTTAATTTCTTTTTGGATTGCTCATTGCTTGTGCATAGAAACACGTCTAAATTGGTTTGGGTTGCTATAACAAATTACCAAAAACAGAGTGACTTAAAAAACAAATTTTATTTCTCACATTTCTGGAGGCTGGGAAGTCCATGATCCAGGTGTGAAAAGATTCAGTGTTTGGTGAGGAGGGTACTCCTTCCTGGTTTATAGATGAAAGTCTTTTTCTGATGTCCTGACATGGAGGGGGACATGGTGTGTGAGAGAGAGCTTGAACTCATGTCTCTTCTTAAAAGGGTACTAATTTCATTATAAGGGCTCCACTCTTATGACCTTATCTAACCCTAATTACCTCCCAGAGGTTCATCTCCAAATACCATCACACAGGAGATTAGAGTTTCAACATATAAATTTTTAGGGACACAATATTCAATCCATAGCACATGTGATCCTTAGTCCAGAAACCTTAAGCTGCCATGGAAATGCACCAAGTACCCTGAGACTTCCAGGCTCTGAGGAAGCTTAAAATAGCCCCTGAGATACCCCGAGATATCTCAGGCTTGGAGATATCTTGAAACTATGGGAAGACAGATAGAAATGCAGATCCAGCATCCAGCTACTTTGGCCACCTCCCCCAGTCATGTTCCTGCTCGAAGTACTTTCTGAGTGAAACCATATAAGAGACTCTGAGCCAGAGAGCTCAGTTTCCCCAATTCCCAATCCATATAAACCATGAGAGGTAATAAGATAATACAATATTTTTTGTTATTTAAATCATTAAATTCTCCTTACACAGAAATAAATAACCAGAATAATTTTCTAATTACAAATTCTAAGGATCATTTTAATGATATTGACTTCTCTGTGGTAGTTAACCTAGTAGAACTATTTATTCCCTTCTTTAAACTCTCCCCTTTTTTGACTTCCTTCATGATTGTTCTTATATCCGTGGCTGCTTCTTCTTAGTCCTTTTTCTATACGCCCTTTATTCTATGTTCCCCTTAAATGTTCACATTCCTGACTCAGCCCCTTTTTGATAAATTACACTCTCCCTGGAAAATCTCACCTATCTCTAAGTTGACATCTATGAGGTGATTCATGAAACCAACTGCCTACTGATAATTTCTACCTGCATGTCACTCAGCATGTCCAAAATAGATCTCTTCCTTCCCCCCACACTCCAACATGTCCCTATCCACCCAGTTGCTCAAGTCAGTCTTGAGGGCAATTTCAGATCCCTCTTTCTTCCCTGCCTTCACATTCAGTCACCATGTCTTGTCAAACTTACCTCCTAAATACATCTAAAGATCATCACTTCAGCTTTTTGTCCTGGACTATGGCCACAGACACCGTATTTGCTTCTACTCTTTCCCTCCAATGTATACTCCACACCATTATCAATGGTTAAAAATATAGGCATTGGTGTTAGATGATAGATAGATCTGTTTGTCCCAGCTCTGCCCTTCACTGGCTCTCTGAACTTGGGCATGGCATTTCCCTTGCTGAGTGTCAGTTTCTTCATCTGTGAAATGGTGATAATAATTTACCTATTTGCAAAGTTCGTGCCAGGAATCAGATAATGCACTTGCAGCATTTAGCACAATGCCAGACACCAGTAAACATTTAATAAACAATTGTGGAATGTTTAAAAGAGGACTTGGATGAAAAGCTCATGGACCATACCACATATAGCCTGGCTGGGCCAGGAATGATTAGGAAAGGTTACATTCAAGAAGACTAGGGGAGAGCATGGATATTAAAGACAACATATAGGATGTATTACTGAGATCAGAGTAGCAACTAGGGCCTGGAAAAACTGATAGATAGGTAGTTGGAAGTTAAGGTTACTGGGCCCAACTGGAGCCAGCACATCTGGAGCCAGACAGCAGAGGGCAGCAGAGGTTGCTATGATTATAGTTCTCTGGGTGGAAGTGGGGAGTGGGGAAGAGAAACGCAAAGGAAGAACTTGGGGGTCATAATTGCAAGTAGAGGGTTGGCTAGGAGAGCTGTCCAGAGGATAGTAGTACTTTCAGGTTCACTGTCCATTACAGCCTGGGATGATGATGATTTAGGAAGTAGGGTGTCTTGGGAGTGAGGGAGGGGGCTAGAGTTTAGAGGTGGAAGCTAAGTGGGTCGGCTAGTTTGTGAAGCACACTAAGGAAAATGCATCTATCCTGGTTGTGTGTCTATTAGTGCTTTCTTTCTTTTATAGGAATCTCAATGGTATTTCTAAGGACAGAGTTATCAACTGGGGACCCCGAACGGTAGACATGCTTTTATTTGTGGTAGCTTCTAAGTTTATAATACAGGTAGGGACCACATCCCAAGGTGTGGTCTAAAAAGGCCTCAGAATCACGAGGAAACCAAGGCCCAGAGAGGGGAAGTAGCTTGCCTGAGGTCATATAGTTAGGATTAAGAGTGAAAGTTAACACATACTGAGAACTTACAAGTGTTGCTGAACACATTCTTTGCATTACTCCAGTTAATCCTTAAAATAAATTCCTGAGCTTAGTGAGACTGTCTCAAAAAAAAAAAAAAAAATGGATGTAGCTCAGTGGTAGAGTGCCCCTGGGCTCAATCCCTAGTACCATACACACAAAAAATTCAGATGTTATATTTTATAAATGAGGACACTGAAGCTCAGAAAGGCTAAATTATTTGCCCAAGGCCACACAGTGAGTGTTGTTTCCAGGATGTAAACCCCAGGTAGCCTGAGCATGGGGCCTGAGCTCTTAACCACATTTTATTCTTTGCCTAGGTCAAGGGTTAGAATTCTGTACTCCCAAATCCAGGCTTTTAACATTACTCTATATTGGAGTGGAATCCAATTTTAGTAAATCAAATCTTAGTCTCAAATTAAGTGTAATAGAAAGGCAGTTTGCTACTTTAAGTGGCTCTTCAGTTAATCCTTTTGTGAGATAAATACTACCATTTTTCTTCTCCTTCCATCTTCAGTTTATCTGCTTTGGATGTTCCTAAATTGTGTGAACTGTTCAGGGGATATATGGTTGGTATGCTTCCTACAGAGAATTACCACTGGTACATGTTTTTCTTTAGGTGGCTTCCTTACCATCCAGCTCTGGCACTCCCTGGGACTGCCTTCCTACACTAGATTGTCAGTATAGGTCTAGGGACAGAGAAAGTCAGTTATAGTGACAAGATTCTTTTAGACAATACTCTATTTTGCTTTCTGTGTAATATTGCTTTTTGATAAGCAACCATTCTTATTTTTATTCAGTATCTGTCTACATGGAGGCCTTCATTCATTCATTTGTGAAACTCTTGTTGAGTGCCAAACATTATGCTAGTTCCTAGGGGAGTGTGCAATTATGAATCAGGTATGCATGGTCTCTGCCCTTGTGAGGTTTCACATCTGGAAGGAAAGCATGATGAATTATTCCCCATCATTTGCCTCTGACTGGAATTGAGAGTTAGCCATCTTATTCATACCCATCACCTTAACTTGAGCTCTTGCCATTCATCTCTTCCTTGGGTCACTGCAGCTGGTCTGACAGGCTCTGCTTCCTCTTCCCAACCCCCACCCCAGCCTGCACAGAGCAGACAGCAACAGACAGACCCCACCTTTGAAAACATCCCTTCTGACATGTCACATCCTTCCCCTGCTTAACCTGCTCAAAATCCTTCAGTAACTCCCCATTTCCTGTCAAATGGAGTCCAAATTCCTTCACCATCTGGCCAGATTCAAGCAAATCTGTGAGCTGATCCTGCCCTCTCCTCCCCTCTCTACACCTATTTCCTACCTGTCACTGTGCTCCATCCAGTAGAAGAGGTCTACATACTGTCCGCATACAATGATGGTGCATTCCTTACCTTAGTTCTGCTTCAAACTCGACCTGGCCTTCGGAAGCTCCAACTATAGTACCACCTGCTGTAGGACTGCTCCCTCCTCTGCTCTCCCTTCTCTGTGATCCTGGGCTCAAGGCCTGGCTGGTCTGAGAATCAATAAGATGCTCTCATGGGCAAATGCTTTGCATTTTATAACAGGAGGCTGTCTTCATATCTGCTCTATGGTTTACAGATATCATCTCATTGAATCCTCATAACACTCTATGAAATAGATCATATGTACTAGGCCCATCATTCAGATGAGGAAACAGGCTCAGAGAAGTGAGGTGTCTGGCCCTAGCTCACACTCATAGAGAGGCCCATCTGGGGAGCCTGTGCTCTCTCAGGAGGTAGTTCATTAGACTGATGATTTGAACCCCAGCTCTGCCTCTTTTTATCAACCTGTAGTGTCACTCTAGATGGCCTTTAAGTTATTTTTAAAATAAGAAATGTATTTTTTGTTGTTGTTTTAAAGTCTTTTGTACTTGATTTTAAAAAATATTCTATTGATGTTTTCCTGGTCCTAATTCTGTTTCTATTTTGTCATTGTTTTGTGGTTGTAAACTACCTCAGAGTCTTTGGGAAACAAGGAAAGGGTAATGAAGCATATGCAAATAAAACATGCTCCTCTTGTTTCCAATCACAGTGCCCAGGAGAGAAGAGGACACCAGTGCTGGACAAGCATAGTCAACCCTATGCTCTTGTGAGGCCTTGAAGAAAAAGCAATACAAATCAGAATCCAAAGGTCAGTTCCTTTTGTGAAATAAAATGGCACAGAGTCTGTGCCAGGTCCTCTATCCATTATGCCAAACTGTGGCATGGACTTGATTTCCTTCCATGGCTTTATTTTTATTTATCAGGGGCTATCAGGTGGTAAGGATGATTCATGCTTTACTTACTCTTCTTGTTTATTTCCTTTCCTCGACCTTCAGATATTTTCCTCTTAATGTTTGTTCCGGGTTTTGACAAAGCACTGAGGTACTTGACTTGCACTGGTAGCTTTTTTTCCTAATGTCTTCTTAGGGAAAAAAATGAAAGGAAGTGACAGTATTCCCAAACCATCTTTTATTTCATCAGTGGATGGATTGCACCTGCTACTCTTAAGGTCACTCTCTAATTGTTTCCTTTTACAGTAAAACCTCATTAGAAGACAATCCATGAGTACCAAATGTGGATGATTTGGGTTCTACCACAACTCAGTTTGCTCACTATTAGCAAATAAATGGATTGGATAAATGGAGTGTGAGTATTGGGATTCCAAGCTTCAAGGCAACAAACTTTATCATTCCTTGGGCAGGGTCATTTGCATACCAATGATTGATGCTGCAGATTCTTTCCATTTCATTAAGACAAGTCTCCTAAGACCTTGATTAGGCTACCATTTGTTAGCCTACTTGGAATCACTGTGAATTATTCAAAGCAATAAAGCTTCATTTCTTTATAAGTAACCTATAATACAGATGGTTCACTAATTTGAAAGGCTACCTCCAATTAGTTTGAGTAAGTGAGGTTAGACTGCATTCAATAGCAATTTATTGATTTCTTTCATCAGACAAATCACTCTCCCTAGGCAAGAATTCTTCTTAATAGCCTCTGTACTTCAGGCAGGCTGGAACAGTGGGCTCTCCTTTGCAACAAAGATATGGGGTCCACTCACCTGGCTTTGAATTGGAACCTTAGTCATAGGGATTCCTTTGTACTGATGCTCATGGTTTTGTCCTTTGTGGCTAAAAAACATGAGCTGAAGTTTAAGGTCAATATATGGCTGGGATGGAGGAGTGGTTGTGTGTGGTGATGGTCAAGTTGCTGTCTAGGTTTGAATTTCCTCATTCTGCAATTATATACTCAGCCTTTGAGTGAGATGAAGGGCAGCTAGGTACCGGGTTCATTCTATGAATAGGGCTCAGGAACATTCTAGGCTAGAGGTAGAATTGGTCAGTTAACAGCACTAGAGACTGTGGATGAAGAAGTAAGCAAAAGGGGTCTTCCTTTCTAATCCTGACTGCATGCTTATAGGTAGTCCTATATTCTACCATACTGAGCTTAAGACACAAGACCTCAGTGGAAACTAGAAGAAACTGGTATTATAGGACAAAGACAATTAGGAAGATGAGGGAAAATACATGTATATTTCTTGCCCAGTATGTCAGCCTTTTTTATATAGAAGGCAAGAGGAAGCTGGTGCAAGGGCACACACCTGTAATCCTAGCTACTCAGGAGACTGGGGCAGGAGGATTACAAGTTTCAGACCAGCCTTAGCAGTTTAGTGAGACTCTGTCTCAAAATAAAATAAAAAGGGCTGGGGATGTAATTCAGTAGTGGAGTATCTACTTAGCATGCACAAGATCCTGGGTTCCATTCCCAGTACTGGGGGAAAAATACAGCAAGAGGGAGAGGCTCATTCGCACAGCCACTAGTGTAGCAAGGAATTATCAATATAAATATTTGAAATGAATGCCTTTCTTTGCTGTGAATTTCTCAGGGATCCTGGCTATGGAATGTTCTTGGGATGTATTTCAGGCAAGCCGTCTATTTTCTGCTTCTACTAAGGGTGGAGAAGAAAAGAGATGGGCTGGGCCACCTTGGGCATGCTTGAATTATGAAATGACAATAGAATTCCTGCTTCAAATGCTAGGGAAATGGGTTTCTCTGATCTCCTGGGAGGAATTGTAATTACCAAGTTTTGAAAAGCCTAGGGAATGTGTAACTGAGGGCTGCTTTTCATTTGGGACAGGAAGAGACAGACACGGAGGGTGAGACTGATAAGTGAAAGGGCGTGAAGCACCATTTCCCCCTGCAGGATGCTGGAGCTGGTCTGTAGAAGATGCAGCAAGAGGTGGTGGTGGTGATGGGGGAATCCATCCTACCTGACCTAAATGCTCACAACTATGTTATGTGAGCTCATTATCTATCATCTTCACTGTACAACTCAGGAAACCAAGTAACAGAAAGATGCAGAGGTTGCATGGCTGGTGAGTTGTTGATCTGTCATTTGAACTCCAGAGCCTCTGTGAGTTATGGTTATTGAGAAGATCAAATCCATCTGGAACAGCAGACAGATAAGGAGAAGAGGGAGGTAGAGGGTGTTATGGTACCATGACACACCTCAAGTACCCTGAGGTGGCCTCAAAGCCAAGAAGTAGCCCAGTGTAATAGTTAAGAGTGCACACTGGGAATCCAACCATAAACCAATGGTCTAAGCCATCAGCAGTCTGTGTTCAAATCCCAGATCTTCCACTTGCTGGCCATGTGACTTTGGGCAAGTTACTTGGTGTCTCCATGCTTCAGCTTCTTCATTTGTCCAAGGAGATATAGGGATATTAATAGCACCTACTTCACAGGGGTACTGTGAAGATTGGATGAATTGATACAGGAAAGTGCTTTGCCCATGCCTGACATGCAGTGAGGACTCCTTAGCTACCTAACACTTAGCACAGCAATGAAATACACAAGCATTGGGTCTGTGGTTGGCTGGGAGCTCTGTGAGCCTCAGTTCCTTCCTACAACCTACTTTAGGGTCAATGTGAGACCCAAGTAAAGCAATGTATGAAGAGAAGAGCACTCAATGAGTACTAGATTCCCAGCAGCTGTTTTGCATTATTACATCAGCCTGAGGATGACTAACCCAAGGAGAGCGTCCATATTCTCCTGTTGGCCTAGGATCTGTGAGTTCAAACATTTCATCAAATGAATTTGTGGCAAAGGATGGAGAAAACCTGTTGCTCTGTAAGGAATTCTGCTTTAAATCTAATGACCTTCCATCTTACTGATAGACTGTGAAAAGGGGAAGGGCTATGGCCTCAGAAGCTACTGGGCTCAGATCTAGAGCTTCAGTCTCAGTCTTGCAAGGTGTAGGTAGAGCCAATGGTAAGAACTGATCCTCCAGAGCCAGATCTTTCTGGGTTCAAATCTCAGCTCTATCACATATTGTATGATCTTAGGCAAGTCACTTTACCTTTCTGCCTCAGGTTCTCCTCCTGGAAAATGGGGAGAATATTTGTACCTTCGTCATGGAGCTGTTATAGGGATTAACTACAGAGACATATGTAGAGAACTAAGAGCAGTGCCTGGCATGTAGTCTGATATTTGTTGATTTCTTTCTGGAGAAACTAGGGAAATGAGTGAGAAATGAAGGAAGGCTGTGGCTAGCAATCCTCTCCACCCTCTCCCCTTCCTCACCCGCTGGAAGATGCTCCTGTTCAAATGGGAAATTGAAGCCAAAATAGCACAATAAAGGAAAGGAAGCGCTCCGGGAGCAGATGGGCTCCCACTTGCAGTCCTGAGGAATGTGCTGACTCTTCAGGAACAGGACTTTGGCAGTCACTTAACACAATCACGAAGCCAAGGGAAATGATCAAGTCTGTCACCAGGGTCAGTGCCAATTTGTTTAAGAAAGTGGTGAGGCTGAAAAGGAGTATGTGGGGAATGAGGGGCCCTGAACATTCCTGGAGCCAGTTTGCAAAATCTCCTGGGCAGCAATCCCAGGTGAACGTGCTGGAGACCTACCCTCTCCACATGCCCTTCCAGAGTTCCAAAGTAAGCAGCCTTAACCTCCATGGGGGGGCTGGTAGTTCACATGGGCTTGGTCAATTTGAGGCTCATATGCTTCCTTTATTCTATTCCATGAACTTGTATTGAGTGCCCATTCTGTGCCAGGCACTGGGCCAGGTCCCAAAGGGGATTCTGGGAAGGATGATACAGGTAAGGTTCTTGTCCTGGAAGATCTCATAGAGGAATGAGGCTTACTGCCTACACATGGGAAAAACATCTGAGAAACACTGAGGGGTCAGGGACGAACAGTTACCCGCTTCCAAGGGAGTTTATCTGGAAAAAAAGAGAATGTCTGGAAAGGATAATGCTTAACATTAGCGGGGGTGTTATTTCCTGGGGGGTGTAGGGGGGGCATGGCAGACTGTAAACTCATTATAGGAAAGACTTCTGCCTCTGTCAATTCCTTGACCAGTAGCTTTACACGTAAAGAGACTTATAGGCAAGACATTTAGAATTAGATCCTGCCAGATTTGATTGCATGCCTACTATGTGCCATACACAATGCCAGATACTCGCCCATGCTTTAATATCTTAGAAAATCTAGCTGAGGTGGATTTCATCTAAATGATGATGTTAGGCATGAATATAGAAAGGCCTATGGTTATAATATAACTCAGTGGTTCTCAAAATGGGGCCTCTGGACCAGCATTATCAGTTTCACCTTGGAATGTGTTAGAAATGGAAATTATCAGTCCCATCCCATAGACACTGAATCAGAAACATAAGGGTTGTGTCCAACCATCTGTTTTAATAGCACACCAGGTGATATTGATGTATGTGCAAATTTGAAGCACCACTTTTCTAACCTAGTGATCTTTAGAAGAGGCTCTGGGGTGCCATGGAGGCTCTGGGGGAGAGCAGCTTTGTTTTCATCTGCCTTAGATGTTGAGCTGCCACTTCACATTTTGTTTTAAAAAACAATAAAAAATGTTTGAAAACCATGACTCTAGTCTAACCAACCACCTTCTCTACTCTTCTCACTGTGCCTCATCATCTGTACACATGGGGAATACCAAGGCCCTGAGAGGGAAGTCTCTGGGATGAAGGGATGGGTCAATCACCCAGGCCTCCTTATGTCTAGCCCAGTGCTTTGAGGCATTTCATGAGAGAGGAAACAGGAAGCAAACCTGTGAACTATCCTCAAAGATCCTGGGCCTGTCTGCTTCTGTTTCTTGTCATGGCCGGAAAGGCCAGAGTCTTCTCATGTTCTCGGAGGAAGCCCTTCCGCTTCCTCTTTCCTTCTGTATCCCAGGGCTTGTAGCCCCAAGCCAACACCCAACCAGCCACTCTACCCCGCAGCCCTCATCTCAAGGTGGAACCTCAGGGAGTATCTATCTGAACTTCCAGCCTCTCTCTCCATTCCTCAGTCAGAGTTCTCAGGCCTATCTGATGTCTGAGATTTTGTTCACACCAATCCAAGCAATGCTCTGTTATTATCCTTACACTATGATCTACAGTCAGTGAAATCCTCTACTGATGGGTCACTGCATCTTGTAACATGTCTCTCCATCCCCAGCCTTTAACACTACTGGACTTATTGCCCAGCTGCAGTCAAGGCTCAAAGACCTAGCTGGAAGGGCTTTACCACTGCTGCCTATGCCCTTTCAGATGTCAGGCATCACCTCTGACTGCAGACTTGAGCCTCTGCCAATCTCTGATGGCTATCTTCACCAGGGCAAGAACACTTACTCCAGCCATGTCTATGGTGAGGGGAGAATACAGTGACTCCTCTAGGTGCCAACTAAGGACACCACTAAGGCTGGGCAGGAGCCTACGTGAACACAGTCAAGGCTACTGCATTGTGGTGTGTGAGTCAGCTGCTTGGCTCTTCCCTTCTGTGTGTGTGTGTGTGTGTGTGTGTGTGAGAGAGAGAGAGAGAGAGAGAGAGATGGGGGAAGTAGATTCTGGAGGAATAAGAGACTAAAAAGAGATTGGAAACATGACCACTAAAAGACTAACTTTTGCAGGCCATGTCAGCTCATCCCCCAATCTCCCTATCAAAAGAGCATTTGAAACCTAGCCTGGCCCAAACTTGTCCCACCTCTTAGCCTCTGTGGACAGGCTTATAGCAGGAATTTCACAGTTGATGTGAAGCTGGCAGTGTGGAAGAGATAGCAAAAGGGCTCAGGAATCAGATGGATGCACATTCAGATGTAAACAAAGGGCTTACTGTATTCTCAGCTCTAAAAAGGAGATGGTATTATTAGGTTGAGCCACATGAAAATGCTATTTTGTAGATCAAAAAATTGAATACTGCTGGTTTCATACAATTCCACCCAATAGTATTTTCCTCTCAGGGTCACTGTGCAGATCAAGTGAATTAATACATAAAAATGTTTATACCAGCTACTGACATACAGTAAGTGCCCAATAAAGAATAGTGATGACAGCCAGACATGGTGGTACATGCCTATAATTGCAATGGCTTGGGAGGCTGAGGCAGGAGGATCATAGCCAGCTCATAGCCAGCCTCAGAAATTTAGCAAGACCCTAAGCAACTCAGTGAGACCATGTCTCTAAATAAAATATTTTAAAAAGGGTCAGTGATGTGGCTCAGTGGTTTAGTGCCTCTGGGTTAAATCCCTGGTACCAAAAAAAAAAAAAAAAAGTGATCATCATGGTGATAACAATGGGTATACAACACCTAATACTGGCCACAGAATAAGCCCTGACTCAGGCCATCTCACAAATCCAAGTTCTGAATACAATGAAATACACATTTAACAATCTGTGGTGTTAAAATGAACCCCTGATCAATACTCCTCCTCTTGGGGCTATTCTACTCTTAAGATTTTTTTTTTTTTTTTTTTTTTTTTTTTGCTTGTGTGTGCTTATCAGTCACTCTTTGGGTTGAAACCATTCTACAGTGAAGGCTCCCATGATTATCTCAATAGATGCAGAAAAAGCATGTGACAAAATACAGCATCCATTCATGTTCAAAACACTAGAAAAACGGGGGATAGTAGGAACATAACTCAACATTGTAAAAGCTATCTATGCTAAGCCCCAAGCCAACATCATTCTAAATGGAGAAAAACCAAAAGCATTCCCTCTAAAAACTGGAACAAGACAAGGATGCCCACTTTCACTACTTCTATTCAACATAGTCCTTGAAACTCTAACCAAAGAAATTAGGCAAAAGAATGAAATAAAAGGGATACAAATAGGAAAAGAAGAACTCAAATTATCTCTGATGATGGTATGATCCAATATTTTTAAGGCCCAAAAGACTCCACCAGAAAACTTCTAGAATTTATAAATGAATTCAGCAAAGTAGAAGAATACAAAATTAACACCCATAAATCAATTGTGTTTCTATATACCAATAATGAACCAGCTGAAAGAGAAATTAAGAAAACTATCCCATTCATAATAGCCTCAAAAAATGCTTGGGAATCAATCTAAAAAAAGAGGTGAAGGACCTCTACAATGAAAATTACAGAACACTGAAGAAAGAAATTAAGAAAGACCTTAGAAGATGGCAAGATCTCCTATGCTCTTGGATAGGCAGAATTAATATTGTCAAAATGGCACAGAGACAAACCCACATAAATATAGTTATGTCACACTAGACAAAGGTACCATAAACATACATTGGAGGAAAAATAGCCTTGTCAATAAATGGTGCTGGAAAACTGGAAATCCATATGTAGCAGAATGAAATTGAACCCCTATCTCTCGCCCTGCACAAAACTCAAAGTGGATCAAAGACTTAGGAATTAGACCAGAAACCCTGCACCTTCTAGAAAAAAATGTAGGCCTAACACTGCAACATATCAGCTCAGGAACTAACTTCCTTAACAAGACTCCTAAAGCGCAAAAATCAATAAATGAAGAATCAATAAATGGGACAACATCAAATGAAGAAACTTCTTCACAGCAAAGGAAACAATTAAGAACCTGAAGAGAAATCCTACAGAATGGGAGAAAGTCTTTGCTATCTGCACCTCAGATAGAGCATTAATCTCCAGGACATACACAGAACTGAAAAAACCTAACACCAAACAAACAAACAACACACACACACACACACACACACACACACACACACACACACAGCCTAATCAATAAATGGGCCAAGGAACTGAACAGATATTTCTCAGAAGAAGACATATGATCAATCAACAAATATATGAAAAAATATTCAATTAGAGAAATGCAAATCAAAACTACTCTAAGTGGGGATAGGAAGGGCGGCAGAATAGAGTAGACATTATGATTGATGTATGTATATAGGTGACTCTATGACCAGTGTGATTCTGCAATCTGTACAATTAGAAAAATGAGAAATTATAACCCAATGATAAAATGTATGAATTGCCCAGATCATTGTAATATCATGTGTAGATAATTAAAAAAAAAAAACTACTCTAAGATTTCATCTCACTCCAGTCAGAATGGCAATTATCAAAAATACTAGAATAATTATAATATTATTATAATTATACAAGAATATTAGTAACAATAAATGTTGGTGAAGGTGTGGGGGAAAAGGTATACTCATACATTCTTGGTGGGAATACAAATTGGTGCAAGCACTCTGGAAAGCAGTATGAAGATTCCTCAAAAAACTAGGAATGGAACCAACATTTGACCCAGTTATGCCACTGCTCAGTATATATCCAAATGATTTAAAATTAGCCTATACAGTTACACAGTCACATCAATATTTATAGCAGATGAATGGATAAAAAGAATGTGGTATTTATACACAATGGAGTATTACTCATCCACAAAGAAGAATGACTATGTTATTTTCCAGTAAATGGATGGATCTGGAGTCTATCATGCTAAGTGAAATAAGCCAGTCCCCAAAAGTCAAAGGTCAAATGTTTTCACTGATCTGTGAAAGTTAACCCACAATAAGGATGGAGGAGAGGGGCAGAATAGAAACTCAGTTGATTAGACAATGGGAAATGGAGGGAAGGAGGAGGGACAGGAAAAAGAAAGACAGTGAACTGAATCTGAAATAATTTTTCTATTACATATATGAATACACCATAGTGAATCCCACCATTGTGTACATTCACAAGAACAGGGTCCCAATTAGAATAAGATATATCCCATGCTTATATAAGTATATCAAAATTAGTTCTACTGTATGTATAACTAAAAAGAAACAGTAAAAAAATCTTAGGCCAGGTGCAACACCACTCTGTAAATGTAATTGGGTAAAATGGGCATAGTAATAATATCTATAGCATAAAACTATTTGTTAATTGAAACTTGTAAAAGATAAAACAAATAAAAATAAAAATTCTCCAAGGGAGAATAGTTTTCATTGATTAATTGATTGATTGATTGATTCATTCATTCATTCATTTATTCATGTTCAGGCACTAGGCTAGGTGATGGGTTGCTCTTAGCCTAGAATGGGTCCCACCTAGACAGAGCATCCAGTCGATGATTCTCCCCTTTGAGGCACTCTTTTAGTTTTATATCCCCACCCCATGCTTGGGACCTACCAGATGTCCTAAGGAACTCCTGGATTCTCACTTACGAAATCATCTATGTGGCTTGTGATTGGGATTCAGTTTCAGGAGGTCAGCATGGCTAGTTCATTGCTCCACTAGTCAGAGCAATATTTCTTTGACAGCAATGCATGCAGTTGGGCCACCAGAATGGTATTAATAAACTGGTTTTGGATGATTCAGATAGTGTGCATACTCAGGCTATACAAAATATATTTTCCAGGGCTCTCAGCACCCTAGGACTGGCCTGTGTGTATGACCACTACTGTGATCAAGATTTACACCATTTTCATCATGGAAAAAAGTTTTCTGGAAGCCAGGTGTGGTGGCACACACCTGTAATTCCAGTGACTCTGGAGGCTTAGGCAATAGGATCACAAATTCAAGGCCAGCCTCAGGAAATAAGGTGCTAAGCAGCTTAATGAGACCCTGTCTCAAAAAAATAATAATAAAATAAAAAGGGCTGGAGATGTGGCTCAGTGGTTAAGCACCCCTGGTTCAATCCTTGGTATCAAAAAAAATTTTTTTCCTTGAAGAACTTTGCAATTGATCTCATTTCCACTGCCAGCTTTCACTACCATCATCTTGCTTTCTGTCATTATAGGTTAGTTTTACCTGTTCTAGAATTTCAAGTAAATGAAACCACATAGTATCTAATCTTTATATATGCCTTCTTTCCACTAGCATAATACTTTTGAGATTCTCCACATTGTCGCATGTGTCAGTAGTTTGTTTTTATTGCTAAATATCCATTGCATATATACCATTGTATATGCTGTATATCAATACAAATTATAGTATATATTGATAAGGCAACTATGAACATTCTTGCATAGCTCTTGTTGTGAGCATTTGTTTTCATCTTTCTGGGATAATTATCTAGGAGAGGAGTTACTGGGCCAAAGCATTGGTTTATACTTAATTTTATGAGAAATTTAACAAATTGATCTCTACAAGGGTTACACCATTTTATACTTCAACCATTGTTTATATCCACTGGGTATTGTTATCTTTCAGCCATTCTAGTGGGTATGTCCTAGTATCTCATGATGGTTTTAATTTGGACTGCACTGATGACTAATGATTTTAAGAATTTTTTCATGTGTTGTTTGTATGTCTTCCTTTATGAAGTGTCAGTTCAAATGTTTTGTGCATTCAGGGGTATAATTTACAGACAATAAAATGCACTCACTGTAAGTATATAATTCAAAGAAGTTTGACCAATGAATGCAACCATGTAAACAGTACTCACTGCAAGTTTATCAATGTTATTGATGTTTTCATAGCGCCAGCTTTTGGTTTCATTGATTTTTTTCTCTATTTGTTTGCTAGTTCATTGATTTCTGCTCTTACCTTTATTATTTCCTCTCTTCCATTTGCTTCAGGCTTAATTTGCTCTTCTTTTTCTAGCTTCTTAAATTTGAAGCTAAAGCCATTGATCTAAGACGTTTCTTCTTTTCTAACATATATATTGAGTGCTCCAAAATTCTAAGTACTGATTTAGTGACAGTCTTCAAATTTTTACATATTTTCTTCATTTAAAAATACAAAGCTGAGAATGGAACCACCATTTGACCCAGCTAGTCCCCTTCTCGGTCTTTTCCCTAAAGACCTAAAAAGAGCATACTACAGGGACACTGCTACATTGATGTTCATAGCAGCACAATTCACAATAGCAAGACTGTGGAACCAACCTAGATGCCCTTCAATAGAAGAATGGATAAAAACAAATGTGGCATTTATACACAATGGAGTATTACTCTGCATTAAAAAATGGCAAAATCATAGAATTTGCAGGGAAATGGATGGCATTAGAGCAGATTATGCTAAGTGAAGCTAGCCAATCCCTAAAAAACAAATGCCAAATGTCTTCTTTGATATAAGGAGAGTAACTAAGAACAGAGTAGGGAGGAAGAGCATGAGAAGAAGATTAACATTAAACAGGGATGAGAGGTGGGAGGGAAAGGGAGAGAGAAGGGAAATTGCATGGAAATGGAAGGAGACCCTCATCCTTATACAAAATTACATATAAGAGGAAGTGAGGGGAAAGGAAAAAAAACAAGGGGGAGAAATGAATTACAGTAGATGGGGTAGAGAGAGAAGAGGGGAGGGGAGGGGAGGGGGGATAGTAGAGGATAGGAAAGGCAGCAGAATACAACAGACATTAGTATGGCAATATGTAAATCAGTGGGTGTGTAACCGATGTGATTCTGCAATCTGTATACGGGGTAAAAATGGGAGTTCATAACCCACTTGAATCAAAGTGTGAAATATGATATGTCAAGAACTATGTAATGTTTTGAACAACCAACAATAAAAATTTAAAAAAAATACAATTTCCCTTTTGATTTTTTCTTTTGCCCATGGATTATTTACAAGTATGTCGCTTTATTTTCCAAATATGTTAAGATTTTCCAAACATCTTTTTGTTATTGATTTCTAATTGCATTATGTTGAGGTGAGGAATACATACTATACACAATTTAGATTTATTAAGACTTGTTTTATAGCCGGGCATGGTGGCACACACCTGTAATCCCAGCAGCTTGGGAGGCTGAGACAGGAGGATTGTGAGTTCAAAGCCAGCCTCAGCAATGGGGAAGCCCTAAGCAACTCAGTGAGAGCCTGTCTCTAATAAAATATAAAATTGGGTTGGGGATGTGGCTCAGTGGTTGAGTGCCCCAGAGTTCAATCCCTGGTACCCCCTGCTAAAAAAAAACTTGTTTGATGGCCCCCAGTCCATGATAGTCTATCTTAGAGAATGTTCCAAGTGTGTTTGAGAAGAATGTGTATACTCATGTCAATTAGGTCAAGTTTACTGATGGTGTTGTTAAGGTTCTCTATATTTTTACCAGCTTTCTGTTTACTTGTTTTTATCAGTTATTGAGAGATAAATGCCAGACTCTTCAACTATAATTGTGGATTTGTCTATTTCTGATTTTATTTCTTTCATTTTTGGCTTCAAGTATTTTGAAACTTGCTAGGTACCTACACATTTAAGATTGTACACTCAGAAAAAATGAGAAATTATACCCCATTTGATTCAAATGTAAAATAAATAAATAAATAAGGATGGAAAAAAAGATTGTAATATTGTCCTGATGTCCTTTTATCATTATAAATGTGTTCACTATGTCTAATATTCCATGTCTCAAAGCTTACCTTGGAATTCATATAGCTGTCTGTGGTGTATCTTTACCCAGCATTTTGATTTTAACCTATCTGTATCTTAAAATATATATTAAGATATCTTACTTAAAAATACTTAACAGATATTTCTTATAGACAGCAAAAAAGTTGAGTTTAATTTTGTTTTTGATAAAACATGATAATATATTTTAATTATACTACTTAGAGTCCATTTATATTTAACATAGTTATTGATATAGTGGGATTTAGGCCATACATTTGCTCTGTTTGTCTTCTGTTCTTCTCATCTGTTCTTTGTCAACATTTCCCTCTTTTTCTGCCCTCTTTTGGATTTAAAAAAAATTGTAGTTGTAGATGGATAGCATGCCTTTATTTTATTTGTTTATTTTTATGTGGTGCTAAGGATCAAACCCAATGTCTCACATATGCTAGGTTAGTGCTCTGCCGCTAAGCTACAGCCCCAGTCCCCCTCTTTCAGATTGAGTGTTGATATGGCTTACGTGTGTCCCCCTGCCAAGGGTTCTTGTGTAGAAACTTGGTCCTCAGTATGGAGATGGTGGGATCTTTAAAAGGCAGGGCATAGTGGGAGGAGGTCATTAAGTCTTGCTGGGAGTGCTGCTCTGAAAAGATAGTTGGTTGTTTTGAGAAAGTTAGGAAAGAACAGGTCTGTCCTCTCCCCAACCTCTTTTTTTTTGGTTTCCCGTCTGGTATTGTGATCTGTCTACCTGCACTCCCACCATGGAAATGCCATTCACCTTGAGGTCCAGTGACAAGCCCTCAAACCTGTCAGCTAAATAAACCTCTTTTCCTTAACAGTACCTAACTTCAGGTATTTGGTTAAAGTAATGAAAAATAGAGGAAAAATGAGTGTTTTCTTAAAACAGATTTTTATTTTGAAATAATTTTAGATTAACAGAAGTGCTGCAAATATAGTGCAGAGAGTTCCAAAGATCTTTCATCCCACCTTCTCTAATATCAGCATCTTACATAAACATGGTATATTTATCAAAACAGCTATTTTTAGATATTGTACAATAAGAAGAACAGAGCTGTGATTCTGGAGAGAAGAGTTGTGAATGAGGGGAGGCCTATGATGGTCCTCGATTTTTGTTTGGAGTCACTTTCGGGACCATGGTGTGGGAAGGAGAAGCTCCAGAAAAGCATAGAGGTCTCTCTGGGTTAATGAAAAAGATATTGGAGTTTGGGAAAATTAGGTGGCTGGAATTTGTAGGGCAGAGTTCTGAAAGGAGGAACAATGCAGAAAAGGTGGCCCAGGTATCTGAATAAGGATCCTATTGACCGGTGGTCTCCTGGATGGACAACAGGCAATAAAAGAGACAAAGACAAACTGGGAGCTTAGTTATGTCATCTATGAATGAACTAAAGAAGGAGTAGTGTCGTTAGAAAGATGTGAAAATATTTGGGAGCTATCTAGGAGGTGAGACTGACAAGACTTGCTCATAGATTCGATGCAGGTGGTAGGTGAAATGAAGGGCAGAGTTCAGGATAACACCCAGTTTTATGGCTTGAACAACTAGGAGGATGGTAGTACCATTCACTAAGATAAAGAAAATTGAGGCAGATGAAGATCTTCATTATTTTTTTCAAGGGGTGTGTTGTTTATTTGGTGCATGAGTGGAACAGAGATGATGCAGTCACTTGTGGACATGTGCAGTTGGAAGTGCCTGTGAGCCTTCCAGGTAGAAAAGGGAATTGGATATGTAGGTGGGGGTTCAAAGGAGAGGTAGGGGTTGGAAAATTAAATATGGAGTTTACGGCATAAAAATGGCAACTGAGGTCATATGTGTGGGTGAGATTGTCCAGGGAGAGGATGTTCAATGAGTAGAGAAGGCAGCCCAGAACAGAGTGGATGTCTTCACTTATCAGCAAAGAGCTAGATGTTGGGAGAATGGGCTATAGTATAGGGAAGTTGTGATGAGCGGAGCCCTGCTTGTCTTTGTCCTTGAAGAACAGGCCCTAAAAGGCACAGTTCCCAAGGATGGGAGTGAACAGTGCTAGAAGTAAAGCTGAAGGGCAAAACTAGGGCATGATCTACTGCCTTCACTGTTCCCTTGTCCCTTGCCTTCTCCACCCCCACCCCATCTCATCTCCAGGTGCAAACACAAATACTATTAAAAAGAAAAGGAGGGGCTGGGGTTGTGGCTCAGCAGTAGAGTGCTCACTTCGCACGTGCGAGACCATGGGTTCGATCCTCAGCACCACATAAAAATAAATAAGTGAAATTAAAAAAAAATTTAAAAAAGAAAAGGAAAAATAGGGCAAAACAAAAGCATAATAGAAATGGAAATAGTTTCCAAACCCCAAAGTAGGAGAAAACCTCAACTGGTATTTTGGAGGAGATGGCAGCAGTTGCCAGCCTGTCTCCAGTGCCTGGCATTGTCAATTTGGCCCTGAGCCCTGCAGCTGGCCCTGAGGGCTGGCCACACTCCAACCAGCCCACACATCTTCACTCCACCTCTGGTTTTGGGATGCATGCCAGGACCTCCCCAGGCAGACAACTATGTGGCTAGCTCAGGCAGCAGAGTAAGGGGGATCCCAGAACAACTGGGACAATCAAGGAGAGGCAGGAAGGGGATAGCTCTGTGCAGTTGTGGTAGGAGAACCGGGAGCCCAGTCCCAGGTACCCACTCTCAGTGGCCTCCCTGACAATACTTGCCTAAACTCTCCTGCCTCTCAGAACTAGTAAATTCGCAATGGTGTCATCACCCAGTGTTACCCATATTCACCCTCCATTGACTTTTGTTCTTCTAGTGGATCCTGCCTATCTCTCCAGAGGGTTGGGAGTCCCCAAGGCCAGGGACTCAACTGAAATTGCTGTTGCTTGACTTCTCTACAGTATACCCTCAGTCATCAATCAATTTTACTGTCAACTTTGCTGTCAACTCATAAGTGGCATGATGACTGACTTTGAATGTACTGCAGTTTCCTTTAATTGTGAAACCCCTGGGGCATGTACAATGGGATGGATTTCCCCAAATTCAATTCACATTCAGCTTCTAAAGTGAGGTACCTTGTCTGGATCTGTTAACTGAAATGAATTAATTGTTGAATATATTGGGGGAGAATTTTCCTAGACTTCTGCTTAAGGTAAATGGATACTACTGAGTCGAGAGGGCAGTTGGCAAAGGTACTCAGTAGGAAAGGAACTATATAAGGCAAGGGCTCCATCTAGGCCCATGCTCAGCCCCTCCTGCAGATCTGGAAAACAATTCTGGTGGCCAGAGCATATGGCTCTTCAAAGCTGCAAGAAGCACTAAATTGCTTATCCTGACCCATGGGATCTTTGCCTTCTAGCTCAGCTCAAGTCCTCTGAAAAGCAAACATCCAAATGGGATTAAATATATAGAAGGTCTATGGAGGGAGGAAAAGACCTGTGAAGGATACAGGGATGTAAACAGCAGTAGGCAGAAAGAGACTTCAGACCACTATGTAGGACTGACACCTGAGAAAGGAGAGAGGTAAAGGACCAGGTGTGGTTAGGAAGAGTCTCAAGTCATAACATTGAGAGAGTCTTGGCCAGATTGATGGGGGAATCTCCAAACAACACTTGCCTATTGGAGGAGTCCTTTGTTGGGCAGGAATGGGGTGGGACTAGTATCCCTGCCAGACTCAGTTGCTGGCTGGGAGCAGCCCAGGAGAAACATGGCCTTGGTGTGAACACCACCACTGATCCAAAAGTATAGCAGTTGGGGCTGTCAGTTAACTCTGCTTACCACATAAGTTTCTCTCAAAGGGGGATCTGAGCAGTGATCTCCATGCCCATCTCACCATCCCTATAGCCTCCTGAAATACCTGTTGTCTTACCTTGACTGGTCTGTTTTTTTTCCCCCAAGGCAACTGTTTCTCCCCCTGTAGATGAACCCCAGGCCAGACAATCTTCCTGGGCCTCCTCAGAATCCACAGCACAGCCCTGGATCCAAGAGATCTGCCTCTCTGGGTTATCCCTTAGAGTATGCAGGTTGTGAGAACAGCCAGGGAGGGGCCCTGGACTTTGATTCTCCACTGGTCCATTGGGCAGCACAGGTGGTGGACACATTAACAATAGCCCCCAAAGGAAGTCTACTGCTGCTTCTCTTCGTGGTCTGCTTCTGCTCTGAAGCTGACCTGGAAACTATCTCCTCTTCCCTCTGGGCCTTCAAGAAAATACCAGGGTGGTTCCTTATGGATGTATGGATGAATGGCCCCTGTAAGCTCTCAGACAACCTGTGCTGCTTGTGGGGGGAAAGGGTGAAATTCTGGGGGGTGGGTAGTAGGCAGCTGACCAGGGCCAATGTAGCTGCCTCCATCCAGGATTCTGGGGGAAAATATTTTTTTTTTGAAAGATGACCACAATACTGACCTGGTTGGTGGCTCCTCCAGGCCAAGTACAAGCTCTGCTTTGGTATGTGCCTCCAGGACTTAGTCTGAAGTCTGGAACACAGTGGGTGCCTGATATTTGATGGATGAACAAGTGCTTTGTCTTGGTTTCCTCTCCTAGGCTCCCTTTTACCCTCCACTAAAATAACAGGTTCATAAAAGCTGAAACTTTGTTTTTTCACTGCATTATTCTAGTTTAGAGTCTGGTAATAGTAGGCACTCAACAAATATTTGTTAGAATATTTGTAAGTGAATAAGTGTCTATTGGGTGCAAGATCCCTGTTCACAGAAACATAAGAAGGTGGAAAGGATAGGCCCTATCCATGAGAACTCCCAGCCTAATGGGAAGACATAGTTCCTCGGGCAGCAAATGCAGAACTAGGTTTACTCTGTGAAGTAGCTACACATAAGGATCCATTTAAAAGAAAGCTGTGATCAAGAACATAGATGGATGCAGCTGGCCAGAGAAGGCCTTGGTGTTGTGGGGGACATTGGAGGGATGGAGGTGATAAGAGCTGGCTTCACATTTCCTTTATTGGCTTTCTGTTCATGGGGAACACATGTTCTGAACCAGAACTCTGGACACAAGAGGCTAAATGTGAGAAAGTGAGCCTGGCCTGAAAAATCTGACAGGATACTTCCTGGTCTCAGGCTCAAATTGATCATGGTGAGGAACAGTCCAGATGGGGGGCAGTCTCTTTTGGGGGTCTCAACCAAGTTCCCTGGCAGGAGATCAGCCCTTTTGCTGGAGGTTGGCACAACACAAGTGCATTAAGTAAGGAAAAAGTCTTACTGTTCCATGACTTCCTGGACTTAGGAGAGAGCAGCAGCCTAATTCTTACACCTGGATCAGCCTAGGCACCCTGCAGACTCATCTTTACTATGGCATCAGGCCTTTGCAGGTCTTTTAGTCTTGGTCCAACCAGACAGAAGCATCTTATCCTTTCATGGATTGCGTTTGCCCTCCCCTAGCTCTTGTCACTACCAGCTTAGGATAGTAGGAGCTTAAGCAGGTGGGTTTCAAGAGTCTGTCAATCCATGGGGGAGACTATTTTGTGAAACTTCAGATTTAGTGTGTGCTTATAATGAAGATAGAAGGAATCAATAAACCAGTGTTATTCCCATGAGATATCTTTAGTTTATTTTCCCCGCATTGGAGATGAGTTTGCCTGCACCTTTAACATTTTGCCAGAAGCAGGCAGATTAAGTAGGGTTGGGGGCTCAGGCTGAGAACAGGGTTAGGCTTCACTAGTGTTTTAAGCCATGGCCAGGGCTAGGATGAAGGAAAGTGGTCCACACTGGGATGTGTCCACACTGGGAATCCACAGTGTTGACTTCAGAGGGCTGTAACAACCCAAGTTAAGCAGATCCAGCATTTAGCTATATCAGGAGGTTATTTGTTACTTACAAACGACACATTAAGACTTGTTTTGTAAATCTTTGAGGAAAAACTCAGAGTTTGAAATTTTCATTTTAGCTAAAGGTATTGCAATCTCCATTCATGTAGGAGTTATGGATGCAGTAAGAGATTCAATACTGACCATTAATAACTAGTCATTAACATGGCAGTTCTTTTAGTTACTGAGGCTTGGCAGAAAACAGATTTTGGGGCCCAATATTTTCTAGTTAAGCACGGAATATCATTCATAACCCCAATGAGGATAGGCTCTGAAGGGAAGGGATGCAGAAGAACATATGGTGAGGGTTCCAGCAACACACTCATTGGTTTCTTCTTCCCTCTCCTCCTCTTCTTGGCTGATGCTATTTAAAACAACAATAACAACAACATAATCAACAACAACAACAACAACAAAAATTGTGTTTATTGCTTCATAGGGATTATCTTATTTTGTCCTCAGGACACCCTAAGAGGAAGGTCTATATCCTATCTTCCTGGCAGGAGTTCATACCTTTTGCTGGAGGCATCTAAAGCTGGGAAAGCTAGTCTAAAGTTTCAGAACAGAGCTAGGAGACTGACCCAGGTCTTTGCGACTCCAGAGATTTTGTCACTGCCATTTTTTTGCTAACAGATTATTCCTGGGATCTAAGTCTGGTGTTGGGTTCTCACCAGTGGACAGTTAGGCATCAGAGAATTTGTTATCCCCAACACCAAATTATTCCAAGCATGACTCAGGCAGAATACCCTTCCTGTCCAGTACACCTAAAGTTCTGCTTCCCCTGGAACTCCTCAGGCCTGCCAGGTTCCCTTGTAATTTCTCTGAGCCCTCATACGTAGGAGTGAGTCCATAGACTATGTGCTGTCTTCATAGACTTACCTCCAAATGACTGGGTCAGGGCCACATGCCTGAAGGCCCTACCACATCCCTTTCCTCTGCCTCCCTTAGTCCAGCTGCTCTCCACAAAACTTCCCGCCTCCTGATAACCATGGGGAGAATTTGGCAGCACACACATGAGGTTACCTGGCCTCTGTCCAGGCTGAATTTCACATGGTTATTTCCTCACCATATTTCTAGCCTCCCAGGCCCCCTAGAGACTCAAGCTCAGTCTTAACTGATTCGGAACAGTCCGGTTTAACTCATCTGTGGATTCCATTAGTGTGCTGTTTACTGGCATCTTATAAAATTTCAAATTAAGCTGTTCCTGTAGACTAAAGCCTGGGGATGGTCACTTGGATTGCTCAGAGCTTTTATCAATGGAGCCCAGCATGTGGAGCCAGATTGCAATGAGGCCAGTGTCCACTGAAGGTGAGCTCAGACCCTCTTTCAGATTGAGCCTGAGTCTTATGCATAGGCTGACTTGGGCCTAAACTCTGGGGCAGCATTGGGCATGAAATGTCATACTAATATATAGATCAGGGTACTTGCAAAAATACCAACTAAGAAGTATCCACCCATCATTTAGTTTCCTAACCATTCTCATCACAGGTTTAACTCAGACCTCAACCTTCCTGTGTTAGAAAGATGTGCTATGGATTGTGCCCCCCAAAAGTTCATGTATTGGAAACTTAATCCACAAATTCATATTTTAATAATATTTGGAGGTGGGGCTTTGGGGAGGTAATTAGGGCTAGATAAGATCATGAAGATGGAACTCCCATGACTGCATTAGTGGATTTATAGGAAGAGAAAGAGGCCTGAGCCAGTAACCTGGCACTGTCTTGCCATGTGAGGTCCTCTGCTATGCTATGATGCTGCATGAGGTCTCACCAGATGCCAAGCAGATGTCAGCACCAGTTTCTTAGACTTCCTAGTCTCTGGAACCATGAGCTAAATAAAACTCTATTCTTTAATTACTCAGTCTATGACATTCAGTTATAGTAACAGAAAATATATTAAGATGATGGAATAGTAACAGCATGCAGAAGGGAGTTGCTCTGGCCCCCTCTCCCTTCTGTTGCCCTCTGGCTGTGGCCACAGTGTGATGATGTTTTATAGGGGGGAAGTCTCTGACACCCTCCAATGAGGCTCTCTCCTTTGCTCCTCCTCCTTATCACAGCTATACTGATCCCAACTGGCTCCTGGAGGAATACAGGCTAATTTTTGGTGTTTATGAATCCTCTACTTGTAAAGGGTCACCTTCACCTCATTTTCAAGACAACACTGTAAAGTGGGACCAAAACATGGAGCCCGTGTTGCCCTCTGTGTCCATGATATTGATTGTCCCAACTCTCTCTGCTCCAGTGGTAAAAATGGCTTGGCGGGTACATGCTCTTTTCTGGGTCTTATGTGATAATTTATAAGTTCTGTAATGGTAAAGATGGCTGCAAAACAGTCGACACAAACTGGATGGTTGAGGTATGAGCCCACATTATTGACTTCATTAGCTCACAGTTATCCCTTAACAAATCATATTATATGTGGCAGCCTCTGCAAGTGTGTAGACTATATCTTGTATTGTTTTCCTTACCTTTTCCCTCTGCCCATAGTAGGGACTGAGTATAAGGGAGACAGGCAGTGCAGGTCAAGGGCCATTCCAACATGGACAGGTCAGCCTTGTTCCTCTGTGGTACAAGACTGCTGAATTGCACAATTCTGGGGGAATGAAGGGTACATCCATGTGGAGCGTGATGGGTGTCCTCATTGCATTGGGCCTTTGATGCTAGCAGATTGTGCCTGATTCCAGTTTATTAAATGGGATTTTCTGGAATTTGGTTTGTCATTTGGACCTTGAGGTAGGGTTGGCAGCATAGCATTAGTCTCCACTTATCAACTCTTTTTTAATGTGCCATTTGTCACAAAAGGCTCTCAGCAACCAGTCTGTCACAGTCAGCAAAGCCCACAAACTGATCATGCTCCCAAGTTCTGTCTCTACCAAAGGCAATTGTGAAGCAAATGAAATGGAAATATGATAGAACTGAAGACCCCGTATCTCAGTTTGATTTAGTTGTGTGTGATTCAACTAACATTTACTGAAGGAGCCACTGCTCTGGACCAGGCCTTATACTAGCACTAGATACTAAGATATTGTCTTGCTTCCTGTCCTCAGAGCCTTGCAGTTGAGTGTACGAGATACAAAGACCATATAAGCCCAACACAGGGAGGGCACTGATGGAAGCCTACTGATAGGAGCACAGTGGAGGAAGTAACTCTGCTAGGTGGGAAGGTAAAAAGAGAGCTCAAGGAAGTTGAAGTTGCTATGATCAGAATATTTATGTTCCTTCAAAATTCATATGTTTAAATCATAACCCCAGAGGTGATGGTTTTAGGAAGTGGAGCCTCTGGGAAGTGATTGAGTCATTAGAGTAGAGCCCTGGTGATGGGATAAGTGCCACTACAAGAAAAATTGGGATCTCTCTCTCCTATGAGAGGATACAAGAAGAAAATGGCCAGTTGTAAACCAGGGAAAAGATCTTCACCAAGAACTGGACCATGATGGTACCCTTGCCTAGGATTTCCTACCTCCAGAAATTTGAGAAATAAATATTTGCTTAAGCTACTGAATCTATGGTATTCTGTTATAGCAGCCTGAACAGACCAAAACCAAAGTCTTCACAAAGTGATTCCTGGCCAGGAGGTTTGAAAGGTCAATAGTTTTCCCAGATGGACAAGAAAATGAGGAGGGTAATGAGGTGAAACGGAACACCACCACAAGCAAAGGTGGAAAAGCAAGAGGAGCAAGGCGTGTTTTGGGAGCTGCATCTCTTTCAGCATGGCTGTTGGACTTTTGTCTCCTGGTGCCTGGCATGGCTTCTGGTAAACAGCTTGTGCTTGTGCTGGCTGTGTGTGTCCTGCAAGATAGAAAGCTAATTGAGGGTTGGTCTGCAAGAGATGAGTGAACACATAAAATGACACAAAGGGTCTGGCAAAGGACTGGTCTAGAACCCAGGTCTCCTGACTCCCAACCTAGTGCTCTTGGTCTACATTGTTCTCTCCCTGACTGGACCCCCCTTGAACACTTAGTCAGAGCCATGTGCTGTCATGCTCATTCTCTAGCTTACTGGTATAAAAATGCTCAGGTTGTTTCTAGTGTGTTCTGCTTTGTTTCTCCAACTGGACTGTCAGCTTTTTCAAGGCAGAGACTGGGGCCTCTTCTGCATTCTCTATAATGAGCAATAAATGTGAAAAAAGAAGCAAGAATTAAAAGACTATAGAAAAGCTCTTTCCCTCCTTCTTCAAGAGCTTAATGGACTCATTTTTCAAGAGCTGTCTTCCTCTAACTTATGGGTTCCAAAGTACAATGTGCAAGGAAATCAATGTGACAAAGAACTTACACCATCCCTTATATTGGGGAGTTTGCTGCCTGAAAAGGGAAGAAAAATAGCCCCCAATATAGCAGAAGGGTGTATCTGTTATTTTGTGAATAAATATGTTCCTGAAATGTGTGTGGGAATGAAATCTTGTATTTGATGAACTGAGGGAAATCATTAGTTGAGGAAAACACTTTTAAAACTAATGAAATAAAGTAATTTAATAAATCTATTTATTTATTAATGAATTTTTTGCCCCTTAAAATTGGGGTCTATTCATTTATGTATTATCTAAAAACAATTCATTCCAATGAATGTATCCATCTCAGTAAATACCAATGCAAGGCAAAATAAACATACTGACTTTAAAAAAGGAACACATTTGTTTTACTTGTAGTAAATTCCTTTTTAAAGTGAAGAATCACTCCCTAAAGGACCCACTGAGTTATAATAGGAAGAGAAGCGATGTATGAATGAAAATAGTTTTTCTTACTGTTCTCATCCATCAGAGGTATAGTTTAGATTTGTATTTAAATCTAATGGGACCTAATACCTAGTTTCTCCTATGGAATCTAGAGTCTTACCAGAATTCTTGGCCAGGGGACCTGTCTCTGGGGAGTCCCAACAGATCAGGTCTAGCTGTTCACTACCACAATCCAATAAGAGGAGAGAGTGAATGGTGGTGAAGCAGGAAAGGAATTTATTTCCATGTGGACACACTGAGAAGGAGCAGGGGGACCAATGTCCTAAGCCCTAGGATTTTATATAGGGGTAGCACTACAGTGGGGGCAAGAGATTTACAAAGTCAAGCAGTTTTGACTGAACTGTGATCTGATTGATTATAATCTCAGGTCTGTCTCTGTGGGTCCTCTTTGCACCAGAGAAATCATTATTGCTTAAGGTTTGATGCAAATCATTTCCTGTCATAAGATGATCTGCCTGAAATACTTGTTGTTTCTGGAACTCAAGATAAGCTGGGGAGAGAAATAAGTCAAAGAAAGAATAGAACAAAAGAGCAAAATGGAGTCAGGACAATGACTGAGTCCTCCTTTAACCCCCAATTTTAAAGGTGCCCCTGTAACAATTCTAGCAAATCAGACTCTATTTGAATTCCACTTCTGCCTCTTACTGAGTTTTGGGAAAGTTATTTTACTTTTCTGGCCCTCAATTTCCTTGACTATAAAATGGGGATAGTCATAGCTACTACCTCATAGGATTGTTATGTGGGTGAAATGTGACACTGAATGTCAAGAGTGGGGATAGACTGAACTAGGTGAATTAGGCTCTGTGAGAGGGAAGAATCCTCATCTTAAAGTGACCTTGAAGCCCAAACCACATTACTCTATGGGCAAGTTCTCCCTACCATGCACCCTCAATGTAAACTGTTTTCCAATGGGAAGGCAAGTCTGAGAGTCTGGAGGCAGGGCAGGCCATCGATAGATTCTTCTTTGACACCCCTATGGGCAAGGTGTCCATTGTGGCTGGATTACAAGTTATAATCATAACTGAAAGCGAGAGCTCATTTGGGTAGCTCATGCACTCAAAATAGAATCTGAATGACATGCAAATCCTGGAAGCTTTATCTGTAGCTGATGAAGACTATCTCCCTCCTTCCCCCATCTCCTCAGCCTAGCTGAGGTCACCTGCAGCTGCAGGAGGCTATTTCCAGCATGCCGACTGCTTCCAACCTCCAGCGCCTACAGCTTCTCTGCCGGGGACATAGGAACCCTAAGGGTAAGCTTCAAGTGATGGAAGATCCAATTCTGAGGAGTGTCCCTGAAGTTTCTCAGTAAGGGACCCCAGCGGGATGGAGTCCTAATTACCTCAGAAGTGACAATCTGCTCTGTAAGCCATTTCCATTGCTTTCTGCCCCTTTTGTCACTTTCCCTACTTCTGCATGTGTGCTTCATGTGATCACCTCCCCAGTAAACTACCTAAACTCAAGTCCTGTCTCTGGGTCTGCTTTTGGGGAGGGAGCTAAACAAAACCACTTTTTCTTTCTTCTATAGTTCACATGAGTTCCAGGTGTGAGAAAACAGGAGCGTGAGAAAAGCTCATCACAAAAGAAAAGTAATAACCCTGTCTGACATCTGTTTTCAAAGCTCTTTCTTTCACCTATGTCCTTGTTATTCAAAGTAAGACCAGCAGGCAGGCCATCACCTGGGAGCTTGTGAGAAATGCAGACCCACCACAGGCTGGCTGGATCTGAATCTGCGTTTGAGAGAGATCCTCAGGTGCTTTGTGGGTACAACACAGTTGAGGAGCCCTGCCTTACAGTAACTTCCTGGCCCTCAAGAAAGTCCTGTGAGGGGCTGGGGATGTGGCTCAGTGGTAGAGTGCTTGCCTAGCATGTGCATGCACAAGGTATCAAGTTCACTCCCTAGCACTGGAGGGGGAAGAAAACACTGAGAAAGTCCTGTGAGAAAAGCAGCATCACTTTTTGTAGTAGGTTGAATAGTGTCTCCTTCAAATTCACATCCACCCAGAACTTTAGAATGTGTCCTTATTTGAACATGAGGTCTTTGCAGATGTAATTAGTTAAGATAAACTCATGCTGGAGTAGGGTGGACCCTAAATTCAATGGCCAATATTCTTCCAAGAAAAGAAGAGAACACACAAGGGCATAGTCGGAGAGACTGGAGCTCTGCCACAAGCCAAGGAATATCAGGAACCCCTGGAAGATGGAGGAGACAAGGAGGAATCCTCCATTAGAGGGAGTGTGGCCTTGCTGACACTTTGAGTTGCACTTTTGGTCTACAGAACTGAGAGAATATATTTCTATTGTTTTAAGCTACTCAATCAGCGGTGCACTTTGTTATAACAGTTCCAGGAAACTAATAGGCTATTATTCCCAATTTTGCTGCTATGAAAGTGGTAAAGCCAGAACTGGGCCTATTGCAATCTGTGTTGGTAATTTGTCACCTCATGATGGATGCCCAGTCTCAGGTGGTCACTGGCAGCATTTACCAGAACACTGTCTTGGTCCATACTGTTATCCAGGATTTGAAGGCAGGTGCAGGGACACAGGTGTGTCAGGTGTGTAGAGGACATGAGGCTGGGAGAGTTGATTAATATGATGGATGGCTGCATAGGGACTCAGGAAGATTTGGACAGGTTAGAACAATGGTCTATCCAAATGACGGAACCCCCTACAGGGAGGAGAATCAAACTCAACACTTAAGTTATCATGTGGAAAAAGAATGGGGAGAGTTGGCTTGACAGATGTCCTGATTGGGAAAAAAAAAAAAAGGAATTGCAGCAGGTGGTAGGTAGGTTTAAGTGACCTTCAGCTCAGTTAAAGTCAAGGTTGTGATAGAGTTGGTGAGAAACATAGCCTTAAGCTGCATTAAAAGAAATGACATGTCTCCAATCAGTAGGGACAGCATTGCCAGCTTCTACTTTGTGTTGTTTATACCACCTCTGGAGGACCAGGCCAACCTAGGGGTACTACTTTTTTTTTTGGTACAGGGATTGAACCAGGGGTGCTTTACCACTGAGCTACATCCCCAGCCCTTTTCATTTTTATTTTGAGGCAGGGTGTCACTAAGTTGCTGAGGCTGGCCTTAAACTTGCCATCCTCCTGCCTCAACCTCCCTAGTCACTGGAATTACAGGCATAAACCACTGTGCCTGGCACGTGTACCACCTGGCAAATAGGACATTGAAAACTACAGTATTTTGGGGGGGTGGCCAGATGGTGAAGATTCAGAAATAAAACAGTGATAATAGGTATCATTTATTGAGTGCTTCCTATGTGCCAGAGACTGGACTAAGGGGGATAAGCAAAATGAATACTGTCTTTGTCCTTGGGAAGCTTACAGGTCTGCTGGGCAAAGGCAGATGATAAGCTTGGAAACAGATAAATGCATGCACTTAGGTAGAAATTTATAAGAACTGTAGAGAAGTGCAGGGTGCTATTGGTTACTCAGAGAGCCTGACCCAGAACTTGACCCAGGAGTTCAGGACAGGCTTCCTGGAGGAAGCACCAATTTCATCTTTGAGGTAATTTGCAAAGACTGATTAAGGGTTAGCCAGAGACCATGGCATCTTTTTTTTTAAGAGAGAGAGAGAGAGAGAGAGAGAGAGAGAGAGAGAGAGAGAGATTTTTTAATATTTATTTTTTAGTTTTTGGTAGACACAATATCTTCATTTTTATGTGGTGCTGAGGATCAAACCCAGCACTCCGTGCATGCCAGGCAAATGTGCTACCGCTTGAGTCACATCCCCAGCCCCCCATGGCATCTTTTAAACAAAGAAAATATCAGGTTCAAAGGCCCTAAGGTACATTTGAGGAACAGAGAATATTTAGGTGTGTGGCTTATTTAGATGAGGATCTTGGAAACATAGCTTTGACTGTGTTTTAAGAGATGGGTTGGAGAGGGGCAAGAGAGGATGGAGAGAGACCAGTCAAGAGGGGCTTGCAGCTGCCCTATGTTACATTCCTACTTCCACTCTAACAAATTGCCACAAATTTAGTGGCTTAAAACAACACAAATATATTATCTTACAGTTCTGGAGGGCAGGAGTCCAAAATGGGTCTTGCTAGGCTAAAATCAGGGTGTCAGCAGGGCTGTGTTCCTTCTGGAGGAACTAAGGGAGAATCGGTTTCCTTTCCTCTTCCAGCTTCTAGAGGCTGCCCACATTCCTTGGCTCTCAATGCCTTTCTTTCCATGTTCAAAGCTGGCAATGGCCAATGGAGTCTTTCTCACATTACATCACTGTGAATCTGACCCTCCTGCCTCCCTCTTTCATTTCTAAAGACTTTTGTGATTATATTGGGCCTATCCAGATAATCCAGGATAGCTCCCTAATCTCCCTATTTTAAAGTCAGCTGCTTACAGCCTTAATTTTCCCTTGCCACATATAACATCTTCACAGGTTCTAGGGATTAGGATGTGCACATACTTAGAGAGCCATTATTCTGCCTAAGGCACATCCTGGTTTATACATATTACCTCAGTTAATCTCCACACCCTCTCCCCAGGGTAGGATATTCCCGTTTTATAGATAGGACACTGAGGCTTACAGAGATGGGAAATGACAGAGACAAGACTACAGGCTGCTTGACTCCAGATCCTGTTGCTACATGTTCTGTCAGGCCAATGTGAAAGGCCAAGCAGGTGACTTCCAGTGTATGGTGGTCTGGATGTCACCATCACACAGGGCTGAGTTCTTTGTGACTCCAGAAGGCAGAGCCAGACCAAAAGTCACAAGGTAGTGACTGGGGTTGTAGCTCAGCAGTATGGAGCTTGCCTAGCATGTGTGAGGCACTGGGTTCCATCCTCAGCACCAAAGAAAAATAAATAAATAAAATAAAGATATTGTATCCATCTACAACTAAAACAACTTTTTAAAAAAGTTACAAGGCAGTAAATTCTGAGTTTTAGAGCCTCAGAATGTTAGAGCCAGAAGAAACCTTACAGGCCATCTTTTCTTCTAAGGAAACTAAGACCCATAGAGGGGAAATAATCCACTCAAGGCTATACAGTGAATTAGTAGCCTAGTAGAGAACTTTTAATTAGTTATCCCAACAATAGCATGGACTGTGGTATTGAGGGGCTCTTTGTCACTGGAGAAGGATGAACATCTATCAGAGTTCCTGTACCAGGCACAGTTGTAGCTGCTCATTGTGAAATGCATTGTGTGTTATATTTTATTAATGACAAGGTACAAAAGTTTGTGAATGATTTACTGTCTTAATAAATTAGAGAAGACCTTCCACAACAGAATCACTCTTACAAATTTGTCCTCTGGCATGAGTTTATATTCTTGAAAGTCAGGTTTATTAAGGCATAATTTGCATGCATACTCTAGAAAGCACATCACCTCCCTTGACCTGTATGTGTGCATAGAGGTACAGTTAGGGGTAGAATATCCTAAATTTTGTCTATGGAATTGCATATGTACATACATGATGTGTATGTATAGTAACTTTAGAAAAATATAGGGTTTTTGTGTGTTTTATTTATTTATTTAATATTTATTTTTTTAGGTGCAGATGGACACAATGCCTTTATTTTATTTGCTTATTTTTATGTTGTGCTGAGGATTAAACCCAGTGTCTCGCCCATGCTAGGCGAATGCTCTACCACTGAGCTACAACCCAGCCCCTGTGTGTGTGTTTTAACAATATATTTTATCCAGTTGCCAGCCAGAGAACTGTACCAGTCCCTCACCATGCAGTAGGTTCCCCATGGGAACATGCTAGAGGCTGATGATTCATGGGCTTGAGGGCTTTGGCAGTGACTTTGAGCTCAGAAGATCTGGGATTCTCTGACTTAGCTGAGGTTGCTTCGCATGACCAGATTTGTCTCTTTGGTCTTCTGATTCCTGAGCCCACACTATGCCTCAGCCAGCTCTTAGGTCCCATGAGGTGAAGGTGCAAAAGGGAGCTCCCTGTATTTTGGGGAAACAATGTATTGTTTTGATGATGGTTGCTCTAACTTAATGCTTCCCAGTTCCAGAGAAACCACATGCCCCCCAGGCACAATAGTTATGAAGGGGCCAAGAAATAATTGGGCTTCTCTCCAGCAGCAGGATTGGTGATGAGTCTATTTTCTTCAAGGAAAACTAAGGGCCAGAGAAGGGAAGTAATTCACCCAAGGCCACACAACTAATTAGTTGTCTAATAACAAACTTTCTTACGGGGGGGGGGGGCGGTGTTGGAGCAGGGCAAGGTGGGATTGTTAGTTCTATAACTAACCTTTTGCTGAGCTTCACTTCCTGCCCAAGATGATCCCATCAGCAATCGAGGAATGGTCTAGTTGCCAAGCCCTGCCTGCCTGAATCCTAACATGTGTATATGGAAAGGCTGTTGGCCAATATCAGTTCCATAACCATTCACCTCTCAACTCACACACTATTCTGGAGTCTCATGCTAGAGAGAAAAGAAGTAGTGGCAGATAGAAGGAAAAAAATGCCAAGAATTATTTGCATTTTAAAATCATTTTCTGCTCTGAGTGTTCTTCCCATTTGTCTTCTTATTCACTTATAACAGAGGTAGAAAAGGCAAGTTCTAGGTTCTTTTGTGCAGAGGTAGGGAAACTGAGGCCTACTGAGAGATCAAGGAGTTTGCCTTTAGATCATATATGCCTCAAATTAGCCAGAGAGATGCTACAGGGATCCTGGTTTCCTGATTCCATCCAAAGGCTCTTGACAAAACATTTTACTGCCTCCCTCACCTGTCTTCCAGGCGCATTTGCTCATGTGCTCCCTTTAGAAGAGACACTACATTATGAACACAGCTCTGTCTTGCCCTTTGTGGCCAGACACCACGTTAGCTTGAGGCTTTCTGATCCTGGAAGAATGAGAGGAACATTTTAGCCAGCAAAATCTGCTGCTTCAGCTAGTCAGATGTTAGGATTCATGTGTGGAAACCTACCCATTGGTCATACTGGCCTCCACCAAGTGGAGCAAGTCTTTGGCCTATTAAACATCCAGGTGTCTGTAAGCTTTGAATGAGGCAAAACTGCTGCTTGTAGTATTCACAGGAGTCTTTAGAGAAATTTTATTAAAGAGGTGGGACTCAAATTAGAGCCTGAAGGCACTGAAAAGAGAAAAGCACTCATTAGGCCCCCAGTGGCAGCCACACTTCTAAAGCAAGAAAACAGAAGCCTTGACTAAAGGATCATGTGAGGGAACAGGGATCCTCTCATGTGGGGGAAGTGAGATGGTATGGCAGGGAGTATTTTCCCATAATAACCATGATAGTATCTCCCATCCCACGTGTTCCCATTATGATATGACTTTGATGATTCCCCACTGAGACACAGTCTATGTTCCTTCCCTGTGAAGCTGGGCAGGCTTGTGACATGATAGAAATGAAGCAAGGTGACTTCTGAGGCAAGGTAATAAAAAGAGATATAGCTTTCACCTTGCTTGCTGGAGGAATACTTGCTCCTGAAGCCTTGAGCCACCCTGTGATTTGTTTGACAGCCACCATACTGTGAGGAAGGCCAATGTAACTCATGTGGCGAGATCACATGATGAATCTCAGAGACCACGTGAAGTACCAGATGCCTGGTCTGTCCCAGCTGCTCTAGCCCATTCTCCCCACTCCATAGTGTTTCAGTCCCAATCACCTTCTGACTACCACCTCATAAGGGACCCTGAACCCAAACTGCCGACCTGAGCCCTTCCCAAATTCCTGCCCACAGAAACCATGAGAAATACTAAGATTTGCTCATGTCTTAAGCCACTAAGGCTCGGGATGATTTACACACAACAAGAGAAAAAAGAGGTTGGTGAAAGCAGAGTAGTGTTGTGAAAAGAATACTATTTTGGGAGTCAGAAGCCTGAGTCCTTGGGCCTAGCCCTGCAGATAACTTGCTGTGTGGTCTTGGGCAGGACATTTCTCCTCTCTGGGTCTCAATATCATTGTTTGTAGAAATAAGTTGATAGAGAGCCTATTCTAGTTTAAAAAAAAAAATTTAGTGAAAATCCTCAGGGGAGTTTGAACTTTGTCCTTAAGCAACAGGGAATCATTGAGCAGTAGGCAACCGTCTGAGACAGAGTTCTAGAGATAAGAAGGTGTGGGTTAAGATGGGGCTGGGAAACCTTCCTTTCTCTTTCTCAGCTGAATGGAAGGTGAGTACTAAGAAGATGATCAACCCCAGGAGATACCTGAAAGGAGGGGAAGTTTGGTCTGTCAGAAGTTGACAGTCTCCTGACCAGAATTAGAGCCAGAGCTGCAAGATATCCAAGAGGCCCCTCATGTTGGAAGAAAGGATTTCTCCAGTCATTCCCCACTGCAGACCCACCCATTTCCCTTCACTTGAAGGGCAATCTACTTAAGCAACCCCTCTGTTCTATCTTTCCACTGGGGTATTTTATGCTTTTTCACCAGTGGAACAAATCCAAGGCCTACCTCTTCTCTCAAATGTTGATGAGATCATACTCTAGCCTTGTGCCCATTGCTCAGATGCCAGGGCCTCAGAGCAGTCATCACCACAGGTAACCAGGTCCAGGGAAGACACAGAACAAACACTTTCAGTGCCCTCCTTTGGGCCTTTTATGGACCTTCCCATCACACCTGGCCCTGGGTATGTTATAGAACGTTTCACTGTGGGAATTTTGGTTATATGACACTCCCACTGCAGTGGGACCTCTAAGCTGCCACCCCTTAAAGGAGAGGTAGCCCCAGCTCTGGGCTTGGGATGGTCTCTGAAGAAAACAATGGGCAGGCTGGTGCCAGTGGGGATGGGGTAGTTTTGCTTCTTAGCAACAAAGGGAGCATTTGAATGGAAAAGAAGCCTGGGGGCCCTCTGGGACTATCTCCATTGGTTATTTCTCTCTGCTCCTAGATCACTTCAGGCAGCTTGGGGATCTGGATTCCCTTGCCTGTAGCTTGTGGCTAACACCTCCCCCAGTGTGAAGGGAGGCTGAGTTTTTGCACACTGGACTGGAGGAGTTGGTCTTTTCCACACCAGCCGTGGCAAAGGCTCACGAGCTATTCAGAGAGTTGTAAAAACTGGGAGGCCGCAGGCCAGGCGGGGAGGAGTGGGAAGGAGAACGTGGGGAGAGAAGGGCTCTTTGAAACAGTCTCTGCTGCCTGGCAGGGTTGAATACCATCTTCTCTGAGGGAGGTCAAGGGCACAGCTGAAGCCTATTTGCAGCCCCCACCCTCCTACATACCTGTGGATAACAGTTTCTAACATGCATTGAGCCCTTAGTAGGAGCCAGGGACTATTCTCAGCCTTTTTCATGGATTATCTCATTTAATCCTTCTCAACAGCCCTATGAGGCAGAACTATTATTATCCTTATTTTAGAGATTAAATAATAATAATTTTAACTCCCCACCCACCACCCTCCTCCCAAGGCACAGAGAAGTTAACTATGCTAGTAAGTACCTGAGCTACGATTATGAATCCAGATGGCTTAAGAGGGCAACACCTAACCACTACCCTCACATATAGGATAGTGCACTGTCCTGTCCGCAGGGGTTGCCCTCTGAGTGCCTCTCCAAGGTATGCTTTCTTGGGATGTGTCTTATGCTTTACATATTATTATAGGTATCAATTTACTGAACACTTACTATGTATTAGAGATTATATTATGTACAATTATGTATATGGTTTATGTTTTATCTTGCTTAATCCTTTCACTGCCCTTATGGTACAGGTATTGTTGCTATCTCCATCTTATAGGTGAGTAAACTCAGGCTCTGGATGGCTTACTGACTTCTTCAAGGTCAAACTACTAAGTAGCAACCAAGATTTAAATTTGAACCAAGGCCCATCTGATTGTGAACCCCCTAAGAATATATTTCATCCTTTCATTCAACCAACCAACCAAAATGTTTGTGTGTATGGGCTGGGGATTGAACCCAGGGTCTTGCACATGCTAACTACAGACTGTACCACGGGGCTACACCCTCAGCACCCAAACAAAATTTTAAACACCATCTACTATATGCCAGGCAGTGCTTGGCACAAGTAGGTACACATGGTGATAATATTTATAACTTTTTATCTCTGGATTAGACTAACCTCCAGAACTTCAGATTCATAAATCCAACCACCTATTTGACCTACGAGGATGTTTGGTAGGTATCTCAAACTAACACGTTCATAACGACTTGACATTGCCTCCAAATTCACTCCCCTAAATGCCTTCCTCAGTTCTGTAAATGGCTTCATCATCTGCTAAGGTGAGAAGGTTTGGGTCCTACCAAAATTTTTATGTTAAAACCTAATCCAATAATACAATGCAATAGTATTAAGATGTGGGGCCTTAAGTGGGTAACTAAGTCATGAGGGTTCTGCCCTCATGAACGGGATTAGTGCCCTTATAAAAGAGGCTTGATGAACTTGCTTGGCTTTTCTGCCATGTGGGGTTGTAGTAAGAAGGCACCATCTGTGAAACAGAAAGTGAACCCTCACCGGATGTGGAATCTCTGGCACCTTGATCATGGATTTCTTAGTATCGAAATGTAAATAATAAATGTATGTTGTTTTGAAGTCACCCAAATGGCCTCATGCACTATCCATGCAATTGCTCAAGCCTCCATGTAGAGGCCATCTTTGATTCCTCTCTTTCCCTCACCCCTACATTTAATCTATCAGTCTGTCAAGTTGACTTTCTCTACAAACATATCCTAATTTTTTTCACTTTTCTCCACCCTCCCTCCCCCACCAATCCATTTTCCATAAGGAAGTCAGCATGCACTTAAGACATCTATCAGATTACTTTCTTCCCCTGCTTGAAATACTCTAGTGAATTCCCATATGCTTATGACCTACAAGATCCTCCTGGGTGAGGCCCCTGTCTCTACCCTGTTCTCCTGCCACTTTCCCATCACTTCCTATGCTAGTCCCACACTGCTCTGCCTCCTGTTTCTCTAACAGGCCACACTCGTGCCTTTGCCCACGTCCAATCCTCTGCCTGGATGCTCTCCCTCTGGGATGACTCCTCATTATCCAGATCTCAATTTAAATATCACCTCCTCAGAGAGGTCTTCTCTACCCAGCTTACATAAAGTAGTAACTGTTGCCTGTGCAGAACTGTTGTTATAAAAAAGACTGTTTTTGTTTCAGTTAGCTTTTTCACTGCTGTGACTAAAAGACCCACCAGAACAATTATAGAGGAAGAAAAGTTTATTTGAGGGTTCATGGTTTCAGAGGTCTCAGTCCATAGAAGGCTGACTCCATTCCTCAGGGCTTGAGGTGAGGCAGGACATCATAGCAAAAGAGTGGCATAGGGAGGGAGCTCACATGGTGATCAGGAAACAGAGAGACTCCACTCTCTAGATACAAATATATACCCAAAGTCATGCCCCAATTCCCACCTCCTCCAGCCTTCAATTACACCTCAGTTAATCCTTATCAGGGGATTAATTCACTTATTAGGTTAGGAAACTCACAACCCAATCATTTCTTCTCTGAACCTTCTTGCACTATCTCACACATGAGCTTTTGAAGGACACCTCACATCCAAACCATAGAAGTTTTTTTTTTTTTTCATTTTCCTACCTGCCTGTCTTCTCATACACTAGAATAAAAGCTCCAGGAGAGCAAGGAGATGACTTGTTTTATGCATTATTTTATTCTCAGAATTAAACACAGTACCTAGCACATAATCAGGTGCTTGGAAGTCAAGAACTCACAGTCCAGTGACAGAGGTTGGTGCATACAGCAAGGGTGGATAGAGAACAGTGCATACTCCTTGGGAAATGACAAATGATTAGCAGTCTGGAAGCAGCAGAAGGGAGTAAAGAACATTCAGACCCTCCTCTGAGCCTGGAGATGGGGAAGAGGAGGTGTGTGACCTCCAGGAAGACCTCTGGTCAAGTTCCAGCTCTGCTACTTGCTAGTCAAGTCATTCAACTTTTCTGAGCTGTAGTCCTCTTATTTGTAAATGGGAGAAATGATGCTGTCACCTAACAGCATCATTGGGAGACTCTGCTCAATCCTTCCAATAGCTTCCCAGCTTGCTCTGGTCAAGTCACTGTAGTGGCCTCCAAGGTCTTGCATGGTTAGGGACTCCTCCTCCCAATTCCTCTCTTGGAGCCCTTGTCTCCCACCACTTTTCCTTCCTCTTACCCTTCCCCAGCCCCCACCCCCACCTCTTCCACATTCCTCAAACACACCAAGCACATTCTGGCCTCAAGAGTCTTTGCCTAGCTGTTCTCTCCGCTTAAAAGGCTCTTCCTCCAAGTAGCTGCAAAGGCTCAGCATCATGCTTTCTTCAGATCTAGTCTTAAAATTCCTCCTCTCCAGTGAGACCTTCCCAGTCAACTAATTTGACATTGTACCCACTTTTTGGACACTCACTTTCCCCGCTTTGTTTTTCTTTAAGCACTCATCACAGTCCAGCACACTAATATCATTTTCCCATTTATTTTGTGTACCATCTGTCTTCACCACCAGAGTGTAAGCTTCACGAGAGCTGGGAGTTTCTCTCTTGTTCATTGCGCTTCCTGCCTGGTACATAATAGGCAGTTAGTACATCTTTGTCGAATGAATGAACGAAATGCCAGCAGGGTGACTAGCACGTAAAAAAGTGTTTGGTAAGTAGGAGTTATTATTACTGATAACATTCTCTTTATGGTTATCCTTCTCCTGGCCAGGGCTCAGAACAGAGCCCTACACTTAGCAGTCACTCAAATTGGTAAGAGTCCGAAGAGGAACACTTACCTGAGGTGGAAAGTATACCCACCACAGGAGATACCCAACCAAAATGAGTTCTAAGATGACAGAGTCAGGAAGGCAGGATTTAGGGCTATTTCCAAAAATCAAATCTCCAACCCTACCCCTGTCCCTAGAAATGAAGATCTCTTATGAGGAGACTTGAAACAAAGGATGCAGTGATTCAAATGTCTATATCCTCTTGTGTTAGTCAGCTATAGTGTTCTCACTATAGTGAAATCTCTGAGATAATTAACTTACTACGTGGAAAGGTTTATTTTGGCTCACAGTTTTGGAGGTTCCAGTCCATGATTGATTCTCTCTGTTGCTTTTGAGCCTGTAGCAAGGCAACATGTCATGGTGGGAGCAAGTGGCAGAGCAAAAACACTCACATCAGAAGCCAGGGAGCATGAAGAAAGGAAGAGACCCCAGTCCTGCTATCCTCTTTAGGAGCATGCCCCAGATGACCTAAGGATTTCCACTAGGTCCCACCTCCTAAAGGTTCTAACACCTCCTTAATAGTGGCATCCTGGAGCCCAAGTCTTTAGTGCATGGGCATTTGGGAGACATTAAACTATAGCACCCCCCACAAATTCATATGTTGAAATCCTAACCCTTAAGGTCATGGTATTATGAGGTGGGAAAGTTGGGAGGTAGTAAGGACATGAGGGTAGAGCCCTCATGAATGCAATTATTTCCCTGATAAAAGAGGCTCCAGAGAGATTCCTCACCCTTACCAGTATGTGAGAACACAGCTAGAAGGTATCATCTATGAGGAACCAGGCCCTTATAGGAGAAGGAATCTGCCACCACCTTAATTCTGGATTTCCTGGACTCCAGAACTGTGAAAAATAAATTCCTAGTATTTATAAACCACCCAGCCTCTGCTATTTTGTTATAGGAGAACAAATGAACTAGGATAAAATGCAATTTCCAAAAAGAAAAACCAGAAAGTCTACATGGATCCTTAACAGGGGACCCTGTTCCTCTAGAGGGTCTACTAGAATTCAGAGGGTTTGTGAACTTGGTTGGGAGAAATACATCTTTTTTTTTTGGGTGGGGGGTACTGGGGATTGAACTCAGGGACACTTGACCACTGAGCCATATCCCCAACCCTATTTTGTATTTTATTTAAAGACAGGGTCTCCCTGAGTTGCTTAATACCTCACCATTGCTGAGGCAGGCTTTGAACTCGCAATCCTCCTACCTTGGCCTCCTGAGCCACTGGGATTACAGGCGTGAATCACTGCACCTGGCTGAGAAATACACCCTATTTCTGCCTTTTTTTTTTTTTTTTTGTACCAGGGATTAAACCTAGGAGTGCTTAACCACTGAGCCACATAATCTTCAAGCCTTTTTTCCTATTTTAGAGACAGGGTCTTGCTGAGTCATCTAGTACCTTGCTAAGTTGCTAAAGCTAGCTTTGAACTTGTGATTCTCCTGCCTTACAGGTGTGTGACACCACACTGGGCTGTGTGCTATCTTTTAACAACATGATTTCCTGCTAGATCTTATTATTTAATGTGCTAATAATGAAGCACAGATATCATAGATTTAAAAAACATGTTGATAGCTGTATTTTGGTACATTTGGTTTCTGTTATAATCCTTTTTATTTTATTTTATGCATTTAAAACTATTATTTTGAGATGGGGACCACAGGCTTTCACAGACTTTTCAGGATTCGTGACACACAAAAAAGGTCAAGAGCCTCTGGTTAGAACATGTGCATCTGATTACATTTGGTGTCAGCCCCAGTAGGTAGGTAACTTCTTCTAAGTGGAGCCTAAATCAGTCAGTGCACTCCCTTTAGAGTCATTACTATGTGGAGAACCCTCCTCCCCCAGTAGTCTCACCCTGTATGAACTAGTTTGTCAACTGGCAATAAGCCTAGTGTATCAGGACAGGTAGTGGAGTCCTAACTTCTTCCCCAAACCCCATACTAGAAAACCAGATCAATCACTGTCCCTTGGGCATGCTGCACATATTCCACCAGAGATGCCTCTGTCATCCTCCCAGTTAGAATATAAGCTTAGCTCCAGTCCCAGCCCCAAGTCCATGCCACACAAACATCAGCTATAAGGGTGTCAGTGGTAAATTGCCAGGGATATGCTCCAAAAGTTCAGGCTAATATATTCTCATGCTTCATGACCCAGTATTCAGGAACTCCATCTAAACATTTGTCCAAGTACTTGACCTGATCCACAGCTGCTTTTTAAAGGAACATGTTACCTCTGCTCCCCAAGCATTTTAGTAGGTAGAGTTGGGTGTTAATTTGTC
Organism: Marmota flaviventris; assembly: GCF_047511675.1. Classification (NCBI taxonomy): domain Eukaryota; kingdom Metazoa; phylum Chordata; class Mammalia; order Rodentia; family Sciuridae; genus Marmota; species Marmota flaviventris. The sequence continues at coordinate 111,920,707 of NC_092518.1, read as the reverse complement.
CAGGTAAGAATAGTATGTACAGCCAGGTGTGGTAACCTATGTTTGTCATACCAGCTACTTGGGAGGCTGAGGCAGGAGGATAACAAGTTCAAGATCAGCCTGGGCAAATTAGCCAGACCCAGTCCCAAAATAAAACAAAAAGGCTGGGAAGTAGCTCAGTAGTAGAGCTAGCATGCACAAGGCCCTGGGTTTAATCCCCAGTCCTGCAAGAAAATAAAACAATGGCATGTTCATTTTCAAAATAAAATGGTGGCTCTTCTACCTGTGTCACCCTTCCAGATGACCAGAGCACTTAGTTTTGAATTTTAACCCACAGCACTGAAACCTTCCCTCTGCACACTCACTGAAGAGTTCAGCCTTGACCCTTCCTATTTAGGGACTGTTGAGAGCATTGTGGCTGCTGCTAATCCTTGGTATTGAAGTGATGGGCCATAGACTCTAGGCTCGATAATGAAGAAATAAAGAAAACAGAAGGCTGACAAAGTAGAAAAAAAGTAGAAGAATCAGTGGGCTGGACATGCCAATAATCAGTGGGCTGGACATGCCAATAATCCCCTAGGTTCAGTGGGGTACCCTACCATTGATCCATATCCCCAGCCCTTATTATATTTTATTTAGAGACAGGGTCTCGCTAAGTTGCTTAGGGCCTCACTAAGTTGCTGATGCTGGCTTTGAACTTGAGATTCTCCTGCCTCACCCCACCCCCCAGCCGAGCTGCTCGGATTACAGGCCTGTAATCCACTGGCTTGAAAGAGTGATTTTCAAAGTGGCATCACTGAGAGCAATGTCAAAGCCTAGGATGTTACTTGCTGGAGTGTAGCTTGAGGAGGAGTGAAGAAGACGACAAAGATAGATAAAGACGAGGGATTCAAGAAATAGGGAAGCCAAGTAAGGTGTGGGAAGGGATGTCCACATGAATGTTGAAGTCAACCACGATCATGTTGGGACTTCTGGAGCTATTTTATCAGTCTTTAATGACTAAAATACAAAGATGACAGTAATTGGGGGGAGGGGGAGGGGGAGGAGAAAGGTTAGCACAACCTGATAGTATGGACCTTGGAAGAGTCAGCCATTAAGTGTGAGAGTTTTTCAAGTCCTAACTTAGTTTTTTCTTCCCTTATCATTCAACAATTTTTAAATTGACCCATTCATTCCTTATCTTTGAATACCTATCCTGATGGCTCCCAAATCTGTATCTTTAGTCAGACCTCTCCTCTGAGTTTTCTTTCTTTATTTTTTATTTATTTATTTATTTTTTGTGGTGCTGGAGATTGAGCCCAGGTGTCATGCATGCTAGGTAAACATGCTCCTCTAACTTTTAAATGATTTATCTAACTGCATACTTTTTTTTCTAACCATGTACTTGACAGCTCCACTTGGACCAAATGTGTGACCTTTCTTCCAAGTGTGGTCCTCTTCCAGTCTTTTCTCTGTTGCACAACCAACCATTCAGTTGCCTAACAAGATATCCTGAACAGATTCCCTCTCTCACTATTTTCCATGTCCAATCTATTATCAAGTCCTATTGATTTTACCTCCTAAGCAGCTGTTGAAGTCATCTACTCCTCCCCACTAGCACCTGGTCTTGCTACAATCAGCTCTCACTTGGTCTAATACAATAAGTTCCTCATACACCCATGCCTTTACCCCATTTGTTCACTCTGCATCCAAAGTGATCTTTTTAAAATGCAAATTTGATTGTTTCACCTGTCTGCTTAAACACATCAATCCCTTCGAATACTGTTGGATTTTCAGCAGCTAGTATAATGCCCAGAACAATATAATGGCTCAATAAATATTTGATGATTGAATGTATGAGAGGTTAAGATGAAGCGTTTGAAACCATGAGGATCAAAATGTTCTTTGATCATAAAATGAATTCCTAATCTTGGTCATAAATTGAACCTTACAGTTAGACCCAGTATGAAATCAATACCCTGGTTTTAGCCTAAGTCTCTCCTTATAGCTACTAGTGCCAGGGGCTCACAGTCCTGGCTTCTCATTATAATCATCCAAAAGGCTTAATTTTAAAAATCTCCACCCCACCCAATTAAAAATCAGAGTAGTATCTGGGGGTGGGGCCTGACAATTAGGTTTTGAAGTTCCTTTGGTGTTTAGTTTTTCTGCTGCTGGTGATTGAACCCACAGCCTCCCACAAGCAAGGCAGTCCATTTACCCCTGAACTACATCCCCAGCCTTTTCTGTTATTTTTATTTTAAAATGGGGGCTCCCTAAGTTGCCAGGGCTAGCCTCAAACTTGGAATCTTCCTGCCTTAGCACTTCAGTAGCTGGGATTAAAAGTGTAGGCCACCACTCTGGGCTTCTCAGGCGGTGTTAATGTGTAACTGTAGTTAAAATCAAAGTTCTGTCCCTTGCTCCTCAAAGTGTGTGCATGGGCAGGAGCTGCAGGAGCTTATTAAAAACACTGACTCTGAACAGGGGTAGTGGTGCACACCTATAATTCAAGCCGCTTGGGAGGCTGAGGCAGAAGGATTGCAAGTTCAAAGCCAGCCTCAGCAAAAGCAAGAAGCTAAGCAACTCAGTGAGACTGTCTCTAAATAAAATACGAAATGGGGCTGGGAATGTGGCTCAGTGGTTGAGTGCCCCTCAATTCAATCCCCAGTACAAAAAAAAAAAAAATGCTGAGTCTGTGATGGTATATGCCTGTAATCCCAGCAGCTGGAGAGGCTGAGGCAGGATGATCACGATTTCAAAGCCAGCCCCAGAAATTTAGCAAGGTTCTAAAGCAACTCAGCAAGACCCCATCTCTAAATAAAATATTAAAAAGGGCTGGGGATGTGTCTCATTGATTAAGCACTACTGGGTTCAATCCCTGGTACAATGCAAACAAACAAACAAATCCTCACAATGCTAGGTCTCAGTATCAGGCCCAGTTCACCTCTTCTAAATCAGAATCTGCATTTGGACAAGGATCCCAAGTGGGAGTAATTGAAAAACACTGCCAAGGAGCAGGACAGGATAAGGTGGGCTTGGGGGCTCTCCTCCTAGTTTCCAGGAAAATGTGTGGGTGCTGGCAGTGGGAGCAAATCATCACTTCACCACAAGTCCCAGCCTAACGGTGGGCTCGGCGTTTTGCCAGTCTAGTGGATCAGCAACCCAGTGTAGATACTGTAAATTTGGTCTTTACAATGGACAAAACTCCCATCCCGATTTTAGCGACATTAAAGCAAAGCAAGCTACTTCCACCGGGAAAGCTGGAAGTGGCAGAATATGCTCGCTGAGAGCCCTTTCTGATGAGTGGAAACAATAGAATAAAGAACCAGCCCTCGCGGTCCTGTCACGTCCCTGCACCCAACTAACTGCAGGCCTGGCCTACTTATGCTTGCTAGCACTTCAAGCGCCACCGCTTGCGTCGGGAACCCGCTCTCAAAGCCACAGCTCCCTGCAATTCTCTCCACCAGCTCCCACCCCCACCGCAAATCCCTCCTCCAAAAAGAAAAATAAAAGTGACCCAATGCGTTCCAATTTTATGACTTCTTTGGTTTCTAAATGTCCGCCCTGTTTTGGCCAGGAGCCCTGATCCTTTGGTCTGGGCCAGATGGGTGGAGCCGGGACCCCCTAGCTCCTAGGCTCTGGGGTTCGGCAGGCCAGCGCGGGAAGCCGCGTCGGGGCGGGAGGCCCCCGTACCGCTCCCGCAGGCGCGCTGCCCACGTCTCCTCCCGGACCCTGGCCAGGCAGCGGTGCCCAGGGCAGGCTCCTGGAGCTGGGGCGAGAGAAGCAGCTGTACGGGCAAAGGCGCGGGCTGGCGCTGCACTCCTCCATGCACCGAGCATGTCATCTTCCTGGGCCAGACTGGCACAGCCTCGCGCCGCCACTCATCTGTCCCGGTACCCCGCCAGGAAATGTCTTCTTACTGGAAAAGACGACCTCTGCCTGTTGCATCGAGTGAGCGGCAGAGTTAAGCCAATTTGCGCAAGCCCTGGGCGATAGAAAGCCTTGAGTTCATCTGGGGCACTGTTCGCTCAGAACGTGCAGGTTTTCCTTTTTCTTTTCTTTTCTTTTTTTTTTTTAATGTCACCTGTCAGTTCTCAGCTCCTTCTTAGGCGGGGCGTGGAGGAAACACTTTCATGATGGAGGGTTAAACATGAGGTTTAAACATCGCTGGAGCCTCTCTGTTGCCATGCCCAGGACACAGCCTCTTTGGAGCCAGCTGTTAACTGTGTAACTGAGAGCCGAGTCCTCTGAGGACACTTAGGCCATTGGGTAAACACCCTCCTTGTTTCTCAGGCAGCTGAGTGTGTGGATGGCGCCTGCAGTTGGCCAGGGCCACAAGGGCACCCAGCTGTTGCCGGGTCAATGAGCCAACCTATCTCCTTCCAAAGGCCCCAAGCATTGGTCCTTTATCAAAGGACACATACCTTCTGAGAAATGCACAAGGTGGCCTCTCTAGGGGATATAGTCAGTCTGTCTGTCTGTTTATCCATCTATATCTATATCTATGTATATAATCTGTGCCTGGATGCTCAGCACTGTGCCTGGGGTCTGTATTCTCCTCCCTCCTTCTTGGCAGAAGTTCCTGAGCATGGGCACAGTCTCCACTGAAATACTGGTTCCCTCATAAACTCACTCTCATACTTTACCTTTCTTGTCCTGTTCTCTGAGTTTTTCTTATTCTCTTGTCTTCAGCTATTTCCACTTCTCACTCCATTTGTTCCCACCTCTCCTTTTTCTTCTGTTTCTTTACTCCTTTCTTATTCCTCTACAAATGCATTCACCATGCATTAAGAACCATAATCCTGAGCCAGGGATGTAGCTCAGTGGTAGGCACTTACCTAGTATGTGATGGGGGACCTTTTCAGTTCCCTAGTACCACACACACACACATACACACACAAAAGTGGTCAGCTTGGCTACCGTTACAAATTACCACAGACTGGGTGGCTTAAACAGAAATCAATTTTCTCATAGTTCTACAGTCTGGAAGTCTGAGATTGGGGTGCCAGCATGGCCAGGTTCTGGTGGAGGCTCTCTTCCTAGAGAGATGTAGTGGGGTGAGGGCAGGAGGGAGAGAAACAGAGATGTTTTCCACTTTTTATAAGGCCACAATCCTGATTAGCATCCCACCCTTATGATCTCATTTAACCTTAATTACTTTCTAAAGGCCCTATCTCAGATACAGTTACATTGAGGCTTTAGGGCTTCTGCATATGAAAGTGGGAGGCACTGAGACAATAACAAGCCTAGGGATAGATCCCTAGTAGCCACTGTAGTGTGAAAAACAGCAGTCTAAGAGGTGTGATTAGTAATGATAAAGTATGAATAGAGCAGTGCAGAACACAAAGGGTCAGGGATGAATAGATGTCTCAAGAAATCTAGCAGGGCTTGACAGAGGACTTGATATTTAACCCAGCTCTTGAGACATGAGAAGGAATTTCCAGAAAAAAAAGAATTTTTTAATTTAATTTAATTTTTTTTAATATTTCAGGCAAAGGGAATAGCATGTGCAAAGGCTTATAATTATAAAAGGGCTTGGCCTACTTAAAAGTCTTTGGTGCTGGAGGTGAGGGCAGGGGATACTGGAGATGGAAGTTGAGGTCATCTTATGAATGGGCAAGGACAGTGGGGTTGGAAAGTAAGGACAGGATGCAGGAGATTTTGGAAAGAACAAATTGACAGCACTTGATGACTGATTGAATGGTGAGGTGATGAGGAAGGAGTAGTGGAGGATTTCTAACTTCGGGGGCTGACACCATTCACTGAGACATAAGAGGAGGAGTAGGTCTGGGCTGAGAGTAGAAATAATGAGTCTGAGGTATCTCTAGGACATCCTGAGGGGGTAGCCTTGGTGCTGGGGATAAAGTGAGGACAGAACAAACTCTATGTAGATTTATAACCACATGTAAGGAAACTATCTGATGTTTGGGAAAGTAACATCCCAAATTATTAGAGAGAACTAACTGTGTTCAGAACTCATACAAGACTGGGAATAGTGACTGTTTCCAACCAGCTAATATTATAATATTGAGTAGTTCTATAGCCTGAATGTTTGTATCAATACCAAATTTATTTGTTGAAATAATTACCTCCAAGAAGATAGCATTAGGAAGTGGGACCTTTGAGAGGTAAATAAGTCATGAGGGTAGCGCCTACATAATGGGATTAGTGCCCTTGAAAGACAAGAGAGTTCCCTACTCTCTCCTGAGAGTACAATAAAAAATGGGTAGAAGCAGCTCAGACTAAGACAAGTAAATACACAGAAGCATCTTGCTGCAGTATTGGGAATAATTAGCTCTAGACCTAGCAGCACTCTGGTCTCATTTAACAAAATTTAACAGTAAGACATAAAAGGGTCAATTTCCAAGAAATATAATGGAATCTCAGAACAAAGCTCAAGAAAATTATTCAGGGAAAGGTTTTTAAGCTTCAGCAAAATTGACATTTGGGGCCTGATCATTTTTTATTGTGAGGGCTGTCCTGTGCATTGTAGTATGCTTACTGTTGTAACTGGCTTCTACCCATTGTGTGCCGCTGGAACTCTCTAGTTATTAACAACCCAGAATGTCACTAGACAAAATCATCCTTGGTTGAGGATAACTGATTATAGGGATACAGACATATGAAGGACTGAATAAGGTAGAGATTACAATGTCTGGCATCCATAAAAAATTACTTAAGATGAACAGAGCAGAAAAATGACCAATAAGGAAGAGATGAGTAAATGGGGATGTAGCTCAGTGGTAGAGCACTTGCCTGACATATGTGAAGCCCTGAGTTTAATCCCCAGGACAGCAGCCTTAAAAAAAGAGGAGATAAGTCAAGCAATTGCCAAGCAGAACTGAAAAAATATTTATTTATTTATTTGCAGTACTGGGGATTGGACCATTGAGCTACAACCTCAGTCCTTTTATTTATTTATTTATTTTTGAGACAGCATCTTGCTAAATTGCCCCTGCTGGCCTCGAAGTTGTGATCCTCTTGCCTTAGTCTCCCAAATGGTTGGGATTAAAGGCATGTGCTACCATGCCTTATTGAAAAAGATTTTAGAATTAAAAAACAAGAATAATAAAAGTTATTATAACTACATTCTCTTTCTTTCTTTTCTTTTCTTTTTTTTTTTTTTTGTACTGATGATTGAATCCAGGGGCACTTTACCACTGAGCTATACTCCAGACCTTTTAATTTTTTATTTTGAGACAGCATCTTGCCAAGTTGCTGGGGCTGGCCTTGAACTTACAATCCTCCTGCCTCAACCTCTCTAACACAACTGCTTTCTATATGTTCAAAAAGCTACATGGAGGCATAGAAGATATTTTTTAAATACCTAAATCAAATTTATGGAGATGAAAACTATATTATGTGAGGTCAAAACATAAATGTGATTAAGAGTTTAGACATTGTAGAAGATTAGTGAACATGAATACACAGCAATAAAAATGATTTAAGATGAAACACACAGAAAAGAGAATAAAAAATGAACTATAGGCAACATTCAGTCTGCCTAGCCACTGAAAGAGAAAAAGTGAGGAAGAGGAAAAGAAAAAATATATTTTAAGAAATAATGGCCACCTAGCAACACAGGAAGCTAAGGCAGGAGAATCACTAGTTTGAGGCCAACCTCAGAAACTTAGCAAGACCCTGTCTCAGAATAAAATACAGAAAGGTCTGGGGATGTGGCTCAGTGGTTAAGTGCCCCTGGGTCCAATCCCTGGTATCAAAAAAAAAAAACAAAAACAAAAACAATCAACCAACCAAATAGAGAGAGAGAGAGAGAGAGAGAGAGAGAGAGAGAGAGAGAATGACCAAAAGTTTTCCAAACCAAAATACATTATGATGAAACTGCTCAAAACCAATGGTAAACAGAAACTCTTATAAGCAGCCAGAGAAAAAAGACTGTCTACAGAGAGACTAAGATAAAATTTCTCATTATAAATAATGCAAATGAGAAGAAAGTGAAGCAAAACATTTTAAGAGGTGTTTAGGTCAAGAAGGCTCCACCATCAATAATGGATTAATGCCAATTAGAAAATAGCTTGAGGTTTTGAGTTCAAGTTCAATTTCTTTCCCCCTTTCCCCCTCTTTTTGCCCTTCTGCCATGGGATGATGCAGTAAGAAGGTCCTCATTAGATGCCAGTACTTCAACCATAGACTTCCCAGCCTCCAGAACTATGAATCAATAAGTTTCTGTTCATTATAAATTATTCAGTCTGTGATATTCTGTTATAGCATCACAAAAGAGATTAAGACAAATCACTTCCAAAAATGAATGCCAAATAAAGACATTTCAGTTATACAAAAGCTCAAAGAAGTCATCACTATCAGACCTGCAATATGAAAAATAGAAGGAAAATGACAACAGATGAAAATATGGATCTACATAAAGGAAAGAAAGGAACCAGAAATAGTATTTAGATATCTTTAAAGGATGGAGGACTATTTAAGCAAAATAATAACAATGTAGTATGGGATTTATAATATATGTAAATGCAAAATGTATGACAACAATAGCACAAAGGTTGAGAAGAGAAATAAGCATATACTCGTGGGAAGTCTTTTAGTATATGTAATGTGGTTTATATCACTTGAAAGTAAACTATGATGAGCTAAAGACATTTACAATAAACCCAAAAGTAATCACTAAAATTACAAAACAAAAATTCATAGTTTATAAACCAATAAATGAGATAATATGAGCAGGCCATGGTGATACATGCCTGTAATTCCAGTAACTCAGGAGGCTAAGGCAGGAGGATCACAAATTAAAAAGCTAGCCTCAGCAACTTAGTGAGGTCCTGAGCAACTTCGTGAGACTCTGTGTCTAAACAAAATATTAAAAGTTCTGGGGATGTAGATCAGTGGTTAAGAGCCCCTGGGCTCAATTCCCAGTACAATCAATCAATCAAATTAAATAAAACAGAGTCATAAAAATATTCCATTCAACTAATTCCACAGAAGACAGAAGAAAAGGAAACAAAGTACAGATAGGAAAAATAGAAAACAAATGACAAAATGATAGATTTAAAGTTAAGTATATTTTTTAAAAAAACAAGTGAAATGTAAATGGTTTAAATACTCCAATAAAGGACTAAGACTGTCAGAATGGATATAAAAGGAAGAGCCAATTATAAGCTGCCTATAAGCAAAACACTTTACAAAATTAAAAATAGGTAAAACATGGAAAAATATATATGACTAATTAAAAGAAATCAGGAATGGCTTTATTAATACGAAATAAAGTAGATTTCAAAGCAAAAATTATTACCAGAGGTAAAAAAGGTAATTTTCATAGTAATAAAAGAGTCAATTCATCAAGAGGATATAACAATCCTAAACATAATAACAGTTTCAAAATAAATGAAATAAAAGCTGATATAATGTCAAGTAGAAACAGAAAAATTCACCATTGTAGTTGAATATTTCAAGACTCATCTCTTACTAATTGAAAGATGGAACAAGTAGGCAGAAAATTAGCAGGGATAGACAACATATGAATATCACATCAACCAACTTGACTTAATCAATATTTTATAGACTACTTCACCGACAACAGGAGAATATACTTTCTTTTCAAGAGCATAATCACATTTACCAAAGAATATCATATTCTGGGCAATAAAATAATTCTCAGTAAACTAAAAGCAATTCAAGTTATACAAAGTATATTCTCTTACTATAATGAATTTAAGTTAGAAATCATTAATAGGAAGATTTCTGGAAAATATCTAATTATTTGTAAACTAGATAACATATTTCTAGGTAATCCATTGGCCAAAAAAGAAATCTGATGGGAAATTAAAAAGTATTTTGAAATGAATGAAAGTGAAACACAAAATAACAATTTTGGGGATGCCAGTAAATGTCTATGTTAGAAAATAGGAGCTGGGTGCAATGGTGCATGCCTGTAATTCCAGCTACTCCAGAAACTAAGGCAGGAGGATCACACGTTCCAGAACAGCCTCAACAAGTTTGTAAAACACTGCCTCAAAATGAAAAGTAACAAAAAGGCTGATGATGTAGTTCTGTGGAAGAGTACTTGCCTAAAATGCATGAGGCCCTGAGTTTCATCCCCAATACTGCAAAAAAGGGGGGAAAAGGAAAAAGAAAAAAAATAACAAAGGTCTTGCATTAGTCAGAGTTCTCTAGAGAGACTATAGGATTTTTATAGACATATAGAAAGAGAATTATTATGAGGGATTGGATCACATGATTGTGGAGGCTGAGAAGTCCTTTGATCTGCTATCTATAAGCTGGAGACCCAGGAAAGTCATTGGTGTAATTCTAGTCTAAACCTGAAGGCCTGAGAATAAGGGAAGCTGATAATGTATGTCCTAATATGTTGGCTTAAGAATTAGGATTACCAATGTTTGAGGGTAGGTGAAGAAGGATGTTCCAACTCAAGTAGAGAAAGCAAATTTGCTCCTTTCACCTGTCTGTTCTATTCAGGCTCTGAACATATTATATGATGCTCATTCATGTTGGTGAGGGTGATCTTAGCTCAGTCTTCTGCTTCAAATGCTAATCTTTTCTAGAAACACTCTCAAACACGCCCATAAATAATGTTTTAACAGCTATCTAGTCATCCTTTAGTCCAAATTGACACATAAAATTAATCATCACAAGTCTGGACTCAATGACCTCAGTTTTCACCAAAAAAATAAAATAAAATAAAATAAAATAAAAACTAGAAATAGATGATCAAATTAAACTCAAAGAAGAAGAAAGGAAATACTAAAGATCAGAACATAAATCAAGGAGGTAGAAAAGGAAACAATATAAAAATTATTAAAACCAAAGCTGGGAGCTCATTAAAATTGATAAACCCTCTAGCCAGATTAATCAGGACAAGAAGAAAGAAGACACAGTTTACCAATATGAAGAATGACAGGGTGAATAATTACAGATCCTTCAGATGTTAGAAGGATGCTAAGGGAATTGTAGGTATGACTTTTTACCTGTAACTTTGACAACTTAAATGAAATAGACAAATTTCTTCAAAGACAAGATATAAAAACTCAAAAATAAGTACCATGAATATCCTTCTATTAAACAAATTGAATTTGTAATTACAAATTTTCTTATGGAGATAATTTTAAGGCAAGATGGTTTCAGTGGTGAACTCTACAAAACTTTTAAAGAAGTAATGCCAATTCTATACAAACCCTTTCAGAAAGTTGAAAAGAAGGGACTCTTTCCTTTTTCAATAATTTATCTGATAAAAAAAGCAGAAAAAGATGTCATAAGAGAAGTATAGATTAATATCCTCTATAAACATACATGCAAAAATGTTAGCAAATTAAATCTAACAATATGTAAAAAAGAGACTACATACATGATCAAGTAGAATTTACCCCAGTAACTCAAGTTTGGCTTAACACTTGAAAATCAAGCAATGTAGTAGGCCACATTATGAACAAAAATATTTTAAAAATCATATCATTATATCAATAAACCCATAAAAACATTTGAGAAAATCTAACATTTGTTTCTAAAAAAAATTCACAGAAAGCTAGGAATAGAAGGAAACTTTCTCAACTTGAAGAGTATTATGGAAAACCTATAGTTAGCTAATTTAACCTTATTTAATTTAATTGTCAAATACTGAAGTCTTTTCCTCTAAGATCAGGAGCTAGTCAAGAATGACTCACCCTTATTCAGCATTTTATTGGAAGTTCTTGCCAGTGCAATAAGGCAAGAAAATGAAATACAAGTCATCTAGATAAGAAAGGAAGAAATAAAACTGTACTTGATACCTACAACAGTGAATCTCAAAACAATTTTGCTGTATGAAAGAAGCAAAACCAAAAAGTCCATATGGTGTTATTTCATTTATAAAACTTCTAGAAAATGCAAAGTATATATTAATAGAAGATCAGTGGTTGCCTGTGATTTAAAGAAGAGGAAAGGGGATGGAGGGAAAGGTTACACAGGAGCAGAAGGAAATTTTAAGGAGTGATGGAAACTTTTACAATGGCGTTAGTTTTATGGGGGTATGTATAAGTCAAAGCTTAGTAAACTGTACAGTATTGTACACTGCATGCAATTTTGCAGGCTATTGTACATTAATTATACCTCCATAATGCCATAAATAAATAAAGGATGGGGTCTTTAAACAGATGAACCATAACATCGCTTCCAGCTCTAGCTCTGTGGTACCTATTAGAGCAAATTATCCTGAAAACTTCTATTAAAACAGTGCTTTGTCCTGGGATGCCCAAATTCTTGAGACAAAACTGGGGATTTTGCTTGAATTATGCCTCTATCTACCTCCTAGTTTTGTGTAGACAGAGCCTCCAAAGCCAGTGGGACGGAGTAGAGAAACATACCATGAAGCTAGTGGGAAGATATCCAGGTCAGAGGAGGAAACTGGGGAAATGACAGCCTAATGAGTACTGCTCTTTCCAATTTCTTTAAGTCTCTGATTCAGAGGATTGGCTCGCCATGGACATTCCAGATCAGTGAGGCATCTCTGGGATTTGAATGCATAGACATCCCAGGGGAGAAAACAATGGAAGACAAGATGGAAATGAGAAATGGCCTTTTTAGGTCTCTTGACCCAAATGCAAGGAGCTAAGAGGATGTGGAGGAAGAGGTGGAAGTGCTCCTTCCCTGCAGGAAAGGAGATTATGATTTGATGGGGTCTGGGGAAATCAAATGTAAGAAATTAAAGACCTGGAATGTCAAACCTCCAGGGATACCTTATAGATGGCCAAGCTGGAAGAGCAAGAGGAAGGAAGTGATGCCCTCCCTGCCTGTTAACAGTGAAAGCCAAAAAGACGAGGAAGTAGAAGAATGCAAAGCCAAGAGATACGCTTCAAAGTCATTTGTCAGCTGGGCAGTGCTTTAAGCCAGTGCCACTGCTGATGGATCACCTCACAGGAAGCACCACAGAGATGGACCCAGCCCAGGAAGCTGTTACCCTATCCCCAGCCTACACTGGGGATCAGACACTTTAAAGGGAAGACAATGAAAACCCCAAATACCTGAGCTGACTGCAGGCAATATTTACACCTGAGGAGAATGGCATTTTCTTCTTGATCCCAGAGGGTGATAAATTATGAGCTGCAAGCCTGAAGCAGGGGAATTGAGTGTTCTTGTAATTGTATCCTACATAACAGAGTCACGGAAACTTCTTATGGAGAGGAATGTAGACCTCAAATATCCTTTTCCACCTCTATCTCCATTTCTCTGCTGCCTCTAAGCCATGCGTAATACACCTCCTAGTCCTCAGATAGCCGGTTACATTGGCCAGTATCAGAATGAGTCCTCAATTTGTTAAAGCATGTCATGGTTTGTAAAGCCCCTTCATCTCCATTATTTCATTTTGATCCTTACTGAAGCCTGTGAGATAGGCATTTTAGGAGATGTACATGACCCACCAGAACAGAGATGTTCAGACTCATTCATTCGTATATTTATTCAAATAATTATTGAACACTTACTATGTGTCAGACACAAGTAGGTACTGAGGGCACTAATAAAACTAGACAGCCATAGCTTCTGCCCTCATAGAGCTCTGTCTAGTTGAATGTGGGGGCCCAGACATAATTCAACACAAGTCGAATCATAAAATATGAAAGAAGTCATTACAAGAGAATCTCAGCCACTCTGAGGGTCAAGGAAAGCATCTCTTGAGGAAGAGTTACTGGACCTTCAGATGAGTTGATAGGTGATGGGAATTAGCCAGGCACAAGTAGGGCAAGGAAGAAAATCCTCCAGAAGGAGGGAAGAGTATTGGGAAGGTATTATGATAGGAGGGACTTGGCACTGCAGATTGAAGGAGGGTGAGAGATAGGAGAGGAGGCTGGTGCGATGGGTTGGGCTGGATTATGCAGACCTCACAGACCATAGCTGTATTTGATACTAAGAGTAATGGGGAGCCACAGAAAGTTTTCAAGCTGAGTGGGACTGGCATGAACATTTTGGTTGCTATGAAGAACAATGTGTGAGGGATGGCAGAGCTTGAATTAGCATGGGGCAGCAGAAACATATTAAGTATAGATATGAGAGATTTGGGAAGTAAAATAGAAATTTCATGCTCTTTTGATTCTAGCATGTCAGGAATATGAATGGAGATTGCAGGGTATAGTAGGTTGAATGGTGGTCCCTCCAAGATATGTTCATGTTCTATCCTCTGGAAACTGTGAATGTGACATACTTATTTGAAAATGGTCTTTGAAGATGTAACTAAGTTGAGAGATGAAATCATCCTGGATTATCCAAGTGGGCTCCAAAATCCAATGGTGAGGGTCTTTTGTAAGAGTGAGGAAGAGGACTGAGAGTGTAGCTTAGTGGCAGAGCACTTATCTAGCACTTTGAAACCTGGGTTTCATCCCCAGCACCACCAAAAGAAAGAATGAAGCAGGGGCTGGGGTTGTGACTCAGTGGTGGAGCACTTGCCTAGAACATGTGAGGCCCTGGGATCGATCCTCAACACCACATAAAAATACACAAATAAAATAAAGGCATTGTGTCAATTTATAACTAAAAATATTTTTAAAAAGAATGAAGCAGAAGGATATCACACAGACAGAAGAGGAGGAAGCCAAGTGAGGATGGAGACAGAGACTGGCATGATGTAGCCCTAAGCCCTGGAGCCACCAGAAACTGACAGAAGCGAGAAAGGATTGTTTCCTAGACTGAGCTTGCTTTCTTTCCTTCTCTCTCTCTCTCTCTCTCTCTCTCTCTCTCTCTCTCTCTCTCTCTCTCTCCTTCTTTCTTTCCTTCCTTCCTTCCTTCCTGACAATTATATTTATTAGGGTACAATATGGTATTTTGATCTCTGTATACACTGGAGGCAGAGCCAATCAAGTTAATTAATGTATTCAACTTATCATCAATTTCTTACCTTAGTGCTTTCTTTCTTGATTTAAAATTTCTGGCCTCCAGAAAAGAAAAAAATAATTTTTATTTTGTTGTTCTGAGCCACCAAGTTTGTGGCAATTTGTTACAGCAGCACTGGGAAACTAGTATGTGGGGTTTTGCTATTAAATGACTACTTTTCTTTTTCTTTCTTTTCCCCCAAGAGTGATATCTTTTAAAGATTAATAAAATGCTTGACTCTGTTTTTATGTGTGGGAAATGTATGAAAGACAAAAAATGAGAACCCCCAAAAATCTGTCTGTAACTAGGTAGTGACTGGTGCCTATCTCTGATCACTTTAAGGATATGAACTTGGATTTCTTTTTTTGCGTGTGTGTGTGTGTGTGTGTGTGTGTGTGCTGCAGATTGAACACAAGGCCTTGTGCATGTGAGGCAAGCACTTTACCAACTGAGCTATATCCTCAGCCCTGAACTTGGATTTGAGATGGAACCAAGTTGACCTCATTATCTTTCTGGTTTTGATGCATCTTCTCTAACCTTGACCTCATTATCTTAGACCCAGTTCCCAACATCTTTGCCTGGCTCATCACACACAGTTTCCAGATTCAATAAAAATGAAAAAAAGTTTCCAGATTCCAGATCATAAAATACCCTCCCTGATATAAGCAATGATAATACTAGGCAAAGCAAGACCAAGAATGATTCAACAGTCCACTGAAACTTGGAGGTAAACCTTGTCATCTGGGAATGGCCATCCCAGCACAGGAGGCCTTGCTGGCTGAGGAAAGAATTTGCATGCCTCCCCTGACTACCAGAATATTCATAAATCCTAGGGGAGAGGAAGGATGGAGACTCCTGGGAGACGTCATAGAGGATGTGCAGAGGAAATGAAACTACTCTGAAAGACAAACAGGAGGAACAGGACCTGTGTGGCTCTGGAAGAAGCCAAAGGATCAGAAGGAATTAGGCAGGATGCAGTGAAAAAGGGGCACCTCAGTGGGGGCTGGGCTGGGCTGGGCTGGGAGAAGAGACAGAGGAGTGGTTCTTCATTTTCCTGGAGGATCCCTCTGACAACCTATCCAGTCAGTGAACAGTGGATCCTTCACAGACATTTGAAATATGACCAATTAGCTGAATAACATTTTTCAGGAACATGACTGTTGGTCAAGTGAGTTGTATCTGTGGGAACCTGAGAAAGGATATAGTTTGCAAAAAAGTTGGAAGAAACACAAAATCCAAGTAGAATGAGTATTTCCAGGTTATTTGGAGGCCATTCTAAAGTGGCTGAAAAGGCACCCTGTGGAAGGAATTAGGATGCAGTGGGACTAAAATACAATATTAAATACCAGGGATGAGCTTAGAGGTAGTGCAGTTACACAGCAAAATAGCTACTTCTCTAATTTTTGTAAAAGGAATAACTTATGATGGTTAGTACCAGACTCTGTGTTCTTGGAGAAGGGCAAGTGTGGTCTGGTTTAGGACTCAGCAAGATGAGGATTAGGAGACACTGGACACAAAGATAAGGGGAGAATCATACAGTGAGTTGAAGAAACTCTGGCAAAATCCAACAAATCCCAACAATGACTTTATTTCCTCTGTATGGCCGCGAGGGTCTTTTGATTCAGAGAGTAAGTTCTAGGTCAGGTTCCCCATAATTGATATCATGTTCTCTGATTCAAATATTCTCACACTCCAAAGGGGGAAGGTTAATCCATGAACTGGCTTAGGCATCTACCACTCCATGGCAAGCATTGTGCCCATGACTCTGTGGATTTAGAAAGCGCAAGTTTAGTCAATAGAATCAGAAAGACATAGTGCGTAACTAGACAGGGCAAATTCATGTTCTGTACCTATTCTTAATCAAGCAAAGATAATTTGTCATGGATCCAGTTAGCAAGGCATCAACTAGCTGCTGACGTTCCAGTCTTCCGCCTCCAAGTTCCTATTAAGTAGCTCCAGACACAGGGGAAGTTTTGAGGCTTTTCTTAAATACTTATTTTTTTTAATGAATTTCCCTGCTATGAAACTTCTTTGCTCATTAATTTAGCTATGTATTAAGGAACAAATTGCATGAGCAATATTGGAGAATCTCATCACATGTTCAAGAAAAGTTAAACTGTGGAATGAGGGTCCCAAGCTTAACCACAGTCATTGTGAGTGTCTGTATAGCCAGCTGGGGGGTGTGACTAGAGGTAGTACAGTTGGCCAGTGAGCCCCAGTTTTATACTAGGCAGGCATAGAGAGAAGCAAGAGATGGCAGTTAGTCAGAACTAGATCCCAGTCCTGAGTCTGCCACCAGCTTTCTGTATAACTTTGGGCAAGCTGCTTTTTCCTTTTTGGGTCTGTTTCTCCATCTGTACAATGAGGGGACTGAGGCTCTTTCTGATATGAAATTTCCCTGATTGCTGGCCAGGCTCATCATTCTCCAGATGTCCACTTTATTATCTGCATTACTACAGTTGGGGATGGGGGACACATCTTTGTATTTCTGTTAACTATTGGTGTTGATCCATTAAAAAATCTATTGGATAATTTGTAATAATTTTTCCCAAATAAGAACATTTGATGTGTATCATAAATCTACACAATTCCTCCTTTCCCTCAGTGAGTATTTGCTTTGGACAACAGCACTGCTGGTGAAAATACCAAAATGAATAAGATATATATCTTGCCAATATGAGATAAGACTATATCTGTGAGAGTACATAACAATCATACAGTGCTCACCTATGAGAACCAAGCACTGTGCCAAGTATATTATACACATTAATCCATTTAATCCTTCTAATAACCCATGGAGCTAGGTGCTAGCCTTTTCTTTACATGAAGCACCTAAAGCTCAGAAATGGTTAATCATCTGCAAGTTACCCAATTAGTAAGTGATAGAGCTGCTTTATTCCAGAACCCAGGTGCTTACCCACTATGCTTTACTACATTCTAATTCAGGAGTGTGTTAGATGTTAGAGGTACAAATAAAAGGATATGTGCACCCAAGAAGTGAGAAATAGCTTCTCGATGCTTCATGAAGGGAGAATGAGGACTTTCAGGTTAAGCAGAACTAGGAGAATTACTTAACCTCTGTTAGCCCCAATTGACCCACCTGTAAAACAGAGGTCATAAAGAATGGGCCTTACTTCATAGGGGTGAGGATTAAATGAGTTAATACATAAGAAGCATTTATTACAGAGCACATGTACAGTAGATTTTAGCTATCACCAACACTGTCGTAGTAGTCGTCGTGGTCGTTGTCGTCGTCGTCATCATCATCATCATCATCATCATCGCTATTTGTGGGGAAAGGCAGAAAGGAGTGTGTTGCAATGAGATTGCAGCCTGAGGCTTCAGTGGCTGGACCTGCAGGTTGTAAGTTGGGCTGTGAATTGTCAGAGAGATTCATTTCCTTAGGTTTATTTTTTTAGGTGCATATTAATTACACAAAACAATAGGTTTCTTTGTGGCATATTCATACATTCATATAACAATTTGATCAATTTAACTCCTCAATACCTCCCCTTCCCCTCCCTTCCCCTCCCTTCCCCTCTGTGTCCCCTAATCTCCTGCTTTTACATTAATGGTCTCCCTTCCACATTCATGATGATGACTTTTTCCCCTTTAGCTTCCACAAATGAGAGAAAACATTGACTTTCTGAGTTTGGCTTATTTTAGTTGACATAATGACCTCAAGTATCATCCATTTTCCTGAAAATGACATAATTTCATTATTATTTATGGCTAAATAATACTCTACTGTGTGTGTGTGTTGTGTGTATATATATCACATTTTCTTTATCCATTCCTTTGTTGATGGACACCTAGGTTGATTCTGTAATTTGGCTATTGTGAATTGCACTGTGATAAATATAGGTATGGTGGCTTTAATTCTTTTGGATCAATACTGAGGAGTGGTATAGTTAGATCATATGGTAGTTCTATTTTTCATTTATTGCAGAAACTCCATACTGATTTCCATAGTGGTTGTACTAATTTACATTCCAACCAACATTGTGGATGATTTCCTTTCCCCTGCATCCTTGTTGTGTGTGTGTGTGTGTGTGTGTGTGTATTTTTTTCAGTACTGGGGATTGAACCTTGAACCTAGGGGTGCAATACCACTGAGCTATATACCCAGTCCTTTTAATTTTTTATTTTGAGACAGGGATTGCTAAATTACTCGGGTTGGCTTCAAATTTACGATCCTCCTGCCTTAGCCTCTAGAGTAGCTGGAATTACAGGCACGTACCACTGAACCTGGCTTGTTATTTGTACTTTATTTATTTATTTTTATTAGTTGTTTTTAGATATACATGACATTAGGGTATATTTTGACATACATACATAGGGTGCAACCCATTATAATTTTGATCCCATTCTTGTGGTTGAACATGATGTGTACCCTTGATGATTGCCATGATGTCTTCTCTTGATGGGGTGAGGTGGAATCTCATCTCAATGTAGTTTTGGTTATTTTTTTTTTTAGTTCTTTGCAATCAAGCATTACTCAGTCGCCCCCCCCCCCAACAAATAACAGATAACATTCAGGAAGAATATGGTTGCAGCTGAAATTGCTGGGAAATTCAGTACTTTTCAATTAAATTATTTAAAAATGTTCTTCATTAATGGAAAGCGGTTACATTTTGAATGCATTATTTCTAATGACATTTCTGTGGTTTTTAACTTTTAAAATTTGTTCTTTTTAGTTATACATGACAGTAGAATGTATTTTGGCAAATTATACATACATAGAGTATAACTTATTCTACTTAGGGTCCCACTCTTGTGGTTATAAGTTATACTCAATGTAGTTTTGATTTGTATTTCCCTGATGGCTAAAAATGATGAACATTTTAAAACACATGTTGGCCATTTGTGCTTCTTTTCAGAAGTCTCTGTTCAGTGTGTTTGCTCATTTATTGAGTGGGTTATTTACTTTTTTGGTGTAGTTTTTGAGTGCTTTATATAGTCTTCTTTAGTTGATTATGAAATAGGCGAGCTATGTGTAAAGAAGACAATGAAATTCATTGAAGTGTCTCCTTGCTTGAAAAGACAGAGTTTGATATTACCTTGGGGTAGGACATTGTCTCCCAAAAGCCCTATTAGAATGAATATCATAGCTAAGAGGCATGACCTCAAACCATTACCATAGCCAGGCATGGTGGTGCACACCTATAATCCCAGCAACTTGAGAGGCTGAGGCAGGAGAATTTTGAGACTAGCCTCAGCAATTTAGCCAGACATTCAGCTAGTGAAATTCTGTCCCAAAATAAAACAAATAGGACTGGGAATGTAGATCAGTGGTAAAGGGCTCCTGGGTTAAACCCTCAGTACTCCCAGAAATTATCATGTATGAACTCCGTAATCAAGCATATTCATCAGATGAGTCCAACAAATATTGGTGTTTTATGGGAATAAGATAGTAAGCAGTTTTGATGACTTCAAAGAACACAGATGTGAATTGAGGAGGACAAATACAGAGTCCTTCCTTCATGATCAGTCAGTTCCAGGAGGCCAGAGGACAGACTCAAAGGTAGGGGGAAGGGCAGGTCAAGCAAAGGAGAAAACATTGAATAAGCAACTATCATGGATGCAGACTATAGTAAGTATTTTGACATGCATTATCTCATTTAATCACCCAACCATAATGTCCTAGTCTATTCCTGGTGCTATAACAAAATATTCAAGGATGGGTAATTCATAAATAGCAGCAATTTATTGCTTGCAGTTTTGAAGGCTGGGAAATCCAAGATCAACGCACTGCCATGTTGGTGTCTGGTGAGAGCTTTCAAGCCTTCTTTTCTGCCTCCAAGATGGCATCTTGGATGTTGCTTCTTCTGGAGGTCATGAATACTGTGTCCTCACATGTCAGGAGGATCAGAAGGGCAAAAAAGGAAACAGCTGCTCCCTTAAACCTCCCTTATAAGAGCACTAATCTATTTGTGAGGGTGGAGCTCTCAAGACTTAATCACCATCCAAAAGGCCTGTTCTCTTAATACCATTATCTTGGGGTTTAGTTTCAACATATGAATTCTGTTTGTTTAGTTTTTTTGCATGGTGCTGGGGATTGAACCCAGTGCCTCATGCATGCTAGGCAAATGCTTTACCACTGAGCCACAACCCCAGGTCTCAACATGTGAATTTTGGAGAGACATATACATTTAAACCATAGCACATAATAAGGTAGGTACCATTACTATGCTCATTTTATAGATGAAGAAATAGCCTTGGAGAGGCTAAGCAACTTGCCTAAGGTCACACAACTAATGAATGGGATTGAGGGGCAGAAATCAGTTATAAAAATCTGAATTTTTTAATACACTACATTGTTCATATAAACCCACAGTATAGAGAGGTGGACAAATTAACTGAGCAGCAGTAACTGGTGGCGATGACATAGGACACTCTGCAGAACTGAATAGCTTGTGATAGTGCCGATGAGGGGGACAAGTCCACAAATCGGTTTCATGTAGGTCATCTATCTCATCTCCATCCCCCCAAAAAACACTAAATCCTACCCCTGCTCTCAGGATTGTCCCTCACCATCCTGGAGAGTGAAAGACTGAGTCCTGTCCTTGACTATAGCCCCAAGCCCCAAGGGCAACAATGCACCTCAGCCTGCAGCCTTAGAGCAGGGAGTGTGACTAGTTTCCTGGGCTTTCAGAGACAGAGTATCATTTTCCTGAACAAGAGACAGCACAGAGTTCTGTTGCAGCTATTTATTTATTTGACAAACAGTTACAGGGTGCCACCTATGTGCCAGGCACGGTGCTAGGTGCTATCATTCCAGTGATCTTAAAGTTGGATAGATGGAGACGAATAGGAAAGCTGGTCATTTGAACATGATATTGTGATATATAGGAGTCTGCAAGGGGTCCAAAGTGAGAAATCAAAGTTGTACTCCTTGCCTCATGGGGCTTGATTTCAGGGATACAGTGGTGTTCAACCTTCTCTTAAGCACAGCAGGTCCAGAGAATGACATGACAATACAGAAGTGCTCTCAATGGTTTTCAAGAGTAACAGGCCATGAAAGGTACCACCCATAGCTGGCACAAGAGGGCAAGGTCACTGTGGGAAAAAGTACCTATGAGGAAAGAGGAGATCTTAGATCTGGGACTAGGAAAATTTATACAATTTAGTTAAGTGGAGAGAAGTTAGGTTTTAAAATGATTCTCCCAAGTGTTCAGCTCTTTAAATGTTGCCTCAAATAAATACCTTCAATTTACTGCTGCTGTGCTTTAATTTGTATCACTTACTTGTATGTAAATGCACATACATGTGTGTGTTTTGCAGTGTTGGGGATTAAAATCAGGGCCTTGTGTGTGTTAAGCAAGTGCTCTACCACTGAGGCACACCCCAGGCTACTTTTGGGGCTCCCCCCCTTATATGCACATTTTGAAAACTAGGTAAGCTGGGGAAAAGGATAATAGGAAAAAGTAGAATAGATCAGTGCTTTAACCCAGAGACATACAATAGAACTTTCTGCAATGATTGAAAATTCTATTCTGAGATGATCAATACAGTTGCTACTAGCCATATGTGACTCTGCAACAGAAGTATGGCCAGTGTGACGGAGGAACTGAAATTTTAACTTCACTTAAAACATGGTTAGTAGCTACTGTATAGGAAAACACTGCTGTCACCACTTAGCTATAGCCCATAGAGACCCTAAGTAAAGGTGTGGTACAATTAAATATGAAGTCTTCTATTAATCTAGATATGGAGGGTACTTATTTGGGTATGCATGTGCTTGTTCAATTAAGGGTCAGAGCACCAAATTTCCTAAAAATGAGGGACAGAAGAGCAAAAGGAGCAAGGGGTGATTCCTGACTTGCACAGTACTTTCATGCATAGTACCTCATTCAATCCCATAACAGCCCTGAAATGGGTAGGGAAGAGACTATCATTCCCACAGGATCCAATGAATCTAGGGGATAACAAGGGCCTATAGAAGATAATGGTGGAGCCTAGGGGCTAAGTATTTCTCTTCCTGATTGGACACTTTCCAGGGAACAGTGAAGGAAGAATGATCTCATGTTACCTATGCCCACTGCTTACAGTCTGGGTCTCCCTGAATAAGAGAGAGTCTTTGCTTCATATTCCCTTTTTCTACCTGATTGTGGTTAATGGGATCATGAACCATTACCAAGAACTGTATCATATTCCCTTCCCTCTTCCTTGATTTAGGCAACAGGGATGCATTTGAAAACTTCAGTCATATATTCAAAATTACACATTGAGCACCTATCATATCCCAGGCACTGTTCTGGGACACAACCATAAACAAAATAAAGATCTCTTTTGTGGCACTGAAATTCTGGTAGAGGCAGACTAATAATAAATAATGTATATATTGGATTTTTGTAATGTTCTATAATAATACACCATGGTTTCTCATGTCTTTTTATGACACACATAAACACTGTCCAATGTACCTTTTGTGCAAAACTGGACTTGCACTTCAAGCAAACTGCCTGGCTTGCTGAAAGGTGAAAACACCTTTTGAATTAGTCTTTTAACATGTGTTGAGTGCCACCTATGTGCAGAGTGCGATATTGGGGACTTTGGAGAGATGCAACTGACTGAGAGGACAGGGTCCTATCTTAGGGGATTCCCAGTCTGATGCAAGAGGCAGCCCTTTCCTTGGGAGCTTCCAGACTGCAGAAGGAGCTTACAGTGTAGTCTGGAGAGGCAAACTTCAGGACCCACTTCAAAAGGGGAATCCCAAGTATATGCACAACCAATTCAGCCTAGACTGTGTGGAATTGGGTAAACTAACCCCTCTTATGATGATGATGGGGAACTAGATAGGGGACACCTTCAGGGAACAAGAAAAGGGACACTGTAGGAGCTGTCCCATGTCCCAAGAGTGAGGAAGAAAGGAAAGACAGCCTCTACTGGATTATTGTTACCTCTGGAAGACTCTGGATGAGATGGGATTTGCGGGACTGCTGGCAAAAATGAAGAGCTAATGGGCAGAGTGAGGTGCAGGTATCCCAGGTAGAGGGTACCTCCTGGGTGATGGTAGGAGAAATGAGGGTGCTGGGTGCAACCCTTGGCAATCACCCCAATTCAAATTCAATTGAAGATGAAGAAGAGAGAGGACCAAAATTCTGGGGTGGGGGTCGGTTTTTGACCAAACCCTTGGAGATGCATAGTGGCAAGAGAAATGACCATGGTCAGGGTCTGAGGTGCAGGGTCTAAGTGGGGGCAGTCCGGAAGGGGTCCTACCCTGAGTGCCCAAGTTTCCTGACAGCTGTTAAGGAAGCGAGGTGAGAAAGGGTTAAGTGTGCCCCTCCACCGCCCTAAATGCTTCCTGTATTTGAAATCCTTTAGGTCTTTGCAAACTCTCTGGCCCCTGGCCAGGCTGGCATTGTCCGGGGAGCGGTTGTGGGTTGTCCGAGAGCTCAGTCGCTCAGTCTTTGTTATGGGGCCACCTCGGGGTTCCCTCTTGCACCCGGCCTGAGGCTGCAGAGTGCGTGCCTGGAGGGGGGCGGTGCGGGAGGCTCGCTTCTCTCCCTCTTCCTGGCCCCCCCTCCAGTCCTCCCGATGACCACATGACCAAGTGGGCTCGCGGCCAAGCCACAAGCTACAAAATGCAGCCCCTGGAGTGAGCGGGGAGCATTCTCGCTGGCAGCCTGGGCCAACAGCAGTACAGCCGCGGCCGAGCAAAGCCAGCCACTTGGAAACAGATCGCTGCAGAGCCCGGCTTCGCGGTGCTGCCCCACGGCGGCAGAGAGAGGCTGCGGGAGAGCCGGCGCGGCGGCTGCAGACTGCTGCGCACTCACTCACGCGGCCCGGGAGCCCCGCGAGCCCCGCTCCGGCACGCGCCAGCCGCGGCTTGCGCCTTCCTGTGCCTCAGGGCTCCCAGCTTCCCCCCCTTCACGCCGGCTCTTCAGGGCAGCGGCGGCTCGAAGAGCAGCATGAATCTGCGGCTCTGCGTGCAGGCGCTGCTGCTGCTCTGGCTCTCCTTGACTGCAGTGTATGGAGGTGAGTGCGCGCCCTCCCGCTCACCCGCTCTTCCTTTTGCTTTACCCCGCTACAGCCGGCGCGCTCCCCTCCCTCCGCCCCACTCGCGCTCTCTCGGCCTCCCAGAGAGCCCGGCGCGAGCCATGCAGGAGCAGCCACGCGCTGGCTGCGCCGAGCGGCAGATTGACAGGGCGTCTACAGCCAGGGGCAGCGGCCGCGGGGACCGGTTCCTGGGGGGTGAGGGTTCCGAATGGCCTCGAGCATCACCAATCTGGAGCCTTGTCCCTTCTGACTGCCCCTCTCAATCCCGAGAAGCTCAGGGCCCCAGGCGTGCGCCTCGTGTCCCGTACCCTGCACCCCACGTGGTGGGGGCATGAGGGCCTGCCCAGCTCTCCGCGTGGGTCAGAGGAGGGAACTGACCTGAGGTAGGTGGGCTGGTCTCCCGCGTTGAAGGTCTTCTGGCTTCTGGAGGTTAGGGGCCGCAGGCCACTGGGGATGATGTGCCAACATGCCGACGTGACACTTGTTGCATAGGCAAGAGCTTGGGGCGGGGGCGGGGGCGGCGGCGGCGTGGATCCCAGCTATTGCTACTTTCAGCCTACAAGTGAGCAGAGGTGGCCTCCCCCAGACTGCCCCCGCCGGTCTTCTCCATTACTCCAAGGTCCTCTCTGGTCTCCTCCGGGCTCCCCGGCTCCTACACAGGACGCCTTCCCCACAGCCTCCATGCTACTTCCATATCCTGGCTTCCAGCCTCCACTTTTTCCCAGGCATGTGCATGCTTCTCCTTCACCCCTGTGTCTCCAAGCACCAAACCAGGAAACAGGCACTGACTTGGCATCTCCATGCAGGTCTGGGGGCGGGCGTTCTTTTGCCCTTACCTGTATCACACCCCTACTTGGTAATACTTGGCACTGGCTTCCCTTGCCTGCCCCAAACCTGGTCCCTATCCATGCCTCTGCAGCTCCTGCCCATGTTGCCTGTCCTTTGTGCGTCAGTGTCTCCCTGGGCTGCCAGCTCTCACCTCCAACTGCCACAGTCCTGTGATCTGGCTGTCACTGCTGCCTGCCTGGCACCAGAAGGAGAAGGCCAAGACTAGGTGGATTGATGCCAGTGCCAAGGCTGGCGTCACAAGAAAATGAGGTTGGAGGGAAGGAGAGGGCAAAGGCGGCAAGTTTCCTAGAGGAAGAACATAGGGCTGGACTTGATTCCAAACCCTCCAATACAAGGATGGCTTACAGCCCAGGAGCCTCTGGGGGTCCAGCCAACTCTGCCGACCTCTTTATATAGGCAACCTCCTTTCTCTGCTCTTGTTCTTTGGCACTGCCCTGGTCCCAGGAGCACTGCTGAGCTTCTTAGGAGGATGCATTGGTTGGGTGTGGCACCTCCTGACTCCAGCTGGATGTCCAGTGATCTCCCTCTTTAAGACTCCAGCACTTGGACTGGGGTTGTGGCTCAGTGGTAGAATGCTTGCCTAGCATATGTGAGGCACTGGGTTTGATTCTCAGCACCACATATAAGCAATTAAATAAAGGTCCATCAATAACTAATAAAAATATTTTAAAAAGACTCCAGCACTGAGTCAGTCACCTCCTTGGGAAGAAGAGAGTAATCTTTCTTCTCAGAAACTCCTGTCAGGCAGGCAATGGTTGGAAGGGAACAAATAAAGACACATCACAGGGGCCCACCTCCCAGGAGCTATCATCCAGTAGAGTTGGCAAGACAAGGAACCACAGGCAAATGGTCCATGGCATTGCCTTCAGAGAAAAAGAAGAGGTGCAGAAAGGGTGTCCTAGAGGAAGCTGAGGTTTTGGGATCAGCACACTCAATGCTCCCTTTGAAGCAACAGGGAGACCCTTGGCCAACAGAAACCACTTGAGCCTATGAGGAGTCTGGCTATTGTGGCAGTACTGGTGATGGGAAGAGCTGGTTTCAAAGGACGAGAAGTTGGTCATGCTGCCAGAACACTGTGTGCTTCTGGCCCAGACCCTGCCACTTCTTGTTTTATTTCTCCCTTTTTCATATGTCATCTGCCTACCCTGATTTGGGGACATTGTTGCCCTCATATTTTGCTTAAGCCTAGCACTGGAAACTTCCAAAGCTCCCGCTGCTTTTCCACCATTTGACTTATCCTGGAGCCAAGGAGGGTAGGTGGCTACTAGCCAAGGGTCTAAGTATACATGCCCCACTCCTCCTGCTTTCTGTCCTGCCCTAGAAACAGGGACCCCAGAACTATCTTGTCCTTGGCCCAGATTTACATGCACTCTCTTCAGCTAGAGTCCCCAGTAAAACTTCCAGGCCTGAAAACTATGCTTTCTCCTCTCACTCCACATTCTCTCCTGACATGGGATGTTCACCCCCACCCCTAAATCCCTTCTCCCACTCAACAACACTCCACCACTGCCTTCTGACCTGGGATACACTTTGCTCTTCTGAGTCTGAGAGCAAAGACCAAGTGTCCCTTGGTCTTTGAGTACCTCCCTTTCTCCCCTCTGGCTTCCCCTTTCCAACCCCTGCTCAAAATATGCAGTCAGTGGCAGTGTGAGGACAGCCTACTGAATTCCCCCCAGTGGGGGGACATCTCCACTCCATTCCCAATCCTAAGCACTAAGTGCCCATGGAACCTGAGCCAGGCCTCTCAGAAGCAGAGGACTAATACAGGTCAAGTGGAGGGCCAGGCTGCCAGAGCCTGGTGTGTCCAGGACTTCAGAGCTGGCACGAGGAGATAGCACAGGGTCCTGGAGAAAGCGACTGGGGTGAGAGGGTGGGCAGACAAAGGAAAGTTGCCTCATCTCAGAGACAGACACAGTGCTACAGAGCAGCAGAGGCAGGGGGTACATTGCCAGCAGGGTCCCTACCAGAGCATGAGTGTAAGCTTTAAAGCAATCACAAGACAGGCCAAACCACCAGAGGGAAAACAGGTGCATCATTCTTGGTGAGGCTGGCAAGTTCTTGAAAAGTTGCATTTACCTCTTTGTACATTGGCAGGGTTGGAGTTCAGATGGCATAAAAATCAAATCCCATTCTCCCCTGACTGTGGTTCTCAGTGTGGAGATGCTACAGATTCATGACTCAGGGCACTTCAGAGAGCAATGGTTCTAATCCCTCTAGGTTTGAGATTCTTTGAAGGATCGCCCATCTCCCTGTAAGTAGCACATGAGTTGGAAGAAAATATTGAGGTGAACTTGGGAGGCCCCTATTTCTAAAGGGGAGTTCTTTTGTACAGACAGGATCTCTGCAGTGTTGAGAAATAATAGTCTCTAATCTGTCCCTTTGGACAGGACAAAGGTAGAGTTTCAGGTGTCAGCTTATCTGACGGTGAGCCAGACTCAGCATCAAAAGTAGGAAACAGGTGGGTGAATGGGTTTAGGGTGCAGGAGGAGCCTATAGACTTCCAGCAATGCAGAGGACAATAAGCCTCCATCCAATGGGATGCAAGAGGCCAGGGGCTTCAAGATGGCTATTCTCCAGGGCCTGGTTGATACTCAGTGAGTTCAGGGTTACTCTTCTCTGTATGCCTAGAGTCTAGACATCTTCCTGGCCACCGTCTGAGCCACCATCCCTGCTCCCCATCCTGGCTTGTGACCTCTCTTTCCATGGGACCCTTCCCAGCCCTCCCTTCATGAATGTCACAGGCACAGTCTAGGATGCTGAACATGTGAGGATGATATTCTTCCCCTTCTGGCTCTGTGCCTCTCTTCCCATGCCTGATCACCCCTAGGGTTCGGTGACCTGTGTTATTGCCCCTGCCCCCAAGTAGTTGAAGGCATGGATTTTAGAACCAAGGTTTCACTTACATTTTAAGGCCCTTAGGGTCCTTCCCTTATGCCTGGACTCGTGCTTAGCACAGTTATCACTGCCCTGAACCCTGAGTGTGTCTCTGATAATAACTACTCATCAGCATCATTCAGATCTATCCTCAGTGTGCAGAGTGAGCCTTGCGGGAACCCCAAAACTCAGGTCATAAGCTGGAACTGCTGGGATGGGAACTTAATGAAAGTCCTTCCCTCTTCTCCCTCTACCCCCAGTGCCAGCCTCTTAGGAAATGGCAAGAGGAAATCTCTAGATCAGATAGCGTAGAAGCAGCACCCCCACTCCAGCTATACCTCCTATTCCAAAATGCAAATATAATTTTCTTTTTGGTACTGAACATTGAACCCAGGGTCATTTTAACACTGAGCCACATCTCCAGACTTTTCTGTTTGTTTTTATTTTGAGATGGGGTCTTGCTAAATTGCTCAAAGCCTCCATAAGTTGTTGAGGCTGGCTTTGTACTTGTGATTCTCCTGCCTCAGCCTCTCCAGCTACTGGGAATACAGGCATATGCCACTGTGCCCAGCTAATTTTTGTTTTAATTCTCATAGGTTATGAGTTTAGGGGCTCAGTTGACACATTAACCCACCTTGATCATTAGCAGGGAAGTGTGGCTCATTAACCAAGTGACCCTAGTTAACAGTGGGCCTGGTGATTTTTGTTGGAGATAAGGAAAGGAAGGTGCAGGGTTAGAGATGAGCATGTGTGGGGTGGGCATATGTGTCTGGATGTGAGCAGGAAGAAAGAACAACAGGCCCCAGAGGCTGGGCAAAGAAGGCCCAAAGGACAAACCTTACCTGCTTTTGGCCTAAGAGGAAACTAAATGCCTGGAAACTGTGTGCAAGCAGAGGAGGACACAGGAGCCAAGGAAGGAACCAGAGCCTGGGGATGTTGGAGGTGGGGTTGGGGGATGAGGAGCAGCCTATGGGAGGCTATTTGGAAACTGTGAGCTATTAGGGATTCCTGAGTGAATGGCAATGAGGCTCAAGAGACAAGATATAGCTGAAGGCAAATCTAATGGTGTGACGGGGAGAAAGAATGGTATTCATTATCATCAGTGGCCTGCAGACTGGCCCCATATTAGGCATTTCACAAGCACCCTGCCCATCTGCCTCTTCCCAGCACCATCTCATCTCATCACACAGCCTGACTCTGGATGCCAGCTTGGCTTCCCTGGCTTGACTTTAGGCTCTGAGAGAACTGACAAGAGTGCCTTCTCCCTCATCGTGCCCAAGTACACCCAGCACCACTTGGATTCCATCATTGGGGCTCAGACTGGCATCAGCAGACTCCTACTCTGAGCCCCATGTGTGCAGATGTCAAGTGCAGCCTGGGAGAGCAGAACAGAAACCAGTTAGGGTCAGAATGGAAGGAATTTACATCAACCCAGGATGGGAGATGTGATCTGGGAATGACAGGAGATAGGATATTGGCAGGGAGGTGCCAACTGCCTCAGCCTACTCTCCTGGTGCATACACATGCTATAGTGCATAGACATTCACTCATCCATCCATGTATCCACCCTTGTACCATGCATGCAATATTTATTAGTCTCTAAATCTGTTCACAGGCTGAGTCACAGATGGCCCAGCCACACCCATGGGGAAGTCTCAGGAGCAAATGTGAGTCTGAGATGCCTAACCACTGATGAGATGCCTATGGGTGAGGCATGGAGCTCTAGTATTCGTAAGTGGGTCACCTTGCCCATCAAAGGATGTAGGAGTACAATGACGTGATGATGTCCAGGATTTGCTTTAAAATACCATAGCCAAGAAAAAAGAAAAGGGATAACTGGAGCATATGTGACTCCATCTGGATAGCTATTGAATCTGGGTGATGGATCCATGGAGGCGGAGTCATAGTAATGGTGTCTGTTTGAAATGTCTAAAGTACACCAGTTACTGGGGCACCATGGTTACTGCCTCCTGCACCCCAGCCAAGTACAGGCCTGATGCCCCAGAGTGCACCCCCCCTCATGACTTTCCAAAGAGAAGAACTTGTTTGTGCCTGTCAAAAACATGATACAATCATCAAAAATGTATAGAATCAGCTACCTCTATGGCAAGATGTGAGTAGTGCATTCTGTTTGCCCCAGGACAGTGTGTAAATGGCAGATTTTTTATTGGGATAGAAAACAACAACAACAAAAAAGCTATGAGGAGTGCCAGCCACCTCATGGAGAAATTGTCCTCTCCTGTGGGCCTATGGTCTGTGGGGCCCTTTCTTGGCCATCTGCCATTTTCATCAGCCTTCCTAGTTAACAGCCCTTTTCCTTTCTGCAGTGCCCCTGATGCAGCCTCCTGACGGGAAGGAGCTGGAGGAAGGCAATGTTCGCTACCTGGTGCAGCCCAGGGCTTCGAGGAATGGACCCTGGCAGGGAGGCCGGAGGAAATTTCGCCGCCAGCGGCCCCGCCTCTCCCACAAGGGCCCCATGCCTTTCTGAAGCAGGTATTTACTGGATCCCCTGCTCAGTGGGCATTGCTCAATGGGAAGGGGAGGGAGAGCCTAGAAGCTAATAAGCCTGCTTCTTACCACTGGCCAAATACATCATCTAGCCCTTCCATTTTACAGAGGGGAAGACTGAGTCCCAGAGAAGGGCTTGACACTTGGGACTGATATCTGGACTTCCCAACAACTGAGTGTTACATCCCCTCTACCCTGTTGCCTGGGGTTGGGCAGGCTGACAATTGGAGAATACTGGAAGTCCCAGCAGCGCTTAACTGGGGAGAGGTGCAAAGATTGTGCCTATAGGTGTCCAGGTCTAGGAGTGAGAACGAAGGAGGCAGAGAGCAGGAAGAGAGCTGTGGATGTGCTATTCCAGAGCTTCAGGTATCAAAGGTAGCTGCAGAGAAAGCAGGGGCTAAGGCTGCCCCTGAGGCCTGGACTGTTACCATCCCTCTGTAGCTGGGACAGAGGGACATCAACTCAGAGCCTTGGGCTTTAGGTTCAGGGGTTGAAGGGGTTGAAGGCTGTCCTTTCCTTTCCTGAGGTGGGGGAGTCCTTTGACCTAGAACATGTCCATGATTTCTCTTGTTACTTTTTGTTTCTTTAGGACTGAAGGGGCCCCCAGGTGCCCACCCCCTGCGGTTCTCTCTACTCCACAGTTTGATCAGCTTCTCTGGAGCCCTCACATCCATTCAGCTGTCGTTTTGCACCTGTTCTAGCTGCTGATAGTCCCAGCTCTTCTAGCCCACCAGCTTCCCCTAATGGTGTGGTCCTGCTCCTCATTCAGATGATTCCATTTCTCTCATAAGGATCCATGTAGTCCATCTTTCTGGCCCTTCCCTGGACTGATTTTGGAGACCCAGCTTCTCCCTGGCCTGCTGTACACCCTCGTCCCTACTTTACCTATTTAATGCCCCCACCCTTCAGCTAGCTCTTCCCTCCTCAAGTCTGCCCTGGAATCTGGATGGAAACACTCTCTTCTTCAGTGGACTCCTGCAGATCCGTATTTTCTTGTCAGTCGGACGCTCACTCAGCCACCAGAGAGGAATACAAAGATGTGCAATGAGAGATTCTAGTTAGAGGGGCTGGGTGTTGGGATCCAGAGAAGGTACATTGGGGAAACTGAAATGGGGAGAAATGGTCTTCTGGTGAAGTGGGGCGAGGCACTGCAAAACAGGAATAGCCTCTTCCTCATCCCTGTGGCTTCATTCAGGAAGAAAAGAAGGAGAGGCTCTCTGAAGTACTTTGGTACTTCTGTCACCTTATTCTGTCTCCTAACACATTCTTTCTCTCTATCCTCTACAACTAGTTCAAGCTCCAGGTCACGTGGGAAGGGTGCCGGGCCTACTGTGCCTCTGTACCCTCCCAGGAGTGAATGCCAAATAGGAAGGTTGTTTTTGCCAAGAATCCCAGAATATCAGAGCTGAAAGGACCCTTGGAGATCACTTAGCTCAACCTCTTTATGCCAAAGCCTGTGAAAACAGAGTCCTGGAGTGAGGAGTGACCTGCTCAGGGTTTCTGCTGAGTCAGAATGGGGACCAGGTCTCCAGATTCCCACTTGATGATGTCCTCTTCCCTCTTAATGATGTCTTCAAAACAAATGTAGTGCCTTTTGCTGGGGTTACGGCTGGGAGTGTCTGGGAAGGGAAGGGAGAGGCAAGCTGGCTGTGAGCTGCCCCGTTGTGGGGATGGAGCTGCTCCCACCTCTCTTGCCTTCCCCTGCTGCTCCATTCCCAACCTGGGCCATATGGTTCCATAACTGGCCAGCTGCCCCTCTTCTGACAGCACTCCCATGCCTGGGGGCCTTTAACAGGGGAGCTCAGGCACTGGGATTAATGTTCAGACCCAACATTGGTTGTCAAATGCCGGAAGTAGCCTTAAATCATTGAACCCAATGGCCTCCCCTTCGTGTTGATTGGACCCTCTTTCCTAGTGGACTTCCTTGGGGAGCAGAGGGCAGAGAGTGGCAAAGAAAGGGAAGGCAAAGAAGGAGAGATGGGAGGATGTACAGGTAGGGTTGCACTCCATTCACCAGGGCCTGTCTTTCCTGAGGGGCCTCTCAGCCCTTCCCTCTTGGGACCCTCTTGCCTTTGCCTGTGCAGATTTCCTTCCCAGATGCTTTCCAAGAGGGAGAAAAGGGAAGACAGAAGCTCGATGCCCACTTACATATATCTGGGGCAGGGGGAGTCAGGGCCCCCCAAGTCCCACAATAACCCCAATGTTCACCTGCCCACCTCCCCTCAAGTCCTTTCCCCTCTGCTGCTGCTAATGCTGCTGCTGTTCTGCTGCTGCCGCCATTGCCTCAAGGCCCACCCTGGGGAGCCAAGCTGGGCACAGCCTCCCCACCCCACCAGACATGGAGTGGGGTCTGGCCAGTGTCCACAAAGTCTCTTTTGCTACTGGTCCCCCCAGTAGGGACCTTGCCTTCTTATTCTTCCTTCCTGCGTCTCCTGCCTCATCAGCCTGCCATGACCTATAGCCAACCCAGCCCCATGGGGAAGGGAAGAAGAGAGGGAGGATGGCTGAGAGAGATAGGAGACAGAGGGCAGAGGAGGGTAGTGGGTGGGCTAAGGGTGCTCTCTTATTTAAAGTGGTTGTGTATGATTCTTATACTAATTTATACAAAGATATTAAAACCCTTTCCATTAAGAAATTGTCCCCTTCCTGTAATTGTGTTTGCTGTGTTTGTAAAGATTGATCTGTGTAAATATGTCTTTATAATAAAGAGTTAAAAGCTGACAGTTTGCCCTTACTCTTGGAGGTCATGTTCAGAAGGGGCATTTCCCCCACACAGTGCCATGGTTGTCCCTGTGCCCACAGATTGCACATTCAGGGAGGTAAGTGCTTGCATCCCAAATTGGTTCTAGGTCAAGTGTCCTGAAACCGACTTGCCACAGGCTCACAAAAGCAATCTATGCATAATGGCCAGCTCACACAAAATTCAGCCTGCTTTTTAGTCTTTGGCATCTGTTTGGATGTCCTAATTTTTGTCTGGCAGCAGTGTCATTTAAAGGATTTTTTTAAAAAAGCAATTTATTTAACATGCTGATTAAAAGTGGGATTTCTACTAAAAGTTTTGTATTGGTGGGTGTCTTCTATTTTATCTACTTTTGAACACTTTTGGGACTTTTTAGCCAGTTTGCCTTTCTTAAAAAAATGTTATGTTTTCAGCAATAAATACATTTGGTAATGACTTTGCTTGTATCATTTTATGTTTCACAAAGTGGAGTTGTAAGATGAATGAGATAGACTGAAAAATAAAATGCAAGGAGTTCAATAAAATTCCACCCCATCTGTCTCACTTCTTCATGCTTGTTGTCAAAATGTCAATATCTTCCAGAACAGAAAGGAACATTGGGTACATGCTAATTTGGTTAATAAACACATTAGGTGCACACAGACGTACACTATGCAGAGTAAAACCCAATGAGATGAAGATGGGAGTGATCAAAATGCATGCATTTGATAAATCTTGTGGGGGAATTCTATAGATTTGACAAGTATTTAGTGCCACAATATATAACTTTAAAGAAAGTGCCTTCAGACAAAATTGCTAAAAAGTCATAAAACCAATAGGAGATAAAATAGAAGTCACCCATAAGCATATAAAACTATCTCACCATTGACAAAATGCTGCAAATTATGACATAGTGATTTAAAAATATGACATGTTTGAAGTGTTTTTTAGGAAAATTGGTGCAAAATGTCTCATTTTAAAATTACTAGTTTGACTTTTGGACAAACTAGTCATTGGAGGAACTGGGTTTAGGCAGAGGTTTTGGGTGGGCTGGTTTTACTCTGATTGGCCTGTTATTTCCCTAATCACCCTCAAAGCTCTAATTTCATGTGAAACCAAGAAAAAAAGGGGTGGGAGCAGGGCAGAACAATCTAATACTGACCCATAAGCATGCAGGCCTTTAACAGTTTACAGAGCTCTTGAAAAATCTTAACTCATCTTCCTAACAACTGAGCCAAAAACCTCACTATCAGATCCCAATTTTTAAAATATATATTTTTAATTTTTAGTTGTACATGGACACAAACCTTTATTTTATTTATTTATTTATATTTTATAGGATGCCAAGGATTGAACCCAGTGCCTCACATGTGCTAGACCAGTGCTCTACCACTGAACTACAATCCTAGACCCTTGGATCCCCATTTTACAGATGAGAAAACAGACTACGAAGGGAAGCAGCTGGTCCTAAGTCTCACAGCTTGCAAGTGAATTTTAAATCTAGTCTGCTAATTCTAAAATGAAAACTCTTTCTACAGTAGTAGAAAGGAAAGTCCCCTAATCATAGAGGAAAAAAAAAAAACTAAGTACAAGATGTGTTTTATTTTTTCAATAAGTGCAATAGAAATTTGGGGTACAGCTGGTGGGATTGCACATTGGTGCAGTTATTCTATAAAGTCATATGGAGATTCCTTAGAAAACTATGAATGGAACCACCATTTGACCCAGCTATCCCACTCCTTGGTCTATACCCAAAGGTCTTAAAAACAGCATACTACAGTGACACAGCCACATCAATGTTTATAGTAGCTCAATTCACAATAACTAAACTGTGGAACCAACCTAGATACCCTTCAGTAGATGAATGGATAAAGAAAATGTGGTATATATACACAATGGGATATTAGTCAGCATTAAAAGAGAATAAAATCATGGCATTTGAAAGTAAATGGATGGAGTTGGAGAATATCATGCTAAGCAGAATTAACCAATCCCCCAAAAAACAAAGGCCAAACGTTTTCTCTGATATGAGGATGCTGATCCATAATGCGGGGTGGCTAGGGAAAAATGGAGGAAATTTGGATTGGGCAGAGGGGAATGGGGAGAGGGTAGTGGGTGTAGGGGTGGGAAGGATGGTAGAATGAGATGTGCCCTATGTACATGTATGATTGCATGAATGGTGTGACTCTGCATTGTGCACAGCCAGAGAAATGAGAAGTTGTGCTTCATTTATGTACAGTGAGTTGAAATGCATTCTGCTGTCATGTATAACTAATTAGAACAAATAAAAAATTGGGGGTACAAGATAAGACAATGTGGCCTGATGACATTGGGGAAAGTAAGTGGAGTTTGAGCAGTTAATACGGGCCCCAGAAAATCCAGTAACGTTTGGCTAAGTTTGGTGGGAGGATGGTGGGCAGTGGGGGTTGGCACAAGGAAGCTGGATTAGCCACCAGGGTCCATGGGGCATATTTAGTCAACTAGATCCTAGTGGGTGGACACAAACAGGGGATGAGGGGAAGGAAAGCTGGCAGCCTTCTGTTAAGATAATTAGATATCAAACCAAAAGAAAGCAGGACATACAGGTGGGACCCTTTGGAGATATCTTGGATTGACCTAATATAAATACAATAAAATCTGAGCAGGGCTGTTTGTCAAAATGCGGAGCCTTATTTTTTTTTTTTTTTTAATTATTTTTATTTTGGTACTGGGAATTTAACCCAGGGGCACTTTACCACTGAGCTACATCCCAGCCCTTTTTATTTTGATGCAGGTTCTCATTAAGTTGCTTAAGGCCTCGCTAAATTGCTGAGGCTGGCCTCAAAATTGTGATCCTCTCAAGTTGCTGGGATTACAGGTGTGCACCACCATGCCTGGCTCAAAATGCTGAGCTTTAGAAAAAGAAAACGAAGTTCACTTAACTGATTGTTTCTGGCCAGGAGGTCTTGGACTGAGGTTAAAGGGTGAGGGCAGAGAACCTGAAAAACAACACTGCTTCAAATCCATCAGGAAATTAGGGAAGTTTCTGAAGTGACAGAGATTAGAGAGACACATGACTTTTCAGGAACCCAGGTGCGGTGTCAAATGAGCCGTAGATGCTTTGAAGCCCAACACTTCAGACTCTCCCATAAGCCCTGGTCTGGCTGACTTGGTAAGCCCAAATTGGGGCAAGGCTCCTCTTCCAAACCAAGGGAACCATGGGACCTGGCTTGAGTGGCCATTCTGAGGTGCTTATATAATTCCATTTTGTGGCCTAAAGGTTGTTCCACTGAAATTTCTCAATCCAAGGTTATTTTTTGACCAGAGTGAGCCTGTGCCAGCTAACTGCCAAAGAAAATGGTGAAGACTTAGTGCCTTCTCCTTCTGGCCCCAGAGGGCTGCCAACTCAGCCAGCATTTCTCTGGAACCCCCAAAGGAAAAAGTCTCTTCAGTGTGCTTTTGAAAATCCAGTTTGCCCTTTGTAGTGATCCATTCTTGGAGGGGATCCTGGCAAGGAACTCCCCCTATTGAGCCTTGAATTTTCAAATCAGGGGTCAGCAAACTTTTTCCTATTTCCATAAAATAGGAAAGATAGTAGTTCCTATTTTATGAGTCATTTAGGCTCTGTCCCAACTACTCAAGTCTGTTGTCATGTAAAAGCAACATAGACAATACATAAACCAATAGGCATGGCTGTGTTCCAACAAATCTTTATTTATCAAGACAGGCAGCAGACCATAGTTTGCCCAACTCTTTCTCAAACGAGGCATCAACAAGCCCTTCAATTCAGCCCTTGAACCCTTACTCGGGACCTGAGAGGAAGACTTACATTGTACAGCAAGGTCTTGAGTTAAGGGAATTTAATAAACTGGTAATGATTGGGCCTCTATGCCAGGATCTGACCATACTCAGACTAACAAAGGGCTTTCAGTGGAGAGGGAAGTCTGGAGTCAGACAAGGATTCAAATTCTGGTACATTTACTCATTTGTGTGACCTCGAAGCCAGTGTCTTGACCTGGATAATTCTGCATTTTCTCTTTAGGCATGATGCTGCTACCAAGTTTGCTTTGCCATAGTCAGGACTGAACACCATAGTGCAAGTAAAGTGCTTGGCGTATAGCCCAGCCCATGGTACCAGCTCTCTAAGTGGAAGCCATTGTTATTTCTGCCAAACCCCACTCTAGTCCTGAGAAGCAGATGGGGTAAATTCTCAGGACAGGGCAAACAGGCTCAGGGAGGTGGAGTTGCTTGTTCAAATGAGCAAAGCTGCTAACTGGTGATTCAAGCTTCAGACCTGGGTCCAGTCTTGCCTTGGATTAGCCACCCTTCCCTGGCATGGAGTCTGCTTCCCCATACTGAATATGCCTTGGTCACTGGGAACTTGTAGTCTCTTAGACAACACATAAGGCTTCTCCAGGGACATATTAGGCCCACCTCATTCTCCCTTGAGGTAGCTTTTGCTTGGACAGCAGCCCAAGAGTCCTCTCTGGATGTGCTCATTATTAGTACTGTATCTGGGGACCCTGGTCTGGAACTGTGGAGCCAGGAGTCTGCTCCAGAAGATCTACAAGGTACTAGGGGTACCAGAAACCTGGGTTATAGTCCTGAATATGCTTCTACCAATAGTTTGCTTGGCAACTTGGCAAATTCTTTCCTTGTCCTCTGGACTTCAGCCTCCTCACCTTCCTAGGCCACCTTGGGGAGGTGGATGGGTGTGAAGTACATAATGATGAATAAGGCTTGTTGTGGTCCCAGAAATAGTGGGGGTCCCTCAGGTTGACCTCTGGAGGGAGTTCAGGGCCTGCCACAGGGGCCTGTGGGGAGTAATTCTAGGAGAAGAAATAGGCATTTGGCAGGAAAATGGGAACTTTAGCCAGTGAGGAAGGCCACTGCTTGGTTATATGGGTCTGCATAAGTTTCCCTTTACCTCAGGGGCTTCTGGAACCTCCATTTCATATTCTTATACTGTAGAAACCAAAGCCTTTCTGATCTTTGCTGAGGTTTAAAGAATTGGCAGGCAACAGTTGAGCTAGCCCAGTGACACGAAACTCCAAGTTCAGAGCTCTAGATCCTAAACCCCACTTGGCTGTGTGATTCCAGCCAGGTCAGGTCAGTTCATCTTTTGGGGCTCCCAGTTTTTCCTCACCTATTTTCATGGGCCAACCACCTTTGCCCTCTCAAGTCCTAGAAGGTTAGAGCTGATAGGAGCCTGGGAAGGTATTCAGTACCTCAGACGCTTTCATTTTTGCAGATGAAGGAAGTCAGACTTGGGAAGGAAAAGTGATCCACTTAGAGGGATGTATCTAGATAATACCACTGAACTTGTATACTGCACTTCTCAGGTGCCAAACACTATTCAATGAACTTTTCCTGTTCTGACTCAGACCCCATCACAACTCCATTTTACAGTTGACGAAACTGAAGCACTGAAAGGCTAACTAGTTAGTTTTAGGATCTTCCATGGGGTTTGCTAATGAATACAAAGAATCAAGGTGGCATTGCTTTAAAGAAGGCAAAGGCACTGCAGAATTGCCAAGCACTCCCTCCAGGGTTGCAGTCACCTGTCGATTATAGGAGAGAAGCTTTGTTTTGGCACCTTCATTCCCAGCACAGCAGAATGGCTTCTATCTGCAGGGTGGTGGGAGGCCTGCTGGGAAGAAGTTTCCCATCTTTCCAGCTAAGCAGAGATGTCGCTGGCTCCTTCTCAGGCAAGTATGGTTATAGGGGCTAATGAGCCTAGCATATGATATGGGGTGGCGGGGGGTGTCCTCCTCCCTGTTTCTAGGCTGCCAAACTTTTTCACAGACGCACGTTCCTCTGCCCTCCCTTGGGAACCCCCAACTCCTCAGGTGGGAGGGATGTGGAAAGAAAATGAGGACATATAAGGCAAGGAGGGAAGAAATCACACTGAGCGAGGCATGGAAATGGGTGGAAGAGAGGTATCCCTATTCAGCCTCCATCTTCAGCACCTCAGAGATCTTACAATTTGATACTCATCCCCATTCTAGGCTACCTTCCAACTCAGCTCCACAGCCCTCCCCATCTTCATCTCCATTCCCAAATGGACTGTTGAGTTTGAGTCCCAGTTCTTTTTTACTTGCTTGTGTGTTTTTTTAATTTATTTATGTATTTATTGTACTGGGGACTGAGCTACATCCTCAGTCCTTTTTATTTTTTTATTTTGATACAGAACTTTGCTAAATTGATGAGGGGCTTACAAAATTGTTGCGGCTGGCTTTGAACTTGTGATCCTCTTGCCTTAGCCTCCAAATTGCTGGGATCATTGCTGGTTGTGTCCCAGTTCTTGTGCAAGTTTCCAAAGGAGTTCCACCTTCTTCAACCTATGCCCAAACATTCAGAACCCAAGCATTAAAAAGTCCTTTGTGCTTGCCCTCACCCATGATAATTGACATCCTGGACAATCAGCAAGAGATTTGCCTACCCTATGCAGGACATCATGTGGGGGACAGTAAAGGAGCCTTGCTCCTCACCTTGCCTCTGGGAGGCTCCAGGGAAAAGAGGTATGTTGTATTTGACAACCCTCTCAGTCTGTTGCTACCACAGTGCGCTCTGTATCCCCACCCCCATCCAGATCTCTACTCTGGTCCTAACCCTGTGTATGGGCCTGTTTTAGTCAGCTTTTTTTGCAGATCTGACGAAAGGACTCAACCAGGCCAACTGTAAAGGAGGAAAGGTTTATTTGAGGGCTCACGAGTCTCAATCCATAGAAAGCTCAGAGGTCTCAATCCATAGAAAGCAGGCTTTATTCCTCAAGTCTCCAGGTGAGGCAGAACAACACGACAGAAGAATGTGGCAGAGGGGAAAGCAGCTCATATGGCAATCAGAAAGCAGAGAAAGAGGTCTCCATTTGCCAGATACAAATTAATACCCCAAGCCACACACAATTCTTACCTCCTCCAGCCACAACCTACCACTTCAGTTACCACTCAGTTAATCCCTATCAGGGGATTAATTCACTGATTGGGTTAAGGCTCTCATAACCCAACCATTTCTCCTCTAAACCTTCTTGCATTGTCTCACATGTGAGGTTTTGGGGGACAACTCACATCCAAACTATAGTAGGGCCCAATTGTCCTCTAGTTTCCCCAGATCTCTCTTCTCTGGTTCTCCCTATTTTCCCAGTCCTTCAAGTACAAGCCAAGGCTGCCTCCCCCATGAAACCCAAAGCTCCCCTAGTCCTGAAGGCCAACCAGCAAGTGAGGCCAGGATTGGAACCCAGGCTTTTTCCTTCTACCCCCCCCCCAACCTTTGTATTTGCCAACAACACACATCCTGGCCAGACTGAATATGAGTATGACCATGATGAATGTGACAATATGTGCACCTTCCAGCACAAAATGCTGAAACTTGAAAATCTTGGCCCCTCCACCTTCCAATCCTGGGTCAGTCACCTCCCCTTTTGGGGCCTCAATTTTATCATTTCTAAAATGGCAATAAGAATCCCTAGCTCTTTTGTTTGCTTATAGCAACTGGAGTTCCTGAAGAAAAAAAGGTTGGTACAATCAAGAGTGCCATGCACCATACATGTATAAAACAGGGAGAAAAATGGCCTCTCTCTGCATCTCTATAAAGGGCTATAAAAATTCCTTTCTCAGACTGGGCATGTAGCTCTGTCATAAAGCATGTGCTTAGCATGCATGAGGCACTAGGTTCAATCCCCAGCACTTCCCCCACCAAAAAAGAAAGAAAGAAAGAGAAATAGGGTTCTTTGTCAACATTCACCAAATGCTTATTGAGTGCCTACTATGTACCACATTTCTTAAACCTGGAGAGGGAGACAGTTATTATTCAAATATCACAATGAATGTCTGACCAGAAGCTGTGGCAAGGCCTCTGGAGGAAAACCCCAGGACTCTAGGCAGTTTGCCACCAAGTGTACCAGGTACTTTGGAGCTGAGGGAGTCAGAGAAGACTTCCTGCAGGAGAAGTGGGAGCTGAGACCTCAGGAAGGGAGGTCTTTAAAGAGAAGGGCCAGGATGCATGTCCAAACACAGATAAGGGAAGGAGCTTACCTTGCTCTATCTTCTTTCTCCCCACCCTCTCTTTGGTCCCAGGATTGAACCCTGGGGCACTTAAACATTGAACCACTCCCCAGCCCCTTTTATTTTTTATTTTGAAACAGGGTCTCGCAAAATTGCTTAGGGCCTCAGTAAGTTGCTGAGGCTGGCTTTGAATTCATGATCCTCCTGCCTCAGCTTTCCAAGACGCTGGGATTGCAGATGTGTGCCACCATGCCCAGCAGACTTCTTTATTCTTAAACCCATTTCCCAGGTGAGGGAGCAGGCCCCAAGAGGCAGTGACTTGACCTATGAGTGATCCCACTGAACTGAGTTTTGGCTGACTCCCTTTCGGCCTCTAGGCTGGCAGGCAGGGTTCGCTATGGTAGTTAAAGTATTCTCTCCTGCTAACATGCCCAATGCTCTGTCAATTTCACCAGCTGCTCAGCAGGGGCGGAGGCTCCCCACTCACAGGACTGGGTGGTTGCTGTGGTCTTGGGCCAACTCACAGGCTGGTGTCACACTTTGAAAGCTTCTTGTACGTTCCTCTTTCCTTGCAGTAGCTCAGCCTCACTTTCTTCTGTCAGCGTGCTTAGTGTTGGGGAGAAATCCAGTGTGTCGTGAGAGGCTGTCCCCTTCTGGCTGAGAACTGGAACTGCAGCCCCGGAAATACATGGGTGCGCCTCGCACGGAAAGGCTGCGCATTTGTTTCTGATGTGTATCTTATTACAGTGTCTAGGTATGCTGACTGTGCTTGTGCATGATATGTAGGTGGAAAAGGGAGAGAAGTTGCCACCCAAGGATTCCAGGGGTGAAGATTTTGGTGGCAAAGGGCAGTAGCTGGGCGTCCTTTGTTTGCATCCTTATGGGACTGTCCTAGGTGATCTGGTTCTCTGCCTATCCTCAAGGGTTCCTCCTTCAGCTAATTCCATGTTCCCACCAACCTTCCTCCTGCCAGGTGTATCCCAGCACCCCTGCAGCTCCTGCAGGCAATCTCATAGCTGCAGGAGGTAAGCAGATCTCATTCCTGCATGCGCTCACAGGAGAGGTCTTAAGAAGCATCTCCATCCCCTGACAAGGCCCACTTCAGCACAATTCCTCTGTGCTAGTGCAGCCTTGCAGGGTGTTTTTGGCCAGCAAACATTCCAATTAGTCAATGCCCATGCCATACTGCTCATCAAAGATTTTCA
The DNA here is from genome assembly GCF_047511675.1 of Marmota flaviventris. NCBI lineage: Eukaryota > Metazoa > Chordata > Mammalia > Rodentia > Sciuridae > Marmota > Marmota flaviventris. The sequence continues at coordinate 111,877,790 of NC_092518.1, read as the reverse complement.
AAGATGTCATCCTGTCTACTTTCCACACTCCTAAGTAATGTGTATATTTTAATCCAGAGTTTCAGGAGGCCATGAGTCAGGGCATTGCTCTTGTTCTCAAGCCCCAAAAAAGCTCTCCCCCACTTTTATCAAGCCTTTTTAATCGTTTCTCCAAATGGCATGAAAATATTAGCCCAAATTGCTGGTCTCATCAAGCAAAATCCACTGGTGAGGCCAGCAGCCATCAGTCAAGTCACTAGGTTTTGAACAGAATTTCTGGAATATTACTGGAGTTCTAGGCCAGAGGCCTGATTCTGTGGATCCCACAAACCAGATCTGGACACTTGTATCAAAAATCAAACAGAAAAGAAAATGGTGAAAAGCATGAAAGGAACTTTAATCAGCATAGCTACACTAAGAAGACAAGGGGGACCCATGTCCTTAGCTCTGTCTTTGAAGGACTGACAATGACTTTGAGGTTTTATAGAAAGGGAAACAGGGGCAAGGGTCAGGGGTTTGCATAGCTGGAGGGTTTGCACAGCTGCCAAGGCAGGTGATTTTGGTCAGGTGTGGTCTGGTCCATCATTATCTCCGGATTGGTCAGGCAGGGACTTGTTGGCATAAGAAAGTTGCTGTTGCAGGCAGGGGGAGGCTGCCTTCCACTCATCACAAGATGTTTATTGATCAGACCTGTTGTTTCTGGAATCCAAGGTGACTCAGAGCAAAGAAAAAAGATGCAAAATGGAGGCAGAGAAGCCAAATCTTTAATCCTGCTTTTAGCTACCCATCAGTTGCAGGCAAAAATGAAGAGTCTAAGTCCTTGTTGCAGGATCAGAGTCTACCCACTTGGACTCTGCCCAACGGGAAAGCTTTCTGAGTGAGCTCAGAGGGATGGGAGCTCTAAAGGAGCCAAGTTCAGCTTCCAGTAATTAACTTCAAGTAAGTACTCACGCACAGGCCTTGCCTTGTCCTTTGCCAGTGGGTGGAACACACTAGCCACACCCATAGCATTTCTAGGAAATACCCTTTTCTGCTTTTTAGCTTCGGCCTTGACTCCTCTGTGCTGAAGTAGGAGAAGTGGGAGCTGCCTTCCCCAAGTAACCATTACTGGGCACAGTTCCTCTGTTGTCCGTCCCATGGCAAGTCCCTTCCAAAACATCTGTCCTCCCCATAGGGCAGCCTTGAGGACTGAGAGGGGAAGCTTCCATTCAGTTCTGCCACTCGATAGCTGGGTCACTCACCCCCACTTAGCTTCATTTCACTTATCTATCACATGGAGATGATCATTGTATGTCTTGCAGCTGTCCTTAGGCTCAATGAAGACACTGGATCCAAAAGCACTTTGAAAAGAAAACCAATGCTGGGCCCAGAATGGTGGCACCTGTAATCCCAGTGGCTTGGGAGGCTAAGACAGGAGGATCAAGAGTTCAAAGCCAGCCTCAGCAACTTAGCAAGGCCCTTAGCAACTCAGTGAGACCATGTTTCTAAATAAAATACAAAATAGGGCTGGGGATGTGGCTCAGTGGTAGAGTGCCGCTGAGTTCAATCCCCAGTACCCCCCCCCAAAAAAAACCCCCAAAAACAGGAAAATCAATGCCAGAAGTAGGCAAGTGGGAAGTTCAAAGCTCTGAAGTACTCCCTGCAGCAGCTCCCAGTCAACATAGAGCCCCACCCTTGCCAGAATCCCTTTTATATTCCTCAGGTGTATAAGAAGTCTTACAACCAATAGGCATATAGCCTTCTTGTCTTGGTAGGGACTTTAGTTGAGACATCATTAGATAATTTAGGCTAACATTTTGGGGGCACATATATGCTAGGTACTATTCTGAGTGCTTTACATAAGGAATACCCATTTAATTTCTACAACGACTCTTATCACCCCCATTTTGCACATGGAGAAAGTAAGGCTCAGTAAACTAAAGTAAATTGCCTATTCACACAGCTAGTAAACTGGGCCAAGATTTAGAGCCTGGCTGCCTGACTCCAGAACTTGTGCTCTTAATCATTATGTTTTAATGGTCTCCATATAACCTCACTGAGCAGTTGTTTGGTCTCTGCTTAAGTAGCTCCACATGACAGGGAGCTCATTACTTCTCAAGGAAGCTTGTTCTGACTCCACACAATGGTACTTGCTCAAATTTTCTGGCATGGTCTGGTCAAGCTTTTAGAGATCCAGACCACACAACGATCTAAGTTTTCTGGAGACTGAAACAGGGAATAGTCTTAAAACAGGAAGTCATCAAAAGCAAAAATTCTCCTTGTACCAATCTGATCCCACTCTTTTTAGAATTCTATTGTTTTCATTAAATGGAGTTTGAAGCAGGAAGTAAAATGGTTCTCTCCACCTTCATTTTCTTTCAGTCGAGGAGAATGGGCAAGCTGATATTATTTCCTCCAGTTAGAATCCAAAGCACACACAGTGCCCATGATATTAATAGGTGCTCACTAAATGCTAACTGAAGAAATGAATAAGTGAATGAAATACAGGCTCACAGCCTCCTTTCCCACTAGCCTCAATTTCCTGAGTTGGTTTTGCATCATGCTTTGAGATCCTTAAAAGTGCATTTCCATGGTAACTAGACATAGACCTGCCCCTCTTCCAGCCAAATACTTTTCTATCACAGAGACTTTTGAGCTTGCTCCAGAAAAGACCCCAAACTACCTTTAGTGTCCTCCGAGTAGGGCACCGTCAGTTGGAAGACCTGTGGAGTGGACCCTGTCATGGGCGGATCCCAGGGAGCCCATATCTCCTCTGGGAAGTTCCTGGGTTGATCGACCTTGCGGGGTTTCCATGGTAACAACACTAGGCTAATGGGTTGCCAGGGTGATGGTGCGTTACTGCAAAGATTGCACGGGACCGGACCACACAGGGCTACTGAGTTGAAAAGATGCTAATAACACCTTTCTGAGTCTCCATGACAACAATACTCAAGCACCCGGTAGGCTTTGTCCCAAATGCAGATTAGGCCCCCACCCTCCACACTCAGCAAAAACACCCTGGGAGGCAAGACCACTGGCTCAGTGTCCTCAGAGCTTGGCCCCTGCCATTCCCTCCCAAGGGGAAGAGAAGTGCAGGCTTTGCTCCCCTCCTGGGCCTACTCTCTGCCCAAACCCCCTCACCACATTGCTCCTCAGGGTATCATACTGAAGCATACTGGGTTTGGGCAGTTGGGACTGTCAGGAAGAAGGTCTGTGACAGGAACAGGGATCAGTTTGGCATGGGAGAAAATGAAGTTTGAGGAGAGCTTTGGGATCAAGTGCTTCTCTTGCCTGATCCCATGCCATTTGGGTTCATGCATTCTGGGGCTGAGGACACAATCAAGGATCCATCTCCTCCTAGCAAAGCCAGGAGCATGGGGTCAGAGTTTTCAAAGTATTTTTAAAGCTATGGCACATGTATATTCCATCAAAGCAGGATCAGGTGCTGTGAGTGTCACCTATTCAATCTTGTCCCTCTCCCCTCCAGTGTCCTCCAAGACACTTAGGCTTCTGTGGAACAAAGTTTGAACAGTGTCAGCTCTGGGTCAGTCCACCTATAGTCCAGATGGAGGGGCTGAGAACCAGAGAAAGGGCTGGGGTTGTGGCTCAGTGGTAGAGAGCTTGCCTAGCACATGTGAGGCAATGGGTTCGATCCCCAGCACTACATAAAATAAATAAATAAATAAATAAAATAAAGTTATACAAACATTATTAAATAAAAGAACTAGAGACAGCAAGAGTCTTGCCCAAGGCCCCACAGCCAGTCACTAGAATAGCCAGAACCAAAACCCAGGGCTCTCGTGTTTGTAGGGTCATTCCCAATATATCAGGATGTTATGAACTTCTGGGTGAGCTCTGACTTCCCAAGGACCACTGGGGCTTTTGCCTTTCTATCTATTCATGGAGCTTATAATGAAGATCTGAGTAAGAAAGGAGATTTCATTGTGGGGGCAGGCTAAAAAGTTTAGACTGGATCTTCCAGATTTGACATTTTTAGCACCTACTATGTGTAAGCCTTATGTTAGGATATGCTTTTTGTCCTCTTAGTTTCTTTTTATAACAAGGTATCAAAACAGGCATAATTATCTTCCTTTAAATAGGTAAGAAAAAGGAAGCCCAATGCAGGGGATAACTAAAGCTTGGGTATATTGAACATTGAATATCTCTTCAGCAGGGATGCCTCCTTGAAAGCTCCAGCTGGGGATTCCCATGGCCTATGTCTGGGTTGCCAGTATTAGAACCCCTGTCCCCCAGCTAATGTCCTTTAATGCCCTGCCATGGGTGACTGTAAGGAAAATCCCATCTCTAAGGTGAGATGCATGTTATTTATTCACAACATGACACAGCTGTTAGTTACAACAGGCACAATATTTTGTGAGTTGGGATGGGGGTAGGGGTGGTAGTGGTTATATCTGGTTACCATAGAAACTTAGGAAGGTGTCACAAACACCATGTCACATAAAAGGTCTGTAACTATTTCCTTAGACAGGGGCAGCAACAGACAGTTACTTCCCTTATTCCTGAGTATGTAGCCTAGCTGGGCTATGTCTAAGACTTGTGGATCTGGTGGATGTGGCCCCTCCTTTGGCTGCCCAGGAACTGTTCAAGTGTGACTTCACTGGGACTCAATGGACATTGAGTTTTCTCAGGTTGCACCCCTCCACCTTAACATTCTTTCCCTCTTGTCTGTCTGTGCTCCTATAACAAAATGTCTGAGACTGGGTGGCTTGTAAACCATAGAAACTTACTTATTACAGTTCTGGAGACTGGAAAATCTAAGATCAAGGTGCAGGTAGTCCAGTGTCTGGTGAGGACTCTCTCTTCCAAGATGGTGCCTTGTTCCTGTGTCCTCCAGAGGGGAGGAGTGCTGGATCTTCACATGGTGGGACAGCAGAAGTGAGCAAACTCACTCCCTCAAGCCCTTTAATAAGGGAACTAACCCCATGCATAAGAACTCCACCCTCATGACTTAGTGCACAAAACCTTTCCTCTCAATACTGTCACATTTGCCACTAAGTTACAACACATGAATTTGGAGGGGGACACTTTTATAGCATTCTCCTTTGAACTCTATTTCACATAAGGTCACTTTCCTGCCAAGTGCAGTGGTGCAAGCCTGTAATCCCAGCAGCTCTGGAGGCCAAAGCAGGAGGATCATGAGTTCAAAGCCAGCCTCAGCAACTTAGAGGGGCCTAAGCAATTTATCAAGACCCTGTCTCAAAACAAGACAAAACAAAACAGGCCGGAAATGTGGCTCAGTGGCTAAGTGTTCCAGGATTCAATACCCAGTACAAAAAAATTTAGTTTCTGCCTAACCCTGCCTATCAAACACCACTCCTTCATTCTACAGCAGCACCCTTTTTAAATTTGTTTGCATTGTTTCCATTGTGAGGATGACACTGGATTGGAGTCTGAGCATCGACTCTGGGTCTCAGCTCTGTGACTCACTGACTATGTTCCTGGTCAAGTTATTTGACTTCACTGGGCCTCAGTTTCTGTCTCTGTAGTCTGTGAGCTAGTTGTCCCCCTCTAGGCTGTGAGTTCTGTGACTGCAGACACAGGACTTTCTGATTCATCAATGTAGCCCCATCTTCCTATACATCCCTCCTCCATTCCTTCACCCTGGCTCAGTCTTTTTAGGGTCCTAGTGTCCCTACAAAGGTCAGAGATCCATGACAAAGCCCTCACTGGAGCTAATGATTTAGTTGGCCCCTCCATTTCTTTTGTTTCTTTCTTATTTATTTTTTTGTACCAGGGATTGAACCCAGGGGCACTTAATCACTGACAAACATCCCCTACCCCTTTTTATTTTTTAATTTTGAGACAGGGGTCTCCCTAAGTTGCTTAGGGCTTTGCTAATTTGCTGAGGCTGGCCTTGAACTTGTGATCCTCCTGCCTTAGCCTCCCAAGCCACTTGGATTACAGGCATGTGCCACTATGCCTGGATAGCCCCTCCATTTCTAAAGGAGACCAGGAGGGAGGCGTCAGGCCCCATGACAGGTGAGGTGGTATGGAGGTGTGTGGGCCTCTGTCAATCCAAACTCATGCCTCGCTTTGCCATCTTCAAGCAGGGTGGCTGTGAGTGATTGGGTCTTTGACCAGTGGGAACAGAAGCTATATTTACAAGTTCCCCTTCATAGGGAAAAGACAATCTAGCCAGACATTAAAGTCAGATGACCCTGGTTCTGATGTCAGCTTTGCCACTTATCAGCTGTGAGACTATAGGCAAGGCACTGTAGTCTCTGAGGTAGTTTCCTCATTTATAAAATGGAGGTGACGATAGTTCCTATCTCACCGGGCTCTTGTGTTAATGGTGTGTGTGTGTGTGTGTGTGTGTGTTGGGTATGTCTGATAATGCTTAGCACCAAGTAAGCACTCAATAAAAATTGAAGAGGAAACAGCTGGAAGTATAGCACTTTCCTAATATGGGCAGGGTCCTGGGTTCCATCCCCAGCACTGCAAAAACTTGAAGGGGGAGTCAAGAAGGGAACTCTTTACCTGAGTGTGGGGCATCCTTCCGTCTTATCACTCCCCTCCCATTGCTACCACTGTTCCAGTTTCTTGTCAGATTTGTTCTATTTTTCCATGGGAAGAAAGTTCAGACTAGCCACTCCATTCTTGATGATTGGGACCTAGAGCAGGGGAAATTTTTCTACCCGTGGCCCAGTCTTTTCCCCAACTCCTCTAGCAACAATTAGTACCATTTATTTATTTCTGATGCATTTGTTGAGCACCTGCTATATACTACTCCTATGCTTTCTAAGTGTTGCTTGGACCAGCTCTTTAAACTCTGTTTCAAAGAACTATCTTAGCTTCACAACAGTCCTTTTTCTTCCTTAGCACAGTCTCCTTTGAACTATGGCCCACCCCTCTCTGCCACTCAGTGGTTCTGACATCTTGAACCACACCCCTCCCGATTCTGTACCTCAATTTCCTTATCTAGACAATGAGGGACTGGATAGTCTCTGAGGCCCTTTTTAGTGCAGGTGGCTGTAGTGACTGGTTGTCACTGGCTCTTTGTCCCAATATAAGACTGAGTTGTGTGTCACCTAGGAGTCACAATGGGCAGGGCTTGGAGGCTTGATTCCTGGGTTCCTTGATTGCTGGGAGAGTCTCCAGCCTCAAGGTACTCCAGGACTCCTCAGAAAGGGGTAAGGCCCCCAGCCGGGACAGGCATGGGGCCTGAGGCAGGGATTCCCAGAAGGGAGACCTCTATCTTTCCAGTGAGTTCCCAAATGTTGCCCAAGGCAGGCTGGACTCCAGCTGAAAGGGGAAGACAGGCCTTGCCAAGGCTGGATGAAAGCAGCTGCCCAGATCTGGCTGGGGCCTTCTTGGCCTGGATAGAAACTCTTTCACTAGGCTCGTCAGCTTCCTGGTGGTGCTGAGCAACTGCAAGAGGAAATAATAGGAACCTCTCCACTGAAGTGAGAGCCAGGCTCCTAGCCTGCCTGCCTTCCCCTAGGGCTGTGCTTGGCCCACAATGACCCTCCCATACACTTCTCATTAGGCCTTATCAGAGTTCCATGGGCCATATGGCTTGCATCTCACCAGTTCAGTCTGCAAGGGCTTCCCCACCCATCACCCTCACACCCCAGAGCCTCCCAATTTAAGTTACAGCATCTTGACACCCAAGGAATTCTTACTCATTTCCAGCTGTAGCCTTTCCTGTTTGAACCCAAACCTTGGTTCCTCATTTATTTCTTTGTGGGGTGGGAGAGCTCCTCCTCAACCTCACAGGCATGAGGGAGTGATCCAACATTGGTTGGGAACAGCATACTGAAAGTATTGGGGCCTAGTGAGGAACCAGCTCTGGACTTAAAATACTTGGAGATAGAATACTTGAATTTGTTAGTCCTGGCTTAGCCATTTGTTGCCTATGTGACTTAGGGAAAGCCACTTCACCTCTCTGTACCTATTTCTTCATCTATGAAATGGGGATGATGCTATCACCTGCTCTACCAACTTCACTGGGGCAATATGTGGCTTGTGTTAAGAATGTGTATGTGAGAGTGCCCTCATCTTTCAGTGTTTTGCACAAATGCTTGGCAGGCAGTGACAAGATGCCCATCCTTCTCTCCTAGTAGTCTGCCTTCCACACCTTCCCCTGCCCCTCCATCATCTGCAGTGTTCTCCCCTCCACTGACTCCTTCCCCGTGGCCCTTGAATGTGCTCAGAACATCCCTGTCTCTCCACTGACTTCCACCACCAAAGTTCTGAAACAAATGGTCTCTAGCCAGACACCTTCATTGACCATCCTCCTCCTGCTCTCTGCCTTTCTTTTACTCCTGCCCCTCTTCACCTATCATCTTCTCTGATGTCGCTGAAGGCATTGGGTCCTTTTGATCCTGATGGTCCCCAGTGACCCCCCTACTTCCTGCTTTTCCCATCCTTGTCTAATCTCCTCCCCTTCAGTGTGGACTGGACCTATGAATCTAACAAATAGAATATGGCAAAGATGATGGGGTGTCATTTCTGAGGTTGGATTGTATGATAATAATACTTATCTTTATCATAATCCCTCACCAACTCTCACTTGCTCTGAGGAAACCAGCCGCCATATTATGAGCTGCTCTCTGGAGAGTTCCATGTGGCAAGGGACTGATGTCTTCCAACAGCCATCAAGGAATTGAAGTTCTTAGTCCAATAGCCAGTGAGCACCTGAAGGCTCCTGCCAACAGCCTTATGAGTGAGCTTGTGGATTCTCTGCCAGTTGTGCCCTGAGGTGACTACAGCCTTGGCTGACACCATGACTATAGTTTGTAAGAGACTCCAAGATGGAGGATCCATTTAAGCCACACCCAGACCCAAAATAATAAATGATTATTTTTTAAGTTGTTAAGTTTGAAGGTTCTAGGACTTTGGACAACATGATTAACCAAATATTGCCAGAGGGAAATCAGGCTGGGTCCAATTTAGTGAATAGGGCACAATGAAATCAAGAGATAAGGTGTGTTCCCCATTTCCTTGGAACTCATGATCCCAGGCACACAGATGGAAGTGAACAGAAATATACAATCATTTACTATCTGCATATCTTGTATCGTAAAATCTTGCATCACAGTTTGGAGAAATAGAAAATGCTTCCAGATATTCAAATAAATGAAATTCTCTTAATAGGAAGAAGGATAAAAATTGGGGCATATTTATGCAACAGAAAAACTACAGTTATATTGAAAAAGCTGGAGGTTTCAATATAATAAGTCTCAAAAACCTAATATTCAGCAAAAAGAGCAAGTTGCAAAAAGATATTGTTTTTATAAATTTCAAATATCCATAAAGCAATCCTATAAATTGTTAATAGATACAATGCATTGTAAAAGTATAAAAACATGCAGGAAAAAGGTACAAGTCTCTCTCCAGAGCTCCAGACTCTCACCCCCCAGCTGACTATTCAACATCTTCCGTTGGATGTCTAGTAATATGACAGACATCTAGTGCCTGATCCTCACCTCCCACAAACCTGTCCCCTACCTCTGCAGTAAATGACAGTAAAGGACAGCTCCAAAGTGTCTCAGGAGGAAAACTTTTGGGTCATCTTTAATTTTTCTATTTCACATCATGCCTCTTATCAAATCCATTGGCATATTCTGTTGACTCTGCCTTTAGATTAGGTCTAAATTCTTCCCATGTCTCACCATATCCACCATTATGGCCATGGCTTAAGACACCACCAACTTCCATCTGAATTATTGTAAGATAACTTCTTCAGTCTCTCTGTTTCCTGCCCTTGTTCCCCTTCAGTCTATTGTCAGCACTGTAGCTGGAATAATCATTTACAATCTAAGGCCAGGTATCTGCTCAGAACCATCTGGTGGCCTCCATCTCCCTCATTACAATGGCAAATGAGGATCTCCAGGATCTGGCTCCCACTAGTTCTCAGCCTTACCTCCTACTACTCTTCCCTTAAGCCCTCCACTCCAAAAGTACTGACTTCCTTCTTAGTCCTTGTTCATGCCAGCACATTCCTACTTCAGGTCCTTTGCACTCGCTACTCCCTTGGCCCAGAATGTTCTTCTGGACATCAGCAAGGTCTACTTGTTCATGTCCTTTGGTATTTGCTTTAAATGGCACCTTCAGAATAAAACCATTTCTACCCATCATATGTATATTTGCAAACACCTCTCACTCATTATTCCTCTATCTTCCTCTATTTTTATCCATACCACTTATTGCCACATGTCATAGTATTCATTTTACTTCTTTGTTTATTGTTATTCTCTCCCCATATGAGAATGTAAACTCCAGAAGGGTGGGGATTTTTGTTTGCCATGTTCTCTACTATATTCCCAGGGCCTATGAGCTTGGCACATAGTAGGTGGGGACAGGGGCAGCTTCCACCCAGAAAGTTTTGCCTATCAATCAGGGAAGGTTTCCATGCAGATTCTTATTCCTACACTCATAGCAAAATTAGTGTCTGGTCCTGCCATACCTGATGGCCTCTCTGGAAGAATGAATTGGGTGGGAGTATGCATATGAGAGAGTATGTGGACCTGTGTGGAAATGGATAACACTGAGAGTGGGGAATGAGGCAATCTTACTGTGTGTAACTGTAGGGGTAATTGTGCGTTCATACTCAGGAAGAAGAAGGGAAAGATGCCTAGCTGTGTTAGGGTGAGCCCAAGGCACAGAGGCCTAGTTAGCCCTTCAGATTCCATCTTGGATTCTAGTAGGTGTCCTTAGTGTGGTCAACGTAACTGGATCCTCTGAAGTAGTGTCCCTTGAGAGGCCAGGAGTGCTGATGACTATTACACCAAACATCATTGAGGAGGTGGGGTGAAGCTTCAGGCATTTCCCTTCAAAAGCCAAAGGAATGCCGGAGAAGCCCTGAGAACAATGGGGAGCTGACAGCCCCTCAGAGAACCTGTGACGTGGGCTCTGAAGGGGGGTGCACAGCTGCCTGCCAGAACTTGGGGCAGGGGAAAGGGGTTGGCTGGGATACAGAGAAGTTGTGGAATTCTTGAAGGAAGAAGCCGGAAGCAGCTGGGGATGACACTGATAGGCATTTCCCGCCTCAGGATGCCCTCCTGCTTTCTTCACTGCCGCTGCAGCTGCAAAAGCAAAAGCAGCAGCTTCCCTCTGGCCCCAAATGGCCATTCTCGATGTTGGGAGCTGTAGGGCCCCAGTCAGCTCCCTCCACTCTCAGTCACCCTCTCAGTTCCAGAGGAAAGCAGGCAAATTCCTCAGCCCACAGCAATGTATTAGGCCTAAAGGTTAGCAGTTGGCGGGTGGTGTGGGGTGATAGACCTCTATCATATAGCTCTATCCCAGCCTTTGCCAAGAGAGGACCTGAGGGCACTTGGGTCTGGAAAGGTGCTTGCCTTCTTGGTCTCTCACTGAGACTCATCCATCCCAAATTATACTGGGCATTGCTCAACCTCCAAATCTTCTTTGGATACTTCTGTAAACAGCACTGGGCCCATGGAAGCCTCTCACTTTAAAGACCCTCTTATTTTTTTTCTCACCTTGGTACCCCATTCCAGAACTCTTCAATGTCTCCTGCATTGTAACACACTTTAAGCATACTTCTAGTGGCATACTGGGGGTGTTAGCTGCCTCTGCCCAATTTGTAGTAAGCATCGCCACACCTCTTAGTGGTCCTTAACAGTTTCAGCTCAAGGTTTCAGCACAGGGAAGCTAAGCTAAGGACTTCTAACCAATCTGCCTTCACTCAGTTGTTCACAGAAATGAGCCTTCCAGAGCCTGCTCTGAAATTCTATTGTATGAGAGAGGTTTCAAGGAGAGGTGTATTAGTTAGTTTTCTGTCACTGTAACAAATCCCTGGGGTAATCAACTTATAAAAAGAAGAAGTTGCTTTGGACCTTGATACCACATCATAAGTAAAAGTGCATGCTACAGCAAAACCTCTTACCTCATGGCTGGGAAGTAAAAGAGAACAAGAAGAGGAGACAGGGATCCCACAATCATCTTTGAGGGCATGCTTCAATGTCCTAAAGATCTCCCACTAGGCCCCACCTCTTAAAGGTTCCACCACCTTCCAATTGTGTCAAGCTGGGGACCAAGCTTTTAACACATGGGCCTTTGGAGGACACTTAAGGTCCACACTATAGCAAGAGGTCCTCTACAGATGCCTCAGCCAACGTGGGTTGGTGGTGATGATGGGTCTGGATGGCAGACTGCAGCAGAGACCAGCACCTGGGCTGTGCATGTAGCAGTAGTAACAGCAGCAACACTCATGTTTGGCTCAAGTTCTCTTGAACACTAGGAATCAACCTGCTCACCACCTTCTAGGTACATACCAAAAAGATGATGCTGATCCAAAGAGGACTAGCTAGAGAGATCCAGAGACAAAAGGGCTGCAGCTCCTGAAGACAAACAGGAAGATGTCAGGAGGTACAGACACATGGAGCCTTTCAATGGGAAAGATGGTATCTTAGTCTGTTTTTTGTTGCTATAACATAATACCACAGACTAGTAATTTATAAAGAAAATAAGGTGTTTACTTGGTTCATGATTCTGGAAACTGGAAAACCCAAAGACATGGACACAATGTCTGGAAAGAGGTTGAGGGCTTTACTCATGTTGGAGGATATCACATGGTGAGAGAGCAAGTGAGCATGTGCAAAAGAGCCCACTCACATAACAAAGGCACTCTAATGAGAACTAGCCCACTTTCACCAGAACTAACCCACTCCCATGGGAAGGCCTTAATCTGTTCATGAGGGTGGAGTCCTTGTTAAACACCTCCCATTAGGCCCCACCTCCCAACATGGCTACATTGGGAATTAATGTTTCAACAGATGAACTTTTGGGGAACACATTCAAACCATAGCAAAGAAAAAGGTGCTTAGAAATAATTTAGACCAAAACCATTACCACCAGCTACATGTTTATGGAGCACTTAAAATGTGTCCAGTGCAAAAGATGTTCCCCAAGGATAAAGTATACACCAAAATTGGAAGACTTTGTATCACAACAGAATGTAAATAACCTCATCAATATTTTTATATTGATTATATGTAAAAATAATATTTTAGATATATTGAGTCAAATTAAATATATTATTAAATATATACAATTACAAAGGAACAGGAGGAATCTTTTGGAAGCTTCCTTAATCTTTTTTGGTTCAATTGTTCAATCAAGAGATGGAAGATGGGAATTAAACCTATGTTCACTCTGATCATATTGTTCTTAACTTTTACAATTCTGATTATACGAGTGGAACCCTGAGTTACCAGGCTCCTCCATGCCCCTTAATATTTAAATGGCATTGCTTTGAGCCCTATTACAGGCAAGGCTAACCTCCATTCATCTCCACAATCTTAAATGCTATAAAGTTTACCAAAAAGTCACTTCAAACCCCACAGAAGAGTCATTTTTGCTAGGTGTGGCAAAGGGAAAGAACAGAAATCATATAGCAGAGTAATTAAAAGTATATGGCGGCCAGGCACAGTAGTATATGCCTGTAATTCCAGAGGCTTGGGAGGCTGAGGCAGGAGGATTGTGAATTCAAAGCCAGCCTCAGCAACAGGAGGCACCAAGCAACCCAGTGAGATCATGTCTCTTAAAAAAAAAAAAAAAAAAAAAAATATATATATATATATATATATATATATATATATATATATATATATAGAGAGAGAGAGAGAGAGAGAGAGAGAGAGAGAGAGAGAGATTATATATATATATATATATACGTGTGTGTGTGTATATATATATATATATATATATATATATATGTGTGTGTGTGTGTGTATAGATAGATAGATAGATAGATAAAGGATGTGGTTCAGTGTTAAGCAACACTGGGTTCAATCCCGGTACCCCCAAAAAAATTAAGAAAGAGAAAATAGTGAAGGGATATACCAAGCAGCCTCTACCATGTTGTCCCCTCATAGTAAACATGAAGCACCCTGTATGCTGTATGCTGTATGCCCACTCTTTTCCCAGGGTTTTGGCTCTACAGTAGATCCAGGTCAATTCTGAATGCAGAGAAACACTACACATTTCTTGTCATGAAAATGCATGTCATTACTCAGTCCTTGTTGAACTTGGACCTCCAGATGCTTTCCCTCCTGGTCAAGGACTTTAGAAACATCCAGCAGTTCCTCAAATTAGGTTCACCATTCATTGAGGCCATAATCGGGCTCCATCAAGACGCTGAGCTATATTCTCAGTGGTCTCAAGCATCCCCAAGGTCCATTTTTGGGGGGTATCCAGGATTAAACTTGGGGCACTTGATCACTGAGCCACATCCCCAGCCCTATTTTGTGTTTTATTTAGAGACAGGGTCTCACTGAGTTGCTTAATGTCTTCTATTGCTGAGGCGGGTTTTGAACTCATGATCCTCCTGCCTCAGCCTCCTGAGCCACTGGGAGTACAGGTGTGTGCCATTGCGCCTGGCCCCCATGTACTTTTAACTACTTTGCTATATAATTACTGTTCTTTTCCTGTGCCACACCTTGCAAAAAATGACTGTTCTGTGGGTTTGAAGTGACCATGAATTTTTGGTAAACTTTACAGCATCTAACATCATGGGGATGGATGGAGGTTAGCCTTGCCTGTAATAGGGCTCAAAGCAATGTCATTTAAATATTAAGTGGAACCCTGGTAACTCAGGGTTCCACTTGTATAATCAAAATTATAAAAGTTAAGAACAATATGATCAGAGTGACCATAGATGTAATTCTCACAGATATATAAATGGAGGCACAGAGTTCAATTACTTGTCAAAGACCATACAGATGATAAGTGATGGAAGCCAGAATTAAACAGATTCCATGTTCATAAACACTATGCCATACTACCTTTCAGGTGGGAAGAAATGGGGTGAGGGCAGGTTAGTCCAAGCTAGGAATAAAATAAGCAGAGTCAGGGATAGAAGAACACACGGCCCCTCAGGGAAAGCAGAGATATATATGGTATGGTTAGAGTGTGTGATGTATGAAGGGGAGTAGTCCAAGAGTGGGAAGGAAAGAAGTAGTTTCAAGCTAAGTCTTCAGGTACCTGAGGACAAAGGGTCTCATGGAGCTTTGAGGAGTATAGCAGCAGCACTCAACCCAGGCCTGATTCAAGGAAGGAGACATGCCCCTCTGGCTTGGCCCAGCAGAGACCATGCTGTCTATTTCCCAGATGGCCTCCCTGAGCCTCACTGACCATCCACTAAACTCTAAGGCCAGTGCTCATTCAAGGACAAGAATGGAAAATCTATCATGCTCAAGGCAGGAAATTCCACAGTGAAGGCCCCTTGAGCTGCACCATTGCAGCAAGAGCCAGCCCCCGCACAAGGCAGCTCCCATTCCTGTTTTGTTTGTTTGGGGACTGTATGTTGTTATCCCCCTCTGCCTGTGTTTATGTCGGGGAACGTTTGCTGTCAGAAAACAAAGTCCAGGCAGGGCCCGCCAATGCACAGGACTATGGAGCCCTTCACTCCGGCATTTCCGGGCTTGCTTCCTCATGATGGATTTCTCAATTGAAAGACATCAAAGATCTTCTTTTCCAGCTTCTCTCTCATCTTAAAGGGACTGTGGTGCAGAGAGGAAGCCATTTGATTCTGAAAGCAAAGCAATGTCTAGACTTGGCACCCTCACCTGTCTCTAGCACGGGAGAGAAGTGAAACAGGCCTGTCCACAACCCCAGCAAGTAGGGGCAAGGAATCCAGGGCTTGGATCCCCAGGTCTCTCTTTTCAGGGGGCATACATTCTCATGGGAGCTGACACAGCCAGATATGGGAGGGTAGTCCTGGGGCAGTAGTTCTTATTGACTCAAATCCTTGAACTAGAAAGGAAGGCAGGAGAGCCAACATCTCTGGCTTTCAATATAAGCACCCTTATTTTACAAATGAAATAGCAGAGATTCAGGAAAAAAGGAGGAGGAGGATGAAGAGAACTAAAGAAGGGAAAGAGATTAGGGAAGTGATGTAAAAAATAAAGGCAAAAAGAGAACAGAACGAAAGATGAAGAGCCAGGGCTATGCCCATAGCCTCTGCAATAATCTGCCCAAAAGTCACGTTTTGCCTTTCTTTTTTCCCTCCCTGACCCCCACCTTACATATTTGACCTTTTGTTTGAACCTGACAGATATCTCCTGTACTTCTCATTGCCTAATGGTCCCTGTCAATAGATAGCTGATCACATCCCAGCAAGCCTGGAATGAAGTCTACTCACCTCATCCCAATCCTTCCTCTCCTTCCAAGTCCAACCTGACTCCCACTTCCTCTGCTGTGGCCCTCACTGCCCTTCCCCTCTTCTGGGACAACAGAAAGTTTGGGATGCATTGTTTGGCATTGGGCTGTTCACTGTATGGCCCATGGGTTTCCCCACACCCTCCTACATGAGCTAATGCAATCCATCAGGCAGGGCAGAGGCCAAATCCTCCCCTCCCATCCCTTCCTCTCTCTTCTTCTCCCCTTCTTCCTTTCAATGGGTCATGCCCTGTGTAAGTAAGACATAGTGATATAATCCAGTGGGCTTCTCCATCAACATGGAGATCAACTGACCACTGAAACTAGTAGTAACTGAGGAAAGAGATTGGAGAATGGGCAGATGGCAAAAGAAAGGGACACAAAAGATTATAGGAAGAGTCTGGAAGCTGGGGAGAATAGAGACAAATGCTGATCCAATTCAGATCTCCTCCACTATGTAGTGTCCAGCTTGCAGAGCAGCTCCTTGCACTAGTACTAGGCCCTCTATCCCCAGGCACATCTGGAAATGAACCCCATGTCCCATGGGGTGAACCTCACATTCAGCAACTCAGTTGGGGACTGGACTATGGATGTTGCACCAAGCCAGCCAGCAAAACATTCTCTGACCTGCTCCCTGTGAACTTCATATCAGGTACTTACATACCTATTTTCAAGGTCTCTTGGGTGAGGTGGACCTTGTCTGAGTCATCTTTGAATCCCCCACCCTCAAGTCTCTAGTACACAGAGGGTACTTAGCAAGCCTTTGCTAATGAAGAGCAGTAGCAGCTATCATTTATGGAACATCTACTATGTGGCAGACCCAGTAGTAGCCTAGGTACCTAGGTATCCCACAAAAATATTGACAACCCTACCAGGTAAGTACTGTATTTTAGCCCCCATTTTATAGATTTTAATTCTCAGAAAGATGAAGGGACTTTTTCTCAGGTCATACAGCAAGTATATGGTTGGGCTAGCATTCAAGTTCAAGTTGAATGCTTGAATCAGGCTGGTAACCCCATGCTACAGTGTCAAATGAATAAAAGAACTGGAATCCATGACAATGACCTCATTAGCCCTATGGTCCAAGCAAAAGTCCTCAAGCTATGAAATGTGAGAATCTGAGATACACTCCCCCTCCAACACACACACACACACACACACACACACACACACGCATGCACGCACGCACACAGACACACCCTGGGCTTGGAAAACATCTCTTTAGAGCAAACATTGCAACCCTCAGCAGGGAAGTGACTGCAGAACATAAGTCATTGAGGGTTAGAGGCAAAGGTCTTCACACTAAAACACAAGCCCACAAGGAGAGGCAATAGCCAAGGTCCTGTGGAAACTGAGAAGTCACTGAGAAAGCTACTATAAAACTTTTTTAGGATTATGAATACGTGACCAGTGTTAACTCTGCATCATGTACAACCACAAGAATGGGATCCTCATTAGAATAAGTTATACTCCATGTATGTATAACATGTCAGAATACACTCTACTGTCATGTATACCTAAAAAGAACAAAATTAAAAAAAAAAAAAAAAAAACTTTTAGGAGACTTGTGGCTGTCTGCCTATTCCTTTCAGCCACATGAAGGGTATGGGGGATTACTCAGCATAGCAGCTTGGGCCTAGCTCCTATGCCAAGCCTCACCCAACCACTGACAGACATGAATAAATGTCAGAAAGAAGAGATCCACCTAGGACAAGCCAGGCCAATGCCTAAAACCTTGTGCACACAAAGGCTTCAGGTTAGGCTCCTGGAGGCATCCTAGGCCCCTTCATATCTTTGCTCATGAATTGCTTCCTCAGTAAATCCTACCCTGGCCAATTAATTTTTCCCCAATCTGCTGCCCCTGAACCCAAGTCCTAACCCAAGTTCCACTGCGCTGAACTCCCCCTTTCTTTTGTTATTTAGGGTAGAAATTGAAGCCCCATGGTGTGTCTATTCCTAGCCTTCTCTTACATTATTGGGACAATGGGTGGAAGGTTATTCTGGTCTTTTTATTGAGATCCACACTCATTTGCTAAAGACAGGTCTATTTCTCATACACACATATATTTAACATAAATCTTGTTTTTTTTTTTTTTTTTTTTTGGATAGGGTTGAATGTAGGAATGCTTAACCACTGAGCAGCATCCCTGGCCCTTTTTATTTTTATTTTTTTTATGTTGTGACAGGGTCTAGCTAAGTTGCTTTGGGCCTCCCTAAGTTGCTGAGGCTGGTTTTGAACTTGCAATCCTCTTACCTCAGCCTCCAAAGCTGCTAGAATTACAGGCATGTGCCACTCACTGCACCCTGCTAACAGAAGCCCTTTAGAGGAAGCATCATTGTCCAGTATTTGAATCAACTGTGACCCCACTTTGCCCTGGTCTCTTCTTTCTCTCAGTAACTATGCTACCTTTCACCTAATGCTCAGCTAAAATCTTGAGGACAGTTCTCACAAGGTAATGGATATCAAAGTTAGAACCTGGTTTCTGGACCACACTGTTGTGTTTTTACCTGGACTCCCCAAGTATAGCTTGGGCTATTAAGGTCCTTCTTCATGTGGATTCTTCATCAGGCAGTGAGGTGTAGGGTAGGCCTGATTGGCAGAGAGGCAAGAGGGTCAGGTGAGTGAGCACTGTTCTCAGAACAGAACCTGCAGTGTAGATACTTTTTTTTTTAATCTAAAATAAACTGTTGCCTCACTCACCCTCCCCAGCCACTTTACCAATGTACCCCTCAGCTGTACATTCAGAAACTGTCTCACCTCAGATCTGATCAATTCCTACCCTGTTGCCACCCTGGTGAAACCACCACCATCTCTCCCTGGAATTCTCCAACAGCCTCCCCAGTGGTCATCTGGTTGCTGATTTTCACTCAGAGGCCAGAGTCTGGGACACTCTGAAGTCTCCTTAGTTTAGCCACAGTGAAAACAGATGTTCTGCCCATGTCCAGGCCCTGCAGGTCCTGGCCCACTGCCTCTTAGGCCACATCTCTTCCCTTCTCCCCTCCCTCCCTCCACTGCAGCCACATTGACCTTCTTTGTTTCTCCTAGGAGCTGAACTTCTATATGCCTCAGGACCATTTGTCATCCTAAATGTCTCCCTCTCCCCACCCCAGACCTTTTCCTGGTAGCCTCTGATATGGTTCTCTGGTCTGAGCTACTAAGTCCCCTTTCTCAGAGAGGCCTTCCCTGACAGTTCTGTCACTGAGTGCCCCCATCCATTCCCAGCTGAGTCTTTTTTTTTTTAATTTTTATTTTATTTTTATGTGGTGCTGAGGATTGAACTCAGTGCCTCATCTATGCTAGGCAAGCACTCTACCTCTGAGCCACAACCCCAGTGCCCCCAGCTGAGTCTTATCACTGAATTCTTATCATTCTGGCCACTTTATTTAAAGCTGCACATATCTACTGCTCTCCTTGTTCCTCTTATATGATTTATTTTTCTTCAGTGGCATTTATCAGAAAATGACTTATTTGATTATGTATTTCTTTTCTTTTTCTGAGTCTATTACATTTTATGAACCATGAAAGTAGGAGTTCTAGGTTGTTTTGTTCATTGCTGTAGTCCCAGGACCAAGTGTACTACTTTGTACATAGTTGGTGCTCAAGAAGTAGCTGCTGGATGAATGAATTCACTGATTTCAATTACTTGTGAACACTATGCAAAACAAGATCATATTTATACTGTAACTTATTTTCAGCCATTTTTAGGGGAAGGCATGGTGTTTGGGAACATAGCCTATATAGAATCCATTAAACTGGCTAGTATGAAATCTAACTTAGAACAAAGACCAACTCTTGTATACGTGACTTCCTTGCCAAGATCAGTTACTGCAATCTTCACTCTTGAAGAAAGGCCTCATGGACCTTATTTGAAATAATTCAATCACATACAAGATCAATGAGAACTCTCAGCAGTGTTTAGGTCATTGTTTGTTTACTTCAACTGTTGGCAGACAGGATCTAAACTGCAATAGGAGTTGATGTAGCACTTCCTAAGCAACCTGGGTCAACAACAACCACAACAAAAACAGGGGAATTCCCCAGGCTGGTAACTAATAATAGCTCATTTCACTCACCAGCTGTGTTACCTCAATCAACTTTGTTGACCTCTCTGAGCCTCAGTGTTCCCATCTATAAAAACAGGAATTACAACAGTACCTAACTCATAGGGCCACTGTGAGTCTTAAATGAGTTAATACATGGATGGTGTTTGGAATAATACACAGTACACAATAAGCATTATCCAAATGTCACTTATTATTTGTATTTTTTTCTAGACAATAAATGTCTCCAGAGAGGATCCATATCCCTCATCTATATGCCCTGCAGAAAACATATAAGCATCATAGAAGTGTAAGCTATTACTACTCCTATCAAAATGATATCTGAAAGTACTAGTGTGATTATTTGAGTTATGTTTTTTTTCCATAGAAACTGCAAGTTCCAGGAAGGCAGGCAGGGACCATGACAGCCTAGAGCCCTGGAACATCGTGGGTGCTAAACTTACACACAGTAGGTGCTCATGAGTGACTTTTACCTAGGACTTTGGTAACTCCACTGTTACCTTAGGACTCAAGTAGTCTCAACTATGAGTTAGCACTGTCTCTTCTGTACTGTGGGGAACACAAAAGTTATAGAGACCTCAGTCTCTACAAACCTACCAGGATTCATTGCCCTATCATATATATATTTTAGAATAAAGATATGACATCCTGTCCCCCACTTTCCAGACACAGTTAAGGTTATTTCAGAATAGTAAGGTTTCTTTGTTTTGGACTGGGCCAATTCAAACTCTGCATTCATGCAGAGCTTGGGCTAGAAGACAATGAGTTTCTATAGGGCAAATAGGAACTGAGGTCTCTATAACTTGTGAGGTCTCCAAGAAGACACTTCCAAGCCATTCACAAGTAAGTCAGAAATTGAACAAGGTAGGTGCAGATTATGATCATTGTTAACAAAGAAAGAAACTGGGTGCTGATAAGAGTATGTGTGCCCTTGGGGCCTCCAGGAGAGGCAGGGAGACTATGGCTTTAAGTATATGGTCAGAAATTTACAAGCTGGTGGTATCTGGACTAAGACCTGAAGGATGAAAAGGGTATAACCTGTAAAGATCAGGGGCAAGAACATCCCAGGCAGAGGGAACAGCAAATACAAAAGCCCTACATGAAAGCAAAGGGCTTGGGGCCTCCTATAACAGAATGAAGACCAGTGTGTCAGTCATTGGAAAGAGGGATGAGGTTGGAGAGGCAGATGCGGTCTGATCATGCCAGATGCCCCACGAGGTAGGGAGGGAAGGTCATTGAAAGGGCATGAGCACAGGGTTGTAAGCATAATAGTCTCATGCAACTAAGCTCATTCCCTAAAGCAACCCACCAGGATTCATTGCCCTATCATATCTATATTTTAGAATAAAGATATGGTACCCTGTCCCCCGCTTTCGAGTCACAGTTAAGGGTATTTCAGAATAGTAAGGTTTCTTTGTTTTGGATTGGGCCAATTCAAACTCTGCATTCATGCAGAGCTTGGGCTACAAGACAATGACTTTGCTATCCTGCCTCCCAACAGCCAAGTTCATCTGTTAAAATGAACAGGCTCTCTAGCCAAGACCACATGGCTTGCATGTCAGGTTTATCTCTTCATAAAAGCAGGCTCCTGAACGCTCCTACTTGGCACTATTTTGTTAGCCTTCTTCCCATTGATATGATGTGAAAAAAATAATTGTCAGAAAATAAGAAACATAGTTTTAATGAGAAACAGTTAATATATCAATTTTAAGAAGTGTCTCAAAAGCCTGGTCTCTGCTCAATGCATCTGAATTTCCTGAGTGTCTATTGATATATCTGTCATGAAACATTTATTACACACCCTGGGCAGGAGGTGTAATAAACCTCAAAATACACCAAACACAAGGACAAGTTTCCTACTCACCCCACTTCCAACAAGAATCCTGTTCAGAATCAGGTTCCAGGTCTTGAGTCCTCAAACCTACCTGGCAGACACTTTTGGGTGTTTCCTTTCTGACATCGCAGAACTGTCATTCTGACCTTCAGGATGTTCTTCTTCAGCAAGGCTCAGACCAAGAGATAGTGTATGGCAAAGATTGCACTCAAATAAATATTCTTTTGTTCCCCTAAATTTCCCAGATTGTCTTGCAGTTAAATTTAGGCCTGTGACAAATTCCAACCAAGAGAGTCAATGGGAATAATGTGCATCATTTTGGGGCTGCAACAATTAAGAGTTGATGTGCTAATTATGGACTGAATTATGCCCCCCCCAACTCATATGCTGAAGCCATAATCCCCAGTGTAACTATTTAGAGTAAGGAAGTGCTTACAGTTAAATGAGGTCACAAAGATGGGGCCCTGATCTAGTGGGATTAGCCTCCTCATAAGAGAGAGCTGGTTAGTGCATGTGTACGCGTGCTCATGCGCGTGTGCGTGCTCTCTCTCTCTCTCCCTCTACCACTAAGGACACAAGGGGAAACCAGCTACCTGCAAACAGGGAAGAGGATCCTCAACAGGCACTGACTCTGCCAGTGTCTTGGTTGTGGACCCCTCAGTCTCCAGAAGTGTGAGAAATAAATTCCTATTGTCTAAGCTATCCAGTCTTTGGTAGTTTGTTATGACAGCCTGAGCCAACTAAGACTATGTGCTTCTCCATGTCTCTCTTCCCTTGCCCTGGAGCTCTTGGGGGTCACTTGTTTCAGATAGCTTATCTCTTATCCAACATGAGCTAGACTATGTGTGAACGAGAAAGAAGATTTTCCTGTTTTAGACTTTTCAGGGTTTCTATGTTATTGCAGCATAACCCAGTCTATCCTGACCAATGTAAATTTGGCAGGGAACAGACCAAAAAATAGATGCATATTCTCCTTGTTGGGTCAGCTTGCCCCCAAAACTAAGTGTGGACCCAGTGAATCTTAGGTATTAAGATAGATACAAACCGTGTTTCCTGTGTCCTGGCATTCAGCAAACAAACAGTGACTATTTAAAGTGCTCAAGAAATCCAGTGAAGTTTCAAGTAAGAAAACCAGAACTCCAGCTGCTAAAAAGTTAGGAAACACTGGAAGGTAAGGCATTGTTTTCAGAAAGCCCCCATTGAGATGTACACCACTTCCCTGGAAGGGGTCATATATTTATCCATTGATGACAAAGAGGCACATTCTTAAGAGCTGATTTTCAGGGGAGGGATGGAGGGAAAGGTCCAGGGCCTCAGGACCACCCTGGGCCACAAAGTAGGAGACAGACTGCACATCTTGGCCCAGAGTTATTTTTCTACTGCCCCTGGAGGTTTGAATGTCATCCAGAGTAGGAGGCCCACGTCATTTTCTTTGTTGTTTCTCACTGATGTGTCCTTTTTGGGTCATGCCACTCCATGAGCATCTCTTTTTTTTTTTAATGTTTTATTAGTTATTGATGGACCTTTATTTTATTTTATTTATTTATATGTGGTGCTGAGGATCTAACCCAGTGCCTCACACATGTGAGGCAAGTGCTCTATCACTGAGCCACATCCCCAGCCCAATAAGCATCTCTTTAGACCATCCATGAGAAAGGAAGGAAGTGAAATTTTGAAGTCTGGCTTTTTTTGTTTGTTTTTAATGGTTGGCAAGACTTACCTACAAGTGTCTTCTTCCATGTGACATTCCAAACTCTTTTCCTCATTCAAGATCAAGCTCAAGCCTAATCTCCATTAGGAAATCTTCCCTTCATAATGCCTGATGATCTACTGATAATACTAGCTACAACCAACATTTATTGGTTGTAAAAAGAGCCCCGAGTTAGCTCATTTATCTTTTACGCTGTCTCATTTGACACTCCCAGATTCTAAGGGTGGTGTGGTTATCATCCCTGCTTTACATCTGAGGAAACTGAGTATCAGAGATGGAAAGGGACTTAGCCAAAGTTGCACAGCTAGCATATATGGCACAGCTGGAAAACAAACATTTCTGATGCAGGGACCATGATCTTAACCACTGCTTTCTGCTGCCTCCTACAGCTCAGCCTGAGAGCTCTGGAGGGCAGGGATGGCTTCTTCCGATTAATACTTAGCCCTTTTCCTTTGAGCAGGACTTTACAGTTAATATAGTATGTCTGCATAATCTCATCGAATCTGTACTACATTCCTGAGACATTTGTGTTAGCCACAGTTTATAGACAAGGTAACTAATATTCAGAGAATTCTATGACTTGTAAGAGGCATACAATGTGTGACAATGAATTGGTCTTTTTCTGCCCCAAGATGTCTCTTTCTTAGAAATGGGTCCTTGCTAATCACTTCCTCCTCTCTTGGCAACTTTGTATGCTAAGCCTCATTTCCACTCAATTTAAGATAGCTGAGATCAATAAGGGCAGTCCATTTTATTTCCAGTCCTTGGGAGTTGGAGCAGAGGCATACAAAGTTATGCAGTTGACATTCAACAGGATGTAAGTGGGCCTTCTGTAGCCCCTAGAACAGGTAACTAGGTCTCAAAGCTGAGGACAAGCCCCAAGAGACAACTGTTAAGGAAATAATTGGGGCCCAAGGCCTCCCAATTGGGCTCTACTGCTTCCACCCTCTCCCCTCCCAGTTATATAAGCAGGAGGTGGTGGCGGGGCCTTATGGGATCAAGAGACTCTGATCTAGTATTGTGGCTTCTCCCTCCCCCATACCCCCAGCCAGATGAGGGGCAAGAGAATGTAATCAAGAAGGGCAGGGAAGGAGATCAGTAGGGTTTAGACTGTGAAGAGGAAAGGATGGCATCACGTTCCTAGCTACGTGGCAGAACTATGGCTCTGCCCCGTGAGCCTATGTGTGACAGCGAAGTGTAGAGGAAGTGGAGAGACGGCTGAGTAGAGGCAGCAGCTCTGTGGCTAGCAGTGTATGTTTTCCTGTGGTCAAGAGGACACCTTAGAAGGGAGGCAGTATGTTTGAATTATCTTACCTTATTCTATCCAAGAGGACTGGCTGCTAGGCACAAGGGATCCCAGGAGCAAAGGCCTCTGAGGATACTAGTGAGGGGCAGGTATATGTAAAAATGATTGGAGGAAGTAGGGGGATAACATCTTCCACATCAGGGAACTCTGAAATGGAAAGGCTTCCTGACCCTTCAAAGATGGGGGTAGTTACTGTAGAAGCAACTCACAGTGTGTTGAGACTCTACGATGAACCAATTACACAGTTGAAACCCAGTCCTTGATTACCCGTGATCCTTCCCACCTTCCTTCAAGGAGCTCAAGCAGCACCCTGCCTCCTGGTGGCCTTTCAAGTGTAGGCTGGCCTAGCAGTTGGAGGAAGGGAGAACAGGGTCTCAGGCCAGGACTAGAGAGAGGCAAGAGAGGCCCCACGCCCACCCTCCACTTGCACAGCCCTGTGAGTGAGCATCTCCCTTAATTGTGCACCCCAGGGGCCTCATTTCCCTCACCCTTGTGCAGACCCTAATTATACCTACCACAGGTCCTGGGCCATAGCTCACTGGTTCTGGTTCCCCTGGGATTCATGGAACTTTTCAGGTCCATAAGGATATTCTGGGACTGGGTGCTGAGGATCTAGAGATCTGGGGCTAGCCCAGCAGCCACCTTTGACTCAGATGGGCAGACCCAGAATACACAGGCTTCCCACAAAGGATGTCAAGGGGATGCCTGCAGCAAAACCACCTGGAAGCAGTACCCCTCATCTCTCCATCCCAAATCCAAGAAGTTCTGTGTGAGGGAGTTAAGGACATGAAAATGGAAGAGTGGAGACTTGCACCCAAGCCTCCTGTGCTCTACTGCTATGTGATCCAGCCAGGTAACAACCTCTCTCTGCTTGTCCTCCATCTGTAAGATAATGATAGCACCATCTTCATAGGGCTTTGGCAGGAAGGATATGGGGTCATGTCTGCAAAGGTCTAGGCTCACTCTCTGTGTAACATGACGCAAGTTCCCTAATCTCTGTGTGATTTATCTATAACATGATTTTTTTTTGCAGTACTGGATTTTGAACCCAGGGCCTTGCACATGCTAGGTAATCACTGTACCAATGAGCTTCATCTCCAGCCTCCCCCGCCCCCTTTTTTTGAGACAGGGCCTTACTAAGTGGCTGAAGCTAGACTCAAACTTACAATCTTCCTCCCTCAGTCTCTTGGGCATGTTCCATGGTGCCCACCTCCAAAGAATGTTTTAAACTACCTGAAAGCTGGTAGTTAAATAGAAATGGAAATACTTTTTCAAACTATATGAAAGCAGACACTTGGTCCAAAGGTTTTCTTAAGGTCTTTTTCCTGTTTCCTTGATTTTAAAACAAAACAAAACAAATCATCAAAAATGCCTCTGCTTCAAAATAAAGGGAGCTTAGAATGTACCATTCCCCATCTTACCCCTACCTCCATCCTGCCCACGAAAAGAAAACTAAGGCTATTCTGCCCCCTGGTGTTCCCTACTGTCACTGCAGTTACTTCCTGTGGCCCATCTAGTTTTCATATTTAAAAATCAGTAACTTGCCTTCATCCATTCACCCATTCATTCATGGCCTAAACTTTTTTTTTTTGGTACAGGGGATTGAACCCAGGCATATTTAACTACTGAGCCACATCCCCAGTCCTTTTTTATATTTTATTTAGAGACAGGGTCTCACTGAGTTGCTTAGCAAGCCTTACCGTTGCTGAGGCTGGCTTTAAAGTCTTGATTCTTCTGCCTCAGCCTCCCAGGCTGCTAGGATTACAGGTATGTGCCAAGCACCCAACATGCCTCAAACTTCTATTTACTGCTCAACTCTTGGCCAGGTGCTGTACTTTACACGGAGTTTACAAAGATGAACAGCACTGGGACCCTTCACTGAAGGAGATCACAGTCCAGTGGAGAAGACACACATAAGCAGATTGGTTTGATACAAAGGAATGCTCTGTAAAGGGCCATGATGCAGTGCAAAGAGGGTGTGCTAAAGTTGGGGGAAGCAGAGGACATGTCAGGAAGAGCTTGGAAAGAAGAGGTGGTGGTTGTTTGATGACTAAGTTTGAATTATTTGGGTGGATGTACAGAAGGGGGTATTGTAAAGGCACATTTATGGGAGTGTAGAGTGTTTGGTATGATGGGAGCATAGTGCAAGTTTCAGGTAACAGTAGGAAAAGAAGGTGAGAGCTGGGAGGTCAGGGAGTGGTGGGTCTTGTGTGCCATGCAAAGGGCTTGAATATAATCCCTGAGTGATTGGGAATCATCAATGGCCTTTGAACAGGACAGTGACATGGTTAGATCTGAACTCCTATAAGTTCATTCTGGCTGCTTTGTAAAGGTACAGGGCTGGAGAGATTGGTTCTGTTGCTATGTTGAGAAACAAAATTAAAGAAGCAATGTGAAACCCATATTGTTAAGTTAAATTTGAACTTCAGATAGAGAATTTTTTTTGGTATAAGAATATCCCAAATGTTTCACAAGATATCCTAAAAATTATTCTGTTCATCTGAAATTCAAATTTAACAGGACATCATTTATTTTATCTGGCATCCCTATCTTAGAGTCATCAAGGAGAGAGGACAACACCTTAGACTAAGGTGAAGGTATTAGAGTTCTGATAGAAGTAGAAAAAGTCAAGGGATATTATAGAGATAAAAAGGACTTGGGATGACATAGATGTGGCACCATGAAAGAGAGGGAAGTGTCAAATATGACATCCAATCTCCAGTTTGGGCTATTTGCTCTGGGTTAGGTCCTCCAACTCTACCCTCACACTGACCAGGTCCTTCCTAAAATATCCAAGAAAAATACTGAAGGCAGGAGCCAAGACACTCTCAAGCTCAGCCTCCTCTGCTCAGCTCCATCTTGTGCTTGGTTCTACACTATGGTCCTCCCTTGCTTGGCCCAGGTCATCTGTCAGGGTCTGGGGACCACAATGAAGCTGGGGCTCCTCTAGGTCTCTGTTCCTTGCCTCTTTGCACCACTCTTAACAATAATGCACATGAGGCATGCAGCTCAGGCCCCACTGCTGACTAAGACAGATTCTTCCTGTCAGGGAGGGAAATCCGAGAGTCCCAGATCCCTATAAGTTTCCCTAGGGGCTTTCTTACCTCCAGAAAGCTGGGACTGAAAAGACAGTCTGGACTCTTCAGGCTTCTTGCGTCCCAACAGTGCCTCCCAGTGGTCATACAGCACACTGCAGCTCAAGGTGAGACAGGAGACCGGTTTGTTGACCACTAAGAAAGCTTCACATTGAAGAATCAGGGGTTTTGCCCCTGCAGTTGGCCACACATCAATAGTGCCCTTGGCACTCCTTGGCTTTTAAGGATATGAGTCACACATTTGTTCAGTGGACCTGCTGGTAAAGAAGTGGCCTAAGATGACATTCAAAGAATCAATCAGGCTGTGAGGTCTTCATTCTTGGCAGGACCCAGGAAGATGCTCCAGGCTGAACTGTTCAGTCTTTCAAATTTCCACCTTCTGGATTTCATAGATACCAGCCTACAAAGAAATCTAGATGTTTTTGAGGACCCACCCACACCTAGTTGTGAATACCTCCACCCAGAAAACTGGGGTGGGGTTGGGAGGGAAATCTCATAATTAGGTTCCCCATGGTGGGCATGTCACTATGCCAGAGAGCTAGGCTGGTGGCTGCCAAACTCTACAATATACCACCTCTCTCTCTCTGGGGTCATAGCCAGTTAGAAAAAATAAACATCAAATTTTCCCACCCTATATCCCCTCCACACTGGAGCCTGAAAGCATATGGCAAGAGGCAAGGGACTATGCCCCAAGGAGTGGAAGCTAAGACAATCAGGTCTCAGATGACTTTGTGGGCTGGTACTCAAGGCTTCTCTGGAGCACCTGAATAAGAATTCTAAAGGTCCCTGGCTCAGAAAACTCAGCTCTTCCCTTTCCCTCACACTCCAGGGGGCAGGGGATACCCAGGCTGTGGTGCAGAGGCTGAGGTTATCACTGACCCTCTGCTAGTGTCTTCCTTCTGTGTCTGGCTGAGAGGAACGACATGCACTCTCCTGTCTATCAGGTTTTGGCCATTTGTCTTTACAATGTACCCTTGGGGCCCTGACCTCTATTTTTTGAGCCTAAACACTAGAGATAAAATTTACCATGTGCCTTATCTATAAAATGAGAATAATACCTCACAAGGTGGTCATAGAAGCAAAATGAGTTAAAACATGTCGAATGCTTATTCTGTTATTAGTTTAATTATTTCTAATACCTCTAAGAGTCTGAGATTTACTCTCTACAAAGGTCTATATACTGGCTTGGGTCTGAAGTTCCTGAATCTTTCTTCCTTTCCCACAAGGTCTTCAGTTGTCTACTTGAAAAATAAAACAGGGATCAGTCCGTTTTTTTCCAGGATTACCTCAGCTCCTGGACCAACTTCATCAGCTGTGAGTCTTCCAGAATGCAAAACTCTCTAAGGGTTCTGTGGATCAAGGAGCACCATAATCATGTTCACTGGGTTGTGCAACACCCCAACAGCTTGCCAACCTCTTGGCTGAGGAATTTTGGTCTGCCTGTGTCATCAAAATACACTCCTTATATGAGCCACTGGCCTCTCCTTTTCCCTTCTAGACTGTTTGCTTTAGCCCTACTTCCTGGGTAGCTTTCAGAGGTACGCAGTGGGAAGACCAAGGTGAAGTGCCTAGCCTCCTTTGGCCTAGCCAAAAGGTCTGCCTGCTGTAGACCAGCTCCATCAATCCTACCTTCCCGCAGTCACCGAGTCCCACAAGCCATCTTCCATGTTCTTAACCTGACTATCCTGCCAATGATCTCAGGCAGTAGAAGTTTCTCAGTCTTCAACTGTGGGAATTCATCTGGGTTTAGGTATATGGTATGGATCCTACTTTATATTCTTCTACATGGTTACCCAATTGTCCCAATGCCACCTATAAATAGTAAACATTAGAATTAATTAAGCATGGTGAGATGCTTGTACAGTAAGAAGCATGTAGATTAAAGGATGAGTACATTCACAATTCCCATTGATCTCATGATCACTCTAGGTATGAGCTCACTGAATAAGTGGTGTGGGGGGTAAATTGTTCTCATCTCCTTTATTTTTTGTTCTGGGTCCTTATTGTGAATTTTGTGAGTCTAATGCTATAAGATACACACTTACTGGGCTGGGGTTGTAGCTCAGTGGTTGAGCATTTGCCTGGCATGCGTGAGATACTAGGTTCAATTTTCAGCACCACATAAAAAATAAAATAAAGATATTGTGTCCATCTACAACTAAAAGACATATTAAAATAAAGATATGCACTTACTATGAAGATCAATTTCTAGGCTTATAGGTGCTATATAAAGGGGTCCTGACCTGATAGGGGCTCAGACAACCACAGACAGGATCAATGATTGGCAATCTTTTGGAAAGGATCTGATGATAGTAAATATTTTAGACTTGTCATATAGTCTCTGAGGCAACCAATCTATTCTGTTTTAGTATAAAAGCAGCCATAGATTACATGAAAAGAAACGATCATGGCTGTGTTGCAAAAAAAAACCCTATATGCAAAGACAAAGGGTTAGATTTGGTCAATGGACCTGTGTTTGCCAATCCCTAAGAGCAACTGAGATATAATTCTAGAGGACTTGTCCAGAGGTTAATTATACATTAGTCAGGAAAATGTCATAAAATATAGGGTCATTGAGAGTCCTTCTGGACATCTTAAGTGGGTGGGCCTTTTTGTCTAGGTAGATGGTCAGGGCTTCTGGCAGGTGTTCCCTCAATAGTATGTCCTGTGTCTACTCTCATAGTTAGTGTACTCTCATAGCCTTGATGTTATTCCGGATCTCCTAGGGGTATCCCTAAATTAAGTTTAAACCTCAATTAGGATCATTCCAGAGAGATGTCTCCCTCTGCCTTCACCAACCTCTTTGTGTTAGTTCACTGGTCAATTCCAAGCATATCACCAGCAAATCCTGGGCTCACTCATGCTGCCCATCAAAAGAGAGAAGGGGTATGAGGACTGCCAGGGTTGGGTGGTGCTGCCCTTCAATGAAAATCCAGGAGGTTCAATGAATTCAGTTTGGGATAGGTTGAGTTTAAGATGTCTATGGGACATCTAAGTGGAGATGTCCAGCAGATAGTGGCACACAAACATTCAATTTATCTATATTCAACTTTGCTCATGCTTTCAAAGAAAGAGAAAAATCACAGTGGAAAATATTCTTGCAGTTCCAACTGCCTTTTGGCCAAGTGAGCATGTGCTCTAGAACGAGTATGAGATGGAAGAAAGTAGCTCTGCTCTTCCTTCAGTGGCTCTCGGTTCGAATATAACTTTTGAGGTATGATCATCTCTCTGGACTGAAGACATTCTAAAGATGACAGTGTGGGGGGGGAGCAGAGCAAGAGAGAGGCCTCCTGGAGGCATTATTTCACTTAGGGGGTATTTAAGGGATATTTTTCTGGGCATATTCAGTTTCTGCCTTAACTAATTGACTTCAGAACATAAACAGTAAGTAAGATATGAGTAAGATATGACACCACAGCAAATGAGTCTGAAGTGGAGGTAGCAAGGATGAACACTGCTTCAGACAGAGTTTGAGGATTCATTAGCACACAGTTGGTGACTACAGACAGATGAGTGAGTAGGGTTGATGGGAAAAGAATGTCAAGTAAGAAGTGACCTAAGCTCCAACCTCAGCACAGGGCATCAGTTAGTGGTAGGGCCAACAAGGAAAGGGAGCATGCAAAAGAGACTGAGATGGAGCAGTCAGTGAGGTAGGAGGAAAACCAGGAGTATGGAATCCTGACAACCCAGTAAAGAGAGTGTTCCAGAAGGATGACATGCTGCTAAGAGGTCGGATAAGGTGAAGACTGACAAATGGCCTTTGGCAGAATGGAGGCTGCTGGTGATCTTGATGAGAGTCATGTCAGAGGGCTGGGCTAGAGGAGGTTGAGGGTGAGTGAAAGGTGAACAAATGGGAATAGAAAGTGGAGACAACTTGGGGCTGGGGTTGTGGCTCAGTGGTAGAGTGTTTGCTTTGCACATGTGAGGCACTGGGTTCTATCCTCAGCACCACATAAAAATAAATAAATAAATAAATATATTGTGTCCATCTACAACTAAAAAAAAAATTAAAAGAAAGTGGAGACAACTCTTCTAAGAAGTATGATTGTGGAGTAGGTCCTTCAACCATCATTCCTTTTATTCAGATCAAACAGTCCTGGGTGTGAGTGAAAGAATTTCATTCCCTTTCTGCTATTATTACATAAACCCAAAGAGCCTAAGTCTACTGTACAAAGTGAGAGGCTTAAATACTAGATTACTGTCTCACAGCTCTGCAGGCTTGAAGTCTGAAATCAGCAGGATTGGTTCCTTCTGAGAGCTGTGAGGAGAATCTGTTCCACTTCTCTCTCCTGGCTTCTGGTGGTTTGCTTGGTGTTCCTTGTCTTACAGATGCATCATCTTGATCTCTGCTTTCCTTTTCATATGGCACTCCCCATGTGTGTGTGTCCCAAAGTGCCCTCCTTTACAAGGATATCTGTGGTAATTATGGAGTAGGGCCCACCCTTGTCCAATATCATCTCATTTACCTTGCTACGTTCTCAGGTACTAGGGGTTAAGGACTTCAACATATGAACTTGGGAGGATATAGTCCAACCCATAACAGTCTTCATTCCCTTTTTAAAAATAACTTTATTTACTTTTATGGGTGCTGAGGATCAAACCCAGTGTCTCATGCTTGCACGGCAAGCACTCTACCACTGAGCCACAGCCTCAGCCCCCAGTCCTCATGCTCTTTTTTCTTTTCCTTTCTTTTCACTTCCTTCTCCTATCATCTGGCCAGGGGTATTCTGTTCTTTTCCAGTTCACATACGTGCTTTCCTCTCCTCCTCCAGCTGTCCCAGTCACTTCTATCCTTCCTGCCCAGCTGACCCCTCTCCAGAGAAGATCTAAGCCATTAGCTTTCAGCAGCAATATTACTTCTTAAGCTTTGTTGACACTTTATAAATAACTTGAAATATTGAGGGAGAATGGCAGGGAAAAACATTATTTAATTTAGTTTGGTGTTCAGTGAAAGATAAGACTGAAAACTCCATAGGCTTTAGACAGGTTATATCTAGTCCTGAGAAAATGTTTTGCTTTTGTTGACTTTTAGGGTCATAGGTAGGAGACTGTAAGGAAAATAGTCTATCGTACTCCCCAAAATAGAAAGAAATGATCATGAAATAAGAAAAGTGCATTTTAAATGCCAGTTTTACAACTGAGAATAGTCATTCTCCTCTGCCATCTACTGGTCATAGCTACAATCAGTAATTGATCCTTGCTTATTGAAGCCAGGGCCACTCTTACAGGTAGAGGAGTGGCCCATGGTTGCAAAAAGTCCCTTGGTGGGAGGTGTGCATGGTGTGTGTGTGGGGGGGGGCAGGTAATGTGCCTTGGAGCTCCCTCTGAAGGGCATAGTCAAGAAAGGACCTTGATATGTGCAATGGCACACACCTGTAATCCCAGCTACTCAGGAGGGTGAGGCAGTAGGATCGCAAATCTGAGGCTAGTCTGGGCAATTTAGCAAGACTCTGTCTCCAAATAAAAAATGAAAAGGGCTAGGGATGTAGCTCATTGGAAAAGCACCCCTAGGTTCACCCCAGTGCAGAAGAAACAAAACCAAAACTAAACAACTACATAAAAGATAAAACTTTGGGGGCTGAGGTTGTGACTCAGTGGTGGAGAGCTTGCCTAGCATTCATGAGGCACTGGGTTTGATCCCTGGCACCACATAGAAATAAAACAAATAAAGTAAAGGTATTGTGTCCACCTACAACTAAAAAAAAAAAAAAGAAAAGAAAAAATACTTTTGCTGAGTTTCTCTGTAAGAGCGGGAGGGGAACTGCCCATGGATGTGAGATAAAGGACAAGGCTGCAATGTGAGGGAGCAGTGGTGAGTGGCCAGCTCTGGGCTGGCAAGGCCCCCTCCAGCCGCCTCCATGCTGACCAGGACACTGTGTTCATTCATCCTAACACACAAACATTTCTTTCT
Source organism: Marmota flaviventris (assembly GCF_047511675.1). Taxonomy (NCBI): domain Eukaryota; kingdom Metazoa; phylum Chordata; class Mammalia; order Rodentia; family Sciuridae; genus Marmota; species Marmota flaviventris. The sequence goes on along the minus strand of NC_092518.1, from coordinate 111,843,770 downwards.
TTCATGAAATAATGTTTTCCTTGATCTTTTTCTGATTATGAAAAGTAATACATGTTCATTGTAAAATATTTACAAAATGAGAAAAATATACAAGTGAAAAAAATCATTGCAGTTGGCACCAAAGAGTGGCTTGAAGATGTTTTGCCATAACCTCCATGAGCACCCCAAACTCATTCTGAATACACATACAGTTTAAGGTAGAACTGTTTGCTATGCAAAGGCAGCTTGCAGCCTGGAGACAAAATTACCCAGCCTACCTTTTTGTTTGTTTTTGTTTTTGCACTACTGGGGACTGAACTCAGGGCCTCAAGAATGCTAGGTAAGCACTCTACCACTGAGCTACATCCCCAGCCCCCCCAGCTTACCTTTTAATGGCTTCTAAGCATTCCTATATGGCATTCCAGAGCCACCATGGCTCATAATGCCACCATCTAAGGGTGACTGCTATCAATGACTTGGAGCATGAACTTCCACTATCTTTCTGCCTCTGTATTATCTTTACATTTGATCTTTTGACTTTAGGAATATTTAGTACCTACCTACTTATATCCTACCTTTTCTACTGAATGTTATATCCTAACATTGTTTCCATGTCATAATTTCTCAAAAACATTTGGAGTAAATCTCTACATCATGTACAAGCACAAGAATGGGGTCCTAATTAGAATAAGATACACTCCATGTATCTTATTCTATGTATGTATAATATGTCAGAATATACTCTACTGTCATATATATCTAAAAAGTACAAAAAATAAAGAAATAGAAAACATCATGCTAAGTAAATTAAGCCAGATAGATTAAATAAAGGATTGAACATTTTCTCTCATAAGTGGAAGTTAGAGCAAAATAAGGGGAAAAAAGTGCAGGGTGGGGTTGGTTGGATATCATAAAGATATATGGAAGAGGGCTGGGGATGTGGCTCAAGTGGTAGCTCGCTCGCCTGGCATGCGTGCGGCCTGGGTTCGATCCTCAGCACCACATACAAACAAAGATGTTGTGTCTGCCGAAAACTAAAAAATAAACATTAAAATTCTCTCTCTCTCTCTCAAAAAAAAAAAAAAGATATATGGAAGAGGGCTGGTATTGTGGCTCAGTGGCAGAGCGCTTGCCTCACATGTATGAGGCACTGGGTTTGATCCTTAGCACCACGTGAAAAAATAAATGAAATAAAGGTATTGTGTCCATCTACAACTAATACATATTTTTAAAAAGATATATGGAAGATCAGTGGGATAGAAGATCAGGCAGGAGGGAGGGATAGGAAATGGAAGGAAATCAGAATGAATTTAACAAAACCATGCTATGCACATATGTAAATATACCACAGGGAATCCCTCCTTTATTTATATGTAAAAGGTACCAATCAAAAATAAATAAATAAGTGAGCAAAACATAGATCCGTAGAGAAAGAAGAATAAGGGGAGAGAGGAGAGGAGGAAAAGTGGGGAAAGGAAGGGAGGTGGGGGAACAGGGACTGAAAGGGAATAAATCAAATATCATGCATGTATGACTTTGTTGAAATGAACACAACTACTATGTATAACTATACTGCTCTAATTAAAAAAAAAAAAGAACATTATTTGGGGTTGGGGACATAGCTCAGTGGTAGAATACTTGCCTAGCACACATGAGGCCCTGGGTTCGATCCTCATCATCACAAACAACAACAAAAATATACTATTTGTAAAGGCCCCATAATATTCTATCTATAAAAATCCACTATGTGTTCATCAATCTTTTGGTTATGAAGACTATGTAAATATTTTTTTCAGATTTTTGCTCTAATGAATAATGCTGGGATAAACATCCACAGACTTATGCCTTGTGTTCCTCTAGGATCATCTCCTAGATGCAGAATGACTAGTGTCAATGTTTTTTTTTAAAAAAATTTTTAGTTGTAGTTGGACACAATACTTTTTTATTTATGTATTTATTTTTATGTGGTGCTGAGGATCAAACCCAGGGCCTTGTACCTGCTAGGCAAATGCTCTACCACTGAGCCACAACCCTAGTCAATGTTTTTAGGTTCTTAACACATTGCCACACTGCTGCTAAATGACACTCATTTACCCTTTTACAAGGCCCAGGCATGCTTGTTTTCCCCGACTTTTGCCAACACTGAAATAATAGATGACAAAGATTACTGGACACCAGGCATTAAATTAGGTAATAGGGATATGATATTAAGGAAAAATTCAGAAAGTATGTCTCTGCCTCCAGAGTTTCTAACTTGGTGGGAGAGAGTGACTTTGATCAAATAATAAATATGTAATTACAAGCTGAAAGAGAGGAAAGGGTGTGAGAAGAGTATGTGACAAGGTTGGGATCTAGTTGGGGCTGGGCAGTGGCAACAGAAGGATCCTCAGAGAAAGTGATGTTTCTGCTGAGATTGAGGTCTTGGGAGGAGTTGGCTCTGTGGTGAGAGGGCGCAGAGACCAGTTCAGGAAAAGCTGGCTGAAGCCAAAAGCATGGTAGGTGGTACGGTGTGAAAGGAGTCTTAGTTCATGACAATCAGGCTAACTGGACCTGTGGATCCCCATGATAATTTTAGGAAACCACTGGATGGTTTAAAACAGGGGTGATATGGTTGGATTTGCTTTCTGAGAATTACTACACATTTTTAAAAAAGTTTAATTTTGGTAAAGAACACATAACATAAAATGTACCATCTCAGTCATTTTAAAGCATAGAGTTCAATAGTGTTAAGTATATTCACATTGTTGTTCAAGAGATCCCAAAACTTTTTCATCTTGCAACACTGAAACTAGATATCCACTAAATAACTGCCTATTTCCTGTTCTCACCTCCTAAGAACCCCATTCTACTTTCTATCAATTTGACTACCTCCCATTAGTGGAATCATAGAGTATTTCTTTTTATTTAAACATTTAAAAAATTTTTTAAGACATTGATGCACCTTTATTCTATTTATTTATTTATTTATTTATTTATTTATTTATATGTGGTGCTGATGATTGAACCCAGTGCCTAACACATGCTAGGCAAGTGCTCTACCACTGAGCCACAACCCCAGCCCCAGAGTATTTGTCTCTTTGTGACTGGCTTATTTCATTGCCACTTTTGGCTATTGTGAATAATCATGCTATGAGCAGGAGTGTGTAAACATATCTTCAGGACTTTGTTTTCAATTCTTTTGGATGTATATCCTGAGATATGACTGCTAGATCATATAGTAGTTCTATCTTTAGTGTTTTGAGGAATCTTGAGAATTACTTTAAAAAGACAAATTCAGCAAGGCTGGTTTTGTTGCTTAAAAACAATAGCAAATAGCAGTACTGTATGGCTACTAAAAATTATCTTCTTGGACTACATTAATATAATTCATGAAGTTTTCTCTCTCTCTCTCTCACACACACTCTTCTGAAGTTAAAAGAGCTCAGAATGAATAATTGCATACACATTTTAGGAATAACTATTGCATACACTTATATCTTTAAGTGCTTTGAGGGACAATCTTTATTTGCCAACCAAACATCATTGAGCACTTGCTGTCTGCAAGGCATCATAGGGAAACCCCAAATACGCTTAGTTTTTCTACTATCTTGAAGCTTCCAGTCCCAAAGAAGCAACAATACTATTTAGTGTGTGGTATGTTAAAATAGTCGTACAAAGGAATAGTTTTAGGGGTTCACAGGAGGCAGGAGTCATGAGGAAAGGCTTCTTAGATGTCACATTTGGGTTTGATAGGGTTTGTATAGGTAGAGAGGGAAGGACTAGAGAGTTCTAAGTGGCTGCTGCAGACTGAGCCAGAGAAGAGTGTGCCTGAGTTTAGGGAAGGAGTGGGCATGAGAAAGTAGAGAGGGGGAGACTCAGCCAGAGAAATGGGTGATAGAGACTAATGAGAGCTTTGAATGCCAGACTGAAAAACTGGAACTTCTGTGGTAAGTGGGGAAGGGGGGCACAGAGGGATTCTGAGTAGGGGAGTGACATCAAAGAGTGCAGTGATGTGTAGGATAGACTAAAATGCAGAGAAACTGGCAGCTGGGGAATTCATTAGAAAAGGGTTAGATTACCTTAGGTTTATTACCCCAGGCCTGATGTAATGAGGGTTTGAATTCTGTGAGGCGTGGAAAGTGAGTAGGGATAGGGAGGGGCCAGATGGAGTGAAATGTCCTGATCCTTTCCCTTTTCCTTGGACATCTTATCATATCTTTCCCCCTCTCCTCTCCACCCTCCCATTAATTCTTCCTTCTCTCCCTCTGTCTGTCCTCTTTCCTTTTCCCTACCCTTCCTCCCTCAACCCCTTTTCTTCCAGCAATCTTTTTTTTCTTCTTTAAAAACAAAATACCATATACTTATTTCCAATCTTACCCATTTTGCTTTCCTTCAGAACCTTGCACAGTGGCCCATAGTTAGCAGGTGCTTCATAAATATTTGTTGAATTGCAACTGGTAAATGATTAGAAGTGGAGCAGGGCCAAAAATAGGCAAAGATTCAGGTCTGTGTGAAAGGAGAGAGGAAGATGCCAGGAGAAGCTTGTCAGGGTCTAAGACAGGTTGAATTTGAGCTGTGAACAGGTTATCTAGTAGACATGACACTTTGGGTACAGCTAGAAGGGATATGGATTTTAAAGAGCATCCTCACTGCTATGGTTTGGATGTTGAATGTTCCCCAAAGGCTCATGTGTTAAGTGCTTGCTCCTCAGGGTGGTGCTATGGGAGGTGGTGGAATCTTTAGGGGGTGGGGCCTAGTGGGAGTAAGTTAGTTCATGAGGGGTGTGCTCTTGAAGGGACCCTGATCTCTTCTTCCTTTTTGGGTTCTGGCTCAGCAGTTTTGCTGCACCACACACTTTCTACCATAGCCATCCAGTATCCCCACCAAAAACCCCAAACAATGGGGAAACCCAATCACAAACTGAATCTCTATAACCATGAGCTAAACCAACCCTTTCTAAGTTAACTATCTTAAGCACTTAATTATAGTAACATAAAACAAACATACCCACCTTCTCCCTCAGTACAGCTGGGGATGTAATGGTTGTGTTTAAGAGCACAGTTTGGGCTCTGGGATCATATTATAGTACTAGCTGAGTAGCAAGTTACATAGACTCTTTGAGCCTCAATATCCTCATCTATAAAATTGAGGATAGAGCAGTACTTTTTTTAAAAAAAATATTTTTAGTTGTCAATAGACCTTTATTTTATTTATTTATATGTGGTGCTGAGAATCAAACCCAGTGCCTCACACATGATACACAAGTGCTCTACCACTGAGCCACAACCCCTGCCCCAGAGCAGTACTTTTTAGGGTTGTTTTGAAGGCTAAAAATGATAGTAAATGTATTATTACAGAACCTGAAATAAATGATAGCTAAAATTATTAGTTATTTTGTTAAAGTTAGGAAGAGGATATAGGGGAAAAAAAAACCTATCAGTTCACATCGTTCCTCTGAGAAAAGGCACTCATGGCTTCCTGTTGCATGTCAAGCAAAATGCTGCCCTTGTCCCCTCAGGCCCTCTGTGATCCTGTCCCTGCTCACCTTTTGTCCAGCACATCCTCCCCCTCACTGTGTTCTGCCTGGCTGTCCCTGGAACATGACAAACTGTTTTGCTCCCTTAGGGCCTTTGCATTTGCTCTTTCCTTTGATTGGAATGTTCTTTGCTGGATCTTTACTGGCTTTTTTGAGTTTTGGTATATAATGTGTAACCACCATTCAAATCAAGATATCATATGTTTTGGCTTCCTGAGATTTAGGTCTTAGCTTAAATATTACCTCCTCATAGCAATCTTGCCTGACCAAGTCCATCTGCTGTATCATCTCATACTCACCTTGCTTTGTTCACTTCATAATACTTGTGATGACTTGTGGTTTTCTCCTGTACTGCTTTTTGCACATCTCTACCTCCACTCCTGTCCCACCCTAATGAAAGCACCATGAGAGCAGTGATTCTGTCCTGTTTACTTCTGTATCCCCACACTTTGAACAGCTTGGGCATATATAGGAGGTACTCCATAAATAGTTAATAAGATGCAAGAGGAGGGGGTGATGGTTGAAAAGGGAAAGTTTGGCAAGGGTGGGAGAAGGGTTCAAATATGGAAGTGCTGGCTGTGGCAAGAAAGAAGGTGAAGCTAGAGGCATTCTGATGTGCAGGGCAGTGCTTGGAGAGGACTGCTTCTGTTGGACTGCTTTGATATTTTCACAAATTAAAGAGTGTAGTCACCTGTAGAGTTTTGAAGGGCAGTAGGAGAGGGGTCTGAGCCATGAGGCCAATAGAGGGTTTGGGCTACATATACTTGCTGCCATTTACTATTTATTCACCAGGCACTATTCCAAGCTCTTTAAATATATTAACTGATTTCATCCTATGACAATCCTGAAGAAAGATACTATTACTTTTATTATAAGGTGTGGATTGTTATGGTTTGAGTGTGTACCCTAAAGGTTCATGAACTGGAAGCCTGATTCTCAGTGTGGCAGTGTTGAGGTGGTAGCAACCTCAAAGAGGTGAAACAAAGTAGAAGGTGATTTAAGTGATTTGGAGATTGATATGGTTCTTGAGGAACTTGGATTATAACAGTGGGTTGTTTTTTATAAAAAGTGGCCCCTGAATCTCTCGTTTCCTGCATTGCTATGTGATCTCTTTCTTTTGGAGTGCTCCTGCCATGATGCCATTCACCCTGTTGTGATGTAACCAAAAGGTGCTCACCAGAGTTGCCCACATGCTGGCACTAGATGCCCAAAACTGTGCTAATGGACCTCTTTTCTAATATAAAGTACTTGGCCACCAGTATTTTGTTAATAGCAATGCGAAAGAGACTAAGACATGGATAAATATATATATTTTTCATCTGTCAATTATACCTCAATAAAGCTAGAGAAAAAAGATGTGTAAATCAAGGCATAGAGAGGTCAATTAATTTTTGCTCAATATCATACATCTGGGAAGTGGCAGAGCTGGTATTTGAATTCATTCTAGCTCCTGGAGCCTGTGTGAAGAGCCACTACAGTTTCCTGCCTCCCAAGTCCCAGTGGAGCAAGTAGGTGAACATTCAGCAAGAGATGAAAAGGAGAATTGTGCAACCACATATGGTAGGCCCAGGGGCAGTTAGCCAGATAGCCATAAAAAAAGGCTCAGGAATGGGAGCAGAAAAAGTGAATGGCACAGGGTGGGTGATACGATTATGTATAGCAAAGATGGGGGCTGAGGCATCCTGAAAGGTGAGTGGGTAGGGAATTAATTTTTTGGTAGAGATATGTACAAAGGCTCCGAACTGGGAAAGAGCTCTCAGCTCACTGGAAGGGGTACAAGAAGAGTGTCATATTGACAGGGCTGGGGAAAGGTTACTAGTACACAGGGACAGGATCCTTCAGGGTAATATTTCTCAAAGTGTGGTCCAAGCAATCTTGCATCAAGATGCTCTTAGGTATTTATTCAGAATGTGGACTCCTGTGCCTCATTTCAAACCTACTTAATCAGAATTTCAGAGAGTGGGGTATCATGATTTAGATATGTGGTATCCCCTAAAAGCTCATGTGTGACAATGCAAGAATTTCAAGAGGTGAAATGATTAGAGAAATGTATTCTAATCAGTGGATTAATTCACTGCTAATCCAATTGGGTGGTAAGTGTAGGCAAGTAGGGTGTGACTAGAGGAAGTAGGTCACTGGGGGTGTGCCTTTGGGGTTTATATTTTGTTTCTGGTGAGCAGAGCTCTCTCTTCTTGGTTAGTATGTCTTGAGTTGCTTTCCTCTGCCACACCCTTATGCCATGATGTCCCGTCTCACCTTCGGCCCAGAGCTATAGAGTCCACCAACCATGGACTGAATGTCTGAACCATGAGCCAAAATAAACTTTTCTTTCTCTACAATATTCTTGTCAGGTCTTTTGGTCACATCAGCACAAAGTTGACTGAAACATGGGGCATGGGACCCATTTAACAATGTCTCCAGGTGATTCTTTTTTAAAAAAAAAAAAAAATATTGGTTCTTTTTAGTTATATATGGCAGTGGAATCCATTTTGACATAATTATGCAAGCATGAAATATATCTTGTTCTAATTCAGAGATTTGGCACCCACCAGTGCAGGGCCTAGAGGACCATGGGAAAATTTAGGTTGCATTGTAAATCTGACCTACTATGACATTTATGTTCATTAGGAATTCAGTGACTGAGAAGTTACTGAAGGGTTATCAAGAGAGGAATGGTGATATTGATGCTCTTAAGTCATGCTGCCTGGTGTAGAATGAAGGACAGCAAAGGTAGACAGACAACAAGGTAGAAGGCTATTACAACTGTCCACGTGAGGAATGATGGTGACCTGGATCAGTATATTAGCAGTGGAGGTGATGAATGTCAGGCATTGTCATCAAGGTGGAGTTGATGGGACAGGGAGAAACCAAGGCTAACTCCTAGATGCTTAGAATAAGCAACTGGGTAGATGACACTGACATTCTCTGAGATGAGGGATGACTGATAGAGGATCTGAGTTCAGTGAAGTTAGAAGAATTCAAAATAAAATAAATCTATTATGTATATTTAAAGCTTGAGATGCCTATGACTTATCCAAGGGGAGATGTCACCTAGCTAATTGGACATACTGGGCAGAAACTCAGAAGAGAGCTTTCAGTTGGAAATACACATTTGGACTCAGGGACATTAGAGCTGGCATTTAAAGTCATTGTAAGTGATAAGATGCCATGAAAATAATTAATGGACAAGCAGAGTGAAATTGTTTGAAAAAATGGACTTCCTAGTTAGGACGAAGAAGACGCTTAAAGAGCATGAAAAAGTAGAAGTGGCTGATTTAAGAGCTCTGGCCCTTTTAGGGTAATATGTGGCTAGGCTTGCAGAAAAGCTATGTACTGGGTTGATAGCTAGAAGAGTGGAAGTGAAGGTCTCAGGGCCTCTGAAACAGTGGTATTAATGTAGACACTGAAGTCACCAAGGATGATGGCAGGGGGTATTGAGATAGAGAGGACAACTGGGAACTAGGTAATGACAACTGTGTTGTGGAAGTCAGTAACCGAATTGGCAAAATCTATAGTCCCTATACCAGTAGCCTCAACATTACCTTGGAACTTGTTAGAAATGCAAACTCTCACCACTCCCCATATGGTTTGTCCTCAGCAAAACTCAAGATGAGACTTGGTCCCAGTATAACTCTGTTAGGAGATGGGGTCTTGTGGAAGGTGTTTGAGCCATGGTAATGAAGCCCTTGTGAATACATTAATGCACTTCTCTTGGAAATGGATTAGCTATCATGGGAGTTCAGCCCCTTTTTCTCACTTGTGCACATGCTCTCTTGTCCTTCCACTTTCTGCCATGAGTTGAAGGAGCAGGACGCCCTCACCAGAAGCCAAGAAGATGCCAGTGTCATGCTCCTGAGCTTCTCAGTCTCTAGAACTGAATCAAAATAAAACTTTATTCCTTATTTTTTAAGTATTCTGGGAAATTCTGTTGTGCAGCCAATGATAAGAACCATTGACTTAGACAGTTTCCAGGTAATGCTGATGCTGCCAGTTTGGGGATCAGAGGCAATTACAGCCCCAGATGACTGTAATGAGTGGCCAGGATCAAGAACCACTCACCTAAATTGAAGATGGGGGAAGTGAACAACACAAAACCACAGTTTCAAAGCATCAAGGAACAAGCAAGCCCCTCTTCTTTGCTCTAAGATCTGGAGGGGTTGATCTCATCACCAGGAGGAGATGAGAGAGAAGGTAGCACTGGCTAGGTAAAAAATCAATTCAGGTGAGAAGTTAGACAAGGACCAAATAGCAAAGGTCATAATGAAAGAGGGATTTACTCACAAGGCAAGTCAGAAGCTAGGCACCCAGGAAAAGGCAAAGCTCCACAGGAAAGAACAAAAGGCCAGCAGGGAAGAATGGGCAGAGCAGCTGGTGTGGCTCCTGAAGCTGGACAACAACCAGGTGTCACATGTTGGTGACAGTAAACTGTTATTCATTCTTTGACTTATACCTCACCCTCATTAACAAAAAGGTTTATGGGAAAATTCTAAAATACAGAACTATAAAAAGTATGTGATGGCATGTCTGGTGTGTGTAGGGGAGTTGAACAGGCTGACCATTGGCCTGATCTTACCTACCTGACAAGGTTATCATCAAAAGGGAGATCTAAAGTATTAAGTTCAGTCAATATAACAGAGGAGAAAGCTGGGGAAGTGGGAATCTATTTAGCATCTTCTATGTGCAAGATACTATGCTGGGAACTTTAATTATTTCTCACTTAATGCAGGGTCTTGTAGGCCATGGGAAAGTTTTGATATTATTCTAAATGCACTGGGAAGCCCCTGAAAGGTTTTTAACAAGGAAATGAAGAGACTCACATAATTAAGTCATGTAAGATCAATATTATGCCTATTCCATTTTATAGGCAAGAAAACAAGAGGTTAGCTAGTCCAAAGTCACATGCAATAAACCAGACCCCTTTGAGATAAAGCAATTATGGCAAAATGTTAAGTGGGGAGTTTAGGTTAAGAGTGTTCATTGAACCAGATCTAACTTCAAAGCTCAAGCTTTTTTTTTCCCACTCTGCTGTACTGTGTCACTAACCTAAGTGACTTTAGGTCAATCATTGTCCCAAGACTTTCCCCATTTAAACAATGAGATTGAATTAGGTCAGCACTAAATTTCTCTCCCAGACATTTTGTGATTTCACAGTTACAGTGTTCAGCTTTGGATTATTAGGGAACACTAAGAGCCAATTCTTCAACTTGCCTTGATATCAGACAGGCCCTAATGGATCTCCTGTAACAGAAACCCAATATTCAGGATGTAGTTTCTTGCAACCTCAGGAAAGGATGTTTATCATGCCTCCTATGCCACACTGCCAGTCACTGTGTAAAAACTGCTGGGCATTGCCAGGTGCAGTGGTGCACACCTTGTAATCCCGGTGACCTGGGAGGCTGAGGCAGGAGAGTTGCAGGTTTGAGAACAGCATTGGCAATTTAGAGAGAATCTGTCTCAAAATAAAAAAGGACTGGGGATGTACCTCAGTGGTAAAGTACCCCTGGGTTCAACCCCCCAGTACTGGGGAAAAATGCTGCTGAGGGGGAGGTCACTCTCAAAATGAAACACCTTCTTCTGCCAAGCATTTGGGTGGGGTTAGAAAAACTATTCCTGATAACACTGAGTCAGCACATTCATCAGGGTCAAGCTCACAGTTGGAAGGAACTGGAAGAGTGCCCTGGTTGTGAAGAAGCCTCCAACTGAGGCCTCTTCAGTCTCAAAGGGAATGAAATCAGAACTACAAATTCATAATGGAGATTTGCTGGGAAACAATGGCACCCTGCTCAGATCCAGGGTATCCTCTCTAAGTGTTAGCTTAGAGACTCCCAAAGTACTAAATTTATGTACTTCATCATTCCAAAAGATAATAAAAATTCAAAGCTGGCTTTCAAAAGCTGCAAAATGAATTATGTGAAAACAAGCTCTTTTGGAGTCATGGTTAACCTACTGAGGTTATGTCAACAAGGACAACTGGGTTTTCTCCAAATATGTATGCTAAGAGTTTGTCAAACTTCTGAGGCTGGAAGGATCATGGATCTGACCTAGTGTGAAATTTATGTGCATTAAACTTCAACATACAGCTGGGTGCAGTGGCATGTACCTGTAGTCCCAGTTACAAAGGAGGCTGAGGAAGGATCCTTTCAGCCCAGGAATTCAAGGCCAGTCTGGGCAACACAGCTAGCCCCAATCTAACAAAATGATCTACATCCTTTCCTTTTGTTGCCTGAGTGCTTAGGATTAAAATAACGGTATCTGGTTGGCCAGTGAAAGCATATGACTTTTTAAAATGTGTTTTGCAATGCTGGGGATGAAACCCAGGGCCTGGAGCATGCTAGGCAAGGGCTCTACCATTGAGCTATACCCCTGGCCAGTGTTACTTCTTTATTGGCTTCTAAAAATACATGGCTTCTCATCTCTGTGAGCAAATACACTGAAAAGCATTTTTGTTTGTTTGTTTCAGTGCTAGGGATCAAATTCAAGGCTGTGCGTATGTCAGGCAAATGCTTCATCACTGAGCTACAGTCTCAGCCTGAGAATTCCTATAAATGATACTTCCCTGTAAGATAGAAGATCACAGCAAAGGCATATCTGATGGAGACTACAACAAAATCAAGTGAGACCCAGTGATATAAGCTTCCCTCCTCAGTTCTTTTTCACCAATATCACATTTTGATTTTTCACACAACATATATTTATTCAGAAAAGAATTTGCAATAAATTATAATAAAAAAGATGACACAAAATACAGAATCCCACTAGCAGCTTTGCTTAGTGATTAAGACGTTTTGGGGGAAATATAACAAACAATTACAGAATAAGAATCAGAAAACAGTGAAAGGGAGGCTAATGCAATGTCACCTCAGGGGTTTGAACCATTTCATCCTAAAACAACAGGTGCAGAGTCCCTCCCTACCAGTTGAATCTGAAATCCTTAATTTGGAGAGACTACGAAATAGTACCTTGGTGGACTTAGGAATTAGAGGGTGGGATGCTGGGACAGGCATGGGAGGAAAACAGATTTCTTATGTCTGGTCTGTCTTCTCTCCTCTACCTAGAGATTGTCTAAAACCCTCAACCCTGTATATATCCCAGGATGAGCTGGAAAAAAGGTTGAGGCAGTAAACCACTTAGTGCTTTGACCTGATTAAGAAAGAGAGCTATATGTGTGCTGCACAGAGCTCCTACTCACCATACCCTTGGTCACCCAAAGACCCCAAGTTGGAAACACATTAGAAAACAGGCCCCCCAAAACCACTTCCCTGTGTTAGGACTCTGTCTCAGCTCCTATTATCTAGCTCCTATTACCTGCCTCTTTCTGTGATCACTTTGTGGACTACTGGAGATGACAAAACTGTTCTGCTCTCAGTCTTCCATTAACTAAGTTCACCACCCAGCCCTGACCTAGTAGACCTTAAGGTATCTGGCACCAGTAGTTTGACTCTAATTTCTCTCAGTCCCAATCAGGAAAGGGTTTAACCAGTATATCACAGTATACATACCTTTTCTTCCCCCAAAGAACTCAACTTTCAAGAGATTGAAGAATCGAAGAACCATTCAGTGGTAGAGTTTCCCCTGGCCCTCTCATTGGATGCTCTAGAAGAGTCAAGGAATCAAAGCCCAAGATTGCACAGTCTATATATTATGCTCCTGGAATCTAATGTTAACAGGGCAGAGTAAATCAGCTTGGAGTGGTTTTAATGAAAGAAAACCAGGAGGAAGTCAATTGCATCAGGGAGTTTTGCAGTCAGTGGCTCGTGGCTTGTTTGTCAATCAACAAATTCATTTTTTAAAAGGCTGTCCCATAAAGCTTGAATGAATGAAACATTCAGAGAGTTATCTTGGGTGAGCAAGGCAAGGTTTATGGTTGGTCTCACTGATCAATCTCTCTTACACAGTACTGGATACAGTGACTGGGAGCCAAAGGGAGTCTTCGACATCCTTTACTTGAAGGAGCCAGATATGGAGCTCAAAGTCAGCCCCGCTGGGGTGGGGTAACACATGTCCCTTGGTACTTCAGAAGATTGAAGAAGGGTTCTAAGGGTTATCCTCAATATCCTTGCTGTGGGTGGAGCAATAGCTCCAGAGGGGGCTGCTAGAGGCACACAGACTCCCTCTTACAATGTAGTGAAAATGGCAAGTGTTGCTCTGGAGGTGATTTTTTCTTTCTTTTCTTTTGGCACTGGGGATTGAACCTAGTGTTGCTTTACCACTGAGCTACATTCCCAGTCTTTTTCTAAATTTTGAGACAGGGTCTCGCTAAGTTGCTGAGATTGGCCTCAAGCTTGCGATCCTCTAGCCTCAGTTTCCCAAGTTGCTGGGATTTACAGGCATGTACCACTGTGCCCACCATTAGAGGTGGATTTCCAAGTGGGAGATGGGTCCCCTAGTACCCAGGATTGATCCTCATATAAAATGTAAATAATACTAGGAAAGGGAGAGTAGGAAACAGGACTTATCAAATGTGAATACTCTCACTCCTGAAATATTCAAAGTGTTTCCACTCTGACTGTGATTCTCTTATATCAATGTGATGCCATCTCTATAACTCCTAAAGTTATGTTACTAAATGTGATCTGAGACAAGAAAAATGGTTCCACCCAGTGCGGATCCACAAAAAGGCCAATAACAGTGACATATAGATGCCATTGTAGTAGAAATGCACAAATGCATGTAATGACCACTTACAAACATTGAACTCACTGTTAAGGACATCCAAGGAGTCATTAGCCTCAACCAGGCTTCCTTTGAAGTCATAGAATGAGTGAAGGGGAGTGCAAAGGAGTGACATGGGGAGGAGTGGGTCAAAAGTGCATTATACGAAGGACTACAGACAAGTCTGAGATATAGGAAGTAGTGCTTATAGGCCTAGAACGGAAACATCTCAGAGTCTAGGCCTATGACTAAGGACAATCATGACAACTGGGTTGAAGGGCAACAAACATATCCCTAGATAAAGGAGTGTAAATACAGACCTCTTTGCCTTATAAAGAGAAAACACAAAAACACCAAAATATGGTAACTTTGGCTTGGCAATATAAGTCTAAAAGTATTTTGCTGTGTAGAATATGGTAAAGAAGGGATTAAGAAACTCTCTTTCTTTTGCACTATTAACAGAATCTGAGATCCTGCAATAGACCCTTCCTGTGGCACGCCTTCTCAAATCATTCTGAAATACTTGGAGCCCAAGATCTTTCTCCTCTAGAATTTTGGAGAAGAAAAGACTTAGTCTTCATCACTCCCAAGCAGAAAGCCCAGAAGGAACTGGATGGCACGCTGGCGGTCACTTGGAGTCTGTCTTGCCAAAAGGTTGGGTGGAGGCCTTAGGAGAAGACTAGTGAAGAGAGTGGCTAGAGGGCAAGAGAAAGAAAAGGGGAAAAGCTTTGTCAGATATGATGTGAGCAAAACCTCAGGGATGGCAGGCCAGGGAACAAAGACAGTAGGAATGAAATGACTGTCATGTGCTTGAACATCCATAAGGTATAAAATATAAATGATACACAGATTATTGTCCACAAACACCCTCATGTAACCATTCTTATGAAGTACCCTTACCGATCATGTTGGCGCTGACATTGTTGTACTCAGAGAATTTCAAGAGTTCTCGAAGGAATGCCATCAAGTAACGGAAAACATTTCTATGGCATCTTGGCAGCTGAGAAATTACCTGTTTTTAAAAAGGGGGTGGGCAGTGAGGAAAACAGGTGGAAGAAGGGAGTAAAAAGAATTTATAGGTTCAATAAAAGCAGTTTATAATCCAATCCTTGTAGACCCTGTTTGTCACTGCCTTCCGTTAGTTACTCATGACCAACATAATACCTTCCAAATTGTATCTTCTAAGTAAGAATGGTCATATTGTTTGGTCCCTGACTCAATGACCAGGCTATATAGTCATCACAGATTTATATGCACACAGTTCTACATAAGAAGGTAGGTATTATAGTGAATCTCACCATCATGTACATCAATAAGACTGGGGTCCTAATTGGAATAAGATATATTCTATGCTTGTATAATTATATCAAATTGATTCTATTGTCATGTATAACTAAAAAGTACCCATAAAATAAAAAAAGATAAAAAAAAAGATCATATGTGGAAACTTAAAAAGTTAATTTCGTAGAAGGGAAGAGCAGAATAGTGGTCAGCAGGGGCCAGGAAGGAGGTGGGGGTGGGGCAACAGAGGGAGGTCATCTGACCAGATACAGTTAAAATAGGAACAGTAGGTACTAGCTTTCTATAGCACGGTAAGGTGGCTGGAGTTTACAACTTATTACACATTTTCTAAAGAACCAGAGGAGAGGAACTCAAATATTTTCAATACAAAGACATGATAAATGTTTAAGGAGATGACAATGTTAATTATACTGATTTAATCACTACGCATTCTCTACCTATATGGAATTAACATACTATACCCTACAAATATGTACAATTTTTAGAAAAAAAGAATTTGAATTAAAAAAAGAAGGTAGAAGTTCATTGGAGTAGCCAAAGAGGAAGGAAGGAAGGGGGGGGGGTTGACAATAAAAAAAGGCAGTATAATGAACTGGACAGAACTTTCCTATGTTCATATATGAGTACATGACCAGTGAAACTCCACATCATGTACAATCACAAGAATGGAATCCTAATTAGAATAAGTTATACTCCATGTATGTATAATATGTCAGAGTACACTTGATAGTCGTGTGTATCTAAAAGGAGCAAATTAAAAAAAATAATAATTAAAAAATTAAATAAACCCCTCCCCCCAAAAGAAGGTAGGTGTTAATCCTTTCTTTTCCCATTCTCCAGACAGGTAGCCAAATTGAATGCTATTCTCTACAATAGCATCACTGAGGATTTCCCCCCAACACTCACTAGTTTGATGTATAGGTAGTATCAGCTATTGTGCATCAAGGTCACTTTAAGATTAAAAATACACCAAGAAGACTCAAGACTTCCTTCCAAATATCACCCACCCTTTTTGGTAATAACCATCAGAATGCCATGTAAAATCAACTTCACCAATCTTAACTCAGAGTAGAGGCTTCCACTTCACTATGTTTTCTGTTAACAGAAATAGGCCAACTGGGAAAAAAAGTGGCAAATATAATCGGAAATAACCTAAAATTTATCAACTCTGAATGCTGGTGTCCTGTCTTGAATAACAGACCCAGACCTATCCTACCATGCAGCTGGATGACTCTCAGGCTTTGTAAAACTGATGATTTCTCTGTGGGGGAACCTGCCCCAAACATATCCTCAGATCAATAAAACTCACCTGTCGGCAGATTCGAGGATCATGAGCAGAGTCAAGACATCGCTGATATAACTCATAACAGATAACTGGCTCTGGCAGGGCTTCCAGGAAAATGAGCAGTGCTTCAGCCACAGAGTGATTACTGCCCGCTGAATCACCTTAAGTCAAGGGAAAGGGGCTCCAGGAAAAAGGCCATTCAGAGTCCCAGCTGGCTGCCTTCAGCAAACTCTTGAAGGGACATTTTCCTCCTTGAATTCAGGTCACACCAAACCTAACTTGGGTTTGATATGTTATTGATCCAGGTACCCTCCAACTGAGCTGTTACAGAATTGGTCAAAGACTCTGGGAGACTTGGCCCAATTTCAGACTCAGGGGAATTTAGAGACAACAGAATGGGAGTTCCCACTGGAACAATCCTATAAACTAACTGCCAGTGTTTCCCATTCTTCTTCCTCTCCTAATGACAGTACATATGGGGGCAGGAGTGAAGGATAGGCTTAAGGAAAACAGTCATGGGGCTGTGGTTCTTATGTTCTATGCTTATTAAAATTCACTGTTACCTACCCTTGATTCCCCTTATTAATATCATGACACACAGAGAGGTCAAAATTTACTGAAAGAAATTGAGAAACAACTGGATAGTTAGTGATTATCTTATAATAAAAGACAACTACAAGGAAAATAAATATAGAAATATGAAAATCAAATGTAGGTGGGAAGAAGAGTTTGGCTAAGCTGGATGGGTATCCAGCTTCTTAAGCCTTGCTTGGATAGAAAGGATACGAATTTTCTCAGGAATGCTGGTATCCAGACAATCAATTATCTGCTGTAACTCTTCCTGCATTCCAGGAGTTTGGAACAGGTCCTCCTACCAAAGAAGTCAGAATGAAGGGAACAAGGCAAGATAATCATCCCCTAGGTTCTGAAGATCACAGCAGAAAGCAAAAGGGAGGGTGGTATGTATATTAATAATTAGGAATGGAAGTTTAAAAATAGCACTTTTCCTCTAAATCATCTCTACAATCCATGTAAAATTTTATTTCAAACAAGAAAAAGATCTTCAGTGGTTTTAGTCTATTCCTGACAGGGCAAAAGAATAGTGGCCAGATCAGGAAACTAGGTGTCCCCCTGACAGCCTCTGGACAAGGCAGAGTGCATACAGCATAACCATGTTCAAATACTGACATTACTAAATGCTGGGAAGGAGTAAATGCCATATCTGTGCTAACCTTGATTTCATGTTATATTACTCTTCAGTAGATAAGAGAACATTACCATCCAATTCAGTCCAAAAGAATTCTCCTTTTGGGAGTAATGGGTCAGGGTGGCTAGTGTTTTAGATCTGATGTAAAAGATTTAAAAGAAATATCAGGACCGAGTTAAAGAAATGAGCTTAAAGTTGCTTTGGACTTTAAAGTCGATAAGGCTATTTGACAGCTAAAGTGGGCATTACAAACTAAGGTACTCAGAAAAATGTGCAGAGCCAGGAGACAGGCATTCTCAGTTCTAGTCCTGGCTCTGCCACTGTACTTAGACCATGGTCTTAGGTAAACCACTTAGCTCAGGTACTTTAGCTGTCACATCTGTTAATAGGGATGCTTCCACCCATGCAGGCAATCTGACAGTGCTGCTGTGTGGAGGTGGCCTGAGGAAGTTTAAAAACACTATGATAGGGCTGGGGTTGTGGCTCAGCAGTAGAATGCTTGCCTAGCACGTGTAAGGTGCTGGGTTCAATCCTCAGCACCACATAAAAATAAATAAATAAAAGTATTTCAAAATATTAAAAAAAAAAAAAACTATGGTGATGTGAGGTCTTAGAACTTCCTATGAGACTTGCACATACACCTGAAATTGCAAGGAAGGCCTACTCTTACTTACCTGGTGACAGGCATATTTGAATAAGTGATCTACTAGAAGCCAGATCTCCTTGGGTACCTGAAGTGGTCTTTCACTGGTACCTTCATCCAAGGGAACCATCTGCAGAAGAGATTTCTCCTAATAGATGCAAAAGGATGAGAATTAAAAGGGTCTCAGAATAAAGACTTAATCTCTTTTGAATTTTATTCATGCTGGGTACAATGTGATCTGTATATCTTAGGATGTTTCACTTTTTTCCTCACTGGGGACACCCCTTGACACAGATTCCCACAGTTAAAGGATCTCCTTTCCTAAATGCTTCATTCAGTCATCAAGTGTTTCACTTGGGTTTAGATTTTAATACATGGATGCATTCTGTGTTATAAATCCTTTCAAGGGTGACACTGAGAATCAATATTTTAGCAAAACAGTCATGATAGGGTCCACCCTTGACTTGTGAACATTGTTACAATCATCAATAAGTACTTTTAAGAAACCATGTCTATAGGTAGGTTTCTGTTTACTTTTAACTTATTCTTCCTTCAGTTTTACCACAAATTTTAACATTGCTGCTTTAAAGGAGGTTCTTTGTCCACATTAGACCCACAGGCATAAATACTTCAGGATTAATACAAGTTTTTATCTTAAGGCACTAAATTCATAAACCTTAAGAACGAAAAATAGTAAATTAAATACAGCAAGTGAATAATCAGAAATATCATGAAAAGTCTAGGGTCTAAGTACAGAAGTTGTTGTTCATACTCATAACTCAGTAAAGATTTCTAGGAGATTTTACTCCTTTCACCTACCTTTCTACTATCTTTTTGATTCTTTTGAAAGAATGTAAGAGAAAAAAAATCCAGAAGTGTTATTTCAATTAGATCAATAAATTTGAGCTTGAAAATGGCCAGGAAATAAACTTAGTTATCCCCTAGCACTCAAAACACAAAAACCCCCCAAAAGGAAAAACCTTCTATGTATGTAGCAAAACAGAAATTATATGAAAAAGATGTCTGAAATAGGTTAAAAGGCTTCTGAAGGCAGCCTTCAGAAAAATCCTGGTGAAGAAATCCTGATCAATCTTTGGCATCCTCCTTTCTCCCATATGTTTAGCTCATTATATATATTCAACTTTAGGAAACAACATTGTGTAACCTGTAAATTCCATCCACAACCCCTATCCATGTATCTTTAAGGGAAAAAATAAACATTTTACTATTTTCACAGAGACCATGTATATTATAGCAGCACTGAGGTCTCTTCTTAACACTGTGTTCTTTAATAAGCACTGATGATCTTCTGAGGCCACTGTGCCTTTCTAAGGTAATAAGAAAGAGAAGGAAGCATGACAGTTGGTTACCATTTAAAGTCTATATATATATTTATATTTGCTTTGTTTCCTTTCTTTCTTTCCCTTGGGATTCTATCACTTGATATTAATGTTCCCTATAGTTGCCAGAACTTCCATCAGTGGCTCAACCATTGACTTCTTTCTGGTTGCAAGTATTAAGTGCAGGTATCCACATGGTGTCTGAGCCAAAGCACTGTCCATAATGTACTCTTCTTTCTGGACCAAATGCAACACATGTACATATTGTTTAGCAAATGCCTCTGAACTCATAATATATAAATTATTCAACACTGATTCATGTATTTTAATATTAAAACACCTAGCATCCAAAGTCTTATTATGAAAATGTACTAAGGTCCTGAGGCAAACACAGGACACTGACCAAGAGGAACAGACAGAGTTTAGACTACTCTTAACAGGGAAGGACTGGGAAGCAGAGCTGTCTCAAATCTCAGTGGTTTAAAAAGGTTAATAATAATGTCAGTAGGTTAGGAGCTGGGGTTGTGGCTCAGCAGTAGAGTGGTTGCCTAGCACATGTGAGGCCCTGGGTTTGATTCTCAGCACCACATAAAAATAAATTAATAAACAATAGATATTGTGTTCAACTACAATAAAAAATAAAAATATTTTTAAAAAATGTCAGTAGGTTATATGTCCCATCCACTATCCATTCTCAAATTCATGTGAGATAATACAAAATGTCATACTTGCATCTCTGAAGTCTAGAGAAAGACACAGTAAGAAAATGGAGAAAGAAACAATAATTTTTAAAAATTTTACAAATTATCTTTTATTCTGAGTTTTGAAGGGAAACGAAGGGACTTTGCCTTCTTTCAACAGTCACATTTGGTGTCTATTAAGTCGATTTTTTATAACCTTAGTGCTAACAATTAAAGCACAAAACAATACAGCATCCCCACTGTCAAAACTCATTTGATGCCACCAAACAGGGAGGCGTCCCATTAGATACTATATGAAAGTGCTGGAGACTGTTCACCAAACCCATGCTCCTCTACTTGACAGCCCTCTGTAGAGCTGGCCACTGTCCATTGAAGATGGAAAGGCTGTGGGGCACTGAAGAAGGAGCACTTTACTGGGAATGCAGGAAACCTGGGTTCTAGTGCCTACTGCCCCACATCAGATGATCTCTTATGACCTTGTTCAGCTCCACAATTCTAGTCCCTGCTTTATTTCTTATCCATAACTGTGTATTCTTTTAGTAATTAATCACTATTACCATTAACCCAAAACCACTCAATGCAACAGAATTGTATTTGTTTGGCTTTACTATCTTTGGAAATAGGACAGCTAAGTGGTACCTTCCTCCTTCAACTCATGAGCAGATACATCAAGACAGCTCTAGGATGGACCAGTTCAGTGATAGTGTTTGCCTCACACGTGCAAGACTCTGGATTTGAGCCCCAGCATCACAAAACCCACAAACACCCCCCACCCCAAATCTGGAATCTTGAGTTGTATTGCTTTTATGTACTGTGTCTTAATAATGTGGTTGACGCAGTAACATCTTTCCTATACTTCAAATACATTTACATACAGCTAGCAGGACTTTAGGGGATTCTCACCGAGTCAGAGGTCTCTGATATAGGAACACCTAGGGACAAATTCCAGGGACCACAGTTAAGTGTTAATCAAGCACAAGGAAACTCTCATAACCACCAATGGATTGGATTACCTTTTCTAGGAAGCTGTCTTCTTCCTGAGAGCAGAGCAGGAAAAAAGTCATTGACAGATAGAAAATGATTAGAATTTTATTACAGAATTGGAAACAGATCAGTATTAGAACTCACTAGCTTACTAAATTCATATTCTTTTAAAACCTTTGAATTCTTCAAATAAATTATGATTGTTGAAAATGGAACACATTCTCCATATGCAAATTTCTCTATTATGCATATTAAATTTTTGTGCAATTTACTGAGAATATCCCTGGAGAAACATATTTGTGCAGGACTAGACTTTTGTGCCAAAGTCTGGCCCAACCAAATACCCACTGATGTCTCTTCCTGTTCAACTGCTACACTATGCAGCTTCTTACCTCACCATAATGCAACCTCAATGGAAGAGTTTGGTGTGGGCCCAACAGTGACCATTCAGAAGCAAATGATAAAGTACATTCTTTTCCACTGCCATACAACTCACTCTAGCTAGCCTCCTGAACAGTGTCCCAAATTCCTTTCAATCTCCTCATACCTCTCCTTCTCAAAGGCCCCTAGAGGCCTCAGATTTGAAGGTTCCTCTGAAATGTAAATGAATTTCATTTCAGACCTTTGTGGATCATTATCCTCTTTCTGTTTTCTTAGAGGATATTAGAAAAAAAAGAGAAGCAGAAGAGAGGGAAGAAAGTAGCTTTTATATCATTCCTGTATTTATGCTATTATTACAATCCAATTATTATGATTATTACAATTGAATTATTACAATTCAATTATAGTAAGAGCAGCAATAACCACCACCACCACCACCACCACTTAAGGAACATCTGCAATGTACCAGGAGCAATGCAAAGTGATTTTTAAGTGATGTCATTTAATCGGCACATGAATATAAAGCAGATATTATTCCCATTTTACAGATGAATAAACTGAGACCCTGAGAGTTTAAATTATTTGCCCAAGGTCACACTTATATAATAAGTGGCAGAACTGGGATTGGAACTCAAGGCCTGAGTAACTCCATGGTCATTATCACCATACTCCCTCAGACAACTCAAAGAGGGCAAGGTAACTGCTTCCTGGATGGAGAGGAAGAAGCAAAGTGAGAATGCAGTTCTCAGTTTACAGGCTAAAGATAGTGAGATACCCTTACTTGCAAGGCCACATGATTAATAGAAAAAGTATAGGTGTTGATGTTAGATGACCCTGGGTACAAATCTTCCTTCTGCTCCTTAGTTTTGTAGAGACCTTAGCAAGTTATCAAACTTCATATTGCCTCAGTTTCTTCATGTCTAAAGCAGGGATAACAGCATTCATCTCAGAGTACAGTGAAACAGCCTAAATTCAAGGGGTGGTGGGGCATACTCCCAGCACCTCCCTACTGATTTCCTCATGATCTTGCAGTGGGTCTCTAAGAATTCAAGTATAAATCACATGAATAACATCTGTTAGGTAAAAGGAGAAATCCAATCTTACTGAGATGCATAGGGGCTGGGAGTGGTGGCAAGTATGTATTCCCTGACATTGTAAGTGGTAAGGTTGAATGCATTTCCCCTAAACTGTTGTTGTATATGGCCATTAGGTTTTTTTAGTATTGTTAGATACATTACAAATTAAACATGCTTTTGTGGATTTATACAGACTCTTAAATACCACATGAAATAATCAGAGCAACAGTGCTTTATAAAGTACACATTATTTATAGTATTGTAATAGTTTTTAATATAAAATTCTGAGTGTCAAACATCTAATTTAATACAATTCTGGACAACATTTTATAAAATTTAGGTGTAGGTGTACCTATTAACAAAGAGAGAATATTCCTAATAGATTTTTGCAGAAATTTGGTGCACTAACCTGTCAAACCAGGTCTTGAAAGATCTTTGAGTGGTGACCATCTACTAGTACAAGGTACTGTGCTCAATACCTTTGCAGGGAGGGCAATGAGAAATGAGGATACATAAAGAAGAAAGATGTGGTTGGTTCCTAATCCTGGTTTGCCATTGAGTTGGGGTAAGGAGTCTCAGAATTTACGACCTGATGCCATTCCAATTCACATGTAAAAGTTTTATGGCCACAGGATTTTTTGTGTGTATGGTGTTGGGGATGAAACTTGAGGCCTTGCACATGTTAGGCAAATGTTCTACCACTGAGCTACACTCCAGCCCTGATTCATAGGATTTTAAGGAGTAGACATGAGGAGGGGATATCACAAGTAGAAGAGGAAAGTGAGGTGCTGGTGGCAATAACTGTAGTCCAACTATTCCAAAGGCTGAGGTGGGAGGATCACTTCAACCCAGGAGTTCAGGGCCTGCCTGGGTAACATAGCCAGACTTTAAAATATGTGGAAAAGCAGAAATAAAGAAAGGCACAGAATTATCTTGAAAAATTATGTCTTTATATTTATGCAATTTTTACTATTTCTGTTTGTCCACAGTAAACTTATTAGTAGTAATAAAATGAGTTATGATTATCCTCTGTTAATAAAAAGAAAGGCACAGAAAAGATAAATCACAAGATAAGATTTGGAAGAAGTTAGTCATCTAGCTTGTGGGAACCATAAGCTGAGGTGACTAGAGAACATTGAGAAAAATAGTGGGAAATAAATCTGACCTTGAATAAGAGGTTAAGGAATTTGGACTGTATTCAGCAGGCATGGGGGAACTACATTTAAGCAAGGAAGTGATAGACCACAAAGCAAGTATTATAAAGATCAATCTGATAGCTCTGAAAAGGAAAAATTGAAGGGCAGAGACAGAGGTAAAGAGAACACTAAAGGCAAGCAGGAGAGAGTCAAATCTTAAAATTAATAATGGGAAAATAATTATTAAAAAATGATCAATGGACAGGCTATGGATGTAACTCAATCATAGAGCACCTGACTACCATGTGTGAGGTTCTGTGTTCCATCCCCAGCACTAGGAAAAAAAATGGATGAAAGACAAAACTCTAAAAGAAGACTCAAAAGGACTTTGATTATATACTGATGGAGGGGCAGGAAATTTACATTGAGTGTTTACTTCTCTGGATACAAGATTAAAGAAAATAGATGAAACATAAAAGAAAACACTTAAACCAACATTAGTTTCAATGTTGAAAACAGAAACATTATTTAACCTCCACTGATAAACAGCCTACTTCAAAGGTGGCTAAAGGTTACTAATATACTTAATTCAATGAACTTTAAAGGGTAGAGATGCCCACTCTTTGCAACAGGCTGTTTTGATCACATTTAAAAAGGGAACCTAGGGATAGGGTTGTAGCTCAGTGATAAAGCACTTGCCTCGCATGCATGAGGCCCTGGGTTTGATCCTCAGCACCACATAAAAAATAAATAAATAAAAATAAAGATATTGTGTCCATCTCCAACTTAAAAAAAATCTAAAAAGAAGGAACCTAAGGGTTGGGGTTGTGGCTCAGTGGTAGAGTGCTCCCCTAGTACATGCGAGGCCCTGGGTTTGATCCTTAGCACCACATACAAATAAATAAACAAAATAAAGGTATTGTGTCCAACTACAATTAAAAAATAAATATTAAAAAAATAAAAATAAAAGAAGGAACCTAGATCAGGATTTCCCCAGTGGGGCAATACTGGCAAATAGGAAATGCAATACAAATCATTCTTTACCCCAACATTTACCCTTAGGAGAACATTCCAAAGTAGTACATGCAGCTAAAATAATATAAAAAGAGTTATATAGAGGTAGAAGATACAAACTTAAAAAGCAGAAAACTGAATGAAAATTGAAGTTCTCAAAATGATTAGTCCATATGAAATATAGAGAACAAAATAGACACCTAACAGATAAAAATGAGTGGGTACATTAGTAGGATAAAGTAAACATCTAGTGAAGAGATCACCAGAGACAAATTAATCACTAAGTTGTTATTCCTGTTATTTGAAATTTTTTATATTCTTCTCCTAATAGACATTTCCCCAATAAATGTTATTTCCCTACTCATTCCTCAGTTTTTTTTTTCCATTTTAACCAGATTTGACAGTTCAAGGCTATACCCTTTTCCATTAGATTATTCTATAACCAATACCAGAATGTTTCTCCCAACATGTTGATTTATAACATGCTAGTCCTCAAAGCCTTCTGAAGGTTCTGGATGCCCTCTGGCTCAAGCAGAAGCTCATCTGCTGACTTTGTGGCTTTTTATCACTTGCCCCTATCCTAAAGAACCAGTTTTACAAGTTCTTTATCCTTAACCATCATTCTTTCCTAGAAAGTCTTTTTCTTAAACAGGGAATCGAACCCAGGGGATTAACCACTGAGCCACATCCCAGCCCTAATTTGTATTTTACTTAGAGACAGGGTCTCACTGAGTTGCTTAGTTCCTTGCTTTTGCTGAGATTTACTTTGAACTCACAATCCTCCTGCCTCACCTCCCAAGCCACTGGGATTACAGGTGTGTGTCACCACACCTGGCATCCCCAGCCCTTTTTTATTTTAAGACAGGGTTTGCTAAGTTGCTTAGGGCCTTGCTAAGTTGCTAAGACTGGTTTTGAACTTGTGATTTTCCTGCCTCAGCCTCTTGAGTCACTGGGATTACAGGAATGGGTTACTACACCTGGCTCGTAGAAAATTTTATAATCTTTCATATGTAGTCTTTTCACTTTCACCTTTTATCCTTTATTCAAGATGTCCCTTGCTCCTGGAAGAGCTTGTTCATCTGATATATGAATATATGCTTCTTAAGTACTTGAACTGGATTGAAAATACTTCTATGACTAACACCAAATCACTTTCCTAATTTACTTTATTCACATGTACTGAACTTATTTCTAGGCCAGGTTAATGTCACATGTATCAAATATCCATTAAGACCCAAATAGGCTGATTTTGAGATTGATTTTTACAGAGATTAACAAGTCAATCAATATGCCCTTATAGCATATAAGGGCTTGAGTAAGCAGCACAGGAAAGGAGTCTATTGTTAATACAAACCAAAAGCTCTATAACATTCACTTTAAATGACTTTCCAAAACATTGATTTACCAAATACAGTGGACATTGGACAGTAAAAATAGTTAATGTTCAGGTTATTTCTAACCAAACTACTAACCATGATTCACAAGTTAGCCATACTGTATATCCAAGTATACTTTCATAACCACTAAATTATGGAACCCACATAAAATTCATCCTACTTTATATCCAGTGTGTACCAAATAAATGTGGATTACTATTTGCTACTTATATGCTAGTCAATAAGCAGAAAAATTTATCAATTCTGGAAAAGAATAAAGAAAATTACAAACAGATGATTGTCATCTTTTTCCTATTTGTGCTAATCCAAACTACTCTAGGAGTGGCAGAGTGACTGTTATTGAGAAGAGAAAGAAAAATGAAAAGTATTTATGCCAGTTATTTCATTCTTAGGAGAAAGATATGGCACAAGAATCTTTCTGCAACAGTACATGCAGAGAAAACACATGCACTGGACTGATGTGTTTCTTTAGTTTTATAATTATAATTTTAAAAGTACATAACAAAATAAAGGATGGGTACCACTCTAAACGGCATCATCTCATGGGATTTGAAATATCATCTTGGGTCTTGGAAAAAATACAAACATTAAACCTAAAGAAGCATTTTAGATCGTTAATTTAGTCAAAACAGAGTACAAAGGAATTAAGAATGGAGTACTGATTATTTTAGATTACTTGCTTATTGCCCCATGCTAATATGGGTAATTTCCTCATCAATGAGACACAGAAATTTAATAACACTGAAATGCAACAGACTTTAAAAGGATAAGGACACCAAATCTACAAAATAAAAGTGTTAAAAGAATAAATGGTGAACACACCAATTTAATAAAAACTGAGAAGTTCTGTAATTAAAAGTGATTAGATTTCTATTTTCAACACTGAATAACTGATACACAAAAAGAAGAGGGCTTCCTACAGAATCATTAATTCTCTAATGATTTTGGATGTTTATAAGCAAATGTGGCAGAATTACCTGATAATAATTCTACATAAACTTTTTTTTATGCTGGTTGAGCATCCTTCCAGCCATTTCCAGAATTAATAAGGAAAAATTATTACAAAGGCCATAATAATGCCTCTACAAATTCTGACCAAAAATAAGCTAGGTTTCAGTTTATAGGAAATAAAAGGGGAAAAGAGAGCATACAAGGATAATTTAACAAATGTCAAGAAGAAATAGGGCTGGGGCTGGGGCTCAAGCGGTAGCGCGCTTGCCTGGCATGTGTGGCCCGGGTTAGATCCTCAGCACCACATACAAACAAATGTTGTGTCCGCCAAAAACTGAAAAATAAATATTAAAATTCTCTCTCTCTCTCTCTCTCTCTCTCTCTCTCTCTTTAAAAAAAAGCTGGGACAAAGAAAACTGGTAAAGGGTATCGGATATGAAGGGAAGAGGGCAGGAAAAAAATTAATCCAAATGTATTCTAAAACATGAAACACTGAATTTAAAAGGCAGGAATATGGTGTAGAGGAAAAAAACAATTATCATGAGAAACAGCAGAATGACAGGATATGAATTTCTGGAGAAAATGGTTCTCTCTCAGAGATAAAACAGTCATGAGGACTCTAGGGAAACAAGTATAATTCCAAGAAAGAATGCTGTGACTGGACTCAAGTGCTTTAATCTGCTATCTGAGTCACAGCTAAAACAACTCCATGGCAACAGAACAGATCATACTCTGACAAGCCAGCAGCCTGGCTCACTGGTCTGGCCCTCCCCACTAGATGATATGATCACTTGGTCTAGCTATGCCAAAAGAATCAATTTGAATACTAATGGTTTGGCTGTCACTTGACTTTACTTTCTTGGGTAAAGATCAAGAATATACTTTTGTAGCCCCACGAAGTCTGCCCACAAATCCAATATTTTTTTTTCATTTAGAAGAAAAGTTCTCAATAGGATGAACTTGTTATTAAGGTGATTTATGTTACTAAAACAATGGGCATTTCCCTCATAAGGACACTGATATTATAACTTGGCTAGGGGCAAGAATTATCCTCCTTTCTTTTCTTGAGTCACATTAAGTATCAAACCTCAATGGGATGATGATAAAATACATAATTCGAGGCCCTATAACCTGAAATTCTGATTCTGCTGCCAGAAGTGAGCAGTGGGAGGAACCTCTAATATAATAAGAACTGCCAGGGATTCTGATGCAGGTTTCTACTATAGGCTTCTATTAGCAGTGGATGAAGTTTTACTGTGATTGGATATAATGTAAAATAGGGAAGAATACTAGAGCAGGAGTGAGAAAAACCCAGGTGATAAATTTGTCACTAACTTATCTGACTTTGGGCAAGTTGATGTCTGTGCCTCAGTTTTCTCATATGCTTCATAAGGACAATAACCACTTGCACCACTTATTATGCCTCGCATACATGCCGACTGAGACAAAAGTGACTTGAGCACATGAAAACCTTAACAAATATGCATTGTATCTTTGAAAAGGGAGCCTTTAATTTTATTTGGTGAGCTTAATATTATCTATTATATTCCCATTAAGAGCTAACTACAGATTAAGTCTCTCCTTTCTTAGGCTTAAGAAGTGCTAAAGTGACACTCTTCTGTAGCACTTGACAGTCCCCTGATTAAAAACAAAAAGCACAGAGATAAGGACATCACTTAAGTATCACGAAGAGTATATGTACAGAAGGCTTGTTTTTGGGTGTTTCTTACCAAGTCTATGAGTTTGGTAACCGGAACTTCTCGGATTGGTCTTTTCATTCGGCACAAAGCTTCTAAGGATGTACCAAAACAACTTGGGAGGTAATTTCCACTGATGGTCAAAAAGTAATCTTTTCCTCGATCCAGGTGAAGGACAAGAATATCTTCAATCTTATCTTCCCCTGAGTTCAGTATGGTCACAGAGTCTTTGCTGACATACACATCAAGAGAAATGTCCACTGTCTCATCTGAAATATAACAGATGATACATAACATAGAAACTTCAAAAGGAAAAGTAAAAGGGTATGAGGCCAACAGAATAAATGTCCTCTAAAAAAAAATCACCAAGCAACAAAAACAAAGAAATTGGACACACAAAGGAGGCATAACCAATATAATGACAGGGACGGTAAGAGACATGTGGTTAGAAAACAAGAAGTTAAACCAAGGGTATTGAAGCATTGAGGAGACTGTTCATGACAAGCAAAGACAATGGTAAAGGGAACACTCACTTGGCTCCAAGTAGCCCTCAAAAGGTTCAGCCCGAAGCCATGGCTTGCAGTACTGGTTGTCATTAAGTTTAGGGATGAAAGAAAAATGGCAGGGAACCTGTCCATTGTTGCTGATCTGGAACTTCTCCTTTTGTAGCTGCCGAAACTTCACATTCTCAAACACAAACTGGGGAATAACAGACAGACACAAACATGCATCACTAGTAGGGGAAGTAAGTCAGTTGGATTATTCCATAGAGAATATGAATAAAGAATAAGGCAATTATTAACCAGGTAACTTCCATATGCATTCACCAACTGAGCCGACTTCACATCATACACTATCATACATTATTAAACTCACAACAGCAGGGAAGGAGTTAAGTGGCTTTTACTGCTTCTCTAGGCTACTCTGATTGGTTCTGGGATCCTAAGAGGGTAACCCATCTTGGTCCAGTGCATTTATTCTATGACCAAAGCTTAGTTTCTAAGATATGAACCATAAACTCTGAAATATTAAAAAAGAGTGGCTAATATGGAGCCTTACCAGGTGCCAGGTAGGTGCTATTCCATATATTAACTCATCTTACAATTAACCCCTAATCTAGTGAAGGAAACTGAGTGAAAGACACTTGCCTGTAATCATACACCTAATAAACAGCAGTACTGGGACTTGAATGGAGGCACTCTAACTCCAGCACACGTGCTCTTAACCACTTTGCCTTATTGCCTTTTCTTTTCCCTTCTTTTCTCTTCTTTTAGTACGGGGATGGAACTCAGGTATTCCTGCATGTTAGGCAAGCACTCAATCACTGAACTCTAGCCTCAGTCCTTTGTTTTATTTTGAGACAGGGTCTTACTAAATTTCCCAGGCTGGCTTTGAACTTCCTTTTTAAAAAAAATTTTTTGGTAGTTGTAGATGGACAGAATGCCTTTATTTTATTTATTTATTTTTATGTGGTGCTGAGGATTGAACCCAGTGCCTCACACATGCTAGGCAAGTGCTCTGCCACTGAGCTACAGCCCCAGCCCTGGCTTTGAACTTTCAACCTTCGTGCTTCAGCCTCTGGAATAGCTGGGACTATAGGCCTTTACCTTTGCCTGGCTCCTTGATGCCTTTTCTAAGTATTATAGTCTCCTTTGTGCTCATCACAATGGGCAGTAGACAGGGAGCCTGTGTATTTTGCTCACCTCCCTCCTGCTGAGTTCTAAGGAAGGAAGGAAGTCATTTTCCATTCTGTCCATGATGCGTACAATATCTTCAAAGACTTTCCGGTACCTCCGTTCATCCACTACCTTCACCTAAAAGAAAACAAACCCTCTTTTCAGTCTTACGTGCTCCCAGTTCATCTCCCTTTGAGATTATTTAACAATTCAATCGGTCATTAAAGCGATCATTTAAAAAACTGTGATATGAATAACATCCTAAAAATTTGATATCTTGTTTCATCCACGACTTTCCTCTGAAAGAAAATAGATCTTTATTTTAGTCTTCTGTATCTCCAAAGGTTCTCTAAAATAAATAAATAAAGAAAGAAAGAAAGGAAGGTATTGTCTCTATCTACAGCTAAAAATAGTTAAAAAAATAAATGTTACTAAAGCAAACATAAATTAATCTAGTAAGTATTATAGAAGCATACACTTTAAAGTAAAGGTAAGGTTAATTAATTGTCTAACTTTCTAGAAAAGTTAAATCTCTAAGTTAAAAAGCTTGGTAATAATAAATATTTGGGAAGAAAATTTTCTTGCTCCATTGTTAATTTATTTTGTACTTGAGAAAATGTGATGATTGTGGTAAAAACGATTTTCTGCATTGTACATAATGACAGTGCCAAAATATACCCATTACTGTTTTTCACAATCATCATAAAGTAGTGAAACAGCAGAAAATATGATTAAAGCATTTAACTCCATTAGCTGTTATGCACAATGCCAAGAATCATAATAACACTGCTCAGATTATATAATAGCAAAGGTATGTTAGTAAATGGAAACTGTGGCCATTTTAGAAAATGGCCAACACATAATGTTCTGGAGTAAAACCATGGCAACAAACAAATCATCTGGACTAATCAAAATATTTCCCACCTGATACAGCACTTTAACTTCCTGATGTAGCCGTATTTCTTTTTTAAAAAAATGCTACAACTTCATACAAACCAATGGTAAAAGTTAATATAAATAACAGCATTTTAACTTACTGAGACATCAGATTCTTTCTTAGAAGAAAAAATTGCACAATATTCCATGTTTTTAAAAAAGATTCATGTATACAGAAAAAGTTCTAAAACAGATGTGGAAAACTGAACATCAAAGCTGAGCCAAAGATCTCAGACTGGAGAAGTTTTTTACATATTTGAACCAGAACTCTTAGGGAACTGAGGATTAATCACTTTAGTGTCACCAGGTTCCATATTATACACAGTGTTAAGATGAATTTTATACTTTCATGAAATTTTGTGAACTTTTTATTTCAAGAAAGTATTTTACATGTCTTTTTATGACAATAACCTGCAAGGTTTTCAAAGCAAGGAATATTCTGATAGTTAAGAACATCAAGATACAAAACTTGCTCACTGCCAGAGTATACCAGAGGTGATGGCTGGACTTCTAGCTGGACTCTTTCTAAAATACTAAATATTGGAAAGAATTAACTTGGTTAAGTCTTAAATATCACAGGTGCCTGGGCCTACCAATCACAATCTTCAGGGGTACCCATGCATCCATACATTTTTAAAGCTCTCTATAGACAATTCTGTCCCTAGAAGTCTGAGAATCAATCAACAGATCACAGTACCAAGCCCAGGGGTGGAACCCTATCTCACCTTAATCTCAGTCAGCCCACAGCAAGTGTTCTGAAATTAAATGGCCAAAGAGCATTTGGCTTCTTTGCTAACAAGTCATTGGTGCCAATGGTGGTGAAAATATAATGTGGTTTTTAAAGCCTCGAATCATAGCATGCCCAAGAGTCCAAAATATGGAGTAGTTACTCAATAAAAGCAAACACTTCCTCAGTGGGTTAACATGAATTAATGGCACATTAAGGATAATGAGGCTGGGAAAACCAAAGAATTCACCATCTGCTATATTCATTTCAGAAAAACAAATTACCAACAAAATTAGGAATTATAAAAAAGTACAATGAGCTAGATCTTTATGTAATATATTATAGAGAGCTTTTGAAGACATGCTATTAAATGTCAAAAAAACCAAGTCACAGACCAACACATATGGCATGAGACTACTTACAATATATGCAAAGTTATACACAAAACAGTATTTTGTCTATGGGTAAACAAAAAAGCACATGCAAAGGTCTAGAATTGCACTGTCCAATACAATAGCCACTAGACATGTGGGGGACATATAAATTTAAATTGCTACAAATTGAGCCCAGTTAAAAATTCAGTTCTCAGTCACAATGGCCACACTTCAAGTACTCAATAGTCACCTATGCCTAGAAGCAACTGGACTGGACAGCACAGACATAGGATATTTCCATCATCACAGAAAGCTCTAGTGGACAATTCTGGTCTAGGAAGATATAAACTTATAAGGGGCATTGGACTGGCTGGGAAGGGGGTTTATGTAAAGTTGGGAGTAGGAGATGAGGACA
The DNA here is from genome assembly GCF_047511675.1 of Marmota flaviventris. Lineage (NCBI taxonomy): Eukaryota > Metazoa > Chordata > Mammalia > Rodentia > Sciuridae > Marmota > Marmota flaviventris. The sequence goes on along the minus strand of NC_092518.1, from coordinate 111,810,382 downwards.
GGGATTGAAGAACTTCAGGCATATTTGTAAATTCTGCTTAGATTATTATTTTAAAGAAAAAGCACTTTTATTTTTTTAAAGTCATTCTTTTTTTAATTTTTATTTATTTTAAACTGGTATATAATTTTTAAAATTATTAACAAGTAGAAAAGTAGTCTTTTGTTAAAGACACTCAAAAAGCCTATAAATTTAAAAAAAAATATCCTACTGAAAGCTCTGGATTAATGTGTAATAAAGCATTAAAAATATTTCAAGGTTCTGCTGGGCATGGTGGTGCACACCTGTAATCCCAGTGACTTGGGAGGCTGAGAAAGGAGGATTGCAAATTTGAGGCCACTCTTGGCAGCTTAGTAAGATCCTGTCTCAAAAAGGAAAGAAAAGAGCGAGCTAGGGATGGAATTCAGTATTAAAGCATCCTGGGTTCAATCCCCAACAGCTGGAAAACAATATTTCAAGGTTCTGAAAATAAACACCAACAAAAAGCCAAGCATAACTGATTAAACCAAGGAGGTTAGTGTTTGAGGAACAACATCTTCATAAAATGGATTAAGAGAATTCAAACGAAGAAAAGAGGTATGCTTCCAATTACAATATGGAATTTGATGGGCTAAAAGTAAGATCTGAAGGCAGATTTAGTTAAAAAGTACTTTAGAATACGGGAATTGTGGGGTAGTGGAAAGACCATAGGTTAGGGAGTTAAACAGACTTAAGATTTGAATCTCAGTTCTCCTTCTAGCTAAATACTCTCAAAGAATTTATCTTAATTTGCAAGTTTTCCATTTGCTCATCTGCTAAGTGGGAAATATTTAATTCAAAGAATTGTTGTGGGAAGTAAGTGAGATATGTAAAAATTGCCTAGCACAGTTCCTGGCACACGGCTACTAACTTACTATTATTACTCATTATTTTTTTAATGATTTCCAAATGGGGATTGGTGGTATAACTCAGTTGTATAGTATGTGCTTAGCATGCACAAAGCCCAGCAACACACACACACACACACCTAGCAACCAGGGAAACACAAATTAAAACTACACTAAGATTTCACCCAATCCAGTCGAAATGACAGTTATCAAAGAAACAAATAATAATAAATGCTGGTGAGGATGTTGGAGGGAAAGAACACTTACACATTGTTGGTGGGACTGCAAATTAGCACAACCACTCTGGAAAGTATATGGATATCCCACAAAAAAACTAGGAATTGAACCATGCATGTAACCCAACTATTCCACTCCTTGGTATTTATCCCAAAGGAAAAAAAAATCAGCATACCATAGTGATACAGTCACATAGGTGTTTACAGCAGCACAATTCACAATAGCCAAATTATAGAACCAGCAGAATTTCCCATCAATAGATCAATGGTTTAAGAAAATGTGGTATATACACATAATGGAGTTTTACTCAGCCATAAAGAACAAAATTATAGACAGGTGGTGCATGCCTGTAATCCCAGCAGCTTGGGAGACAGAGGTAGGAGGATAACAAGTTTGAGGCCAGCCACAGCAATTTAGCAAGGCTCTAAGCAATTAGTGAGACTTTGTCTCAAAATAAAAATTAAAAAGGGCTGAGGATGTGGCTCAGTATTAAAGAGACTCTGGAGTCATTCCCTGGTACCAATAAATAAATAAATAAAAAAGAATGAAATTATGGCATTTATGGTAAATAGATGGAAGTTAAACAAGCCAAACTCAGAAAATCAAGTGTCCAGTGTTTTCTCTCATATGCGGAAGCTAGAGCAAAGTAAGGGAAAAAGGGGTGGGGGATCAGGTATAATAAAGATACAAAGAAGATCACTGTAGTAGAAGAAGATGATTGGGAGGAACAGGAATGGGGAGGAAATACAGAATGAATTTGACAAAAATCAGGCTATATGCATGTATAAATATTCCACCTTTATGTATATCTATAAAGTGCCAATTAAAAACAGACGAATAGGGGCTGGAGTTGTAGCTCAGTGGTAGAGCGCTTGCCTTGGACATGTGAGGCACTGCATTCAATTCCCAGCACCACATATAAATAAACAAATAAAATAAAGGGCCATCAATAACTAAAAAAATATTTTTAAAAATAGACAAAAAATAAGTGAAAGGAAGACCAATAGAGTAGAGAAAGGGGAATAGAGGGAAGGAAGAGGAGGGAAAGCAAGGAGGCACCGGGGACTGATATGGAGTAAATTAAATTCCACATATGTATGAGTTTGTCAAAATGAACCCAACTACCAAAACTCATTAAAAATCAAGGAAAAGCCATTGGGAGAAACATATTAATAATAAATTAGTATAGAGGTGAAAAAAATCATGTGAAATAGTTGCTTCTGCTGCAAAGAAATGCTATAACTTTCCTTTTTATATGTGTGATGTCTGGACCGACTGCTACTTAAAGTAATAAAATATCAAAAACTTAAAAAAATGAACACACTATTCTATATAACTATAATGCACTAATAAAAACAAAACAAACAAAAACAATCCCACAATACAATTTTCTAATAGACAAAAACCAAAATGATGACTGTCCTGATAAAATTTAAAATATATTCAAGGAACAAGAATTGGGCTGGGCACGAAAGATGGTGAACAAGATGGACATTATTACCCTAGGTACATGTATGACTGCATCTATGGTGTGACACTACATTGTGTTAGACCAGAGAAATGAAAAGTTGTGCTACAATTGTGTACAATGAATCAAAATGAATTCTGCTGTCATATATACCTAATTAAAATAAATAAATGAATTTTTTATAAAAAGGAACTGGGCTATGGTTGTAACTCAGTGGTAGAGTGCTTGCCTCGCACATATGATACAGTGGGTTCGATCCTCAGCACCACATAAAAATAAACAAATAAAAATAAAAATAAAGATATTGTGTCCATCTACAGCTAAACAAACATTTTATTAAAAAAGAATAGGAATTAATTTTGTTCCTCCAGGAAAAGTCCTAAGGTCATTCTTTCAAAAAGAGGAGTGGGATAAGCAATGCTGGTGATAGCTATCTCAGAAGCAAAAAAAAAAAAAAAATTGATATAAACATAGAGGAATGAAATCTACCCTATTATACTCTTTACAAGTTTGAATTCATTAACCTGCATAAGTAGGTACCATTGTTATCCACATTTTATAGAGGAGGAGACTGAGACACTGGGACATTACATTCTATGACCACACAATTAGAAAATGGCTGAGCTGAAATGCAAATTCAAGCAGGCTACTATAAAGTTCATCCTACCGAGTCCTGCACTAGATAAATCAACAGATTACATGTCCACAAGTGTGGAAAACCCACAAGAAATACTGTAAACATACTGGTTATAATAAATTAAATCAGCAAGATTACAAAACGTAATCTGTATATTAATAACACACAGCTAAAACATACAATGGGAAAAGAAAACTTTACTCACAAAAAGATTCTAAAAAAATTAAATAAATGGCCATTAACTCAGCCCAAGATGCAACAACATTAAAGAATAACTTAAAACCTATGCTCCTAGACAGGAAGACTTTACTGTAGTAGGGATGGCACCACATATACCTCTTAAGCTAATATGCAGATTTGGTCACATTCTGATCATCTGTGCCTTTTCTCCTGCTGTCAACCCTCACCACCCCAAATCTTACTCCTGGTACTTCCCTTCCTTACTATCTGATGAAAAGTCAGTCGTACTTTAATACGTAGCTTCCAACTTTTCTTTATGGTACTGACTTTAGGAGGTTCAGGTCACCACCCAATCATTAGGTACCATGAGAAAATTCTGTGTCACACAAAGGTCTGGCACATGAAGACTATAAGGACAGCAATTGGGAGGACTGAGGGTATTAACTTTTCAACACCTGCAAATGATTATTCAGTTATGGAACATTAATGCTCACTAAAATACTAATCTGTTCTGAGTCTAAATAATGCTCTAGAAATACTTAACACAGAAATGAATGAACAAACAAGTGTTCACCCCAATATGGAAGAGGGCGCTAACAGGCTTGTGGTCACTGGTTTTCAGTTCCATGTGACTCCGGTAATAAAGCTGATTAACATTTGTTCCTCTCCAAAGAATTCTGTCACACCAAGCTGGAACCCGACATTTTCCACTGTAAATAAAAAAAATGAGGTAGAGTGAGAACATATCACAGAAGAACATCTACCTACCACACTGGTTTAAGACCTGCATTAGGCCCTTTTGTTATATGCTCCCAAATAGCCATGTATTCCTTTCCAAAGGACCCCTATCATCTCTACCTGACTGCATTGCAAGCTCTGTTAAGAGACTGTGTCTGCTTGTCTGCCATGGAACTCCTGGCATGTAAGCATAGTATCTGGTGTAAAGTGGCTGCTCAATGAATAGTTATCTAATGAATGAATAAATGGTTCTTCTAAGATTAGGATTACATCTTCAACAATTTTCTTAAAATAGCCTCAAAAGGTCAGGATTCTATTCTGAACACTTCCTCTTTCTTTGCTCTATGTTGCAACATACAGATAGCTAATAAGGTTTAAAAATCCAAGCCTCTATTCCTAAACTAGGCTTAATCTCTGGAGAGGATTAATAAGAGATTTCTCCTTAAACCTGAACTTTTATGGACAAATGTAGCTTCTTCTGAAAGATATGAACTAACTTCAAAGCATTTAAGACTGAGTATGCAACAATCCATAGACTACTAAGAGTAGGAAGAAACCTATTCATCATTCTAGTAAAATAAGCAACACCTTGTACACCTGATCTAGAAGATGACATGAATATTTCTTATCAGTAGCTCTACAGCTGGATCTCAAGTGAGGTGAGTGGAAGAAACAAGGTAAAGTATACATCATCCATTAGTGTCACTTTTCTTTTGGTGACCAGCTCCATTGGAACATAGGAATACAGACTCCTCCCACCCCATGCTGCCCCAGAGTTCTCAGAGAAGGAAACAGCTGAGTATGCCCAGGGATGCTTTCTCTTTCAAACTTCTGTGTTCAACCAGCTAGTAAACTATAAGAAACAAAGATTGTAGGGAGAAGAAAAATAATTACCAAGAACTTACTGACAGGAGCACTTCACTGGGGTGATTAGGCAATCAAAAGGTCTCCTAGATCATTCTTAATTTTCTCCAATAGTGGCAGATATGGAGTCCAGGCATCAGTATCTTAAACAGCTCTCTAAGAGATTCTAACATGTTCTCAGGGTTAAGAACTACTGTGCTAGAACAACCTTTCATGGCTCTATGTTTTTACCTTTTGGTATCTTGCATTAAACAGCTGAGAAGCACTTTGGGTACAAAGGACCAGAAGAGGGCAAAAGGTGAGAAACAGGGGCAAGATTAGAAGTCAGAAATCTAAGCAAGGGCCAGTGTTGTGGTTCAGTGGTAGAGTACTTTGCCTAACATGTGTGAGGCAGTGGGTTTGATCCCAGCACCACATAAAAAAATACACAAATAAAATAAAGGTATTGTGTCCATCTACAGCTAAAAAAATATTTTAAAAATCTAAGCAAGTATGTTGAGGTGATAAAAATACATACTACAGGCAACCCATAAAACTTCACCAGCTCTGACATAAAGTAATAATACTTTCCTAAGATAGGATCACCTTTGAGTACACAGAAATTAAAAACACCCTAGCAACAGCACTGAGCCATTAGGTTTTTATCTCTTCTCATGGTATGGACTAAAAAATTCGTAGTCTCTTACTGACACAGGAGAGACAAATATAAGATTAAGACTTAACTTATTCTGTGAGGAGGTTCTTATTACTTTACCTGGAATCCCATCGGTCTGTTTTCGAGTCATACTTGTAAGTGGGGATAAATTTGATTTCCCCTTCATTGAAGTCTACAAAAGCTTTTTTCTGTGTGCGCTGGATATTTAGCTAAAGATAGGAATAAGATCACATAAGCATAATACTCTCTTAATGTAAGTGATAATCAGGTTGATTAGTCACTACTCCCATTTCTTTTTTCTTTTTTATTCATGGAAGTAGGGATTGAACCCAGGGTGGTTCTACCACTCAGCTATATCCCCAATATTTTCCACCCCTTTTATTAGTGTATTAAAGATGCACATAATAATTGTGTTAATTTTGACATAATCATACATGCATGGAATTTAATTTATTCCATTACAGTCTTCCTGGGTTCCCCAACTTTTCCCCTCCTCCTCTCTCCTATTCCCTCTTTCTCTACTGTCTACCTTCCATTTATTTATTTGTTTTTAATGGGTGCTTTATAGATATACTTAAAAGTAGAATTCACCATGGTATATTTATACTTGCACATAGCATAATTTTGTCAAATTCATTCTGTATTTCCTCTCCTTTCCCATCCCTCCTCTCTCCTAATTTGAGACAGGGTCTTGCTAAGCTGCTGAGGCTGGCCACAAAGATCTTCCTGCTTCACACTCACTCCCCAGCAGCTGGGATACAGGCATATATCACCATGCCTGGCTACTGCTTCCCTTCCTAAGTATCCAATTCCACAGCTTTTACAACTGTGGGGGACTACATAAATAAAATTTCTGTATCTTATGATTTAAATATTGGCATTCCCACAGCATCTAAATTCACCCTCATATAGGATACACATTATTTGCACATCACTATTTGTTTTATCACTAATAGTGGCTAGAGGTAAAATGGAAACATGAAATTTGAATAATCATAAGTTCCTTGGAGCTGGGCAAGAACAATCCAGCAAAATTATAATTAAATATAAACAAACAATTGTTAAATGGATAATTCCAAAAATTGAATTCAGGAATAGTTACAAATTGTTTTGAAAGTTATCCTCACTCAATTATTTTACCAGAGTTACATAAGATTCAGAATTTACTCCAACTGTACTCCTTTTGGAGGCAGGAAAGAGGAAGAAATGCAAAGAAATTAGCCAAACTCAATACAAAGGTAAACAGTCAAGAAAGGTTCCCTACAAAAACCATACTACAGTAAAACATCTGAACTTTGACCATGTCTAAAGGCCAAAATGGTTCTCCACAAAGATTTAAAGACATGTGAATTAAGTGAAAACATTTTCTTTTCTCAATAAGAAGCATTCATTCTTATGCTAGTATCGTGATATTCTGTGTATTTATTCAAGGGAAATAAAATCAATATATCAAAGTGATACTTGCATACCCATGTTTATTGCAGCTCTGTTCTCAATACCAGATACAAAATCAATCTAGGTGTCCATGGATGAATGAATAAAGACAATGTGATATATATGCACAATGGAGTATTATTTAGCCATAATGAAGAATGAAATAAATCATGTCATTTGCAACAAACTGGATGGAACTAGAGGTCGTTATGTGGTTAAGGGAAGTAAGCCAGACACAGACAATACTAAATGTTGTCTCTAATATGTGGAAGTTAAAAAAAAAGGCAACCTCAATATAAAATATGATACTAAAGGCTGGGGAGGGTGGAGGGGAGGGTAGATTTGATTAGTACATGCTGCATGCATGTGTTGATATATCACACTGAACATTATTAATATATACAATAAATGCATGTTAATCAAAAAATTAAAAAGCTTGATCAAATTGTGTTTTTATGTATGTGCAAATATCCCACAATGAAACCCACCATTCTGTATAATTCATTTGGATAAACCAATAAAAACAATCTTGGAAAGGATTTCATTCTTCAATGATGTTTAGGTAACCAATCATCCTTTCCTTGGGTGAATTAGATTTTTCAAAAAGGAAAATTTCAAGACAAAGGAAAATGTGTTCATTCTTTCTACTTGACACTGACTCTAACTAGAATTATTTTACCAGAATCTAAATATGTTTATGGAATAAACTGGACTCCACCATAAAAAAAATCACTAACTTGTAATAGCCAGTATCTATACACTGAAGTTAAAATTTAAGTCACATGCTGGATCTAGCAGAAAATATACTTACTGTCTCACATATATGGGAACTGGATTCCTGAATATCAGGTTTTACCTGAATGTTACAGAATTGGTGCCTTTTCCACAGGTTTTAACACAAACAGCTATATACAAGCTAAGGCCCAACTTATCAATCAGTTCAAATCAGATTATAGCTTATGCTATTTTTCCCAAATAAATCTTTCTTTTTAAAACATTTTTTTAGTTGTCAATGGACCTTTATTTTTTGTATTTACATGAGTTGCTGAGAATCAAACCCAGGGCCTCACAAACATTAGGCAAGCGCTCCACCACTGAGCCACAACCCCAGCCCCAGCAAACAAATCTCTTTTTGGTGCTTCCCAATTTCCCTCATGGGACCTCCTTTTTTTTTTTTTTTTCTAAATAACCTCCAAACTGTTGCTCAGTCTGCCAAGTATTCATAGAACAGTTTTCCCTGTTCCATCTGCCAAACCACAGCAACAGAAATGAAGGCCCACTTCCTCCAGGAAGTGTTCTCCAATTAACCCCACCCATTCTCCAACTCATTTATACAAATCTCTGCCTGCTAATGTTATATTTACTTTTTATCACCAATGTTATTTCCCCTCTTCCCATCCAAACACTTAATCAAAACACTATAAATACAGTATGTACTCAATTCATCACTAGTCACACTTTTTGCAAGACAGTATGACTTTTCCATCTCTTCCTAGAGTAAAACATGCCTGTCATGTGTCTATTTCATACTCCTAATAATCTCTGCCATTGAAACTTTACTTACCTGATCGAATTTCAAGAGTCTCTGAAGATCATTCTTACTAATAAGACTTTTCACTTCACTGGCATCAGGCATGCAAAGTCTGTAGTTCAAGTCTCCCAACCAAATTACAACACTGAGGACCAAGAAATATTTGAACAGAAGTAGATCAGCATAAAAATCAGAGTAGAATGAAGAAAAGAAAATGAGTAGATTATTTACAAGGATTCATTCATCATTATAAAAGTTTAAAACTATCATTAACCCTTTGGGGGCAAGTACCATCAACACCTGAGAGAGAAAGGATTATAAAATAGGTGGGAAAACAGGTATTCCGTAAATGAAGAACAAAACTGGGAAATATAGTATACATACAGGATTCAGCAGCCAAGGAGTTAATGGACTGAGAAGAATACGGTTTATTTGCTGGATTAGCTTCAAAGTTTTGCCTGGTTGCTTGCCAGGTATTTAGGAGAAGAGAACTGAACATTTTTTTTTTTTGACTCTCAGAGCTCTGAGATTCTTCAGACTCTGCTAAGGTCTGCATGGTCAGGACAGCTCTCTGAGATGACCCAGTAGGAAAATTAGGTCCAGGGCTCTCCAGTATAGCCAACCTATCTACACCTGCCCAAGATTTGAGGGCCAAATTGCAGTTAAGAAGGAGACTGGAATCCCATGGGATACTTAGCTCCCAATGACAGTGATAAGCCTTTGAGATGTGCTGAAAGGGAGACCCTAAAATTATCAAATCAAAACAGATTCTCTTGTGAGCTATCAAGTTCCCAATGAGTAATGCACCAATTCCAAATTCAATGTGAAAATTTTGAGATAATGAGGAAATAAATTATGTAATTGTGGGGCAACTTCATGAGCATAAATTTCAAGGCCTTGACTTTACCACTTTGAAACAGAATTATATATGATCCTAACTGTTGAAACAATATGGAAATATTCCAATACCACTACCCTTCCCTAATCTTTCCTCAAGTATCCTCCTCTCTACTGATTCTAATACCCCTAAATCATCCTTTGTTTTCCTAATTTCCATCTCAAACTTATCCCAAATCACACTCTCAGAAATTTAATGACCAGTATTAACTAATCATTTTCCACTATCACCCCATAAATTCCTCAAAGAATTTCTGCTTCTATCCCTATTAAGTCCCATTCTTCACTAACCTCTTTCTGCCATCCCTATTAATAATCACAGCCACTAAAAATAGTAATGTGTATTTGTATGCACTGACTTGGAGAGAAATCCATAATAAACAGAATGATATGGTCACATACAATAAGCATGTATGTGTTTATATATGTACAAAGTCTAGGATAGCACTGTTGAATGGAATTAATTATAATGCATGTCACAATAAAATTTTAAATTTTCTAGTAGCTGCATTTAAAAAGTAAAATAAACAAATGAAAAAAAATTTCCCTTAACCCAACATATCCAATTTTTTATTTTGACATGTGATTAATATTTAAATTGTTGAAATGGGATACATTTTTCCCTACTAAGTTTTCAAAATCCAGTGTACAGTTCATGCTTCCAACACATCTCAAACTCGGAGAGCCATTTTCAAGTGTGCAATAGCCACATATGGCTATTGGCTATCATATTGGACAATGTAGATATAGATGGATATACACCCAACAGTTAAGAATGTTTCCTTTGGAGATTGGGATGGCTGGGGAGAGTAAAGGATGAGAAATGAGGGATTGTTACTGTTAATCTTATCTTTTATTACATTCACAATGAACACTTCTATTTTATAATAAAAACAAAAATTGACTGAATCAACAGATCCCTTCAGCATTATTCTAGATGCTCCACTAATTCCACTACCCTTTCTTTTGATGGCAAATCTAATTTCTCTACCTCAATGAGTCTGCTATTCCTAAAAAAGATCCTCTATTCTTTGTGACCCCAATTCCTAAATGGAAATCCCTTATTCTTCATAGCTCTATGATTTCTCCCCACATTTAATCTCTTCTTATGTCTATATTCAAAGGCCATGGGAGATTTGCCACTCACTCATGTTTCATAATGTTCAGTTGTGGAAGGGTCTGATTGGGGACCACAAAACTCATTCTTGCACAGATGTCCTTATAATCTTGATTCCTTCTCTCAAAGTCTTCCACATGGGCAGCCAGGTGGGAATTAACAATGCAGAAAGTAGTGTTGTGAAACACAAATCTCACAGCTACCCCACCTTTGTTTCCCTGTTAGCAAAAGTAATTATTCAGTTAGCACAACAACTAGAAATTGAATTTATTGTGGACATAAACAATAGTCAATTTCATTTCCAAAGTAACTCACCATTTTCCCCATGATTCCAGTTCCAACTGTTTCTGTAGCAACATCACGGATGTAACGATACTGATCCTTTCTGGCAAATATAAGGAGCATCATCCCAACAAGGCGAACTAATTGAACCTATGAATGCCCGGGAGTTAAAAGGGTTTGTAATACCACTTTTTACTGCATATTTGACTTTCCAAAATAAATATTTTCACCAAAATGATATACTGATCCCTAAATCTGAATCCAATCCTCTGATTTCTCACCAGATCCCATAAAGTAGAAAACAAAATTCTCTGGGGAAGCTCTAATAAGGCTGGCTAATAAGAGTTAAAAGCCTTAACAGGTGTAGTGGTGTACACCTGTGATCCCAGAGACTTGGTGGCAGAAGCAGGAAGATGGCAAGTTCAAAGTCCACCTTGACAACTAAGCAAGACTGTCTCAAAATAATAAAATAAAAAGGGATGGGGATATAGCTCAGTGGTAGAGTTCAATCCCCAGTATCTCCTCCCCACACACACCCAAAACCTTGAGTGACAACAAGTACATTCAACTCTAGATCTATTAATCACTGTTTAGCCTACCAAGAGTCCATTAAAAATTGAAATAACAGGGACTGGGGTTGTGGCTCAGTGGTGGAGCGCTTGACTAACATGCATGAGGCACTGGGTTCGATTGTCAGCACCACATAAAAATAAAATAAAGGCATTGTGTACACCTACAACTAAAAAATAAATATTAAAAAAATGAAATAACAAAGACAAGGCTGCTATCCCAGTTTCTTCCTTCCACTTTTCCTTCTTAGTTTCTGATTTCTAATTTTCTATTAAATTTAAATCTATAAACAATAATTCTTTTTCCTTTGATTTTTAAAAAAAAATTAGTTGTTGATGGACATTTATTTTATTTATTTGTATGTGGTGCTGAGAATAGAACCCAGTGCCTCACACATGCTCAGCAAGCGCTCTACCACTGAGCTACAACCCCAGCCCTCCTTTGATTATTTTTAACCTCTGAACAAGAGTTGGAAATATGTGTAAGATGTTTATTTGTTTGTCTTTGGTGGTGCTGGGGATGGAATACAGGGCCTTGCACATGCTAGACAAATGCTCTACCACTAAGTCACATTCCTAGCCCTTGAGATGTACTAATCAAAAACCTATATGAGAAGAATAATATCTTTAGGAGTTATGTTTCCTATATAAACTGCTAAAAGATAGAGAGGTAATTACTCAGATTACTCCTTTTAAAGAGCTCAGGAATGACAGCACTGTGTTAATGTGTATTTGTTTTTAATTATCAATATGAGAAAAATAAAACTGTTTTCTCCTTAAGCCTATCTAAGCAATGAAAATATTGGGTCAGAAAACTTAAGGAAATCTTTTTTCTTAGGAAATAAGTATGAATAATTAGTCTGCCCTATCTTAGTATCACACAGGAGAGAATTCAATTAAATCATTCTTTTAGAAGAAGTTACAGATAATGGAATAACTCTCAGTGAGTTCTATTTAGTCATATACTAAAAAAGATTATTAAATGCAGCTTACTTTCTTATACTTGGCTTTGGAATGCAAACCCCTTTCCACAGCCATGGACCACTCTTGTTCCTTCACAGATTCAAAGTAGAAAAAGGCCTCTGTGCTCAAATCCAGCTCCTGGAATCTGAGAGACAGAAGAAATGAGATCTATACCTTTCCCGAATTATCTCTGGCTACCTGTCCTGTTTCCTTGCTGAGAGACATTATACCAATAAAGAATGGGAAAGAGAAATTTTATAGAACTGTTCTGTTGACCTAGATTATCAGTAATTTAAACAAGTAAGATTATCAGTAAGTTAAGTAAGTTGCTTTTTTACCTAAAGAATGAATCCCCACTATTGTTATTTATAAGGTATACAGAAAACAAATCAAACCTCCCTCAAGGGATATTGGCAGAGCTTTGCTCTTATAACAAAGGAAAAATCATTATTAGAATTGACCTCAAGTCTTGTTTTCTATCTAGAATATAGTTTTCTATGAATTTCAAGAGGACCAGGTTCTTCTTTACACCATGTTAGGTATCTGTTTCATTCTGATTTCACAAATATGATCCACAGTAACTCTCATCTATATGGTCACAGTAGGTTTTTACAAAATATGTTTTAAAAGAAGGTAAACATTATGTAAACTAACACCAAACATAGCCAAAAGGGAGTTCTAGAAGTGTTCTTTACCCAATGCAGTAGATATCAGGAGGATTCGGATCACAGTTCAGCCAGGGTTCTAACGCGCTATCTGGAGACTGGCCATTCACATTCCAAGTTCCAACAAAAAATCTAATACATAATACCAAAAATAATTTGAAAAAAAGGGTCAAGTATGAACAAACAGATATCTTCTCTTGTCATTTCTACACAAGGGTATATTCACAATAAGCCAACATAATTCCTCAAAGTGTTTTGCCACACACACACGAGAAAAAGCTCTTGCATGTAGAGTACAAAGGCAGTAGGTTTATTTTCCCTAAATTTTACATTGAAAGAATCTACAACAGGAGCCAAGTCTCTAATTTAAAAACACAAAGTTAATTGCTCTACCACATTTTCTTTCAGTTAAACCCATCCAAAGTCTTACTTGAATGGAGAGCTTATGGATGGCAAAGGGGTATCTTCATGTTGCAAGCTATTCTAATATGGATAACTGTTCTGTAAGGAGCTGTAGTTGCATCCAAAAACTCACTTCCCAAAGGATTACAAGGACATCTGCGTAGGAAATTCTGATGAGGCAGATATAGTATTAAGGGAGGAAAGCAGAAGGGCTGTCTTAAGTGTTTACATACAAATATTCGTGTGGAATATGAGGAACTGAAAGTTTTCATAAGGATATAGTTATGATTGAATTAGAATAAAGACATAATAGGACAGCAGATGGAACTGGAGTCTTAGACTACATGGACATTCTCTTCATGAATAACAAAGAGAGGTGTTGTTGCTTCACATACTAGGGATAGATGCCATACATCACCTATATCAGGTCCAGAGAAGAGTATATTAACAAGTAAAGGTGAAATGAAAAATAATACAGAGGAAAGAATCCCATTGATAGACCTTTTAACCAAGAAGACTGGGAGTAACTTTCTTTAATTTACCAAAGTAAGTTAAGAAGTAATGGTGAACTTTAATTTTCCAATATTAACTGGAAAAAAATTCAGCAGGCCAGATAAATATACATACTTGCTTATGAAATGTTCTAGGGAACAATTCACTAGTATATGAGAGCTTGATTTTGTTCCCTAAGAGTGGATAGAAACATTAGTAGATGTGACATTATTAATAGGTAGAAAAACCAAGAGAAACTGTAGCCTCTACATTATTTTGGATATCATACTATTGACCAGCATCGAGGCAGGGGCTTGAATCAAATGACCATGTTATACCTAACATTTTAGACTCAATAAGTAGAAAAGAGACTAACTTGAAAGTATGAATGTTGACATATTCTTTTTCTCGTTTTGCCAGGATATGTTTGATGAGACCCTCCCGCTGGCCAGACTGGGTATTTGGTACAAAGAGCTTCCGCATGGTGTTGGTCACTTTGGGCTGTTCTTTGTTAGAAGCTTCTTTTTCACGTGGAAGCCTAGCAAATAAACGAGGAATTCAAAGTAAAATTACCTAAAATATAAGTCTCCTACTGGGGAAATGCCTCAATGTAAAACTTACATTCTATTCAATGAAGGAGGTGGAGGTGGGGGTTCCCGATGAATCCCCATAGGCTGATTTTGTGAATTTATTTTCTTGTCCAAGTTCATAGATGAAAAATTATCCTCAAATCCAAGAAGCCCTGAGGACCAGAACCCAAAGTCAAATGGGGAAAAAAGCTAACATATAGCCAGGGTAGACACAGCTTTGATTTGCAGCAGTACTACTGAACAGAAAAGGTCATAACTACTTAGGTTGGGGGAAGAAGGATATCAACCCTGAAGCACTGACACACTAACTAGAACAACAGATGTTTACATTAATTTGGAACCTGCATAATAACAGCTAACATTTATTAAAGAGTTAGCACTGTTTGACAGTGATTATATCATTACCTCACTTAATCGTCACAAAACCTCTAAAGGTAGGCACTGTAAGAATTTCCCCATGTTATAGAAAAGGAAACAGAAGCTCAGAGTTGTTGAGTAATTTGACCAAGATCATATAACTAGTAAGTGTCAGACTTGAGATTCAAACCCAGGCTGTCTGGCTCTGGAGTTTGTACTTGTTACCACTTTGCTGGCTCCTGAAGAGCTACTAAACCACATAAAGGATTAGGAGTGAACATTAGTCAGTGGCCACAAACTCAATAAAACCACTCCACAGGAGTCTGTATCTGACATTGGCTTTAATCCATATCATCTCATCTGGCCTAATAAAATCTAAATGATCTGAAATGATCACAGCAACCAGGGAGAAAAGAATCCTTTCAGTACCTGAAAAAACAGAAGGTTTGTCCTTAGTGTCTAATTTCTGGTACCAGCTAGATGAGTCTTTTTGCTCTGGAGCAAGAAGCTGTGACTGAGCTGGAAAGATAAGGGTCATTGTCAGAAACTGGAGAGCCAGGCTCTGAATGAAATTTATCATAAGCAAAAGCAATTCACTCAACACTCCTCAAATGCAAGGGCCAGCACAATTTCTTAAAGTAATAGAAGAGACTAAGGAAATAAGGGCAGCTCCAGGGTCATCTGGGGGCAGAAGGAAGATTGCAATGTGTGGTAAACTGCATGACATAACACTGAAGGTTCTAGAAATTGGCTCAGTGCCCTTATAGCTAAATAGACAAGTTCCCTAACTTATTCCTAGGTTCATTCCTGAAGAAAAAAATTAACTATAAAGGCTCAAGGGTGAGGCACTTTGCTAAAGGCCACTTGCCTCTGAACCAACATGTCAGTATTTCACTCCCATTAAAATAATAGAAAGAAAATTACTGAGTCTTGTGTTACCTTCCTGAGCAGCAAGGACCTCTGAGAGAAACTTTAAACAATGTTCCTCATCAGGGATTTCAAAGCGACGCTCTCTGGTCCAGTCCCCCTGAACCCGAATTTTGCAGCCACCTAAAAAGAATTGAAATCCAAACACAGACAGTCATAGGATACAATACTGTGTTGAGATCATATTCTCAACTTACCAGGTTATCAGAAAGTCCATATCAAAAGATTCCAGACCTCTAACATAGGAAGCACATGTACAAGGGATTTGGTGTGGTGGTGGGGGATGAATCAAGAAGGGAAGCCTAAGGGAAGAAGACAGTACTCTCAGGGATGACAACTGTGTTAAAGATCGGCCAGATCTAGAGATAGACACACTAAAACCTGATCTCTCTCTCAGATGACAATGCAGAAACATCCAAATTCTAGGAAAAGATAAATTCCTCAATCACTCTCCTCTTATTCACAAGAGAAAATTCCTACCATTTTAAATCCAGATAATATAGTAAGAATATCTGAAGCATGAAGAGGATAAAGGAAATAAAATGGTTGTTTATAGGTTCAGGGTAAATTAAATTTATGAACTCATTAAAAATAGTGGAATTGGCCTGAAGTATGTGGAAAAGAAGCATCTACATCTCATTCTCAACTGAAAAATGTATGCTTTGCATGAACTTACAAAAGCAATATAATGATCTATGTCCAGGAGAGGTTTGGTCCAAATATAGCCAACTAGACACAAATTTACCTTGGGCTTTTATGTTTTATGGGTATAACATCTTATCTTCCTCTTTCTGATGCCCCATAGTTATTATTTAAGTTAACTATTTGGATATAGTGAGTCAGGAAAACTATATACTTACTGGTTTACATTCTGGTTTTTTTTTTTTTTTTGGTACTGGGTATTGAACCCAGGGGCATTCAACCACTGAGTCACATCCCCAGCCCTTTTTTGTACTTTATTTAGAGAAAAGGGTCTCACTGAAGTGCTTAGGGCCTCAGTAAATTGCTGAGGCTGGCTTTGATCTCTCCATCTTCCTGCCTCAGCCTCCTGAGCCACTGGGATTACTGGAGTGAGCTACCACGCCCTGCTACATTCTTATTCTAACAAATTGACTAGGTATGCTGATTCCTGCTCCCCCTTCCCTCCCCAAACTATGAGCTCCTTAAGGACAAAGGGCAGGCTGCATATACAGGTTACCCAATACTTTCCATGGTCTACTGTGACCAACTGTCTCAGGATTGTCTGGGACTAAGCAACATCCTACAATTCAACATTTCAAGGTTAAAACTGAGAAAACCCCAGGCAAACTATTCTGCTGGTGATAGTGATGTCAGATTTCATAGACAAAAGGCATTTAATAAATAAGTATTGAACTGGACTCTTCCACACTTGTAAATTGCAAAGGAAATGAAATGAAAAGAAAATCCTAGTTTTTTTTTTTTTTTTGTGTGTGTGTGTGGTGGAAATTCACTTCTGAACCTTTGGTTCTCTTTTGTCCTCTAATTGTTTTTTTTTGTTGTTGTTGTTTCTATTTTCATATAATGAGTTTTTAAAAGGAAAATTAAATTACTGATCAGAAGAAGGAAAAAAAGGTAAAAATTAAGAAAAATGTGAAAGAAGGCATCCAAATGGGCGCCTCTAAGGAGGAAAACAAAGGAAGGAGAATGAATAGAGTGTCAATTAGGAGCAGCCTTGAAGATACAGAGGAAAACTCCTTTAGGGCATACTAAGTCCTCCCTTTCTCAGATAATTTTTTTATTCAAAATAGTTTAAAAGGAGCAGCTTCTACCAGATAGAAATTTAGAACAAGAATACACATTTTCTTTCTCCCACAAGTCTTGAAAGATGTATTTTAGAAAATATAAAACTGACCTACTTAATAGCCAGAAATTGCTTATAAAATATCACTGGATGTTCTCTCACCATGTTTCTTGGAAAAGAGCACAAATTATCCCATAACCTGGCCTTTACTCTCTTCCCTTTCCAAAGCTCTTCAGACCCTCCGTGAACAGCAAACCCTATTATATCTTCAATTTCATTAAACATTCCCTGTACCTGTCAATCATGGATGCATTACAATAATCAGAGGCATTTTAGAAAATATTGACACCTGGACCTCACCCAACACAATTAAAACAATCTCTGGTCATAAATCCCAGGCACTGGCAGTTTTTAAAAACACTCCCCAGGTGATTCTACTGTGTATCCAGATTGAAAATCAGAGTCAACTGCAAACTGGCTTGTTTCTAAGAGGGGCACTTCCCCTGTGGTCCTCTTAGGGGAGGCTGCTTATATTCTTTCACACCTGATGGAACAAACACAAACACACAGATTATAGGCACGTATCACCTTGTTGGGCTTACACTGGATGGAATTTAAAGTTGGTGTCCTTATTTGTTGTAATACCACCTCCAAACCATTTCATCTTCTCCTTCCTCAGGAAAAACCCTTTCTCCTTTGGTGCTTACCCATTGGATTGAATCATCTTCTTGCCTTTCCTCCTCTATAAGACCATCCACCACCTCTTAAAAACCTCGGAATCTAGAATTTAATACTCAATATGTAAGATCTTTTCCTTTCTCAAACTCCTGCCATTATTTTGGGTCTCTTTAAAATTACCACAGAAAACCCTGTGGACACTTTCAACTTCTTCATCCAATGGCCTTCCCTCTCTACCTCAGCCACCACTCCCTCAGTCCCTACTGGGACTCCATCAGTTATAACCTGGATTTTTTTAATCATAGAAACATCACCATTTCACAAATCTCTAATTCAAATATCCCATGCCAGCTGGACTTGGTGGTGCATGCCTATAATCCCAGAGATTTGGAAGGCTAAGACAGGAGGATTGCAAATTTAAGGCCAGCCTCAGCAACTTAGTGAGGACTTAAGCAACTCAGTGAGAGCTTGTCTCAAAATAATAACGACAACAACAATAATAATGAGCTGGGGATGCAGCTCAGTGGGAAAGCATCCCTGGGTTCATCTGGATTTATCCCCCAGTACCACCCCCCCCCAAAAAAAAAAACCCACAATGACAAATATCCCAAGCCGACTTCTTAATCCTTCCTGTTTACTTGCTTATTATCCCCACTGTAATTGTTCGTTACCCTCATGGGAACCTCCAGCCCATTGATTCTTCCACTTTCTCACTGTCCAAAAACCTACAACTGCCTTACCCATGGTCACCCAAGGCACCACCTGACCAAATTCCAACCCTCAAAAACCCAACTAATTGCCTTCTCTATTCTTATAACTGAGCAACCACAGATAGTAAACACATATGTGTATACACTCACACGCTATCATTATAAATTCTTAATTGCCAACCTCAACGAGGCCCTCTATCCTAGGAGGCAATCTGTTTCCACAGTCACTAGTCTTCCACTACTACCTGGAATAATTATTTAACCTTCTCATTTATCTTCTCTTCTCATGCCCTCTCATTCTAAGCAGATTGTTTCACCTCATATTTCAGAAAAAAGAAGCCATCACCTGGAAAACTACATATTGTACTCCTTTCCTTTCTGACAAGAAAGAAACTTCTTCCTACCAAGACCACCTTTGTTTGGAATTCCAGTATGGGGATAGAACCAGTACTAAGCAAACAGTGTACCAGTAAGTTACATCCTCAGTCCTCTCATTTCTTTTTTTTTTTTTTTTTTTTTTTGGTACCGGGGATTAAATCCAGGATCACTTAACCATCGAGTCACATTCCCAGCCCTTTCCTGTATTCAGTTAAGAGACAGGATCTCACAGAGT
Source organism: Marmota flaviventris (assembly GCF_047511675.1). Taxonomy (NCBI): domain Eukaryota; kingdom Metazoa; phylum Chordata; class Mammalia; order Rodentia; family Sciuridae; genus Marmota; species Marmota flaviventris. The sequence goes on along the minus strand of NC_092518.1, from coordinate 111,790,751 downwards.
TGTTTAGGACCTCACCAAGTTGCTGAGGCTGGCTTTGAACTCGAGATCCTCCTGCCTCAGCCTCCTGAGCCACTGGGATTACAGGCATGCACCATGGTACCCAGCCATCGCATGATTTCAAATATTATCTATGTGCTAGTGGCCCAAATCTTTCTTCTGAGCTTCAGATGCATACATTTAGCTGCCAGTTTATCATCTACAGTCAACTGTCTCAACTAAACACAGCTAAATCTGAATTCATAACACTCTCTCAAAGGAAAACTCATTCTTTCTGTAACCTATTTATGCAAATGATGGGTACCATCATCCACATTCATGCCAGAAACCTGGAATTCATCTTTGACATTTTCTATTCCTGTAACTCCTATGCCCAAACCAATTTCTATTGATTTTACCTCCATATACATCTATCAGCTCTACTTCTCTCCATATCTATTGCCACTATACTTCCACTTTATACTACTGAAAAAGTCTCCCAACTTGCTTGTCTTTCTGTTTCTATGAAAATTATGATACCTCAGCACAAAATCCGTCACTTTCTTATCATTTCTTTCTTTCTTTTTTTTTGAGGGGTGTACTGAGGATTGATCCCATGGGCACTTAACCACTGAGCCACATCCCCATTCCTTTCTGTATTTTATTTAGAAACAGGGTCATGCTAAGTTGCTGAGGCTGGCTTTGAAGTCATGATCCTCTGCCTCAGCCTCTCAAGCTGCTGGAATTTTTTTAATTGAGAAGGTGTCTTAGAACCAGAGAAGTGGGGCTGGGGTTGTGGCTCAGCGGTAGCGTGCTCGCCTAGCACATGCGAGGCCCTGGGTTTGATCCTCAGCACCACATAAAAATAAAATAAAGATACTGTGTCCATCTACAACTAAAAAATAATATATTAAAAAAAAGAACCAGAGAAGTGAAATATTGTGCTCCATTTGGGTACAATGAATTAAAGAGCATTCTGCTGTCATGTATAACTGATTAGAACAAATTTTTTAAAAAGAAGATAGAGAGAGAGCAGATTAGCGTGTCAGATACTCATCATCATTTATCATTAGGAAAATGAAAATTAAAACAACAATTAAATACTACTGCAAAATTAGAAGAGAGAATTAAATGTCAAAAAATCCAACTATTATTAATGCTGGTAAATATTCAGAGTAAAGGGGCTGGGGTTGTGGCTCAGCGGTAGAGCGCTCGCCTAGCACATGTGAGGCCCTGGGTTCGATCCTCAGCACCACATAAAAATAAAATAAAGATATTGTGTCCAACTACAATTAAAAATTAAATATTAAAAAAATTTAAAAAATTCAGAGTAAACAGAATTCTTGGAAATCAATGTGGGATTCAATATGGTGCAACTTCTTTGGAAAAACAGTTCAAGAGTTTCTTATAAAGTTGTCTCCATGCAAGTATTTACATAACTAAATGAAAACAAGTGTTCACACACAAAAAAAAATTTTTTTGAGAAGGAGTCTTGCTAAGTTACTGAGGTTGGTCTCAAACCTGCAATCCTCCTGTCTTGACCTCCCGAGTTGCTGTCTTCTCATTTCTTAAAACCTAAAAATGCTGATTCAACAGTATGGCTTATAAGATTCAGCTGCATCTGGCTCTAGCCTGTTTTGCCTTGGTGCTAAAGCCCAGGCATACTGGTCATCTTTTACTTCCAATAAACTGTGAATCTACTTCCCACCTTGGTTTACCTGGAATACTTTTTTCTCTCCTGTATGCATCTGTCTGTTATTGGCCCCCCTGCTCTCACTTTAAATGTCTTCTTCAAAGAGTCCTTCCCTAGCTACCATTCCTAATCTAGTTATCCCGCTTACATACTCTTTATACCCTTTTTTAACAGTATTTATCAAAACTGCAATCATGTTAATGTCTGTACCTTATCAGTTTAAAGTCTGTTTCCTGTATTAAAATCCACAATTTATCAAGATTTTCTTGTTTTCTGCTAAATCACTAGAGCTAGCACAGTGCCTGGCCATAAAATGTATTCATACTTTTATGGAAGGGATTAATGAATTATAGGTATCTATGTGGCTGTCATACCAAATATCACACAAGAAGAACCAAAGCAGGAGAACTAACCTTATCTATATTGTGCTCTGATGATTCTGAAGCTCTTACAACCATGCCTGGCAAATAGAAGGTACTCAACAATATTTGTTAAATAATAAATTAGGAAGGGTAATACTAATAATTAGTAGAGTAGCCAGGCATATTGTTGCACACTTGTAATCCCAGCTACTCAGGAGGTTGAGACAGGAGGATCACAAGTTTAAGGCCAGCCAGAGCAATTTAATGAGACAATCTCTCAAAATAAAATAAAAAGAACTATGGGTATAGCACAGTGGTAGAGTCCCCTAGGTTCAATCCCCAGGATGGCAAACAAACACACAAACAAAAAACATTGTTAGTACAATACAGTCCATTAATAGGTAAGAAAAACAAGGAAAATATAACCATCTCCATAAAATAATGAAAACAAATTAAATAAAATTCAGTATACATACATGATTTTTAAAGAACACACAATATGACCAAGAAGGAGACATGTCTTTGAGTCTAACTTTTGTGGGAACTTTGCTCCAAATTGCAAAGCTGGCCCCTCCAATAAAAATATGGGAAATTTATTTTTCCTCTGGATAAAGTCAGTCAAATAATGCAGATAGTCACTCAAACTACCAGGTAAAATTAGCACGAACTGTGTGACATATGTGATACCATCAAGTTCTCTTTCTTGAAAATTAGTTATTGTTTATCTTGCAAATATGTGCATCATGGGTTGTATCTGTTTGGATACATAAATGAGTAAGATTTATTTCTGTCTTTGTAGTTTCTTAGCTAATCCTCTGTGATGTGCATCACATTCTGTTTTAATGCTTATTCAATAATAAAAGTTATTTTCTCTAACAAAAAATAAAGAACACACAAACTTGAAATAAATGGAATTTCTTAATATAGGCTTTGTTTAAAAAAAAAAAAAACCTGCCAAATCAGCAGGCAAAAATGTCCTTAACTGTGAAGCACCACCGAAGCAATTCTCATGGAATTTGGGGTGTATTTATAAGGATTTAATACTGGTCCCCTAAAATGCCACTGGTGTATTGAGACATGAACCAAAACTCAGTTATAGCTAATAGAAAGGAGACTTAATTATAATTTACAGATGATTAAGGCTATTTACCAAAATGGAAAAAAACAAACAAACAACCAAGTGTAGTAAAAATACAGTTGTTTTGGTTTAGATACGAGTTGTCCCCCAAAAGCTCACATGTGGGACAATGCAAGAAAGCTTAGAGGTAAAATGATGCCTTATGGACTTAACCTAATCAGTGCATTAATCCCTTGATAGGGATCAACTGGGTGGCAACTGTAGGCAGGTAGGTTGCAGATGGAGGTGGGTCACTGGGGTGTGCCTTTTGTATGTGATGAGAGGATGCCCCCCACCTCTCTCTCTGCTTCCTGGTAATGTCCTGAACTTCTTTGTTTTGCCATGCCTTCTGCCATGATGTTCTGCCTCAACTCTGGCCTAGAGCAATGGAGTTGTCCATCTATAGACTGAGATCTCTGAAACAGTGAGCACAAATAAACTTTTCCTCCTCTATAATTGTTCTTGTCAGATCTTTTGGTTACAGAAGTGAAAAAGCTGACTAAATCAACAGTGAAATGGACAGATAAAAGCTAAGTATCTACAACTCATTACTTGTTCTGTATACTAATAACACACAACTGGAAGAGAACAGAAAAAAATTGATTCATAAAAGCAGCAAACAAAATCTACCATAAAAATTTAACCTAAAAATGTGATATTGAAGAAACTACAAAATTCTACTGAAAAATATAAAACAGGACCAAATAGAGAGATGTAAAATGTTTCCTGACAGTGACTTTATTTTATAAATATGTTAATTTAATAACATCTTTATAAATACATATATTTGACATATATATGGTGAAATTCTGGTCATTAAAATGTCTTAAAATAAGCTTAAATGACATGGGAAGTGTCACAATATACTATTCAATTAAAATGTAGGATAAAAATTATATGTAAAATGCTGGGGGTATAGCTTAGTAGTAGAGCACATGCTTAGTATGCAAAAAGCCCTGGGTTTAGTTCCCACTGTGAAAAAACCCTCACAAAACAACAACAAAAACTATATATAAGGATTCTAATTATGCAAAAATATAAATAAAATACCAGAATAAAATATATAAAAAAACGTTAACTACGATGATTATCTCTAGATTGCAGGCAATAACTTTAATTTGATACTTTAAACTTTTCTGATTTTATAAATTATACATAATGAAGATACATTAACTCTATAATCAGAAAAAAACATGTGTGCAAGTATGAATATATAACAAATCCTACCATTACATGTAATTATAATGCACCAATAAAAATATGGAAAAAGGTGTTTATTTCCAATAACCAGACAATGGGGAAATTCATATTTACACTAAAATCAAACCTATCTGATAAACTCAGGGTCCTCCTTCTGTAATACACTGAATGCTCTAAGCGTTTATGTATGAAGCCCATTACTAAATAGGAAGAGATACCAAAAGACTTTATAATTAGTCACTTAATTATATTACTGCTATGATCCAGTAACTTGAACTCTACACAGAAATGAATGACCAATTTCTATGTAGAAGTTACAACAAAACCAATGCCATAAATTCAGTGTTTATAAGAGAAAAGATACAGCTCATTTTAATGTCTCAGTTTGGGATCAAATACCTTTCTACATCAAGAACAGGATGTTTTAATATCTTATTTCAACAGCAATATCAGTCCCTGTAGAAATGCCTTTCCTCTGATTTTCCATTTTTTAGTCTTAGTTTTGTCTTCTCCTGCCTAAGTACAATAAAACATAGATATTGAGTTTTCTTTTTAAATCCTGTGACAAAAGCCAGCAGCTGGGTTTACTTAGAATTTCAGGATCAGTCTTTAAGATTTCCAAAATCCATGATTAAAGGAAAGAATAATAAAACCCAAACTAGAAAAAGCCTACCTAAATCATTCAGTACAAATTAATAGTGCCCAGGGGAATAACTGCATCTAAACAAAATTATGTATAACCTGTAGCCCCAAGCTAAGTGCCAAGTCCCACTCAACAAGGACTCAACCAAGAGATAAGACAACCATTTGATTTAGATTCATGTGGTCAGATACTCTTTTTCCATAGCAACCACACAGCAGTCACAGTAGCAGTCAAGTGCTCATTTTCTCCTCTCCATAACACAGTACAATTAGATGATAAACAAAGAACAGCTTGCACTGAAAGTGGATGATGATTTGCTTCAAACAGATAAAAAGGAGAGAACAGAAACAGTGGAAAGGAAGACCATGTTCCCTCTGATAAAGGGATGCCTTGAGGGGCTGAGGCTTAAATAAAAGACCAAAATTATTTTAAGAAATAAAAAGAATGCCTAGAGAAGCAATTGAAGGGATTCTGTAGCCTCCCAAAATAATATAACAGATAAATGAAAACACTATCATTTAACGTAAAAAATAACGAGAGCAGGAGAAAACCTTAAAACATAAAGCAGTTTAAGTAACCAAAAAAACATCCATAAACCTTAAGTGCTTTAAAAAACATTTTACTAGCCCTTCCCACAATTATCAGTTTCCACAGCAATGATTAAACTAACAGCAATAATACTGGTAGCTCAAAGAAGTTCAGCATTAGAAAAGCAAACCATACTTTCAATTTTTGTAAAGATTCTTATCAGTCACATGCTTTTCTTCAGACTCAGCCTAAATGTTTGTGGAAGACAATTGCTAATTTTTATGGTTTTCTTAAGAAAATGTAAACTACAGGATAAGATGGTAAAATAGAAAATGTACCCAAAAAAGGTATCTTAAATACAGTGAGCATTCAAATAAATATTTATTGAATGAAAATCAACTTCATTAGGAAAGATACTCACTGTTTGAAGCGATGTCAATCAAAAGAGTTTCTTCTGCTTCTGAGAGGGGGAAAAAAGAACAGGATAAGGGAAGATAAAATCATTCATCACAATCAAAGGAAGTATACGCCTAACTAAATAACTGCTTCTCTCAGTCACTACTCCTCAGTTTTAGAACACATTAAAAATTCCTTTTTTGTTGAGCATTTTTTTTCAAAAAGAATATTAGTAGCACTAGGTTCTAAAGACTTGAGCAATTTAACTAAGAGAAAAATGAAATGAATAAGTACTAAATGAAGCTCCTCAAAGCAAATTAAGAGTGACAAATTAATAATAGGGAATATAACACAATGTTAATTCAAATGAAGACAAGTTTAATTCCCCTCAACTATAACATACTGATTTAATATAATGTGTGTCCTTTAGATACTTGTTATAAAAAGCCAAGGAGTGACCCTGCAGGCCTCAAGTTGAATTATTTTCTCAACTCAGATACAGTCTTTGAAAATTTCCCAGTGATTTCATTACTTCTGCTCCCACCCTATATAAAAGTAGAGTAGCAGAGAATATCTAAAGTTCACACTTGTGGCTCCAATGCCTACCACGCCTAACAAGAAGTATAAAACACTTGCATTCCTATGTTTATTGAGTACTATTCACAATAGCCAAGATATGGAATCAACTGAGGTATCCATGTTGTGATGAATGGATAAAGGAAATGTAGTATATATACACAATGTAATATTTTTCAGCCATAAAATATATGAAATCCTCTCATTCGTGGCAACATGAATGGAATCAGAAGACATTTTGTTAAATAAGACAGGCACAGAAGTACAAATACTGAATGTTCTCATTTATATGTGGAAGCCAAAAAAGTTGATCTCCTATAAATGTGGAGTAGAATAGTGGTCATGAGAGGCTAGAAAGGATAGGGAGAGGAGGGATAGAGAGGCTGGATAATAGGTCCTAAAGTGCAGTAAGAAAGGAAGAATAAGTTCTAGTGCTCTATGACTACATATTGTAACAATTTATTATATGTAACTAGAGGAGAGGAGTTGGAAGGTTTCTAACACAAGGAACTACTAATTACTGATTTGATTATTACTCATTATATATGTGTGTCAAATTGTCACAGAGTACCCCATAAATATATACAATTATTATGTGTCAATGAAGAAAAAACTAGCACAAAGCAGTTTGAAATTTCAGAGTTCTCTTTTCTCTCAAAGGCTTTCCTTGCCTCTAGTGTCTACACACAACTTCCTCTTTGACTTCTCTGGATTTGACCAACAGTCCCTACCAGAATCTCCTAGCTAATTGAACCTTGGGTACTAGCTCCTTGGGATTAGCCTGGTTCTCTGCTGATAAGATGGAGTAGCCTCAGACTTTTCTAGCTTCTTCACAAGACTCAATTTATATTTAACTTCATTATTCAGGTACAATAGAAGTAACTGTGAAGGAGCCAAGTTGTTTAGTATTACAATGAAGTTTCAACACTATTACTACAATGATGAAGCAAATTGGACATCAGGACATAGGTATTACATGTTCATGGCTATTCTTTGGTACCTTTTAGTTCTGTAAAACCTGAGCATTTTCAGCTTTCCAAATAGATAGGAAGTAAAAACTTAAGAACAAAACATTTTTTTTCCATGGGGAACTATGGTGTATGCTTGCTCATATTTTCCAGATCCCAAGAAGCATCACTACAATCTGGCCGTCTGCTTCTTATTAAAAATAATACTAAGAGAAACAGGCTAAACGAGTTCCTAGAAGCAGTAAAAAAGGTAAAAAACAAATAGGATACATTGTGAAGTCAAGTTCTTTTACTTTTCTGTGCAGAGATACAACTTGAAAAGTGAGGCAACCACAGCAACTTACTATGGTATGCAGGTACCTTGCTTAATATGTCTCACTCACACAGGGCAGGCTAAATAGCTATGACTTCACTCTTCTAGACAATGAAGAAACTATTTATTAAAGGTATTTTAAATTCTTAATACTGTCTTTTCTTTTCAAAATACCATCTTAAAAGTCACACCTGCTATTATCACTATTTGCTGACAACATGATTCTATATTTAGAAGACTCAAAAAATTCCACTAGAAAACTTGTAGAATAAGTGAATTCAGAGGCTGGGGTTGTGGCTCAGTGGTACAGCACTTGCCTAGGATGTGCAAGGTGCTGGGTTCGATCCTCAGCACCACATAAAAATGAATAAATAAAATTAAAATATCGTGTCCAACTACAAATAAAAATATTTAAAAAATGAATTCAGCAAAGTAGCAGGATATAAAATTAACAAGCCATAAATCAAATGTGTTCCTACACATCAGTGATGAATCCACTGAAAGAGAAACTAGGAAAATGACCCCATTCACAATAGCCTCAAAAAAAAAAAATTTGGGAATCAATCTAAGAAAAGAGGTGAAAGATCTCTACAATGAAAACTACAGAACCCTAAAGAAAAAAATTGAAGAAGACCTTAGAAGATGAAAAGATTTCTCACGCTCTCAGATAGGCAGAATTAACATTATCAAAATGGCCATATTACCAAAAGTGTTTTACAGATTTAATACAATTCCTATTAAAAAAAACCCAATGACATTCTTCATAGAAACAGTGAAAGTAATCATGAAATTCATTTGGAAAAATAAGAGACCCAGAATAACCACAGCAATCCTTAGCAAAAAAAGTAAAGCACGAGGCATCACAATACCAGACCTTAAATTACACTACAGAGTTATAGTAACAAAACAGCATTGTACTGACATCAAAACAGACATGTAGACTAATGGTACAGAATAGAAGCACAGAGACAAACTCACATGAATAACAGTTATCTCATACTAGACAATGGCACTGCTGGGAAAACTGGAAATCCATACGTAACAAAATGAAATTAAACCCCTATCTTTCACACTACACAAATCTCAACTCAAAGTGGATCAAAGACTTAGGCACTAGAACAGAGACCCTGCACCTAACAGAAGAAAAAGTAGGTCCAAATCTCCAAGATGTCAGCTTAGGAACTGACTCCCTTAACAAGACTCCTAAAGTGCAAGAAGTAAAATCAAGACTCAATAAACGGGATGGAATTAAACTAAAAATCTTCTTCACAGCAAAGAAAATAATCAATAACGTGAAGAGAAAGCTTACAGAATGGGAGAAAATCTTTAGCAAATGCACCTCAGATAGATGTTAATCTCCAGGATACATAAAGAACTCAAAAATCTTAACACCATAAAACAAATAAATGTGCTAAGGAACTGAACGCACTTCACAGAAGATGATACACAATCGAGATCAAGAAATGTATGAAAAAATGTTTAACATCTCTTGCAATTAGAGGAATGGCAATCAAAACTACACTGAGATTTCATCTCTCTCCAGTCAGAATGGCAGCTATTAAGAATACAAACATCAATAAGTGTTGGCAAAGATGTGGGGAAAAGGGCATGCTCTTACATTGCTGGTAGGACTGCAAATTGGTGCAACCAATCTGGAAAGCAGTATGGAGATTCCTTGGAAAATTGGGAATGGAACAACCATTTGACCCAGTTATCCCACTCCTTGGTTTATACCCAAAGGACTTTAAAAAACAGCATACTATAGGGACACAGCCACATCAATGTTTATAGCAGCACAATTCGCAATAGCTAAATTGTGGAATCAACCTAGATACCCTTCAGTAGATGAATGGATAAAGAAAATGTGGTATGTATACACAATGGAATATTAATCAGCCTTAAAAAAGAATGAAACCATGGCATTTGCTGGTGAATGGATGGAGCTGGAGGATATCATGCTACGGGAAATAAGCCAATCCAAAGAGTCAAAGGTAGAATGTTTTCTAATATGCAGATGCTAATTCACAATAAGGGGAGGGCTAGGAAAGACTAGAGATACTTGAGAGTAGACAGAGGGGAGTGAAGGGAAGGGGTATGTGGGTAGGAAGGATAGTAGAATGAATAGGACATTATTACCCTATGTGCATATATGATTACACAACCAGTGTAATTCTACATCATGTACAACCAGAAGAATGAGAAATTATACTCCACTTATGTATGATGTGTAAACATGCATTCTGTCATTGTCTAATTAGACCAAATTAAAAAAATAATAATTTTAAAAGTCACACCTGCTATTTTCTGTTAGAAGAATAAATCTTTTTTTAAAAAAAAAAGAGAGAGAGGGAGAGAGAGAGAATTTTTTTTTAATATTTATTTTTTAGATTTCGGCGGATACAACATCTTTGTATGTGGTGGTGAGGATTGAACCCGGGCCGCACGCATGCTAGGTGAGCACGCTACCGCTTGAGCCACATCCCCAGCCCAGAAGAATAAATCTTGAGAAAATAAGGTGTGCATGAAAATTTTATAAAAAGATTTTCATCACATTACCATATATATTAGTGAAAAATAATCCAAATGTCAATCACAGGAGATTAATTACATTTTTAAAACAATAGTATATAGCCATCAATAGCATAGAAAGCACTCATAATAATAATTGCATATGGACAGACAAAAATATTTAAAATATAAGTCCCACTTACCCTGAAGGTTATATGTGTAAAAAAAAAAAAAAAAGGAAAATACTAGGCATTTATCTCAAGGATGGAAATTTATGTGACTCATTTTCTTTATGTTGTTCTTTCTTTCCAAACTTCAGAGAGTGTGTGTTTGTGTACCATATATATTATATTTAGACAGTATATGTGTATATATCTATGTATATACCCATATATTACTGTTTTGATTTTTAAAAAGTCAATATAAAGAATCTATGCAAGGTAGGATTAAAGCTTTCCAAGAAGCTACCATTGATACAGAATACTTCTGCCTGATAAAACCACTGGACATGATAGAAACATAATGCATTTCTTCTCAAGTAATCAATTCCCTTTCTAAAGCAACGTGAGATGACAGAAGCAACACATCCTACACAAATCTCCCAATTTTGGAGTTTCATTGTAACAGATTTTCTGTGCTCAGTCCCCATATTTGAGGGCGGAAAGCCAAATACTTCCTCTCCAGAGTTGATTTACTTCTGATTTACCAACGTTAAGTTTTGGGAATCAACATAGGAGTGTAAGGTATTACAGTTTGGAAGGCATATTGCCAAATGTCTTAATTTTAAATTGGGAACAAAGTACTGAATGTTTGTGACTCCAAATGACCTTGATACTTTATAATGAGCTGAGTGTCCATTAAGCCAAGTATTTAATTTTAAATCTACATATAGGTCAGTAAACATAAAAGACTACCTACACAGGTAATAGACGACATACATTTCTAATCCCAGCTAGGGAAACAGGTGTAGGTATCTATATATGTTTCAATATTAACCCTTCAGCACTCTTAAACAAATCACTTATCTTCTCAGTGGTAAATTAGTAAGGTAAACTTGTTATGCAAAGAGTAATATATTTCATTTTACTTGCAGTGACAAATTTAAATTTGTATGGCATATACAATGTAATAACAATGAAGGAAAAACATAAAACTAGTTAAGCAATTAAAGCTAGTACCTTGAACACATCTGAAGTGGCTATTTATAGGAATGATATCTTGGACATGCTGTTCCTTCTCATGCAACTGGATTATTAACCTAGGAAACAGAAAAATGCATCAATGAATACCTACTGAAAAATCCAAATGTTTAACAACAAAATATTGTTTGGACTTGGTATACAAATCTAATCTGCATTTATTAGATTTTCCGCATCTAGTTCCCTGGATCTGAACAACATAACAGCTAGATACTTCTCTGGGGTTAAAGGATGTTATGGTGATCAATATCTGAACACCCATAGAGTCCTATATGCCATAAAGAACATATAATATTCTATGTCCTAAAAATGGTGCACAGTCTTAAGAGCATGAAGTGCAAAGTATATACCTTCAGAGTGTGCATACCAGTGAAGAATGGATAGCTAGATGTAAACTACACAATGGTGAGGGCTACAGCTGTCTTTTCATCACAGTATTTCTAGCATCTAACACAGAGTCTGGCACATTAAAGACACTTACATGTGTTAATAAGTTTCAAAAGTGATACATTAGCTTTCAAATTTCATCCTTATGTTTTTTTTTTTTTATACCAAAGAATGGTTCTCTCTTCAAACAAACATGCAGGTTCACAGAGGAATATGAAGGGGTACCCAATCAGCTGGATCAGTCAAAATAACTCCAGTGACCAACATACCAGATGTCAAAACCAGATTGTCTTCACATCCCCTGTGTTTCTACTCTGGTTTCCAGTTTCATGCTGGTATTTCTATGTAAACATGATTGAACTTGGCTCCCCAGGTGAAATGAAAGACTTCTAAGTCCACCTATACTCCTAAAATACTAATTTTCACTTATTACTTATCATTAGTGGCCAAGAATAAAGGTATAAACTACTGCGTAAACAGCCATTCTGAATATTAACTAGCTTCTCCAAAGTCAAGCACTCTTCAGGCAGTTCTTTTTACCTGGAACACTCTTTTTTTTCCCCCTGAGACCCAGTTCAAATATCACCTCCTCTGTGAAGCTTTCTTTGACAACCACAAGTAGAACAAGTGGCCTTATCCACTTTTCTTGCCTTTTTTTGTACTAGGGATGAACCCAGGGGCACTTAACCACTGAGCTACATCCTCAGCCCTTTTTATGTTTTATTTTGAGACATGGTCTTAATAAGTTGCTTAGCCTTGCTAAAGTTGCTGAGGCTGGTCTTGAACTTGTGATCCTCCTGCCTTAGCCTCCCTATCGGCTGGGATTATCTGTATGTGCCACCATGACCAACTTACTTGCCCTTCTAATTGAGCACTTACTCAAAGATTTGAGCTCCTTGAAAGCAAGGGTCCTATCATATTCTATTTTGTTTGCAGCCTAACAGATGCTCAATAAATACTGGCTGAGTAAGTGAACTAGCTTAATTAAGATATTAACAGAGGCGAATTTCTAAATATAACTCTTCAACTTCCAACATTAAAAATGTCATTGTTTTGAAGGCCTTATTTTCTATTTGTTTGACTTTATGAGGGATTTATTCTTGTTTGGGGATTTTTTTTTCAGATGTGTCAACTCTGAAGGGGATAACACAGGGAAATCGCTTAAATAGAACTAAGGGAAATACAAGTATTAATGATGTTTTTCTGCTTTGATACTGTCTACCTAATTTATAAGAGTTTATATTTTAAAGTGATTACAGGAATTTGGGGCTGGCTTCTTTCAACTTAGAAAGTCTGTGGTTTGAACAGAGTCCTATAAACCCAGAGAGAGACCCAAAACTAGATAAAAGGCTGAGAAGAAAGTCTGTGGTTTGAACAGAGTCCTATAAACCCAGAGAGAGACCCAAAACTAGATAAAAGGCTGAGAAGAAACATGGGTCAAGGAAGAAGAGCTTATTTTGAGGAAAATAAATACAAACCACTAGAATCTCAAAATATGAAGATTAGAAAAGGTGGTGATCATCAGTAGTAAAGGTTAACTCTCCGCAGTTAAGCTTTATTATTATTTAAAAACACCACAAACAAAGATAAGCTGAGAATTTAAGTGAATTCCACAAACATTTATTGAATATACACTGTATGTTAACCACTAAATAAATTGTAGCAAAAGAATAAGGCAAGGGAGAAACATACAAATCTATTGAAACATAATTATTCATTTACAAACAGAGTGATTCAAAATAATAGACATAGGTGGGTGAGGGTTACATGCCTATAATCCCAGTGACAGGAAGCTGAGGCAGGAGGATCAAGAGTTCAAGGCCAACTTGGGAAACTTAGTGAGATCCTATCTCAAAATTAAAAATAAAAAGTTCTGGTCATTTAGCTCAGTGGTAGAGCATCCCTGGGTTCAATTCCCAGTACCACAAAAAATACATACATAGGCATATGGCAAAACAATAGAAATAGAAACTTAGGAGTTCTCAAACAGAAAAAAGTGGCAAATTATGAATGCCAACCCAGCATTATCCCTAAGATTTGTTCAATAAAGGTTAAAGGTCAAATAACAGGTTCTCTCATAAACTATTAGCCTTGAAAAAATGAATCTTAGTGTGTGATTAGTTAAAAAAATTATTCGTAATTGGTATCTAAGTAAATTTCTTCTATCATTGATAGTAGGAACCACAGATCTAAAAATTAAGACAGGTTTCAAGTCCCAGAATAAAATGGAAAAAAAGCAAAAAGTTTTGGACACCCAAGCCAGAGAAGGCACTTAAGATAAAATAATTTGAGGATTATAGATGGTAGTATGGCATTAGGTGTCACCAGTAAATTATTTCTCAATGTAATTCTGAAATATGTTGCACAGGTTCAGATATCAGCTATGATACTTCCTGTGAACAAGTGATAACCTCTTTGTGCCTCAATTCCTGTATCTGTAAAAAAGGGGGGGTGATGATGATAAAATTATGAGTTAAATTAACTAATTAATACAAAGTGCCTTAAACAGTATCTTGCCCATATGAAGAAAGCAACTGTCAATAGTTGCTACATTCTCATAAGTTAACAAAATTAGAACTCAAGAATTCAATTACTCTGTGGGAAGGACCCGAATAGTCAGGAGAACTACCCCTCCAAGTTGAGATATTCTTTTAGTACAAGAGCCCAGATAGGATGAGGCACTTATGTCCAGGCCAGCTGCTCACTCTTTATTGGCTGAATGGAGTTCCAAACCTACTAAACCAAGAGACTACATATTTGGTTATGATCATTTCAACAATGTAGCTATTCTATTCATCACTTGCAATTTTGTTTTTACAGAAGACACAAAAAAATTTACTGGTTTGCCCAAAGGTCACATCTTTCCACTCCATTCTAAACTCTAGAGGTGGAAGTGGTATTTCACTCTTCAATTCACTTTCCTGTTGAATTTAGTTTTATTACACTGGTCTTCAAGGATTTGATGAAATCTGGGAAAAACAGCATGAATTTCTCACATCAACAGAACTGACCAAGCAAAACCTAGGAAATAGCTACTTCATAGAACCAGTTGAAGTCCAATTATAGTGGCACCAATAGTTTTAGCTAAGTGCAGGCTAGGCTAGGCTAGTGGGAATTTCTTCTACATAAATTTGCATAAATAGAGGATTAAAAAGTAGGGATTGAGAAAATAGTTTTTATGAAGAATTCAATATTAGGAGACATGAAGATTTAACTGATTATCCATTTTTAAACCGTGAAAATATGTGATTTTAAGAAACCAGTGAACAACCAAGGGAAGTGGACTGGGATAGGGCCCTATGACAATGTAATGGTCATCATGGATAGTTTAAAGATGAAGAGCTGGTGGCAAGGAAGTAAGATGAATAACTATGGTGATAGTTCATCAAAATGATCATTTGCTCAATAAGTCAACAGTATATACTGAGCTCCTATGTTCAGGACAAATGGGAAGTAGCACTCACTGACAGAATGCCAAATATAATTTATATTTCTACCTATTTCATTACCTTTTCTTCCCAACAGTCAAGTAAGGCAGTTACTGGGCTACACTAACCCACTACTGAATTAATGAATATGCCTTCAAACAAGTGGAATAAAAGGGTGGGGGGACTGGAGGAACCAGTTGAATGGGATTAAGACAAGTCTGTAACATTTACAATGCAGCATTTCCATAGACCTTTACTTTTGTAAACGTTTGCATTTATTATTCCCCAGATATACCTCCAAAGGCTATAAAGCAAGGTAGTTGATTTTTTTTTTATTCAACTGATGAGAAAACTGGGGCGCAGAAAAAAAGCCTATCGACTTGCCCAAGGTTACACAACATACATCAGTTGCAGGGGCAGGAACTAAGAACCCAGGCTTCCTGCTACCCCGCCCACTGAGTCTTTCCACTGAACCATTCTGCCAGGAGCAATCTACTGGCTTGCAACTTGGGGACAAAGCCCCGTGGTTAGAGAGCACTCACACTTCACACCTGGGGCATGAACCTGTTGCCCGCATGGCCTCAGTGGGAGGACGGTGGGTGGCCTGTCGCGGGTAAAGCTTGGGAGGTAATGGAAGGCTCCATTCTGTGGGAATCAGGTGGTTACTTACTCATATTGCCCGTTCCTCTGGGCTAGGGTCAGGGCGCAGGGCTCCCGGAGAGGACCCTTCATCTCCAAACCCTCGATAGTATGCAGGCGCTAGTCAAGGGTCTTCTTTTCAGAAGGGCAGCTGTGCAGGGGAAACGTGATGTGGGGCGGTGGGAGTCTCCCGCCCCCCTGGCCGTCCTTCCCCATCCCCCGCAAACATCGCCTCCAGTGCTGGCCCTCTCCCCTGCTAGGTTCAGCCTCAGGGCCTCGCAGCGCCCCCGCCCTGCGGTGTTCCGCAGTCCCCCAGACCCCCACCCCCGGCCCATTGCGGCCTCCCCTCCCCCTTTCTCTTAGGCGGATACAGCAAGGGGCTGGGCTCCGACTGGGAGCGGCGGCTCCATCCCGGAGGCCTGCAGGCTTAGTGGGGCTGCGGACTGCGGGTGGCTCCAACGACACTGCCTCCAGCGTCCTGACACCAACCCGCCTCTGCTGCGCGTTGTTTGAGAAACAGCTCCGCGTCGGAGCTGGGAGCCGGGAGGCGAGAGCTTGACCAGAGAGAGAGAGCGGCGCCTTTCGCCCCAGCCAGTTTTCCAGGCCGCCGCAGATTCCGCCCCCTGCGGCCAACATGGGGAACTACAGCCAGTGACCCAAGGGATTGGGGGCTTCTTGACCACATCCAGCAAGGAATATATTTCAAATGCACCAGAGGACTTTGAAAATTCTATAGAAAGAGAACACGGCCATACCTATGAGGGAACTCAAACATGTTGGACCAATAGAATCCGCATCATACAGCCAAAAACAAAAGAAAAAACACCCTTATTAAAGTTATGATGTACCGTGTTGGTTTTCTCACTTATCAGGTGTTCTACCCTTCCTCTTCTTTTTTCCAACTCCTAAATTGAAATATTTCTCAAACCTCAGACCTTTGCTCCTTCTTTGCATTCCCTCTGGGTCACCTCTAAGCAAGCAAAGTTCCAGTGTATATCCCTGACCTAGACCTCTTACCTAATATATCACTTTGTCAAAAGAACACTGTGTGACAAAACAAGTTCATCATTGCAGATAGCCACCCAGCCCTGAAACCTCAAAACCACATGCTTTCTTCCCTCTCGTAATCTCTGTATCCAAACCGTTAAGAAGCCTTGTTAATATTTTCTTTGGAATGTCTTTTTGATCCTTTTTCTCTCCTTTCACACTGCCATCACTTAATTGTAAGCCCTTGATGTCCTATCTGGGTTGCTGCATTTTCCTGAATAAATTCTATTGGCTTTAATCTCCCCTTTGACTTTCTTACTTTGTTGACAGCCACAAAAATATTCTTCCCAAATGCTTCAATTGTTTTATATACTTGCTCCAGAATGTATACTTAACTAGATATCAAAACTGACTTTAAACTTATATAATTAAAAACGTAGTATGGAAATAGACCAATAGAACAGAATCCAGAGCCTCAAGACAGATCTGCACATATATGGAAAATTGATATTCAAAATATGTGGCATTTCAGATCAGTGGGGAGAGGATGGATTATTCACTAAATGGTACTGAGACTATTGATTTTTTGGGGGGAAGGAGTACTGGAGATTGAACTCAGGGGCCCTCAACCACCGAGTCATATCCCAGCCCTATTCTGTATTTTATTTAAAGACAGGGTCTCACTGACTTGCTTAGTGCTTTGCTTTTTGCTGAAGCTAGCTTTGAACTCATGATCCAATCCTCCTGTCTCAGCCTCTCGAGTCACCGGGATTTCAGGGATACACCACTGCACCCAGCAAGAGACTACAGATTTTTCATATGGAAAGTTATGAAATTAGATCCCTACCTCAAATCATAGAGGGAAGATTAATTCCAGGTAGTTTAAAAGATCTAAATGTTAAAAGCAAAACTTTACCAGTTTCAGAAGAAAATGGTAGGGGGCTTGGTGACAGCATACACAAGGCCCTGTAATCCCACTGCCCAACAAAGAAAAAGAAAGTAGAATATTTTTATGATCTTGAAATAGAGAGTGAGAATGATACCTTCAGTTATATTAAATTTCAAAATGGATGTGTTTCATGACAATATAAACAAGAGACAAGCCACAGAGTGGGAGAAGATATTTTTCAACAAAGGGTAATCTATGAGGTCCTATATATCTGTCATCACCTTCTGACTTGCTCTCCCTCCACTCCTTCAAACTTGCTGTGCTTAATCATACTGGCTCCTTGCTTTTCCTAGGACTTGTCAGGCACACTCTTGCCTCAGGGCCTTTGAACTTTCTGTTTACTCTGGCTGCACTCTCATCTCCTTCGGCTCTTTGCTGACATGTCACTTTTGTCAGTGAGGTCTTCCTAGACCACTTTACTTAAAATAACAAATCAACAATCCCCTCTTTCTAGTTCCATAAACACATTCCCTATCCTTCTTCCCTGTTTATTTTTATTCAAAAGATTTATCACTATCCACTTTTCTAATTTTTTTTAATCAGTCTTGTTGGTCATTTAACTTCCTCCACTAGGACATTAGTTCCATGAGGGTAAATAGTTTTGTCTGTTTTGTTATCAGTGCCTAGAACCATTCCTACAGTAAAGTAGATGCTAGAAAAATATTGATAAAAAGAATGAATTAGTATTCAGGTTATATAAGAACTCTGATAAATAAGTTAGAAAAGGAAAGAAACCTAGTAGGAACATTGACTAAATGTATGAATAAGCAATTCATAGTCAATGAAACCCAAATGGTTAATAAAGACATGATAGGATAATTAACTATATTACTATTCAGGGAAATTTAAAAATGAAATCATGAGATCATTCCACAACCATTGATTTGGCAAAAACTTTTAAAGTTAGATAACACCAAGTGTTTCTGAGGATGTTGAACAGATAGATCTCTAATATGATGCTAGAAGGAGTATAAGTTGGTATAATTGCTGTGAACAGCAATATAAAAAATGTCTAATGAAGTTGAGAATTTAATACCCTTCAACTCACAAATTCCATTTCTAGGTATAGACCCTGGGAAAACTCTAATCTCTGTGCACAAAATGACAAAGAAAATAATGTTCATTGCTATATTATTTGTAATCTCAAAAGAGGAAGCAAATTAAATACTTATTGGCATATGAATGGATAAATAAACCATGGTATTGATGAAGTTAAATACTCTTTTGAAATTAAAATGAATGAGTTTGAGGTATATGTAGTAACAGTTAAATCTCAAAAATATAACAATGAGCAGAAAGCAAATTGCAAAACATATACTATATAATATTTATAAGTTTGAAAATATCATCAGTTGCCAGTGGCTACATAGATATATAATGACCAAATTTAAAAAATGAAGGGCACAACCACCAAATTTAAGGAAGGGTTAGAAGACTGAGATTGAGGATTATACAGGTAATATTTATTTCTTGCAAGTTGATGTTACAAGATTTGCTAAAACTTGGTGGTAGGTATGTTTATCGGTTATGTTATTCTGTGTGCTTTCCTGAATTAGAATTGTTTGTAATTGATGAAATAAAAAAATAAAGAATATATCTATGGGGGAGGATTAGCAGTGTCAAATGCTGACAATAGGCCAAGGAAAATGGGCCTCAAGAAACTTTTTTGGATAAGTCAGGGAGTTTACTGGAGACTGTTCAATATGTATTATCAATAAGCCACGAGGGGCTTGGGGTTGTGGCTCAGTGATAGAGCACTTGCCTAGCATGTGTGAAGCACTGGGTTCAATCCTCAGCGCCACAGATAAATAAATAAATAAATAAAGGTATAGTGTTCATCTACAACTAAAAATATTTTTTTAAAAAAAATAATAACCCACAGGCTGGGGTTGTGGCTCAGTGGCACTCAGAGTGCTCACCTAGCACACGTGAGGCACTGGGTTTGATCCTCAGCACCACATAAAAATGAAATAAAGATATTTCAGTTTAATAAAGATATTTTAGTTGTAGGTGTCTACCTACAACTAAAAATTTTTAAAAATAATAATAATAAGCCATGAGGATAGAAGCAAGAATAAAGGGAATTGGGTGGGGAGGGGCTGTGTCATGAGAAAATGGAAATAGGAGACCACATATTGAAGAAGTTTAGAAATTAAAAAAGAAGCAAAATATACTTTTTTTGTTTTTAAATTTATTCTAATTTGTTATATATGGCCGCAGAATGCAATTCAATTCATATTACACAAATAGAGTACAATTTTCCATGTCTCTGGTTGAATACAAAGTAGAGTCACACCATTCATGTTTTCATACACGTAGTTAGGGTAATGATGTCTGTCTCACTCCACTGCCTTTCCTACCCCCATTCCTGCTCCCTTCCCTTCTGCCCTATCTAAAGTTCGTCTATTCCTCCCATGGCCCCCATCCCCATTATGAATCAGCCTCCTTACACCACAGAAAACACTCAGTATTTGGTTGTTTGGGATTGGCTTACTTTACTTAGCATTATATTCTCTAACTCCATCCATTTACTTGCAAATGCCATGATTTTATTCTTTTTTTTTAAATTTTTATTATTGGTTGTTCAAACATTACATAGTTCTTGACATATCATATTTCACACATTTGATTCAAGTGCGTTATGAACTCCCATTTTTACCCCGTATACAGATTGCAGAATTGTTATACAAAATTACATACAAGAGGAAGTGAGGGAAAAGGGAAAAAAAAAACAAGGGGGAGAAATGAATTACAGTAGATGGGGTAGAGAGAGAAGATAGGAGGGGAGGGGAGGGGAGGGGAGGGGGGATAGTAGAGGATAGGAAAGGCAGCAGAATACAACATACACTAGTATGGCAATATGTAAAACAGTGGATGTGTAACCGATGTGATTTTATTCTTTTTAATGCTGAGTAATATTCCATTGTGTATATATACCACATTTTCTTTATCCATTCATCTACTGAAACGTATCTGGGTTGGCTCTACAGTTTAGCTATTGTGAATTGTGCTGCTATAAACATTGATGTGGCTGTGTGCTGAGAGCCATAGCCAAGTAGGAATGGCGCATGGCAATTTCCTTGTCAGCCTACCCAATGTTGCTTAGAGGGAGGACTCTCCATTGTGGAAATGGGTTTGCCTTGGACCCAGGTCATTTGCAGTGACATTGCATGAATGTTTGAGAAAGGTGACCCTGCTCAAGGACCAGGGTGGATCCGGGTTTAGGGTGGATCCTGCTGGGAATAGGGTGGCTCCAGGTTTAGGGTGGATCCTGCTGGGAATAGGGCATATCCTGCTGCCTCAGGCGCCCGCTCCTTGAGTTCCCTTTGAGTTGTCGCGGGATTGAGAGGGAATTTGGTTCGCAGAGCCTGGTGGAGTGTGTGTATTTTCCCAGAACGTGCGTGTAGAGGGCCGGTGAGAGTTCGGGAATAAAGAGTTGCTGTTGGAATCTACAAGTTTTTGTGGTGGCTCGGTTATTTTGTGCCCAGCCAGACTGCGGCAGCTGTGTCCCTGTAGTATGCTGTTTTTAAGTCCTTTGGTATAAATTGAGAAGGGGATAGCTGGATCAAATGGTGATTCCATTCCCAGTTTTCCAAGGAATCTCCATACTGCTTTCCATATGAACTGCAACAATTTGCAGTCCCACCAGCAATGTATGAGTTTGCCCTTTTCCCCCACATCCTTGCCAACACTTATTGATGTTTGTCTTCATAATAGCTGCCATTCTGACTAGAGTGAGATTAAATCTTGGAGTAATTTTGATTTGCATATCTCTAATTGCTAGAGATGTTGAACATTTTTCATATATTTCTTGATTAATTGCATATCATAATCTGAGAAGTGTGTTCAGTTCCTAGGCCCATTTATTGATTAGGTTATTTGTTTGCAAAATACAATTTTAAGTAAATTAGTGAGAAGGGTCAAACAAAGGTTCTTGACAAAGCCTGAAGCCACTTTAAAGCAAATGCAAAAGAGCCAGCAAAGAATGGGTTTTTAAGATGCTAGAAGTGAGAGGTTGCAAGCAAAATCCCATTCCCAGTAATTGAGAAAAGCAAGGATCCAAATTGAGAATGGAGGAATTGTCTTAGAGAAAAGGCAAGATATATCTTCCTCCAAGTGTCAGAACTTAAAACAATGCCTGGCATACAGTGGATACTCAATAAATATTTCTTGAATGAAGAGTAAGAGATTATGTAGAAACTGAAATATATTGAGGTAAGGATGCTAAAAATTAAGGTCTTTACCAGAGGAAATGATGATTGTATATAAGAGACATCTAGCCAGGCATGGTGAAACACACCTGTAGTCCCGATGGCTAGGGAGGCTGTGACAAGAGGATTGCAAGTTCAAAGCCAACCCAACTTAGTGAGACCCTGTCTCAAAATAAAAAAAATAAATAAAAAGGGCTGGGGAGCTGGTTTCAGTGGTTAAGTGCCTTGGGTTCAATTTCTGGTATCCCCCAAAACAAAAATCCAATGCAAAGATTTAAATGATCACTAAACACAATGCAAATAAATGAAACTTTAGCTTCAAGAAAACAGAAAGCTCATTATCTTTGTCACCCCGCCCCCCATGGGATTAAGTGAGTGCTCAATGCCTGTCTTTTATCCATTAGGCCATAATCACTAAGTGTCTAGAAACTAAGATTTCAGAGACAAAATAAAAATTAAGACCTTGGTTTGTGGATGTGGCTCAGTAGTAGAATGTGTAGAATGCTTTCCTTAGCATGTTCAAGGTCCTGGATTCAATCCCCAGTATCACAAGAAAAAATTGGGATCTTTAAGATAACAAGGCTATAAACTAAAAGAAATTAACAAACTTAAAAGTAATTAATATTTAAATGGACACAAAATAAGATAATGTACCATATTCATTAATCATTAAATTTATTTCAAAACCCACTATATTTGTTTGATTGATTGTTGTGGTGCTGGGCATTAAACCCAGGACCTCATACATGCTAAGTAAGAGCTCTACCACTGAGCTACATCCCTAGTCCTAAAACTCATTATATTTGAAAAGATATTTTAGGTTAGGTTGGAACTTCTCACTTCTCAAATCTGCATAATTATTATGGATAAATCACAGCCATTATAAATTAATTTAGTTTACATGCAGACAAATAATTTCAAAGGCAAGATTACAAAAGCCCTTTCAAAAATTTATGGCAAAAATATGAATGTTTAATGCAGAATGCAGATGCCTTTTAATATGTTTAATATGACACTGGCTGAAGCCTCCACAAGTCAAATTGTTTAGGGCTTGTGAAGGCAAAAACAGGCCTGCCTGACACAGATGAGGCTGGGAGGGAAGATTTCAAGTAGGTGAGTCAGCAGCCAGAGACTGGAAGGCAGGCTTAACAGAGGCATAAATGATTTATTGATTTTTAAATCACCACCAGTTGAAAAGTCATGCTTTACATGAACACAAATCCAACATCGATATTGTTTTCCATCCAGAAAAGCATACTTTATTTACATATTTCTATTTTACATTTCATCAATGTGTTTTTATTTTAATTCCTTGTAGAATTTGGGGTGAGAAAGGCTCATTTCCTGGGGCCACAGTCTATCACAGGCCCAGCAGGCAGGAGAAACTGGCCTCCTTGTATATGTGATGCCTTCCAGACCCTCTGAGTCTCACCTTCCCTTTGCTACTTTTTTCCTACTCTGGCTAGTTTCTTAATTTCCTTCACCCTCTACTCCTAGGTCATTCTCTTTGGCTAGGCTCTCCTTTCTACTTAATGAATCCCATAACCACGCCTGGCATTGCCCAGGCCTGCTTGCTTCTTCCTCTCAGAAACTGGAGATGCCAAACTGAAAGAATATGGAGTCAGTCTGACCTTTAATACTCCAAGGATCTTTCCTGAATATGTCTTTCCAGAGTTATCACCTAAGACTACTCTATACAAACTTTATGTTATACTCACCCTCACCCTTGTGACCCTTCTCAATTCCTTTTGGAACTGCACATGTGCAGCATTTAGTGGCAATCAGATATGTGTACCCATGACTCAAGTACTCACTTGATCATCCAGCAGAACACTGCTAGCTTGCCATCTTGGTCCTGACCTTTATATAGTGTTATATTACAAAAAAAGGTCATGGGCTGGGGCTGTAGCTCAGTGGTAGAGCGCTTGCCTACCATGTGTGAGGCACTGGGTTCGATCCTCAGCACCACATAAAAATAAAATAAAGATATTGTGTCCATCTGTAACTAAAAAATAAATATTAAAAAAGGTCATAAGCTGTTGAATATATATCCACAAATAATTAGAGAGATGATGATGATGAAATAAAAAAAAAACATTTAAAAAGTGGTAAAATTTCTACAAATTTTCAAGATGACACTCATCAGACCCATAAGCTGCATTTATCTTATTCAAATTCTCATATAGCACATTACATTTCTCAAGTATTTTGGAAATCCTAAAGGAGAAAATAGGGTTATGGTTAAATTCATTTTGCTTTCTCACTTATTGGAAAAAAACCCCACATCTATAAAGTAAAATGGTGATGTCTTCAATCTCATCACTTAGAAACAAAGCACAAGAATTATTAAAGTAAGCAATTTGATGTCTTTTAAAGCACTAAATTCAAGAATTCCAAACATCAGGCCTTGAAAGCAGTTTTTGTCTATTTGTGAGTTCTATGAGGTCTACATGGTGATGGATATAAGGGGATGATCTATGAAGACTATCTGAGTGCCTCTCTACCCTCACCCTTGTGACCCTTCCTCAATGTAGGCAGTGAGTAACGCTGGTCTCATCTCCAATGCAGGTTTCATAAAGGGAGAAGGAGGACATAGTTTTCGTGTTTAGGTTATTGGTTTAATCTCAGTCCAGGGTGTAAGACAGAAAGATTTGGGAAGAGTCTCTGCTGATAAAGACATTATGTTCTTTACATCATCCCTCCACCTCCAACACACAAGAGCCTCAGAAGTGGTAAGAGGCAAGTAGAAAAAGGGAATTTAAAAGCTGAAATGTTGTGGTCATGACAAAATGGAGCTGTGCTGGGGAGCTATAAGGACCATGCCATTAGAGGCCTGATAGGGAGTTAGCCACATTACATGGATGGCCGCATAGATGGATTACTGAAGAGCCAGTGCAGACTACATCAAGAACCCAAGAAGTGGCCCCCTTCTACCCACCACTGTTATTTCAGTCTTACATAAACTCTGGAGTTCAAAATCAACATAAGGATCATGAAGGAGGGAGGAGATGAATCCTAAATCTGGTTAAGTTTAAATATGAAATTATTAAAAGAGCCCCAAACATTGAATTGCCTGAATTTTACATGCATGAGGCTGGATTGTTTTTCTCAGGAACAACCTTGCCAAAAGAAAGAAATGAAGCCCATTTCTAGCCAGCGTAAAGTCCAGAAACCTGTCTGCTTGCTTATGACTGGATAACATGCAATTGCTTAGCACCTAGCAAGTAGCATTTTGATAGGTATCTGTGGAACATAAAGATATATTTTCTTGCAGAAAACATTGATTTTGCAGAATTATTTTCCTTGCAAAAAATAATGATTTGAATCTTCCTGAAGATTTTAAGCATCAAACCAAATTGGGAAATGCTGCTCTAATCAATTTGTTTAATTGTTTGACCACATGCTACTTATTCTCAGTTTCTTCATGGTGCTAATGCTATAATGCTATACCTTTCCCCCAAACTCCTCTGTGACTGTACCTGCTGGAATAGTCTTTTCTTCAATCTCACCTCAGTTGGTTCTTCTTCTTTGAAGTTTTTCTCCTGTCACCTCTCAGCTGGAAAGGAATGCTCTAACTTCTGAACAATAGTGTCTCTTTGTACCTCTTATAGAATTTTCTGAAACTTCTCAAGGTCTGTTTTGTTTCATATTGTTACAGAATGAAAAAGCACATGATGAACTTTGTTTATTCTTATCTCCACTTGCCCTACCATCTCATCACTTTTTTTTTTTTTTTGCAGCGTGGGGTATTGAACCCAGGCATGTTAGGCAAGTGCTCTACCACTGAGTTATATCCCAAGCCCTATAGTTACATATTTTAAAGTGAATGTTTATAAAACATTTGTTTATATTTTCATATGGCATGTCTATTTTACTTACTTTACTTTTAATGTGCATAAAATATACATGCAGTTTAACAAATAATTATAAGATGATTGTACATGTAACCTCTACCTGAGTTAAACAATTGAACATTGTTAACACTTTGGAAAGATACCCCCAAACCAGGCACCTCTCTCTAATCACTCCTTCTTCCAACCCAGAATTAAACTAGAACTAGTATTGAGCCACCATTCTCTGGAGAAGTATAAAAGCTTTTGTCTGTTGGTTTAGTCAAGGTTTGTGCTATACTGCTCATTAAATTTTTGAAGATTGGGTTGGGAGTGTAGCTTAGTGGGAGAGCACTTGCTTAACATGTGCAAGACCCTGAATTCCATCCCCAGCACTGAAAAAACAATTTTAAAAAATCACCTCAAGATATAACCATTATCTTGGCCTTTGTGATAATAATTTCCTTTATTTTTTCTTTTTAGTTTTATCACTTATGAATATAGCCTAAATATGTGTGCCTATTTGACATTATATAGTACGTATTCTTTTATATCTAGTTTATTTTGCTTGGTCTCTCTCTCATCCAGCAAGGAGGTCCACAGAACAGGGTAGAGGAGAATGTGGCTGCAGAGTCGCTAATCAAGACCTCCGGAGGCCAACCTGCCATCGTTGGTCTCAGGAGACAAGCACACAGAGGTTCCTGCAGGCACCTGCCCAGTGGATCCTTTTGAAGCACAGTGGGCTGCATTAGAAAGCAAATCCAAGCAGCATACTAATCCCTCCCCTACCAATCCATTTTCCAGTGATTTACAGAAGACATTTGAAATTGAACTTTAAGCAATCTCTCTGGCTTATGTGTCTTGTTTGTACCTAGGTAAAAGCAGGGGGTGGAGGTCAAAGGAGCAAAGAGACTTTGTATTCCTGATCAGTATACTTTTCACTAATCCTAAAGGTCCCAAGGAACAAGTCCAGGCAGGGAGGGGTGATTTTGAAAGAAGTGAAGAAAGCCATTCCTAGCAAAGACTGTCTTGCAGCTAAGCCAAAGAAATCAAGAAAATGTTGTGCTCTCTAAACCCCCTTCCTTTGTCCCCTTACAAATCTCTGACAATAGAAAGGCAGAAGTATCTGAACAGGAATCTGTATTCAAAGCACATTTACTGGAATAAAAGCAAAATAATCTCCCTTTACTTTTCAGGCCATTCCCCTGCCTCCTCCCAGTCAGTACTGACCTGTCTTAAAGATCAAGAAGAGTGGTCTGTGCTCAGGCTGGGAAGAGAGGCAGAGGGTGCTGCCAGAATTCCTGGGACGGCACATCAGCAACTGCCCAGAAGAGCTATATTTTGGGGGTAAAGTTGAGCTTCCATTTTGAGTAACAGAATAAATATTATAAATATATATATCAAAAAGCCAAAATCTTTATTTTTATGCATTTAAAATATTTTTAGAGTTTTCAATATTAAAAAATTGTATGAGTTGTAAGTAATCTTGCCAAAAGTAAAAAGGGTTAGTTGTAAGAAATTGTACATAAGATTGATTTATCATTGATGCCTATTGAAGTAAAAAGAGAAAGGGCTGGAAGTTGCAGACAGGATCCCTAGCTTGTTCGCTATCATTCATTGTAAGTAGCACATTGCAACAACAATTATGCTTATGATCAATACATTCACTAGACTGTAGTTAAAAGAAAATGAAAGCAGTATTGTCCTGGTTTTAAACCTCTGTTGAAATTCTAATGTCATTCTTTGAATGGAATCAATCTAAATATGTTCTAGAAAATATTTATTTTATATATTGTTGCAATTTCCTTATGTTAATTCTTTACTGTTTTAACACTAAGGTGACAATGACATAATCATCCACAAAGGGAACACAGGTTACTGTGTTGGTTTGTGATGTGGGTCTTGGTGGGTTTTGCCCTTTAAATTTTGTTCCCACGAGTTTTGCGGGGATGGGTATTCTGGTTTTATTAGCTTTGTGTATGTGCTCACTCCTCCTCACCTCCTTTATGGTGAGCAGATCATCCCATTGCCAGTTGCAGCCACTTGACCTCGGGTAACAACTGAGATCCCATCTCATTTTTACTTTTGAATGTTGACCTTACAATCAAATGTAAGTATATATATTTGTACTGATGAGAATTTATAATCTGCTCTACCAAAATAAATGTTCATGGTAGAAAAAAAAAAAAAAAAGACCTCCGGAGACCAAGCAGGAAGCACATCTGATTTTACTGTGTAGTTACCGTGTATATATACTCAGGCAGTAGCTAAGCAGATTACAGGCAGCCACCAATGCAATTTCTGCCAACTGTATTTGCAGCGACCAATCAGAGTGTAAAGCCAGCGCAGGAACTGCAACACATGGCCTCACACCCAGGGCTGTGCCAATGGGGCAAGCGGCCTGCCATTCCCGAACATAGCACAAGGGGAATGGCCTGCTACTCAGACACTGTTAACGTATGCCATGCATACAGTACTCCATGCACTTGTGCCCACATTATTTCACTCAATAGTATGTGTCATGCATGTGGTTGTACATAGATGCTATTAAATTTCATTGATGTATACTATTCCATTTTTTGAATGTATTCAATTCAAATCTCATTATAGTTTTAATTTGCATTTTCCAGATGACTGCTAAGGTTAAACACCTTTTCATATTGCTTTGTTATTCCTTCATTGTCAACTTTTATTTGCTTTGTCTTCTTTTTTTGTTTTTGGTACTGGGGAGTGAATCTAGGGGCACTTAACTACTGGGCCACATCCGTAGTCTTTTTTAATATTTTACTTAGAGACAGGGTTTCACTGAGTTGCTCAGGACCTCGCTAAATTGCTGAGGCTGGCTTTGAACTCACAATCTTCCTGCCTCAGCCTCCCAAGCCATAAGGATTACATGGATGTGCCACCACAGCTAGCTGTTTTGTCTTCCTTAGATCAATATCTTTTAGGCAGGGGCCTGCAAACTCAGTTCAGAGCACATTTTTGTGTGGTCACTGACCTAATATTGGTTTTTACTTTTTTAAATTGTTGGAAAAGTCAAAAGAATAATATTTCACTATATAGTATATGTGGGTGTTTTTTTTTTTTTTTTTTTTTTTTTTTTTTTTTTAAGCGCTGGGGATCAAACCCAGGAACTCATACATGCTAGGTAAGATTCAGTTTTATTGGAACATAGGCATGCTCATGTGTTTACCTATGGTCTATGACACCCTTCATGCAACAACACCAGAGCCTTGTCACTGAGACAAAATCATTATACTCTGTAAACAGCCTCAAATATTTACTCTCTGGCCCTTTATAGAAAAACCTGCTGGTCCCTCTTCTAGGTTACTGGTTCTTAAACTGTGGTCCCTGGACCAGCAGCATCAACATCACCTCAGAACTTGTTAGAAAGGCAAATTCTTGGTCCCACTCCAAACTTACCAATTCAGATACTCTGGGAGTGGGGCCAACCATCTGTGTTTTAACAAGACCTCCAGGTGATACTGATATACAAGTATCCATTTTTTGGCAAGTCATCATAGTCTTTGGAATCTTGTTCCAATGGGTTAACTGCAAAGGAGTCCTGAAAAATATTATGTAAGTGTGGAAATGACAGATCCTTTGGCTCTCGCTTTGCTGCTACTGGGCTCTAGATTTAGAGTTTGTGTTCCTGAAGCTAAAATTCCAGATTCCTCTGTGTTTCCAAGGGCAAAGAGAACGAACATATGTATGGGGCTGGTGTTTGAGGATGTGGCTGTGGATTCACCTAGGAAGAGTGGAAGGACCTGGATGGTACTCAAGAGTACTTTCCACAGGGACATGATGCTAGCGACCTCCAGCAGCCTGGAATCATTTGGTTACCAAATTACCAGACCTGAAGTGATCTTAAAATTGGAGCCAAGAGCAGACCCATGACGGATGAAGACTATCCCCATCAAACCAGAGCATCCCAGATGTCTAGAAAATGAAAGAGAAGAACCAGGAAAATCTAGACTGACATTCCTGGCAACTTGTGATCATGATAACACGACATTATCTGAGAAGAGGGTTCAGTGAGGAAAAACATTTTATTTGAGCTAAAACTGTATTTCAAAACTGACTATAAATAATGGAAAATATTTAGAATTGAGACCCAAAGTGTTTTTAAAAACTGGTATGCATGTGAAATCTGGCAAAAACTTTTTTTTTTTTTCCTGAAGGAGGAAAAATGGGAGAAACCACAAGAGGACAACATATAACAAAGATGAATCAGATATGGTCCCTATCCTAAAAGAGGTCACAGTCTAAGCAGGGAAGTTTCCTGACCCTCTTCTCATTCATTTACTTCAGAACCTACCTTTGGGAAAGTGTGATTGCACCCAACTGCTGATTCTAACAAGCAACAATGAACAGGGTAAATTAATTTGGCAAACACAGTTTTGCCTTCTTCTTATTTTAGAAGGACTGACTTTCAGTAATTATGTTCTTCTAACTTTTTCATGGTACTGAGGATTATATTCAGGGGCACTTTACCACTGAGTTACATCCCCAGTTCTTTTTATTTTATTTTATTGTTATTTTGAGACAGGGTCTCCCTAAGTTGTTGAGGCTCGCCTCAGGCTTATATTCTTCCTGCCTCAGCCTCCTGAGTCACTGGGAACTTTCTCATATCTTGACTTTTTCCTTGGCTCAGTCTAAAGCTCAATGCATCACCCTTTCCCCTCTTCTTTTTTGTTAACTAACATCCACTGAGTTTACATTACATTCCTAGACCATGCTAAAATTTTTACATATATTTTACGTTAAATCTTCATAAAACCACTTTGAATTAGGTATTATTATACCCACTTTGGACATGCAAATCTGAGGTAGGAGAGGTAGAATAAGTTGGTAGAATTTGAACTCCAAGTCTTTTTGACTACAGAGCCAAAGTTGGTAATACCCACTATTTGTCTTCTAATGATTTTTATCATGGATGATATTGTGCCTTTAGCAAATCCAGTTCAGATTATTTAGCATGTATTTCATGTTTTTAAAAAATATTTTAGTTGTAGTTGGACACAATAGCTTTATTTTATTTATTTATTTTTATGTGGTGTTGGGGATTGAACCCAGTGCCTCACGCATGCTAGGCAAGTGCTCTACTACTGAGCCACAACCCCAGCCCACATGTGTTTCATGTTCTAGGGTATCACAGACACATAGTATTTTGAGGCTAGGACCACTTTTAAAAATCTGCTATATCTTTTTCCTGAGTTAGGTTTTATGTGATGGTTTTTAATTAATTATGTTTTTGGTTTGTAATTAATTATGTTTTTGGTACCAGGGATTGAACCCGGCGGTGCTTAACCACTGACTCACATCCCCAGCCTTGTTTTCCTTTTGAGATAGGTACTGTCTAAGTTGGTGAGGCTGGCTTTGAATTTGCCATCCTTTTGCCTCAGCATCCTGAGCCACTGGGATTACAGGCATGTACTACTGCAACCAGCTCTGATAGTTTTTAAAAGTAAAAATAATCCTCATATATACAACATAAAATGACAATGGTTAAAAGCAATTCCTCAAGGGGCCGGGTTTGTGGCTCAGTGGTAGAGCACTTGCCTAGCATGTGTGAGTCACTGGGTTAGATCCCCAGCACAAGGAAGGAAGGAAGGAAGGGAGGGAGGGAGGGAGGAAGGAAGGAAGGAAGGAAGGAAGGAAGGAAGGAAGGAAGGAAGGAAGAAAGGAATTGTATCCATCTAAAATGAAAAAAAAATAAATAAAAGAAGCAATTCCTCTACTATATAATCTTATTGTAAACAGTAAAATACATCATATTATTTCCATTATATTACACATTACTACTATATGATCCCCTCAGTCTAAAATAGTTCTTTTCCTTTTTTAGATTTACCTTATCTACTAGCTCATTCATCTGTTAGGGATTACTTCAACTTGTCAAACTTTGAACAATGTTTTGCCATTCACCTTTTAAAAATGTTATTTGTTTGGGCTGGAGTTGTGGCTCAGTGGTAGAATGCTCGTCTAGCATGTGTGAGGCCCTGGGTTTGATCTTCAGTACCACATAAAAATAAATAAAGGTATTGTGTCCAACTACAACTAAAAATAAATATTTTTAAAAATTAAAAAAATGTTATTTGTTTGTTAATTATGTAAAGAAACACATCCACTGAGAAAACAGGAAGTGATAGACAGGGAAAGTAAGAACTCATCCATGATTCTACCACATTATAACTACTGATAACATTTTGAGTAGACCTTCTAAGGCTTATTCCTTTGTGGGAATGTATTTATGTAATAAGATTTTTTCCTTTGGCAAAAAACAGAATCATTTTATTTATTTATTTTCCCTGCCCTTTATCATTCGACAATATTTTAGGAGCATATTTCCATGTCAACAGAGGTCTATTTAAATAATCATTCTTGGTGCTTGTATAATATTCCATTTATAAATGTATTATACAATGTGTTGCCAATCCTTTCTTCTTGGACATCTAAGTGTTTTCTATATGGTCTCCTCTCTTTGCATTAGCTATCCTAAGAACCATTACTTTTCTGAGAATGTACTTTTTTTTTTTTGCTCAGTAGTTGGGAATGAAACCAGGGGTGTTCTACTATAGAACTACATCCCTAACCTTTTTTTTTTTTTTTAACAATTTGAGATAGGGTCTTGCTAAATTGCCAGGGATGGTCTCAAACTTGCTATCCTGCTGCCTCAGCCTTCCAAGTAGCTGGGAGAACTGGCATGCACCACCATGCCTGGCTGAGAACTTACATTAGATGGAACACCATGAAGACAGATGGCAGAAATATTTCTCAGTCATTTTTGATATGATTTCTACTGTCAAGGAGGAGGACTTAAAAAAAAAAAAAAAGGAGGAGGCCTTGTGAAGAACAAGGAACTCAATAAAAATGAAGTGGAAAGATGAGATTTTTAGCCAGTCTGGGATTTGAATCTGGCTTCTGTAATTTCCTAGCTATGGAATCTCAGATGAGTTATTTAGCTTGTTTCCATTTTATCATCTTAAAATAGGAAATTAATATTTATTTCATGGAATTATTTGGAGGATTAGCGATGTCATATCAGTACCTGTTAACATGGTAGGTGCTCAAGAAATGATAGAATATACCAGTTAGTACCATTACCTTTTCCTTAACATAGAGAGCACCAAAAAAAATCATTTTCAAAAATGCTACTATTATAAATGCCTCTCAGAAAAGTGGTGAAACAGCTTACTTATATGAGCAGAATAGGTATTATAGTTGTAAGCAAGATACTGCAACCAGAGTCTTATGTACCAGTTTCGAAAGAACATTGATCAACTCGGATAACAATGTGGTTTTAAGTCATATTGTGGTTTCAATGACAAGTTTCAGATATACGATAAGACAAGGAACACCAAGTCTTGGACCTTGCCCTTAAAGAACTTTACAAGACTATTTAATGCCACCAGTTGATACTCATTCCAGTAGCAACTAAACAAATTTGGCTATGTGAAAATAATTATTGGACAACCTCTACAATGTTCACAATCTGCTAAAATGGACATGTTGTACAGTAGGCTGAGATTTGTTTCAGGGATCCCAAATAAGACCCCAAGGTTTTTTAAAAAATATTTTAAAAGTTGTCAATGGACATTATTTATATGTGGTGCTGAGAATCGAACCTAGTGCCTCACACATGCTAGGCAAGCACTCTACCACTGAGCTACAACCCCAGCCCAAGATCCCAAGGTTTCCTTTGTTCTCCAACTCCAAAGGAGTAGAGCAATTAAAGACCATTTCAAATGAAAGGACATAAGAGGGTAAAGTGGTAGCAGATAGAGTGTTGAGTAGAATCAAGAATGAGGTAAATTGTTGAACAAAGTCTACAGATCATAAATTTTAGGAAGATTTGCAAATAGTGATAGCACATTTTATGTAAATAGATGTTGCCACAAGCCAAAGGGTAATATTTACATGAATTATGTGTTAAGACCTATTAGAAGCATCAACTTTTCCAGTCAAATTCACATATTTGGTAGCACTTTCAGTCATTTCATCTTGAAAAGGAAAGATCACATTATATACATGGAAGTTTGCCAACGTACAAATATGTTATGTCCTCCGAGTCAACTTCTAATTTCTTGTTTTGGAACCTGTAATACATGTTCCCACAGAAGAATTGTTACAATGGGATGAGTTTCCCAGACTTCCTCACAAAACTGCATTTAATCCATGATGTCACAGAAACACTGCACCTTGGCAATGAGAAATACGGTTGAAAAAGTTCCTTTACAAGCAGAAACACATCAATACATAACCAATATTTTTTGAGTTTTTCTCTTTTACAGCCCCAGGCAATGAAAGGGGAATTCTAT
The DNA here is from genome assembly GCF_047511675.1 of Marmota flaviventris. Taxonomy (NCBI): domain Eukaryota; kingdom Metazoa; phylum Chordata; class Mammalia; order Rodentia; family Sciuridae; genus Marmota; species Marmota flaviventris. The sequence continues at coordinate 111,756,520 of NC_092518.1, read as the reverse complement.
CTTCCCTCAGCTGCAGTTTGGTGAAAAAGAAACCTTCCACTGCTGCCATCTGTAAGGGTCCTTCTCAAGTCAGGTGCATGCACATATTGCAGCATCCTTGCATTTCAGTGCTTCTAGAACTTTTTCCACCAAAGAACTGTTAACATCTGAGGAGACTGTATGAGTACTGGGGAAGGAGTAGGATATTTAACTGGAGGTCCCAAGCTTCTCTTTGGAGATGCTTCACATTTTATAGTCCATTCCTTAATATATCTGCACATTTTAATAGAAAAAAAAACATTTAAATGATCATTGAAGTGACTTAATTCCATATCATCCCTCCTCTCCATGTTTTACTGAAATTGATGCTACAGAAATACAAGCCATTTTTACATGGAGACACCTTATGCCCATTGGATACACTTCAAGATGAGAAACACAGGCACTGGAGGGTGGAGTGAGGTTGGGATGGGGAATCTAAAGTAAATGAAAAGAACATAATGAAGGTAATTTCAGAACAAAGCTAGTGCCATCAGTTTCTCCTTTCATCACTCATTGGTACACCACTTTAGTCACCAGTGCCTCTCTGTCTCTTTTTCCCTGTTCAAAACCAATCTCTGGACAGGATCTACACTCATTCACACTGAGGTGCAAACAAACAAGAATAGCTAAAACCTCACAAGGTTTTTTCATGTTGAGGATTCATTTTTTTTTCTTTTGTCCCAGGGATTGAACCCAGGGGTACTTAACCAATGAGCCACATCCCCAGCCCTTTATATATATATTTTAAATTTTGAGACCAGGTCTCACTAAATTGGTTAAGGCCTCGCTAAATTGCTGAGTGGGCTTTGAACTCATGATCTTCTTGCCTCAGCCTCTGAAGCCCCTGGTATTATAGGTGTGCACAACCAGTGCCTGGCTGAGGATTCAGTTTTAAACAAAAAGAAATTTAGGGTGGTATCACCGGAGAAAAAATATATCTGGGGTCAACTGTGTGCTAATCCTGCTACTTGCAGAATTTACACTTTATTTCAGATTGGTAATTTACCAAGGTATACTGAGGAAATTAATCACGACTTTGCTTCATTTTGGAAATTGTACGCTTACTGGTTATTTGAATTTTTAAAGGCTAGGATATAAATCTTCCAATTATTGATCAGATTAAATGATGAGAAATAAAAGTAATGTTTAATAATTATATTTGCATGCTTTTGCACCCTTTACAAAATGTTTTTACATCCATGGTTAGGCACATCATTGGCATTGAATTTGACCAAATAATGAGTATGTGAATAGAACATGAACCACCACCTACAACAAATCACAGCTATTAAATTCAATTACTAATATTAAGAACCTACCATGTGTTGTCCCGAGTTTTGTGGAGGATCTTGACTTTGTCCCTCCCACCCTGAGTTTGAAAATTCAGTGGTGAAAGCAAAATAAGGGTTTCTGCACATTGGCCATCTGAAACGTACCAGAGTTGAAAATAGAACAAACATACATAAAACCCAAGAGTCAGGTTTTGCCTTGTAAGTGAATGTTTGCAATCAAGAGATTCAAGGAGTGCCTACCATTGTGCAGAATTTAGGAAGGTGGGAACAGCACCATTGATCTATTCCTTTAGAGACCTGGAAAAGGGCAGTCCCCAGAGGGGTTCTGGGCTTTGCAAATGGTGAGAAATACCTTCTACAGTACAGTTATACGCGAGGAAAAGTTCTTTGTGCAAGAAGGGGAGAGCGCCCCGAGGTACAAAGAGCAGATTTAAGGGAAAGAGGATTCCTTTTGCTCACATCTAGGAGGGGAGCTCAGGCTCACTGTTGGGGGCGTGTGGGAAAATAGATTTTCAGGGGGCTGCAGGCTGTGGGTTCCCGCCTCCGCCGCTGTCCGCGCCCCACACTCAGGCAACAGTTGGTCGTGCGGGGCCGGGCGGGCTCTGGGTGGGGAGGGGGAGTCTCGCGATCGTTGAGGGGGGGTGGAGGAAAGGGGGAGGGTGACGGGGGGAGGCCATGACGTAGGGTGGGTGGACGGAAGTGGGGCAGGGTTGAGGGTTATTTAAAGAAGGGGGGGCCGAGCGAAGGGGTTGGAAGCAGAGTGATTCCCCACCCCTGCTCCATCTAGCTCTTTCCAGTGCAGCCACTGCCGCCGCCCAGGAGCCCTCATCCCCTTCCCAGCCGTCCCCCTAGCTGTCCCGCTCCAACGCCATGGAGCCGGACACCGCCGCAGTGGCAGCCACCGTGGCAGCCGCTGATGCGACCGCCACGATCGTGGTCTTAGAGGACGAGCAGCCGGGGCCGTCCACCTCTAAGGAGGAGGGAGCGGCCACCGCGGCCACTGAAGCCACCGCAACCACGGAGAAGGGCGAGAAGAAGAGGGAGGTAAATAGGAAGGGGGTGTGTATGTGTGTGTGTGGTGGACAAATCCAGTGCCTGGCCCCTCTGAGGGGCCCAAACCCTGACCTTTCGGCGCCGACAGGTACCAGCAGAGATCTGCAGGGGTGGGGGCGGCGGGCGCAGGGATGGGGGCGGTGGAACAGTCTAGCATTCACTCCCCTCCCCCTTCCTTCTCGCCGCCTGGAGGGCGGGGGCGGGGCTGGGGCGCGGGCGGGCGCGGCGAGGGGTGGAGGGGTGCCCGTTATCCCAGGGCTCGGGAGCCCTCCACAGCCCCAGGCCCCCTCTACCTTCCCGGAACTGGGGTAAAGGGTGGGGGATGGGATCGTGCAAGAAAAAGCCTCCGCCTCTCCCTCTTCCTCTCCCTCTCGCTCGCTCTCCCCCCTTTCCAGTAGGCCTCTGCCTGGGAAATCTGGGCCCTTCAATCCCACATTCGCGCTACAGGGGTTTGTCTGGGGCTTATTTTTGTAATTTGAATTTCAAGGTGCTGGTGGTTGCGGGGGATGGAGAATGATAGGGAAGACATTTATTTCTTTGGCAATGTAGGTCTTTTGGATTGCAGAAAGAAAAATCTCCCTTGTTCGTTTGATCCCCTCCTGATGAGGTGGGGGGGATGTCACCTCGAGAAAACAAGCCCTCCACGTCGTACCCCACTAACCATATCCCACACCGAGAAGCCTTGCATGCTGGCTTAGGAAAATTTCCAACGTCTGCACCCTCACCCTCTCCGGCCCCGCCCCCGACGGTATAGTGTTTCACTCCAGGGCCACCCAAATGGTCCCCCAAACCGGCCCCAAGCCTTCCAGGCTTCTACCTCCCTCTCCTAGTGGGCGCTGCTGGTTCCCGCAGGTTTTTATTTTTTATTAAATTTTAAACCCAGCGTAGCCAGGATGAGTTGCTACTAACATGTTAGGGGACTGTTCTCCCATCTATTAAAGCCAACTCTAAAAAATGTGTTTGTTTCCATAAGACATAATTCACTTGGATCGAGCAAGACATGCAAATAAAACTATGAAAAGCTTTGAAAAATTGATATTAAAAATAGGATGGAACATAAGGTGCTTTGATGTATAATAAAATTGCAGAACGGATCATTTATATGTGGATTTTTCCCGTTTACGAGTAGACATATCACAATTAAAAAATGGTGGGTAATTAAAATTATGCTTTAGAGATCTCGAGTGGCTTTGTCTGAATCATTATATGATACTTACGACCAAATGAAAAGCTTTTGCATGAAATTAACATCTTTCGCCATGAATTAAAAGAGTAGTTTTAAATTCAGCAGTTGCTTAAGTGACATATTTTACTGTTACAAGGTTGACTAAACAGAAAGACAATTGTAGTGTTAAGTGGAAAACACGAGGTACCTGGAGCAGTAATACAACATTGGTGATTAAAACTGGGCCGTATACCAAGCATCAATATAAATCAAATGTGAAATCAGAAATGTTTCTAGGTAACCTTTTATTTCCTAGACTCTGCAAATGTAAGTGCTGAAAGTCTCATTTGTATAAATGTTGTGGAATTTCTAGATTCTATAAGTTTTTTGAATTGTGAAGTGTCTTGGGAGTAAAAAAAAAAAACCTATATTAAGCACTGAGTTGATTACTATATATTCATGAACAGCTTTAGCCTCATTAAAATTGCCCCAGTGGTACTTCATTTGTCTACACAGGATGGGGAAATGAGGTACTATATGTCAGGAACTTCCTAGACTACTAAGGTTTATTACTTTAATCACTATAACTTTCTTATTTTTATTTTTTGGAAAAATCTAAATAATTGTATACTACCTTGAATTCTCAAAGGGTGTACTAAAAGGTTAGATTAACCTTTCCCTCATGACCATCAGTTATGTTCTTACAGTGACACAAAGGCAATTGAGATCCAGCAGGTTGTTTTCCTTCAATTAAAAAACCACTTCCCAGACACTTTGAATATTGTGCTGATTATTTTCTGTCTGTTCCCTCAATTGCCCTTCTGATAGCTATCACGTCATCTACTTTCATCAGAAGGAATTGGTTAGTTTATAATAGGACACAGATGAAACAAAATCATAAAATCATTTAAAACAACTCTAAAATACAAAAATTCCAGTGGTGCTGACCCCAAGGATAAGGGATGCTACTGCACTAGAGCACACATTTTACTCCTGGGTTTCTACTATCCCTCTTACTGTTGATCAAGTGCCTTCCTCTCTCTAGTGGTCTTTGCCTCCTCATTTGCTGCTGCTTTTATTCTCTGGGGAATGGGAAACCAGATTATCAGATTATCAAACTAGCTAGAATTGTATATCAAATAAAAGCAAATAGGCTTCAGAATGAGAATACTTTAATGCTGAACAAAGTAGATGAGATTTAGTGAACTGACTTCTTTTTTTTTTTTTTTTTTTTGTACCAGGGATTGAACTCTGGGCACTGAACTACATCCTCAGCCCTATTTTGTATTTTATTTAGAGACAGGGTCTCACTGAGTTGCTTAGCACCTCACCGTTTCTGAGGCTAGATTTGAACTCTCGATACTCCTGCCTCATCCTTCTGGGCATGTACTACTACTGGGCCCAGCATGAATTGACTTTTTACATTTGGCTATTCAAAGATATTTTTGCTTACTTTGGTTCTTGGACTTAACCTGGCTTAAGTATCAATAAACCAGGTTAAATTCTATTAAAACTATTTTAAATTTTTTTTTAGTTGTAATGGGACACAATGTCTTTATTTTAATTTTTTATGTGGTGCTGGGGATCAAACCCAGTGCCTCACACATGCTAGACGAGTGCTCTATTGCTGAGCCATATCCCCAGTCCCTTAAAACTGGTTTAAGTGATAATTTAACATGATACAAATTGGGAGATGATATTATGAGTAGTGAGAAACTGAAGAAAAAGGTCATGGTCTTTAAGACAAGGTCTTTTCATGACCTTGTGTTGTATTTTCATGACATCTACACTACCAGATGATAAAAACCATAAGGGATCCATTATAATATTTTTTAAAATATTTATTTCTTAGTTATAGGTGGACACAATATCTTTATTTTACTTTTATGTGGTGCTGAGGATTGAACCCAGTGCCTCACACATGCTAGGTTAGGGCTCTACCACTAAGCCACAACCCAGTCCTCATTAGAATATTTTATTCACCTTTTATCTTTTCCTGTTTGAGAAATACATTTTGAAAACATATGCACATAGACAAATGAGAAGGTTTAGAAGGTAGGTATATTAAAATTTGTTATGGAAGATAGTGCCAATTAAGTTATTACCCATAGCTTTTAATAACACTACTCCAAATTAGGGATATGGTATTCTACCACAAGGTAAGCAAAGAAGTAATGAATAAAATCTTTTCCTAAAATTGAAGCTTTAATTTTGTGTAAGTGAAGCTTATTTCTCACAAATACTCATGTATAAGCGATACAGTAATTGTCACTGTTTGGAAACTTGAAAACTATAGACTTTTAAGGAATGATGAAGTTGTGGATTTTGATATCCATTTTTTTTGTTGCTTTGAAAATTAAAATGAGACATAGATTATTGTTTGAAAGTGTGGGTTCAAGGTAATCTTTTGCAGATTTCTATTCCCATCCATCCGGGATTAAAACATTTGAAACATCTTACATAGATGATCTGTACATAGGAAAGTCTATAAATCAAGGTGATTGTTCTCTGATCAACACCCCAGAGTACAACTCTAACCAGGTCAAATTTCATAATCTTAGTTTGGATTTCCTCAAAGTAGAAATTTTAATAAATGTTGGAAGACATGTTCATTAATTCTTAGAGCCATTTTTTTTATGTTTAAGGTCCTCTTCTGTTATTAATTTTAATATAGGACTTTAGAAACAGATTGGCAAAGGCCATGTTAAAATTGACATATTAATTTTCACCAAATGATGTGTTTTGACTTATACAAAATCTTTGTTAAAACATAAATACTCTTGATGTTGGTCTTATTTTTTTTGGGGGGGGGGTTGGTACCAGGGATTGAACTCAGGGGCACTCAACCACTGAGCCACATCCCCAGCCCTATTTTGTATTTTTTATTTAGAGACAGGGTCTCACTGAGTTGTTTACCTCCTGGCTGTTGCTGAGGCTAGCTTTGAACTCAAAGTCTTCCTGCCTCAGCCTCCCAAGTCTCTGGGATTACAGGTTTATTCTACCATGCCTGGCCCTGGTATTGGTCTTAATGGGTATATTTTTGTTGTCTTAATTTCTTAGAGGGGAGTATATTTATTCTTTACAGGTCCTTGTAAATGCAAGTGAGATAACCCCTCCACCACCCAGATAATTTCAGTCTTTTTAAGTTATTGGTTGATGTTTGTTTTCCCTAAATTGCAACTTTTAAAACATCAGTAGTTAATAGTTAATAGCTCTGATAAACTGCTTCTATAAATTATTTATTCAACTTAGTTTTACATAGTTTTCTTTCTAGTTAGAGAAAACAAATGTTTGCCAGTAGTTTAAAGCTTTACTATTAAATCATTTAAAATATATATGATCACATTGCATTGCACAAAAATTTAAATGTTCTAGTTAGACTATGAAAACAATCTTAAGATGTCTTTTCAGGAAAATAAATCACATTCTTTTCTTCTGAAAGTCTGGTTTGCCTCCATTACACAAAGAAGTATTTCTGAGAATTGAGTATTTACTTTTCTTTAATTCTTGGTTTGTGGTTGATGATATGAGGCTATTCTAAAAAATTAAATCTTATTTTATGGTTGCACATTTATTTATGCTTTAAATTAAAAAAGGATGAAAAGGCTCAATGATTTACCTTTGGTTTTTATTCTAATTAATGTCATTTCTCTGGCTTTTCAGATTTTTTTTATTGGACCTCAGGTGCACAGAACTGGATTAATCATAAACTCTGCTTCATAACATGATCTCATCACTGGTCCATGCACGTCCCACATTGATTTATTTATTAAGTTATTTAATTACCCTTCACTTTCTTCAAGCGAGAATGATGACCAATTTAAAGACCTTGCTTTGCAAGTTGATGATATTTATTTCCTTTGAAATTCTAGAAAAACATTTCTCCGTTTCAACTCAAACTTGGTACTAAAGCTTCTAAATCTGAAAAGGAAATGGACCCAGAATATGAAGAGAAAATGGTAAATAGACTCTTGGGTAGGATAGCGAATGCTATAGTTAATTTTTATAGAGGAGATATGAAAGATGAAAAACCAGATGTATATTTATAATGTATAGAGAACCAGTTTTTAGAATTGAAAATTAATTTCATATATTAATCTATCATAATAATTTTTTCAAGTAAATGAATCTAATTTTCAGATGAGGTAATAAAGGATCAGGGAAACTATATGGAATAGTTGAAACTAGAAGCCACATCTCACTTTGTTTAGTGCTATCTATCCCATAATAAGGTGTTTTATGTTAGAAGTATTTTATCCACTGGGTGATGAAAATATCAATGACATTATCACTGTAGCCTTGTGACTTGAGAGAAATTCAGTCAGAAAGCTGGATTGATATTTCTATCTCCTCCTTGCTTTGGGTATATGAATGTATATTATACATTAAAGAAATAGGTAATATGATAAGGCACTTTTTAAGGAAAGTATATTTGCACAGTTCTTGAAAGTATTACTTAAAAATATAATGGTTATACCTACATATTGCTTTGCTATTCATTTAATTATTTAATTTTTAGTTGCTAAGAAGTTAACAGGTAGTTGAAAATGATTTTCCCCCTAAGGGGTTGTTTTTGCAGCCGTGTTATTAAAATAAATAGAAATAAAGTGTGTTTTTTGGTTGTTGTTAGCTGTTCCATAAGACTCTATCCCTTAATGTTTATGGCCACTTCTAATGAGACAGTTAATGTTTTAACAATTCTAAAAACAACATTCCAGTGTGGATGACATAAAAATGGAAAGTTTTTGGCTTCCTTCCAGCTAGAGGTCTGAATATATTGGTCTTAACCCTTGTATTTATGTTAATGAACTCTTCTGTAAGTTTCTGGTGGTATTAATTATGCATCTTTCATTAGCAATCAGCTATTCTCTATCCTGTGGTCAGAAAGTGAGTTTAAAAAAAACTCATCTTCATTTTTTTTCTTTATCTAGAATGATGTGTCTTTTGATCTTTTAAGATTTTTGATTGACTCAAAGTTTATTGTATCTATATTGTACAAGTTGTATGTCCTTTATAGTTTATTGAGAACTTATAATAACATATCAGCTTTAAGTAGTTAATATATGTTAATGATTTTGTGTATATGTGTGTGTATGTGTGGGTATTCTTTTTACTCAATCCTGTCCCCTTCGGGGAGATACTTTACATACTGCTAGAATAAAATGAAATTTTCCGGATCACTGTAATGGAGGAGAAGAATGTTTATTATTTATTGTATATGACATTAAAATATTTTGAGAAAAGATGGTACTGTATTCTTAGATTTTAATTTCTAGATGAAACTTGAAAATATGGTTTGTGTATATCATAGTTAATTTGTATTTCTATATTTGGGATATATTATATATTTGATGCTTAATTTTCTTACTATTTAGGAGAGGAAAAATCATGCTTTGGAAAGAGGATTTGTTTTCTAATTTGAACTGTTTAAGAAGGGTACTTCTTTTTTTTAGAGGGGGGATACTGGGGTTTGAACTCAGGGGCACTCAACCACTGAGCCACATCCCCAGCCCTATTTTGTATTTTATTTAGAGACAGGGTCTCACTGAGTTGCTTAGCGCCTTGCTTTTGCTGAGGCTGGCTTTGAACTCATGATCTTCCTGTCTCAGCCTCCCTAGTTGCTGGGGTTACAGGCATTGCCACTGCACCCAGCCAGAAGGGTACTTCTTTTGGGGGAGTACTGGATATGGAACCCAGGACTTTGGCACATGCTCTACTACTGAGCTATAATCTCAGCCCAAAAGAATGGTAGTTTTGGGGGCATTTACTGTCTGTCAGATCATTTGGGTTCTATTCAAACTATTTGTAAAAACATTTTCAAATTCTGCTACTTACTGGCTGTGGAAACCTGAGCTAGTTCCTTACCCTCATTGTGCCTCAGTTTTATCATCTGTAAAATAGGGATGACATTAGTAACTACCTCATAGATTTCTTAAAGAAATTCAAAATATGTTTAAAGCACTCAGAGTATTGTACAAAGTAAGTGCAATATAAATGCAGAGTAGCTTGAATGAATAAAAAAGAAAATCTTCACTTTTTCTTTTGTTTTGTGAATTAGAAAGCAGACCGAGCAAAGAGATTTGAATTTTTACTGAAGCAGACAGAACTTTTTGCACATTTCATTCAACCTTCAGCACAGAAATCTCCAACATCTCCTCTGAACATGAAATTGGGACGTCCTCGAATAAAGAAAGATGAGAAACAGAACTTAATTTCTGCTGGAGAGTATGTTGGCATTCCTCTCTCTTTCTCCTTTTTCTCTTCCCCTGCTTTCTGTTCCTCCTCCCTCCCTTTTCCTTCATTTGGTATTCTATATTAAAAATGAGTTTATTGCCAATGTAAATGTGTTTTAGAGATAAACAACATTTTTTATTCTCACCAGAAATAAATCAGTACCAATGTAGGACAGTTCTATCTAATTCTGAACAAGACCCTAGATGACTCATTCTTTTTCTGTGAAAGATGTTAGCAGTGCACACTGACTAAATTGACACCTTAGCATTTGAGGTGAATGTGACTGTGTTTCTTTTCTTTTTTTTTTTTCAATTCAGCTATCGCCACAGGCGCACTGAACAAGAAGAAGATGAAGAGCTACTGTCAGAGAGTCGGAAAACATCGAATGTTTGCGTGAGATTTGAGGTGTCCCCTTCGTGTAAGTACTTCATCACCTTGGTGATTTATTTTTCAGTTTGATTTTAGAAAAGTTTTACTTGATTGTTTTAATGAAAGCATGAGACATCCTTAATTTTTTTCAGATGTGAAAGGAGGACCCCTGAGAGATTATCAGATTCGAGGGCTAAACTGGTTGATCTCCTTATATGAAAATGGAGTCAATGGTATTTTGGCTGATGAAATGGTAAGGAGATGGTACTTTTTAGTATAAGTTTAAAATACCTAAGTTGACCTGCTCCTAACTTCCATACACACCCAGAAACTTTATTTAGTTATTATGATGAAATTATTTAAGTAACTGCTGAGCACAAAATTGTTACGGAGATTTTTGTCAAATGGTACAAAAACCATTGTACTTTTGTTTTTGTTTGTACTTTGTCTTCCAGGAAGCACAGAGCCAAGTTGAATTCCCACATGGATCATCTGTGTACCCTTTGATGGTCTGCCCTTTGTGTCTTTTCTTTACCTTTAGAATTACTTATTTTCCTTGGTACTACTTTATTCCTGTTTTACTGTTAATTTGTGTACCATGTTTTCGTTGTAGGCTACCTGACATCTTTTTGGGAATGATGTGGGGTATATAAACCAAACAATAAGTGAATGAATGAATACATTGATTAATGAATAAATGTAAATGTCTAGATTTATGAGTAATCAGAAAAAGACTACATGGACTAAGGAGCAAGTCAAGATCAATGTTAAGTCTTGAAACAGTGGAGTGCCAGGTGGAAGTCAGAAATAAGCTAAAAGAATCATGGACATATAAGTAAAATAACCAAAGAGGAAGAAGTAAAGCCATGGAAGATGCTACTTAAGCAGATAAAGGGAGTATATGAAAACCTAGATTTGTGTTTTAAGACCAAATTAGTAAAATTGGATTTAAGAGAGAACAGAGGAAATTCTAGATCTGTTTAACCCAACAACATCATATTTATGAGACTCTGGAGTCACACTTGCAGTCACTTACTAAAGGGCCATGTACCAACATTTGCCTTATGGTGTCTTATATAGTCGTCATTCCCATAGGTATTTTTCCCTGGGTGAGCATCTATTAGGTGTGTGGCACAGGATCCTTTAATAAAGGGTCAGCAGCTTCTTATACGTACATATTCTGATTTGGGGACTCTAGTCAGCTCAGAGGTGGAGAAACTTAGTTAATATGTCAATAGGGGAGGACCAAGATTATTTGCCCCAAACACTTTGTAGTTATAACTAGTATAAGGTGAAGGCTCTAGAGATGTTTAAAGATCCTGTTAACACCAGATATATTTTTTAATTATTAAAAAAGAGAAAGTTGGGCTGGGGTTGTGGCTCAGAGGTAGAGCACTCACCTAGTGTGCTCTCTTAGCATGCGTGAGGCACTGGGTTTGATCCTCAGCACCACATAAAAATAAAATAAAAATATTGGGTCTACCTATAACTAAAAAATAAGTAAAAAAAGAGAAAGTCACCTAAAAGGACCATAGAAAATTTGAAAAAATAAAGAAAAAATAAAATTATAATTATGATGTCTAGAAATAACGACAAGTGACATTTTGCCATATTCCTTTTTTAGTCTTTTTCTTTTGGATATGTTTATTTTGCATAGTTGAGATCACATTGTATAAATAATTTTGGATTATGATTTCTTCACATTTATACATTTTTCCATGTAATTACAATATTTTGTAAAAAATAACTTTTTTTACTGCAGAACAATCCTAGGGAGATACCATAATTTTATTCCACCTTTATTACTATGTATTTTAATTGCTTGATATGTAGTATGAATAAAATTTTGGTTTTTCTGTATCTCTCAGATTATTTCCATAGGATTCCTGAAAGTGGTATTACTTTGTTAAGGAGTGTAACCATTTTAAGGTTTTGATGCATATTGTCCATGAGACCCATCTCATTGACATATCAGATAAGATAAACCCTATTAAAATTGTTTTCACGGCTGGGGCTGTAGCTTATTGGTAGAGTGCTTGCCTAGCATGTATGAGGCACTAGGTTTCATCCTCAGCACCACATAAAAATAAACAAATAAAATAAAGGCATTCTGTCCATCTACAACTACAAAAAAATTGTTTTCAGCTTAGTTTATAAAGAGAAGTATGTACTTTATACAGAGATAAAGCCAAAAGCTGTTATTGATTGATTGAGCCCTGCATTGAATCCTGGATTGAATGTAGGGCTTCATGAATGCTAGCTAGGCAAGTGCTCTATTACTGAATTATAATTCCAGTCCAAAAAGCTGATTTAAAAGGCCAAACAGTATAGCGTGTGGTTACCTTTCTCATGGGTTAGGTGGCAAGTTCGATATGTATTTTTTAATTGTCCACTAGACTAGTGATCTTTAAATGTCTGGCTTCAAATCTATGTTCTTTTGTGGTTCTTGACATCTTTAAGAATGTGGCATGACGGAGCTGCAAGTCCTCGGAGATGCATAGCCTGAATATTTAATGCCTGGGCTGTGATAATGTTGGGGAGAATAAGAAAGAAACAGTGATATCTAAGCAGGCTGCTGAAGAAAATCTGTCTTTGTCACACACACACACACACGCCCGCGCGCGCACAATTCCTAGCTTTGAAATTACTAGAAAAATTACATATTAGCTTGCTTGTTCCTTTAGGAATAAAAATGTCCTCAATAGGGGCTGGGGCTGGGGCTCAGTGGTAGAGCACTGCCTAGCACGTTCGAGGCCCTGGGTTTGATCCTCAGCACCACATAAAAATAAATAAACAAAATAAAGGTATTGTGTCCAACTACAACTAAAAATAAATGTTTAAAAAAATGCCCTCAATAGAAAGTTACTTGGTTAAGCAGCATTTGAAGTTCAGGTTCTTGGTTTCTTTTTATCCTCACAGTAAGTACTAAATTGAAAAGAGAGAGTGAGTGTGTGTGTTTGTGTGTTGGGGGGGTTGCTTTATAAAAAGACCTTTTTCCTTTCATTGGTAAAAACATAATTCTCACTGTGAGACAGTTGGCAACTATCTTTTGTAATGTTACCAACAAATTCTTTCACTAAAGAAAATACATTTATGGATCTTTTTCCCCCTTGTGATGATAATGCAGGGACTTGGTAAGACTTTACAAACGATTGCTTTGCTTGGTTACCTGAAGCACTACCGAAACATTCCTGGACCTCACATGGTTTTAGTTCCAAAGTCTACTTTACACAACTGGATGAATGAATTTAAACGATGGGTCCCGTCTCTCCGTGTTATTTGTTTCGTCGGAGACAAAGATGCAAGAGTAAGTGAGAAACAAGTTTAAAAAGGGCAGTCAAGAATAACATCATATATATAGTATTGCTGTTAAAGACTTAGGTCAACTACTACTAATGAATAATTTTTAAGTACTTTGCATAAATTATTAATTATCACAACATCCTATGAGGTTGATTGTATTACCTATTAACAACAGACAATCTATTATTATGCTTCATCTGGACTTATTTATTTTTTATATATTTATTTATTTTTATGTGGTGCTAAGGATCGAACCCAGAGCCTCACACATGCGAGGCAAGCGCTCTACCACTGAGCTACATCCCCAGCCCACTTACTTATAACTAGTTTATTAACTTAAGCATTTTAAAATTTTATTTTTAAGTGACTTTTAAAAAATTTTATTGGTAGTCTGTGTTCTCACTGAGTCTATCATTTGTGTTATTTTGAAGTCAGAAATGTGTAAATTTGTATAACTTAAACTTTCAAATTTTGTCTTGGTATAGTCATAAGTACACACACATACACAAATGGAATCTTTCATATGTACCAAGAGCCTTATATTTTGTGTTTATGCAAGACATATACATATCTGTGTATATTATCAGATAATATTAGAAACTTGCGTTTTGGGAGGAGGTATTTAAATTAGCCATTCATCAATCTTGTAGGCTACAATTATCTTAGGATGTAGAATTAATCTAAAAATATTAAATTATGCAAATATATAGAATGAATAATCAGCTTAGAAAGCATATTATTAAACTTTGTCTTTATTTTGCCTCCAGAGAACACAGGAAAGTGTTATTCTGTTTTACATATTTAGATAGGTTATCCAAAGATAGTCTCAAAAGAATAGTATCATAATGAATTATGTAATTTTATCCTCGTCATTTTTCTTGAAGAAAAAGTACTTAAATTTATTTGAATTTAACTTATAAATAATTTAAATAGTGAAATGCTGAGTTCATAAATTTAGAATTACAGCTTGTTTTGACTATGCCTAATATTTCCCAATAGGAAATTTGTCACTATGAAGAACTCTTTCTGGTCACTGCTGTTATTCAATATAATACCACTGTTTATAAGATTTTATATTTACAAAATACTGATCTTTTGCTAAAATTATTTCTTGAAGATCATAAAGAAAAGAGAAATATCTAGGCTTTTGTTTTTTGTAATGGCTTGGTAAAAATGCAGTTCAGCAGCTTTACCTGTTTTATGTAATCCAGAGTTTCATGAAGTATCTGTGGAAGTTTTTAAAGAGACAGTGGATGTATTTAATTCATTACTGCCCTATGTCTACCCATGGATTCTGGTAGTTGGAGAAATTTCTTAAGTTTGAAAAATATTCTTCAAAGTCAATGTTTTTCACATTGTGAGTTGCCATTCATTAATGGGTTGTAAATTCAGCTTAGTGAGTGGTGAAAAAAAGTTTTTTAAAACATTGAGAAAAGGGCTGGGGATGTGGCTCAAGCGGTAGTGCACTCGCCTGGCATGCGTGCGGCCCAGATTCGATCCTCAGCACCACATACAAACAAAGATGTTGTGAGCTGAAAACTAAAAAATAAATATTAAAAATTCTCTTTCTCTCTCTCTCAAAAAAAAATTAAAAAAAATTGAGAAAAAATAGAACATTAAGCAGACTTTCATACTAGAGTACGTATGGTTTTGAGGAGCCTTTAAGTTGTTTCTTTCTATGTAAAAATACTGAAACATATATGTGTATACTGGTTTGCAACTTAAGACGTAATTTTACACTGGGCCATGGTAAGAAGAGTTTCAAAACCAGTGTTTATCAGTCATATAAGTAATTAATATACCATGTTCAGTACTTAGAGATTAATGTTGAGATAGATAAAGTCCAGATCATTATTTGTAGACAGATTTGATACCACATGGGTCCTTCTATTATTGTGGCCTTCTGTAAACATTGTAAGGTCAATATTTTAGTAATAAAAATCTGATGTAGGTTATAATGGGTATTTAATTGAGTTGGGAAGTTATTAGAGATACTCTTGATTCTCTCTGATACTAAAGTGGTCCTGAAGCATATGGAGGTGTGATTCCCAAAGATGGCTTTGTGACTCCTACCTTTGTCTGTCCCTGAGGTATCTAAAGGTAATGGACATGGAAACAGATGTAGTTTTAGTTTTGTCTTTGCTATTGCTTGAATGATGGTGAGAGTGAATCTCAAAGGACCTGAACTTTATTACCTACAAAATGAGAGCTTTTTGATTATGTGACGTTTAATATTTTATCAGGATATTTAACTCTCAGTCTACCCAGTAGTTACAAAATTTCAAAACAGAGCTAATTTCAGTTAAAGTATATATATGTTCTATGAAACGTGTAGAAAGAACCATAAAACTGAGTGTTCACAAAAATCAAACAATGATAAGGTTTTAGCAGGACTAAATGAGGTCTGGCACCTCCAAATATGTGATAATTTCCCAGATGCAACTAAGATTAGTACAAATGCCTTTTTTGCTGTCCTCTACTTTTAGTCCAGGCAATCTAACACACATTGGACATTTAGTAAATATTTCTTGAATGAGTTCACATTGTTTTTGGTGCATAGCTGTGAATTATGAAATAAAAACTTTGTAGTGGACAGTTTATTTTTGAAATTTTTTATAGACATTTTATTTCTCTAATTTTGTATTGATGCATTATAGTCATACATAATAGTGGGGTTTGATGTTACATATTTGTACATGCACACAAGATAACAATATAGTTTGGGCAATATCTTTCCCCAGTATTTCTTATTTCTGCCACTTCTCCCTCCTCCTGGTCCATTTCCTCTACTCTGGTGTTCTTCCTTTGATTTACATGAGATCTCTTTCCCCCACCTTTTTTCCTCCAGAGCTTCCACATATGAGAGAAAATGTACAACCCTTGACTCTCTTGAATTTGACTTATTTTGTTTAACATAATGTTCTCTAGTTCTATCCCTTTTCCTGAAAATGACATATTTTCATTCTTCCTTATGGCTGAATAAAACTCCTTTGAGCATATATAGCACACTTTATTTACTTCATATTTTGACAGACGTTTAATTTTTTAAAATCTCAAAATGCTTAGTATGACTCCAGTTTGCAGATGATATTCACAGCTTGAATGAATACACAGACTATAAGCACATACATAATAGAGAGAAAAATATTTCTATTTGTTATTTTTTTGCCATTGGGTAGTATATACCACATTTTATTTCTCCATTGGTGGACATCTAGGCTGGTTCCATAGTTTGGCTATTGTGAATTTTGGTGTTATAAACATGGCTATGCATGTATCATTGTGGTATGATGACTTTTTATTTCTTTAGGATAAATACCAAGGAGTAGTGTAGCTCAGTCATATGGTGGTCCAATTTCTAGTCTTCTGAGGAACCTCCATACTTATTTCCATAGTGGTAGCACTATTTTACAATCCCACCAACAGTGTAAAAAACAGTTAAATTTTTTTTGGTACTTTGGATTGAACTCAGGGGCACTCAACCACTAAGCCACATCCCCAGCCCTGTTTTGTATTTTATTTAGAGACAAGGTCTCACTGACATGCTTAGTGTCTTGCTTTTTGCTGGCTTTAAACTTGGCGATCCTTCTGCCTCAGCCTCCCGAGCCACTGAGATTACACCATGTGCCCACCCAGAAACAAGTTAAATTTGGGGGGGCTGGGGATGTGGCTCAAGTGGTAGCGCACTCGCCTGGCATACGCAGGGTGCTGGGTTCGATCCTCAGCACCGCATAAAAAATAAAATAAAATAAAGATGTTGTGTCCACCGAAAACTAAAAAATAAATATTAAAAAAAATGTACAACTCATCCCTGCTAGGAAATGAAGGAATATATGAGAGTTCTTGAAAGGTTAGAAGCATTAATGTATATTGAGTTTTTTCTTTTTGTTGAAACTAGATTATGTTACTAATGCTTGAACCTTGTTAAGAATATAGTGTTTAGAAAGACTTAGTTTATCCATTAAGTCAGAATTTTGTAATTCAGTGATTGGTGATGTGAACTTTTCTAGTTCATTGGCTATCCTGTAATCATGTAAGGGAAATCTTTGTTTCTTTTCTGTTGAATATATCAGCATTGTGTCTAGATAATTGAGGACAAGGATATCTTTGGGCCTTAATTTTCCAGTCTCTAAAATGGATGAGATTGACTGATTCTCAGGGTCTCTTACAACTTTTAGTATTATCTTGAAACTTCTATTCTTTAATCATCTTTTCAGCATTTTCTAATATAAAGAACTTTATTTTGCACTACTAGGCTGCTTTTATCCGTGATGAAATGATGCCCGGAGAGTGGGATGTTTGTGTTACTTCTTATGAGATGGTGATTAAAGAAAAGTCTGTATTCAAAAAGTTTCATTGGCGATACCTTGTCATTGATGAAGCTCACAGAATAAAAAATGAAAAATCTAAGGTAAGTTCTCAATATCTTTATTCACGTTTTTATTTATCTATCAGGTTTATTCACTTTTCTGTATTTGAAATAAAAAAGTAATGGAAGATTGTGGTTTTATTCATGAAAGGTGAATGAAAATCAGTTTTTAAAATGGTTTTAAAGTCTACATTTATTGACTACAAGACAGATGAAACTTAAGTATAATTTAATTTAAAGAAAATTAGGTGTTCATTTACTGTGCCTCCTGTTACAGCCTACTCTGTAATGCTACAATATTTTAATATTGTTGTAAGAATATTTGGTGTACAAATGTCCTTTGCATTGACTTATTTTTTATTGAGGAGCTACCTTGTGTGTATTCATGTGGATTAGAAAAAAAGAATTTCCTGGAATTATCTGACTTGTGCGAATTAGAGTGTGGTGTTAACATTGAAAAATATCAATATTTCTTGCCATTCAACTCCATCAACAGTAGAAAAAACTTCAGTTATTATGATGAGCCTGTCTTTGGATCACTGGGCTACTTTGGGAGAAACAGGGACAGAACTGGAGCAAAACCACCAGGTGGATCATACTAATTTCAAATTGGAACTAATAACCTGATAAGAGGACGCATGTTAGAGAATAATTATTATTTAAGTGTATTATAAAAATAAAGATTTTTGTTAAGATTACCATTCTGTTATGTTTTTTGTCATAATTTTTGTGGTCTTAAATTTGGAAAGAGCATAAACAGTGTCTGGGAAAATGAGCTTAATTGTGGTAGTGAAAAATTGTGACCAGGTCAAATTAGAATTTGGCTAGGAATGTAGGTGAATGTGGTTAGTGGGGAGAAGGAGATTGTATTATATAAGGTGATAGTCTGGATTCCATGGAGAAGTTCTGACTATTTTCTGGGGATTGAACTGGAAAAAATAAATTCTTCAAAGTAGGGGAGGAGTCTTAAGTATAAATACTATCTGCATTCTTTCAGCATAGAAATGTCTAGAATATTTTGTTGAGTTGTGCTTCACTGCAGGAGTGTCACCTGAACTAGGATATTTCCCCATAAATAATTAATTTTTGAATTATACTGTATTCAGAAAACATTGGTTAAATAAAGTATAACCAAATGTTGAACATTACAACAAATAAAACAACACTTATATAAGTCTTATTTTTCTAGCTTTCAGAGATTGTTCGTGAGTTCAAGTCAACTAACCGCTTACTTCTAACTGGAACACCTTTGCAGAATAACTTGCATGAACTCTGGGCATTACTCAACTTTTTATTGCCCGATGTCTTTAATTCTGCAGATGTAAGTGTAAATTATACTTTTTTGGGGGGATGGTGCTGGGGGTTGAACTTAGGGTCTCGAGTATGATTATATGTACTCCTATCCCTCACTGAGCTACATCCTCAGTCCCAAGGACTATTTTAAATATATTTTTCTGTTGTTCACAGATACCTGTTTTCAAAGTGTAGAATATAGATTAAAATTCATAATTCTTTTTCATTTGTAATTCTTTACCTCTGTGTGTTGGTTTTTCTCAGGGAGAAAATTCTCAGGTACCAAATTTTAAAATGATGGTATTTAGGGAAATACTTTCTCTTGAGATTAACTTGCCTGTTCAACTTTGCCTATATCATGTTGCTACCACAACTTATGATATAAACTGAGTTCAGAATAGTACATTCAACATTTTCTTTTAATTAAGTTGGGGGACTTAAAACATATTTCTGTATATGATGTGGCAGAAGTAATCTTTTTGGGAAGGTTTTATTACAATTATACAAAATAGTGAGAATCATTATGCCGTTATTGTATATGCACATAATATAATTTCAACCATCTTATTTCTCTGTACCTTCCCTTGATTATTGTAGGTATCTCCTGCATTCTGCCCCTCTTAGCAAGTAGATTCATTCTCTTCTCAAAGAGAAGAGGCATTGTAGGCATTAACATTTGGTGAGTGCTAAACAACTTATGACATGTGATTTAAAAACAGTGTATTTACAAAACACAACATTACCACAGGGCAGCAAACTGAATCAAGTGAACTTTGGAGCTTGATTTTTTTATTCTTAACTCCTATTCTTTTAAACTAGATATAATATTACTACAGTATGGGAAAGTCTAATGTTTTTAAGGAAAAATTTTGTTGACCAAGTTTCTCTAAAATGGGGTCCAAATTTTGTAACCGTTCCAGTATTCTACCTATTTCAGAAGTAAGTAATTGACCAAGTTTCTCTAAAATGGGATCCAAATTTCGTAACCGTTCCAGTATTCTACCTATTTCAGAAGTAAGTAATACTGACCAGCACAATTAACACATTTCTGGGATGGGGTTGTGGCTCAATGGTAGAGTGCTTGCTTAGCACGTGTGAGACACTGGGTTCAATACTCAGCACCACATAAAAATAATAATAAACAAATAAAAGTTGTAAAAATGATTTTAAAAAAGAAGTAATACTGGCCATCACAGTTAATACATTTCTGGGCTGGGGCTGTGGCTCAGTAGAAGAGTGCTTGCCTAGCATGTGTGAGGCACTGGGTTCAATACTCAGCACCACATAAAAAATAAATGAATATAATACAAGGTATTGTGTCCATCTATAACTAAAAAAATTAAAAAAAAACCCAATGCATTTGTGAAAGTACTTTTAAAGTGAATTATTTCTGTATTGACTGCATAAGAACTTACGGTAATCTAGTTTATTTAAAGAAAACCTGTGTACTTATTGCTGAATTTTTATCCCTCCACAGGACTTTGATTCATGGTTTGACACTAAAAATTGCCTTGGTGATCAAAAACTCGTGGAAAGACTTCATGCAGTAAGTAATAGCAGACAAGAAAATTAATGAATTACATATAACTGAGCCAGGAACCAAACTGCCATAGAATCTGAACTTTTGGGTTTGTCTTTTGGCTCAGTTTCATTGCTTCTTTCTCAGTCTTGCTGATAGCCTCTTTGGCTAGCAAACTTCACTATATCCTCTGCCTCTGCAAAATAGCTTTTTTGCCTTGGTCTCTTCTGTGATAGTGCAGTCTTTTCCAGTAGAGGCTCTTTACTGTCTCATCTCCATCGGTCCTCTGGATGGCATCAGTATTCTCCTGGTTCCCCAAGGCCAATCCTTCTTCACCTTCATGTATAAAACTCTTCCCTTGAAATTCAAGCTATCTTTCAGTTTCACACTATACCCATTCTCTTCTTTATCATTTATCAACAGGTAATTCCCTTACATTCATTGAACACCAGTTTTCTATTCTTCGATAGCAACGTCATATATTTCTACGTCTTTAACTCATGTTATGTCTTTTGTACCTGTTCGATTACCTTACAGAGACCTCCCATCTGTGGACCCCTGCTACTTCTTCCTATGTATCAACCAATTTCTGTTACAGATTTTAAAATCTTTATTTATTTGTTTGTTTTATGTGGTGCTGAGGATCAAACCCAGTGCCTCACATGAGCTAGGTAAGCTCTCTACCACTGAGCTACAATCCCAGTCCTCTGTTATGGATTTTTTATGTATCCATTAATAAGCCCATTTTATGTAACTTGAACCACTCTTATTTTGGCCAGTTCTCCCAAACATATTTGCTCCCTTGACTGTCTTTCATACCTGCCCCCAAAATTGTGAATTGGAATAATGTAACTGTCTCTTTTTCTTCTGGGTTTGATTTCTGCTACCACTTATTAACAGAGTGATCTTCTTCATACTGGGCTTTCTCAATATTGATAAAGAAGTTTTACAGCTCTACAGATTGAAACTGCTGTGATTTCATGTCCTCTAACAAATTGGGATTTCATGATACTGGTGTTTCTTCAACATGATCATCTATGCTCTGACAGATATTTCAGACCTTTCCCAGTCTCCTCAAGATTTCTATTCTACATATCTCCTGCCTTCTGCCTCTCTTTGCAAGTAGATTCATTCTCTTCTCAAAGAGAACATAGAAATCATTATGTAAGAACTCCTTTAAGGATGTGTATCTTTCAGGATGTCTACATATGTGTTAACCTTCTCAGGTCAGTGAATAATTCTTTAATGTGAACTTTGGATCTCACCTCTTCTTGTTTCCTTATGGACATTTTTCTGCTTCCTTAAGGTCTTTCTCCTCTGATTTATCCTTTCAATTGACTAAATTTTCTACCTTTCTCTCTATATTAGATGGAACACATAAACCCTATATGATATCTCCCTTATTAAATAAAAACCCAGTGTTACTGAACTAAGCCTGTTTTGCCATCTGCACAGTAAGCCCATCATTGCAACAATGAATTTTGCAAAAGAGAAGGAGTTTATTTGCAAGATGGCTGAGCCCATGGATGTAGAAGACCCAAATCTCAAATCTGCCTTTCTGAGGATGGGTTTTGGGAATATTTGTGGGATAAAGAAGCAGGGTATTCTGAGGTGTGGGGAAAGGTGATTGGAGGTTAAGTGATCAATGATCTGTGCATACATAATCAGACTTCTTGGCTCTTCAGAGGACCCATGGTCAGAAAACGGTGGCATTACAATAACCTGAAGGTAGAGTTTTGGGCCTCCTGATGTGAAAAGGTCACCCATTGGACACCAGAACAGGCCCAAGTGAAGAGTCAGTGGTTTTGACAGAAGCAGCTTTCAACTGGAAAGTAACCTAGACAACCATTATCACCATAACTCGTGTATCTACAACAAAGCTAGCGGGAGCCTAATAATACATGGCTGTGTCTCTTGGCTGGTTAATTATCAAAGTTAGGATTTTGTCCTCCCATGGAATCTTGGAGACTGAGGCCTTATTTCTTTGATGGTTACATTCCTGAGAATGGCCGTCAGGTCCTTGATAGATACTTCTGAGTTGCAGAAGACATATATTTACAATTGGAAGTCCTTCTTTTAGTAAATGCCCAGTAGATGGGTTGTAGTCCATTGAGCCAAGAGCTCAGTTTTTCTAATCCCACACCCACCTAACCCTCACATAAATATATGACACTGCTCTCTGATTGTTATTTCTTTGATGGCCAACCTTCTTGAAAGAGCAGTAAACCTCTTCCTCTCCATCTGTACTACCTAATCTCCTATTCACTCTTGAACCCATTGACCACTGGTTTCAATCCATTCCATGCAGTTGAAACCTATTTCACAGTCTTTGTTTTTTTCAACTACTGAG
Source organism: Marmota flaviventris (assembly GCF_047511675.1). NCBI lineage: Eukaryota > Metazoa > Chordata > Mammalia > Rodentia > Sciuridae > Marmota > Marmota flaviventris. The sequence continues at coordinate 111,733,552 of NC_092518.1, read as the reverse complement.
CCACATCCCCAGCCCTATCTTGTATTTTATTTAGAGACAGGGTCTCACCGAGTTGTTTAGCAACTCATTGTTTGGCTTTGAACTCTTAATCCTCCTGCCTCAGCCTCTTGAACCACTGGGATCACATAGTCTTTTGAAGTGACTTTCCAGAGTTTGAATTAAGGGTATACCTTTTGGTGAGTATCTTAGCTTTTCTGTAGTATTTGGTATTGCTAACCACTCCTCATGCTGAAAACTCTTTCCTGCTTGGTTTCCCTAGAGATTTACTCCCATAGTTTCACTTTCTGCCTATATACTGGTAACTACCAAATTGACCTCTTGTATCTCTTTCCTGAGCTGTACAGTATCTTTCCCTTATTGTCACTTTTGTTTTCTGTGATTTCAGTTACCCACAGTCAACCATAGTCCATATATTAAGTGGAAAATTCTAGAAACAAAAATTTTGTAAGTGTTGAGAGCCACATTCACATAATTTTTATTACAATATATTATTATAGTAGTTCTATTTCATTATTGTTAATCTCTTACTACACCCAATTTATAAATTAAATTTTATTATTGGTATGTGTGCATAGGAAAAAACAGTTTACATAGGATCCTGTACAACCTGTTGTTTCAGGCATCCACTGTTTTGCCTGAAACAACAGGTTGCTCTCTCTCTCTCTCTCTCTCTCTCTCTCTCTCTTTCTTTTTGTACTGGGAGTTGAACCCAGGAGTATTTACCACTGAGCTACATTGCCAGTCCTTTTTATTTTTTAGTTTGAGGCAGGGTCTCCCTAAGTTGCTGAGGCTGACCTTGAACTTGTGATCCTTCTGCCTCAGCCTCCTGAGTTGCTGATACAGGCTGATACCACCAATGCCCAGCGGGACTACTACACTTTTCATATTCTACTACCTTCTGAGTCTTTTTGCTGAAAATATCTTACTCCTCATAGTCTCTCTTAGATAAGGTTAAGAACCCCAAGCTTGAAACCACAAGTCTTATTTTTACTCTTCTCTTTTCCTTATCCCCCATAGATCTCTAAATAAAAACAGCTATAGTTTATTGAATGTCTACCATGATAAATCTCTACACATGTATTATCACAAATTTCCACAGCAGCCTTGGAGATAGGTATCAGTATCCCCTTTGTAAAATACTTAACTTTATGCTAACCAAAAATATTTTTTGGAATGAATGAGGAAACAGAGTTGGGAAAATTAAAGAACTTGGACAGATTTGTTACAGCTAATCAGGAACTGAATTGATCTTAAAGTTAGCTTAGTTTGGATTTGAATTCTGCTTCCACTAATGAGCAAATGGCTTCTATGAACTTATGAAAATTGAAATAATCACATTTACCTAAAGATTTATTTTAAGTATTAAATACTATATAGAAAGTTCATGGCTCCATGTCTAGCACAATGTAGGTAGATATTCTGCAGTTTGGAACATTATTATTTTCTTTTGATAGTATCTGTCTTCCATGTGTACACTTTTTTCTCTTTTCATCCAGACTTCCTTAACATTGAACCATTTTTTTTTCTGCTTTTATTTGTTTAAATACTTTGAACTGACCAGCATTTTGATTTCATTTTTGGAGAATCTTTGATTAGAACTCTTGACCCCAGATTTCCTCTCAGGTTCAAAAATCTTATATCACAGCAGGTTTTTTTTTTTAAACAAGTTCTTCAGTGCTTATTCAATAGTCAATAGTCTTATTGTCTTAATTTTTAATATATTTTGTGCCATCAATCATGACCATCTAATTTAGGTTCCCTATTTTTGGATGATGCTGGGACTTGAACTCAGGGCCTCATGAATGCTATCTACTCCCTCTTCCACTGAGCTATAACCTCTATTCTGATTTTCTACTTGGCTATTACTTGGTTGGTAGTGTTTATAATATTATAAAATGGGAAGTAAATTACACATTAGAATATTGTTAATAAGATGCATATTTTTAATATTTAACATTTAATACATTTTTATAAAATCTATCATGTTTTAGGTTTTAAAACCATTTTTGTTACGTCGTATAAAAACTGATGTAGAAAAGAGTCTGCCTCCTAAAAAGGAAATCAAGATTTACTTGGGACTGAGTAAGATGCAACGAGAATGGTGAGCTCTTTTATTTCCATTATCATTTATTTGTGTATAAAATTTACTAAAAATTATCTTTGTAGTTATTTAATTATGCCTTTAGTTCAAAATTACATTTTTTATTTAAATGGTAAGTTTTGTAGTTCATATACTTTAATAGAAGACAGATAAATATTTTATTTAACCCTTGGAAAGAGTAATGGTTTTGTAGTCTATAAATCTGGGTTTGAATCCCATTTGTTTCTACTTCATAGCTGTTTAGCTTGGGTAAGTTAAATAACCTAAGTGATCTTTCTGTAAAATGGAGATATTAATACTTAGCTTATGAAGATGATGTTAGGATTGAAGGGGGTAATGTTACAGGTAGACTTGTTGGTTACTTTTGCTTTCCATTATCAGTGAAAATAGTAATAACTATAATAATGATGGAAATGATGATTAAAACAATGATTTTGGATAAAGATGAAAATGATGATTAAAACAATGATTTATTACAAAAAAGAGAAGCTTGAATGGTTTGATAAATACAAGCAAGCAGAAATTGACAGGGAGTCATAAGGAATTATAAATAGAACATGTTAATAATAATTTTGCTAAAAGAAGTAAATGTTGCTTATTTAAAAATTAGAGCATATAAAAATATATAATTATTTATCTACTATACAAGCCAGTATGAAGAGAGATTCTTTGAACTCAGACCTGAGATTGAATTTTGCTTTGTCCCTTGCTGTGGCCCTGAGTAAGTTATTTAACTTCTCTTACCTGCCTGAATTTCCATCTGTAAATGGGCATGATATCAGTAGATACCTTAGAGTTGTGAAGATTTAGTAAGATCATTCACTCAACACCCTTGACATAATACCTGGCACTTAGTAAAAGTTTGCTATTATTAAATACTGGTCAGGTATATACATAGGTTTCTTTTTTCCTAAGTGAAGTTCTAGAAAAGATAATGCAGAATATTTCCAGGAACAGAACAACAGCAACAAAAGACCTGTAAAGACAGGTATAAGAAATTGAGAGTGCAAACATTTAAAATTTTTAGTGCAAACATGTTTTTTTAACTCAAGTAAAAGTTGGATGCCAGTTTTCAGTCAATATTGTAGTTATTGAGTAACCATCAGATATAATTCTCTGAGTAATTGTCAGTTGAGCGAAGTTGTTGGTAATAATGAGTAAAACAGGAGAAGGATAATACAGGTCTGTAACAAACATGGGTTAAAATGTTCAAATCTTGGTATTGCTGATATTTAGTCTGAACTCAAATCTTTTTTTTTTTTCGGTTCTGGGGCTTGAACTCAGGGTCTTGTATATGGTAGGTATGTGTTCTATCATTGAACTACACTCCCAGCCCTCAAATTAAATCTTGTTGTTTTTCTATAAACAAAAACTGAATCTGATTGCCAAAGGAACATTTCTTTATGACATTAACCGTTCTAATAATGGATGATTAATTATAGTTTAAAATTTTAGGTATACAAAAATCCTGATGAAAGATATTGATGTTTTAAACTCTGCTGGCAAAATGGACAAGATGCGACTCTTAAACATTCTGATGCAACTTCGGAAGTGTTGTAATCATCCATATTTGTTTGATGGTGCTGAGCCTGGTCCACCTTATACCACGGATGAGCATATTGTCAGCAACAGTGGCAAAATGGTTGTTCTGGATAAACTGTTGGCCAAACTCAAAGAACAGGGTGAGTAATGAATTTTTATATTACTGTGGAATAAATTCATATTAATTATTTGTATATGAATAAAATTTTCCATATTTATTCACTCAGCACATTATTGAGTACTTAATATTTGTCAGGAATTGTCCTATAGGCTCAGTGTTCAGAGATGAATAATAGTCTCTGCCTTGGAGAAGCTCATAGTGTAGTGAGGAGGAACAGTTTGTTGTGATGAGTGCTATAATATGTTAAGGAACTGGGAGTTGGAAAGTCTTTACAGAGATGATGTTTGAGGTGAGTGCTGGAGAAAGTATAGGAGTGAGCTATTAGTAAAAGGAGGGGAAGAGTTCTCTAGGGCAGTGAATCAGATGTGAAAGAAGGAAAGTGGGAGAGCTTATGGTATTTGGCATAGAGCAGCAGCTAGTGAAATCTAGGAAGATGAATGGTACCACATTATGGAAGGCCTTTAGGAGTTTAGTCTTTTTTATTTTAAAGGCAGAGGGAGGGTCATAGAAGATTTGGCTGTGGCAAGTGAAATGTTAGACAACTTTGGAAGCAGTGTGGGGGATCTACTGAGGATGAAAGACCAGAACCAGGAGACTAGTTGGGAGACTATTGCGGTTGTCCTGTGAGAGATCATGTGGATCCATTGCTTATCCTCAGGACAAAGTAAAGGTGGGCTTTAAGTCATTTCAATGTGTAGAGCATGTTTGAAGACATTAAAAATGCCTAACTCAACAAATGCCTAATTCTGTGTAGCGTCCCTTGATGGTATGTATTTAGTGCAGTATTTATGTGCTGTATGTTTATATTGTACATAGTAGTTAATTAAAAAAATTTTGTAGTTGTAGATGAACAGAATGTCTTTATTTTATTTGTTTATTTTTATGTGGTGCTGAGGATTGAACCCAGTGTGTTACACATGCTAGGCAAGCATTCTACCACTGAGCCACAACCCCAGCCCATATAATAGTTAATTTTATTTTTGTAACTTTCAAGTTAGTTTTTACACCGGTTGAGTAACTTTTTTTTTTCAACAAAATGTTTCAGGTTCAAGGGTTCTCATTTTCAGTCAGATGACTCGCTTGCTGGACATTTTGGAGGATTATTGTATGTGGCGTAGTTATGAGTATTGTCGACTGGATGGACAAACTCCACATGAAGAAAGAGAGGTGAGTAAGAGAAAATAAAACAAGACTTCAAAAACCAGAGTTCAATTATGCAGTGTTTTTCATCATTTGAACTTTTGCCTTTTCTTTAACTAAGGTGCATTGAATTTCTCATTACCATCTCTCTGGCTTTCAACTTGGTGTCTTTTCTATCAACTTTAAAAAATTATTCTTTCTAAGGTCTTCAAAGACACACTTAGCTAAAGGACACTACACCATTTCATCCTTATCTCCTTTAACTCCTGCTACCTGTGACCCTTTTTCTTGCGGGGAATAGGGTACCAGAGATTCAACTCAGGGGCACTTGACCACTGACTCACATCCCCAGCCCTATTTTGTATTTATTTAGAGACAGGGTCTCGCTGAGTTGCTTAGTGCCTCACTTTTGCTGAAGCTGGCTTTGAACTCAAAATCCTCCTGTCTCAGCCTCCCGAGCTGCTGGGATTATAGGTGCATGCCACCGTGCGTGTTCTATGATTCTTTTGATTATTGTTTGTCAGCTTACTCTCTGACCTCTGATTCTGTGTCATTTTCTTCTCTTGATCTACTAAAGGAGAACTTTGCCATTTATGAGTTTAACAGTTGAGATTTTACAGGTTTGTGAGCAACCTTAAAACTCATGGAATGTAGTCATCTGAAAGGGAATAATCTTGGCTTTATAGAGCTTTTGTAAAAATGAAATATGACAGCATAGGTATAGTTGTTTATCATGAATTTTGAATGTTGGGACACTAAAAGGTTTGTGTGTAGGGTTAAGTTGCTTAGTAAGTCTATCTAGCACCCAGTATCTTTCTCAAATTTGGAAATTCTTATAGGTTTTTAGATTATCCCTCACAGATTTCATGGGTCCAATGAATTTTACATCCTTTGAAGCACTTTTTTGGGGGTAGGTTTTGATAATTTTATCTTTTATTTCCTGTAATCCTTCAGGGTTTTTTCCTTTGGCTTCTGTTTTAAGACTATACTTATGTTCTGGGTTTGATGCTGTTTTTTATTTTTATTTTTAGTTGTAAATGGACACAATAACTTTATTTTATTTGTTTTTATTTTATGTGGTACAAGGGATTGAACCCAGTGCCTCACGCATGCTATGCAAGTGCTCTACCACTGAGCCACAACTCTAGGCCCTTGATCTTGGTTTTGTGTTATAGGGGAAAATTCACTGAACTTAGTTTGAGAACATCTGAATTTTAGTATCAACACCACCAGTTTGCAGTGTGGGTAAGCCATGTAATTCTCTTAGCCTCTGTATCTTTAATTATAGCGTAAGGATAAAATTAACACTTAGGCTTTTTATTTGACAATATTGTTGTGAGAATCAGTTGATATAATAGGTTCAAACGTAAATTTGAGTAACTTTTTTGTGGTGCTTGATTGAAGCTGGGCCTTGAATTGCTGGGCAAGTACTCTACTGCTGAACCACATCCCCAGCCCACACATAGTTTTAAACTGCATATTGTAGTATATGCTGCATGCTATGAAATTGAACACAGGTCTTTCTATATTTCAGTTTCAGGACTCCTTTTCAGGCTACAAGAACTCTCATCTGCATCTCTCTCCTTCCATAGCAGCACTAGCACTCTGTCTCTTGCAGGTCTCCTTATTGAAGTCAGTCTTGAGCATAGAACAGTGTTCACAGCAGCACACACACCATTTTCATATTAAGGGTTTTCTGCTACCTACTATACAGAAACAATTGGGTTAACATTTACACTTGGGGTCATTTCAAAGCTTATATTATTCCTTGCCCTATAGTTTTTAATTCCCTGAGGTGATAACTTGAAGCCTACGGGGCCTTTCCTGATTTATTCCTGAGAACCAGTTTCTACAAATCTACATTAAGCATAGCCCCTCTAGTGCCATTCAAGATGATCCTTCTTGGAATAATGAAGAGGATACCAAGGCAGAATAGTAGGTACTTTCTGACTTCAAGAACCAATCTCTGTGTTCATTACCTATTTCTGTCCCAATTTAGTTTTTTTTTTTTTAAATTGAAATAATGTTCTCTCTTTAGAGACTGAATTATGTGTATTGAATTTATTTTTTTAATTTAAATATAGCAAAGTCAGAGATACTCTTTATTTTTTGGATATGTCCTCCTTTCCCATTGTGTTGTTGCCCCACCATCATTTCATCTTTTGTCCTAATGAAGAGAAGACCCCTTTGGACTCCTTACTCTGATTGTTTGCCAACTGAGAAGAAGTACATTTTCTCAGTAATTCTCAGATTTTCCCTTTCTCCATTATTATAGTTAAATTCCAGTAGTTAAGCCTCTGGTCATCCTCCAACTTAATTGTCCTCCTCACTTTTATAGGGAAAGAAACTAACATTTGTCAAGCAACTACTATAAGCTAGGCAACTTAAAGTTCCAATTGAATTCTCTCAGCAGCCCAGGTGAAGTATTGGGATAATTTTCTCCGTGTGAAACTATGTCTGAGAGGTTAAATACTTGCCCAGAATCACAGATGTAATAAATGGTAGAGTTGTGATTCACACTCAGGTTTTTGCTCTTTGTTCTCCATTAAGGTACTTCTCATTATACCATGCTGCTTTTTATACTGCCCCTTTTACCTTCTCTGCTGACTGTGGAAGCAGGAATCACTTTCTCTGCTTACAACTTTGACCACAACAGCCCATTCCTTAAAAAAATACCTTCCTACATTTTGTGATTATACACATAATATATGAATGCTGAAGGAAGTTTGGAAAATGAAGTATTTCTGGCCACCCTTTTTATGAATATATGGTACATATAAGTAATTGATATCATACTATATATATTATACATAAAGTTCACTACCCTGAGTCTTTTTACTCCATATTATATTATACTTGTCTTTGTCAGTAAAACTATTATAAAAGCCAGTTAAGGATGCTATTTCATCCTCTGCATGTACTATAAATAATGTAACCCCTTATTGTTTATTATTTCAATTTATTGAAAGTACTGCTATTGTAAGTACTGCTGTAGTGAAAGTCCTTATACATAAAACTTAGAGCAGATCTCTATTTTATTAGGATAAATTCCTAGAAGTGGAATTGTTGAGTTAGTGGGTATGAACGTTTTTAAGGGTCTTGATGCACAATGCCAAATTGCTTTCCAGAGAGGTACTAATTTTCACTCGCAGCAGCAATGTATAAGAGTGCCTGTCTCCCTGCCCACTTATCAACATTGAATATTATCATTTTTAAGCTTCAAAAGTGGTATTTTATTAGTTTGCATTTATTTCGTGACTAGTGAGATTAAACATACTCTTATACTTTTATCCATTTTTATTCTGTGAATCATTTGTTCCTTTTAGGCTTATTTTTCTATTGGAATCTTGATGTGTTTCCAATTTGTATGAGATGTTTATGTAGAGGATATTAACATGCTATTAACTTCTAAGATTTTTACTGTCTCTGGATTTGCCTGATTTTCCTCATTATTTACCTATTTATTCCTTGTTATCATACTGATAGAAATCTTCTTGCCTTGCCCTTTATTTATTGCTCTCATTCCATTTCTAAACTTTCTTGGTTGATTTCTAAGCTACACTTTTATCAATCCTTCATGAGCTAATGGGAATGAAGTTGATATTTCTGACATTTTTGCCCCCCAAATATATTTTAGCTTTTAGTCAATTAAGACATTTCACTATTGTTTTAGAATGTAAATAAATTATTACTAGCTTAAATTTATCTATGTCATCATTCTAAGTTTGTCTCTATTGGTATAAGCTTTTAGAAATTAGGGAATTCATTTATGTTATACATTTTCTATAGCCATTCACAAAGTACAGTATTTAGAAACATGCTTAAATGAAAATGGAAGAATATTATTAAGTATATTCATAGAGATTATTATAAAGTATATAAAATTTCTGTATCCATTTTAAAATGTTTGTTTCTCAAGACTCTGGTATTATAATTTGATTTTTTTCTTTTTCTGTTCCTTTGTTCATCAAAAAAGGAAGCAATAGAGGCCTTTAATGCTACTAATAGTAGCAAATTCATCTTCATGCTGAGTACTAGGGCTGGAGGTCTTGGAATTAACTTGGCAAGTGCTGACGTGGTTATTCTCTATGATTCAGACTGGAATCCACAGGTTGATCTACAAGCTATGGTTAGTATTTTTTAATGAGGTCATGAATTTATTTTTGGTTTTTTGGTGGTACTGGGAATTGATTCCAGGTCCTGTGCATTCTAGGAATGCATTCTACTACTGAGCTATATCCCTAGCCCCAAATCGGGAATTTATCATAGCTCAGAATACTATTAGTATTTATATAGGACAAATATGTTATTTATCATTAAAGGGTAATGATTTTGGGGAAGTTTTGTAAAAGTTAGATTATGCTAGGAAATAAAGTTACTGTGCTAATTGAAAAAAAAGAAATGAAAATAAATAACACTGAAGTTTCAACTACAGTATTTGTCAATTTTGTCTTTTATCAAGAGACAAAAATGACAGTCTTTTATTAGTATTGGGAGGTTGGATTTTAACTTTCAAAATAAGACATTTGGAGAGAGAAGGTAAAAAGGAATGAAAGGAATATATTCCAGAAAAACATGGACTGCTTAAGGACACCATTCAAAAACTATTTTACAACTAAAATTATTTTTAGGAACCTATTTTTCTGACCTTTCATCATGACATTAAAGGCAATCCTTTTGATATTTTAGTTTCATTTATTGAACTAGAGCTACAACTTCTCTCAATATGATTCACATTTAAAGATAAAAGACCATAATTTCAGAAGTTAAAAGATGCAAAATTGCTAAAATATATATGCAGAATCCCAAGAAGAAATGGAATAATGGGCTAATGCTTCTTTTTGGAGAGTGATGCTTGTTTTTTGAAAGTCATGGGATAATGCTTTATTTGGAAGCAATGCAAAGTCATATGCCAGTTAGGTTTTTGCTTAGAAGTCCTTCCTTTTATAATAGGAAATTAAAAAATACTTAACCTTTGGGATATTTTAAATCATTATGCTGAGTCATGATCATCACTACTTTAGCATGATATCAGCCTACACGTTTGATATAACTAAGATGGATTAAGCTCCAGTAAATTACAGCATTTCTGTACTAAAAAACCTAATGGTGATAGCCCTTCATTTCCTTAAAAGTGTTAAGAGTATAGCAGGTGTTTTAGTACTTATACTCTAAATGTTATCTAGAGTGTCTAGTGTCTTATAGTAGGAATCTTTTTATTAGGATCGAGCACATCGAATTGGTCAGAAGAAGCCAGTACGCGTGTTCCGTCTCATCACTGACAACACTGTTGAAGAAAGAATTGTAGAGAGAGCTGAGATAAAACTGCGACTTGATTCAATTGTTATACAACAAGGTATTTATATGAATAAACTTAATTAGGTGATTTTTGCTAAAACACATACAGTTTCCTTCAAAAGAGATCATTAGTAATAAAGGTTGACCAAAATTTGAAAACTTAAAGAAAAAAAATCAATTAAAATGCTAATTGAAATATTCCTAATTGAAACCCTTGCATTTGACATATGGATTAGTTAAATTACTAGTTTATGATTAATAGAGTGCCAATAGCATACCTTTTAAAGTACTGGATATTATTTAGCAGATAAAATGTCTAGTTTCTAAAGGTTTTAAAAAAGTATATTAGAGGGTACCTTTCCTTTCAAAACAAAAGTTTGTATACAAAAAATGTTTCTGTCCTTCTGGGTTTTAAATGAACTTTACAGAAAGAAGTTCATAGTGAAATAGAAAGTATGGTAGAAGAAAAACTTGTAGGTTATTCATTAAACAAACACCTTTAAAACTCATGTTTTTTTTTATAAAGCTGCTGCTTAATATATTGTTTACATAATAGTGACTGATTTTAACTATTTTGTTTTGAACTAGGGATTGAACCCAGGGGTGCTTAGCCACTAAGCCACATCCCCAGTCCTTTTTTCATATTTTATTTAGAGACAAGGTCTCAGGAAGTTGCTTAGGGTCTCATTGAGTTGCAGAGGCTGGCTTTGAACTCGTGATCCTCCTTCCTCTACCTCCATAGCCCCTGGGATTACATGTGTGCACCACTGCACTCAGTTGATTTTAACTGTTATACAGTGCTTTCTTTGAAATATAACTGATAGAATGTAATTTTAATTTTTTTATTAGGAAGACTCATTGACCAACAATCTAATAAGCTTGCAAAAGAGGAAATGTTACAAATGATACGTCATGGAGCCACTCATGTTTTTGCTTCTAAAGAAAGTGAACTAACAGAGGAAGACATTACAACTATTCTGGAAAGAGGGGAAAAGAAGGTTAGTTAAGATAGCATCTCATATCTATAATGGATTGCTTTAAAACCAATGTATTTCTCACACTGCATTTGCATTGTACTGAACTATGTGTTTAAAATAACTCATACTCTTTAAGAACTTGTAGATTTATTTCCAGGGACAGATTAGGCTTTTATGATATTTTGCTGAAAAAGACTACATTCCACAATGTAAAATTAAGTTACCTATGGAAAATAGTGCTTACTGAAAATAGTGCTTACTTAAAACCAAGTATATTTTGTGTTTCGTAACATGTATAAGGTCTCTCAGTTTTTGCAATTAATTAATCTGATACGTTATGTTAATTGAAAATCTTTTTTGAAAACTATGAGTGAGATAGTAAAGCATTATTTGTTAAAATATCACAAATTATTTTCAGAGTATCACAATTTTGTGTTTAATTGTGTTTTTATTTTTTAATTTTTTTATCTTTATTTTATTTATTTTTATGTGGTGCTGAGGATCGAACCCAGGGCCTTGCATGTGCTAGTCTAGTGCTCTACCGCTGAGCCACAATCTGAGCCCCTAATGTGTGTTTTAAAAAATTATGAGTAACTTTAAGTATAAGCCAAAGTAGACAGAATAGTATAATAGGTTCCCATGTATTCATTACTCATTTATAACATCTGTCAACCAGTCCTGCCCTATTCATATTTCCAATTCATTTTCTTTTTTGCTGGATTATTTTGAAGTAAATCTCAAATATATCATTTCAGTTATAAATATTTCACAATGTATTTCTAAAACATAGGGTCTCTTTAGAAACTTTAGTATGTAATTTTCCTACCTGAAAACCCTCAATAATTCTTTATTAACATCAATTATCTAGTAAATAGTAAATTTTCTTTCATTTTTTTAATTTTTATTTTTTAAATTTTTATTTTCTTATTTTTTTACATGAGCTCTCTTATTATTATTTTTTGCATTGCAATTCTTAATACACCTTTATACCACAATTTATCATATCTCTGTATACAAGATAAGTTGACACCAAATTCACATCTTCATACATGTATTTTGTATAATGATGAGGGTCTCCTTCCACTATCCATGCAATTCCCCTTCTTGTTCCCTTTCCCTCCCACCCCTCTTCCCTATCTAGAGGTAATCTTCTTCTCATGCTCTCCCTCCCTACCCCACATTGAGTCACCCCCCTTATATCAGAGAAGACATTTGGCATTTATTTTTTGGGGGATCGGCTAACTTCACTTAGCATAACCTGCACTAATGCCATCCATTTCCCTGCAAATGCCATGATCTTATTATTTTTTAGTGCTGAGTAATATTCCATTGTGTATAAAAGCCACATTTTTTTTATCCATTCATCCATTGAAGGGCATCTAGATTGGTTCCACAGTTTAGCTATTGTGAATTGTGCTGCTATAAACATTGATGTGACTGTGTCCCTGTAGTATGCTGTTTTTAGGTCCTTTGGGTATAGTCTGAGAAGAGGAATAGCTGGGTCAAATGGTGGTTCCATTCCCAGCTTTCCAAGGAATCTCCATACTGCTTTCCAAATTGGCTGCTCCAGTTTGCAGTCCCACCAGCAGTGTATGAGTGTACCTTTTTACCCGGCATCCTCGCCAGCACTTGTTGTTTGTCTTCATAATGGCTGCCATTCTTGTTGGAGTGAGATGGTATCTCAGAGTAGTTTTGATTTCCATTTCTCTGACTGCTAGAGATGATGAGGATTTTTTCATGTATTTGTTGATTGATTGTATATCCTCTTATGAGAAGTGTCTGTTCAGGTCCTTGGCCCATTTATTGATTGGATTTTTTGTTTTTTGGGTGTTTAACTTATTGAGCTCTTTATATAACCTAGAGATTAGAGCTCTATCTGATTTGTGAGGGGTAAAAATTTGCTCCCAGGATGTAGGCTCCCTGTTCACCTCACATATTATTTCTCTTGCTGAGAAAAAACTTTTTAGTTTGAATTCATCCCATTTGTTTTATCTTGGTTTTAATTCTTGTGCTATAGGTGTCTTATTAAGGAAATTGGGGCCTAGCCCCATGTGATGGAGATTAGGGCCTACTTTTTCTTCTATTAGATGCAGAGTCTCTGGTTTAATTTCTAGGTCCTTGATCCATTTTGAGTTAACTTTTGTACATGGTGAGATATAGGGATTCAGTTTCATTTGTTGCATATGGATTTCCAGTTTTCCCAGCACTATTTGTTGAAGATGCTATCCTTCCTCCATTGCATGTTTTTAGCACTTTTGTATAATGTAAGGTAGTTGTAATTTTGTGGGTTAGTCTCTTTGTCCTCTATTCTGTACCATTGGTCTACATGTCTTTTTTGGTGTCGGTACCATGCTGTTTTTGTTACTCTTACTCTGTAGTACAGTTTAAGGTCTGGTATCGCTGTATCACCTGTTTCACTCTTCCTTCTTAGAATTGCTTTAGCTATTCTGGGCCTCTTATTTTTCCACCTGTTTTGCTCTTCCTTCTTAGAATTGCTTTAGCTATTCTGGGCCTCTTATTTTTCCAGATCAATTTCATAATTGCTTTTTCTATTTCTATGAGGAATGCCATTGGGATTTTAATCGGAATTGCATTGAACCTGTATAGTGCTTTTGGTAATATGGCCATTTTTTTTGGCCATTTTAATAATATTAATTCTGCCTATCCATGAGCAAGGTAAATATTTCTATCTTCTAAGGTCTTCTTCTATTTCTCTCTTTAGGATTCTGTAATTTTCATTGTATAGGTCTTTCACCTCTTTTGTTAGGTTGATTCCCAAGTATTTTATTTTTTTTTTGAGGATATTGTGAATGGGGTGGTTGTCCTCATTTCCATTTCAGAGGATTTGTCACTGATATACAGGAATGCCTTTGATTTATGGGTGTTGATTTTGTATCCTGCCACTTTGCTGGATTCATTTACTAATTCTAGAAGTTTCCTGGTAGAGTTTTTTGGGTCTGTTAGGTATAGAATCATATCATCAGCAAATAGAGCTAATTTAAGTTCTTCTTTTCCTATTTTTATGCCTTTAATTTCTTTTATCTGTCTAATTGCTCTGGCCAGTGTTTCAAGAACTATGTTGAATAGAAATGGTGAGAGAAGGGATCCCTGTCTTGTTCCAGATTTTAGAGGGAATGCCTTCAATTTTTCTCTTTTTAGAATGATGCTGGACTGAGGCTTAGCGTAGATAGCCTTTATGATGTTGAGGAAAGTTCCTGTTATCCCTAGTTTTTGTAGTGTTTCGAACATGAAGAGGTGCTGTATTTTGTCAAATGCTTTTTCTGCATCTATCGAGATGATCATATGGTTCTTATCTTTAAGTCTATTGATGTGATGAATTACATTTATTGATTTCCATATGTCAAACCAACCTTGCATCCTGGGGATGAATCCCACTTGATCATGGTGCATGATCTTTTTGATATGTTTTTGTATTTGGTTTGCCAGAATTTTATTGAGGATTTTTGCATCTATATTCATTAGAGATATTGGTCTGAAGTTTTCTTTCTTTGAGGTGTCTTTGTCTTTTTTAGGAATCAGGGTGATGTTGGCCTCGTAGATTGAATTTGGAAGTACTCCCTCTTTTTCTACTTCCTGAAATAGATGAAGAGTATTGGTATTAGTTCTTCTTTAAAGGTCTTGTAAAACTCAGCTGTATATCCATCAGGTCCTGGGCTTTTCTTGGTTGGTAATCTTTTGATGGCTTCTTCTATTTCCTCACTTGATATTGGTCTGTTTAAGTTGTGTATACCTTCCTGACTCAATCTGGGCAGGTGTGTTAAAATCACCCATGATTATTCTGTTGTGGTCTATTTTACATTAGGAATTTATTGATGTCTTCACTATCTTCTATTTTATTAGAGTATAGGATTTCAAAATAATTTCTAATTATCTTCTGTATTTCTGAAGTGTCTGTTGTGATATTGCCTTCTTCATCAAGTATGCTAGTAATTTGAGTTCTCTATCTTCTCTTCATTAGCATGGCTAAGGGTCTGTTGATCTTATTTATTTTTTCAAAGAACCAACTTATAGTTTTGTCAATTTTTTCAATTGTTTCTTTTGTTTCAATTTCATTGATTTCAGCTCTGATTTTAATTATTTCTTGTCTTCTACTACATTTGCTGTTGTTTTACTCTTCTTTTTCTAGGGTTTTGAGATGAAGTGTGAGATCATTTATTTGTTGTTTTTTTTTTCTTTTTTTAAGAAATGAACTCCATGCAATGAATTTTCCTCTTAGTATTGCTTTCATAGTGTCCCAGAGATTTTGATATGTTGTGTCTGTGTTTTCATTTACCTCTAAGAATATTTTAATTTCCTCCTTGATGTCTTCTGTAATCCATTGTTCATTCAGTAGCATATTGTTCATTCTCCATATGATGTAGGAATTTTTCTTCCTTATTTTATCATTGATTTCCAGTTTCATTCCATTATGATTGGACAAAATGCATGGTAGTATCTGTACTCCTTTGTATTTGCTAAGAGTTGCTCTGTGGCATAATATATGATCTATTTTTGAGAAGGATCCATGCGCTGCTGAGAAAAAAGTGTAACTGCTTTATGTTGGGTGGTATATTCTATATATGTCAATTAAGTCTAGGTTATTAATTGTGTTATTGAGTTCTATCGTTTCCTTATTCAACTTTTGTTTGGAAGATCTGTCCAGTGGCGAGAGAGGTGTGTTGAAGTCTCCCATGATTATTGTATGGTGGTCTATTAGACTCTTGAACTTGAGAAGAGTTTGTTTGATGAACATAGCTGCACCATTGTTTGGGGCATATATGTTTATGATTGTTATGTCTTGTTGGTGTATGGTTCCCTTCAGCAGTATGTAGTGTCCCTCTTTATCCCTTTTGATTAACTTTGGCTTGAAATCTATTTTATTTGATATGAGTATGGATACTTCTGCTTGTTTCCGAAGCCCATATGAGTGATATGATTTTTCCCAACCTTTCACCTTCAGTCTATGTATGTCTTTTCCTATCAAATGCGTCTCCTGTAAGCAGCATATTGTTGGGTCTTGTTTTGTGATCCATTCTACTAGCTTGTGTCTCTTAATTGGTGAGTTTAAGCCATTAACATTTAGGGTTATTATTGAGATATGGGTTGTTCTTCCATCCATATTTGTTTATTTCTGTTATTTAACTTGATTTGTTTTTCTTTGATTAGTTTTTCCTCCCACTCTTGATTTTCATTGTTATTTTTCATTTCCTCTTCATGTAATGTTTTGCCAAGGATGTTTTCAGGTGATGGTTTTCTAGCTGCAAATTCTTTTACCTTTTGTTAATGGTGGAAGGTTTTTATTTCATCTTCCATCCTGAAGCTTAATTTTGCTGGATACAAGATTCTTGGTTGGAACCCATTATCTTTCAGCATTTGAAATATGTTGTTCCAGCCTCTTCTAGCTTTCAGAGTCTGTGTTGAAAGATCAGCCATTAACCTAATTGTTTTACCCCTAAATGTAATTTGCTTCCTTCCTCTTGTGGCTTTTAAAATTCTCTCCTTGTTCTGTATGTTGGGCATTTTCATTATAACGTGTCTTGGTGTGGATCTCTGATGATTTTGCACATTCGGCTTTCTGTAGACTTCTAGGATTTGGATTTCGGTTTCATTCTTCATGTCTGGAAAGTTTTCTAAAATTATTTCATTGAACAAATTGCTCATTCCTTTGGTTTGACCTCTATACCTTCCTCTATCCCAATAACTTAAATTTGGTCTCTTTATGCTATCTCAAATTTCTGGGATGTTCTGCTTGTGGTTTCTTATCAGTCTCTCTGAGCTGTCTATACTCTTTTTGAGATGATATGCTTTGTCTTCGTTGTCTGATATTCTGTCTTCTAATTGTTCTACTTTGCTGGTGATACTTTCATTTGAGTTTTTAATTTGGTTTTGTATTTCCTTCATTTCCAGAATTTCTTTTTTTTTTTTGTATAACCTCTATTTTCCTGTAGAGTTTTTCTTTTTCTTTTTGGATTTGTTTATGTAATTCATTTTCAAAGTGATCTTTCATTGTCTGCATTTGCTGTCTTAGGTCTTCCTTGAGACTCGAGATCATCTGAATCATGTTTATCCTGAAATCTTTATCTGACATTCTTTCTGCTGTAGCTGTTATCTCCTCTAATGTTGAATTATCCTGCATTGTTTGTGGTCCTTTCTTTCCTTGTCTTTTCATATTGCTCGTGTTTCTTTCCAGCTCTGTGTGACTGTTGTGTTATTGCTTTCCCCCTATAGATTTGCATTGCTCTTGTATAGTTCCGAGATCTCTCCTTTGTGATGGGAGACAATGTAAACAGTTCCCAATATCAAGTATAAGTCATCTATTAGCTAGTTTTTATTATTAATATATTTATAGTTAGTCCTTCTGTCTAGAGATTTTGGATTCAATTATAATTTAAATATATTCATTAGCTTCATAAAAGGCATACAGTTTCTGGTGGCATATAGAGGACTAAGTGTTGGGTGTAGGACTTTATGTTAAGGGGGAAAGATGTGAGGGTATGGGGTTAATCTATCTGAGCTACTTTGGAGGAGAACTCTAATGAAGGGGTTATTAGAAGGAGAATAGACAGGAGGTGTTTTAGGGTAGTTAAGTACATGGGAGGACAATAAGAAGCACAGAAACAAAAACCTATTTGCATTTAGTAAATTACATGTAGTAGAAATAGTATCACTTGGGAGGTTGAGAGAGCAAGAGAAGGAGGAAGAAAAAAAGAAAAGAAGAAAAAAGGGGGGAAAAGATACAGAGAAAGGAATGAAAAAGGAGAGGAAAAGAGAAAAAAAAGATGAAAAAAGGAAAGAAGGAAAAAGAAGAAAAAAATGCACTCTTAGAATTCTGTTTTCTTCTCTTCCAGTAGGTGTCATTGTGCATTCCAGGCTGAGTCTCTGCCCTCAGGGTGGGGGAAGCAATCCATGTGAGGTGGCTCTCCCTCCCCTGCCAGGTGCCTCTCCAATCCTGGTCTCTGGGTTGCTCCCTGTCTCTATCCCCGTTACCTCTTCTGCCCCCCAGGCTCTTCTGCAGCCCTGGGTTCACTCTAGGCATGCGGGGCCCTGGCCACCCACGCTCCTGATCCACTGAGCGCTATTCTGTGTTGGGTAGTCACCCAGTCATCACAGCTGTGGAGAGGGGGAGTTGGAAACCAGCAACCTGTTCTGTGTATTCCCTCTGATAGCCATGCCCACCGAAAGCTGGCAAGAAAGGTTTTGGGTTATCAGAGCTGGGGGAGGGGGAGTTGGAGATCAGGCACTTTCTCACTTGCACTTGGCTCTGATAGCTATGCCCACTGAGAGCTGTCGAGAACCGTTTTGAGTTACTACAGCTGGGTGGAGGGGGGGCTGGGAATCACACACGTGTTCAGACGCTCATTGCACTGTCAGCTGCACCCGCCAAAAGTTGATCAGGTAGATTTTCCAAGATGGCGACCACTCATTTCCATGCTGGGGTGTCCAGTGAGGTGGAGGAAGTTGGGCTGTTCTGTTCCTAAGCTATGTCCAGAATTTGGTCCTAGGTCCAGTGCCCTGTGGTAACTTGGGTTGCAGTCTGACCCGCTACAGCCCTGAAGGATCAGTAACACTGTGTCTCCCCGCTACCAGAACTGTGCAGAGCTTATACTCTGCCCGTCTGTGGCAGCGGAGCTGTGGGCCAGTTTCCGTAGCAAAGAGCGACCCTGGTTTACCTGCATCCTGGGCTGGGCTTGCAACAAACCGCTATTTAAAATCCTGTCACATGCTGTATGAAGCGTAAATTCGTGAATGACAGCCCCTGTGAGGGAAAGTGTCCGACCACTCACTCGGAGTCACGCCAGTAACTGGTTCTCCTCTACTCCGCCATCTTGGAGTTCCAAAATATTTTTTAACTGGTCAATTTTCTAATTGTTTAATAATAGTTTTACTTTAAAAAAGTTTTCTTTAAAAATATCAGTGCAAATAAGGTCTATACATTGCCATTGATTGATGTATTGTCTGTATCTTTTTTTACCTATAGGTTCCCCTCAACTTCTCTATTTTTCTTTGCTAATGTATTTGCTGAAGAAATTGCATTGTTGCCTCTTAAATTACTCACACTATGGATTTTGTTGATTCTGTGTCCATGGTGCTGTTCAACATATTCATGGTTATTTTAGTCCATTTTGTGTTGCTATTATAAAATACCTAAGGCTGGATATTTTATGAAGAAAAAAAGATTTGGCTCAGATGTTTGGAAGTCAGGGCATAGTACTGGCGCTGGCTTCTGTGCAGGCAGCTAGCAACACATGGTGCGAGAGAAGAAAAGTCATATGGCAAGAGAGAAAACAAGAGAGCAAGCAGAGAAGCTGAACAACCCACTCTCATTCTAGTCCCTGTAAGAGCAAGAGTATACTTCTGTAAGACTTATTTCACTCCTGAAAGAAATACATTAATTCCCTTAAAGACCTAATCACTATCTCTTAAAGGTCCTACCACTTCACTACCATTACACAGGGGATTAGACTTTCATCACATGAACCTTTGGGGGACAAACTGTATCTAAACCTTAGCAACTATGTATTCTATAAATTGGTTGAATTAGTTTTTCAGAAGATTTTTGATTTTGGAGTCATATCCAACTTTTTGAAAAGTTTTGTGTTAGTATGTCTCATATCAGTATGCAAAATGTGTTGCTTTAGTTCAACTTTGCCCTTATTTTAGCATTAACTATTTATCTCATTAAAATTATACAGTAGACACACACCTGTAATCCCAGTTACTTGTGAGGCTGAGCCAAGAAGATCAAAGTTTGAGGCCAACCTGGACAACTTAGTCCCTGCTTCAAAATGGGACTTTAAAAAGGGTTTGTAAATATAGCTCAGTGGTAGATTGCTTACCTAGCATGCATGAGGCCATGACTTCCATCCCCAGTACTGCCAAAAATCATTCATATATATATATATATATATATATATATATATATATATATATATATATATAATGGAAATTATAATGTAGCTTCTACATCTTTGGTGATAAAGTATCTTAAAGAAAGCCTAGGGGCTCGGGTTGTAGCTCAGATGCGGACCACTTGCCTGGCATATGTGAAGCTCTGGGTTAGAACCTCAGCACCACATAAAAATAAATAAATAAACAAACAAACAAATAAATAAGTAAATGGTATTCTGTCCACCTACAACTACAAAAAACAAACAAACAAAAAAAAACCTAAGTAAGAATACTTAGGAAGCACAATTTAAATATTAAAAATACTTGAGATTAGTTAAGTAATAATAATGATTATTATAATTATTTGTGGTGCTAGGTATGGAATTCAGGGCCTCCCACATGCTAGGTAAGTGCTGTACCACTGAGCTATACTCCCAGTCCAGGACAAGTCAAATTCATACTCAAGTTTTATTTAGCATTGCATTCTTACCTTGTAAATTAACAGACTGGATATTTCATGTCAAAATCTGACTTTAAAAAAGGTAGATAATTCATATATTTTCACAAGTAATATATTGATAATTTTTTCATTTCAATGTATTCAATTTTAGACTGCAGAGATGAATGAACGTTTGCAGAAAATGGGAGAATCTTCTTTAAGAAATTTTAGAATGGATATTGAGCAAAGTTTGTACAAGTTTGAAGGAGAAGACTATAGAGAAAAACAGAAGGTAACTTTTATTCTCAATCATTAGATCCTCAAATCAGCATTTCTTCTCGTAATGATGATAAAATAACATAATCACTGTTCAGTAAAATACTCTGATATAAAGTTGATGTAGATGAAGAAATTTCAGGCAGGGGATACCTTTCATATATTTGGTTAGGTCCTCCTCCTCCTCCTCCATCATCATCATCATCATAATCATCATCATCATCATATTTGTTATAGCCACTGCATATTGTCTCCTTTTTCTGAGATGTTTGGGATTAGAGATGTTTCAGATTTTGGAGTTTTTCAAATTTTAGAAAATTTGCCTAAACTTTACAGGTTGAGCACCCTTAATCTGAAATGCTCCAAAAATTCTTTTTTTAAAGCTTATTAAAAAAATTTTTAGTTGTAGGTGGACACAAGATCTTTATTTATTTATTCTTATGTGGTGCTGAGGATCGAATCCAGTGCCTCGCATGTGCGAGGCAGGTGCTCTGACTTTAAAAAAGGTAGAGAATTCACATATTTTCACAAGTAATGTATTGATAATTTTTTATATCTGGACTTCCAAACATATGAGCCAGATAAATCTTTTTTTCTTTATAAAGCATCCAGCCTCAGGTATTTTATGATAGCAACACAAAATGGACTAAAATAACCATGAATATGTTGAACAGCACCCTGGACACAGAATCAACAAAATCCATAGTGTGAGTAACTTAAAAGACAACAATGCGATTTCTTCACCAAATACATTAGCAAAGAAAAATAGAGAAGTTGAGGGGAACCTATAGGTTAAAAAAGATACAGACAATACATCAATATACCACTGATCTATATAGCCCCAGCCTCACTCCAAAAATTTTTAAAAGTTTTGAATTTTATAACATTTTGGATATCAGATTTTCAGATTAGTGTGCTGAACCTGTACTACTACTTTTATTATTGAGAAGCAGTATAAGATTGTGGTTGAACTCTCAATTTGGACTGAAATGTCATGTCTCACTAAATGAATGACTTTGGATACTCAGATTTCTCATCTGTGAAGTGCAGGTTATAGTAGTTACATCATAGAATGATCATGATGATGAAATAAGTTAATATTCATAAAGCAATTAGAACAATGCCTGAAATTTAGTATTAACTATATGAGGAATAATATTACTGATATTTTGTTAATTAAATGTCTGAAGGACTTTGTTGTTTGTGGTCTATTTTGAAAAAATAATTTCTTGTAGTGTACAGCATGTACATAAAGGACCTGCTGAAGAAGTGGGGTTTATTAATTTTGTTTGTTTAAACTGAAATTAAGGCAGTAATTTTAAAGCTTTTTTATTTGAAATGATTTTAGACTTACACAATGGTTGTAAGAAAGAATGGAGTTCACATATATTCTTTTAGCTTTCTGGAATGGTAACAATTTATGTGTTAGTTTTAATTATTGAATCTGGGAAATGAACCCCAGGTTTTCCCCTTTTGTCCTTTTCCTGCTTTAGAGGATCCAGCCTAGGATCCCACATTGCATTTTTCAAAAAAAAAATAGACTTTATTTTTAAAAGCAGTTTTATGTTCACAGCAAAATGGAGAGGAAAGTACAGAGAGTTCCTATATACCCCCTGTCCTCCCCACATATACAGACCTCCTACCCTCTATCAATATCCTCACTAGAGGTGGTACATGTGTTATACTTATGAACATAGATTAATACATCATTATTACCCAGAGTCCATCATTTAAATAAGGGCTGTCTACTGGTGTGACATACTGTATGGGTTTTGATAAATGCATAGACATATATCTACCATTGTAAAACAGAGTCCTTTCACCGACCTAACAATCCTGTGTGCTCTGCCCATTCACCTTTCCTTATTCTCAACCCCCCCCAACCACTGATTTTTTTTTTACTGTCTCCATAGTTTTCTCTTTTCCAGAATATCATATAGTTATATGTAGCCTTTTCAGATTGGCTTCCTCTACTTAGTAATATGCATTTTGGTTTCTTCCATGACTTGATAGCTCATTTCTTTTTAGTACTGAGAAATATTGTCTGGATGTAACACTGTTTATTTATTTATCCATTTACTTACTGAAGAATATCTGGGTTAGTTCCAAGTTCTGGAAGTTATGAATAAAGCTTCTATAAATATCAGTGTGCACATATTTTGTTGACATAAGTTTTTAATTCCTTTGGGTAAATACCAAGGAGAATGGTTGCTGGATCTTATTGTAAGAGTAGGCTTAGTTTTGTAAGAAACTGCCAAACTGTCTTCCAAAAGTGGCTATACTATTTTGCATTCCCACCAGCAGTGAGTAAGTGTTCCTGTTAGTGTCTTTGCCAGCATGTGGTATTGTCAGTGTTTTTGGATTTTCACCATTATAATATGTGTGTAGAAATTTCTTATTGTTTTTTAATTTGTAATTCTTTAATGACATATTTTAACATATTTTCAAATACTTAATTACCATCTGTATATTTTCTTAGGTTCAGGTCTTTGCCCATTTTCAATTTTTTCTTTTGCCCAGTGTTTAGTTGGGTTCTTTACTTAATTGTTAGGAGGGGGATACTGGGGATTGAACTCAGGGGCACTCAACCACAGAGCCACATCCCCAGTCCTGTTTTGTATTTTATTTAGAGACAGGGTCTCACTGAGTTGCTTAGCACCTCCCATTGCTGAGGCTGGCTTTGCTTCAGCTTCATGAGCTGCTGGTATTACAGGCACTTGCCACCATGCCCAGCCTCTTTTCCTAATTTTGAAGTTTAAGAGTTTTTTGTATATTTTGGAGAATGGACCTTTAATCAGATATGTCTTTTGTAAATATTTTCTCCAAGTCTGTGGCTTGTTTCTCTTTCTCTTGGGCCACATTGCAATTTTGTTGCTCTCTGTCTTTCTTGTCTATGACAGTTCATCAGTTTTTGCTTGTCTTTGACAGTTTTGAAGACTATTAGTTATTTTGTAGTTTGTCTTTCATTTGGGGTTTGTCTGACATTTTGTCATGATTTGACTGAGATTATGCATTTTTTTTGGCAAGAATACCACAGAAGGGATGCTGTGTACTCAGAGAATATATGATGTTGGTATATTTTATTATTGGTGATGTTAGCCCTCTTGACTTAGTTGCAATTGTGTCTGTTTAGTCTAAAATATACCAATATCATATATGCCCTGAGTATTTCCATTTGTAATTGATAAATATCTTGTGGGAGATGTTCTGAAATGTTTACTCACTGATCTTAGCATCTGTTGTTGGAGTCTGCCTGCAACAGTTATTATTATGGTGTTTGCCAAATGGCATTTTTTAATTTCCCTTATTCTATCTATATTTTGGGCAATTGGAATTTTTCTATAGGGAGCAACTATCCCTTTTTCCCATTCATTTATGCATTTATTTATTTATCAGTATGGACTCAGATTTTTTTTTCTACTGGATATTGAACCTCAAGGCACTTTACCATCAAACCACATCCCCAGGCATTTTTATTTTTTATTTTCAGACAGAATCTCAGTAAATTGCTGAGGCTGGCCTCAAACTTGCAATCCTTCTACCTTGGCCTTCTGGGTTGCTGGGATAACAGACATGTGCCACCACACCTAAATGGACTTATGGATGTTTATTTTTTCAAGTTATGATCCAATTCTACCATTATTTATTTTATTTCTCAACTTGGGCCATAAAGCTATTACATTTTTGAGCTGATCTCTATGACTTTTATTAAAATGGAAAAGCTCCATTCTTAGGTCTTGAAAAATATGATGTGTTAACCATTTTAGTTTGCATGGAAGCTAGTATATTGATAATGCTTTGTTGTTGTCATTTGCTTCTGATAAGTTTTTTGTTTTTATATTTGTCTGTTATCTCTAATCTTAACTCAGACTGCTTATGTTCTATCCTGCTGAGATGGAGGTGATAGCCTGTCTGCACAGGGTGAAAATTGCCTTCCTAATATGCTTTTTAGATCCAATTATGTGATAAGAATTTTATTAATTTTACAATTATTCCTGGGGGCTTATTGGTACTAAGAATGCTTTATAAAGTGGAAAAATATTAATAGTTTAAATATCATTGGAGCTTCTTCTTTTTAAAATATTTTTAGTTACAGATGGATACAATATCTTTATTTATTTATTTTTTAAATTGTGTGATGCTGAGGATCGAACCCAGTGCCTCACATGTGCTAGGCAAGTGCTCTACCACTGAGCCACAACCCTAGCACTCTTTGGAGCTTCTTTTTTAAAAAAATATTTTTGTAGTTGTAGATGGATACAATACCTTTATTTTATTTGTTTATTGTATGTGGTGCCAGGAATCGAACCCAGTGTCTCACGCATGCTAGGCAAATGCTCTACCACTAAGCCAGAGTCCCAGCCCCTTATTGGAGTTTCTTATCCACAGTTTTTTGTAGTGCTACAGACTGAACCCAGGGCTTCTTGCATACTAAGCGTGCAATCTACCACTGAGCAACATACCTAGTCCCATCCACATTTTTAGAGGAAAATTGGTTAAGAGAATTTTTCCTATGTTTCTAATTTTAGCAAAATAATGATGTACAGGTACACAAAAATTTTTAATAATTATGATGATTTGTATTTTTATAATTGAATCCTGACAGTAATAATAATCTCCAAAATAAAAAATTGAATATTCTGAAACTGAGATTATATTTTATCTCTGTACATTCATATTATGTAGATAAGCTCTTAGATTTTGTTCAAATTATCCTTTGAAGAAAATTGAGAATCTGAAGGAATAATATTTGTAAATTGTGGAAATTGTATGTTGAGGTAGACTTTCATACATGATTAATTGAACCAGTTTCATTAATTTATTACCACATTAATAAATAGTGATGATTGACATTAATCCTTAAGAAAGTAACTTAACAAGTTAGTATTAACATATCTAAAACTAACAGCAAGATTTATTCTTTTTTTGAAAGTTCAGGGTGTGGTTGTGCACACCTGTAATCCCAGAGCTTGGGAGGCTCAGGCAGGGAGACCTCAAGTTCAAAGTCAGCCTCAGCAAAAGTGAGGCACTAAGCAACTCAGTGAGATCCTTTGTCTAACAAAATAGAGCTGGGAATGTGGCTCAGTGGTTGAGTGGCCCTGAGTTCAATCCCTGGTAACACCCCCAGCACACCACCCCCCACCAAAAAACAGAAAGTTCAGGAATTAGCCTTTAACACTTATTTCAAATTTGAATACCAAAGACCTTCAAACAAGTATTGGTTAAGTGGCTAAATACATTAATTTTAGAAAGTTAGTTTAAACTGTTACTAATTTATTTTTACTTCAATTGAGACAGATAAAGTATTGGTTATTTATAAAATATTTTTTATTAGAATCATTTCACAATCTGGGATCAAAAGCAAAATTCATTTAGTACTTGGGGTATTTGTTTTTTTTAAAAAAGTATTTGGTGTTGGGGATCAAATCCAGGGCCTCACACATGCTAGGCATGTGCTCTACCACTGAGCTACACCCAAGTCCCAGCTGTGGATATTTCTCATTTTACTGAAATATCACATTTTAATATCCATATCTCATAGTCCTTTAGAATTAGAAGAGACCTTAAAGTTCATTTACTCTAATTTTCTTGTAACTAAGAACTTCTACTTATATAACATCTAGGATAGATATCCAACTCTGAACACTGTAGTATTGGGAATTTTAACCCTCTTAGGATGGTTCCTTTTACTTTTTTTTGCTGTTTCAATTGAGATGATGAAAGAGATTATTTTATTCATCTTTGTATCCCTGATAGTGACTTTGGGGCAATACAGTAGGTATTTAATCATGGTTATTAAATTATATTGAGTAGCGATCTACTTCCTTGTAAAGTTGCCACATTGGTTTTAATCTTATGAAACAAACAAGAACTATGTTCTTTTCTTTGGATAGACTTTTAGACATGTGAATGTCATCATTATGCCTGACTTTTTAGTCTTTACTTTTCCAGAAGAGTAGATTTCTATTCATTCTAGTCATCTTAGTTTATCATCCACTCTTTTGGTGGGGGTACTGGGGATTAAACTCAGGGGCACTCCACCACCGAGCCATATTCCCAACCCTATTTTTAAAATATTTAATTTGCATACAGGGTCTCACTGAGTTGCTTAGGGCCTCTCTAAGTTGCTGAGGCTGGCTTTGAACTCATGATCCTCCTGCCTCAACCTCCCAAGCTGCTGGGATTACAGTTGTGCACCACCCAGCCAGTTTATCTTCCACTCTTAAAACATGATACCAAGGTTGGAAATCAACCCTTAGATAAGATCAGGATGGAGCCAATACCTGGTGTATTTTATGTAAAGTCACTAGGCTAGGCACTGTGAAATAAAGAAAAACATTTTAGAAAACCATTCCCCAGACTCCAGAACTTTGTATTCTCAGTGTTGTCTGTTAATTATGAAAATGTATTTTCTAGCTGATAATGGGATAAAATTTTATAATGTTAACAGATTATTTTTTCATACTACTTTGAAAGTTTAAATAATACCTCACATTTAACTCTTGGTCATTTACCTAATGTTTTCATATATTTGGTCACTTTTTTGTTGTTTTTTGGTGCTGGGGATGGAACCCAGGACCTTGCACATGCTAAGCATGCACTCTACTACTGAGCTACACTCCCAACCCCTAATGGTCACATTTAATCCTCAAGGTAGGTGTTATTTTTCTTATTTTAAAGACAGAGAAAATAACAGTTGTATAAAGGTAAAGTAGTAGAATTTGGATTCAAATCTGTCTTTCTGATTCTGTTAACTTTTCCTTCTCTAGCAAAACTACTTTTCCAGGAGGTCTCATTTTAGTATTTTTCTTGATTTAAAGGGGGAATATATGTCTGTTATGTTGATATGGCTCATTTACCCCTCTCATGTATTTTCTAATTCATATACTTCACATAGTTGCCAGAATCAATATTATTCCTTCTTCTATGTTAGTTACTAGATATTTATTTAAAGCAACATAAAATACTCAGCAGATTATGCACATCATTCTCGAATCACTAAGGAAGAACTAATGTTTAAACTACTTTAAAAATGAGAAGAAAACCATCTTTGAACCTAAACTTGGTGTATAGTACAAGGTCAAGACTGTGGAATTTTGGACATGTGTAGTTGGGATTTATAAAACAAGTTTTTGAGTTTTTTTGACTCCTTTGGTTTTCTCATGTTTTTACAGCCTTATGTACTTGAGGTGATTAACAGTTTGGAATAATTAAACCCCTGTTCTTGCTTGTTGTGTATAGCTTGGTATGGTGGAATGGATTGAACCTCCTAAACGAGAACGTAAAGCAAACTACGCAGTGGATGCCTACTTTAGAGAGGCTTTGCGTGTCAGTGAGCCAAAGATTCCAAAGGTAAAACAGTACAAGGCCAGTTTTTATGTCATATTGTGGAGTTCATGGTCTGTGATTCAAATTTACTTGTATTACTCCAAATCATAATTCTTACAATGTAACAATACAAAGAAGTACTTGATAGCCCAATCAAATAAATGGATTCCATTGTGTTTATTTTCCCATGTATGAAAAACAGTGAAAGATAATATGTTCACTTCATATAATTCATGAAAACAAATGTATATGTAATTCATTCTCCCCTTACAGGCTCCACGGCCTCCAAAGCAGCCAAATGTTCAGGATTTTCAATTTTTCCCACCTCATTTATTTGAGCTCCTGGAAAAGGAAATTCTTTATTACCGGAAGACAATAGGTTACAAGGTAAGTTTTTATTTTTTTAGATTAGTATAATATAATATTTAAAAAATTTTTTTAGCTGTAGGTGGACACAATATATATATTTATTTATTTATTTTTATGTGATGCTGAGGATTGAACCCAGTGCTTCACATTTGCTAGGCGAGCACTCTATCACTGAGCTACAACCCCAGGCCTAGATTAGTGTAATATATCTTTTAAGATACTGTAATCCATTAAGCTAGAGTAGATGTTGCATTTTAATGTGAGAGAATATGAGTAAATAAAAAAAGTGTTTTTAGGGGCTGGGGTTGTGGCTCAGCGGTAGAGCGCTCACCTAGCATGTGCAAGGTCCTTGGTTCGATCCTCAGCACCACATAAAAATAAATAAAAACAAAAAAAATGTATTGTGTACAAATAAAAAAATAAATATTAAAAAAGTGTTTTTAAAACAAAGAGGAGGACTGAGTAGAAGCAAAGCATCAAACTATGAATCATAGAAGAAGAATCATCACTAAAAGGAGTTAATGGACAATTATCCAATATTTCAATAGTAATACATGTAGTAACGTTATTTTTAATAAGCTGGCATTTGAATGGTGAAATAATATGTAGAAAGAATGATGTATGTGTTCAGTTAGAAATGAATGTTAATATATGATAGGAAATGTTTCATCATTTCCCTAGATAGTACCAAGAAATAGTATTTTTGTGTTTATTACTCATAGGTTGATGAAAACCCCCTTGGTAGTTAGTAGATTATGGTCACTTATGTATTAAAAATATGATAAACATATAATAATGAATTGTATAATTTTAAAGTGATTTTTTTTAGAATCCAAAATTCTTATTTGTATAGGTAGTAAGTAGGAAATGAATTTTAGTGAGGGCAATTTAATGTTTGTCATACTACATCATACTGAGAGAGAAAGCATACAGAATTATTTCTATATTTTGAAAATTGACCTAGTGAATGAAGAGGGACTATTGAAGGTATAAAAATGACAAATACCAACAGAATTATAAAAATATTATCACTTATAATTTTATGAAGTTTTCTGCCTTATGAATTGGAAGTTGTATTTTAAAATTTATGTTGTGAAACTTTATCACAATTGAAACTACAGTCAGTTATTTTGATTAATAGCTGGAATGTGCCTATAGAAGCTCTATGTATATAAAATACTTATTTGTTTATATTTTGGAAGTTGAGTGGGTCTCTGGAGTATTTATACTATTTGTCCAGAGTGAGAACTTCACTCTTTGAATCAGAACAAATAAGAAAGGTCTTTCTTGCTATATATGTATTATGATTTAAAAAATACACAAGTAAGATTGAAAAGTTTAAGGGAACTAAAAGTGGTTAGTTAGGATGTCATTAGAGAAATGTGACCAAAATTGAATCTATTTAAACTAAGAGTCCTGGAAAAAATCCTCCTTTAGGAAATTGTAGAAGAATAAACTAAAGTATGTTTGAATATTGAGATAGGCCTACGACCAGTTTCAAAGAAATTGAAAACAGTGATATGCCAAGAGAAGCATGCATTTTGAAGATTCAAAATGCACAATAAATTCATAATAAATAATAATAATAAATTAGTAAAAGGTAGTTAATTTCATGAGATAAACAAATACACATCTCATTAAGGTTTATAATAATTCTAGGTTTATAATATTATTTTCTTCTACTTTTATTGTTTGTTATTAGTGAGACTTGAAATGTTAGACCTCAGTAATAAGCCAAATATTTGTGTACTTTTTAATTATTTAAACAGTGCTTTAATAATACTTCATTTGATTCCTAACAATCTCATGAAGTAGGTATTATCTTTTATATGATAGATATAGAAAGTGAAGTTCAGACAGGTTAAATAACCTTGTTCAATGTTACATAGCTAACAAGGTTGCCATGTGTGTTGGTCTCAAACACAGATCTCAGTATTCAAGTGCTGTACTCTTTCCACTCAGACGTTCTGGGCTATTTCTGCATGTGATATAACCCTGCATCTTTCTGCAGTCCTAAATAAGGATTGTGTTGATAGTAGTATGACATGTCATTTGGGAAGCGGGCCAAGTAGTAGTCAAGTAACGGCAATAAAAAAATCATCTCTAATGATAGAACTGTTTAGGTCTGTTTGGAGATACTGAAATTTACTGTGATTATTATAGTGCCCA
This sequence comes from Marmota flaviventris, assembly GCF_047511675.1. Classification (NCBI taxonomy): domain Eukaryota; kingdom Metazoa; phylum Chordata; class Mammalia; order Rodentia; family Sciuridae; genus Marmota; species Marmota flaviventris. Next base: position 111,702,902 of record NC_092518.1, on the reverse strand, counting down.
CCATTTTCTGGCCACAGATCTGGTTTGAATATAAACAGTGACTTTCATTACATGGTTAGGGATGAGGGCTTAGAATGACTTTTTGGGTTGTGGCCAGCTGGAAGAAGATGGAGGACAGAGTAAACCTCAGAAGATGGGGACTGATGGGACAGCTGCAGAGGGTGATAGGAAGGAGGAGGGAGAAGAACAAGGTGTAAGATGAGAAAAAAAGGGATGAGTGGAGAAAGGAAGATGGCCTGGAATTTATGTTATTGCCCTGTACTGTTTGTTCTTCCTCACCTCTCAGAAAGAAGTGTCAGGAGGAGAATGAGTGAAAGGAGGACTTTTTGCCATTTACTACCTATTTATTGAGCATTGCTGTGTGACAGGTGCTTTGCCAATTACTTGGGATAAAACAATGAATATGAAAAGGTCCTTCACCTCACAGAATTTACATACTAATGACAGAGACAGACATGAAACAAATACTGCAGTGTAATGATGTCATTACTTGTGTGTTCTGGTACCTTAACAAAGTGTGCTGCTAGGGAATCTAATAAGGGTATCTAATGTGGACTGGGAGATCAGGGCAGTGCTCCCTGTAGACGTGTCATTTAAATTGAGATCAGAGATATGAATGAGCACCTGGAGCATGGGAGAGAAAATCATAGGAAGGGACAACTCCTATGCCAAGGTGTTGACATTGGAAGGAGGAGGTCACTATCTGGAAATGCAAGAGGGCCAGTGTTGCTAGGGGTGGCAAGGAGGAGAGTGAGTGGAAAAGAGTCTGGTGAGGAAGTAGAGTCTGATCACATGGAGTCTTTATAGGTCATATAATATGGCTGAACTTTAGCTTTAGAGCCAAGGCAAACCATTAAGATGTTCTTAAGGCAGGGAGATGGGTGGATGGGATGTAAAATTATAATAATAGCAGATACTTTGATTTGGGCTTTACTTGTATTATATGATGTTTCAAGTTCTTTATAAATATTAGCTCATTATCCTCAAATAGCCCTGGAATTGAATCCTATTTTACAGATGAGGAAACTGAGGCATAGATTGGTTGAATAATTTGCTCAAGATCATATCATTTATAATTGGTAAAGTATGATTTTTTTTTAAAAGATCACTAGGGCTGCAATGCAGAGAATGGCAAGTTTATTTAGGGAAGCTAGTGGAGGGGGGGCTATTGAAGTATCAAAATGAGAGAAGATGGTGACAATTTGGGCTATGGTGGTGGCAGTGACAGTGGTAGCACGGGAACTGGAACCCTACTATCTTTGCTCCTAGCCTTGTGCTCTCTTCAGCCTCATGCTGGATTGACTCTCTGTTGTCTCAAGACTTGCCATGATCCCCCGTATACATATTTAGATGAGGATTTATAAGACATATATAGAGTTATGAAAAATTGTGCTGTGAATGGATAATTATGAATGTAATACATTCCACTATTGTCATGTATGTAAGAAATAAATAAAAAATACATATATATCATAAATTTATTGTCATCCAAATAAATTTTGCTATATGGAACTGAAAAAAAAAAGACATACAAGAGTATGTTCTGGATATTGGTTCTTTCTGAACCTTGTCTCTTCTGTTCTTTACCATGAACTATAGACCTGAGGTAAAGTGAGTTCTTCAATTGAGTGAGTTTCATGTTTGAGTTCAGAGTATAGACAGATCAGCATGGGATGATAATCATCTGCAGAAGCTTCAAGGATGATGGGATATATAATGGTTAGACATAATCTTTTCAGGGGATATCCAGCATTGATTTTTCCCCCTATACCTCTAGAAAACTCATAAAGGCCACAGAATGAATGGAGCACTAGTTTATTCTCAGATGAACAAAACTGCTGTAGTGGAGTTACCTGGTGTTCTTCATATACAGTCAGATTCCCAAAAATGATTTTCTCCTGCTCTCTTTCTGTTTAAATGATCGTTGGCTAACTGGACATGAGTGTTATTCATAGTTGGAGGCACTGTGGTTCATGGTAATGTTTCATCTATTTTGAGTCCCCAAAGTCCTCTATTTTGTAGTGATTTGTGGTGGGATAATAAGGGGATCACTAATTTTGAAGCATTCAGTAAAGGGTGTTTTTTGAGAGCCTGCTTATTTACATTTCTATTTTCTATTTTGTTTTTCCTTCCATAGTCAGCACAACAAGGTCACAGCAATATTGCTGATAATAAGATCCAGAGTTAAAGAGTTTTGTTTTATTTGCAGCTGAGAAAAGTATTTGTTTTGCTCTAATCACTGGTGGCTAGCAGTGCATTATGTGTCAATTCTTCCCTCTTAAGATTTGACCTTGTTGCAAATTAGGCATATTCACAAGCCTCATTGTTCTTGTTGATTAAAGGAGTAGTTAAGGAGTTGCACTTAATTACTTATCACTAAAATCTTTACATTGGAAGAGGATGACTTAATTGAAATTTGGATTGCAGTATTAAAAATGTAGGGTATCTGGAGTTTTCACCAAATCTAAGACCTGGAGTGAAAGAGTTTTGGTGTATTTGAAGCTGCTGTAGAACATTTTAACATTTATGACCAACAAGGAATTCTTTAGGTTCAAGTATAAATATTTGACAAATGGGATATAATCTTTGTAAATTTTGGTAGTGTGTTATTGTGGGCCACCTAATTTGCAGTTTTAGAACTAAAATATAGTGAGCTGATTTCAGGTTACTACTTTCATTTTGTGTGCTGTCATATTTAATTTGGTATTCCATGTTTCTATGAAATGCTTGCTAAAAACTCCTAAGAAATAAGACCTAAAAAACGTTTTTCCCTCTTCATGAAATCCAGTTCTTAATCACAAATTTCTTAGGGTTTTATTATAAATCTAAATTATAATTGAAACATTTCCTTTTGAAAGAGCTTTTAATGTACATATTATATTTTTGAGCATCATAATAAGACATGGAGTATGAGTACTTCAGATACCTTCAGGGTATCTGTTCAGAACTGTTGATCTATAATTTGTCAACTTAATTCTTATATAGCACTTTGAAATCATTCCAGGAAGCTTGTTGATAAGGAAACTCATGAAATAAAAAGTGAATGTTCTTTTTTAAATTTTATGTAAAAAAATTATTGGTGCTTAATAATTACACAGAATCGTAGGTTTCATTGTGGCATATTTGCACATAACATATGTTGATCAATTTCATTCCCCAGTACCCCCCTTGCCCTCGCCTTTACCCTTTTCTTCTACCCCACTGTTCTCCCTTTTTACATAAGGGCCTCTAATTTCATCCATTTTCCTGCAAATGACATAAATTTCATAATTTTATTCTTCTTTAGGGCTGAATAAAACTCCATTGTCTATATATAACATATTTTCTTTATCTGTTAATCTGTTGACAGATACCTAGGCTGGTTCCATAATTAGACTACTGTGAATTGTGCTGCTATAATCATGGGTATTCATGTATTGCCATAGTATGCTGACTTTAGTTCTGTTGGGTAAATATTGAGGTGTGGGATAGCGGGGTCATATGATGGTTCCATTCCTAGTTTTTTGAGGAATCTTCATACTGTTTTCTATAGTGGCTATACTAGTGAGTGTTTTTTTTTTTTTTTTTTTTAATGATGGCTATTGAGGTTTTTTTTTTTTTTGGTAGGAAGGAGATGAACAAATTTAGGAATTAGGAAACATTTCAAGTTCCAAATATTTTAGTAGCTGTGGTTTTTTTGTTGTTATTGTTTTGGTATCAAGAGATTGAAACCAGAGGCACTTAACCACTGAGCCACATCCCCAGACCTTTTTAATATTTTATTTAGAGACAGGGTCTTGCCAAGTTGCTTAGGGCCTTGCTAAGTTGCTGAGGCTGGCTTTGAACTCACATCCTCCTGCCTCAGCCTCTGGGCCACTGGGAGGCATGCACCCCCACACCAGGCTTAATAGCTGTGTTTTCGAGTAATTGCTAGAAATAAAATAGTAAGTTCAGCATTGATGAAGTTCTTCTTAAGTTTTATTGTCGTAAATAATATGACCAGCGGATTGGAAGAAATTGTCTGCAGTGGATCCTAAAATCTAAAGGTCTTATAAAATATTGTGATTTTGCCTTTATTGGAAGTTTGTAAGGGAAATCTTTAGTTAGAAATATCTGTGTAGGAATAAACATTTTGTTAACATGTAGGTATATTATCTATTATCTGTCATAAATGAGATATTTATAAAATATTTCATTTTGTTAGAATATGTTTGTTGAACATGGAAGTTTTGGAGATTTTTGATAGAGAAATATCTTAAAATCAAAGTTTTTCCCAGAATTTGAACCCAAAGTAATTTTATATATCAACAATTTAAGGGATCTATTAAACTTTTGAAACTATGTATCTTTGCACTTTTTTTGAACATAATAAAAATTTTCAAACCAAAAAATGTTGAAATAATTGTAAAGTGAATATCCATAGATACATCATATGTATATGCTGTAACTTATACCTTATTATACTCGCTTTTTCACATGTTGTCCCATTACTCCAGCTCTCCATCATATCATTATCTTATGCATTTCAAAGTTGCAGTTATAGGGGTTGTGGCTCAGTGGTACAGTTCTCACCAAGCATGTGTGGGTTCAATCCTGAGCACCACATAAAAATAAATAAAATAAAGGTATTGTGTCCATCTACAACTAAAAAATATTTTAAAAAATAAATACCAATCAACCTACAAGTAAAGGCTATTGCTTAAAAAAAAAAAAAAGAACTTGCAGGGGCTGGAATTGTAGTTCAGCAGTAAAGCAATTGGCTCACAAGTGTGAGGCACTGGGCTCAATCCTAGTACCACAAAAATACAAATGAAGACATTGAGTTCATACACAACTAAAAAATATTTATAAAAAAGAAGAAGTTGCAGTCATGAATATATTTTACCTGGAAACACTTCTTTATGCATATCATTAGCTAGAGTCCAATATTAATTTGTGATTTCTTTTGTTTTTTTGGTACTGAAGATTGATCCTAGAGGTGCTTAACCACAAAGCCACATCCCCAGCCCTTTTTTTATATTTCATTTAAGACTGGGTCTCACTGAGTTGCTAGGTGCTTCGCTAAGTTGTGAGGCTGACTTTGAACTTGCAACGCTTTTTCCTCAGCCTCCAGAGTCTCTGGGATTACAGGTGGGCACTAACACACCTGGTTTGTAATCCTCTTTTTAAAGATTATATTTACATACGGTAAGATGTATAAATCTGAAGTGTATCATGCAGTCTATTTTGACAAATGCATATGTGTACATAACTGATACCCCTATAAAAATAAAGAACATGGGACTGGGGTTGTGGCTCAGTGGTAGAGCACTTGCCTAGCATGTGTGAGGCACTGGGTTCGATCCTCGGCACCACATAAAAATAAATAAATGAAATAAAGGTATAAAAATGTTGTATCTGTTTAAAAAATAAATAAAGAACATTATGGTCACTGGGTGTCTTTTCTCAGTCAGTACCCCCATAGATTAACAGCTGTTCTTATATTACTTTCCTCTATAAGTTGGGTTGTTTTTGTTTAAGAATTTCATATAAGTAGAATCATATAGCATCTGCAAGGCTTCTTTCTCTTAGCATAATGTTTTAGAGATTCAGCCATATCGTCTCATGTATCAGTGGTTCATTCCTTTTTATTTGCTGAGCACTACTCCATTGTATGAATAGACCACAATTTGCTTATCCTTTCTTTAATTGGCAGACATCTGGGTTTTTTCCTGGTTTGGGGCCATTATGAGTAAAACTGCTGTGAATATTCTTGTAAGACTGTCTAGATAGCTTTCATTTATTTGAATAGCTAAGAATGAATTTTCTGATGTGTCTGTAATTTTATAATTGAGTTTAGCTGTTGAAAAAGTTATTTTAAATCAGTCTTATCACTGGATTACTTTTCATTTTAAATTTATGCCTTATATTTTTTTGTTCCTTTTTTGTGGTATTGGTGATTGAACCCTGGAGTATTCTATGTTTCAGTTACATCACCAGCCTTTCTTTTTTTCTAAATTTTATTTTATTTATTTTTAATAGGGATACCTTTTTAAATATTTATTTGTTTAGTTGTAGTTGAACACAATGCATTTATTTTATTTATTTATTTTTTAATTTTATGTGGTACTGAGGATCGAACCTAGGGCCTCGCATGTGTTAGGTGAGCACTCTACCGCTGAGCCACAACCCCAGCCCTAAATTTTATTTTGAGACAGGATCTCAGTAAGTTGCTGAGACTGGTCTCAAACTTAATGTCCTCCTGCCTCAGCTTCCTGAGTCAATTAGAGGTGTGTGCCACCATACCTGGTTTTATGCATTGTTTTCCATTTCCATTGTCACCATTCTAGCCCAGGTGGTCATACTTCATTTCTGAGTTATGACAGTTTAGCAGGTTTTCTTTTCTCTAGTGGGTTCCTTCATTGAGTCCATCCTGTTCAAGGGTTACAGTGAAAGCAGTATGTTTTGACACTTTACTCCCTTGTTCAAAAGTCTCCAGTGCTTACTATATAGTTTCAGTATCTGAATCTGTCTGCACCTGGCTTTGTTTTTTGTATCTAACTTTTTTTTTTTTTTGGTGCTGGGGATGAAACCCAGGGTCTTGCACATTCCAGGCAAACACTTTACCACTGAGCCTTACATACAGCACCAGTATAAATCCTATATATGCTTTCTGGTACATTTTTGCCTTCATGCTTTTGCTCATACTTCTTTAGCCTAGAATATGCTTCCCCTCCCATCTCCCTAAAACTTTAGGATTCTTAAGGTACAGCTCAGAATTCCACAACTGATATGTGAGCTCCTTGTGGGCAAGAGCCATATCCAATACTTCTTTTATATTCCAATCAGTACTTATAGTGCTATGGACATAAGAGATACTTAGGTAATACATACTAATTTGGTTGTCTGATACTGATGATTACAAATGAATCTGCTTTTTAATAATGCTCAGTGTTTTCTTAATGCCTAGGTAGTAGGTTTTGTATCTGAAAAACTATTGGCTATAATAGTTTTCAAAGAAGCTATTTTTAAGTTATAGTTCCAAACTCTATGATATAGTTTCAAAATCTATGAAATATGTATAAAATTGAGAAAAATGTAGTCTAATATGTATTATAATTACATTATGGTAAAATTATGACTATCGGATACCCCTAGGGAATAAGTAATTGATGATACATGTACATTCCAAACAGTAGACTTAACTGCCAATCCCTTTATTTTTATGTTTAATGGAATGCTATAAAATATATTATACATGTTCTATAACTGCCCTCTTAAATCATTGTGCTGAATTGTAGCTGCTGATACATATAGTGGTGGTATGATGCTTTGGGCCAAGAGACTTGGTTTGTCCCTTTGTACAATGAATGCTGCCCTATATTGCTGAACCATACTGGTTGTATGTGCTCATCATGACACCCTGAGGTCCTGGGGCTATGTTTTTGACATATAGGTGACTACTTTTGGAGAACTGAGCTTCTGTACTCAGTGGTTTGGATTTAAGCTCTCTCTTTATGAGTTTCAGTGTGTTTACAACTCTGTATCCCAAATACCATTTATAATTTCTGTTGGTCACTGCTACTGTAGTTGTCATTGCTCATCCTATCACAGCTGTTGGTATGCTCTTCTGTTTCCTTCCCTCTTTAATTCTCTATTTCCTTTTTTCTTCATTGTTTTGTCATTTCTAGATCTTCCATTTTATATAGAAACGTTCTCCCTTTATAGACCATGGCAGGCAATAAAGGCATTCAATTCTTTTCACATGTTGATCGGAGCATTGAATATTATCTTTAGGTGTATTGGCACTTCTGTACTGCACTGTATAGTACTAGAGGTATATGGACTCTATTGCAAAACTTTTTCTTTATTCCATATACTATAATATTATAATGATATGCTTTTTTCCCACAGTATAATGAAATTTGAAATGCAGTATGGCACTAATTTGCCAGTGGGTTTTAACTTTAAATACCATGTGACACAAGATTGATTTTTATTTGGGTAATATCTTAGTAGTAGAAATGTGGAGAGGACTGTGTCATTCTGGTTATAAATTTACATTTTTTACTGTTGAAATAACTCTAAAGATTGATATGTGAATATGCACTTTACTGTTTAATTTTTCTCATCAGTTCATTCATCACTTATCTCTTGATTTATAGGTCCCGAGGAATCCTGACATCCCAAATCCAGCTCTGGCTCAAAGAGAAGAGCAAAAAAAGATTGATGGAGCTGAACCTCTTACACCAGAAGAGACTGAAGAAAAGGAAAAGCTTCTCACACAAGTAAAATATTTTAAGTGACTAAAATATCACGAGTCAACAAATAGAAAAAACAAAGTATTGATAACACTTTCTTTTTACTATATGGGTTTAGTGTCCTGATTTGACCCACCAAAAAAACTCTACATAGAGATCAGATATCCTCATTTAAAAAAAATCCCTTTTACAGAATATGCTTTTTTTTGGAAATAATAGAAAATACACATATGCAAAATGTAAGTGGCAATTAATAGAACCATGACATGCTTTTTACTAAGTATAATAAGTTTAGTGAGCCCATATTTGAATTCTTTTGTTGACTGATATTAATTGTCCCCTGAAATTGTATTCTACTAATCTTTTTAAAAATAATTTCTTTTTTAGTTGTAGATAAACGCAATACCTTTATTTTCTTTCTTTATTTTTTTATGTGGTGCTAAGGATCGAATCCAGGGCCTCACACTAGGCAAGTGCTCTACAACTGAGCCACAACCCCAGCCCTCTACTAATCTTTTATTTATGGAATAATTTAATGATTTTAAAAAAGTCCTTTTATCTCTTCTTAGAATTTTAATACAATGATGAGAGACTTGAATGTTTTTAAGGTGATTTTTATATAACTGAAAGCTAAGTTATTAAATACAGGAGGTTTCCATTTGAACAAATGATTAATACTATCAAGTCATTGTTGCTTTAGTGAGTATAATAAACTCTAGAAATGTTTCAACATAAAAGACTTTTGAAAAATAAAAAATATATGTACTCTTTGACACCACCTTAGTATAGGAAGCTGCCAGCAAAATTTTTTTATTTAACATTATTTTTGAAAAATGTGCAAAGCACAGCAGTAAGAAATTCTCCACATTAATTATTAACAGATAGTTTTGAATGTTTGCAATGCAAAGAAATGATAAATATTTGAGGTGATGGATAAGCCAATTATTCTGATTTGATCATTGCCCATTGTATACATGTGTCAAAATATCACACTATACCCCATGAATATATTCAATTATGTTTCATTTAAAAGGAAAAAAGAAAAATAGTCTTTACATGTTTTTATATAGGTCTTTTCTTATTATAACATGTAACTTCATTGAATGGGTTTTTACAAAGTGAATTTATAACTTTTTAAGCCAAATTCCTGGAGTTACAAAGTTTAACCTGAAAATGTACCTTTTCCCCCACATCCTTGCCAACATTTATTATTGCTTATATTCTTGATAATTGCCATTCTGACTGGAGTGAGATGAAATCTCAGTGTAATTTTGATTTACATTTCTCTAATTGCTAGAGATGTTGAACATTTTTTCATATATTTGTTGATTGATTGTATTGGGTAAAAGGTACACTCCTATATTGCTGGTGGAAGTGCAAATTGGTGCAACCACTCTGGAAAGCAGTATAGGGATTCCTAAGAACTTGGAATGGAACCACCATTTGACCCAGTTATCCCACTTCTTGGTTTATACCCAAAGGAATTAAAATCGGCATACTACAGTGACACAACCACATCAATGTTTATAGCAGCTCAGTTCACAGTAGTTAAACTATGGAACCAACCTAGGTGCCCTTCAACAGATGAATGGATATATACACACAATGGAATATTACTCAGCCTTAAAGAAGAATGAAATTATGGAATTTGCCAGTAAATGGATGGAGCTGGAGAATGCCATACTAAGTGAAATAAGCCAATCTCAAAGAACCAACCAAAGGTCAAATGTTTTCTCTGATATGCGGATGCTAATTCACAATAAGGGGTGGGGCGAGGGAATAATAGAAGTACTTGAGATTAGACAGAGGGGAGTGAAAGGAGGGGAGAAGGTATGGAGGTAGGAAGATAGTAGAATGAATTGGACATTATGACCCTATGTGCATATATGATTACGTGACTGGTGTAACTCTACATCATGTACAGTCAGAAGAATGAGAAGTTCTATTCCATTTATATATGGTGTGTCAAAATGCATTCTACTATCATGTATAACTAATTAGAGCAAATAAAAAAAGAAAATGTAATTAGAGTTGGCTAAGCATTAGGACTTACCACAGAATAAAATGAAGCATTTAAGTATTCACATGTTAATTTCACAGTTTTATTTCCTGAACACAAAAGTAAAGTTATGGCCTTTGAATAATATGTGGCTTATATACAATCTCAACTCAGAAGAAGCTTTAGTTTGTACTTAGAAGTATAATCAGATTTTTTTATCCCCTCAGTTGAATTTATTTTAAATCATCTTTCTCTGCTGCTAAAAAAAAATCATGCTAACACGAAGGAACAAAATGTGGGTCATCTGAAATCTTTATCAAGAAAAAGCCTGGGATAGGAAATTGTGATGTATATGTATCATACTAATGTAGATGGGGACATGAGCAGTAGAAAGCATTCTTTTGTCTGTGACTTCACAGATTGGCTAATAATGCCAAAAAGGTTTAAAATATTGGTTAACTGTTATATATTTTAGTAAAGAAATTGAGGGGTACAATAATGTTCTGTTTATAGAAATTCTGTTTATAAACACAATTTTTTATGGTACTGATGATTTAACCCAGAAGCTTTCTATCACTGAGTTACACCCTCAGCCCTTATTTTTTTTTTAAATTTTATTGGTTCTTTGTAGTTATACATGACATTAGAATCCATTTTGATAAAATTTTATAAGCATGGGATGTGTCTTATTCTAATTAGGACCCCATTCTTGAGGGCATGATGGTAGGATTCACTTAGGTATTTTCTTATATGTACATAGGAAAATTATGTTAGGTTTATTCTCCTGTTCCTATCCCTATCCTTCCTCCCTTCCTTTTTTTCCCCTTTATCTAATCTACTGAATTTCTCTTCTTCCCCTTCCCCCACATATTATGGTTTAGCTTCCATGTATCAGTAAAAACACTCAACCTTTGATTTTTTTTTGACATTGGCTTATTTCACTTAGCATGATATTCTCCAGATCCATCCATTTAGCCAAAGCAATCCTTGTGAGAAATACAAAGCAAGAGGCATCACAATACTAGACCTTAAATTATACCACAGAATTACAGTATCAAAAACAGCATGGTATCAGCACCAAAGTAGGCAAGAAGACCAATGGAACAGAGTAGAGGACAGAGGCAGACCCACATAAATACAGTTACCTCATTACTAGACAAAGGCACCCAAAACATACACTTGAGAAAAGACACCTTCTTCAACAAATGGTGCTGGGAAAACTGGGAACTCACATGTAATAGAAAGAAAGTTAACTGCTACTTCTCACCCTGCACAAAACTCAACTCTAAGTGGATCAAAGACCTGGGAATTAGACCAGAAACCCTGCATTTACTAGAATAAAAGGTAGGCCCAACACTTCAACATATTGGCACAGAAACTGACCTCCTGAATACGACGTCTGAAGTACAAGAAATAAAATAAAAAATCAATCAATGGGATGGCATAAAACTAAAAAGCTTCTTCTTGGTCTGTTTTATATTTTATTTTGAGACAGGATCTTGCTAGATTGCCAAAGTTGTCCTTGAATTTACAATCCTCTTTTCTCAGTCTCCCACATTCCTGGGATTATAGGTATGAACCACCATGTCTGGATATCTATGAAAATACAATTTTGAACAGAACTCATTTATTCACTGGAGTTTGAAATGATATAAAGAGCTACAAAGGTTCTTCTGCATTCTCTTTTGATTATCCCTCAGTGTTCTTTTGATTTAATGCATTCACATTCCTCTCTTTTAATATACATAGAAACAAATATGATAAAAATCACTGAAGTAGTATAATATCAGAACTTCAACATTTAGATTAGCATTTTTATTTAAGGCATTTGTATCTTAATACAGTAGATATCTATAAAATATGGGATTAAAAGCTATGTGATGTCTTAGAACCATAAATCAACTTTAAGTACTTGGAAAGGAGTATGTTCCCCTCAAAATAGAAAAGCAGTTATTTCTTTAACAATTCTTAACTCAACTTTTGATTCCAACATTAAAAAATGAGAATCAGGGCTGGGTTGTGGCTCAGTGGTAGAGCACTTGCCTCACATGTGTCACCACATATAAATAAATGAATAAAATAAGGTGTATCAACAACTAAAAAAATTAAAATGAGAATCATTATAAGTTGTCTAAACTGCTTTTAATGTACTATCATATAGAAGTAATCAGAACAATAAATGAATTTATTAATTTTAACTGCTATTGATGATGCTCAACTTTTTGTTCATAGGGTTTCACAAACTGGACTAAGCGAGATTTTAACCAGTTTATTAAAGCTAATGAGAAGTATGGAAGAGATGACATTGATAATATAGCTCGAGAGGTAGAAGGCAAATCTCCTGAGGAGGTCATGGAGTATTCAGGTTTGTATGTAATTTCAAATATGATGTTTTATTTTAACCTTATTCATTTACTCACCATCAATTTAATTGTGCCCTTGTTGAGGGATTTTTAAAACTTTTTAAAAATAATGTTTTTTTTTTTAATTTGCAGATGGACGCAATAATTTTATTTATTTATTTTTATGTGGTCCTAAGGATTGAAGCCAGTGCTTCATACATGCTAGGCAAATGCTCTACCACTGAGCCACAACTCCAGCCCCAGATTTTTAGAACTTTTGCAATTAAGATATAGGTGAAAGTATGAACTTTGTATTTCTATGAAAAGATTATAAGATTTATCATATAAACTATTGTTTTCTCTAGTAATTAGCTAATAGAAGATAAATGAAGCTCTGATAAAATGGTGGCTATTGGATGCACACCGACAGAATTAGTTTTCTACTTTCTCACCTCTGCAGTTTGGTTTTTTTCTCATCTAGTCCCGAGACTTCAGGTTCACTGGATTGAAATAGTCTTTTTTCTAGGTCATGCTTGAAGTAGAGAGTCCCTGTCAGGCCCATTTTGATGCTCAGACATCCTCAGGGTTCCAGTCTACTCCACTCAGGTCATGCAGGTCTCTTTAATTCAAAGCAAGCTAGAATAGATTTAAAAAATTGCTTGAATAAATCTAAATCATTTCATTAGTCTTTGAATCATCTCCCTCTCTTTCTTACTCAGCTGTGTCTTTGGTCTCAAACAGAATCAAATTAGCTGCTGCAGCATGTGGAGTTAATAATAATCCCCATGTCACAACACATCCAACCTCAGGCTTCTATAAAGAAATCTTATTAAAAATAGGTCAGTGTGGAGGCTGGGGTTGTGGCTCAATGATAGAGCGCTTGCCTAGCATGCGTGAGGCACTGGGTTCAATTCTTAGCACCACATATAAATAAATAATTAAGTAAACGTCCATCAACAACTAAATATATATATATATATATATATATATATATATATATATACACATACACACACACACACACATATATATATATATATATATAATATAAAAATAGGTCAGTATATCTGTTTTCTATATGTATAGCATAGGTTGAGCTCTCAAATTAGTCTGAATATTAGCTATTTTAGAATCTAGAGCATTTTTATCATATAGAAACAATGCTAAAAAGTATATGAGGTTTCTTTGCTAGCCCCCAAAGCCTGTTTAACTTTAACCACTGAAATTCTGTGTTTTTTGCAGCAGTAGAAAAGAAACTTTACAATAACAATAACCCAAGACTAATACATACTAGAAAAAGCTATTGATTTAACTAGTGCTAGTATTAGAAGAAATAGAGGTTTAATTAGAGAATAGATACTTTGTTTTTCCTCCTGGAAATTTAAAAGGGTCTTCAAGTGGTTACCAAGAACTATAGAGGTTGGTTGTATTGAGTCTTTATTTCATATAATAATCAAGTCTTTGAACGTCCTTTTCCTTGATACCATTATGACATTCCTATTTCCATTTAGGTTTAACATGTAAGTTGAGGGCATTTGGGAGCTTAGAGAGGGGAACAATAGATGGGAGAGAAAAAATTGTAGCAGCAAGAGTTGAATGAAAAGAGTGTAAAGGGCATGGACAGAGATTCTGAAGAATTTTCTTTAGAAGATAAGGTAGCATCAGTTTGTTTGGAGTTACAAGGTAAATAATGATTCAAAAAGCTATCAGAGTGTGTAACTGAGTGATTAGAGCACTTCCCCTGAATGAATGGGGCCCTAGGTTTGATCCTTAGCACCACAAAAACAAAACAACAAAAAGATCATGTTGTATGTTCCCTCAAATTTGATGTTTGGCCATGTAGCAATACCTCAGGACTATTTTAATTGCTGCCAACCAAGTTGGGGGCTGTGTCAGAGGGTGGGGAGATTAGAATGGGTTTATGTAGTTTGTTTCAAGAAGAGGAGAAATGAGTACAATTTGGTGTTCATAAGCATACAGTGTCTTATACAAAGTAGGCATTTAAACATCTGTTGAATGATTAAGTGAGTGAATGAATAAATGAACACATGTGCTTATAAAAATTAGAGTACTAACATACCTTTCCTGATAGGCTTTAAAAATGAGGAATATGAGAATGTAGAGAATATCATTAGGTTGCTCTTCACTGAAGTCATAAGATGTGACATATTAATGCAGCAGATTATTTGCTCATCTATAAAATTTGGTTGGGTAACTCAGTAATTTGAATATTCTTCAGCATGTATCCAATTAAAATCTCAATGAGGTTTAAAGAAACAGTAGGTTACTGGAAATATTATAAGATTAGTGAGTGATTTCAGAAGCAAATCAATTTCAGTAGAAATTGCCACTTCATAGGAAAAATTGAAATGACCTGTTGATAATGATTTCATTTTCATTTCTGTTGGCTAGGAAGCTATATTCACATTTATGTGCTGCCCTCTCCTGTTTCACTTTATGTATTTGGCCCTTTATGTATTATGTTTGAGTAAAAAGCCTAGCTTAAATCAGTATCTGTAGTATCATTTGAAACCATAGTCATTTAGGATAATTAAAAATACTATATCTCATGAAAGGGAAATGGCTGACTTAAGGCATTGGTCTTATTTTTAAATGAAAAGTTGGGAGCATTTAACAATTTAGCATATTATGTATACAGATGAATATGAATATTAATTTAAAAATATAAGTTCACTCCATTCTTCCTGTTAGTTCTTTATTCTATAATCCCCTGGATTCATTTGCTTGAATGATACTAATTTAAAGGAATGGTTGTTTTTCAGCTGTTTTTTGGGAACGTTGCAATGAATTACAGGATATTGAGAAAATTATGGCACAAATTGAACGTGGGGAAGCAAGAATTCAGCGAAGGATCAGTATTAAGAAAGCTCTGGATGCCAAAGTACTGTATTTTATGTCAAATTATTAATAGATAATTTTATTTGATGTAGTGGTTACTATGACTTTTTTTCACATTCCATTAAAAGTGCTATTTTGTTGAAATGTACAGATTGCAAGATATAAGGCTCCATTTCATCAGTTACGTATTCAGTATGGAACCAGCAAAGGAAAGAACTATACTGAGGAAGAAGATAGATTTTTGATTTGTATGTTACACAAAATGGGCTTTGATAGAGAAAACGTGTATGAAGAATTAAGACAGTGTGTACGGAATGCTCCCCAGTTTAGATTTGACTGGTTTATCAAGTCTAGAACAGCCATGGTATGTATTCCTTTGGTCAATTTTTTCATTTTGAAAAGTTTCAAACATCATATATCTTCACCTAGGTTCTATAATTTTAATGTTTTGTCACTTGGCATATTCTCTCTTGCTCTGTAAATGCTTATGAAAATATATATATGTTTATACATACATACATAGAATTGTATACACATGTGTAGCCTATATTTTATATTTAGAAATATGGAAGCATTTCTAAATTCAGAAATACATATCTGTATTTTATATTCATAAGTACATTTCTGAACCACTTTAGAATAAGTTTCAGGCAGATATGAGTGTTTATCTCTAAGTACTTGAGCATGTATCTTCTTAAAATAAGTATGTATTCCTAGGTAGCCACAATCCCACTTGATAATTTTAACAGTGATTCAGTAATGTCCTCTAGTATAAAATCCATGAAAAATCTTTTCTAGTTGTCCCCAAAATATCTTTTATAGCTTTTTTAAAAGTTGATGATCTAGCAAGGTTCACACATTGCATTTGGTTGTTGGGTCTCTTTGATGTTTAAAAATTTTTTTTAATTACACATGGGCACAATATCTTTATTTTGTTTATTTATTTTTATGTGGTGCTGAGGATTGAATCCAGTGCCTCACATATGCAAGGCAAGCGCTCTGTCACTGAGCCACAACCCCAGCCCTCTTTGGTATTTTTTAAATCCACAACTTTCTCTTTTTATGACAATGACATTTTTAGGATGTTTAGGCTGGCTGTCTTATAGAATACCCCATACTTCTCTTCCTTTGCTCACTGTTAGATTTGGGTTTAATGTTTTTGGCAAGAATGCTACAGAAGTGATATGGTGTGCTATCTGTTGCATGATATCATGAGAAATATCATGTCAGGTTGTTACACTATTAGTGATGTTAAGTTTTGTCAGTTGATTAATATTGTGATCCCCAGAGCTCACCACTTTAAGGTGCATTTTCCCCATTGTTATTAACCAGGTAATACTTGAGACTATGCAAATTACTTAAGGATTTATTTTTAATGAAAAGGAATTGTTGCCTATATTAAGTCTGTATAAGAAAACTATGAAATAGAGAATAATTACCTAAGAGTTATTTTATGTTTAGCTTCTGCAAATTTCCTCCTTAGAAAATGTGAATTGTGTTCCTGTTAAATTCTGGTGCTGCCTAGTAGTAGTGTTTATGATCATATTGAAATTCATGCAACACATCTTAGGTGTTGGATTTGTCAGTATTTTGTCAGCCAAGGTTATTAAGACAAAAATAGATTTACATAGCCTAAAAATTAAAAACAATTAGAAACTAACAGTCCAAACAATGATTCTGTGGCTAGTCATAAAATAGCATACATTTTTCTTAGTTGTTATCTATCATAAATATTTTCTTTTTTTGATTTTTATTGTTGGTTGTTCAAAACATTACATAGTTCTTGATATATCATATTTCACACTTTGATTCAAGTGGGTTATGAACTCCCATTTTTACCCTGTATACAGATTGCAGAATCACATCAGTTACACATCCATTGATTTACATATTGCCATTCTAGTGTCTGTTGTATTCTGCTGCCTTTCCTATCCTCTACTATCCCCCCTCCCCTCCCCTCCCATAAATATTTTCTTGTCCCAAAACTCATTGGGATATAAAACAATGCTTCATATTTTAATTGACCCATTTTATATTTTTAGTTCAAGTTGAATAGAAAGAAAAATATGAGTCGTTCTACTGAAGATAGTAATTTTGGCAGATGCCTTTTGAAAATCAGATATTTCTTAAGACTTTAATGCAAAATTTAGAGTGTACACCGATTATAATATTTTTGAATGTGCCCATCGTATTTACAGATGCAATAATGTTGGGAAAGCTACCAAATGCTTTAGACTAAGCCAGGATCCACAAGTAAAACTAGAGCAGTTAGAATAATGATTCAGTTCAATCTAGCAACATGACATTTACTGGGGATAAATGTGAAGTGCTGTACTTGTACAAAAGAATAAGAAGTATATGTTACCAAGATACAATAGGAAGAATTGAGGAAAGAATAAAAAGATTTAATAGTTAATCCATAGCATGAAAGACTAAGGTGAGATATAGTGAAAGAGTTGTTTGACAGGGTCCTTTGGATCATTGCAACAGATTATTGAAGAACAATGTAGAATAGTTTTTATCCTTTGAAAAAGAGATTCTGTTTTGACTGTCTGAAGATTTTGGCAGTGAGATTAGTTGACCTTTTAAGGTGCCATCTAGCTCAGTGAATCTATGACCTTGTTTAGCAGAGAATTCTTTTCAGAAGCCATGCATTTAAAATTTTTAGCCATTTGTGGTTTTGTGCATGTAATGACATAATTTAGGGCAGCATCAACAGCTTGTAAAGATTTGTCAGTGAATCGTACTTTAGAACATACATAACCTTTTTAGTAATGGACCATTTATTGAATTCTGACTTTTATTACAGTGGTATTTTACTAATTTTTTTAAAGGTTGAGAGCTTATTGCTGTTTTCAGTTTGTGAAATCATTAAACTAAAACAGTAGGATGAATGAGTAGTATGAATATTATTATAGAACTACATAACCTTCTTTCATTTTCCAAGAAAAAACCCAGTATATTATTAACAACCACTAGATGTCTCTGAACTCCCTTGTAAAGAATATGTTTTTCCTCCATCTTCTTTTTACAAAACCTTTACCTCTGTACTTTCTTTACCCAGAGATTTGAATCTCTAGTGTATTTTCCAAAAAGCAGATATTAGATGTATAGGTGATAACAAAATGAAATATTTATTTTGTCTATTAGAAATGAAGACATCTCTCCTTTAGTACCTTATAAAAGGTGAAATTTCTGATATCCAAAGAATCTTTAAAAATACTGAGTATTTTATTTCATATTTAAATGTTGATTGAAAGCTTTTCTTATTGTTTTATCATTACAATTTGATTTCCCTTTTAGTTAATGGATAATTTTTGCTTATATTTCTGAATTTAGAGTATAAATGACATAATTTTAAAATTTGCATACCTCTGTACCATCCTTTTGGAAAATATGATAATATCTATAACTTGGGAATTATAGGAATAGATTATTATTTCTAGGTGATCTCTTTCCTACTCATTTTTAAAATAACTCTTCCTTTATAGTGAATCACATTCATAATTTAGGAAGAGAAACCTCCCCCCTCAAAAGAAGCAACTGTGATTTCTGAGAGAAAAACAGTTTGTTTCATTTAAAAATCCCATCTTAGAAATACAGAGGATGTAATTTGATTCATGTGTCACTGTGTTTCAATTAAAATCTTACTAATGATTGAACCCAGCTTACTTAAAAAGCTATCTTTGAAAATATAATCTTGTATAAAGATGGCTCTTTTCTTTCCCAGAGACACCAATAAGTAGTGTGAAATACTTATTAGAAAAAAGTAGAAATCTTAGTAGTTATATTTTATACAGGGATCTCAAAGTACTGAATTCATGGCTTCTGACTTAACTAACAATCATAAAGTGCTTAAAGGCACAAACCTCCACTTCCAAATATGCCTCACTTTGAAAGCTTTCAGTTAAAGGTTGAAGATTTCTTTGAGGCTCTTCTCCATTTAAAAATGCTGGCTATACAAAAGAGAAAATGAGTTTCAGTTCCATTTCTCTGTGCTAAAAAGATTGTGATTTTTTTTTCTCTAAGAACTTGTGTGGTCTTTAAGCAAGTAATCAGTCTCTATTGAACTACATAAACAAGTAAGAAAGATAGGCTCAACTCAGAGTTTTCAGCTCAGAGCATATGAATTGCTCTACCATTTTCTTATGAAGAAAAATATCTTCTATAGTATTTTCATTTTCTAGTGCTGTGAATTGAACTCGGGGCCTTACATTTGCTAGGCAGGCTTTCTGCCAACTGAGCTGCATCTCTAGCTCTTTAGGAAAAATATCTTAGAATGGGCCTTGGTATTAGTATATAAAAACCTATCAGAATTAAAAGGATTTTTTTTCTTTTACCAAATGTCCATAAGAAGAAATGATAAAACTGTATTTACTTATGTTTATGGTGCTGGGAAATATTTTGTATAGTGTCTTTGATTTAATGCTTGCCAACTCCTTTATCCACATTAGCTCATTAATTTTCTTGCCATTTCCTTTAGGGACTGAGTGTCAGGATACTATCCCTGTTCATTTAG
The DNA here is from genome assembly GCF_047511675.1 of Marmota flaviventris. Lineage (NCBI taxonomy): Eukaryota > Metazoa > Chordata > Mammalia > Rodentia > Sciuridae > Marmota > Marmota flaviventris. The sequence continues at coordinate 111,682,964 of NC_092518.1, read as the reverse complement.
CAACACACTAACATGATTGGGAAATTTGAGAATTTGAGAGGTCCAAAAGTCATTTTACTGCACAGCACTCATGGGAGAGGTCCCCAGTGTTCAATTAGTAATGTCCTGGACATTTTCAGGACCTTCTAAATACTTAAAATAGAAAAAGCAGTATTTAATTCTGTGAAAAAAAGAACATTTCTTGATAAAACATGTACCATATCCTTTACAGGGTTGCTTTGACTCTTAATTGAGTTTTAAAATTCTTACCTTTTAATCTCTGGGGAGCCTTTATTCTTTTCTCTTCAGCCAGCTCAAGAAGCTGTGTGTGCATTGCCTGTGGCCATGTAAGTTAGAGTTGAAGCTGAGTATTAGTAATTAGTCATTACAATTACCCTGTCTTTTGCAGTAGTTTAAATGAATTTTTCTGATAGCATCTCGGAGAGAGAATCACACACTGTTGAATACAACATAATAAAAATTTCATGTTATAACTGTTTGTTTTCAAATCACAACTTTATTATTAATGAACGCGTTCCTTATTTAAAAGTAAGAAAATGACATTCCTTATTAGAACTGTAGGAGAAAAAAATACTTCTTAGAAAATATTGCTATAACTATTTATTAGCTTGCTTCTCATTTTATAGGTTTATCACAACAGCTAGTAAATGTTAATTAGGCTATTGGTTCAGCACAGGATATTTTATAAATTTTCTTGTCAGTCAGAAAAGATTTTTTTGTAGATATTTTAGAAGAATAAAAGTAAATCTCTCTCTCTCTCTCTTTCTTTGTTTTTTCTTCTGTGGTGTTAAGTATTGAACCCAGGGACTTACATATGTTAGGTAAATATTCTACCCCAGCCCTTTAGAAGAACAAAAGTGAAATTAAAAATTTACCTACTTGTTCTATAGTCATAATAACAACTTCTCTTTGTTGGTTATGAAGCTTAGTTAGTCTAGGAAATTTCCAAGAGAAAGACTACATATGATTTTGTAGTTAACAATTAGAACATTAATACATTCTTTTTTAAAATATTCATTTTTTAGTTGTAGTTGGACACAATACATTTATTTTATTTATTTATTTTTATGTGGTGCTGAGGATTGAACCCAGGGCCTCGCACATGCTAGGCAAGTGCTCTACCACTGAGCCACAAGCCCAGCCCCAGAGCATTACATTATTAATGAAATATGATAAATATGAATAATACATTGGTAAAATTGGTAATCTGTAAAATATATTGATAAGTTCTTTTTGATTATAGAATTAAAATACTAAAAACCAAATATATTTAAAAACTCATATTTAAAAAGACTAAAAATGTCCCTTTTCTACCTTAATTTTGAAAAGTTCCTGTCACAGAAGGATATACAAAGGAGGTAGTTTTTAACTTTGCCTTGTAGCAAAGGAATCAAAAGAATAGCTTTACAGAAGAGGTCCTTCTTGGAACTAAGTCTTGAAAAACTGGAAGGAGTTGGCCATGAGGATACATTACAGGTTGTGGAAATAGTATACACAAAGGTATAAATGAACCCAGCATATTCAGAAACTACAAGTAGGCTGGAATGGTATGGTGTGAGTGGGGAAGTACTGGAAGAGGAGGCTGGAAAAGTAGTTGGCAGCCACATGAAGACTTTGAAATGTGTCATTCATTAGTCCGTAGAAAGTGGGGAATTATTTAAGGATTGTAACAAGGCAGTGACATGATCAGATTTGCATTTTTAAAAATACTATTCTGGTGAAAGTTGGTTACCTCACCTATCATCAATGTTAATGATTTTCAAATTTATATTTCTACCTTTTTTCTGTTCATCTTTTTTTCTTTCCTTAGCTAATATTCCTCTATCTGCCCCAGAGTCATTTTTTTCCTAATGCCCTTTTAACTTAATGTACAATTGGTTGTATTTAAAGAGACCAGCAAAGCACCTTGCTCAGAGTAGGCATTTGGTGAACACACGAGCTTGGAACTTTTATACTTAGTTTCCTTCTATCCTATAGACTCCTACAGTTGCACCAGATTTGGATAGAATGTGAGGAAATATGTCAGTGTGTTGGAGTTCATTTTGTTCCTTTTAGTCTACCTTTTTTGAATGATAGATTTTGACTGTTATCCCTGAAGCTGTTATTTATTCATAGTAAATTTTTTTGAATAGCCAGTTGGAAGTTTCATGTTTTATTACACAGCTGTTGTATTTGATTTAGAACCTGGAACTGTTCTAACAATCAGAAATACAGTTAATGCACTAATAGGAGTCCATTTTAGGTATTTATATTTACACATCATCTTGTGAGAAGATGACATAATATTTTATAAATAACAGTGCTTAAGTGGCAGCAGTTATGTGAAAGCATCATAACATTGGATACTTATTTGAGAAATTTAGGATATATTCATATGAATATTAACTCCCATTTAACTGCCAGTGTTCTTGGGTTATAAGAATTCTACTATAGACTGCCATTGCTTTTTGTTACTGTGACAGAAGTTCAAAAGTGACTTGGAATCTGGGAGGAGGTAACATAGGTAGTGTATAAAAAGAGCAAAGGAGAAAAAAAATGCTCATTTTGTTTTACTAAGAATTGTAAGAGAATTACCCTGACATTATAAAATTTTACCCACAAATTCACAGGCACAAATGCAGAGTGCATTTTTTTTTTTTGCTCATTGAGCCGCTTTTGACTTTCCATTGTAATAGGCACAGACTTTCTGTCATTCAGACTTAGGTAGGCTTAGTGTCTAGGATTTTAGTACATAGGAAATGTAATGTGGAGCCTCTTTAATCTCTTTCAGTAAGTCACTTCAAGTCTACTGATGCTTTCTGTGTCTTTTGAATTGGTACTTTGAAGCTGAGTATTCGGGCAAAGGATATTTGAACTTGGTGCCCAGGGTAATTGATATTCATCACACACTAAGGGGAAGTACTGCTCACTGCAAACATTACATAATTTATTAAAGATATTCTAGTATATACATCCTGGCATTCAAAAATTGATACTTGAGTGACTTCACATTGAGTAAACTCCTTAGATATTAGGAAAGTATGAAAAACTGAGGTAGCCCAATTTTGTTTAAAGGAAATCTAAAATCTGTAGTTTAAAATGGGGCTTGGCAAACTGGCCTAGCACCTGTTTCATGTGGCTTGTAAGCCAAGAATAATTTTTACATTTTTAAATGCATGAAGGAAATCAAAAGAAAATAGGGATGTGAAAATTGTAGAAAATCCAGTGTTAGTGTCCCCAAATAAGGTTTTATTGGAACACAGGTACACATTTATGTATTATCTATGGCTATTTTCATGCTAGAATGGCAGAGCTGAGTAATTGTAACAGTGTGTCATCTGCAAAGGTGAAAGTATTTACCATGTGGCTCTTTAAAGAAAATGATGTACTGACCTCTGGTTTAAAAGAATGTGTGAGAAAAGTGGAAAGAAAGAAATACTATGACCAAGGGTCAATATGTTACACTGTTCTTTGAGAAAAGGGTTAAATGGAGGATGGATAAAGGCAGAAGATATTGAGCCTAAAAGAAGGGTGTTTGTGGGCCAGGGGATGATTATGGTGGAGGCAAAGGAGCATCCTTGTAATATTTGAAGGATTGGCACACAGAAGAGGGAATCAGCTTATTCTCTGTGACTTTAGAAGTTGGATATAGATCCAACTGTGGGAAACCATAAGGTAGGTAACAAGTTGTACCTTTGTGTAAAGGAACATTTCTGAATTGTTCAGAGGTAGTATAGCTAGCCTTAGGAGGTAGTGAGTACTCCATAGTTGAAAGAATTCAGAGAGGCAGACTGTATGTCTCATCAGCAAGTATCTAGTAACATATTCAAGCATACATTTGAATTTTTTTTTGGTACTAGGGATTGAACCCAAGGGGCATTTACCCACTGGGCCACATTCCCAGCACTTTTTATTTTTTTTATTTTCAGATAGGGTCTCACTAAGTTGCTTAGGGCCTCATTAACTTGCTGAGGCTGGCCTTAAACTTGCAATCCTCCTGCCTCAGCCTCCTGAGTTACTAGGATTATAATTGTGCGCCACCACACCCAGGCATGCATTTGATATTTAATGTTAAGTCCTTTCCAATCTTGAGTCTATGATTTTATGAACGTGCACTAGTGAGAATCTGTATCAAGCAAAGATTTCTGAGTACTGAATATACATTTGATTGCATTCTCGTGCTCAAAAAATCGTCAATGTGATATTTATACTAAATTATGTAAAAATTCCTTAGTTCCATGTTCTTAATTCCTAGGTTCTTCATACTTGGATCTTAGCCTTAGCCATCACTTTTCTCTGGTACAGCATTTGTCAAGGTGGCTTCTACCAAACATTGTTCCAGAATATGTAAATTAATGATGTATAGAAAAGCGTTCTGATTTCAAATAGTTGGAACATGCTGACACTGAATTCTGTTACTGACACTTCCAATCTACATTAGAATGCTAAAAATTCTTGGGCTGGGGATGTGGCTCAAGCAGTAGCACCTCGCCTGGCGTGCGCAGGGTGCTGGGTTCGATCCTCAGCACCACATAAAAATAAAATAAAGATGTTGCGTCCACCGAAAACTAAAAAATAAATATTAAAAACTTCTCTCCCTCTCCCTCTCTCTCTCTCTCTTAAAAAAATAATGCTAAAAATTCTTGAGACGTCCTGACATGAATAAGTTTACTTAACCTTTTTAAACTCTAGCATTTTCCAAATGTTTGAACTTTTTTTTCTTTTGCCACAGTTGTTACTACAGAATGGTTTTCCATTTGTCATTTTCCTATTCTCTTCTGTTGTCTTTATTGTTTTTACATCTCTCTTCCTGTTGTGTGCCATTTTTCTCTGACTTCATTCCTAAATGATGAGAGAAGTAATTAAACTAAAAAACTGTACACACAGTTTGAGGCTCCCTGTAACCCCAGGAAAACAGGAAGATAAGAATTCTAGGCGAATATATAAGAGGAAAAATGATGTGTAAAAGTGAAAATGACATGGAAAAGGAAAAATGAAAGTGCTTTTCACTTGAAATTTCTCAGTCATTTCATCCTCACTTACTCAGCAAGTCACTTTTTATTGATAATCTAGCCTTTCTCCTTGTAATTTCTTATATTTTACTGGTGTTCTGTTTATGGTGTCATCTGCTTAATTAGGCAGTCTTGAAGTGTGTGGATAAGAAATAGCATTGCTATCTCAGACATTGTGACATGACCTATGCTAGGAAGGTGACATCCATACTGGTTCATTCCTTGATGCCTTCCTTTAGAATTAGATTATTTTTCTTTGTCTGGAATAGTTAGTGACAGATCAAAAGGAATGAAGGTAAGAATTTATTATACAGTCTATTTTTAATCATTTTGAGATATTTCTACTTCCCTGCATATGAGACTGTCTCAAAGTATTAGTTTTTTCCTTGAATCATTCATATAAACCATGAATATGTATTTGAATATATCTGCAGACATGGGTGACTATTACTTATTGAGAACAATAACAGCCAGAGGGTGTAGCTTAATGATTCAAGAATTACCTTCATATAAAGACTCTATCTAGTCTCCCTAGAAACCAATGATCAAATCTCATTAGGCTCAGTTTAGCCCTTTATATAATAGATAAATTGAATAACATGCTGTTTAATTTGTGTGTGTATTATTGAATGAAGCTATGAAGAATATTTGGTCTGCATATTAAAGAAATCACCATTGTTTTGGTAAGTAAGGAAAATCTGAGTGTGATTTATTTCCCCCTAAATTACTTAACCTTGGGTAGTTGGGGATGCACAAAAACTTGAACATTCCTGTGTTATGTAAGATTGTCTTAAATTGATGAACAGTACTTTGCTAATGAATACTTTTTTTCTGATTTGATTTTTGGCCTCTTTGGGGACTTGAATTAGAAAGTAGAAAATGCTTGAATAGTTGCTAAAGTTTCTGAATGTAGCATTTCCTATGTTGTATGCTATTTTCTGCTTTTTATTTGGAAAGATAAAAAACTATACTTTAAAAAAATCATATGCCAAAATTTGAAAAATATAGCTTAGTATAAAAGAAATGTAAAGATAAAGGGAAGATCAATAATGTCAAAGAAGGAGATCGAGAAGCAGAGTGGAGGGATGGGTAAGGAGAGGCAGTGCAGAATGAATTCTTTAAAAGTCATGATATGGCTGGGTGCAGTGATGGTTGCCTGTAATCCCAGTGCCTTGGGAGACTGAGGCAGGAGGATCGTGAGTTCAAAGCCAGCTTTAGCAAAATCGAGGTGCTAAGCAACTCAGTGAGATCCTGTCTCTAACTAAAATACAAAATAGGGCTGGGGATGTGGTTTAGCGGTCAAGTGCCCCTGAGTTAAATCCCTGGTAACCCACGCCCACACACACAGACACAAAAGAATCATGATATGTGTATATATAAATATGCCACAGAGAATTTCACCTTTGTGCATAAGTAAAAAAAAAAAACAATCAAATATAAATAGACAAGCAAAAGGAAGGCTAGTAGCATAGAGGAAGGAGAATGGGAGAGGGGAGAGAGTATGGGAGGGAAAATGGGGGATCATGAACTGAAATCAAATTCCATGCAGTATGAGCATGTTGGGATGAACCCAACTACTAACTTAACTATAAAGCTCTAATTTAAAAAAAAACCAAAACAACAACAATAACAACACAGAAGTTGCCCGTTCAGCTCCTTGAGAGGCCGAGGCAAGAGGATTGCTTGAGGCTAGTAGTTCCAGGCTAGCTAGTTCCAGGCTAGCCTGTGCAAAGTAGCAAGACCCTGTCTCCTTTAAATAAATCAGAACATAGTGGCACACCATTTGTAATCCCAGTGACTCAGGAAGCTAAAGAAGGAGGGTTGCATATTAGAGGCCAGCCTGGCAACTTAGTGAGACCCTGTCTCAAAAATGAAAAGGGCTGGGGATACAGCTCAATGGTAGAGTGCCCCTATGTTCAATCTTCAGTACTGTAAAAAAAATTACCTGTAGTCCTACTTTCAGAGATAGCTACTGTTAACTACTAGTCACATTGTTGTTAATATTCTGTGTATTGTTTCCCAAAACTCAGTTAGCTCCTGGTGTTCCCTATAAACACTACTCTAAACATGACTCTGAAATCTTTGTTTATATCTGTTATTTCCTAGAATAAGGTTCTAAGAACACAACTATTAGAGACTATAATATTTTAAAAATATTTCTTTGATATTTCCAATTTGCTTTCTAGATAGGTAGTGTATTAATATGCTAATACTGTCATAACAGAATATCACAGATTAGGTGGCTTAAGCAATAGAAGATTGTTCTCTCACAGTTATGAAGACTGGAAATCCAAGATCAATGTGCCAGCAGAGTTGGTTTTTGGTGAGGCCTCTCTTCCTGGCTTGCAGATGGCTACCTTATGCACATGGCTCTTTCTCTGAGTGTGGAAGAGGTGGGGGAGGGGGAGAGAGAAACAGACAGATATCTGATGTCTCTTGATCTTAGTCCTATTGGGTAAGTGCCTGCCCTTTTAATCTCATTTAAGCTTGTTCAGCTTCTTAACGATCCCATCTGTAGATATAGTCACATTGAGGGTTAGGGCTTTAACAGATGAATTTGGAGGAGACACAGAACCCTCCATAACAGGTGGTAACATTGACATTCAACATTAGTGAATGAGAGTTCACATTTTTTACCATCTTACTGCCAGCACCAAATATGTACACTGTGTGTGTGTGTGCGCGCGCCCGCGCCCATAAGCATGCACATATCATTGCTAATTTGATAGAAATTGCATTGTTCAGCTTTGCATTTCTTTGATCCTTAGTTTCAGTGAAACATTTAAAAAAATGTTTGAACATTTTTGTGAGATTTCTATTCATATACTTTGACCATATTTTTTGTTGTTGAAGTTACTTGCCCATAAAAAATACATTTTCATTTAACTATTTTGAGTTTTGTCAGATATTTTTTCTTACACAGAAAAAGAATCATATTTTAAAATGTTATTTATTATTTGGTATGAACCATTATTTACCTTTAAAATATAGCACAGTATACAGGGTTAATAATATATGAATTTCCATAATAATGAATCATGTTTAATGCTCACAATACATTCATAAAAACTTTTATAGTTGAGATGCATTGATTTGCTGGCAGTGCAATATAAGAAGTGGCAAGGTTAATGCAAAAATCTTTTCAGGTATTATTTACTCTGAATTAGTAAATAAAGCAGTGCTCCCCAGAACTCTGATCCTCCAGGATGTCTGATAAGAAGACAGTTCTGTTGGTTAAGTAGCTTTGGGAGCTGCTGCATCCTATGTCCCCTTCATAATGACTCATGGTGCACATCAGGAATTGAAAGGCTCTAAGAAACCCTGTAGTAAAGAAATTTGTTCTGAGTGTCTCCCAAACTTATTTTGACCATAGAATATATCCCCCTACTTTAGTTTTTTGTTTATGTGATTTACATTAACTTTTTATTTTGAAATATTTATAAATTCACAAGAAATTATAATTTGTCATGCATTCTTCACTTACTTCCTCCAGTGATACCATCTTGCATAACTATAGTAGTATTTATTACATGACAACTAGGAAATTGCCATTAGAATAATCCACAGAGCTTATCCAGAATTCATCAGTTATACGTGTATTTGTTGGTGTATGTATGTTTCAGTGAAGTTTTACTATGAATGGATTTGTGTAACCATCAGAGCCACAGTACTCCATTATGTTCTCTATAGTCATGCCCACTCCCCCCCACTGACTTTTGACAATCAATCTCTCATCTCCATTTGTATAATTTTGTCATTTTAAGAATGTTATGTGGGGCTGGGGTTGTGGCTCAGTGGTAAAGCGTTTGACTGGCACATGTGAGGAGCTGGGTTTGATTTTCAGTACCACATAAAAATGAATAAATAAAGGTATTGTGTCTATCTGCAACTAAAAATGTATTTTTTAAAAAAGAATGTTATATAAATGGAGTAATGCTATATATAATCTTTTGGGGTTGATTTTTTTTTCACTTAGTATCTTTGCTTGGGGTTTATTCAGGTGAATTTATATATCCATAGTTCTTTCCTTTTTATTGGTGGGTAGTGTTCCATGGTGTGGATATACCATAGTTTTTTTAACCAATCATCCATGAAATGATATTTACTTCCACCCCTATGTTGGGTGGAATCTATTAATATTCTGTGTGAATATTGTTCTGAAAAAAATGCTAGATTAAAAATTGTTTCCATAGAAATGATTCAGTTAAAGAATTGTCTCCTTTTTAAAGATCATCACTACTTATGGAAATTAAGTCATTATTATTTTTTTTTAGGAATTCCAGAGACGCTGTAACACTCTGATTTCATTGATTGAGAAAGAAAATATGGAAATTGAGGAAAGAGAGAGAGCAGAAAAGAAGAAACGGGCTACTAAAACTCCAATGGTAAAATTTTCAGCATTTTCCTAACTTATAGGTAGATCCCATTTTTTTACATAATTAAAATGCCTATATTATGTTTAATGCCAAAATGATGCATATTATAAAAACTGTTTTTATGAAATGCTAATTTGTTTTGGACAGAAAAAGAATTATACCACAACCAAATGTTTACTATTTGTTTTTAGAAAATATGGTTAGGAAAACCCTAGTAACAGGTCTGAGTATTTAAAAAATTCCTCATGAATCTAACTAGAAGCAAAATGCTAGTAAAATCCTTTGGATTGAGACTAGGCTGTTTTTGGGGTAGGAGGAGGGTACAGGAGGGTTGGGATGGTAATAAAGTTGAAACTGGGAGTTCTGATTTGATCAAATGGAATCATGAGTGCAAATGAGATTTTTGAGCAGATAAAGCTTTACTTGGTACTAAGTTAACTGTTGGATAATAAGATAACTTGATTTTAATCCAGTCAGGTTGACTTGTATATCTATAATTTAAAAATATTCTTTAGTGGATCATATTATTTGAGTGTGCTTAAGTAAATTCCATATTTCATCAAATCTAAGATGCCTTCCATTGGTAAGACACAGCATTAGTTTACATATCACTAAGAAAAAATGCTGCCAAGTATAGTTTGTCATCAGTTGTAATATGCATCCTGATTTCAGAGATGCAAAAATGTGAAAGTAATGTGCATCATAGAATATATGAAATATGGTGTGTTAAAATCTATTGTGAATTTTTTAAAAATAGTATTCATAAATAAAATTTTGCCCAGAAATTTTAAGTATTAAGTAGTTCTTTAAGATAAGAGTACATTTATAATACCATGTGTAAGTAGATACTTGATGACTATTTTTGATGGATATCATGTCTTTTCATAAAAAAGAAACATCTTTGAAGGTTATTTTACATTTGGGTTATATAGTTTGTTGGGCTATATAGAACATGAACTGTGAGTATAACATTGAAGTGAATATTCATGTTAAAATTTTTTTTTAATGCATTTACATCCTAGATTTAACATTGTTGGGCCATTTAAAAATGTGCATATTGGAGCAGAACATTAAATCTGTTTCCATTTTAGTCACAGAAAAGAAAAGCAGAGTCAGCTACTGAGAGCTCTGGAAAGAAGGATGTCAAGAAGGTGAAATCCTAAAGCCTAGAAATAAAGTTTTAAATGGGAAACTGCTATTTTCTTGTTCCCATCTTCAAATGCTAATTGCCAGTTCCAGTGTATTCATGGTACTCTAAGAAAAATTTCATTGGTTTTGATTTCTTGCATATTTTATATATTTTACAATGCTTTCTACCTGAAATGTGTAGCTTTATATTTTATGCATTCTAGTATTTTTGTGTACTGTATTTTGTGCATTTCATGTCTTCATCAAAATCCTCTCAGTCCTTGTTTTTTTGAAGCTTGTGCTGAGGTTTTAGCTTTTCTATGTTTTATATGCCGCTGCTTTGAAAGAGAACCTAGATTCTATAGCTGTATTATTGTTGTTTCATACTTTAAATTTATATGGCTGTGGAAAATGAATTAAAATGATTTGAGGAGAAAGACTTTTTCACTTCTTTGTTGCTTTCTTTTCTATTGAGTCTGGGCTTGTATGTGTTACTGCATACTGTGATTAGCATAATAATTGTTTCTTTGAGGTCATCTAAATATTTTTTTTTCCTAAAGGAGTAAAGGGTGAGAAAAGAAAAATATTAAAAACCCTAATATTTGATACTGTGCTTGCTGTCAGTATGCATTACATTTAAATTATTCTCTAAATATTCAAGTGGGAAAATATAATAAAGAAATGTCTATAAGAAATTTAATTATTTCCTGTTTTTTGTGCAGTAGAAAGCAGTTGTGTTTATTCAATTGTATTGCTCACTACTATGTATTTGGTCAAAAGCTAAAGCTTTGCTTGCTGACTTGTGCATCATCTTCTGTCCCATAGAGCCAGTTCACAGGAGTCTGGGTGTAACATGTAGATATATTAACAAATAAATCAAAAGTATGAAATAAGTACTATGCATCACATAAGAAGGGTAGCTGTATTCATTAGGAATGCAGTTATGCTTGGGTACCAATCTCAATGTGTCATAGGATTCACAAACTGAGAGTTGTTAATTTCTTGTTCACACTACATATCCCATGCAGGTCAGAGAGATGTGGGATGGGAGGGGTTTACTCTACCTAGTCATTCAAGGTTCCAGACTGACTAATGATCTGCTGTTTTGTAGCTGTTCCACTTTTCAGCTGCCACTATGGGAAATAAATGAGAGACTAGATAATGTCATGTAGGCTCTTCAGTGCCTCAGCCCAGAAGTGTCACATGTCACATCCTCTTACATTTCATTGCCCCCAAACTAGCCACATGGTCCTGTGTACCTGCAAGAAGGCTGACAAATATAGGTGAACAAATGGAATGTTTTACATTACTGCATTCACTACGCTGCTCCTTGGCTCCAAACTCCAATCAAACACTCTTAGTGCCGGGGATATAGCTCAGCTGATAGAGAGCTCTTAAGTCCCAAATTAAATTTTAGAATTTCCTGCTCCAGTGAGATGAAAACTACCATCAGTAACCTGAGCTGGATACAATGATACCTATGAGAGTTTTGCTGGTACCCCCAAGTTCTGTGCATTAGAAAACAACTCACTGATGGCCTGGACTGTGATCAATCAGTTTGGCCTTTCTTTTCCCAGGGAGGAATAAAGATAGAGAGTGGGAGCAGGTACAGTTTTAGGGTCTTTGAACACTTTGGTGGAAATTTAACAATCTTCACTTCTTGTTCTTTCTCTGTTAACCCAAAGTGGTTAATAGCTGAACTGTATGTGACTGTCTACCTTAAAGGAGGAAATTTACAGGTAAGTTCTTCCAGCCTTTTCATTGGGGCCATTTCCCTGATCCATACATTGGTTCTTATGAGCCTTCCTTGTACCAAAGAGATGTGAAATTCACCCGCCCTCAAGGCTGTCAATGAATGCTTGTGATATCATCCTTAGAAACTTAGGAAATGGTTTTACTCTGGACTCGAATTAAAGATCACACTATATATTTGGCGAAAAATTTACCACCTACCCTGTTTCTCATCTTGAAGGATATAGAGCTACATCACTGAACCTAGACTACCAAGAAGACTCATACAATAATCACCAGATGATAACATAGCCCAAATAATACCATGTTGGAGATACAAAATTCCCTAAGTCTGAATATGAGACCCCTCTTATTGTCAAATTTTCACAGAGGAATTAAACTCCCAAAAGTTCCAGCAAAGAAATTTCATTTCAAACAAGAAGCCTAGATTGACAGGGTAGTATCCTTAGGTCTGGCTGCCATGTTGGGGAGAGAGACTAGGGGAAGCAAAAGAGAGTAAAAGTACAATGATCCTGCCTACCAGCAAAAACAGTCCAATGGTTGTCCTGGAATCTGACCTAATCTGATTACTTTTTGGAAGAATGCAAGGAGGAATGTTGAGCATAGGAACAGGGACACTGAGGGATTTATTTTCACTCAAAGCCTCTATCTGTTGAAGATCAGAGATGAACAGGTTTCCCAGTAATCCTAGGGCTTCTGGAGAGGCCCTCATAAAATATCTGCCTTGGTTGATTTGGTCCTTTGAGACCTTCCAGTTAAGATAAATTACGGATCTAGAATCTTCGCAGGTATCCTATTTATTAGGTTTTTTTGTTTGAAAATCCTATGTTCAACTGGTGAAATTACCCACTGTCACTAAAATAAAGTGATGTTTCCCATAATTACTGGCAAAGGTCACCACTGTGGTCTGTTGTCCCTCCTCCGTTGTGTGGTAGCCAATGAAGTAGTTAAGTTATCCAGGTCAGTGTCAAGGCCCATGGTTAATGCTGATGTCCACATTGGTTTCTCTCCAGCTAGGTGTCCTTACCAGCTCCTGAAATCAAGTTGCCATCAATTTCAAACTTCTATGATTATTTCATCCCATGTCTTCTTCATTTATTCTAACTAAACTATCCTACCCAATAGACAAGGGGTAAGATTTTCCTGTGGTTCAAATATTATGTAGCAAATGCTGTCTGTTGTGTCCCCTATCCTTTGGCCTTATCGTTTCTGTGCACACCAGCTGATTTTTAACTATTGGTATCTCTTTGAGGCTTCCTCAGAAGGCCTGAAAGACTTCTCTGACCTCTGCTTGATAGGGTGTAAGAGCTGGGAGTTAACACCTCTGGGAATGGCTCTCATCTAAAAACATTTGGGAATTGGTGTGTATGTACCCCAGCTTTCACTCCTTGAGAAAAGTAACTAAGATACACGATTTATATGGTTCCCCAGAGTTCATGTGATTGAACTCCAGTTACCCACAGGAGTAGATATCTGAATAATACAGTCATTATTGGCTTCTTTCCTTTCCCTGTATCATTTCCTACTCCCCAGTAGGTGTTTCCTGAGGTTAATTCTTAAATTATTCACATTAGAATCTTTGTCTCAGCCTCTGTTTCTGGTGAAATCCAAATTAAGACACCCATGTATGCATAGCTCTTTGTAGCCCTTAGTTAATTCCTAAAATGATAGAGGGTATTTGAAGAATAGCATATCATTAATCTGTTCTTAGAAGTTCTACCTCTCTATGAAGACTTAGTATTGTGCTTAAACAGGATATTCTGCACTAGTACAAAGTACTAGGTTCTGGTTTATCTCCATTAACAAAATTTTCTCATACTACCAATAGCTTATGTGTATTAGAAATTCTCCTGCAGAGGTTACAAGGTTCCCAAGTGTTTGTTAAGGCCAAACCTTGTTCCCAGACTATGTTCTCAGTGCTGTTACCCTTTCCCTGCTCTAGTGATTCATTTAGAGAGCTGAACCAAGTGTCAGCTTTTCTCACTATATTGTGGTACACAACCATTATGGAATTCTGGTGATGCTACGCTTTTTACATCTGTTGTTCTAGTGACCTGATCATTTGTGCTTTTCCTGATACATTGTTGTCCTGCTGGGAAAACTTTCATTTAGGTCATTGTAGTCAGCAAGCTATATTTGTTTAATTGGTTTTTCAGGTCTTCCGTATTGCCCCAAAGACCTGCTTAATTTATGATCTTTCTGTGATAATAGATGTTAGAATTCATCAATATTTGGGGTTCTACCAGATTATATAAGCAGTTTTTGATTATCTTTGTGAGATTGATGATGGTAAGGACTATTCAAAGAAAACTGTTTACCTCCAATCATGAATACAGTTTTGAATTAAAATATCTCCTTCAGTGATAGAAACCAAAACCATTTTGCTTTATATCTAAGACAAAATATCTTTACATGAAGCCCCATCTTTGCTAGAATATTTGGTGTGTGACTATAATCATCAGTAGGATTGGTATCTTATTTATCCCTCTCCTAAAATCAACTGTAAATCTCCAGATGTCATTGTTTTTGTACTGATCATTTAGGTTTGTATTGGCAATCAGAGCATTGCCAGAATATGACAATTTACTCATTATGTGTGGAGACTGCCATGGCATTCCATTTTCTGTTTCTTGGTATGAATTAGCTATGTTGTTTACAGTTGGGTAGATGCCCCTCTTGATTGCAGTTAGTGTATATTTGTGGGTATATCTGTTTCTCCTTTCACATTTTTCTATCCTGGCTTTAAAGATCACAAGCTTTCTTTCCCCTTGTCATTTCCTATTTATTTCCTTGTTTGCCACTCACCACTTCTAAAACTGACACTATCTTTTAGACAAGAGTTTTTGTTCATTTAAAATATTCTACAGGGGGCTGGGGATGTGGCTCAAGCAGTAGCGCGCTCGCCTGGCATGTATGCGGCCCGGGTTCGATCCTCAGCACCACATACAAACAAAGATGTTGTGTCCGCTGAAAACTAAAAAATAAATAAAACATTCTCTCTCTCTAAAAGAAATAAAATAAAATATTCTACAGGGTTGGGTTGTGGCTCAGTGGTAGAGTGCTTATCTAGCATGTATGAGGCACTGGTTTCGATCCTCAGCACCACATAAAAGTAAATACATAAAGTCATTGTATCCATCTACAACTAAAATTTTTAAAAAATATCTTATAGTCAAAATAATAAAGTTCAAAAAATATCCTGTAATCACTACCTTTTTATACAAGGCTTTTAAATGTGTCTAAGGCAACCAAATTTTAAAGCCATGGCATGCTGGGTATAGCCATTATTTAAGCCTTTTTGAGTTTGGGTTGTTTATTCTTCCATTAAACTTTCTTCTTTACCTCAGTCCAGGAGTAAGCCACTCTCTCCATGAAGTAAAGAACTTAATCTATTTTTATTAGTGAAACCAACCTCCCTTCAATGATTGCACCCACACTCTGAGGTCTTTGAAACCCACAAACACAATTATACACTTACCCAAGATTCTTGTCAGGAAAGCAATCAGAGTGTTATCTGATTTACAAATCACTAAAGGTTATTTTTTTTGTCTAGCTTCTGTCTACAAATTTGTAGATTAAGGTTTATGCAGTATCCAAATCAACATCAACTTGAGGACATGTGTTAGGGAATGGATTTAGAAAACTTGAGTAGGCCCATATCAACTCAGACCTTTATATCACTATCATTTTCTCCTTATTTCTGGATGTAGGTTAAAACAAGACTAAGAGGAACAGATTCTGGGCCTACTGTCTAGTTGGCTGTGTGGATATTTAGATTAAATGATCCAATAGACCAAAAATGTCACACACTAGAATTCTGCTTATTCTAGGGAGACCTAGCTCATTGGAACCTTGGTGCTTCTGCTGATTGAAGTCACAGACAAGGCTATCTTAGCTCCTAAAATGAATATTTCCACTAAAACCACATCTACCAGTTACACATGGGTGATTTTTATCCCAGGCCTGCAGTACAACTGCTTTTAAGTTTGAGGACTGAGCCTCCATCTCTTATGTGGAACTTTATTTGCCAAATGTCAGTTCCAGAGGCATATGGATGCTCTTACCTCATGAGACCATGTCAGTGTTAGGGATAGTTGTGAGATCCAACTGCTGTTAAGGGCTGAATCAGTGGTAATATTTAAATCTTGCTTTAACTCTACAACCCTTATGTATTCCACAAGGGATGGATATGCCTAAAGAGTGGCAAAGGAACATTTTATTAACTGGGACAATGGCCCCCAATCTGGGTTTAGCACTCCACTGAGCTGAGCTCAACCACAAGAGACCCAGGGTAGAAATAGCCTGGAACTGAGAATCAAACAGGATGAATGGCTTAGCATTTCTTTTAGGCCAAAATCAAATTTCAGAATTTGCCATTTCAGTGAGAAAAAAGGTCATAATACCAGCTCCAAAATGAGGCTTTCTGCCTATATGGGATTGTTTATATTCTCAAGGCCCCACCCATTACATATTTGTTGTTCAGTGGTGCCTAGGAATCTGACTCATCAATTCATCACTCCTGCACCACTTGGGTAGGAGGCTGGGGAACAGACCAGAGAGGAGCTTTGATTCCCTTTCTTTGGAAGTCAATATGGGCAGCTTAGACAGCTCAGATGATGTAGCCTGGCCAGTTTCTATATCCATTTTTTTGTGATTATTGGTGAGACATTATCAGTAAATTTGAGTCCTTGAGAACAGTGGTTTATTATAAAGCAGTGTCAAAGTATTTTGAGTCTTTTCTGAGAAATGGAAACGTGGTCATGATACCATGAAAAGAAAGATAGTTTTATAAGCTATTATAAAATATACATCTGCTTAAATTTGAGTATGGAAGGACTGTTTTAAGATTTATTTTGTAGGGTTTTTTTTTTTTTTGGTACTGGGGAGTGAACCTAGGGGTGTTCTACCATTGAGTTACATCTCCAGCCCTTTCAGTTTTTTTTTTTATTTTGAAGCAGGGTCTCACTAAGTTTCTGAGGCTGACCTTGACCTTGTGATCCTCCTACCTCAGCTTCCCAAGTCACTGGAATTACTGGCATGTGCCACCACACCTGTATTATTATGTAGTTTTTTAAGCAATATAAACTGTGAATAATTTGCATGCTATAATTCTCCTTGTGTGGAGATCTTCCACAATGCTAGGCCTGTGCTGTGGCTTGCCGCACTGCCTAAACCTCGTGGAACTGGAACTATGATTATATCTCAGTATGCAGGAATGTAGATATTACTATGCTAAAGGAATACTTTTTTCAGAGTTGTATTCAGAATTGTTAGCTTTGGTCATTGAAAAAAAACTGTATTTGTTTGGCTTTATTTAGTTATGATTTGTATCAGCATTTGCTGCATAACAAACTACCCTCAAACTTAAAACAGCCATGTAACTTGTGATTCTGTGGGTTGGCAAGTTTGGTTGGACTCAGTATCTCATGAGTTCAGCTGCTTTCAAGGTGTCAAATCCCTACTTTGCATTCAAAGACATCCTTGTAAGTTAAAATAGGGCTATTTAATTAAATTCCTAGTAAATTTGAATTATTATTACCCAAATAGTCTGTAGTCTTGAGTGGAGGAAAGAGCAAAATGCAGAACAGAAATGTGCTTGAGGTCAAAGGGGCAGGGTCAGAAATAGGCAATAAGATCAAAACATTATGTATGTTGTCTGGAAATGCCCTGAGATCCAACATTTACTGAGGTCCAGGTCCTACTACCCTGATCCTGTAGCCAGGCCAGAACTCAGACAAGCCCTTTCGAGGCAGGAGAATCCCTTCTTTGCTGCTTAAGTAGTTTGCTTTAGGAAAAAAAACAAACAAACTTTTTTACTACTTTTGCTGCCATCAGAGTTTTTAAAGTTTGTGCTCCCTTAGTTACCACTGTTGCCATTGCTGGTGCTGGACTGTTCAGTGTCATCTGATATGACTAAATGTGTCTGGGGCAAAATGCCTCTAATTCCCACCTCACTGTCCCCTGAGTGAGATCATCACTTAGACCACCATTAGACAAATGTGCTGCATCAAAAACACGTCTGAAATTCAAGCACTTGAGTGCTTCAGAAAAACCAATTAATTTGTTCAAGACACAGGAAAACCTGGTTTGCTGGATTTGCCATTATATAGATCCAGTCCTTCAGTTCCTGTTTTGACTATATGGCTCCACACAAGGGTTGGCCTCCTGGTGCCTTCTCTTCTGAGTGATTTGATCTCAGAAGCTTTATTGCACTTTCTGCCACTGGGCCTTGGTCAGAGTCACCTCATTCCATCCTGATTAATGTTGTTAATTTTATGTATTCATTTAAGTGTATTTATTAATTTGTGTACTCATTAATTCATTCATTTGTTCATCATTTTCAGTTGGACCTCAGGCTAAACTCCTGGAAAAAGGAGCTGTGGTCATGATCCCTTCTCTGATAGAATACTCTTCAAGCTTTGTAGCCACAGGGACTGTCTGTTTCTTTCTTTGTTTTTTTGTCTCTCTTTATGCTGTCACCTTGATACTCATCCTCACTTGCTCTTAAACTAAAAAGGCCCCTCTGCAGACATTCTAGTAGACTTAATCTGACTACTCAGATAAGAAGAGGTGAGTATCAGAAGGGCACCAGACAACAGTAATGTAGGCAGTTGCTTTTCATTTCTTTCCAGGCTACATGATGTTTCTCTCGATGTTTCTGTCATTATCATTCTCTCAGAACTTTGGTTTCTGTCTAGATGGGTCTTTTGTCTTAATGATGTCCTGCCGATTTTATTTCTTGAACTTCATGTTGTGAAATGCATTCTACTTTTATTGTCATCCTTTGTAGATTAGGGCATACTTTTTTGGTAAGCACTTTCATTTGTAACTGCTGCAGTCTTCAAATTTTGAGCAGGAGAATCATACAGGTACAGATCATCTTCCACAAAAGGTCACATTGTAGGTAAGTGGCTCTACTGATTAAGCTACTCCTGGATCATGGGCACACCCTATAGCTAGAGGGTGAAGCCATGTATAAAACTTGGCAGCATGAGGAGCAGGTTGCAGTCAGGTAGTGGATTAACTAGCTATGACCAATATCACTTTATAGTCTGTTTCTTGCCCATTAGTACAATAACCTTTCTCCCATATGTAATGCCTGCCTCTGCCTAAAACAATCAACTTATTGTATGTTAACCACAAATACATACTCTCTCCACTTCCGGGAGAGAGACAACCCATTTTCATCTAGAGCCAATGTGAAAGGAACACATTAAAAACTGCCTGCCAGATTCAGTATCTATAACCTTTAGGGGAAGTCTTAAAATCTTCAATCCCTGGGCCTGCCTGTGGTTGTTGGTCAGAGTATACATTGCATCCTGCCTCTGGTTGGGGATGATGAATTATCTGCGAATCAGTAGGCATAAATATATTGCAGAGAAATGAGTTCCTTTGTCAGCCCTTCAGAGCAACTAGAGAATCTGCTTCTGAGAGGATTGCCCCTGAGATGCTTCGAGGGCAGCAGCAGTCTGCTTCCAGGTAATGCTGGCTCTCTGGGAGAAACCAAATACAGGGTTGGTTCTTAAACTTGAACTTTGATTTCACCTGGAAGGCTTATTAAAACACAGCTGCTGAACTCCACCCCCAGAATTTCTGATTCAGTAGGAATTTGCATTTCTAACCAGTATCCAGGTGCTCTTGATGCTGCTGGTCCAGGAATCACACTTTGAAAACTGCTGTTTTAGGGTGCCAGCTTGAATTGGATCTTATGTGGTCAGGCAGAAGTGAGGTTTTGTATTGTTGGTAGTTTCAAACCAAGAAAATTTTTCTAGATTATCTGCCAGTTGTGTTCCTGGGAACCCCTCAATTCATAAGCCCCAAACAGAAGTCTTCCTGTGTTCTGTCCCTCCTGGCACCTGGATTGCCATCCTCCCTTATGTGCTGTTTGTGATGTCCACATTCTTTTCTGTAATTAGCTGCTCCACTTGTGTCTAGCACCAGCTCCTCTCATGCTCTTTGTATGTAGTGATACCTTTTTCAACACTTCTCCCATTCTAAAAGGACTAACTGCCACTTGGCATCAGTCTCTTCATGTTTTCTAACCCAAATTCCTAAGACTGGCGATCTGATTAGCTGGCCAAGTTATCTTTTTGTAACAAGGGTCGGTAGCTAGTCTATGAATTTTTAGCCTTTGGGTTGTGAATCCATCTTAAGTTCTGTTGGCTGTGGCCAGTTGAAGGGCAGACTAATATGGTAAATAACATGACTGCCTAGGCAGTAAAGGCTAGGAGTAGAGTAATGGGACAGAAAACCTGGAATCTGGTAGATGGTGATGAACGTTTTGAGTACTGTGTATTGATTGAATGGCAGGTTTGCTTTTTTAGACATAACCCACCATATTGGTTATTTTTAATACTACTAGTAATATTTAATATAATATTAAATTTGATAATATGTATTGGTAATTAATGAGCTGGACTGATACTTAGTTTTAGTAAATAGCAATTTCTTTGAGCCCCTTGACCACCTCCCCTCACCCCAACTAACCTGATTCATTCCAGGACTCCTTAGATCTTCTGAATACTGCAACTAAAGGCTTCTGCTCCAGGCCTAAAGTTAGCCTCTATTTTGATTCACTGATGTCTGTGCCATACTGATTGTTAAATATTTTGAAAGTCACTCCCATGATTTGGATGGAAAGAGGATCCAAAGCTTAAAAAAGGCACATGTTCAATATGTTCTATGTGTACTTGCATCAGTGTGGTTGTAAATAATGTGTTTCTTAGTTTGGTTGATTTTTTTCTAAAACAATTTCAACATGTCTTTTCATAATTTCTGCATTTTTAAGCAGTCAAACTTTATTTCTGTAAAATACCAAGAATTTGTGTCTTTACAAAAGCATTTTCAAAGTGATAATCTTTCTTTAGGTTCACTATCTTTTGCCATGGAAATAAATTTTGGTCACAAATCAGAATGATTACATTGCCTGTAGGTTAGTACTATGTTCCAGTAAAACTGACCTAAAGAAAAAAATCCCCTTTGCTTTATAGAAAAGAACTTTATTTCATAGTAGAAACAAATTTATTAGAATCCCCTACAGGGCTATAATAGAAAACAACCTCAAAGCAAACCAAACATTGTTGAATGTTTTCATTCCTATTAGGAATTTGGCATGATGTATAGCATCTAACCATAATCCTATGCAGTGGCTGATCCAAGCATTGAGTAAATCAGGGTCCCTAAATGAGCATATGATGATTCATAGAACATATGATGTCTTGAAACAAGCTAGGTTTCATCAACCAATAGAAAAATGTACAGATGCAAAGTATTGCCCTGGACTTTCAAAGAACAAAATTACATTCGGTATATTCTTCAACAGTTGAAGTGTATTTGCTGAAAGGAACTGCATTATATAGTTAGATTTAAAGAATACAGGTTTTAGGGAATGTGGAGGGATGCAGGAGCATTATTCAAATATTGTCTCCTGTTGCTAACCCTTTCAATGTATAAAATAATAAAAATGTACCACTCAGATTTATTAAAATACCAAGTGTGACTATAAAGCAACATGACTACTTGTGTGTGACTTGTGGATTGAGGACCATTACTTTTAGTTTATAACTTACAGCTGTAAACTCTGATTATTCCTATTTGGGGAGGTAAAATAGTCCAGTGAATAGATATTGTACTAGATGTCAAGAAATTAATACCGAGTTCCCATACCTCCCAGGATTTAGAGACAAGGTAGAGGCAACATGGTATGGTGGGAAGAGTTTAGCTTTTGGCAACCAGATTCATCTGGGGTCTAGTCCAAGCCTCTCCACTTAACTAGCTATATGAGCTTGGCACATTATGTAACTTATATGAGCTTGGCACATTATGTAACTTCTGTGAGCATTCATTTACCCATATGTAATGTGGAGATGATAAAGTCAGGGCAAATGTGCTACTGACACTTAACACATGGGTGGAACAGTTATTTACAGCTGAGCTTTATTCTGACTGGGCCAGTGTGCATCGATTGGTGGTTGCCCATGTTTAATGGTTATTAAATATTTTGACAATCACTCCTAATACGACATAATGAGTAGGGTTACTGGAAGCACAAAATAATATATGCGGGGTTACTGTCATGTAGATGCTGCTCACTAAATAGAACTTTTAATTTATTCCCCTTTTCCTGTAAAACTTAAAAAACCGTTTTCTTATTTTTTAAGTCTAATTTGTTATATATGACAGCAAAATGCATTATCACATATAGAGCATGGTTTTTCATATCTCTGGTTGTATACAAATTATATTCATACCATTCATGTCTTCATACATGAATTTAGGGTAATGATGTCCATCTCATTCTACCGTCTTTCCTACTCCCATGCCCCTTCCCTTCCCCTCCCACCCCTTTGCCCTATCTAGAGTTCTTCTATTCCTCCCATGTTCCCCCTCCCAACCCCACTATGAGTCAGCTTCCTTATATCAGAGAAAACATTCAGCCTTTGGTTTTTGGGGATTGGCCAACTTCACTTAGCATGATATTCTCCAACTCTGTCCATTTACCTGCAAATGCCATGATTTTATTCTCTTTTAATGCTGAGTAATATTCCATTGTGTGTATATACCACATTTTCTTTATCCATTCATCTATTGAAGGGCATCTAGGTTGGTTCCACAGTTTAATGAATTGTGCTGCTATAAACATTGATATGACTGTGTCCCTGTAGTATGCTGTTTTTAAGTCCTTTGGGTATAGACTGAGGAGTGGGATAGCTGGATCAAATGGTGGTTCCATTCCCAGTTTTCCAAGAAATCTCCATACTGCTTTCCATATTGGCCGCACCAATTTGCAGTCCCACCAGCAATATATGAGTGTGCCTAAAAAATATATTTTTTTTAGCATGGGATGTAAAGAGGGTAAGGAAATTGTTTATATCTTATATTTCTTCATACATTAAGCAAAACATTAAGTTCTTAAACTATGCCAGATATTGAGGAATTCTGGAGCTAAAGGATGAAAACTGAACAGTCCCTACCCTTGATGAGTTCACAGTCTCAGAGGAGCAGAAGACTCTGATTTCAATTCAAACAACTATGAGAATCATTATGAACTTAAAAGGTGTCTTTGTGTAAATTTAGTAAAGAGATCCCCTCTAGGCAGGTATAGCCTGGGTTGGCAGCTGAGCTCAGACTGGATTTTAGCTTTCACTTGCTCCCTCATCAGGGTGCCCTTGTGTAGTGTACAACATACACAGTTACACATGGTGACCTAGAGAGCCATTATAACAGAGGTATTTTCCAAATGCTATCTATATACCTGATGTGGTAGAAGATACTGAGTTTTCAGTGTAAATGACATTTAGCCTATTACAGGTGAAGGAGAAAGCATTAGGGTTTGTGCAAAGACTTAGAGGTATTGAAGAGCTGGGAGATTAAAGGAATAGTTGATGCTCCTACTAGAAAATATATTTGGACTCTGATTTAAAGAGAGGAATGATAATATAATGAAAATGTTACAACTACTTTGTGTGTAAATTAATGTTTTTCATTTTTTTCTTGGAAGAAATAGCATGCTTCTTGTTTTTTAAATTTTCATTTGCATTAAAAAATGTTTTGAGCTCATGAGGACACACTTGTTGAGAGCCACAGCCGAAGGGGCCCCAGCAAACTTCCAGCTGCCGGCTGATGATTGGCTCACAGCGGCCCCAGCAACATCTAGCTGATTGGCTCCTCTGCGGTGATGCTCATTGGGCTGTTTCCCTGCCCTTTCAGACCACGGAGCTGCTCATTGGGGGACTTTTTTGGCTCCGCGCACGTGACCCAGCCAATGGGCCTCAAGAGCAGGAGGATTGTGGGAGGTGGAGAGAAGCTTGTGGGGGAGAGAGAGGCTTGGGGAAAGCCAGTGGTGGCAGTTGAGGCTCTGAGGGTTTTTCCTGAGAGGCTGTTTTGTTTGGCGTGTGTGGTTCTAAAAATAAAGTTAGTTTCTTTTGACAAGTGGCTCCTGATTGTGCCCAGCCAGACTGTGGCACACACTGCTTCCTAAAGTTAGTTATTTGAGATCATCTAGTGATTTTCCAACAGGTCTTGAGTCTAGATAAAGATCAGTGATCAAAGGAGGCTAAATGAGTCAGTATGATGATATTCTTTTAGAAAAAAATCATGGAACATTTTATCACTGAATTATGGATCTGTGTTATCTTCATAGAACATTTAATCATAGATTTTTAGAGCTTTGATATCTTTGGAGACTGTTGATTCTAATCCCCTCATTCCAAATTACTTTATAGTTTTTCTAAAAATGGTACAGTTTTGTTTAAAAAATCCTAGTGATTTATAGTAAAAAGTTGAGAGCTAAAACCACACCAAATCCCAGCACCCTGATAACAATCATGTGAGTTAACAGCATTCCAAATTTCTTACTGCACACCTATAGATAGGTGATAAATCAAAGGAATCCAATTTTTGATAAAACTTTTTTTCCTACTATACATATTTTTAATAAAAATCACTCAATTTATTTTACTAGGATTTAACAGAATACATTAAATTATGCCAGATGGAAAGAACTGTATGTTTTGGGAAAAAATTTATTCCCCATAAGGGATATTAGTTTTTAACAAATCCTTCCAAGTTTTAGGAAAAACATTGATGGAAAAATACCAAGATGTTAGTGTTACTCTGTTTCTTCCTTTTTTCAATTTTAAATCATATCAATCAGCTCCGTGCTTTGAAAGATGAGGAAATCACACATTTTTCTCTTTCCTTCCAATATTTTTGTTTTATATAATAACTTACTACATTGTCAAGGTCTATACCATTTACTTAATGTTCTAGCAGTCATTTAGGAATTGGGTTTGACTGCCAGTTAGTAGAGACATGACTATAGTGACTGGAACAAATAAAGATTTAGTCTCTCACCTAACGGACGACTGGAGGTAGCAATCAGTCATGGTCAGGGCTCCATTAAGTCATTTGGGATCCAGCTTCCTCAGGTTTCCAGATTTGACATGTTTAGTGTGTGACTTTCATTTTCAAATTCATAAGATGGCTGCTTATGTCTACATTCTAGGCAACAAAGAAAGAAGAGGAGGGAGAAGGTCAAAAGCCTTCAAGTAGTTCCAACTGCCTTTTATATTTCATTGCCTACCACATCCACAGGGGAGACTGAGGAATAATTTTTCCACTGAGCACAGTGCCTTAGGTGGGTAGTTCCTGCAACCTCAAATTCCATAGTTGCTTGGTTTTGGTTTTATATTTACATGGATTTAATGTCAAGAACACCAGTTTATTTTACCAAAGAATCTCTATTTATAAAATTTTTATTTTGCTTGTCTCTTGCCTGGATGGATTTCAACCTTAAGCATTTCTTTCCAGAAGGTTCATGGACTCTGTATTACTTGAGTTTTTGCTTCCATGGTTTCTTTCTTAACCCCAAGGCATTATCTGTCTTATTCACTTTGTTGTTTCATTTTTTAAAGGATGGTGTAAAATCTCCTTATTTTTGTTGTTTTCTATGGATAGCTCCCTACTGGAATCCTCCATCATGTTGCTCCAATCTGGCCTCATTGCTCTCCATTCCCAATGGAAAGTAGTAATCCTTTTTTTAATTAGTTGCTCATGACAATACAATGATCTTGACATATCATACATTTGAAACAAATGGGGTAGGAATTCTCATTTTTCCAAGAGTACAGATTGCAGGATCACATTGGTTATACAGCCACGTTTATACATACAGCAATACTAGTGTCTGTTGTATTCTGCTGCCCTTCCTATCCCCCCTCCCCTCCCCTCACCTCCTATCACCTCTCTCTACCCGATCTACTGTGACACATTTCTCTCTCTCTTTTTTTTCTTCCCCCTCACATCGTCATACATGTATTTTGTATAACCATGAGGGTCTCCTTCCATCTTCCGTGCAATTCCCCTTCTCCCTCCCATTCCCTCCCACCTCTCTTCCCTATTTAGTGATAATCTTCTTCTCATGCTCTTCCTCCCTACTCTATTTTGTGTCACACACATTATATCAGAGAAGACAGTCGGCATTTGTTTTTTAGGGATTGGCTAACTTCACTTAGCATAATCTGCTCTAATTCCATCCATTTCCCTGCAAATGCCATGATCTTGTTATTAATCCTATGACTTCTGTTGCTGTACTCTTCAGGTAGACCCACTAGTTCTTGGATCTCAGTGTCTTTTTTGGCTTACTACTCTGTCTGGAATAGATCCTCAAATAACTTCTTTTTTTTTTTTTTTTAAAGAAAGAGAGAGAGAGAGAGACAGAGAGAGAGAATTTTAATATTTATTTTTTAGTTTTCGGCGGACACAACATCTTTGTTTGTATGTGGTGCTGAGGATCGAACCCGGGCCGCACGCACGCCAGGCGAGCGCACTACCGCTTGAGCCACATCCCCAGCCCAAAAATAACTTCTTAAGAAATATTATGAGATAAAATTTGTGATTTTAAGAATCTGAAATGTTTTGATTCTATTCTCACATTTGATTGATAGGTTTATAGGTGCAGAATTCTCATTTGACAGTATTTTTCTTTCATTCAGAACTGAAAATGATTCAGTTGTCCTTGAGCATTCAGTGTTCCTAATGAAAAATATGATCCCAGTCTGATTCCTCTGTTTTTGGAGTTCACCAATTTGTTCTTTTTGGAAGTCTTTAACACCTTCTCTTTATTTTTGGTGTTTCAGAATTCACAGTAATATGGCTTATTGTGGGGTGTTGTTGTGCTTGTTGATTCATTGCAATGAATGCTGAAGGGGCCCTTTTGATATAGAAATTCTATTATTCATAAAGTTTTATAAAATTATCTTGTGTGGTTTATTCTGATAATTTTGCTCCTCTGTATTTCTGTTCTATTTTCTGAAGCTGCTACTAATCAGATTTGAATTTTTTAATTGATCATCTCTCTTATATTTTTGCTCATATTTCCTATTTCTTTATCTCTTCTATTTTCTGGGAAATTTCCTCAACTTGATGCTCAAATTTGTCACAAAATTTTATTTTAGAAATCACTTTTTCAATTACATACTCTTTTTTGGTTCTTTTCTATAGCATTTTGTCCATATTTTAGGGAGGCAATATTTTGAATCTCTGATGACACTATTTAAAATTTTCTTGTTTTTATTGCTATTTAAGTTCTCTTTTTTCCCCCTGAATTATTGCTGTTTCTCTTGGAGGCTTGCTGAGGCTGGCGTTGAACTTACAATCCTCCTGCCTTAGCCTCCTGAGCTGCCAGTATTACAGGCGTATGCCACCATGACTGACTCTTGAAGCTTTTTTCCTGTTCATTATTGAGCTCTTCTCTATTGCAAAATTTTCTCAAATACCTAATGATCCCTGAGTGTCTGCATATGAAAGAATAATTCAGTAAAAAAAAAAATATATATATATATATATATATATATATATATATATATATATATATATCTCCACTTGGGAATGTTTTGTGTGGGTTAAGCTTGTCAACTAATATGTTTCACTTTAGGGTGATCTGGTAGAGGTCCTCAAAAATCAGAAAGCAGAGACCTTTTTTCTAATACTAATTTTTATTAGTTCTTTTTAGTTATACATGACAGTAGATTCCATTTTGATATAATTATACAAGCATGGAATACCATTTAATTTCTCCAGTGAAAAAAAAGCCTTCTTTTGCTTGTCTGGGTTAGAATTCTGGTGCATGAGGAATTGGAAGTTGGGGAGAGTCAACTGTTCCATGTTTAGACTATGAATTAATCATTGCATTGTCAGTTTCACACCTCAGCCCTGCCTTTTGTTGTCTCTGGTGCTTCTGAACAACAGAAAATTATACTTTCCAGTCCCCTTTCATGGCCGTATGACTAATTCTGGCCAATAAAATGGTGAGCAAAAGTGATGTGGGCCACCACCTCCTGGTTGAGGCAGAGAAAATTCTCTGTAATGCTGTATTCTATCTACCCCCCTTCCCTTCTTCCCTCTCTACTCACTAACCCCCTGCCCCTTTCCCCACCTTGGTTCATGGGTATGGGTATGGAGGTTGGCTGTAGAGATAATGGAGTCAAATAATCATAGCTGATTTAATTCCTGCATCACCTCATACAGAACTACTACCTTGGAAAGTTGGCTGGTTTACAAGTTGACTTGATGAATGAGAAACTTTTTGGGGTTAAGCCTTTGAGATTTAGGGATTTTTTTTTTACTTCAGTGTAAGTCCAGCTTATTCTTTTTTTTTATTGGTTGTTCAAAACATTACAAAGCTCATGATATATCATCTGTCATACATTTGACTCAAGTGGGTTATGAACTCCCATTTTTACCCCAAATACAAATTGCAGAATCACATCAGTTACACACTCACATTTTTACATAATGGCATATTACTGACTGTTGTATTCTGCTACCTTTCCTATCCCCTACTATCCCCCTCCCCTCCCCTCCCATCTTCCCTCTCTACCTCATCTGCTGTTGTTCAAATCTCTCCCTTGTTTCCCCCCCTTTCCCCTCACAACCTCTGATATGTAATTTTGTGTAACATTGAGGGTCTCCTACCATTTCCATATGATTTCCCTTCTCTCTCCCTTTCTCTCCCCCCATTCGTCTCTGTTTAATGTTAATCTTTTCCTCATGCTCTTCCTCCCTGTTCTGTTCTTAGTTGCTCTCTTTATATCAAAGAAGACATTTGGCATTTGTTTTTTAAGGATTGGCTAGCTTCGCTTAGCATAATCTGCTCTAATGCCATTCATTTCCCTGCAAATTCCATGATTTTGTCATTTTTTAGTGCTGCGTATTACTCCATTGTGTATAAATGCCACATTTTTTTTTTATCCATTCATCTATTGAAGGGCATCTAGGTTGGTTCCACAGTCTAGCTATTGTGAATTGTGCCACTATGATCATTGATGTGGCAGTATCCCTATAGTACGCTCTTTTAAGATCCTCAGAGAATAGTCCGAGGAGGGCGATAGCTGGGTCAAATGGTGGATCCATTCCCAGCTTTCCCAGGAATCTCCATACTGCTTTCCAAATTGGCCTCACCAATTTGCAGTCCCACCAGCAATGTACAAGTGTACCCTTTTCCCCACATCCTCGCCAACACTTATTGTTGTGTGACTTCATAATGGCTGCCAATCTTACTGGAGTGAGATGGTATCTTAGGGTGGTTTTGATTTGCATTTCTCTGACTGCTAGAGATGGTGAGCATTTTTTCATGTACTTGTTGATTGATTGTATGTCCTCCTCTGAGAAGTGTCTGTTCAGGTCTTTGGCCCATTTGTTGATTTGTTGATTTTTCCATCTTCTAAGATCTTCTTCTACTTCTCTTTTTAGGGTTTTGTAGTTTTCATTGTATAAATCTTTCACCTCTTCTGTTAGGTTGATTCCCAAGTATCTTATTTTTTTTGAGGATATTGTGAATGGAGTAGTTTTCCTCATTTCCATTTCAGAAGTTTTGTTGCTAATATACAGGAATGCCTTTGATTAATGCATGTTGATTTTATATCCTGCCACTTTGCTGAATTCATTTATTAACTCTAGCAGTTTCTTTGTAGACCCTTTTGGGTCTGTTAAATATATTATCATGTCATCCGCAAATAGCGATAATTTAAGTTCTTCTTTTCCTATTTTTATGCCTGTAATTTCTTTTGTCTGTCTAATTGCTCTGGCTAGTATTTCAAGAACTAAATTGAATAGAAGTGGTGATAGAGGGCATCCCTGTCTTGTTCCTGATTTTAGAGGGAATGCCTTCAGTTTTTCTCCATTTAGGATGATGCTAGCCTGAGGTTTAGCATATATAGCTTTTACAATGTTGAGGTAAGTTCCTGTTATCCCTAGTTTTTCTAGTGTTTTGAACATAAAGGGATGCTGTACTTTGTCGAATGCTTTTCCTGCATCTATCAAGATGATCATATGGTTCTTATCTTTAAGTCTATTGATGTGGTGAATAGCATTTATTGATTTCCGTATATTGAACCAGCCTTGCATCCCAGGGATGAATCCTACTTGATCATGGTGCACAATTTTTTTGATATGCTTTTGTATTCGATTCGCCAGGATTTTATTGAGAATTTTTGCATCCAAGTTCATTAGAGATATTGGTCTGTAGTTTCCTTTCTTTGAAGTGTCTTTGTCTGGTTTCGAGATCAGGGAGATGTTGGCCTCATAGAATGAATTTGGAAGTGCTCCTTCTTTTCCTGTTTCTTGAAATAGCTTGAAAACTATTGGTATTAATTCTTCTTTGAAGGTTTTGTAAAACTCCACTGTATACCCATCTGGTCCAGGGCTTTTCTTGTTTGATAGTCTTTTGATGGCTTCTTCTATTTCTTCCTTTGTTATTGGTCTGTTTAAATTATGTGTGTCTTCCTGACTCAATCTGGGCAGATCGTATGACTTAAGAAATTTATCAATACTTTCACTATCTTCTATTTTATTGGAATATAGGGTTTCAAAATAATTTCTAATTATCTTCTGTATTTCTGTAGTGTCTGTTGTGATATTGCCTTTTTCATCCCGTATGTTAGTAATTTGAGTTCTCTCTCTTCTTCTCTTTGTTAGCATGGCTAAGGGCCTGTCGATCTTATTTATTTTTTCAAAGAACCAACTTTTAGTTTTATCAATTTTTTCAATTTTTTTTGTTTCAATTTCATTGATTTCTGCTCTGATTTTAATTATTTCTTGTCTTCTACTACATTTGCTGTTGTTTTGCTCTTCCTTTTCTAGGGTTTTTGAGGTGTAGTGTGAGTTCATTTATTTGTTGGTTTTTTGTTTTTTTGAGGAAAGAATTCCAGGAAATGAATTTCCCTCTTAAAACTGCTTTCATTGTGTCCCATAGATTCTGGTATGTTGTGTCTGTATTGTCATTTGTCTCTAAGAATTTTTTATCTCCTCCTTTATGTCTTCTGTAACCCATTGATCATTCAGTAACATATTGTTCATTTTCCATGTGATGTAGGATTTTTCCTTCCTTCTTTTATCATTGATTTCCAGTTTCATTCCATTATGATCAGATATGGTGCATGGTATTATCTCCACACCTTTATATTTACTAAGAGTTGCCCTATGGCATAGTATATGGTCTATCTTTGAGTAGGATCCATGTGCTGCTGAGAAGAACGTGTATCCACTTGATGATGGTTGATATATTCTATATATGTCGGTTAAGTCTAGGTTATTGATTGTGCTATTGAGTTCTATAGTTTCTTTATTCAGCTTTTGTCTAGAGGATCTGTCTAATGGCGAGAGTGGTATGTTGAAGTCACCCATAATTATTGTGTTGTGGTCTATTTGACTCTTGAACTTGAGGAGAGTTTGTTTTATGAACGTTGCAGCAACATTGTTTGGTGCATACAAATTGATAATTGTTATGTCTTGTTGGTGGATGGTTTCTTTTAACAGTATATAGTGTCCTTCTTTATCCCTTTTGATTAACTTAGGTTTGAAGTTGATTTTATTTGATATGAGTATGGCCACTCCTGCTTGCTTCCGAGGGCCATGTGAGTGGTGTGATTTTTCCCAACCTTTTACCTTCAGCCTGTGTATGTCTTTTCCTA
Source organism: Marmota flaviventris (assembly GCF_047511675.1). Lineage (NCBI taxonomy): Eukaryota > Metazoa > Chordata > Mammalia > Rodentia > Sciuridae > Marmota > Marmota flaviventris. The sequence goes on along the minus strand of NC_092518.1, from coordinate 111,651,245 downwards.
TCATATGAGTCTCCTGAAGGCAGCATATTGTTGGATTTGTTTTTTTTGATCCAGGTTACTAGCCTATGTCTCTTGATTGGTGAATTTAGGCCATTAACATTTAAGGTTACCATTTAAATATGGTTTGTACTTCCAGTCATGTTTATTTATTTATTTTTTTTAGTTTGGCTAGTTTTTACTTTTTGGTTATTTTCCTCCCCCTTTACTGAGATACCTCCCGCTGTTAGTTTTGGGCACTATTTTCCAATTCCTCTTCTTTTTTTTTTTTTTTTTTTTTTTTTATTGTTGGCTGTTCAAAACATTACATAGTTCTTGATATATCATATTTCACAATTTGATTCAAGTGGGTTATGCGCTCCCATTTTTACCCCATATACAGATTGCAGAATCACATCAGTTATACATCCATTGATTTACATATTGCCATACTAGTGTCTGTTGTATTCTGCTGTCTTTCCTATCCTCTACTATCCCCCCTCCCCTCCCCTCCCCTCCCCTCCCCTCCCCTCTTCTCTCTCTGCCCCCTTTACTGACATTCGTTTGTCCCCCTTGTATTATTTTTCCCCTTCCCCTCACTTCCTCTTGTATGTACTTTTGTATACCTCTGAGGGTCTCCTTCCATTTCCATGCATTTTCCCTTCTCTCTCCCTTTCCCTCCCACCTCTCATCCCTGTTTAATGTTAATCTTCTTCTCATGCTCTTTGACCCTACTCTGTTCTTAGCTACTCTCCTTATATCAAAGAAGACATTTGACATTTGTTTTTTAGGGATTGGCTAGCTTCACTTAGCATAATCTGCTCTAATGCCATCCATTTCCCTGTAAATTCTATGATTTTGTCATTTTTTAATGCAGAGTAATACTCCATTGTGTATAAATGCCACATTTTTTTTTATCCATTCATCCATTGAAGGGCATCTAGGTTGGTTCCACAGTCTAGCTATTGTGAATTGTGCTGCTATGAACATCGATGTAGCAGTGTCCCTGTAGCATGCTCTTTTTAGGTCTTTAGGGAATAGACCGAGAAGGGGAATAGCTGGGTCAAATGGTGGCTCCATTCCCAGCTTTCCAAGAAATCTCCATACTGCTTTCCAAATTGGCTGCACCAATTTGCAGTCCCACCAGCAATGTACAAGTGTACCCTTTTCCCCACATCCTCGCCAGCACTTGTTGTTGTTTGACTTCATAATGGCTGCCAATCTAACTGGAGTGAGATGGTATCTTAGGGTGGTTTTGATTTGCATTTCTCTGACTGCTAGAGATGGTGAGCATTTTTTCATGTACTTGTTGTCCAATTCCTCTTCTTGTAGTATTTTTCTCAAAATGCTTTGCAGTGCTGGTTTTCTGGCTGCAAATTCTTTTAGCTTTTGTTTATCGTGAAATATTTTAATTTCATTGTCAAATCTGAAGCTTAATTTTGCTGGATACAGTATTCTTGGTTGGAATCCATTATTTTTCAGTGTTTGAAATACATTGTTCCAGGATCTTCTCGCTTTCAAAGTCTGTGATGAAAAATCAGTCATTAACCTAATTGGTTTACCCCTGAATGTAAACTGCCTCCTTTCTCTCGTAGCTTTTAATATTCTTTCCCTGTTCTGTATGTTGGATATCTTCATAATTATGTGTCTTGGAGTTGGTCTATTATGGTTTTGAATGTTTGGGGTCCTGTAGGCTTCCAGGATTTGGCAATCCATTCCATCTTTCATCTCTGGGAAGTTTTCTAGAATTATTTCATTTAATAGGTTGTCCATTCCTTTGGTTTGAATCTCTATGCCTTCTTCTATCCCGATGACTCTCAATTTTGTTTTTTTATGACATCCCATATCTCTTGAATAGATTGCTCGTGAGATTTAAGCATCTTTTCTGTGTTGACTATATTCTTTTCAAGTTGATAAACTTTGTCTTCATTATCTGATGTTCTGACTTCTACTTGATCTAGTCTATTTGTAATATTCTCACTTGAGTTTTAATTTGGTTTATAGTTTCCTGCATTTCTAGGATTACTGTTTGATTTTTTTTAAGATCTCTATCTCCTGGTAGAGCTTGTTCTTTGCCATTTGAATTTGTTTGTTTAATTTGTTTTCAAAATATACTTTCATTGCTTGGACTTTCTGTCTCATGTCTTCTCTAATATTCCTTTCCATCTGAGTTAGGTATGCCTCGAGTTCTTTCCCTATCCATGTTTCTGATGCTTCTAGGTCCTCCTGTAGATTTAAGTTGTCCTGCATTGTTTGTAATCCTTTTTTCCCTTGTTTTTTCATGTTGTTCACGTTACTTTCCAGCTCTATTTGATTGCTGTGTTTCTGCTCTCTCCTATAGATTTGTTTTGGTTTTGTATATCTCTGTTGTCTCTCCTTTGTGTTGATAGACTATGCCTGCTAAAGTGGATTCCGCTGGGAAGGAATTCCGACGGCCGAGCTCCAGTGACGTCACCTCTCTGCTATGGCAGGCCCCAGGCTCCTTGCTGGAGTGTCCGAAGGGGGGGGTGGGACTGGACTGTCTCTGGTTGGTTTCAGCTCCCGGTTGTCTACTTCATGAAGGCCTGGCTATAGACCTCTTCCTAGAGTCTCTGCCGTACCTGCTGGGCCGCACCTCGGGGTCTAGCCACGCGGTCGCCGCCAGTCGGGCGGTCTCCAGCTGCCCAGTCGCGGGGGCAGCGGGTGGGCTGTTGCCGGTGGGCGGGCGATCTCTAGCCTCCCAGTCGCGCGGTTAGTCGCCGGCAGGCGGGCAGACTCCAGCCGCCCAGTCGCGCGGGTAGGGGGTGGGCTTATTCTGATTTATACAACTTCCTTGTACATTTGTTCATATTTTCTATATTAGTTACTTGGATGTCCTCTTCTGGAAACTGTCTTTTCATTTAATGTCTAATTATTTTTCATTGGGGCTATTTTTTTTGTTATTTATTTGTATGTGTCAAGAAATATATATATATATATATCTTTTGATTATTATGATGACTTATATAGAAGTTTTAGATTAATGTAGTCAAATTTCTCATTTTCCATTGTTCTTTGGTTTATTGTGCTCTGTCTATTCGCTTATCTTTACCTTTATGTCATGAAGATAGTCTCCCATTTCTAACTCTAAATTTTTTGAAAAGTTTGCTTTTCATATTTAGAATTTTAATCCACCTGGAATTTGTTTTCATATATGATATGAGGTAGGGATCAAATTTTGTTTCTCCCTACCTTTGGAGGTAACAAATTGTCCCAACATTGTTTTCCCACTAATCGATAATGCTACTTTGGTTACATACCAAGTTCCCATATTCATGTGGATCTGCTTCTGAGAACTTTACTCTGAAGCAGTGAGTGACCTATTTCAGAGGTTGGTAAACTCTGTATTTCAGGAACTCTGGCTCACAAGCACTGCTCAAGCAGGCTAATAATATGAGTGGTGGCGACTCAGCCCAGGCATACCCCTCTTCCCTGTTCTTCCCTTTCTGGTAGCCACCAATCACTGCTGCCCAGGATCCGTAGTCCCTGCCTACTTATTGGAGGCTCTGCTGTTGATAACTGCTAACATGGAACAGTGGAATCTTAGTCCAGTGGAATCTTGGTCTAGGAGTTTGTGATTTACTGAATCACCTTGCCTCTGGCCACCTGCTTAAGTTAGGATGGCCAAGCTCTCTGAGAGATGAGAAAGGTGTGCTAAGGTTTGAGTGTGGCTAGGGCTGAAAATGAAACTGGTGTGCTGCCTCCTTATCTTCCTTCCTCCAAGACCATCAAGTTCTTTCCCCACTAGGTAGAGTGACAAAACATGATGGATTTCTGGAGATGGAGAGGATAATTCAGGACCTGGAACTTTCAGGGCCTAAACAACTTCAGTCCTAGGTAAACCAGGATAGATGTTCAATAGCCACTTTATACTTTGGACAGTATTTCTTCACTTGTTTGAAGTTTGTTTACTACCTGGAATGATCCACCCCAGGCAAATAGGTCAAGACAGGGCAAGAGTTTCTTTCTTTTTACATTGTTTTGTGTAATATCTTTAATTTTACCTCATGGCTGTAAGGCCTTTAAAAAGAAACTATCTGATGGTTTACAGAAAGTCTGTTGGCTATTTGATTATTTTAAAAAAATTTAAAAATTTTAGTTGTTGGGGCTGGGGATGTGGCTCAAGCGGTAACACGCTCGCCTGGCATTCGCGGGGTGCTGGGTTCAATCCTAAGCACCACATAAAAATAAAAATAAAGATGTTGTGTCCACTGAAAATTAAAAATAAATATTAAAAAATTTTTTCTCTCTCTTTAAAAAAATTTTTAGTTGTAGATGGACACAATACCTTTATTTTATTTATTTATTTTTATGTGGTGCTGAGGATTGAACCCAGTGCCCCATACATGCAAGGCAAGTGCTCTACCACTGAGCCAGAACCCCAGCCCCTATTTGATTATTTTTAGGCTGATATCATATTTCTAACTTAATGGTTTTATAATAAATTGATACCTGGTAGGGTGAATCTCCCCTCATCTTCAAAAATTTCTTGACCATTCTTGGCCTGTTACTTTCCTATATCCCTTTCAGAATTAGCTTGTCAACTTCAATGAAAAAATACAGTTTGGTTTTTGGTTGGGATAGAATTGAATAATTTCTCCTTTATGATTATACACGTGGTTAGTATTACTCCCAGGTTTTGTTGCTATTGTGAATGATATTTAAAATATATATTTTCTAATTCATTATTGTTGGTATATTGGATTTGCTATATTGATTTGTCATACAGCAGCATTGTTGAAATGCCTTAGTAGTACCAATAGTTTTTTGCAAATATGGCTATTTTTCTTTACAGTGTCCTTTCATATTTTTCTTGTTCTGACAAGTACCTCCAGTATATCCTGAATACAAATAATTATGAAGATCTTTGATTTGTTTTCTGATTCTAAATGGTATAATTCTAATGTTTCATCATTAAATATAATGTTTGTTGCAGGGTTTTAGTAGCTATCTTTTATCAACTTAAGCAAATCCTTTTCATTATGAGTTAAGAGGTTTTTTTTCTTTTAATTTTATGAATGAGTGTTGCATTTTGACAAATGCTTTTTGTATACCTACTGAGATTTGATGTATTTTTCTCCTCTGTATAATTAATTCTGTGAATTACATGGATTTCCTAATTCTTAAGTTTGTATTCCTGGGATGAATATCACTTGCTCATAAGGTTTAAAAAAAGCATAATATATTGCTAGGTTTAGTTATATATATATATATATATATATATATATATATATATATATATATATATATACACACACACACACACACACACATATATATATATATATATATATATATATATATATATTTTTTTTTTTTTTTTTTTCTGTGGATGGGGTGCCACTGGAGATTGAACCCAGGAATACTTTGCCATGGAGCTGCATCCGCAATTCTTTTTTTTTAATTTTTTATTTTAAGACAGGTTCTCTCTAAATTGCTGAGGATGGTCTCAGACTTGTGATCCTCCTCCCTCAGCCTCCTGAGTTGCTGGGATTACAGGTGTGCACTACTATGCCTAGAAGTTTCCTAATATTTGATTTAGTATTTTATAGCAATGATTACAAGTTAGATTTCCCCGTTTTTGTCTTATTTTTGCACTTTTATAATTTGTTATCAAGGTATATTAGATTCACCAAATGAGTTAGAGAAATTAACATTTGTTTCTTTTGGGGGGACATTTTATATAAAATTTTGATTAAACATTTGTGAAAATTGGGTTAAACTTGCTTTCAAAACAAAATGGGTCTTTGACAATTAAATGTAATCCATTTTGATTTATTGTGATTATTGATGTATTTGGACATCTTTTTTTGTTTTCTCTTTTATTTCTTAATAATAGATTTATTCAGATAAAATTCACATTCTATAAAATTCTTTGAACACTTAAAATTCAGTGGCTTGAGTTATATTCACAGTTGTACGACCTTCACCATTTTAGAGCATGATTGTCATCCCATAAAAAAATCCCATACACATAAATAGTCACTCCTGATTTCCCCATTCTCCCAACTTCTAGCAACTACTAACTTACTGTCTGTCTTCCTGAATTTTTAAATTCTGAACGTTCCATATATAATGAACCATAAAATGTGTGGCCTTTTGCATCTGCTCTCCTTCACTTAGAAATGTATTCAAGTTCTACCCATGCTATAGCATGTACCAGTACTTCATGTCTATTTGTGCCTAAATGATATCAAATGGTATGGAGATACCATATTTTGTTTATCCATTCATCAATTGATGGACATTTGGTATTTTTGCGACTTTTTGGCTGTTGTGAATAATGTCACTATGAACATTCATACAGAAGTTTTTGTGTGGACAATGTTTTAGTTGTATTAGGTATATGCCTGGGAGAAGAATTGCTGGGTCATATAGTAACTCTGTGTTTTCTTTTTTGAGGAACTATCAGTGAAGATTCTTTTTATAATGTTATTTAAAATTTTCTCTACCTTCGGCTCATTTAGAAGTCATGAATTTCATTTCTTCTCTTCTAGTAGTTTCTTTAAAATCTTAAATCAGTTATTCCTTAAATGCTTATGGAAAATTGTGACTTAACAAAATTTAATATTAATCAGTATAGCTATTTTTCTGAATAATGCAAGGACACTAGAACACAAATACTCATCATCACCTTCTTTTTCATGTTATTTTCTAATATATTATTAAAACATTTCCAATTTTTATATAAATGCATTTTAAATTTGCAAACATGGTTTCCATTTTCTAGGCTCACTATTTTTTCTTGTGTCCTACATTTTCCTTCTGAAATTACTTTTTTTTTCTTACTGAACTACATATTTTCATTGTCTTTCAGCAAGGGGCTGTGAGTGGAAAAATGATCTTCGTCTTGTTTATCTGAAAATACCTTTTGTTTACTTTCACTTCTTAATGATTGTTTAGCCAGGCATAGACTTCAGGGTAGCAGATATTTGTCCTCATCACTTTGAAGCTATCATTCCATTTTATTTGAGCCTCCATTGTTAATTTAATTGTCATTTCTTTGTAGGATTGTTTTGTTTTATCTTTGGTATTCTGCATAATGAGTTGACAAAAAGGCAATGATTGGCACTTAGGATAGAAGAGTTCATTACTCTGAAGCTAAATATAAAAAGACTTCCTGAATATTCAGCCTGTGAAAAAAATATTCTGCTGGTTTGTGGTGATTTGGGAAGTTAATTTAAACTTCACATGGGGCTGTGTATTAAAGAAAAGACATATTTATGGCATGTACACAATTCAGCAACTGATGTATACTCCATTTCTTGAGCTACAATACAGTGTCAAGAGGGTCAAATGACTTTTCTTGCAAATAGAAAAAGACCACAGGAGAGATAAAAGGAAGATTAAAAAAGAAACAAAACATAAAGAAAAGATCACAATATTATGTTTCAAATCTTAAAAACATGGAAGGGGAGGAAGAAATTTTGAACACTTGCTGTGTTGTGCAACAGTATGTTGTACATTTTTAATGACAAAGGAGAGATCAGCATGAGATTTCTTTAATTTATATCAAAACCAGTGGTTTACAAACTATACAAAGCATCTTTGAATACAAGGCAAAGCAAGAAGTAGGACAATGCTACTTTTCTTTCTTTGGTTAAATGAGGCTTGTTGTTGGCATTACATAGGTTTTATAAAACACAATGCTAGAAATGAAATTCTGCATTTACAAGGTATTAGAGGAAGGACAATGGCATTTAGCTTATAACTGTATTGTGTCTTAGCAACTATTATGTCAAAATTCATAGTTATTCCCCATAAGGCTTAGGGAATATCTTCATGTTCCTATAGTAGCTTAGAAGAAATGGGGTGATTTTAGTTCTAGTGAGATTTCAATATGATCAAAAGAGTTTCAAGGTGGGAGGATTATTTATGAAAGTATGATTATTTATGAAAGTACTTCATTTGAATTTGGAGTCCCATGCTAACATTTTCAGAATTTTAAAATAAATGAGTCCGATTAATGACTGGGAAAGTCATCTTTGAGGTGACATTACTGATCATGCAAGGTAATCCCTAGGTTTTATAAAAGCAAAAACTTAGGCTCATGGAAAGTTAGTGTCTTGCCCAATGTTATACATTGAGTCAGGAAAAAGGACAAAAACTTAGATTCCTTAACTCGGACCACTGTTATTTCTGATATCTTATACAATACAAAACTTGTTGGGTTGTTTTATTTTTTAGGTTGCATTTGTTTCCTAGGGCTATTATAATAAAATACTACAAACTGGGTGGCATACAACAGTACAAATTATTTCACAGTTCTGGAATCAAGGTGTTTGAAGGGCCAGACTCCCTCTGAGACTGAATAGAATCATCCCTTGCCTCTCTCTAGTTTCTGTTAGTGACTACCAATCCTTGGTGTTCCTTGGTTTGCAGCTACAACACACTAATCCCTTCCTCAGTTGTCACATGGCATTCTCCCTGTGTATCTTTGTTCAACTTTGTCTTGTCTTATAAGGACAGCAGTCATATTGGATTCAGGACCAACTAAATAACTTCATGTTTACAAATGTAAACACCTTATGTATGTGTAGTTACCCTATTTTCACATGACACTGGTACTAGAGGTTAGGATTTCAACATTTTGGGGGAAGACACATTTCAACTCATAATAACAGATTTACTGAAATGTAATTAACATGCCATATAATTAAACAGAATGGTGAGTTTCATTGTGGCATATTGGTACATGCTTATAATATAATTTTATAAATTTCACTCCTCAGTCCCTCCTCTAGTCTTCTACTCTTCACCTCCTCCCCTTCTAGCCTATAAGTCTTGGTCTCCTTTCTCCTTTCATGATGTCACTTTTTTTTTTTCTGTATCAGGGATTGAACCCAGAGGCACTTAACAACTGAGCCACATCCCCAGCCGGTTTTTTTTTTTTTTTATGTTTAGAGACAGGGTCTCACTAAGATGCCTAAGACCTCACTAAGTTGCTGAGGCTGGCTTTGAACTTGTAATCCTCATGCCTCAGCCTCCCGAGCCGCTGGGATTACAGATGTGCACTACAACTCCCAACTCATTATGTCCATTTTTTTTTTTTTTGCCTTTAGGTTCTACTTATGAGAGAAAATGTAAAGTACTTCTCTGAGTTTGGTTCATTTTGCTTCACATGATGTTTTCTAGTTCCATTCATTTTCCTGCAAATTATGGCTGAATAAGACTCCATTGTGTATAGATACTACGTTTTCTTCATCCATTCATCTGTTGGTGGGCACCTAGGCTGATTCCATAACTTGGCTATTGTGAATTGTGCTTGGAAAAATATGGACAGGCATATATATGTAAAGTATGCTGCCTTTAATTCTTTTGTATAAATACCAAGAAAATAGCTGGATCAGATGGTAGTTCTAATTTTTGTTATTTTGAGAAACTTCCGTAAGGATTTCCATATTGGCTATATGAATTTACATTCCCATTAGCATTGTATGACTTCCCTTTCCTCCCCACTTTCATCAGCATTTATTGTTATTTGTATTCTTGATGATTGCTATTGTAACTGGAGTGAGATGAAATCAGTGCAATTTTGATTTGCATTTCCCTGATGGCTAAAGATGTTGAACATTTTTTTTCATGTAGCTATTGGCCATTTGTACTTCTTGTTTTGAGAAATGTCTGTTCAATTCATTGGCTCATTTATTGAATGGGTTATTTTTATATTTGTGTGTGGTTTGAATTTTTGAGTTCTTTATATATTCTGAATATTAGCCCTCTGTTGGAAGAATAGCTGGCAAAGATTTTCTCGGGGTTTACAGGCTCTTTTCACTATGTTAATTATTTCTTTAGCTATGCCAAAGCTTTTTTATTTAGATGCAATCCCATTTGTCCATTCTTGCTATTATCTCCTGGGTATTGGAGTCCTATTTAGGAAGTTGTTGCCTGTGCCTATGTATTGAAGTGTTTTTCCTGTTTTCTTCTAATAGTTGGAAAATTTCTGGTGCTGCACCTTGATATTTGATCATTTTTGAATTGATTTTATACTGGGTGACAGATAGGGGTCTCATTTCATTCTTCTACATAAATGGACAGTCTTCTGAGCACCATTTGTTAAAGAGGCTTTTTCTACACAATATATTTTTGGCACCTTTGTCAGGCATCAGATGTCTATATCTGTGTGGGTTTGTTTCTTTGTCTTTGATTTCATTGATCTATGTGTCTATTTGTATGCCAGTGCCACAGTTTTAGTTACTGCAGATTAGTAAAATTGGAAGTTGGATATTGTGATGTCTTCAACTTTGCTCTTTTTGTACAGGATTGTTTTGATTATTCCGGGTAATTTTTCTTCTGTGTGAATTTTAGGATTTTTTTTTTCTAGTTCTATGATGACTATTATCGGTATTTTGATGGGTATTGCATTGTATCTATAGTTTGCTTTTTTATATGACCATTTTAACAATATTAATTTTGCCCATCCATGAGCATTGGAAGTTTTTTCCAGTTTCTAGTATATTTTCAGTTTCCTTTTTCAGCATTCTGTATTTTTCCTCATGTAGATCTTTTACCTCATTGGTTAGATTATTCCTAGGTTTTTAAATTTTTTTAAGCCACTGTGAATGGGACAGTTTTCTTGATTTCTTTTTCAACAGATTCGTTATTGTTGATTAGTAAAGCTATTGATTTCTATGACCTCATTTTATATCCTGCTGTAATTTTTAAATCAGCTCTATCACTCTTCTGGTTTCATCTGTAAACAGGGGTAATTTGACTTCTTCCTTCCCTATTTGTATCCCTTTTATTTATTTGTCTTGCCTAATTTCTCAGATGAAATTTTTATGTACTTTATTGAATAGGAGTAGTGAGAGTGAACATTCTTCTCTTATTTCTGATTTTAAAGGAAATTCTTTCAGTTTTTTCCCCTCCAGTATGATGTTGGCTTTCAGTTTGTTGTATATACCCCTCAGTATGTTTATCTAAGTTCCTTCTATCCCTACTACCTTTAGTTTCTTTTTAATTTTGTCTAAGACTCTTTTTTTGCATTTATTGAGATGATCATGCAATTTTTGTCCTTGGTTCTATTTATGTGGTGTATTACATTTATTGATTTGCATATATTGAAACATCCTTTCATCCCTGGAATGAAACCAATTTGAATGTGGTGTATGATTTTTTAATGAATTCTAAAATTTGACTTGCTAATATTTTATTAAGGATATTGCATCTATGTTAATCAAGGATTTGCATCTATAATTTTCTTTCCTTGAAATGTCCATATCTAGTTCTCATATCAAGGTGATACTGGCTTCATAGAATGAGTTTGAAAGCATTCACACCCTTTCTACTTCATGGAATAATTTAAAGAGCATTGAAGTTAGTTCTTCCTTAAAAATGTGGTAAACTTCAGCTGTGAATCCATATGATCTTGGGCTTTTTTTTTCCTGAGGGCTTTTTATTACTGCTTGAATCTCATTGCTTGTTATTGGTCTGTTCAGATTTTCTGTATCCTACTGGGTCAGCTTTTAAGGTCATATGTGCCTAGAAATTAATTTCTTCTAGATTTTCCAGCCTATTGGAATATGAATTTTCAGAATACTCTCTAGTGATCCACTGGATTTCATTTTATCTGTTATAATATTTCAATTTTTATCTTTAACTTACTTAATTTGGGTTTTCTCTTTCATTTGATTAATTTAGCCAAGTGTTTTTCCATCTTATCTTTTGAATGAACCAACTCTTTTGTTTCATGAATCCTTTGTATTGCTTTACTATTTCATTAACTTAAGCTCTGATATTATTTCTTCCCTTCTACTACTAGTTTTGGTATTAGTTTGCTCTTGTTTCCCTAAGACTTTGAGAGAATCATTAGGTTATTTATTCAAGATCTCTCTCTCTCTCTCTCTCTCTCTCTCTCTCTCTCTCTCACACACACACACACACACACACACAATCATAGCTAATAACTATTAGAATACCATTCACTGTATTCTACATATTCTAGTGTATTTTATTTCCATTTAGTTCCAAAACTATTTTATTTCTCCATGATTTCTACAATGACTCACTCATCATTCAAAAGTGTATTGTTTAGTCTCCATGTATTTGTATATTGTCTAAAGTTTGTCTTGCCATCTATTTCCAATTTCATTCCATTATGACCTGAAAAGATGACAGAGATTTTTTTCAATGTTTTTGTGTTTGCTAAGAATTGCTTTATGAACTAATATATAATCAGCCTTGGAGAAAGTTCCATGAGCAGATGAAAAGAAAGTGTATTCAGTTGTTGGATAAAGTATTCTATAGATGTCTGTTAAGTTCATTTGATCTATAGTATAGTTTAAATATGATATGTCCTTGTTGACTTTCTGTCTACATGACCTGATAGTGAAAGCAGAATGTTGAAATCACCCACTATTTGGTCTTATCTATCGTTTATTATTTTTTGAGAGAGAGAGAGAGAGAGAGAGAGAGAGAGAGAGAGAGAGAGAGAGAGAGAGAGAATTTTTTAATATTTATTTTTTAGTTTTCAGCGGACACAACATCTTTGTTTGTATGTGGTGCTGAGGATCGAACCCAGGCCGCACGCATGCCAGGAGAGCGTGCTACCGCTTGAGCCACATCCCCAGCCCCTTTATCTATCCTTTATATCAAGTAATGTTTGTTTTATAAAAATTGGGTACATTGATATTCAGGGCAAAAATATTTATACTTGTTATACCTTCTTGTTGGTTTGTAGTTTTTACCAGTACGTAGTGAGTTTCTTTGTCTCTTCTAACTAGTTTGGCCTGAAATCAGTTTTGTCCGATATGTGTGCCTATTCCTCCTTTCATTCAGATTCCATTTTAATGGAATATCTTTTCCATCCTTTCACTTTCAGTCTGGGAATGTTCTTGTATACGAGGGTGTGTTTCTTAGAGACATCATTCAGTTGGGTCTTTTTTTTAAAATCCATTTTGTCAGTTTTTTCTTTTATTTGGAGAATTAGGACCATTTACCTTCAGTGTTATTATAGAGGGGCATGTATTATTTCATATAATTTTCTTTTCTTTCTAATGTTTGAATCATTCCTAATTCTCATGTATTAATTTTTATAATGTGATTTATTTTTCCCATGCTATCTTGATTATTTTTATCTTCCTTTTCTGTTTGTTTGTAGGATTCCTTTAAGTATTTTCTGCAATGCTGGCTTAGTGGTCATAAATTCTTCTAGTGTATCCATATCTTGGAAGGTTTTGATTTTTTTCTTAGATTCTGAAGGATAACTTTGCCAGATATGGTAATCTAGGTTGGTGGTTGTTTTCCTTTGAGGTTTGAAATACATCATTCTGTGCCCTCCTGGTCTTTAGAGTTTCTGCTGAAAATCTGTTATACCGATTGGGTTTCCTTTATAAGGGTCTTGGTGCTTCTCTCTTGTAGCTTTTAAAATTTTTTCTTCATTCAGAATTTTTGCATAGAGAGGATTTTTTATTGTCCTATTTGGAACTCTAAAAGTCTCCAATACCTCATCTCATTCCCACGATTGGGGATTTTTCTCCTATTATTTTACTGAATAAGTTTTCTACACCATTAATGTGCATCTTCTCTTCTTCCCTAAGAACTATAAGTCTTATGTTTGGCCTCTTAATGTTATACCAAAGCTGTTGTATATTCTGTTCATAGTGTTCTAATTTCCTCACCTAGTCTTTGAGCCCTGAAATTCTTTCCTCTGTTTGGTTTGACTCTCCACTGAGTTTTTAATTTGATTGGATTTTTCATTTTCAAGATTTCTGTTTGGTTCTTTTTCAGGATCTTTGTCTCTTTATTGAAATGTTCTTTCATATCTTGTATGTTCTCCCTTAGTTCATTTCATAGATCTTCTTTTAATTTATTGATCATTTTAAAAATATTTATTTTTAAATTTTTTATCTTATTCATCCTAGTTAGTTATATATGACAGCAGAATGCAATTCAATTCATATTACACAAATACAGCACAATTTTTCATGTCTCTGGTTGAACACAAAGTAGACTCACACCATTCGTGTTTTCATACATGTATTTAGGGTAATGATGTCCATCTCATTCCACCATCTTTCCTATCCCTGGACTTCTTCTTCCCTTCCCTTCCCTTTACCTTATCTAAAGTTCATCTATTCCTTTCACTCTCCACCCCCCCATCCCCATTATGAATCAGTTTCCTGATATCAGAGAAGACATTCAGCATTTGGTTTTTTGGGATTGGCTTACTTTACTTGGCACTATAGTCTTCCTCTACAACAAAAACTACAGAATGCTAAAGAAGAAATTAAAGAGGGCCTTAGAAGATGGAAATATCTCCCTTGTTCTTGGATAGGCAGAATTAATATTGTAAAAATGACCATACTACCAAAAGCACTATACAGATTTAATGCAATTCCAATCAAAATCCCAATTATATTCTTCATAGAAATAGAAAAAGCAGTCATGAAATTCATCTGGAAAAATGAGAGACCCAGAATACCTAAAGCAATCCTTAGCGAGAAGAGTGAAGCAGGTGACATCACTATACCAGAACTTAAACTATACTACAGAGCTATAGTAACAAAAACAGTATGATGTTGGCATCAAAATAGACTTGTAGACCAATGGTACAGAATACAGGACACAGAGACAAACCCACATAAGTACAGGTATCTTATATTAGACAACGGCACCAAAAACATATATCGGAGAAAATATAGCCTCTTCAACAAATGGTGCTAGGAAAACTGGAAATCCATATGCAACAAAATGAAATTAAACACCTATCTCTCACCATGCATAAAAATCAAAGTGGGTCAAGGACCTTGGGATTACACCTGAGACCCTGCACCTAATAGAAAAAAAGTAGGCCTAAATCTCCATCAAGTCAGATTAGGCCTCAACTTCCTTAATAAGACTCCTATAGCACAAGAGTCAAAATCAAGAGCTTCTTAGCAAAAGAAACAATCAGTGATGTGAATAGAGAGCCTACAGAATGGAAGCAAATTTTTACCACATGCATATTAGATAGAGCACTAATCTCTGCAATATATAATATTTATTTTTAGTTGTAATTGGACACAATGCCTTTAATTAATCTATTAATTAATTTATTTTTATGTGGTACTAATGATCAAATCCAGGGCCTTGCACATGGTAGGCAAGTGCTCTACCACTGAGCCACAACCCCCAGCCCCTCATTGATCATTTTAACAATCAACTTTTTGAATTTTTTTGTCTGGAATTTCCTCCACTTATTGGAGTATTATGAATCTTTGGTGGCTTTTTTTTTTTTTTTTGGTACTGGTGATTTAACTCAGGGGCACTTGACCACTGAGCTGTGTCCACAACTCCATTTTATATTTTATTTAGAGATAGGGTCTCACTGAGTTGCTTAGTACCTCACTAAATTTCTGAGTCTGGCTTTGAACTAGCAATTCTCCTGTCTCAGCCTCCCAAGCCACTGGGATTACAGGCGTGTGCCACCGTGCCCAGCTTGGTGGCATTTTTTAACCTTGTTTTCTCATGTTTCTTCTATTTCTGTGTTGAGGTTTGTTCATCTGCTGGGATGGATATTTCTTCTACTTTTATTTAAGGGTCTTTTAGTTCTGTGCTTTCTCTTTTATTTGCCCTGGGATGTGGGTATTTCTCAGGGTTAAAGTACCCACTCAAGGGGTTGGGGTTGTAGTTCAGTGGTAGAGCAATTGCCTAGTATATGTGAGGCACTGCGTTTTGATCCTAACCACCACATAAAAATAAATAAATAAAATAAAATAAAGGCATTTGTCCATCTATAGCTAAAAATATTTTTTAAAACACCAACTCAACATGTCTTCAGCGCTGTGATCAATTCCTGGCATTTCTTTCAGAGGAGATAATAATCAGTGACTGTGACCAAGTGTGAGAAAACCATATGCTAACAAGCCAAACAAAAAATTATTAAAAATATTCTCTTTAACTCCAAAAGTTCAAATGTGGAAAAGGTAAGTAATACTTTAGACTGAAAAGTCAGATATTAAAGAAAGTAAAATTACTATCAAACTGTATAAGGCATGAAAAGAAAACAGAAGATGAATCAAAAAGGAAATAACTAAAATGATTAAAAATGGGGGGCAGTGGGATGGAAAGAGAGGCAGAAAATGTAAGCAGAGGAAAAAAAAGTTAAAGAAATGATTCCATCCAATTAACCCATTAAAACATTAAAAATGATAACATTGAATTAAAGTATCTAACATCAAATAATGAGGGGAATTCTATCAAATATACAGAGAAGATAAAGGCAGTGAAATAAAGAATGATGAGAATCTTAAATTACTCCTTACTGTGACACTTGAGATGGAGAAACTTCTTACTGGGCCTTTTCAGGCTTGGATTCTGCCAGGTGTTGGGAGGTATAGTAAATGCCCAAGCTTTAGTCTTGTGTTCTCTGAATGTCTTTGGTTGGGGAGGTAAGAACTGTTATCAGTCATCTCTGTGCTGTTTTGGGGAGCTGTATATTTAGTTTTTTCTCCCCTCTAGTTCAGCTTTGTGCTTTAAAAATGGTGCAAACCTTAGGCCTTGGCACGTATGTACACAGATTTCATCCCACCCACCTCTGATGTGAACCTTTGGGCAGCTCCCACATTTCCTTGGCACACTCAGGGACCTAAGAGCTCTGTGGAGGGTCAGAGAAAATGGCCTCTGATTGTCTGTAGCCCAAAGCCAGATCTCTCCCTGGCTGGTCCTGCAGCCTTGTGTCCTCACCTGTAGAAATACTGTGAATGCTGAGGGCTATCAAAATAGTTCTCACCTTTTCTCTGTTGAGGCTGAGGTGCTTTGAATGTCTAAAATGAATCCAAATGCTTTGATATCTCCCTTCTCTGGGATATTCAACTGTTGGGCTGTGGTGGATGTGTGCTTGTCCATGTAGTTTTTGGTGTGTGGCCCACAGCGGAGATAGCAGAGCCATAATGGTGTGCAGAAGAGGCATGGTGTGCATCAGAAGCACAGCTCCTTAGGTGCCATACTACTGGACAGTGTCATGTGCTCTCCTCATTGTATTCTGCCTCTTTCTGGCAGGGGCAGGGTGGGGGGCAGATTTCTGCTTTCAGCAATACCACTATATCACTGTACATGTTACTCAGATGGACCAGTTCAAAGGAGTTCCATATGATGACAATTGCTGGTATCTCCAGGTAGGATGAAGCTGAAGGAATTTAATTCTTTCTAGGGCTATAATGTTAAGCCTAGTCTTTACAAAATTGCTGCTTATAATAGTTCTCCAACAACAAATTGAAAGAAGAGGAACAGTTATCACACATCAGGTGGGTTTGTAGCTCCTGCCACAACTCAGTCTGACTTTCTCTTCTACCCTGTTTCCAAAGTAAACCTGTCAGCTTTGCCTCTCTTCATTTCTCCCATTGTTAACCCTCCTCCCAGACCTGCCCCAATAATGCAGGAGAAGTTTCAGGGTTAATATTTTTTCCTTCTTTCTTTTGTAGTAACCAGAATTCTGGAGTCTCTCCAAGTCTCTGACAGGCTAATATTGTGTCTTAGTCCTATTTCACCCACCTTTCCAATCAACTGTTCTCTTGATGCTTTTGTCCCAGATGGTAGAGAAGCTGAGATATGCAGTCTACCTGTACTCCACCATCTTGATTTCCCTGCCTTTCATTTCTTTTTCTTGCCTAATTGCTTGGGATAAAACTGCCAGT
Organism: Marmota flaviventris; assembly: GCF_047511675.1. Lineage (NCBI taxonomy): Eukaryota > Metazoa > Chordata > Mammalia > Rodentia > Sciuridae > Marmota > Marmota flaviventris. The sequence continues at coordinate 111,633,636 of NC_092518.1, read as the reverse complement.
ACACTATTGAATAGAAGTGGTGAAAGTGGGCATTCTTGTTTGTTCCTGACCAGAGTGGGAAAGGTTTCATCTTTTACCAGTACGTATAATGGGCTTTGAAGCTCTCTCTAGCTTTTTCTCCACTGATAACTTTAGTGTGCCTTTTGCTCAACTCCCAACCCCAGGCTTGCTCACAAAACCTGGCTAGTCTAACAAGCCTGATTTTTTTCCCCTTTTCATTACATGCTCTTGTTTATTTTTGTCTGTGCACCCATTGCTTGTAAAGTCAAAGAGAATATCCCATTTCCTCCAACAATCTAGCTCATATACTTCCTCAGGATAAAACTCCCAGCATATTGCAGCACTGCCTCCCCAATGGACAGAAGTGGACACATACACATGAGGACACACTTAGCATGTGTGTAACATTCTGTATCACTTGATTCCTTTGCTACCAATTTCCTGGATACTTGAAGCTAATTTATATTTTATTTCAGCTAATCCAGATCATTTCAATTTGTAAATTTTCTTTCCTCATTTTTTTTATCTTTGTCTTGGCTGCGCCTACTACACTGTAAGTTTCTCCAGAGCTAGGACCAGGAACCCTGTATTTTAATTTCACCACCCGACAGGACTCAATTCAAAGGCTTACAGAAACAGAAAGGCTTAATAAAAGCTGATTGACTTCATTCACTTTTTGTTCTCCCAGGAAAATTGCTTCTTTGTGAGCCACAGTGAAAATCAGAGGACTACCTAGATGCCACTTAGACCTCCATCAGTGGCCCATGTCCATTTCCAAACCATTTCTTTTCTTTTTCCTGTGTTGGCTAAGTTTCAGGAGGGAGATAATTGGCTCCATCAATTTTTATAGCTTAATGAAAGTCTCAGCCATGTTTACCTGCTTTCCTTCCAGGGTAAATGCACCACAAGTCAAGTCAAAGTAATTCCCACAGCCCTTGTTTAGAAAATGTATGATTTTTATATTGTCCCCATTAAAACAATATGGTCCACTAGCTATAACCTCAAACATAACCTTCTTTAAAAATAAGTGCCTCTCAGTGTAAAATATTAATTCTTAAGGCCAGGCCCATTCTGGGGTTTGAGGGTGTGTAACAAAAGTCCTGGGTTACTAAGTGTAATGCCTAATATTGCTTTTTTCCTGTGGCATTTGCTTGTTTTTTGTTCTTTACTGCAACTAAAATATTGAAATCTCCCTGTTTCACCCCACTAACCATAGCAAATACCATAGAGTGAAAATCCTTTATAAAAAGCAAACCACAAATAACAGTGTAGGGTTTGGTCTTGCTTCCTTAACCACTAAAAAGGAAGGCCACATACCAAATGGTCTTTATCAGGCATCTGCTGAGCACATGGCCTTTTTAAAGTACAGGGTTATGGGTAAGCAAATACATAGTTGCTGCTGTAGGGGAATTTATAGTTTTACTGGGGTGATAAAACTAATGTACTTCAGAGAACTACTAAGTCAGAGGTAGTGGGTGATAATTGCTAAAACAAGGGTAGAAGAGCATATGGTTGGTGTGAATTGGAGTCAAGGAAGGCATCTGAGAGAAGATTGACTTGGAAAAGAATTTGATGGACAGAGGAGTGAAAAGGGATATGCAGAATCTAGGTTGTCAATATAATGAGGCCAGACTGATAGTGCTGAAGATCCATACAAGGAACCATTTGGATATAATGTTAAAGTAGGATAAGTGTAGGGTGTGTCTTGAATGGATGGGATCACATGCTGTGTGTGGTGGCACACTCTCGTAATCCCAGCAACTCCAGAGGCTGAGATAGGAAGATCACAAGTTCAAAGCCAGCCTCAGCAACTTAATGAGGGCTTAAACAATTTAGCAAGACCCTTTCTCTAAATAAAATATAAAAAGGGACTAGTGATGTGGCTCAGTGATTAAGCACCCTTGGGTTAAATCCTTGATGCCCTCCAAAAGAAGCACAGAACATTAGAGATAGAAAGGCATTACTAATAGTTCAGTGTCTAGTTTTTATTAAAATTTTAATCCATGGAATTCTTTCTTCAAATTGAATCACATGTGAAGAAGATCAAAGCAGACAAAAGTGAGAATATTTTTAAATATAGTTTGAGATCAAAATCATCTCAATTCCTACATTTTAAAAGTGAGTAAACCAAGACCAGGAGTAGAAAATTATCTCTAAGTCATTAAATCTGGTGGATACTTTATCCCCATCCTGCCTATTTTCTGAGCAGCATGCTGCATTGTTGACTACTTTCTTTTGCTCAACATGTTCTCTTCCTATATCTTAGATGATACAACCCTTTAGATTTTTTTCTCTGGCCTTTCCATTAATGTCATTTGGGTGTTGATTCTCTTATGCCTAGACTTTAAATGCTGCATTTCTCCGGACTTGAGCCACAGGCCTTTTTACTTGCCTTACATTGTAAGGAATTCAAATAAAATTTCTATATGATGCTAATTCTCAAATTGTATTTCCATCTCAAGCCTATTACTGACTCTATTGACAATGTATCTTTATCTGGATATACAACATGTGCCACATACTCAAATTACCAAAACTTATCTCTTTCCTTTGTTCCTTCCTTCAGCCCTTCATGATCACCCTTTTTCTATGTCCTTTCTTAGTGAATGTCATCACCCAGTTTCCTCTGCCCTAAATCAAGGGACTTCTAGTTCTCAATACCTTTTTTGTCTTCTCCCACATTCAATCACCATGTCCTGTTCATGTTACCTCCTAAATATCCCTTGAATCTCTCCATTCTTCTTTATTTCTACTGCTGCTCCAGGCACTACCTTTTCTCTGTTATCGACTGCAATAACCTCCTGATTTGTCTCACTGCTTCCATTCTTTCCTTCTACACATACTAGTTTTCTACATTGCAGCCACAGTGATTTCTTTTAGTATTTTAGTTGTCAATGGATCTTTATTGTATTTATTTATATGTGGTGCTGAGGATTGAACACAGTGCCTCACATATGCTAGTCAAGTGCTCTACCACTGAGTCACAACCCCAGCCCCAAAAGTGATTTTTTAAAAATACTTATTTTTTAGTTTTAGGTAGACAAAATATCTTTATTTGATTTTTATGTGGTGCTGAGGATAAAACCCAGTGCCCCATGCATGGTAGGCGAGTACTCTATTACTGAGCCACAACCCAGCCTCTGTCAGTGATTTTTAAGGGATCAATTTTGATCATATCCTTTCACTGCTCGAAAGCCTTCAACAACTCCCCATTGTCAAAGGATAATGTCTAAATATATTTTTATAACTTTATTTTTTTAATTATGTGACGCTGAGGATTGAACCCAGTGCCTCACATGTGCTAGGCAAATGCTCTACCACTGAGCCACAATGCCAACATCTAAATATCTTAACATGTCTAAGAAAACCACTCATAACTTGACATCTTTCTGTTTATCAGCCCCCATTTTTCTAAACCACCTCTCCTTTGTATTGATACTCCAAATGTAATGAAATTGGTTCAGTTCCCAAAATGTGCCACACTTGCAGCCTGGATACTGCCAGGATTGCTCATCCCACTGGGTCTCAGCTAAAATTTTACCACCTGTGAGAAGACTTTCTAACTCCATTCTCACTTACAAATCCAGGATAAATGCCTCTCTATCATATATTCACAGTCACTTGAGAGGTTAACCTCTTGTAGAATGCATCATAATTATTACAATTGCTGCTTTAATTGTATGTCTCCCTAAGTTGTTCTTAAGCTCAGTGGGGACTGGGTCCATATTAGCTACCACTGAAGTCTTAGTGTGTAACAAGGTGCCTCAAATATAGTACATGTAGTATTTAGAATTGTATATATTTGTGAAGCAAAATTAATGTTTTATATATATATAAAATATGTAATGATTAAAACAATCGAATTAACATCTTTTAACATATCTTCAAATACTTATTTTGTGATAAGAACATTTGAAATTTACTTTCATAGCAATTTTTAAATATATCATCCATTATTATCTGCAGTCAACATACTATGTGATAAATCGCAAAAAATTAATTCTTCCTACCTAACTGAAACTTTGAACCTTTTGACCAATTTCTTTGCATTCCTCCTTCTCCCCAGCCTCTGATAACCAACATTCTACTTTTTGCTTCTATAAGTTTGGTCATTTTACATTTCATAAATAAGGGAGATCATAAAATATGTCTTTCTCTGCCTGGCTTATTTCATTAGTCTTCTTTTCATCCATGTTGTCACAAATGATGGGATTTCTTTTCTTAAAAATGGAATATTATTCCATTGTGAATAAATACTACATTGTCTTTTTCTTTCTAAAGTTATTGTACTAATTTTCAGTCTGAACAACAAATTTCAGTACCCTTTGCTCCACATCCTTGTCAGTATTTATTATTGTTTGTGTTTTTGATGATTGCCATTCTAACTGCAGTGAGATCAAATAGTGTAGCTTTAATTTGCAGTTACCTGACTGCTAAGGATATTGAACATTTCTTCACATGCATTGTTTGTTTGTATTTATTCTTTGAGAAATGTTTGTGTAGTTCATTTGCCCATTTATTGATTTGTTATTTGGGTTCTTTGGTGTTAAGATTTTTCGTTCTTTATGTATTTTGAATATTAATCCCTTGTTGGAAAAATAGCTAGCAAAGATTTTCTCCCATTCTGTAGGCTCTCTCTTCATGCTCTTGTTTCCTTTGCTGGGCAGAAACTTTTAAATTTGAAGCCATCCATTTATTGATTCTTGGTTTTATTTCTTGAGATTTGGGCATCTTATTAAGGAAATTGATTTCTGCATCAATATGTTGGAGTTCTACCCTATGTTCCTTCAAATAGTTGCAGTGTTTCTGGTCTATTTCCAAGGAATTTGATCCAATTTGAGTTGATTTTTATGCAGGGTGAGAGATAGGAATCTAATTTCATTCTTCTACATATATTCAGTTTTCCCAGCACTATGCATTAAAAGGCTATCTTTTCTCCAGCTTATGTTTTTTTTGTATCTTTGTTAAGGATCAGATAATTATCTAAGTGTATTTGTCTTTGTGTCTTCTGTTATATTCCATGGACTTCACATCTATTTTTATGCGAAAACCAGGCTGTTTGTTACTATACCCCTGTATAATTTGAGATCAGGGATTATTATTATGTCTTCAGCATCACTCTTCTTGCTGAGCATTGTTGTCGCTATTCTGGATAATTTATTCTTTTAAATTATTTTAGGAGTGTGAAGAATGTTATTGATATTTTGATGAGGATTTCAATGGATCTGTATAACACTTTTCATAGTATGGTCATTTTGACAATATTAATCCTGTCTGTCCAAGAACATGGGATGTCTTTCCATTTTCTTGGGTAGTCTTCAATTTCTTTCTTCAGTGTTCTAAAGTTTTCATTGTAGAGATTTTTCAATTCCTTGGTTAGATTTATTCACAGGTATTTTTTATTGTTTTTATAAATGTCAGGGTTTTATTTCTGAATGTGCAGTTCTATTCCATTAATCCACCTATTTTTTTAAAAAAATATTGTTTTAGTTGTTGATAGACCTTTATTTTATTTATTTATATGTAGTGCTGAGAATCAAACCCAGTGCCTCACACATGCCAGGCAAGTGTGCTACCACTGAGCCCCAGCCCCAGCCCTCACAAGTATTTTTTTTTTTTTAAAGAAAGAGAGAGAGAGAATTTTTATTTTTTAGTTTTCAGCGGACACAACATCTTTGTTTGTATGTGGTGCTGAGGATCGAACCCGGGCCGCCACACGCATGCCAGGCAAGCGCGCTACCCCTTGAGCCACATCCCCAGCCCAACCTCACAAGTATTTTTTAAAGGCTATTGTGAATGGAATTTTTTTCTTTATTTCTTTTTCAGCAAATTCATTGTTGGAATATAAGAAACCTCTTGAGTTTTGTATGTTGATCTTGTACCCTGATACTTTGCTGAATTTGTTTATCTAGAAGTCTTCTGCTATTAAAAAAAAGTTTCTACGTATAGAATCATGCCATCAGCAAACAGGCATAATTTTACTTCTTTTCCTATTTGTATCCCTTTAATTTCCTTCTCTTTCCTGATTGCTTCAGTTAGAATATATTGAATAGGCATGATCTTGATCTTAGAGAAAATGCTTTCAGTTTTTCTCCAGTCAGTTATGATGTTGGCTTCAAGTTTACCGTGTATAGCTTTTATGCTCTTGAGTTAAATTCCTTTTATTCCTAGTTTCTTCAGCGTTTTTGCTCATGAATGGGTGCTAGATTTTGCTGAAGACTCTCTGCCTATATTGAGATGATTGTGTGACTTTTGTCCTTACTTCTATTTATGTGGTGAATTATAGTTATTTATTTGCATATGTTGAAGCAAACTTGCATTCCTGGAATGAAATCAACTTGATCGCGATGTACAAAATACTTAATGTGTGTTTGAATATGAGTTGCTAATATTTTATTAAGGATATTTACATCTGGGTTCATCAGTGAATATTGACCTATAGTTTTCTTGATGTGTCTTTTTCTGGTTTTGGTATCAGAGTTATACTGGCTTCAGAAAATTATTTGGGAGTGTTCCTTCATTTTCAATTGCATGGAATAATTTGAGGAAGATTGGCATTAGTTTTTCTTTAAAGGTCTGGTAAAACTCAGCTTAGAATCCATCTGGTCCCTGACTTTTTTTGTTGGAAGTCTTTTAATTGTTGCCTCAGTCTTGTTGCTTGATACTGGTCTTTTTAGGGTTTCTGTATCTTATTGGTTCAATTTGGGTAGGTAATATGTATCTAGAAATTCATTAATATCTTCTAGATTTTCCAATTTATTGGAATTAAATTTTTAAAATAGTTTCTAATGATTCTCTGGATTTCAGAGATATTTGTAATGATATCTCCTTTTTCATTTCTAACTTTGCTGATTTGGGTCTTCTCTCTCTCTCTCTCTCTCTCTCTCTCTCTCTCTCTCTCTCCTCCCTCCCTCCCTCCCTCCCTCCCTCTCTGCTTAGTTTGAGTTTATCAATCTTGTTTTTCTTCTCAAAGAACCTTCTCTTTGTTGCATTGATCCTTTGTATTTTTTTCAACTTCATTAATTTTGGCTCTGATCTTATTTCCTGCATTTTACTGGTTTTGACATTAGTTCATTCTTGCTGTTCTCTGGTTTCAAGGTATAACATTAGATTATTTATTTGGGGTCTATTTTTATATAGGCACTCAGTATTATAAACTTTCCTCTTAGAAGTGATTTCATAGTGTCTCAGATATTTTGATATATTGTATCTCCGTTCTCTTTTTAAAAAATATTTATTTATTTATTTTAGCATTATAATTCTTAATACACCATTATATCATAATTTATCATATCTCTGATTACATATAAGGTATGTTGACACCAAATTCACATCTTCATACATGTATTTTATATAATGATGAGAGTCTCCTTTCACTATCTATGCTATTCCCCTTCTCCCTCCCTTTCCCTCCCATCCCTATTCCCTATCTAGTGGTAATCTTCCTCCCTTTCTCTCCCTCCGAACCCCATTTTGAGTCACCCCCCTTATATCAGAGAAGACATTCGCCATTTGTTTTTTTGGGATTGGCTAACTTCACTTAGCATAATCTGTGCTAATGCCATCCATTTCCCTGCAAATGCCATGATTTTATTCTTTTTTTATTGCTGAGTAATATTCCATTGTGTATAAATGCCACATTTTTTTATCCATTCATCCACTGAAGGACATCTATGTTGGCTCTACATTTTAGCTATTGTGAATTGTGCTGCTATAAACATTGATGTGGCTGTGTCCCTGTAATATGCTGTTTTTAGATCCTTTGGGTGTAGTCTGAGAAGAGGAATAGCTGGGTCAAATGGTGGTTCCATTCCCAGTTTTCCAAGAAATCTCCATACTGCTTTCCAAATTGGCTGCACCAATTTGCAGTCCCACCAGCAGTGTACGAATGTACCTTTTTCCCCGCATCCTCGCCAGTGTTCTCATTTATTTTTAAGAATGTTTAAAAAGTTCCCTTGATTTCTTCTATCACCCAATCCTCATTCAAAAATCCATCTGGTCCCTGACTTTTTTTGTTGGAAGGCTTTTAATTGTTGCCTCAGTTTTGTTGCTTGATACTGGTATTTTTAGGGTTTCTGTATCTTCTTGGTTCAATTTGGGTAGGTAATATCTAGAAATTGTATCTAGAAATACATTTAAAGATGTATTATTCAATATCCACGTGTTGAAATAGTTTCTGCTTTGAATCTTGTTATTAAGTTCTAATTTAATTTCATTATGATCTGATAAGATACAATGAATTCTATTTGTTGTATTTATGAAGACTTGCTTTTTGTTCTATTTGGTCTATTTTGGAGAAGGTTCCATATGCAGTTGAGAAAAAAAGTAAATTTGGTTGTTGATGGATGGACTATTCTATAAATATCTGTTAAGTCCATTTGAATAATAGTGATTTTTAGTTTTGAAGAATCTTATTTTATATCTGGATGAACTGTCTATTGGTGAGAGAGGTGTGTTGAAATCACTCAGTATATTTGTATTGGTGTCTATCTGATTATAAAGAGAGGGTTTGTTTTATGTAAGTACTATACTAACATTTGGCGCATCAATATTTACAATTACTATTATCTTGTTGTTGGACAGTTCTCTTAATCTGTATGAAGCAACCCTCTTTGTCTTTCCTGATTAATTTTGGTTTGAAGTTTACTTTGTCAGATATGATAGTAGTAGTAGCTATTTCGGCTTGCTTTCAGTCTCTATCTTCATTATGTATCTTTTTCCATCCTTTCATCTTCAGCCTTTGAATGTTTTAAGACAAGACTCTTGTAAAAAACTTATGGTTGGGTGTTGTTTTCGGATCCATTCTGTTTATGTCTTTTAATTGGGGAGTTGGGACCATTTATATTATTATTATAGAGGGATGATTTTTATTTTCTACCACTTTGATTTCTAATGTTTAATTTTGACTTGATTCTCCTTACTCTTCCAGTGTGATTCATACATTTACTGATTCTATTGTCTGTTTCATTTCTTTTGCATGCAATATTTCATTATTATTTTTGTAGTGCTGGCTTATTAATTATGAATCCCTTTAGTTTCTGTTTATTTCAGAAGGTTTTTTTTTCATCTTTAATTCTGAAGGAAAGCTTTGTTCGATATAGCAATCTTGGTTACAGCCATTATCATTCAGGGCTTGGTACATATTACAAGTAATTCTGGTTTTTAGAGTTTATTCTTCTAATAATTAGAAGAAAGTCTAATTGGCTTACCTCTAAATATGATGTGCCATTCTTCTCTTGCAACTTTTAAAATGCTATCCTTTTTCAGTATATTAGACATTTCAATTATAATATGTGTAGAGAGGATATTTTAGGGGATATTTTTTATTTTATCTATTTCGGATTCTAAATGCCTCTTGTATTTGGATTTCCATCTTATACCTATGGTTTGGAAAATTTGCTGAGGTCATTTCACTGAAAAGTTGTGAATTCCTTTGGTTTATATCTCAGTGCCTTTTTATAAGCCAGTGATTCTTATATTTGGTCTCTTGATATTATCTCAAGTTTTTTGAATATTCTGTTTATGGTCTTATTATTTTCTTTTCTTTGTTGCTGGTTTTGTTTTTGAGATTATATACTATGTACTCGAGGCTTGAAAAAATTGTCTTTTATGTGGTTTAATCTATTGGTATGCTTTCAATTGAATTTTTAATTAGATTTATTGGGTCTTTCATTTCTAGGATTTTTGTTTGCTTCTTTTTCATAATCTCTATCTTTTTATTGAAATGCCCTTTCACTTCCTATATTTTCTCTCTTAGTTCATTTCTTAGATCTTCTTTTAGTTCACTGAACATTTTAAGTACCAACTTTCTAAATTCTTTCTTTGGCATTTCCTTCACTGTGGTGCCAACAGGGTCAGTTGTTGTAGTGTTATGGGATGAATTGTTCCCTTTTTCGTATTGCTAATATTTATACCCATATTCTGTGATGATTATCTCTTCTATCTTTACATGAGACTTTTTAGTGAGCTCTATTCCCTTTAGTAAATCTCCAGGCTAAGCAAATAAATAAGTACCAATACTTCCACTTAATGTACATTTGGTGCTATGCCCAGCATCCAGCATCACTGGATGAGAGAAGATACTAATACCTATTAATTACAATAACTTAAGAAAAAGCCATAAACTAATAAATCTTAAAAAAATATTAAGGGCATTTTCCACAATTTCTCTGTATTAGTCAGTTTCGTGTTGCTGGTGACTAATATACCTGACAAGAACAAATTAGAGGATGAATACCTTATTTTGGCTTCCCAGTTTCAGAGGTTCAATCCATGGTTGACTGAATCCATAGCTGTGCACCTGAGGTTAAATGACTTCATGGTGGAAAGGAATGGCAGAGGAAAACAATTTAGGACATGACAGTCAGAAAGGGGAGAGAGAGAGAGAGAGAGAGAGAGAGAGAGAGAGAGAGAGAGAGAGAGAGAGAAAGAAAGAGAGAGAGAGAGAGAGAGAGAAAGAGAGAGAGAGAGAGAGAGAGAGAGAGAGAGAGAGAGAGAGAGAGAGATTGATTCCAGGGACAAATTATAAACCCCAAAGACACAACCCCAGTAACTTACTTCCTTCAGCCACCCCCTACCTGTCTATAGTTATCACCCAGTTAGTTCAAAGACATTAATCCACTGGTTAGGTTACAACTATCATAATCTAATAATTTTATCTCTGAATAGTCCTGCATTGTCTCACATATGAGCTTTTGGAGGGCACATCATATCCAAACCACAACATCCTCCAATCCAAGTATGAAATGGGAGTAATGATCTTGAATACATTGAGAAATTAAGTATTGAAGATAATATAATTACTATTAAAGTATATAGGGGTTGAAAATGGAAAAAAAGATGGATATATAAAATAAGAATAAAGAAAGAAAAGAAGAAAATAATACAGAGATAAAAAGAAGAAACTAAGGGAGTGGGGTTTGAGACAGGATCAGATAATGCAAGAGAGGAAAGAGAGACTGAATAGGAACAAGTATAAATTTGAGCTAGGAAAAGAAAATAGGGTAATTTCAATTAATGCTTTAAAACATCATAAGAAATACATTTAACTGGGATGAGGACTAAAATAATGAACAATAAGAGAATGTCAGTTAAGTACAAATAGTAACGTTAGAGCTGTTTACTGATATTTCATGCCAAGGTATTGGAGGTGTTGAGATAGATAATTGGGTCTTCCTGATTTGGACTTTACCTCTAAGTTTTACTGGGTGTGGAGGTAGTGATCACACTAGCATACCTCTGATACAATTTTTAGGAGGCCTTCTCCATTCATTGATGTGTAGAGAAGATGATTCCTAATTGTCTGTGGCTTGGCAGCTAGGTTTATCCCTGTTAGTGGGTATAGTCTTGGGTACTGTCCTAAAGTAAAACTCCATGTAATCAGAGCTATAACATCCAGTATAGGCTCCCCCATGCATGTTTTGTATTGTCCAGTCTATGGCTGAAGTGGAACTGGGTGACCCAAGGGACTTAGAGGGCTGCTGCCCCTCTTGGGAGTACCCAGGTCACTGGGTTTGTATCTGGGCACACTGAGCAGTGGCTTGTGTATTTGGGACACTCCTCTGTGAAACCTTGGGTACTTGCTGGTTATCCCAGAATCCCAAATATGTGTGCTCAGTGCCTTCAGCTTCTGTTGGCTGTGGGTATACAGGGCTCAGGGCTGTTGCTGGTTGCTGTGGATCACTGCACACCACTGGCCTGTCTAAACATGTTGTGACTATCTGTGACTGTGATGTCAGTGTATGCATGCCTTTATGGGTGTTCTAGGGACTTTCATGGCAAGGAAGCCTCCATCCTGCTGACACTGCCAGTTACCGGTGACAAGTTCTGCTTTCTCACATGTTGAAGTTTGAAACTTAGAGAAGCACACTGAGGCAAGCATATAAAGCAGGGTTTATTTTAAAAAGGAGTAACATAGACTTCTCCCAGGAGGGAGAAGGGGGCCATAGCTGGTATCCTGGTATTCCCAGAAGTCAGGGGTTCTGCTTCCTTTGTTCTCTTGCCCCTTTCCCCTTATTTATCTCCTTCCCACCAAAAGGTGGGAAACAGGTGGGCTGAAGGGGGAAGGGAAGGATGCAGCAGTCCAGGACACGTTAATTAATAACCTTATAACTCCCTGTGAAGAGAGGCAATTCCTGTGACAGTTATCTTAGCAACACATTGGAGCAGGGGCAGGTTCTTGATAAGGGTGGAGGAAGGGCTCAGAAGGAATGAACATTTCAGTCCCTCAGGGCACAGTGTCCAGCTTCCCAGGACTCACTCAAAATTGGCCTGACTGGATCTGACCTGACTCAATTTACTTATCTATTCTGACTGCCTGTCTAATTCTGGCTTCACTGCCACTGGGGAAAGATGTCAATTGGCCCTATTTTTGCCTGTGCTCTCTTGGACAGCAACATCGGGGTACAGCAGCACTCCTGGGAATGATTTACTCTTAGATCAGCTTCACTCCACTTTCTTTGCAGTGCGGAGTGGCAAGGAGAGGGATTTTCAATAATCTTCAGCTAGTACTGATTCCTCTACAATATCCTATATGGTTTATTAGGACAACATGTTTCAGATGCATTCCCTATGGTTTTGTTTCTGACTATCTGTGGATGGGGGAAAGCTGTGTAGATTTAATTTCTTCCGTGGGAGCTGACTAGTTGCTTTTTTTCCACAAAATGGCTGCCCTTTGGGGCACAGTTTTCTGCCAACAAATTGACCTGAATTGTGGGATCTTCTTCACTGTCCTTGCTACCCCTATTCTGTTTTAACTATGTCTGCCTTTCTTTCCAGTTATTAAGGAAGCAAGTTTGTGGGCTTGTATTTTCCCTCTTTCTCCCTTTGTTCCCCTTCCCCACTGACTAGTTAGGATTTGGAATCAAGAAGTCTTTTCCTTAATTTCTGCTCTTGTAATGAAATTCCAAGTCCCTCTAGATCTCAAACTATGCAATGTTGAGTTTTAGGGTATTCATTTACCCACCTCTATGGCCAGCTGTGATTTCACTACTTTGATCTGGGCTTCACAGACGTCCTGGGTTGCTGCCAAGATATGCACCACCATTTATCTCCTTTCTTAGTCCTAAGTATTCTGAATTTGACTTTCTATTGCTTATACTACCAAATTTTGTACATGCATTTCATATATTGGTAATTAGTATCATTTTGTTTCTACTTAAAGAACTTCCTGTAGGGGGCTGGGGATGTGGCTCAGTGGTAGAGCACTTGCCTAGCATGTGTGAGGCACTGGGTTAAATTCTCTGCACTGCATTTAAATAAATGAATAAAATAAAAGTCCATCAATGTTATCGTTTTAAAAAAGAATAGAACTTCCTTTAGCTATTCCTGAAAAAAGCCTAGTGGTGATAAACTCCCATAGCTTTTGTTTGAATAGGACATATTTTTATTTTTCCCTATTTTTGAAGGATAGCTTTGCTGGGCACAGTATTCTTAGCTGGCAGTGTTTTTCTTTTTCTTTTAGCACTTTGAGTATGCTAGTCTACTGTCCTCTGGCCTGCAAGGTTTCTGTTAAGAAATCTGCTGATAGATGTTGCTAGCTGCAGGACAGTCTGAATAAATGTTAGCTGCAGGGTAAAACTGAGTACCCAACCTCCACCCTTTATTAGCCCTTCCTTTTGGGATGGTTATTTGGCACCTTTTTCCTTTACTTCCTCTTGTTGTTTTTCGTTTTGAAACCCACGAGTAGCCCATGCCCAATCTGCTTGAAGGCAGAAGATGACACCCTTAGCAACTACTGTGTGATTCAATCATTGTACGCCAACTAGGCAGCTTGCAGAACCAGAGACCCTATTAGACTTACATAGCACAGCAAAGGGCTATAAAACCTCTCCTACCAGGCCCTCTCTCCCTCCTCTTTTTCTCCGGTCAATCAGATACCACCACAATAAAGATCTCTTGGTTGCTCCAAGTGTTGAGTGTCGTCGTCACTTTCCTTTCAGATGTGTTATGACTTTTTAAAAAATATGGTATGTGTTTCTTTTGTTACTGTCAGAATATTTTCTTTGATTTTTTTTGGTAATACTTTGTTATGTGTATTGGTGAAACTCTTCTTTGGGTTGAATTTGATTGGAGACCTCTGTACTTTCAATATCTGAATGTTCACATCTTTCCCCATATTTGGGAAATGATCAGTGTGTTATTTCTTTAATTATGCTTTCTTGTCTTTTGTCTCTCCTTCTGAAATTTTATTATACAAAGGTCAATTCTCTTGATGGTGTCCCATAATTCCTGTAGGCATTCTTCACTTGATTCTTTCTTCTGCTTTTTTGAGTATGCTATGAAAACTTCCTATTTAATTTTTAAGTTCAGTTATTATATTCTTCACCTCTTGTATTTCTACTTTTATTGTTTCTATTTCTTTGTCAAACTTAACATTTTGTACATGAATTACTTTCCTAATTTAATTAATTTTCCTTTATTACAATTCACTGATCTTCCCTAGAGGATTATTGTGAATTTTTCATTCATTATAATTAATCTCTAGTTTCTTAAAAGTTTATTGTTGGAGCTTTATTAGGATTTCTTTTTGGTATCCTACTTCCATGATTCTTTATAACCTTTGTGTTCTTACATTGATCTCTGCACATTTGGGAGACAGCCACTTTTTCTGTCCTTTGCAGGTGTTCTTTAGCAAGGATACACCTTTACTATTTAGGGTAGCCTCTGATTCTGAATGAGACAGTTGGTAGTGACCCTGGACCAGCAGAACTTACTCACTGATTCTTCACTTTACTGTACTGCTATTTTCACTCTGAGGATGGGTGGGGCTGCTGGCTGGGCTTTGCTATCTGCTGAGACTAGGGGGATGAGCTTTGCTGTTAGGTGAAGCTGTCTGTAACTGAACACCACAATTAACTCTGATTGAGCATGGTTGCAAGATATATTCCTGGGGTATGTGGTACTTCTATTTAGGTTCTGCAGTTGAAGACTTGAGGCTAGGTTACTAGTTTGGGTGGGGTTGTTGCTCAGGAGAGATGGCTCCAAAGGCTATGCTTTACAGAAATGTACAGTGGCATGTGTCTTCCTAACTGAACAGGAGCTTGGAACATGCTCTGAGGCTGGGTAAAGATGCTATTTGGACTTACTAGTTAGGCAGGTGTAGCCTTTATGTTCTGCTGAAATTCTCAGTGGCAAGCTTATTTCTATCTAGGCAGGGTCCTGGAGTAGACTCTGACACTGAGAAGAGGTGTTCTTCAAACTCCTGGTTCTTGCAAATCTATCCCATGTGCTCTGCAGAAATTATTAGAGATGGATGTTTCTTTGCCTGTGTGAGGCATTGGGTTGGTGCTGAGGCTGAAGGTGAAACTATTTTAAACTTCCTACCATGCTTTTAGGAGTGGTCAGGTGGTCAGGCTTTGCAGGTGGGTTTTGCTAATGGCTGCTATCTCAGATCAGGTGCTACTGCTGACTGGGGCATCAAACTTAAAACACCAAGCTACCACCAAAATCTGTGTGCTAGTTTCTGTGAGCTCCACCACCTTTCTTTGTTTCTACTTCACACATGACAGTTGAGCTGTGCCATTGGCCCCAGTGTTCCTGATGAGGTGAGACAGGAATGGGCTTCCTGAAATGTGTTTTGGAGTTCTATGGAAGCTGAATGTCCATCACTGGTTCTCTTTTTCTACTGTATAAATCATGTGACCAGGGAAATCCTCTATATTTGGCATTTTATTTAATTGGGGGGAATTGGAGGGGTGACATAGCCAAACTAAGACCATTTATTTTATCCTTCTCACATGTTTTTATTCAGTTCTATGGTTCCAAGTGGGTGTATCAGTTTTGTTCCCAAGTTTTGGGTTTTTCACAAAGGCTTTTGTACATAGTTGCTAATTGAACTTTTTGCTGAAAAGAATGAAGCCTGAGTGTTCCTATTCCGCCCAGTAGTATCTTAAAAATATCTTCTGAATGACTATACAGTGAATGATTTCTATCATGCATAGAAGCTTACACTACTTTCCCAAAAGCTTGACAATATATAGTGACAATGCTAAATTTTCCACAATCCCCCAATTTTTATTAATTTTTGTGGTATTGGGGATTAAACTTTTTTATTTGATAAATCATCTTAAAAGGATACACTTTTAGATCTTGGAAAATCTTTGCAAATGTCAAGGGCATGCTTGCATGTGATGATTAGATATTTGGTCAACATGATTATGGCTGAAAATCTTGCCAATTATTCTGTGGTGAGGGCTTTCCTTTTGACTTGTAATTATGGTTACATAACTTCTGCAGAGTCACGGGGGAAATTAAAAAAACAAAAGATAATTAAAAAATAAAGGATGACACATTTTAAGCTTATGTAGCCAGCTAAGGCACAGACTCTCTCCTTTCTCAGCTATTTGTCATTTATGAACCTGAAAGTATTTTGCTGAGTGGGGCTATTTTCTTTGTGTTATGGGCATACTGTCAGGAGGCTGGAACACAGGAAAACACAGATGAGAAGTGAGAGACTATTAAATGCCAATTCAGTAAATGAATATTCCAATCTCATAAACTTCTAAATTCCATGATTTTCATTTTTAATAAAAAGAAGGAGCCAATTTCAAGCCCTGGAGGAAGAATCCTGCCTTTTCAACTGCCAGGCAGGTCAGCAGAGCTTCAGGGCAGCTTTCTGGTCAAGCCTCTGTGGCCTCAGTCCCAACTGTTAGATAACAGCTGCTGGCTGAAAGAAGATCTTCTTGGATTCATGAGCCTGTTGTTGCTAGTTAGGAAATCACACCGATGCTGAGAAGGAAATAGGCCCTGCCTCTGGCTCTTCTGGGAAAGAGGGATTGGATATCCCAACTCATTCCAGATGCCATATCTTCAAAGCTCTGACCTAATACCCAGGGTAGCCTGCTGGCCTTTAAAAGACAAAAATCAGCCTTCAGTTAAACAGCATGTGACTGAGCACTAGGCAGTGCTAATTTATGATGCCAGACTTGGTAGCTTAGAAATGGGAGTGCTGTCTCCCTCTAATGGTTCCCCTTCAGTGCCTGTTTATTCCCAAAATGTCTTCTCTTAGACTAACAAAGAACAGTTCAAAGAAGAGAAATTATACATTATGCAACAACTAAAGATCCATCAGATAAACCAAGAAAAAATGCCTTTGGAAAAGATTTTTGTCTTCTCTTTCTTTACCTTCTTGAGTTGAGAGCTTAGTTTATTTATTTTTAAATATTGATATCTAGTATATGCATTTAAGAATAAGTTCACTTCTAAGTACTATTGGACCTCTCTAAATTTTTCTTTAAGCTTTTACTTATTTCTTTTTCTTTTTTAAAATTAGTTGTAGATGGACAGCATGCCTTTATTTTATTTGCTTATTTTTATGTGGTGCTAAGGATCAAACGCAATTGCCTCACACATGTTAGGCAAGCACTCTGCCACTAAGCTACAGCCCCAGTCCCTCTTTAAGCTTTTATTGAAACAACACACACACACACACACACACAAAGTGTACAAATCAAAAATATGCATGTCAATGAATTCTCATAGACTGAATACACATGTGTAACTAGCACCCTGATAGAGGAGGAGAACATGGGAACCATCACAGAACAATTTCTTGACCCCCTTTCCAGTTATCACCATGCCCCCTACCAAGATAACCACTATCTTGGCTCATAACACCATATAGGTCAGTATTATCTGTTTTGAACTTTATGGGAATGGAATTATACAGTACATACTCTTTTGAGTCTGGATTTTTTCCACTAAACATTACATCTTTATGATTCATCCATGTTCTTGTGGGTAATTGTTCATCATCCTACCTGCAAAACATTTAATTCTGTGAATATACTACAATTAATTTATTTGTCCACTCTATTATTGATGGAAATTTGGATTTGGATTGTTCACAGTTTTAACTTTGAATCTTCTTGTACGTATTTTTAGGTAAATATTTGCTGGGTCATAGGGTATGTGTCTGATCAGCTGTTGAAGTCCATGCCAGTTTTCCTAAGTAGTTATACTCCTTCCAACAGTGTTATGAGATTTATATTTGCTCTGCATTCTCACATACACTTTTTTGTGGTTTTTCATTATAGCCATTTCAGTGAATGTTTAATGGTATATTACATTGCTGATGGGATTTTTTCCCCTCAGACTAACAGGCATGAGTTTATTGAAGAGATAGGGAAAGGGAAAGGGGACATTCTTAAGGAAGAGAGTGGGTCCTCTCAATGAGGAGAGGGACAATGTGCCTCTCCTGCACGCCACTATTATTGGGGATCCCAGAAAAGATTCCAGGGAGTCCCACCCAGGTCCATCTCTTGACTTTTGACTGACAGCAGGATGACATCAGATTTTCAAGTCCTCATTGCCATGGGATACTTTGGCCTATGCTGACTGGTTCTAATTGTATTCTTAAGCATAAATTCTTAGAGACTTTATGGTTAAGAGGAATTAATTATCCTTATCTCCATGAGTTTTGGATCTGGTCTGTTAAAAGAGGCACAAAAGTCTCCTTCAGGGTAACTTGGTTTCCTCTTATTGACATTATTTCAGGCCTGCATTTCTCCTGCAAATAACATATCTTGTCCACCTAGGCCAGGTATGGCTGCAGGTAAATTGCTTCTTGGAGAAGAAAGCATTTGGGGGTCAGCACTTTATTGAATTATTTTATAGAATTATTCCCTTAACCTTGTGTTTCCACTATTCACATCTATCTATATCCTATCATTCCTCCCTCAAGGACTTTGGGTCCCTAAATTCTTTTAGAGTATTGAATGTTGACTCATTCTGGCTGCTTTTTTTCTGAGAGAGGGAGAAGTTGGGGTGGTAAGTGACCAAAGTCCTTGTTATCCATTGGTGGGGCATGAACAGTTAAGGGTATTTAGCATCAAGGCAGTCCACAGGTCCATGGTGACAGTTGGTGGGTGACTGGATGAGATGCACATAGGGCAGGAATCATGCTAAGACAACAATAAATAAGACAGCAAAGCATTATTTTTTGCAAACCATTAGCACAAAAGTAATTAGTATTATTGACTGATTCTTGAAAACCAGGAAGATGGTAAGTCATTAAAGCTTAAGGTGGTATCCAACATGCCATTGATTTGTGAATGGAGGCCATTTAAGGCTTAAGAAACATTAACAGAGTTGTTAAAAACATACACAACATTTAGTTTCTGTAATGTCACAGGTGTCTCCTTGCCATTTGATTTTTATAAAATATATTTCTATTGGCATTACTTTATGTTTAGTGGAGAAGTCCCTTTAGCTGTGTCACTTAGGGCTTTCTTGGTAAAGTTAGTTAAGTCTTTTATGTGCCACATTACATCTTTTAGAGCAAAATGAGGGTAAATAATGGGGATAGATATTCCTACCAGCAGAGCATAGAAACGCAGATCAAGCTCATCTATGTGGGAGGTCAGGAAGAGTTGTAGGTCTCAAATTTACTTTAAAAATAAACTTGACAGTCTTTTGTGACAGCAATCAGGCACTCCTAAGAACCCTTCCTTTATAGCCTTCAGCTTTATTTACTTTTGGTAAGAGGACACAAGTATACATCTTAAGTTACATTAGAAGAACTGTAGGGCTGGGTTTGTGGCTCAGTGGTAGAGTGCATGCTTCACACGTGTGAGGCATTGGGTTGGATCCTCAGAACCACATAAAAATAAATAAAGGCATTGTGTCCATCTACAACTAAAAATATTTTTTAAAAAACTGTTGCCTTTCCTTTTAAATGTCCATGTATGACTGTGCTTTGGTTTTAATCTCCTGCAAAGTGTTTAAGATCAATTTGGTCAAAATTGACCTTATTTCTATCTACTGTTTCAGTCAACTGAGATTTGTCAGGGATTACTCTTGGGAACCTGTGAGAAGCCTCTTGGATCATTTAGCCTTCTTGTACCCATTGTGCCATCTGCCAGGATGAGTCAGGGTCTATTAACCACATGTGGCTTCCCTTGGAAGCATCAGGGATATTTCCCTCTTCAATGACTCCATTTTGCAGAATGTGCACTAGTTGACTTTCTGTTCTCTAACGTCCTTGTAGTCCCCTTGATCTTGAGGACCAGTGACTCACTGGAGTTATAGGGCACTTAGAGGGGTCTCATCATTCCCTAGGTCCTGGTTGACTTTAGAGGGCAAGGGCCAAAATATTGGCTGCTTATTCCTTGGCCCTTTTATTCCTTGACTTTTGTCTCTAAGTTTTGGTTTTTTAACCCTGACACGGACCAGTTTCACTAGTCTTGAAGTAGGAATACTGGGTTTTAAACTTAATGCCTATATTTTTCCAGTTACCCCTTCCATTTAATTGGGGTCAGTATTAGTAGTTGAAGTACTGAATGAATTGTTTTCCCTGATGCTTAATGATGCAGAGTACCCATTCTTATAGCTTTGGAATCAATTATTTTGTTGTAGTTCTGTATAAATATTTACTATTTCCATTTTAGTTATACTTTAGATCAAGAGTTATTTAGAATTGTGTTCATAAAAATTTTCTAGTGGTAAAGAGTTTGAAGAACAGCCCTCTTTTGTAATTGATATGTAATTGTGAAAAAAAGTGAATATGGATTACAAGACATTGTGGTTTTGGAATTTAATGATATTTTCTCATAGTCTAATAAATGGTCATTTTGATGAATATTTATTTATTTATTTAGGTACTGGAGATTGAACTCAGGGGCACTCAACCACTGAGCCACATCCCCAGCCCTATTTTATATTTTATTTAGAGACAGGGTCTCGCTGAGTTGTTTAGGGCCTTGCAATTGCTGAGGATGGCATTGAACTCACGATCCTCCTGTTTAAGCCTCCCACATTGCTGGAATTACAGGCGTGCACCACCAAGTCTGGCCTCAATATTTATATATTTTAAAAAATTTTGTTTTAGTTGTAGATGAACACAATATCTTTATTTTTTTTTTTAATGTGGTGGGGAGGATCGAACCCAGGGCCTCACACATGTGAGACAAGCACTCTACTACTGAGCCACAACCCCAGCCCCTATTCATGTAAATGTACATTGGAGAAAAGATAGCCTCTTCAACAAATGGTGCTGGGAAAACTGGAAATCCGTATGCAACAAAATGAAATTAAACCCCTATCTCTCACCATGCAAAAAACTCAACTCAAAGTGGATCAAGGACATAGGAATTAAACCAGAGATACTGCATCTATTAGAAGAAGAAGTAGGCCCTAATCTCTATCATGTGGGATTAGGCCCCAACTTCCTCAATAAGACTCCTATAGTGCAAGAATTAATATCAAGAATCAATTAATGGGATGGATTCAAACTCAAAAGCTTCTTCTCAGCAAAAGAAACAATCAGTGAAGTCAATTGAGAGCCTAATAATTGGGAACAGATTCTTACCACACACACGTCAGGTAGAGCATTTCTAGAATATATAAAGAACTCAAAAAATCTTAACACCAAAATAAATAAATAACCCAATCAACAAATGGTCCAAGGAACTGAACAGACACTTCTCAGAAGAGGATATACAATCAATCAATAAATATATGAAAAAATGTTCAACATCTTTAGCAATTAGAGAAATGCAAATAAAAATTTCATCTCACTCCAGTCAGAATGGCAGGTATCAAGAATACAAACATCAATAAGTGTTGGCAAGGATGTGAGGAAAAGGTACACTCATACATTGCTGTGGGTGGGGGGACTGCAAATTGGTGCAGCCAATATGGAAAGCAGTATGGAGATTCCTTGGAAAACTGGGAATGGAATCACTATTTGACCCAGCTATTCCTCTCCTCAGACTATACCCAAAGGACTTAAAAACAGCATACTACAGGGACACAGCCACATCAGTGTTTATAGCAGCACAAGTCACAATAGCTAAACTGTGGAATCAACCTAGATGCCCTTCAGCAGATGAATGGATAAGTATACACAATGGAATATTATTCAGCATTAAAAGAGAATAAAATCATGGCATTTGCAGGTAAATGGATGGAGTTGGAGAATATAATGCTAAGTGAAATTAGCCAATTCCAGAAAACCAAATGCTGAATGATTTCTCTGATGTAAGGATGCTGATTCTTAATATGCTGTGGGGGGGGGTGGGAGAATTAAATGAACGCTAGATAGGGAAAAAGGGAAATGGGAAAGGAGGGGAAGGGAGGGGGCATAGGGGTAGGAAAGATGGTGGAATGCGATGGTCATGTATTTACTACCCTAAGTACATGTAAGAAGATATGAAGGATGTGCATTTACTTTGTGTTCAAACAGAGATATGAAAAATTGTGCTCTATATGTGTGATATGAATTATAATGCATTCTGTTGTCATATATAACAAATCAAAATTTAAAAAAATAAATTAAAAAATGATTGATAGCTACGGTTTTTAGGATCCACAGATTTGAAATTCATAAAATGAAATAGGCCAGGGTCATTGTGAGACATTAGTTCATGAAATATTTTGTTTCACATTAATATTGTTTGTTTACATATTTTCTAATGTAACTAAAATTTTAATTTGAATCAGAAAATCATTTTACTTATTTTTTAATAAAATGCCACTTACTTTTTAAAGAAAAAAAGATATATTACCTACTTGTTGAATACAAAATTGTATATACTGGTTTATTGATGTTTGCATAAAGATGATCCCCAACTTATGATGATTTGACATATAATTTTTTGACTTACATTAGTGAGAAAGCATACTCATACAAACATTGGTTTTTTAACTTAATTTAACAGAGTATTCAATAAATTACAGAAGATATTCAGTACTTTATTATAAAATAGGCTTGTATTAAATGATGTTTTAAGTGCTCTGAGAACATTTAAGGAAGGGTGGGCTAAGCTATGATATTAGGTAGACTAAATGAAATGAATTTTAGATATATTTTCAACCTACAATGGGCTATAGCACCATCAGAAGTTTAGGACTATCTATATTCTTAACTTTTGTCTATTTTCTCTTTCAATTTCTTTTTTAATATTTATTTTTTAGTTTTCGGCGGACACAACATCTCCGTTCGTATGTGGTGCTGAGAATCGAACCCGGGCTGCACGCATGCCAAGTCGAGCGTGCTACCGCTTGAGCCACATCCCCAGCCCTTCTCTTTCAATTTCTTAGAGAAATGTGTTAAAATTTCCCATTGTGACTGTCATTTTTATAAAACATTATTTCTTCTTCTGCATTTATTAGTTTATGATTTCTACAAGCCTGTGTTCATAAATGCAGAAAGGTTTATAATTATTATATGTTCTTGGTCTAGTGTTCTTTCTTTTATCAAAAAGATGTTTTTCTTTTTGAATCACTTTTGCCGTGGATATATATCTTGTCTTTATAAAGTACCCAGCCCTCCAGTATTTTGTTATAATAATACCAATGGACTAAAATGGTGTGTGTGTGTGTGTGTGTGTGTGTGTGTGTGTGTGTTTAAGTTCTCCTGCTTGGTACTTGATAGACCTTTTCAAAAACTCATATCATTCCTCCATTCCAGGAGATTTTTGGCTATTAGTTTTTCATATATTGCCTTCTGTCTATTTCATCTATTTTTTTTCTTTTGGAACTACGATTAGACTCAAGTTAAAACTTTTGAGTCTGTCCTCCATGTTTTTGTATTTTTATGCTTTCTATCTTGTAAACTCTTTGGATTCTGGCAGATATTCTCTCTGTTCTATTTTTATTTTTAGCTTACATATATTCTTTTCACCTGAATTTAATCTGTTCTTTAGTCTAGCTATTGAGGTATTTATTTTAATAACTATATTTTAATTTTCAAAAGCTCTAGTTAGCTTTAGAAAACTAAGTTTTTATTCAAAACTTTATTATAATTTTATGGATGTGATTTTCTTCATATATCTCTGAGGAAATAAGCCAAACTATGTAAAGGTCTTATCTGATTTCTCCACTAACTTTGTTTCCCTGAACATAAATTCTTTCATTTATTGAGTTTGTTATTTCTCTTCAATAGTGTGAATTTTCTTTAAGTGTTTGACAGTTCCTGCCTCTGCAGAATCTGTTTGAAGGAACAGATGGAAGTTGTCACTGTGTGCCATGACTGTTTTCAGGAAGAATAGGACAGATTGCTGGCTGAGGTACATGGGCATTATCCTTTTGAACATGGGTACTCCCTATTCCTCTCAGGGGTTACTATCCTCATGAATAAGGTTGCAAGATTTAATAAATAAAGGATTTCTAGTCAAATATGAATTTCAGACAAATAGCAGATACTTTTTTGATTATAAGTATATACTATGAAGTTTTTGGGACATATTTATATAAAGCATTCATTGCTTATCTGAAATTCAAATTTAACTAGGTGTCTATATGGACAATCAGGAATAGCTGCCCTTAATCTGGTCTGTGGATTCTTTTTGAGTAAAAATCCAGAGGAGTTTGCAAAGGAAGGGTGGTGAAGAGTGAACATATTTACTTTCTTTTTAAGAGTTGACTTGTAACATTGTGGGGAGGGGATCATCACATAAGCTTTGAGCTCAGTGCAGTTGTATTGGGGATTTATCTGCATGGTATAAAGTCTACCATGTTAAGAATAATTAGTTTGCTTTCAGCTTTGTGTGATTTCAATCAATAATTACACTTATTGATCAAAGGAATACATTTAAAACATTAATTTACATTGAGCATCTGAACTTCATAAAATGGCAACAACCAAATTGGCTGAAATTGATTTCCCTTTGGTTTTCAAAAGAAAACTCTCAGTGCCGTGGATACCCTCAGTGTGAGTCAGAGCTCAAAGGTGGCTAATTATTCGGCAATATCACAGAGAAGAAAGCCCTGCAAATATTATTAGGGTGCAAATTGGAATCCTGATAGAGTTTGTTCATGCATATTTTCTGAAGTTAATGTGCAGATGTAGGGAACTGTTTCTGACCATGGAGGGCACTGAACATGAGGAATAGTACCATAATCAGTGAAGAGGATACCTTGGCTCTCAAAATGGCTGAACTGGATGATGACTTTCCCAGGGTCAGAATACCCACAATTCCAAGCTATAGTCACTATGCTAAATGCCAGTTTTGTATATGATAATACTCAAACAAACCTTACTAGGTTGGTTCAGTGGTGGTAATTTACAAAGTTACTGAAAGAATATCATAGTTTCTGTGTGAGTGCTTGTCAGGACTTTTTCACATAGAATAAGTTGTCATAAACTAATCAGCACTCATTCTTGCCCTTCTAAACCCACATTATTTGGATAATCCAACTCAGAATTATTTCCCCCAGCAAACCCTCTCTATTTACTCATTTCTTCTGGTCTCTTTCCATTTCTAAAGCTTATTCAGATAAAGCAATGTGTTTCATATATTATTTCCTTACCTTGTTGTCAGTGTCTTTGCCCAGAAAACAGGGACCATTGTGGGGAAAATGTTCCTCTGCTACAAATTCTGAACATGAAGGAGGAACTTGATTCAGTGGAGGTTATGGGCTGTGGCTTAGGGCTGGAATGTCTGGATTGTTCAAAAGGACAGGGGATTCTAAAAAATGAAATTTGGACAGTTAGACAATATATTCTGAATTAGTAGATAAGAAGAAGAATGTAAAAAATGTTCAGGAAGCTTTCTGATTAGGATAATTAGAAGAGAGAAAGATAATATCCAATGTAAATAAAAGAATGAGGAAATGTGAAAATGATAGAGTCATCATCATACTTATCCTAGGGAACTGAACAAAGATGGGCTTGTCCTGCTGCTGGGGCCATAAATCCATGTAGTGTTTCCCTATTCTGTTTGGTAGAGACTTAGGGTTCCATAGGTGATCCTTCTGGAGCTTTTGAGGGAAGAAGTGCGAGAGTTTGAGTTTATGAGACAATGGGCTCTATCCTTGTTTCAAGCAATTATTCTGTGTTGTCATTGTGCACATTGTCCCTAAATAAACTCCCAAGTACAGCCTTGCCTGGTCTGGTCTTTGCTGATGTAACAACATACACCAGTCTATTTCGATGACTCTACTTTGCCTGCAGGACCTCTCCTAGTCAGCATCCAAAGTCTTCCTTTCTTTCACCTGAGGATTTGAAACATACCCATGATAGACTGATTGCAATAATGGTCCCCAATTCTTTACTTCTACAATTGAAGGTTGGTGTTTTACCTGATCTCTGACTCTGGGGTAAGCCATGTCATGCTTTGACAGCAGGATGTTAGCAAACATTATTGCAAACAGAGGCTAGAAAAATGCTTGCACTTTACCTCCTGCTAACTCTCGCTTCTGTTCTTGTTCACTTTCCATATCCAGGAGAACATGCTTAAGCTAGCTTGCTGGAGGTATGTGAGAAGCACAGGAACAGAGTCACACCATCTTTCACTTAAATTCTATACATTCTAGAACAGCCAATAGCCACCTGATCTCTAGACAGGAGTCTAGCCAAGACCTGTCATTTGACTTGCAGCTGATCATAGACATAAGAACAAGTCTAATAAAGATCATCAGAATACCCAACTAACCTATAGTCTCAAGAGCAATAATAAATATTGACTCACTGATTTTGGGGTGTCTTTTTGTACAGTATGATTGTATACTCAATCTTTGAGACTTAAATTAGTGCAAAGCCTTCCCTAGCAACTCTTATAGAAGAGGATGATCCTTCTTTAGAGCTCCTAATACCACTTTCTACTTATGCTGCCTATTTGGACTTTTTGATTCTCTGCACTATATTGGCACATTTTTTGACCCCAAGAAGCCATTGGTCAAAATGAATCACTGTGAATAATAAAACACCATCAAATATGCAACAAGGGGGCTGGGGCTGGGGCTCAGCAGCAGCGCACTTGCCTGGCATGTGTGAGGCACTGGGTTCAATTTTCAGCACCACATATAAATAAATAAAAATAAATAACACTCTCTCTGCTTCTTGGTGTATAGCAGTTGACAATATCAGGTCTATAAACAACTAAAAATATTAAAAAATGTGCAACAAGTCTTCCATCAGAAGATATATCCTAACTTCACAAATGTGTTTCTTAGAATTAGTGTGATATGGTACTCTTTAGATTTTTATATCTTTGGTCTCCAATAAGACTCTCCTTGAGAATGAATACTGGGTTTTTACTGTTTTGTGGCAGACCTTTGTTCAGATTCTGGCTTCTGTTGAATAACTAGGAAAAGTGACCTAACCTCTCTGAGCCTCAGTTTTTCTCTGTAAAACAGTGATGGCAATAGAGCTCATCTCAAAGGGTCATTTTGAGAATTTATTAGATCATACAAAGATTGTGATAGGGATTTACAAACAATGATTACTTTTTTTGATTAGGTAATGAGCACATGATGCAAAATTCAAAACATACAAAGGGTAGTATAGAGGACATAAGCTTCCTTTTCACTCCTGTTCCCCATTCTCTCATTTCCACTTCTAGGAGACCACCACAGTAACTAATTTTTTTGAATATCTGTTACATTTTAGATATGAGATGTTCATCAAAAACTCAATGTATGAGACAATGCAAAAATTTTCAGAGGTGAAATGATTAAATTATGAAAGATATAACCTAATTGGTAGATTAATCTGCTGATCTATTAACTGGGCAGTGACTGTAAGAAGATAGGGTAGGCTTAAGGAAGTAGGTCACTGGGGATATGACTTTGGGGTTTACCTTTTGCTCCTGTGAGTGGAGCACTCTCTCTGCTTCCTGGTTGCCATATCCTGAGCCGCTTTCCTCCACGACACCCTTCTGCCATGATGTTCTGCCTCACCTTAGGCCCAGAGCTATGGAGTTGGCTAAACAAGGACTGAACCTCTGAAACTGTGAGCCAAAATAAATTTTTCCTCCTCTACATTTTTCTTGTCAGGTCTTTTGGTTACAGCAATGAAAAAGCTGACTAAAACAGTATTTTTCCAGAAATATTCATAGTGGTCATTACATAAATATTGGTTTCTTTCTATTCCCTTTTGAATACCACAGCACCTAGTAGAGAGCTGAGTCCTTTGCAAGGGTCAAGATGAGATTGCACATTACTGTCTAAAACTTTACATGGGAATAAATAGTACAGAAAATTAGCCTGGATGGGATAATGCCAGATAATGCTGGGTACTTCAGGGGAAAATGTTTGTCAGTCCATCTTTATGTAATGGACTTTTTTTTTTTTTTTTTTTTTGCATAAGAACTAAGTACAGAAATTTTTCAATTAACAGGGATCGTTACTTGGGTGCAAGTGAATATAAGTTTTACTATTACCACAACTTCTTCAAATGTGCTGAAACAGGAAATGCAAACTTCACTTACCCCAACTGAAAAGCTAACCAAGCAGAGGAAATCAAACTCATAATGTGGCTGATAGTGTC
The DNA here is from genome assembly GCF_047511675.1 of Marmota flaviventris. Taxonomy (NCBI): domain Eukaryota; kingdom Metazoa; phylum Chordata; class Mammalia; order Rodentia; family Sciuridae; genus Marmota; species Marmota flaviventris. The sequence goes on along the minus strand of NC_092518.1, from coordinate 111,605,426 downwards.
AACTGCTATACATACGCAGATAGAGGAAAACTGTATTGACATAATAATAATAATAAATATGTAAAGAAAGCTCATGGTTTACCAATAAAATCATTTACCATGTTGCTGACTTTACTGGAAAATGATGCTTTATTACAAGTCTCTCAATTTGATTGATACCTAATTAAAAATTCACTAGGCTCAACTTCAAGTACCTCAAGCTATATTAAAGTCACTGCTATACCAATGGAGGCATAATATCATTTAAAACCAAAGCAAGTATGATCATTTATTTAAAACTTAGAAATAGTTCTGAAAATTGCAAAGTTGCATAAAATCTGTGGTCACATACAGAAAAATAGCAGTACAGTTTAGTGGGAGGAACAAGTCAGGAGGACTTGGTCTCAGTTCTGGCTGTGTTAGGGTCATACTGCATGGTCTTGGGTAAGTCACACTTCTCTATCCCCTAGTTTCATCATTGGAACAATGAAAATAATAATCTTTTTTTCTTTCTTAACTGGATTTTTGTAAGACTAATTAGATAATGTATACAGATTAGCTCAAATGATATAAAAGCAGTACTTAAATGTGGTTTCAGAAAAACATAGTGAGCTCTTAACCATGTGCTAAGAACTACAGACATGAAAGTGAATAAACAGAGCTACTGACATGTAAGTGAATAAACCAACATTTTTTCCCTCAAGAAATTCATAGTTGAGCTGCCAGAGAGAAATATTAGTGTGGTGTGTTGCTAGAGTGCCCTAATAAAATACAGGATGACCAATTGGATTTGAATTTTGGATAAATGAATATTTTGAGACAAATGGGTCCTAAATATCACATAGGATATATTAATACTAAAATTATTCTTTATTTATCTGAAGTTCAGATTTACCTGGGCATCCTACATTTTAATTTGCTGAATCTGGCAACTCTGTGTGTCACACAACAGTAGACAGAGACGTCATAGAAGAGTTGTGCAGTGGAAAAGTACCTGAATTCTGTCTTGTAGTGTCAGAGAAGGCTTCATGGAGAAGGTGAAGAGAGGTGAACAAGCATTTGACAGGTGAGCATGGTTGTATGTGGTGGGAAGAGGAAGAGAGGGCATTTCAGGCAGAGAGAAAAGCAGCAGCAACACGTGGCAAAAAACACCTTAGGGAGTATAAGCAACTTCAGACTTTTCAGTGTTGCTTAAATGTCAAACGTGATGTAGGGAGTGACAAAATTAAAAGTCCCCAGAAAAGAAACTATGCAGACTTCATGAAAGGCTTTATATGGACTTTTAAATATTTACTGTATATCTCACAATTACACGAGTCAAGCAGAACATGGGAATGAAATCCAGTTCAATAATTGAGATTAGACAACACACATGCACACACACACACAATTTACACACGCAAAAAATTTTTGCACCCTCAGTAATTAATCTCTGGGATGTATGGCAGATAAAACTATGCAATTAATTCTTCTGGAAGCCTCCTCAAAGACTTTGTGTAAAACTGGTCCTGGGCCAGAGTGGCTTGTGTCAATTTCAAAAGGGCTGAAGATCACTATATCGCTATAAATTGGGAAGGTGGAGGGAGTTGAGATAATGCAGCTGTTAGATATTGCCTTTGTTCTCAAAATACCTTCTTCTCAGTGAAATGTTCAGATATCACATAGAAGACCTTGGTTTGGGATGGGTGGTAAAAAACTTGACCACAAGGATAAGTGATTGGTTCCCTCCGTGTGAAGAAAAGATGGTTGACAGGACAGAGATTTTTGCTATCAGAAAGGTGAGGGATGGTGAGGAGGAAATGGAGCTATTGTTTATAACTACTGGATCCTGGAAAGCATAATTAGGGTCCCTTTTTTGAAGTTAAGACAAATGAGATCACTTTAGAATAAATAAAGGAAGGAAACATAGACTTTACTCAGTGGGGAGTAGATTTGATTACTCAAAGGGTAGTATAGTCTGCAAAAATAAATAGAAGAGGTTAAACAAATCCTGACATATGGACAGAGGTCCCAGGGTGTAGGCCAAGTTATAAATATTCAGCTAACTCACACATATCTGGAGTGCTGGAGAAGAGGGTGGCTAGGTATTAATTTATAGGAAGAAGTAAGGAGATTGCTGATCAGGTCAGATAGTTAGATGATTGCACTGTGACCCTTAGCCAAGGGTGTACTAGAGCCAGCTCAGACTAGCTCACAAGAGCCTATTTTCAGGAAATTTTGTAAGCCAATATTTAAACATTGCCATTAAAAATTAAATTATAAAAGCTTACAATTAAATAAATTATATTAAAACAAGGGTAATAAATACTCAAAATTTATCATTTCCTAATTATTTTGCTATTATGTATACTTTTGAGATTACCTATATTTGTATGGTGGAAATACTATACAATGATATGCTATTACATGTTTTCCCAATTCCATATTCAGGGACATCAAGTTGTAGGTTTGAGATTAGCCATCCTGGGAATATTTACACTGTGGAAATCAGCAAGCATGATGAGTGAGGCCTTTTTTCTTTCCTCCAAGACCTAGTTCTTAAACATCTAGCCATGGGGGATTAAGGGGTCGATTAGCACCCTTCCCATTAGCGTAGTGCTATGGTCATATAGAGTAATTGTTGTGATTATAGGATCTATAGATAGCCTGGCTTTTTCTGTATTTATAAGTGACTTAGGCAAATCACTTAAAGGCTAAGAAGCTCAGCTAGCTATAAAATGAAGGTGGATACTAAGTGATTTTGCTAGGTGTGTCACTGTAGTAGTGTAATAATCTACCCCAAAGCTCAGGGCCTTAAACTGTAAGCACTTATTATGGTCATGCATCCATGTGGGAATTTTTTTTTTTTTTTGCAGTGCTGGAGACTGAACCCAGGGCCTTATGCATGCTAAGCAACCACTTTACCGCGTAGCTATACCCCAGTCCTATTAGAAATATATCAATTAGCTAGGTGATTCTGGTGTTAGCTGGGCCTATTCATGTGATAGGCAGCTCTGTTGATCTTGGCTGAACTCACATACACATTTGAGGGCTAATTGGTTGTCGAATGATCTAAAATGTCCTTCATCCAGCAGGCTAGCTTAGGCTTTTTTACATGATCCTGATAAGGTTGAAAGAGAGAGAAAAAAATCAATGAATGAGGCATGAGAGGAGAGGAGGGAGATGGCTCGAGAGAGAAAGTGGGATGCCTCTTGAGGACTGGATTTAGTACTGGCACATCTTTCCTTTCACCTTGCTCTGCTAGTCAAACTAGCCACAATGTTAGCCCAGATTCAAGGGCCAAGGAAGTGAACACTTTTTCTAGATGGGAGGGGCTGCAAAATCACATTACAAAGGGCATGGTTAAAGGGAAGATGGAGAATTAGAGAATTGGGGACACTTTTGCAAGCAATCTACCACAGATCCATTGTGAGAATTAAACAAGATGCCTTCTCATTTTATATAAAATCGCTATTTGCCATAATGATTACAGCTGGAATTGTGGACATTCTGGTCCTGGGGAAATCATCCTCCAGATTAGCTATCTTGTGTGCTGAAGTATTTTCTTCACTGACCATCACACCATTCATTAGCATATGAAGTTGCTGATATTTTGTCATTTTGGATGCATGAAAATGGCAATTTTGTGTTGTCCAGCAAAATACAAAAGGCACTCCTTTCTCTAGGCTGACTGAACCTTGAATTAGGGTGCACAGGTTTAGCTAGTGGACACTAGCTAGATTTCATCTCCCATGGGGGCTTAGTTTCCTCTCTGGTTCTGGTAGAACTGATAAGACCCCACTGTGTCAGAGACCTAGACTTCAACTCCATTTTTCCACCTTTTTGGGTTTCCACTCCCATTGTCATTTCACGGTTCTAGTTAAAAGCTAAGACTTTAGTCATGATGATCCCATTCATAATGGAATAAGAAAGACATGCCACCTGCCTTTAGGAAGGCAAGAATGGCTAGGATGTCAATCTGTTATTGATGGGGAAAGAGAAATATATTTTGGGAGGGAATGATCAGTCCCTACCATTCATAGGGAAAGGGATCCTGCATATTTTGTGGATTTTAATAAGGCTGAGTGGAAGATGGGAGAGTGAACATCTATGTAGTATCTGGAGTGTATTAGCACATTCTGGTATAGTCTGTCTCTTTGTCCTTTCCTTCTTTCCATGCTGGGGATGGCACCCAGGGCCTCACGCATGTTAGGCAAGTGCTCTACCACTGAGTAGCATTCCCAACCCTAGTGTTGTATTTCTATATTAGACTAAAAGTCCCAGTACAGAAGAGGTCTGCTGCAGTGGTGGTGATGGCATTAGTGGCATCATGGAGGTGGAATGCTGTGACGTTGAACAGCAGTAGATTCTTAGGTAGTAACAATGTGTTAGACCCAGACTACTCCAGAGAATGTAATCTGGATCCTGGCATTCAGAAACTATGTGGAAATAAAGTCTCAAGCAGAAGTTGCAAAACATTCCAAGGAGCTTTCTTTATCTATCTTTATCTGCAACTAATTTGAGCCAGAAGAAGGAATTTGGATGTGGCTAGAATTCCTACAATTCTGGAAGTGGAAACTGAGTCACCAAAGGACTCTTTTATTAACCATTTCCTTGTGTGTGACTACATTCTGCCTTTGGCTGGTGGTCTGAGCAATCCCTTTTGCTCATAAATACAAGAATAACAGACTGAAAACTAATGATGGAAGGTCGGAATGTTTACATATACCTGCACTCTCTGAAGTGAATGGCATGAAAAGTAATTGCCATATACCTACAGCCTACTACTACAGAGGCATCTGCTCTCCTCAAAAGAATTTTGATATAACTAGTTCAATGAAGACTATTAAGTTAGGAGAAGCATTAACATGTAAAGGTTTCATGTTTTCTAAATTTTGATTCCAAATTTGTTTTGTTGAATTCCTTTTAAAATTCATAACCTTCTGGTTCTTTCAAGTTATTAAAATTGAATCCATTAAAATTTCGGTCTCATATCTGATTCAAAGATTGTTCCTTACCCTATTGCTATCTTGATGGGAGAGCAGAACTAGGAGTAGATGTGGGGTCATGGTGTTCTCCTCCATTCTTCCCCCATCTAGGTGTGAGTTATCTTCTCTGATGTCTCTGTAGCAGTCTGTTCGGGGTAGGGAGGTACTCCAGGCCTTGTCCTGGTTAGATTTGCTTCTAGCTCTTACTGGTAACTTTTGCTGCTTTGAGCCCTCTGTGTATATAGATAGCATATGTCACTTTCCCAGAATTGGTGCCCAGCTTCATTGTAGTATCCATTGTTACCGAGTACTTTCTGAAAAAAGGAGCAGCCTGGTTTCTCCGAGTCATTACCAGAAATCCATGTATCCAATCCCTTTGTTAAGTACATTGCCATGACCATTTGCTCTGAATCTGCCTAGGTAACACAAAGGCTTTTCCCTTTCTGTTCTGTGCTCCTGTACATGGAATCACAGAACTACTATGATCTTTTTCTGTGGCTTTCACGGGCATCAGGGTCTGAGATTGGAGTTTCATTCTGTTCTTCTATAACCTATGTTACATTATAGTCCTTCTGCTGGAATGGACTACTCCAGAAAATCTCCTGCCTTAAAAAATCTCCAGGTGAGAGGCAGGCCCCAACGTCAATATTCATGTACATGCTGTCTTTAGAGAAAGCACATCACCTTCTTTTAAGGATTCTCACCTTCTTCCACCTAAATATATTTGGGTAGGTCTATAAAGTTTACAGTTCAACAAGTATCCTGTTGGGGGCAAGATGTCAGTTTCCTTTTCTCACAGGCTTTCCCAAAATCTGTGAAAGATTATTGAGCCCTGCCCTTCACTTGGCTTTAGTGAAGAGGGGGGAAAAGAAACACCTACCCACTTTCTACCTGAAAATTCCAATAACTTCCTTTCCTCCAGACCTCAGTGGAGTAGACTAGAGATAGAGGGTGGTAGAAAATAGAAGATGATAGTATATCTAGTAAGCTTTGAGGAAAATATCTGGTCCCATTTGTTGGTGGCTCTAAAATATGAGATGGTCCAGGCTACAGGGTACCTAAAGTCTGGAGTTAGAGTATCCAATTTCAAATCCTGGCTCATCTGCTTACAAACTCTGCTACTAGTCAACTCAAATTTTCTGTGCTGCAATTTCCTCATGTCTAAGATGACAGTAATAATAGTATTTATATTATAGAGTTATTGTGAGGACTGTTTGGATTAAGGATTGTAAAGTGCTTAGTACAAAGCCTGGTACATAGCAAAAATGATAAAAGTATTCGTGTTTAATGTTACATTTTTGTCTTCAGCTTTGGACCACAATTACCAATTTGAGGATAATATGAGAAGTCCCCTTTCACATTGTTACATTTGATGGATGGATCATGAAATCAATCTAGGAGCAAGGAAGGACATTTGAATTGTCTTATAGTAATAGTTGGAGTTGGAGTTAAATTGAAGATGAGGAAAGGAACAAATCACTATACTGCTTGAATATCCCATTAGAAATAAAAGAAAAATCGTCTGTGTGGGTCATTGGTCCATGAATCCCTAGTTAGTAAATCAAGCAGGATCTACTTCTGGTAGCAGAGATGCTGTGTCACAAGAATATGGTCATTCAAATTAGGAACCAACACATTCTTAATAAATGCTCCACATGCAATAAAGTGAATTATTGTGCTGCATAAACTCTGGAAGGATTTCTCTAACTTTCTACTGGATAGAAAAGCTTGTTTTATTAATATATTGAGTAACAGCATTCTGTAAACAGCTCATACTTTTTAGATTTACTCCTGTTAAAGAATGCCATACTTAAGTGCTTGGAATTGACACTTGAAAATGAAATACTGCTGCAAATAATGGGGAAATTGTAGATGTATTTTATACCTCTCCTTCCCAAATCAAAAGGTCTCATAAATACAGTCTCTAAAAGTGTCAGTGGGGGAGTTAACATAACTGTACAAGCAATAAGCCTGACCTTTCAATGTAATTTATTTTCGATTTGCTCAATCCTTTTTTATTAAAACTAGCACATCTGAAGCAGAATTAAATCCTATTATAACAGGTGTGTGATCATATCAGGTTCTCACTGCACCAGCCTACTTTATTAAAAGTTACTTTGTTTCAAGGAGGATAACCTGATCAGGGCAGTGCGATGCCTTTGGAGGGCTGAGGACAGCAGGGGAAGAATGGTTTTATTTTCCTGAGAGCAACTGCTGTTACCAGTGAAATCAAAGAATATTTATGACCACTTCTTTTGTGTTTGAAAAGCCATGGTGGGCTGTAATCTCTCTGCTGTGTTTATAAAGGTTATTTCTCTCTTGGGTTATTTAGACCCAGGGACAAGGTGAGTTATCAAGCTGTTCTGTATCATGATTCACACATTACTAGCTGGCAGTCTTTTTCATGTGCCGCATTCTTGGTCCAATGACCATTGGGGGGGGGGGGACAAAAACACCTTTGAGACACTACTTAGATACAAATCCTTTTGGTAGAAACTGGCTTTCAGTATTTGACCTGTCTCAGGGAACCTGTTTCTACTGGGTCCTTGAAGAAGATATAGAATTTAAAAACCTTATCACATTTACTAATGGTTTGGCTTGTTTTCTCTGGTTTCTATTTTTGGTTTTTATCTCCTGAATCTGCCTGGTCTTCTCACTACCCAGTTTAATATGTACCTCTTTCAGGAAGCTATTCCTGATACACTAATGCCCACAGTGACCTCTTCCCCGCTCAAATCTTATATCCATCATCTGGCTGCTGATCTGAATGAATTTATGTTTATTCCCACCAAACTGAAAACTCCTTGAAGGCAAAAAGTGAAACCAGTCTTATTCCCTTTGGAGTGAGTTAGAGGGCATATTGGAGCTTCTCAAGAAAAAAAAATATTATTGTGAAGTGGCCGTAGCACACACAACAAGCTTTATATAGGTGACACTCTGATAAGTTTGCACGGGCTTGAGGGGAGTTCCTTATAGCACAAGACCTTCCAAAGGTCATGAGTGGTATAGGGGCCACCATGCAGAAAGGGAGTAGGGCAAGGGACATCCATGGAATTAGGGAAATGTGAAGATGGAGCTTACATGTCTAGATGATATTTCTCAGCATCAGAATGGACAGTCTGCATCAGAGCTCTCTGAAAAACAGCAGTGGTATAGGATCTTTTAAAACTATAGGTTTTATCATATATATGGCTAGCAAATATTAGATGCAGTTTTGCAGATTACTTGAAACAGGCAGGCTGTAAATCCTTAAACATTTGCCTCTTTGGCCATTATTTAAAACAAGTAAATGTGTAAAAACTTGAGTTTGGTGCCTATTGGCTTTTGAGTTAGGCCTCAGCCTTCTAGGAAGAAGTAACAACATAGGGCTAACATATAGAAGGCATATTTGGCTCAATTATGTAACATTTGTTAGTACTCTTGAAAGCTACTATTCAATAACTGAAATAAAAAGTAGATTTTTCTGCTTGCTTAAGCAAGAGTGAACTTCACATATAAGGTGTAAACTCTCTGGGAAAGTAGAGGGTTTACCATATATAAGGATTCATAAAATGCGTAGCTCATGGATTGGCGAACTTTCAAGAAGCAAAATTGTTTAGGGATGTTACATATAGCCAAAGAAAAACGGTTACTGGAATGTATCTGCTGTGACTGGCTGTTTTTTTGAGGCATAGGGCCTCATTGATTGGTTGGCTTTCAGAAGCATGATTAGTAGTACAAAGTGTCACTGACCAAAGGAATGAGTTTAAACCTGGATCTGGGGATTAGTTGTTGCCATGGTCAAAGAACAAATCAATCTTTTCTTAGGAGGATAAAAACTCATTCCTTCTTAGCACCTAGCACCTAGTACAGTGTTTTTAAGCAAGGGGCACTCAGTAAGCACTTGCATAATAAGTGAGCAGCATATTTGCATCATTTAAAACACACTGGCTTCAGTCTCCCTAGTGTGAACTTTCTCCCTGGTGTTGAAATGTGGAAAGAGTAACAGCATCCAAACATATCCTTATCTTTTTTTTTTATTCCACACAAAAGCACTTTCACATCCATTATCTTACATGACCTTCATTTTATTCTCTAAGGCTGGGAAGGAAAAAGAATATTTACCAATATTTCCATTCGTAAATCAAAGGTGAAGGGAAATATCCAAGTTCACACAGTATTAAATCTCTGCACACTACATTCCTCTTTTAAAGGGAAGTAGTAGGTCAGTAGAGCAGAGATTCCCATCTGAAGTGCAGAGATATTTATCCTCTCATCCTTCAGTGGGGTAGGGTCATACATTTAGAATATTATGTTTGGGAAAGGATGGAGAAAAATATTTAATTTTGTCATCTAAATCACTCTTACAATTTTGATAATTACAAAACCAGGAATAATGTTTTCTGAAATAATTAAAAATCATTTGTGATGGTTAATTTTATGTGTCAACTTGACTAAAAGATGCCCCTATACATGGTTAAACATTTTTAGATGTGTATGTGAGGGTATTTCCTGAAGATTAGCATTTGAATTGATGAACTAAATGAAGCAGATGGCTCTCTTCAATGTGGGTGGGCTTATCCAATCTGTTGAGGATCTGAATAGAACAAAAAGGTGGAGGAAGGTTGAATTTACTCTTCCTGACTGCTTAAGATGGGACGTAGATCTACCACTCTCTGCACTCCTGTTTCTCATATTAGAAATACTGGGGTACTCATTGTGTACATCCACAAGAAATTAATTAAATAAAAATAACTGAGTAAATTGCAGAAAGATCAGTACAGGGGAGGGATGGGGTGGGGGAGGGGAAGGGAAGGAGTGATACTGGGAACTAAATTAGAGCAAGATAGAATCCATGCTTTTATAATTATATCAAAATGTATTCTACTGACCTGTATAACTAAAAAGGAAAAAAAAAAGAAAAGAAATAACAGGGTGTTTCAAGTAATCAAACACCTGCTTATAAGTAGCTCAGCAAGGCAAACTTTATTTCTGCAGAAGGGTATGCAAACTTTATTTCTGCAGAAGGGTATGCAAACTAACATCTGGCAAGCAAGCACACTTGGGTGGATGGTCTATCTGTTTTTATCCCTAATGCAGCATTGCCTCTTGCTCTGATAGGAGGAGCTCAGGGCTACAATGTATGCGACTGGTTAATTTTAAAATTGTAGAGGGCTAAGGGAAGGGCTACAGTTAAAATGGCTAAAATTAGATCTTACATTTTGATTAAGGCTAAATACTATATTCTGAAAATGGACCACCAGACTGTATTTCTCACACTTAGGCCTTTGGACTTGAACTAGAAGTTACTCTGTCAGTTCCCTGGCTCTCAGGTCTTCAAACTATAACACTGACTTTCTTGAGTCTCCAATATTCAGATGCCAGATCATAGGACTTTCTTGGGCCCCATAATCACATGGGTCAATATCTTATAATAAATCTCTTTATATATGTGTGTATAATATATATATTACACATACACACACACTATATAAATCTGTCTATCTATGTATCTTCTTATCTATGTATGCATGCATCCATTTACCTCCATCCTATTGTTTCTGTTTCTCTAGAGAACGGTGACTAGGTCTGGGGTTGTGGCTCAGCGGTAGAGAGCTCGCCTAACACATTTGAGGTGCTGGGTTTGATCTTCAGCACCATATAAAAATTAAAAAATAAAATAAAGGTATTGTGTCCAACTACAACTGAGAGAGAGAGAGAGAGAGAGAGAGAGAGAGAGACAGAATGTTGACTGATATAAATTTTAGTACAAGTTGGTTCCAGAGGAGCAAAATTTTAAGGATGAGTTTTTGAATTGTTTTTTGGGTTTCTGGAATTGGTTCTCAAATCTGATTATATTTAAAGATGCTAATGATTCTACTTCTAGTAGTAAGGAGAACACTAATAATCCACCTGTGATTAGATAACAGAGGTAAAATATCTGCATTAGATACTTCTGATCAACCATTTACCACTCATAAGAAGGAAGGATTTGCCTTACTGTATATATAATAATTTAGGATATTTTTTGGAGACCAAAAAATATAATACAATTGGCTTTTTGCTCCACATGTCACTGGACAACATGGTGAGAGAAAAGCAGAAGCTTTTGATTTCCCAACTCAAGTATCATAAAGATGACCTGAAGACTTCTCTGGATGCCCTGAGGGAGAACCTATCTCCTCATCCTACATCTGTCTGAATTTCAACATGCACTGAATTCCCAGCCCTGGAGGGTGTCTAGTGTTTAAATTGAGGGCATTGGTTCGAAAATAATGAGATCTTGTAACTTGCAATGTGGATGAATGGAAGATCCTAATGAAACTGGGGACACTGAGTCCCTAGATTCTGATGGATCTTTGCAACTGAGTAGAAAGCTCTTAACATCAGTGGATGCAGCTTCCCCACCCCTAGTGGAAACAACTCCTCGCTCACCAGTGGAGAAAATTTTCCCACCCACAGTGGTGTTAAAGTTTCCATTCTAGTCTGAGTGAAATAATCCTACTTTGCTTGAGGAAACTGTAATGGCCTCCTCTGAGGCAGCTGCTATGATTGGTTCTCTTCAGGACCCACCCTCAAGATGAAACCAGAGTTATGAGATGAAGCTCAAGTTACTGCTTCTGTCAGCAGGTGGGGTCTGCACAAGCTGTAGGCCTCTGCAGTTGATAAGGGTTGTAGCTTCTAATGATGGGCCATGCCCTCCAGTGTTGCAGCAGACCCCAGCAGCACATCTTCAATTTATTCTTCTTTCTGCATTCTTGTTTTTAACTCAAAGAAATCCACAGGCCAGCATAACAGTAAAATTATTGAAGCATAGGAACAGAACTCTTGTAGTGCAAAAGGGGACTGGATAGCAGATTTTCTTCTACCAAGTGTGTGAGTCAAGGGGTTTATATAGCACTTGGTTCACTGCTATTCATCCAAACTTATGCTAATTAGGGTTTGGGAAAGTACTGATGCTATTGGTCCAAATTTATGCTAATTGTGATTGGAAAACTACTAATGTTGTGAGTCAATTCTTGAGTCCAATTCAGGTTTGATTTGCTTCCATTTTCTCCCAGGTTGAGGAAGTAGGAGGTTGAAATCATTGAATTGTGCATGCTCAGTAGGATGTCTGGAGCTGCTGTGCTGTGCTGAGTGCGCTTTAATGATGGGTGTCCCCACTGTGCACAAGCTGGGCTGCTGGAGGGTGACAGATTGGTTTGCCCAGCTCATCTAGGCACTGACCCACCATGCCTTTGGCCTGCCACACCTCATGGCAGACTCCGCACGGCATGGGCTATGCTTGCTACCCAGGCTCCAACCCATCTGGGCCACCATTCTGCCACTCCACCACTCCACCTCTCTGCTGCCGCTTCTTGGCAGAGACCAGTAGTCCAGCTATGCAGATTGGCAGCTGAGGAGCCATGTTAATCATTACTCTTTGCTTCTAGGTCTCTAACTGTAGTTTACTCTTAATGGACCCTTAAAGGTGAGACACAATGTATAACCCATGAAGAGTTATGCTGAAGTGCAAAAGAACTACTTGAGCTTTCTAATTTATACAACACATATAGGAATTGGTAGTAAGAACGGGTAGTAGGACAATGGTAAAATGAACATAAAATTGGATGAGGCACAATTTATTGAAATGGACGTCACTAAGCAGAGATTCTGCATTTACTGTTCTAGCTCATAGAGTTAGAAAAGATACTGGTTGGATGGTGAAAACTTGCACCAAAATGTGGCCCAAATTGAGTGAATCAGAAATGCCAGACCTAGCTGGGCACAGTGGTGCACACCTGTAATCCCAGAGACTCAGGAGGCCGAGGCAGGAGGATTGCAAGTTCAAGGCCAGTTTCAGCAATTTAGTGAGACCCTTTTCAAAATAAAATGTAAAAAAGACTGGAGAATGTAACTCAGTTGTAGAGCACCCCTGGGTTCAATCCTCTGGAACAAAAACAACAAAAAATCTGAAGCTGCCTTGATTTATCACTGAGAGTGGCACAGAAGAAAAGTTATCTCCAAAAAAAGATTTGAGGAATTTCTGGAGAGAAAGGAGATCTTGACTAGGACCAGCAGAGTTCCTGGCATATGTGAAGAAGAGTTTCAGCACATACCAGTCAGAGACATAGAGGTTTCTTCAGGAAAGCTGAGGCCCATTCAAGGAAGAATGTGGGCTTTCTCAAGAGTGAGAAGCTTTGGGGGATAAAACAAAAATATACATTCAAGGGAGAAGGGGATCATCTCCTGAGGGACAAACAACAACCCATTGAAGTGGGGTATTAATATTAAAGAAGGATGGTTGCAAGGGGCTGAATTAGAAATAAAGTTAGGGTGGAGTTACAGAATTTTGTTCCAGTTTTCCCTGTGCTTGCACATTGCCCTCATGTTACTTTTTGCAGGTAAGGTCATGGATAAGGTCATAGCCAAGGGTATGGGTCTAGGGAGCAGGCTGGTTTTCTCAGGAGTTGCAACTTCTCATGAGGGTTTCCTGCATTTCAATGGTGTGTGGGCACTTTCTTTGAGGCTCAGTATTAACTCTCCCTTTTCTGTATCCCCAAATTCCTATCTCAAGAGTGATTCAAAGGTTTAGAAAGATTAGAATGTAGAGTGGATATGTCATTTAATACCAACTCAGGCTCTCTGCTTCCTGGTTGTCATGTCCTGTGCTCATTTTCTTCACCATGCAGTTCTGCCACAATATTCTGACTCACCTTGGGCCCAGAGCTATGGAGTCGGCTGTGCATGCACCAAACCTCTGAAACCATGAGCCAAAATAAACTTTTCCTCCTCTTAAAAATCACCTACCTAGCCATAGGACAGTCCAGAATACATACATTTAACCATTACTGTAAGAAATAAATTTGTGAGGGGAGTTTTGACATCTCTGAAGAACTCTGTGATCAAACTTCTTTGTAGGCAAGATTGGAACTGCAGCCACTGAACTGGGAGACCACAATGCAATAGGAGTAATCAGGTTCTGAGATTGGAGGAACCAAGTAGCAGCACTCAACTACTAAAGGCAAGGTTGAGACAGCAACCTTGACTCTGTGGTAGACAGCAAAGTGACAGCAGCAATCAATCAAAATGTTTTGACTTACCCAAAGTTATGGTTTTGGTTAATCCTGGTTTTCCTATAAGTAAAAGAGATAGGAAGACTACTAATTTTTTTTTTTTTTTACTTGATCTGTATTAGCAGAAATATTCTAGGTCAAGTGAACTTAAGTCTAACTCAAATTATAAAAAAGGAGAATCATGGCTCCTTAATCAATTCCCAGACATGAGCCAGTTTATAGACTGAGAACCCCTTGAATGAAATGGAAGCTAAATCCCCTTAAGGTGGCATGGTGGTATGCTACAAAAAGATTATGACTTTAATCTTTCTCCCAGTCTTCCCCAAAGTAACCTACAGGTTTTTACTAGGGTAATTTTATATTGGGGAAAAATAATCAAAACTTTCATGGATTACTGGATACTGATGCTGAGCTGATGCCAATTCCAGGAGATCCAAAATGCTGTGGTGGCCTACCAGTTAAGTAGATGCTTGTGGAGGTCAGGTGATCAATGGAATTTTAGCTCAGGTCTACCTCATAGTAAGTCTAGTAGGTGCCTGAATCCATCTGTGGTTATTTATTCAGTTAAAAATGCATAATTGGAACAGACATACTCAGCAGCTGTCAGAATCCAGCTGGTTGCCTAACCTGTGGAATGAGAGCTATTATGGTGGGAAAGCCCAAGTAGCAGTAACCAGAACTGCTTATACCTAGAAAATTAGTAAAATAAAGATAATACAAAAAAGCAATACCATTTGTGTGCTAGAGGGTGGAAAGTTAATCTGGCAAAATTTCAGAAGCCTTAATCCATGAAATTTCTGGCAATTCAGTGGTGTAGGATCAAAATATCTCTTCTAAACTGAAGGATAGGTTATTACATCATAGTGCCTCCTACACCAACAACAAAAGAGGCACAATGCCTAGTATTACTTTGAATTTTGAAGGCAATGTATTCCTCATTTGGATGTGTTACTCTATTCCATTAACCCAGTCACCTAAAAGGTGCTAGTTGTTTTTTTTAAAAAAAATTAATTTTTAAGTTATAAATGAACACAATATCTTTATTTTGTTTGTTTATTTTTATGTGGTGCTGAGGATCAAACTCAATACCTCACGTGTGAAGCAAGCACTCTGCCACTGAGCCACAACCCCAGACCAAGGTGCTAGTTTTGAGTGGGGCCTAGAATAGGAAAAGACTCTGCAACAGGTCCAGGTTACTATACTAGCTGCTTTGCTATGTGGTCATATGATTTAACAGATCCAATAGTACTTGAAGTGTTAGTGGCAGATGGGAATAATATTTGGAGTGTATGGCAGACCCCTAAAGGTAAGTCACCATGCTGGCCCTTAGAATTTTGGAGCAAAGCCCTGCCAACTGTATAGATAACTATTTTCCTTTTGGGAAACCATTCTTGGCCTTCTACTGAACCTTAGTAGAGACTGCACACTTGACTATGGGCCACCAAGTTATCATACAACCTGAGCTGCTCATTATTAACTGAGTGTTTATCTGACCCATCAAACCAAAAAGTTGAGTATACACAGTAGCATTCTATCATCAAATGAAATTGGTATATATGTAATCGGGTCTGAACAGGACCTGAAGGCACAAGTTAGTTACATGGATAATTTCTACACATGGTTCTCACTGGTGTAAAGTTTCTCTCTTCTGCTACATTAACTTCTCTCTCCCATTCTGCACCAAACGCCTCATGGGGAGTTCCCTGTGATTATCTGGTGGAGGAAGAGGAGCCTTGGGCATGGCTCTGTACAATATGTAAGCAATACCAGAAAGTGGACAGCTGTAGCACTCTAGCCCCTCCACAGGTCACCCTAAAGGACAGTGGTGAAGGGAAATCTTCCCAATAAGCATAACTTCAAGCAGTACACTTGGTTATTCACTTTGATTAGAAGGAAATTACCCAATATATAATTATATACTGATTCATGACCTGTGTCTAACAGTTTTACTGTATGGTCAGGGAACTGGAAGGGACAAGTTTGAAAAATTGGTGATAAGAAAATTTGGGGAGATGTATGTGGTTAGACTTCTCTAATGGGATATTTGTGTCCCACTGGAATGCTTATGAATAGGTGGCCTCATCAAAGGAGGATTTTAGTAATCTAATGGATAGGATGATCTGTTCTGTGGGTATCAGCTTCTTTTTCCAGACACCTCGTCACACCCAGTGGGCTCATGAACAATGTGGCCCTGAAAGCAGGGTTGAAGGTTATGCATGGATTCAGAAACCTGGACTTCTATTCACCATGGCTGACCTGCATATGGCCACTGATGAGTGCCCAGTCTTCCAGCAGCAAAGACTAACCATGAGTCTTTGATAGGGCACACTTTTCTAGGATGATCAGCCAGCTATGTGGTGGTAGGTTAGTTACACTGGACTGCTTCCATTGTGGGAGAGGCAGTATTTTGTACTTACTAGAATAAGCACATACTTTGGCTATATATTTGTCTTTACTGAATTGCATGCTTCTGCCCAAACTGTCTGGGCTTACAGAATGCCTTATTTGTTGTACGTGTATTCCACACAGTCTTGCTTCCAATCAAGCAACCCACTTCACAGCAGACTAAATGCAACAGTGAAGACACACTCATGGACACACTGGGCTTACCATGTTCTACACTATTCTGAAGCAGCTGGCTTGATATGGAATGGCCTTTCAAATTTGGTTAATTGTCAGGTAGCAATACATTGAAGATCTAAGGCAAAGTCCTCCAGAAATTTATTAAGTCTCTGAATCAGCATTCACTATATGGTGATATGTCTTTGTAGCCAAGATTCTGGGATCCAGGAATCAAGGGGTGGAAATGGGAGTGGCACTACTCACAATTATCCCTAGAGTTCCACTAGCAAAATTTTTGCTTCCTGTTTCTGTGAATATATGGTCTGCTCGTGCAAAGGTCTTAGTTCCAAATAGAGGAACTTTTTTTTTTTTTTTTTTTTTTTTAATAAACCAGAGGAAACAGCAATGATTTCATTAGACTAGAAGTTAAGACTACAGACACTTTGGACTCTTCATTCCTCTGAATCTACAGGTGAAGAAGGGAGTTATGATGCTGGTTGTGCTTGATGCAGTGATTGATCCTGAATACCAAAGAGGTATTGGACTGCTACCCCACAATGGGGGTAAGGAAGAGTGCGTTTGGAATATAGGCGATGCCTTAGGCTATCTTTTACTGTTACCATGCCCTATGATTAAGACCAATGAAAATCTACAATAACTCCATCCAGACAGTACTACTAATGACCCAGGCCCTTCAGGAATGAAGTTTTGGGTCACCTACCAGGGAAGAACTCATGTCCAGATAAAATAGTAAGTAGGTTAGGCATATTAAATGTATTTTTGACTTATGATATTTTCAACTTACAATGTGTTTATCTGTATGCAGTCCAATTCTAACTCAAGGAACATCTGGACATGAAGCAAAAACTGACAATTTAAGTTAGAAATAGACAATTGGATAGAAATATTTGGATACATCAATATTCCACTTTTAATAATGGGTAGAGCAAGACAAAAATTAATAAAGTTATAGAATACTTGAATAGCACCACTAACAAATTGACCTAAGGGACATCTATTGAATAGTCTACTGAAAAACAGCACAATAATCTTTCCAGGCTTAATATGGGGTGTCTCAGTCTTGAGTGCTTTGCATCTTAAAAGGTCAAGTCTGTTTTACACAGTTGACTTTTTAAAACTCGTCACTAGTGCTGGAGATGGAGCTCAGCTGTAGAGTATTTGCCTAGCACATATGAAGCTCTGGGTTCCATCTCCAGCACTGCTAAAACACAAAGCAAAACAAACTTAGGGCTATTTAGTGGGCAGCTTTCATTTGTTAGTAACATGTTTAAAGGGTACGTCAGGACAACTTTGTTTCATTTTGTTTGTTTATTATTTTAGAGAAACTTATGGCCCAGAAATTGGCACTCATTATAGTTATAGTGACCAGGACTGACAGACTTGTTTCACATTTCCAGCTACAGTTGAAAAGTAAAGAAATTCTTTTAAAACTCAGCAGAAGCCAGTAACAGTTCAGGAGGACCTGATATGGAGTTAGGCTGAAGTAAGAAATCCTCCCACTGTTTTTTTTAATCTTAAAAACAGTTGTAATGACAGTTTTGAATATATAGACTAGTAGAGGGAATAGTATTTGAATCCTTATGTACCCATTACTTACTTCCAAAAATCATTACCTCATGGTGATTCTTGTTTTATTTTATGCCATCCTACCTACTCTTCACCAGTTCATCACCAAATTATTCTGAAGAAAATTTCTGGATATTATATTATAATGGAATCCTTTGGTAAATTCATGTAGTCAGGCACAGGTAGATGTTGGTATGAGTTAGGAAGTCCAGATCTGGCCTCTGACTACTAAGGGATGCTAGAAAAATCTCTTTTCTTTGGGCCTCAGTTTCCTTATATGTAAAATAAGGAGAATTTTTTTTCTTAAAAATTTTTTATTTATTCTAATGTGTTGTTGTATCGATTTTTATAGTGATTCTCTACCATGACTCCCCTTCACATTAGAATCATCAAAGGATCTTTTAATAAATTATTTAATGAAGTCTTTCTTTAGTATTTAGAAAGCAAAGCAAAGCAAAACAAAACACTCTCGTTCTAATGTGAAAACAGGGATGAAAACCAATGAACTAGAATGGCCTCTGCATTGGTTAATATTATCTGTCAACTTGGCTAGGCTATAGTACACAGTATTTTAAATCAAATACTAAGAGTTGCTATGAAAGTATTTAGCAGGTATTGTGAACATCTTACAATCAGGTGATTTTAAGTAAATGAGGTTACTCTCAATAATGTCAGTGGGATTCCAATCATTTGAAGTAAGAGCAAAAACTGAAGTTTCCTGGAGAAGAAGAAATTCTGCCTCAAAACTGCAACATCAATTTCTGCCTGAATTCCCAGCTTTCCAGACTGCCCTACAGATTTTGGACTTAAAAGCTATCACAATCATGTGAATCAATGAACCAATTACTTAAATTCTTCCTCTTTCTTCCTCTGCTTGTTCCCTACCCCTCTCTTCCATTTCTCTGAAGAACCCTAATACAGCCTTACTCTGTATTTCTAAGGGTTTCTGGTTCACATTATAAGTCTTTGCTTTTTTTTTCAAAACCAATCTTGCCTTTGTGAAAGCTATCTTTGGCAGTTATAGGATTTATCAAGAGGTTACTACTATTTATTGAGTAGTTACTATGCTCTAAACAGCATGCTTAAAGTTTTCCCACTTAACCTCCTTTGGTTGTACTAACTTCTTTCAATATTCATAACAGAATATTTACAAAATAGTAGATAACATACATTTTATTACTTGTTTCTATACTTGTGTTAGATCTGTATTAATGACTTAGGTCATGGATCATCAATAAGTAGGAAATAATTCTTGCCTAAATTGTTCTTTTTTATTACCTATAGTTTGATTTCTTTTGTTCTAGGTGTACTTCTCTCAGGCCTGGGGAGATAGGATTATCTATAGTGCATAATGCTCAATAAAAAGTACTTAAGAATAATGATAGTATGTAATAAAAATTGATTGCCTCAAGTTCAAAGTACACCTTTCTTCTGAAATCTCAAATCCTCACATAGAGACTATCAAAGTTGAAAAAATTAACTCAGGAGATGAGCATTACTGAGAAGAGATCTAGTTTAGCAGGCAGGGGCATCACCAGTTAGAAATAGAATCCACCACAGACATACTGAATCAGAATTTGTATTTTAAAAAGATCCCCAGGTGACTTATATGCACATTAGCTTGGGAAGTGCTGATCTATTATGCATCTTTGATATTATTTTAGCTGTGTATTTATAGTCAAGTTTTATTTGGTGACATGAATTTGGGGGTTAGTGCTCCAACTATACCCTGTTCTGGGAAATCAGGAAGGATTAGGATCAGGGATTAGCCTAGGAACATAAAAATGACAAGAAAAAATTGGCGTTGGAATATTTTGTACTGGTTTCCTGAAATAGTTTTATTTTCTTTAATTCATCCAACTGTTTTTTCCTGAAAATAGTTTTATTTTTCTTAATTCATCTTTCAATTCATCCCAACTGCTATTTTCTTCTATAGAACAATTACTCCAAATAATGTCATCCCATGCCCCTTTCTTTTTACTCTTATCTCACTTTTCATTTCTTTTTTTTAAAAATATTTTTCTTTAGTTAAAGATGAACACAATGACTTTATTCTATTCTATTCTATTTATTTATATGTGGTGCTGAGGATTGAACCCAGTGCCTCACACATGCTAGGCGAGTGCTCTACCACTGAGCCACAACCCCAGCCCTCATTTTCCAATTCTAACCCTTAGTCCAAGTATGATCTTGTGATACACTCCAACCCACTGATAGAGCAGACACTTTTGGATGCTGCCAGTTTGCTAAACCACTGATGTTCTCCAAGTCTATTGCAAGGCAAACCTTTCCAGGTACTCCAGCCCTTCCTAAACCACTCCCACTAGCCTCCTCCCACAAGGAAGATTATAGTGCCCCTGCTTCTAGTATTCAGTCTGGTTTTATCAATTGAAGCTTTGCATCTTGAGGCAAAATGATTCTGCTAAAATTGTTTGTCTTAGTCCATTTTTTGTTGCTAATAATAAATACCACAGACTGAGTAAATTATAAACAAAAGAGGTTTATTTTGATTCATGGTTTTGGTCCAAAGTTAAGGGGCTCCATCTGGTGATGGTCTTATTGCTGGTGGAGTCCTGAGGTGGCATACATATTATATGGTGAGAGGTAGAGCATGTGTGGGAGACCTAGCCAAACTGTCATTTATATCAGACCCCACTCTCAACCCATTAATAGCATGAATAGATTAATCCATTCATGTAGACAGAACCCTAATTGCCTCTTAAAGTTTCCACCTCATCTCATCTCTTAAAATATCATAATGGGGATTACATTTCAACATGAGTTTTGGAGAGGAAAAAAAACATATTCAAACCATAGCATCATTTTAGACAAAAATTCCCACTTCAGTGATATGTATCTACTCTCCTCTACTATTAGGAATGATTATATAGTCCAGTTTGAGAAGCATTGGGTATACCATGAAGTTTTCTTAATTATAGGGATACAGAAATGACTAAAACACAGGCTCCAAGCTTCAGGATATTATAATGGGGGTTGTAAAATATTCCCACATAGATAATGAGTTCCTGGAGGACAGGGAACAATCCTCTGTCACTGAATCAATAAAACACACAGCTTTCTCCTATAATGATCACTTCATTTAACAAACATTGGCTGAACGGCTTGCCCTGCATGCCAGACTGCTGGGTGCTGGGGATACAGTGATAAATCAGGCACAGGTCTAGCCCTCAGGTGAACCTTCTGGTGGGAGAGATAATCGGTGAAGCAGAGACTCAAAATCTGAGGGCACTGTGCTCCACAGAGAAGCACTACAAACAAAGGTTTGTGAAGGGAATTATAAACAAAAGAGGTTTATTTTGATTCATGGTTCTGGTCCAAAGTTAAAGGGCTTCATCTGGTGATGGTCTTATTGCTGGTGGAGTCCTGAGGTGGCATACATATATATGGTGAGAGGCAACAGGGTCAAGATTTGAATAACCCTGATTTGGGGAAGTATGTTACCATATAGTTTGGATCTGAAATATCCCCAAAGGCTCATGTGTTAAGGGTTGGTTGTCAACATTTGGCACCCTTAGGAGGTCGTGGAAACTTTAAGGGGGAGGCGGGGGCAACTGGAATGAAGTCCTTGGGGGCGTGTTTTTGAAGGGGATTGTGGGAACCAGCCTCTTCTCTAAGAGGTGAGTGTTTTTGCTCTATCATGCACCCTCCCCAGGGATGTTCTGCCTCACAGTAGGCCCAGAAACAATGAGGCCAGCCAACCACGGACCCAGACCTCTGAAACTGTGAGATAAACCAGATCTCTCCTCCTTGTAAGTTGTTTATTTTGGGCATTTTCCCTACAGCAACAGAAAACTAACAGTTAACAAAATGTGGAGGGAGCTGCCCATTGGTTTGAATGAATTTTACATGTAAAGGAAGCTTTTTCATGGAACCTCTGAGAAATGGTTCCAGTCAGAATTTGTCAGAATGACACAGCTCTTAGTGTTTCTGTGTTCTCAGTTCACTTTTTTTACAACATTACTTTTAACTGAGTACGGTGGCACACACCTATAATCCCAGTGACTCAGATGCTGAGAACAGGAGGATCACAAGTTTAAGGTCAGCCTGGGCAACTTAGTAAGACCCTGTTTCAAAGTATTTATTTTGCTGGGGATTGTAAGCACCCTGGAGATGCTTTACCACTGAGCTACATCCCCAGCTGTTTTTATTTTACTTTTTAATTTTGGACAGGTTCTCACTAACTTGCTTACAGCCTCCTTAAATTGCAGAGGCTGGTCTCAAACTCATGATTCTCCTGCCTCAGCCTTCATGTTCACTGGGATTACAGGCATGCACTACCCTGCCCCACTAAAAATAAAAATTTTAAAAAAGAATTAAGAATATAGCTCAGTGGTAGAGCACCCCTGGGCTCAATCCTCAGTACTGCAGAAAAAAAGAAAGTGGCGAGAAGCACGTAAAATTTGCCATTTTTTACCAAGGAGGGTGGCAGGAAACTGCTTCAGTGACTTTTATCTAAATACTCACCTGAAGGATGTTAATATTTTGAGATGCAAAGAGCCTGAAAGTGCTAGTTCCTATAGGGAAGACTTTTTGTACTGTGTAGTAATTTTTACCACTACCATGGTAAAAATCCTTAAGACGAGTAAGAAAGGGTGCTACAATAAAACCATACAGGGAGCTTTATATGTGAATCTGAAGTTTGTGGGAAAGGCATTTGTTCTAGTAAGAGAGACTGTGGCTGAATTATTCTCGGGTAGATGAGCAGAGAGAAAGAGCTGCATTCAGAGTAAACTATATTCTCACTGATGAGGGCAAAAAAGTGTGTATTTTGTGTATTTTCTGTGACCAAATTTGAAGCACACATGATGGTCCATACATTTATTCAAATATCATTGTAAATGAGTCTGTGAGGATATACTGGATGAGATTAACATTTGTGTCAGTAGATAAAGTAAGATGGATTGCTCTTCATACTGTTGGTGGCCCACATACAATAGGTTGAAGGCCTGAATAAAATAAAAACATGGACCCTCCCCTGAGCAACAGGGGATTCCTTTTTTCTGACTGCTTTCAAGTTGGTATATCAATTGTTTTGCCCCACCTTTGGATGTGAACTGAATTGTTGGGTCTTACTGGCCTTTGGGCTGGAAACATCATCAGGTCTGGGGTCTCCTGCAGATCTTGGGACTTGTCATCCTCCATAATTGGGTCAACCAATTTCTTATAATATGTCTATTATATGACATATAATGTTATATAATATCTCCTATTTCATTTTTCCTGGAGAACCTTAATATACTAGTCAAGTAAGACTTATCTTGTCATGTTCTTCCTTTCCCAACTCTAACCTGGATGAGCCATTGGTGATCTAGTGGTGGGTAAAGGAGGAGGAGGAGAAAAAATATTCACATAGAGAAATAGACAAGAATCCTCTCTCTCTCTCTCTCTCTCTCTCTCTCTCTCTCTCTCTCTCTCTCTCTCCTGTGACTACCAAGAAATTTGGTCATGCCCACCAGAAGACAGTTCTGAATTACAAGACAAAACCCAGCTGTGTTAAATATTACCTGAGTACTAGTAAGGTTAGACAGCTTTCTTGGAACCTGTGTTTTCTAATCAGTGAAATTAGACTTAACAAGGCCTTCCTTACTTCTCTGATGGACTGTTAAAATTATAAAACAGCTAGGATATGCGAAAAAATAAGACACTAAGGCTATATACAAGGAATTTCTATGGTATGATTTCAGAGGAACAAAGGATCCCTGGCCTTCTCCAACCTATGGGTTAAAAACAAAATTTGAATTATTCCTTTGGAATAGGTGGAAATGAATAATGTCAAGTGTGTGGCACATTCTGGATTGGGCATTTTTTTTTTTTACTGGTGATTGACTTCAGGGGTGCTGAACTATTGGTCCACAACCTCAGTCCTTTTTATTATTATTATTATTTTTAAATTTTGTGACAGGGTCTCAATAAATTGCAAAGGCTGGCCTTCAACTTGCAATCCTCCTGCCTTAGCCTTCTGAATTGCTGGGATTGTAGTTGTGCACCGCCATGTCCAGCTGGGCTGGGCATTTTAACAGAACTAAGTTAATCCTGGCAACATCTGTTTTCATATGTGTTATCTCCATTTTATAGATGAATAGCCTGAAGCTCAAAGTGATAACTTTGCCAAGATCACACACTCAGCAAGTGTTGGAGGCAAGGAATTCATGCCTGTCTCACTGATAAATTCATTCCCTTAATTATTGAGCCATTCTGCTTCCTAAAATTGGTTTATGATAAATTATAATTTTCCCTGAGAGGAATACTGAATTCCTCACAGTTGGACAGCTGAGTGTGAATGAATGGCAGCTACTTTTCTCAGAGCACATTTTATGTGGGGTTAAAGGATGGAAGCAGAGGGTGTTGGGTATCATTCAAGGATAAATGGTATTAAAATATTAGAAGAGTAGGATGTGGTGGCACACTATTGCAATCCCAGCAACTCAGGAGGCTAAAGCAGAAGATTGCAAGTTTGATGCCAGCCTCAGCAATTTAGCAAGACTCTGTCTCAAAATGAAAAATAAAAAGAGGGCTGGGAATTTAGCTCAGTGGTAGAGCAACCCTGGGTCCAATCTTTAGTACCCGCCCGCAAAAAAGTAGGGAATGTAGTTGAAAGAGCTGAATTGTCTATTCATCAAAACTAGCTTTGAGGGCTTGTATCGTGGCTCAGTGGTAGAGCACTTGTCTAGCATGTATGAGGCACTGGGTTTGATCCTCAGCACCACATAAAAATAAATAAAATAAAGGTCCATCAACAGCTAAAAAAAACCTGACTTTAAATGAATGTATGCTCTATTACACAGCTGTGTGACTTTGGAAAAATTATTTTAGCTTATTTGAGTTCAATGAGAAAAAGTTGAATTTTGAGGATTGGGATGATGTTTGTGAAGTTGACATTTGATGTTTTGTCCAACCCTCTGTGTCTTTTGAAGAGCACCTTTCCACATTCCATATGATCTTGCTGGAATTATTAATCATAATTCCCCAACCCTGGCTATAATAGTGGTAATTATATAATATAGGATGGGCCTTATATGGTTTCTATCCCCTGGCAACAGTTGTCAGTCTACATGTGGGCCCCAGATCTAAACAGGGCCAATCATATACTTTCTATGGATTGACTCTTTGGTGCTGGGGAGAATATCCACTTTTTTTTCTATTTGAGTTTCTAAACTGGAAGCAATATAAACCTGAAGCTATGGATAATCACCTTTCCTAGTGCACAGAGAATATCTGTCAACAGAATCAGCCTAGCACACAAAAGAGTTGAGATGTGTGCTCTTAAATCCACCTGTGCCTGAAGCAGATTACCATTTATGAGTCCATGTTTTTGTTTGAACATTTCCAATAGGGTTTCTCTCAAGTATTTCTGAATCTTGACATATACATTGTTATATCATATATAAAATGCATATAGCATGAATAGTGCTGAATAAATGATAATATGTAGTAGAGAAAATAGTTTGAAAACAAATGTACATTTTCATTTTCATTTTCAGGTACACATTTTTTTCTTAGCTTAAGACATCCATTTACTGCTAAAGAAATAAGATTGAGAATAAAATATGAAAGGAAACACTAACTTTATGCTCTTGTCATTCAAAATAGAAATCTATTCCAGGAAAAGAGCTTGAAAGCCAAACATTATAGAGAGGATTTTTCTGAATTCCCTAATCTCCACCTTTAGCATATCCAGACTTGGTGAAATGGTGAGTATAAGGGGCAAAGCTCTTCCCTTTGAGGTCTATACTGTGAGAAAACGCAAAGGTAGGAGAGGCCATGCATATGTCCCATTATCTCCTCTTCACTTTCTGATATGTTCTCAGCCAAAATGGAGTGGTTTACTGTATTTTAAGTGGGTAGACAAGGTAGCAAGACAGATTGACTTCATTGCTTCCTTGTGAATTGTGTGGTTTAAACATGGATATGCATGTATTGCTATGGTATACTGACTTTAATTCTTTAGGATATACACCAAAAAGTCATATAGCTGGGTCATATGTGGTTGATTTGAAGTCTTTTTTATTTTTTTAGTTGTTGATGTACCTTTATTATTTTTTATTTATTTGTATGTGGTGCTGAGGATCAAACACAGTTCCTCACACATGATAGGCAAATGCACTGCCACTGAGCCACAACCCCAGCCCCTGTAGTCTTCTTCTTCTTCTTTTTTTTTTAAAGATTTTTTAAAAATGGACATAATAGGCCTGAGGTTGTGACTCAGTAGTAGAGTGCTTGTCTTGCATGTGTGAGGCACTGGGTTCAATTCTCAGCACCACATAAAAATAAATAAATAAAATAGATATCATTTTCATCTACAACTAAAAAAATATTTTAAAAGATGGTGTTAAAATAACATTTCCATAGTGGTTGTACCAATTTAAAGTCCCACCAACAGTATAAAAGTGGTAAAAATGTTCCTTTACCCTACATCCTCTCCAGTACTTATTATTATTTGTATTCTTTTTTTAAGTGCTGGGGATCAAACCTGGGGCCCCACACCTATTAGGTAGGCACTTTGTCACTGAGCTATATCACCAGTCCTATTTTTTATATTCTTTATGAGTGCTATTCTAATGAGTGAGATGAAATCTCAGTATAGTTCTGATTTGCATTACCCTAAATGTGAAGGATGTTGAATATTTTTTTCATTTATCTGTTGCCCATTTGTATTT
The DNA here is from genome assembly GCF_047511675.1 of Marmota flaviventris. Classification (NCBI taxonomy): domain Eukaryota; kingdom Metazoa; phylum Chordata; class Mammalia; order Rodentia; family Sciuridae; genus Marmota; species Marmota flaviventris. The sequence goes on along the minus strand of NC_092518.1, from coordinate 111,578,618 downwards.
CTTCTTCTTTTTTTATGGGAGGGGGGTACCAGGGATTGAACTCAGGGACACTCGACCACTGAGCCACATCCCCAGCCCTATTTTGCATTTTAGTTAGAGACAGGGTCTCATTGAGCTGGCTAGTGCCTTGCTTTTGCTGAGACTGGCTTTGAACCCACAATCCTTCGGCCTCAGCATCCCGAGCTGCTGGGATTACAGGCGTGCACCACGGTACCTGGCTGTATTTTTTCTTTTGAGAAGTATCTGTTTAGCTCAGTTGCCCATTTATAGACTGGGGTTATTTGGATTTTTGGTGTTCAAGTTCTTTTTCATATTCTAGATATTAATCCTGTCAGAAGAGCAAAGATTCTCTCCCATTCTGTATGTAGGTACTCTTTACATTCTTAATTGTTTCCTTTGCTGTGTAGAAGCTGTTTAATTTGATGCCATCCCATTTATTAATTCTTGGAATTATTTCTTGAGTTTAGGAGTTCTATTGAGGAAGTTCTTGCCTGTGCCTATATGTTGAAGTTTTGACCCTACACTATCTTCTAGGAGTTGGAAAGTTTCTGATTAATCTCCTAGGTCTGATCCATTTCAAGTTTACTTTTGTGTAGGGTGAGAGATAGGTATCTAGTATCATTCTTCTACATATGGATAACCAGTTTTCCCAATACCTTATCTTTTTTTATGCTTTTATTAATGCAGTATAGTTACACATTGGGTTTATTTTGACATAATCATACATGCATGGAGTTTAATTTACTCCATTTCAATTTCCACTGCCGCCTCTTTTTCCTCCCCCTTCCCCCATTCCCCTTCCTGTACTCTACTGGTCATACCTCTGTTTCTTTAATTGATGCCTTGTATATATACTTAAGTGTGGAATTCATTGTGATATATTTATACATGAGCATAGTGTAATTTTGTCAAATTCATTCCACATTTCCTCGCTTATCCTATCCCTGCTCCACCCCCAAACTCCCTTTACTTTCCCTTAAGTGAAATAAGCCACAGTCAGAAAATCAAGGGTCAATTGTTTTCTCTCATATGCAGAAGCTAGAGAAAAGTAAGGGGAAAAGCAGAGGGTTGGATTTCAGAGGGAAAGATGGAAGATCAGTGAAGTAAAAGTGGTATGAATGTATTTCCACCCCCCATATCCTCACTAGAATTCATTATTATTTGTATTCTTGATGATTGCCATCTCACTGGATTGAGACCGAATCTCAGTGTACTTTTGATTATCATTTCCCAGATTACCAGAGATGTTGAATATTTTTTCATAGTTGTTGGTCATTTGTATTTCTTCTTTTGAGAAGTGTCTATTCAGTTTTTTTCCCATTTATTGATTGGGTCATTTGTTTTTTTCTCAATGTTAAGCTTTTTCAGTTATTTATATATATATATATATTTTTTTAGAGAGAGAGAGAGAGAGAGAGAGAGAGAATTTTAATATTTATTTTTTAGTTTTTGGTGGACACAACATCTTTGTTTGTATGTGGTGCTGAGGATCGAACCCGGGCCGCACGCATGCTAGGCGAGCGTGCTACAGCTTGAGCCACATCCCCAGCCCCTATTTATATATTTTCAATATTAATTCCCTCTCAGCAGAATAGCTGGCAAAGATTTTCTCCCATTCTGTAGGCTGTCTCATCATGTTCTTAATCGTTTCTTTTGCTGCCAGCAGAACTTCTTAAAGAGGCTTTTATTCTCCACCAATTGTTTTTTGTGCCTTTGTTAAGGATCAGAGGACCGTATTTGTGTGGGTTTATCTTTTTTTTGTTCTTTTACAAGCATAGGGCTTTTCTTTATTGACATACCTTGCTTACAGATTTTACTTTAACTACAAAGATTTTTAAGAATAAAGCAACAAAAATAGTAAGCATCAATTCTATAATAAACTTCCTACTAAATATGTATATAACTTATACATGTTATGTAATTGTTAAGTATAACATTCACATATTTAAAAAAAAAAAAGAAAGAAAGAAACTTACTTTGCCAAAGCTCAGTGAAGGTACTTGACATCTTTAGCTGTGACAGAGAACAATCACTTTATTTTAAATACAACTTCTCTACAATCACCATTTAGAGGCTAAAACAGATCATTTTTGCTCCATGCTCCCTTGCCAACTTTTCCAAATGAATGTTAGGTTATGGATTTTTGTGTTAATGAAATTCTAATTGCTCTTAGTGTTTTCAATGCAACCACACAAATAATACAAATCAGTCTGTTTTCATCAGTTAATAACAGAACCATACATGCGGACAGACAGACCATTACACGCGTATTTTTATACATGCACGTTATTTACAGAGACACACATTTATGTTAGTTTGAATATTCTTATATGATAGACAGATGCACGATATTCACCTTAAAAGTCAACAAATATTTTTTTAAAAAAATATATGTAAGGAAAGGATAGCTCATAAGGACTGTTATGTTTTAAATCAGGTAAAGACAAAATTGATCCTTCAAAAGTAACAGCCTTATAAAATAATCTTGCCTGCAAAAATTGGATTTTATAACAGAAATAATTTGTTACCATTATAGGAATTAAGAAAATGAATTAAAGAGATTTTCTACTATTTTGTAATTACTTCAGAACCATGAAAAGGCCACAAAGGAAGCACAGGTGTGCACTCCACAGTCCAAAAGAAATGAATTATTAAGTAGCAAATTGATATTTTTTAACTAAATAAATTGGATGTAAAAGCTGCAAATGGAAGATAACCTCTCATATATAACATTTTAATAGAATTACAGGGCATTTATGAATATCTGCCCCCCAAAATACATACACAACAGATTAGAAAGACACTGATATAAACAAACATAAAGGTCATTGATATGAACTGATAGGTCAGAAGGCACATTCTGAAGAATATATTCCAACAAAGAAAAGAGAAATAGGGTATACTAATAAAGTAAAATTCTCTAAAACTCTTATTTGAGGCTTAAAAAGTAATTTAAGAAGCAACACAAAGTTGTCTTATACATAAACAAAAATTCTTAGAGTTTAAAGGGTTTTTCATCACCATTTAGCTTTAAAGAGTTTTTAAAATTCACAAAATAAATGAGAAAATAATTTTTTTTCCAATTTGAATATTTTATGAAGCACCTCACTTTCTCCTAATTTTTCCTTACTAAAAGAAAAACAGGTAATGTTAGTGTGGTGCAGATTGCATTGTAGATTCAGTGCTATTTTCCTTATGCTGTTGTTCATCTTTATGTGGTGACTCTGTTTCATTTTTGCTATATTCCTCTTCACTGGAATCACTGTCCGATCCATCTTCAACCATGGCACACTGCTTGTCTTGGGAAGAACTTTCACAGGCTTTGTCTGTGGGAACAGCTCCTTTCCTCTGGGGTAAGATAGTAAAAAATGCTTCTTGCCAGTTTCTTGTTTCCAGGTATCCCAGAATAATCTCAAATACATGATTAACTGCCAAAACTTTTCGACTATTCATCTTCACAAAACTTCCAAGGGGGAGCTGTGCATGATGAATTCCAAAATCTGATGCTTGTTTATATGTGAATCCCTTATGATGATTATGATCCACTAATCCTCCAATCACATATGCCTTTGATTCATCTAATTCCTTTAGTATATTAGGTGAATCTGATGTAAGATAAATCAGGTCTTCTTTTTTTATGAGTTCACTATAGTGCTCTGGTTTGATGTAGATATCCTTCCAGTTGACCCATCCTTTGTCATTTTCATCCATGTTCTTTTTTATTTGGCCTCCATGGCTTGTCAAGTAAAACTGCACAGGATGCAGTGCTCGTCGGTTTTCTGCATAGCATCGTTGGATCTTCTTATGAAGTTTCTTAATGTCCTTTAATACCATCAAATCATCAAAACTACAGTCAATGATAAGGCGGAGTGTACTGTGAACAACATGTCTTCGAACACGTTTTCTGTCATTTCCATCTGAGTTTGATTCCAGCTGACACTGTCGCTCTAATTTCTTTCTCTTGCGTTTTTCTTTCCGCTTTTGTTTGCGAAGTTCTCGTTGTTCTTCCCATTGTTTCTGTTTTATTAGCTTCTTCATTTGTCGTTTAGATACTGGTTCAATCCCTTCATCTAGTCTTGGTTTCTCTTTTTCCTGATCTTCAGTTAAGTCTTGCTTCCTTTCAACATTAGAAGTCTCAATAAATGCTGATGACGTTTCAGATGACATTATGTTGGTGTTTCACCATGGGGCTTAGCAGCATCAACAACTTCCCCTGGAGCTCCCTGAATTTCAGAGGGCTCAGCAACGTCAGCTCCAGAGAAAGGGACGCGTAAAGAGGTACTAAGCGTCTCGCCCATGGTCTCTAGCCACAGGTGGCACTGCCACAACTCGTTTTTCGGCCCTTCGGAGTCCCATATTCTCTCTCCTGTCATCTTTTGTAAGACCACACTCTTTGCATCCTAGGGACCGGGCGCACACCCATAAATAACTTGAAAGGAAAGCGCCCCAATGCAGGCCAGCAGAGCCCAGTCCACCCTCCCTATCTACACCGTTCGAGGGTTTATCTTTTACTTATATTCTGTTCCATTGTTTTATATGTCTGTTTTTATGCCAATACCATGCGGTTTTGTTGTTATGGCTCTGTAGTATAATTTTAAGTCAGGTATTGTGATGCCTCCAGGATTGCTTTTTTTTTTAATATACTTAGAATTCCTTTGTTGATCTAGATCTTTTATTCTTCCAAATGAATTTTTGGACTACTTTTTTTCTAGTTTCATAAAGAGCGTCATTGGCATTTTGATGGGTGTTGTGTTGAATCTATGTTTGCTTTTGGCACTATGGCCATTTTAACAATATTAATTCTGTCTATCCATGAATCTGGAAGATCTTTCCATCATCTAGGATCTTCTTCAATTTCTTTCTTCAGTTTTATAATTTTCCTTGTAGAGGTCTTTCACATCCTTGATTACACTTATTCCTAGTTTTTATTTTCTTTGAGGATATTGTGAATGAGAATGTTTTTCTGGTTCTTTCCCAGCAGATTCATTATAGGTGTATATGAAAGCTATTGATTTTTGTATGTTGATTTTGTATGCAGTTACTTTGCTGAATTTATTAGCTCCAGAAGTCTTCTGGTAGAGCTTTTTGGATCTTCTAAGTATAGGATCACATCATCTGCAAACAGTGATGCTTTGACTTCTTCATTTCCAATTTTTATCCCTTTTGAAGGTCATTTTTTACATTATTTTTCAATATTCAATCATGCTAATTGTGCCAGTTTTGTTCTAGGAGCCATCTAGACTAAGTACTTCACTACAAATAATAACCCTTCTACATTAGTCTAAGTAAGCCAGACACAAACTACCACTGTATAAGCTCATGTGGAATCAAAACACTCAAACTCATAGAGGTTAGAATAGTAATTACAAAGGGCAGTGTTGAGAGCCACAGCCGAAGGGGCCCCAGCAAACTTCCAGCTGCCGGCTGATGATTGGCTCACAGCAGCCCCAGCAACATCTAGCTGATTGGCTCCTCTGCGGTGATGCTCATTGGGCTGTTTCCCTGCCCTTTCAGACCACGGAGCTGCTCATTGGGGGACTTTTTTGGCTCCGCCCACGTGACCCAGCCAATGGGCCTCAAGAGCAGGAGGATTGTGGGAGGTGGAGAGAAGCTTGTGGGGGAGAGAGAGGCTTGTGGAAAGCTGGTGGTGGCAGTTGAGGCTCTGAGGGTTTTTCCTGAGAGGCTGTTTTGTTTGGCGTGTGTGGTTCTAAAAATAAAGTTAGTTTCTTTTGACAAGTGGCTCCTGATTGTGCCCAGCCAGACTGCGGCATTTGGTGGCCCGTACGGGGAGCGACTGAGGGTAAGTGAAACTGCTCGCCCCTGAGGGCAGGGCAAGAGGATGGGTAGCCATTTTAAGATTCCTCTTTTGTTATTTTGTTTCACTTTTGTTTTAAGTTGCCTGTCCCTGGAGATGTGTAAGATGGAAGAAAAACCGCTCACATCTGAGGAACAGATAGGGAGAAGGGACGGATGGACATTTCAGGAGGCTATTATAATGATTTTGTGTTGTTCCAATTTTGTTTCACTCTGTTTCAGTTTTGTTAGGCGTTATCTTGTTGGGTTGTATTATAGTAGAAATACGGGATCAGAAATTAGTAAAAAACAAACTGAAAGAGTGTTAAGTAAATTGTTAGAGGAAGGAGGCATCTCAGTAAAATCAAGAACAATCAGGGCATACGTTGATACAATACAAAAATGTAGCCCATGGCTTTTTAAGGAGGAGTTGTTAAATATATCACAATGGAACCATCATGGTGAAGATTTAAAAAGAATAGAAAAGAAAAGCCCAGGGACTCTGCCAGTTGGCACATTGCCATTGTGGATGTTCATATCTTGTTTGCTTAGTCCAAAGCCTTCAGTTCAGACAATGGTAGAGGAAGGAGAAGACATAATGATTCAAGTAAAAGAGAAGGCCTCTCAAGCTAGTCAGACAGAGGAAAAGATTCAAGTAAAAGAGAAGGCCTCTCAAGCTAGTCAGACAGAGGAAAAGATTCAAGTAAAAGAGAAGGCCTCTCAAGTTAGTCAGACAGAGAAAGAAAGTGTAAAACAGAAAAAGCCATCAGGGGGAAAGTTACAACAGGAGACTGCTACTAACACCTTTCTATCACCAGAGGGTGTAAGTGTCCAACCAACAGCACCACCTCTACAGGAGACTGCTACTAACACCTTTCTATCACCAGAGGACGTAAGTGTCCAACTAACAAGGCCACCTCCATATGCTGGGAAGTCCCCAATCCCCGCAGTTGATAGTTGGGATCCTGAGACAAGATCTCAAATATTAACATGCCCTGTATTTGAGGCAGGAGGGCAGCGATTTTACCAAGTTTTAAATTTCAAAACAGTGAAGCAGCTAAAAGAGGCTGTAACAACCTATGGTCCTCAAGCACCCTTCACTGTAAGCATGGTCGAATCCATTAACAACTTGAACATGACGCCAGCAGATTGGGCTAATATGTGTAAAGCTGTGCTAAATGGAGGACAATACCTGTTATGGAAGGTTGCCAATGAGGAATTTTGCAAGGAGACGGCTAGGCGAAATGCAGCAGCTGGTTATCCTCAGAGAAATCTAGATATGTTGTTAGGAAAGGGACCTTATGAGGATCAGCAGCAACAAATTGCATATGATCCTGGCGTATATGCACAAATTGCTGTAGATGCAATTAAGGCATGGAAGACTTTACAAGGACATGGAGGTTTACAAGGTCAATTATCTAAGGTAATACAAGGAGCAAATGAACCTTATGCTGAATTTGTAGATAGGCTTATTCAAACAGCTACCAGAGTTTTTGGGAATACAGAACAAGCAATGCCATTACTAAAACACCTGGCTTATGAGCAAGCGAATCGTTGGTGCAGAGATATTATTAGACCATGGAAACATGAAGATTTAAACACATATATTAAATTATGTAGAGACATTAATGAACAAGAGCAAGTCGTGGCAGCTGCAGTAAAACAGGCTTTAGATGCCAGAGACATTAATGAACAAGGGCAAATTGTGGCAGCTGCAGTAAAACAGGCTTTAGATGCCAGGCCAAGAACATGCTACAATTGTGAACAAACAGGACATTTTAAAAGGAATTGGCCCATTGGAGGAGGGTTTAACAAAACTAGGTATCAAAGGAGTAGAATACCAGGTATTTGCCCACGATGCCGTAGAGGGAGACATTGGGCTAATGAATGCCGTTCTCAAACCACCATAGAGGGTACTCCATTATCAAAAAACGAACAAGGACCAGGTGTTTATCCACAATATCGTGGAGAAAGGCATCGGGCTCCATTGCCAAAAAATGGACAGGGGGGCCCAATGCTCCGGGGCCCAAAACCACAAATATACGGAGCACTGGAGGAACCCAGCAACCCCATCAGGGTAGTGCCCAGGACACATTGTCCATCAGATCCCTCATCAGACAAACCAGAGGGAGCGCAGGGTTGGACATCTGCGCCTCCGCCAGAGCAGTACTAACTCCAGAGATGGGAGTTCAAATCATTCCCACAGGGGTGAAAGGACCTCTTCCCAAAGGAACAGTAGGCTTATTATTGGGACGCAGCTCTTCTACTCTAAAAGGACTTATGATAAGTCCTGGGGTAATTGATCCTGATTATGAAGGTGAAATAAAAATTATAGCCAATTCTCCAAAGGGTATATCAGTAATTTCACCAGGAGATAGAATAGCACAGTTACTAATAATACCCAGCCTACATGATAGATTTTCCAGTCGTACTGTAGAAAGAGGTTCCAAGGGATTAGGCTCCACAGGTGTAGATTGGGCTATGATTTCTTTAAATTTAGATTCTCGCCCCATGCTAAAACTAAATATTCAAGGACATGAATTTAATGGGCTACTGGATACAGGTGCAGACCTTAGCATCATCTCTCGTCAAGAATGGCCAAAACATTGGCCATTACAACAAGCCACTCAAACGCTTCGAGGCCTAGGAGTGGCAACTAATCCCCATAGAAGTGCAATGGTATTAGATTGGAAGGATCCTGAAGGATGTGAAGGAACTATACAGCCATATGTATTGGATCATCTTCCCGTAAATTTATGGGGACGAGATGTCCTAGATCAATTAGGTTTGACATTAACAAATAACATCAACCAAAATGCACCCACTATTATGACTAGACAAGGTTTTAGGAAAGGAAAAAGATTAGAAAAACAAGAACAAGGTATAGCAGCACCAATACAAATAGATCAAGGAACAGACAGACATGGGTTGGATTTTCAGAAAGGGCCACTGAGACAATAAAAATTACTTGGAAATCAGAAAGACCAGTATGGGTTCCTCAGTGGCCCCTGACTAAAGAAAAGATACAAGCAGCCCATGACCTGGTCAAACAACAATTAGCAGAAGGACATATACAGCCTTCTGTATCTCCCCATAATACTCCCATTTTTGTCATCAAAAAGAAATCTGGTAAATGGAGATTATTGCAAGATTTAAGAGCCATTAATAATGAGATGGTTATTATGGGACCTGCTCAATCAGGGATTCCTCAATTGTCTGCTTTGCCAAAAATCTGGTATGTTTTAGTTATAGATATTAAAGATTGTTTTTTTTTTCAATTCCAATTCATCCTGAGGATAGTCCACGTTTTGCATTTACTATCCCTGCACTGAATCATGAAGGTCCTGATCAGAGATATGAATGGAAAGTACTCCCTCAAGGGATGGCTAACAGCCCAACTATGTGTCAAATTTATGTTAACAAAGTAATACAGCCACGTAGAAATCAAAATCCTGAACTACAAATATTTCACTATATGGATGATGTATTATTAGCACACAAAGATAAAAACACATTGCTAGAATGTTATGCCACACTTACAAACTTATTAAAAAATTATAATCTAGAGATAGCAATAAATAAAGTACAATTAAATTTTCCAATTAATTATTTAGGAGTTCTATTATCCTCAACCATGGTCCGTCCACCAAAAATTCAAATACGAGTAGATCAACTCAAATCACTTAATGACTTTCAAAAGTTATTAGGAGACATAAATTGGATAAGGCCTTATTTAGGTATACCAACAGGAGAGTTGGGACCTTTATTTGATATACTAAAAGGTCCATCAGATCCAAATTCACCCCGAATGTTAACGCCTGAAGCAAGAAAGGCATTAAAAATTATTGAAACATATATGGAAAATATGCATTTGGATAGAATTGATATAAGTTTGCCTTTATTATTTATTGTACTACCAACAAAAAATATTCCTACAGGAGTATTTTGGCAAGAAGGTCCATTATTATGGATACATTTATCTTATTCTCCTAACACTATTCTTACTAGGTATCCTGAGGCTGTAGGACAATTAATACTCAAAGGAATAAAAGCAGCAAAGGGAGTGTTTGGAATTTCTCCCAATAAAATTATTACTCCATATACTATGAATCAAATTGATGAGTTAGCTAATGAGTTAAATACTTGGGCAATAATCATGTGCAAATCTAATGTTTCATTTGATAACCACTTTCCATCTAATCCTTTATTGTCTTTTTGGTCATTGCATCCTGTAATTTTTCCAAAAATGACAAGAAAAACACCTATCATGAATGCTCCAAATATATTCACTGATGGGTCAAATAATGGTACAGCAGCAGTAGTTACCCCTGATCAAACTTTTACATTTTTAGTACCCAAACAATCAGCTCAAAAGGTAGAGCTTAATGCAGTTTTACAAGCTTTTGTGATGTTTAAAGATTCTGTATTTAATTTATTTTCTGATAGTCAGTATGTAGTTAATGCTATAGTATCTCTTGAAGATGCTGGTAGGATTTCCCCTTCTTGTACTGTTTTCTCTTTGCTTTCCACTATACAAAGTCTAATCTGGGACAGAAAAGATCCATTCTTTATAGGACATATCAGGGCACATACAGGATTGCCTGGAGCCCTTAGTTTGGGCAATGATTTAGCAGATAAAACTACACATGACATACATATTTTCTCTACACTAGAAGAAGCTATAAATTTTCATAAAAAGTTCCATGTCAATGCTAATACTTTACAAAAGCGTTTTAAAATAACTAAGGAACAAGCTAGACAAATAATAAAACAATGTCAAAATTGTGTGACCTTTTTACCACAAGTTAATCTTGGAGTCAATCCTAGAGGATTGATACCTAACCATATTTGGCAGATGGATGTCACACACTTGCCAGAACTTGGAAAATTAAAATATTTGCATGTTACAGTTGATACTTCTTCTGGATTTTTGATGGGCTCCCTTCATGCCGGAGAAAAAACTAAAGATGTTATAGCTCATTGCTTACAAAATTTTGCCACTGTGGGTGTTCCAAAACAGTTAAAAACAGATAATGCCCCTGGTTATTCTTCTACCTCTTTTAAACAATTTTGCTCATCATTTGGCATTACTCATATAACAGGAATCCCATACAATCCACAGGGACAAGGCATAGTTGAAAGAGCTCATCAAACTATTAAAATGTACTTATTAAAGCAAAAAGAAGGAATTGGGAAGGGGTATATATTCCCCAAAGATGAACTTAAAATAACCCTTTTTACTCTAAACTTTTAAAATTTGGATTCATCAGGACTTAGTGCTGCGGAAAGGCATATGTGTCCAAAAAATGTACGTAAGCCCAAGGTACTTTGGAAGGATATTCTAACAGGACAATGGAAAGGTCCTGACCCAGTAATTGTCTGGAGTCGGGGGTCTGTTTGTGTGTTTCCACAGGGAGAACAGCAGCCGATTTGGATTCCAGAGAGATTAACCAAGGTCCTGACCCAGTGATTGTCTGGAGTCGGGGGTCTGTTTATGTGTTTCCACAGGGAGAACAGCAGCCAATTTGGATTTCAGAAAGATTAACTAAAGCGATTTCTACAGACCAAAAAGAAGATGATTTGGCTCAAATCCATAACAACTGATATCCAAAACTCCAGTTTGGCTATTCTTACATCTGCAACAGAACCAGGATGCTTTTTTCAATATCTATTTTATTATTGCCCTTTGCCATATCATGAAGTTCTATTTTGTTTTTTGAGCTCATACAGACCTAGGTTAATGTTTTGCTGATCAGTTCTATTTTTTGACTATAGAGTTTTTAAACATTGCAATGGAGATTTCACCTGTAAAAAGTTATAAGGCCTTTACTATAATGTTATGTGTTGTATGTATTATATTATGTGTGCACACTTGTGTTTTGTGTTATATGTTTGAATGTATGTATGTCCATATATCATATATGATGAGCGCTCATGATAAAATGGATCCAAATTTTTTTTTTCACGTAAACAAAAAAGAAGGTTAACAGATCTGTTTGTTTACTTTCACCTTTCCTTTTCATTATATTTAATAATTCTCTTAAAGATAATGTAAATTGTTAAGAAAATTGTTTTCTTTTAGTGCCTTCTGTAATGTTACATAATTTTTTCTTTAGCCATTATTGCCAGAATTCCTATCTTCATCCCAGTGCCGGTGAAGACAATGTAAATTGTTAAGAAAATTGTTTTCTTTTAGTGCCTTCTGTAATGTTACATAATTTTTTCTTTAGCCATTATTGCCAGAATTCCTATCTTCATCCCAGTGCTGGTGAAGTCAAAGATAAAACCAATCTACAGCTTCTGCAATAGCCATCACTGAACTGCTTGCAGAACTTGCCTGGACACATTGTGAACTCACCTGTATGCATTGTGAACTATCTGTTGGTGCAGCGACTTGTGGTAGTGTTGGGGTATTTTTGCTGATGATGTCATCGGTGGTACAATTTTTCCAAAAGGAGCCGTCAATTGGCTTGGTGTATCTTCCTCCCTTCTGCTTGTCATGATTGTCCAGCTAAAATTTGGGGGCCAACAGAGGTGAGGCAAAGAACCTCACCCCCCCGCTGGTACAAAGACCTCTCCACAGGTGTGGCTGTATATTGGACCGGTAGTCAATGACGGGTAAGATCCAATTGCAATGGTACCAACCTAACGGGTAAGGACCATATGTACTATTGGACAACCTAAGGCAGGCACGGTCCCTAAGCCACATGCTTTTTGTTTAAACAGAGAGGGGGAGATGTTGAGAGCCACAGCCGAAGGGGCCCCAGCAAACTTCCAGCTGCCGGCTGATGATTGGCTCACAGCGGCCCCAGCAACATCTAGCTGATTGGCTCCTCTGCGGTGATGCTCATTGGGCTGTTTCCCTGCCCTTTCAGACCACGGAGCTGCTCATTGGGGGACTTTTTTGGCTCCGCCCACGTGACCCAGCCAATGGGCCTCAAGAGCAGGAGGATTGTGGGAGGTGGAGAGAAGCTTGTGGGGGAGAGAGAGGCTTGTGGAAAGCCGGTGGTGGCAGTTGAGGCTCTGAGGGTTTTTCCTGAGAGGCTGTTTTGTTTGGCGTGTGTGGTTCTAAAAATAAAGTTAGTTTCTTTTGACAAGTGGCTCCTGATTGTGCCCAGCCAGACTGCGGCAGGGCAGGGCTGAGGGAAAGGGCATATATTGGTCAAAGAATATAAAACGTTTATCACAGTTATAAAATAAGTCTGAAGACCTAATGTATGACATGGCCACTATAGTTTATAATGTATACTTGAAATTTTCTAGAAGAGTATATCTCAGGTGTTCTTACCTCCTCCCCGACAAATGCAACTATGTGAAGTGATGCATGTGTTAATTAGCTAGATTTCTTTTTTCTTTATTTTGTACTGGGGATAGAACCCAAAGACACTTTGCCACTGTGCTAGATCACTAGCTCTTTTTATTTATTTACTTTTTAAATTTTGAGATAGGGTCTTGAAAAGTTGCTGAGGCTGGTGTCAAACCTGCAATCTTACTGCCACAGCCTTCCAAGTACCTAGGATTACAAATGTGTGCTATGCTTGATTAGCTTGATTTTTTATAATCATTTCACAGTGTATATGTGTATCAAAACATCATATTGTGGGGGTTGGGGTTGTAGCTCAGAGGTAGAGCACTTGCCTAGCACATGTGAAGCACTGGGTTCAAACTTCAGCAACACATTAAAAAAATAAAGATATTGTATCCATCTACAACTAAAAAATATTATTTTAAGAAATTCATGTTGTACATGTCAAACCTGGTGAAAAAACAAGCAAAAATAACCCTCCCAAGGTTTGAAGATGCTACTAATGGTTTCCCACTAAGACTTCTGATGAGGTTGCTCAAAGGCTAAGATTCCAAATCCTCTAATAAGGTTGGTTGCTCCTTTCTCAGAACAGTATAATTTGCAAAATTCCTTGTTACCTCTGTTATTCATAACCAAACAGATACTTCAGGTATGCTTTTTTCATGCAATGGCCTCCCTTGATTGCAAAATAGTCTTCTTTTAAGATAGTTTATTAAGTCAGAACAAGCTAATTGTCTTAAGCTTATACTGGGTGGCAATAGCTTTTTAATCAAGTTGAGGGCACTGGAAATCTAGAAGGTGAGGGTTGAGGAACACACTTTATTTTTTATTGTTTTTTTAAAATTCTTTTAGTTGTAGGTAGACACAATACCTTCATTTTATTTATTTATTTTTATGTGGTGCTGAGGACCAAACTCAGTGCCTCATCTATGCTAGGCAAGTGCTCTGCCATGGAGCTACAACCCCAGCCCCTCTTATTGATTTTATATGTCAATACATTCCCAGTTTTTAAAATAGTTGTATTTTCTCATCCTGTGGCCCATATGGATTTGCATACAAAATCAGAAACTCACAAGTAGATTTTCCATTTGTTCAACATTTGCTCCTGACTTTCTGGGCCAGATTTAATGAAACTCAATCAGAAAATATATTTAAACTCAATTAACCTTCTTGCTGTGAGATGATTATTCTTATTTGGATTTCTCCACAAGATACAAGACAGTCTATTTCTGTGTATTTAACTACTATGGATAATAGTCACATTTCTCCTTTACCCATTCCCACAGTACTGTGGCTATGCAAACCAAGAAGGACAGGTATTATTAGATGAAGCAAGTAGTGTGATTTATGACACTTATGAATTCTGGGGAAAGTAGTGAAGTACAAGCATATTAGTAAACAAAAGATCTGTGAGTCCTTAGATGGCTTCACCAACTATTCAAGTCTGGTCAATTATTGCCTTTAAACTCGCAGATCTGTGTTAGGATGCTTTCAGTATGGCTTTTTTAGACAGCTCTATTTCATGGCTGTACAATTTGCTTTCTTTGTCTGAAACAATCTAGTCAGAGACCCCTTGAAAATGCCCGACATTAAGTATCATAATGGTAATTCCTATGAGTGAGCCTGATTTGATTCAGCGGAAAATGACTTCATTGTATCAGATTGACAGTTCATTTAGTGGGTTCTATGCTATAGATGTCGGTACATTAGTGTGAACCTGGTGCAGGTAGTAATTTGGTTTCTAATGAGGTTCCTGATCAGCATTCTACTATGAAAAGTAGGATATTGTTCTTTGGGTGCTGAATTTACCTGGATAATCAGACCTAAGAAAATTGCCAGTTGTATATCACAATAATACTATGACTACTTGACTTTTCTGGGACTTGGTTTCTATTTCTGTAATGAGTAGTTTGGACTAAGGCCTTTGAAGTTCTGAACCTCTTAGTAAAATAACATCACATGACAACATTTCGGGCAATGATGGATCACTTGTATGATGATGGTCCCATAAGATTATAATGGAGCCATCATAATGTCATACTACAATAAATTGCTCTTGTATTTGTGGTGATGCTGATGTAAAGAAACCCAACTGCACTGCCAGTCATATAAAAGTGTATACACAGCTCAGCACAGTGGACATGCCTTTAATCCCAGTGACTCGGGAGCCTCAGGCTGGAACATTGCAAGTTCAAAGCCAGCCTCAGTAACTTAGGCCTCAAGAAACTTAGCAAGATCCTGTCTCAAAATAAGAAATAAAAAGGGCTGGGGATGTGCTCAGTGGTTAACTGCCCCTGGTTCAATCCCTAGTACCAAAAAAAAAAAATACATACAGTACATGATAATTGATAATGATAACAAATGGCTGTTACTTGTTTATGTATTTGCTATAATTTTTATTATTATTTTAGAGTATGCTCCTACTTACAGAAAAGTTTGCTATAAACAATATGCCATGTTATGCCTGCAGCAGCCTCATGCATCTCTTCATTGCATTAAGGTAAGATTGATACATAATCTTGCATGCATGAAATTGTCACAATGAATTCCATTGTTTTGTACAATTAATATGTACTAACAATTTTGTAAAAAATAGCATACTAAGAGGGGTAAAAGAAAGCATTAAGAAGCTAGTTTTGTATTTGACCTACATGCCTCCTAGATTTTTGTAAGTACACTCTGGTATTCTCACAATGATGAAATCACCTAACTACACATTTCTCAGAATGTATTTCTGTCATTAAGTAACTCATGGCTGTATTTTATTAGTCATCTTAGGAAATAATCTGTTTTAAGATACATGCTTTCTAATAAAGACAGATTTTCACAGGTCATTTGTGCTATGACCTGTACTCCCTACCAAAACTGGCTACACAAAACATTGTCTGACTGCTGAATCATATTTCTGAATGTCTTACCAGCAAGGTACCAACTTATATTTTCTAGAACATTTGTATATGGAAAAGCCTTGTGATATAGAGATGGTATCTTCCTATGGAACAAAGGGCTGGCATGCTTGTGGCCCATTGTAGAAAATTCTATAAGCTTGAGTTCTTTAAGCTCAAGGTTCCCCGGCTGTAATGCAATTCACTTCATGTTAAGTTGTCATTTGACCCACTTCACATTGCTCCATGGGAATTGGGCCTCCAGAACCAATGCAGAAATGCTGATAGTCTGCTTATTGCTATTGCCATGAATATTAAATTTTCTTTAATCCAGAAGTTTCATTTTCTACCAGTACCATGAAACTGTGCTAGTCTAACTTGATAGTTTGCAAGTTGAATAAAATCTCAGACCCTTCACCGTTTTCTAGAACAACCTTAGCCATCTTCACTTTCCTCTTTTCTTAACATCATAGCACCTAACATCTGATTAATTTAACCCAAAATACATTTTTTGTGGTACTTGCTGTTGAACCCAGGGCCACTTTACCATTGAGCTATACCTTCAGTCCTTTTTATTTTGAAATAGGATATCACTAAGTTACCCAGGCTGGCCTTGAACTTGGGATCCTCCTGCCTTGACCTCCCAAGTTGCTGAGATTACAGGCATGTGAAACTGTGCCTGGCCACATTTTATCTTTTATTTGTTTTATATGTTAATTTTATTTCCCAAGTATGTTGTAAACTTTGAGACCAAGCCAATACTTTTCTGTCTACCTGGTAGCAGCTGGTACAAGGATGCATACATAGTAGGGGCTCAATATGTTTTTTGATAGACTTTGATTGTATCTGTGCCAGCTGAAATAAAATATTACATAATTTTTACCATTGAATTTCTTGGCTTGGATGTCTGATGATGGATGGAAACTATAGATTTACTCTCTTGAGAAATATAAAAGCTATAATGAGACGGGGGGAGTTGACTGTTTCTCTGGCATTCCTCAGTCAGTTGGACATCATTGATTTAGTGGCACAATTTCAAAATGATTTTGAGCCCCACATTTCAGAAAGTATCAGAGGCAGTTTGTTATTCTGGGCTATTAATAATTAACATGTTTTGTCTGTGAAGAAGTAGAATATATTCTGTTTTGTAGAATTCAATGGCCTTGGGAGATCATCTGAACCAGCCTCTACCTTCAGCATCAATGGGAGATCATTTCACCTTTGACAGTGACCTCAGAAAAGGGTTTGACTCCCTGTGAGTGCAGTCCTCAAAGATATTTATTCTTATAAATATCCTACTAATAGCTCATTATACCTAAGCAGAAATACATATATATGCATTCTCATTTGGCTTATTGTTTCTAATAGTCTGGATTATTTTTACTCAAATAACTTATTTTTCTCCAAAGAACTATGGAGACACAATGGGTTTTCTACCTTTAGTGCTAAAATATTAGAACCCAGAACTCTTTCTTATGGTTATAGTCTGAGGATACACTCCATAGTCCCATAATTTTCTTTTTGGAAATATCAGGACTGCAACACATTCTCAATTGAGTCTTCCTGAGATCAACTGATTACAGATGTGACATGGTTATCATTTTCTAACTTTAGCTTTGAAAATCTGGCATTTTCTAACTTTAGTTTTGTGAATTTAGGCTGTTTCTTCTCATTTAGAAAAAAAAAATCCTCCTATTTGAATTTGAGTATGCTGCCACCAAGTGTTTGCCAGTCTTTGATTTGTACTGTTTTAGTGCTCAAACTACAGGTTGTGTTATTTTCTTTGTTGATGGTATGAGTGTTAATATTGTGGAGAATGATGCCTGTGAATAGGTAAAGGTAACAGACATCAGGAGTTAGGGTCAATCTTCATGGAATGGCAGGAAGACACTGAAGCACAAAAAATGGGCTGTCCCTTAAGGAAGGGAGAGGAAAGGCAGTCTGAAGTCCAAGGAATGAGATTAGGGAGTTGTAGGGAAGGAAACAGGGGAATAGTGAAAAAGTAAAATGACCCACAGTTAAGAGAACTGCATCACTGAAGCAATTTTTCATCTTTTGTTTCTATATAGTTCCTCTATTTGTACTGGGAACTTTGAATATAAAGACAGAAGTATTGTCTTGAGCAGGATTATGTGTTGTATATCTTCATACACTCCACAGGGTCTAGTATAGTGTTGGGCATATACTTGGCCCTTAATAATTGTTCTTTGAATAAATCACCCAAACCTGCAGGAGTTAAGACAACATGTAATGGTGGTGTACAGTGCTGGCCTGAGACACATGGGCAGTTCCCAATGAACAGATCTTGAAAGTTTCCTTTCTCTATCAAACTGAGGCCCTGTGCAACATTGACTGGCTCTTTTTTTTTTTTTCTTTCTTTTTGGCAGTACTGGGTTTTGAACCCAGGGCCTTGTGCATGGAAGGCAAGCACTCTACCAACTGAGCTATATCCCTGCCCCCCCCCCCCCCGCCATTGACTGGCTCTTATGATCAATCTTTCAAATTAGAATCTTCTCCAAATTTTCTGAGTAAGATATTTATATACCTCCTCTTCTCTCTCCTTTTACCTCTCCTCTCCTGTTCTCCTCCTCCTCTTTCTTCTTCCTCCTCTTCCTTTAAATGGCAGATCCAAGGATTTGGCGGTGTCCTTCCTACTTTTGAACCTGTTTGAGTGGTTGGAGACAAGGGACACATGGAAGCTTTTTATTGGTGCACATGAAACCTTGGGCTTCTTTTACTCATAAGTATGTAGGGAGTGGCTAGATAAGGCTTTTAAAAGTGAATATAAAAAGAAAAGTGAGGATTGTTATATGTTGATGTTTCCTGGAATTAATATCCTGACCATGTAGTTCTACCCCAGAAGGGGATTTACTTTAACATGGCACATACTTTATCAAGTAATCTTTGGTCTGGATCAGTATATGATCACATAACTAGTTTCTCAA
Organism: Marmota flaviventris; assembly: GCF_047511675.1. Taxonomy (NCBI): domain Eukaryota; kingdom Metazoa; phylum Chordata; class Mammalia; order Rodentia; family Sciuridae; genus Marmota; species Marmota flaviventris. The sequence continues at coordinate 111,559,689 of NC_092518.1, read as the reverse complement.
TATACATGCTTGGGTTTCATTTCTTACACACTATAATTTATGAAAACCTGGTGAAAGTTGCCTTGATATTGCTGACCCTAATATGGACATTAAATCCACGAGGACAATATTTTTAGTGAGCAAGTGTGTTAATCTATTTGGCGCCATAAATATTCACATCTTTAATATATAGTTCCCCACACAGGGTTCAATGTAGAGATGTGTAGCATAATAGATAAATATGTGGGCTTGGAAATCAGATATGCCTGAGTCAAATTTTACCTCTGCCTCATAGGAGCTGTTTCATGTTGGATGTATCACTTCACCTCTCTGTGCTTCCAGTTACTAATTTGCAAAATGGACTAAGATTAATTGCTTTATGTGGTTGTTATGAAGTCAAATGGCAAGATGCATGTAGTGCTCTTAGCACAGTGCTTAGCTTATAGTAAGTATATAAGCTTTTAAGGAAGAAATGTAAATTTCTTCCTAAAACATGAAACTTAGACAGTACCCAGGGCCATTGCTTTCTATCTTGCTTACCACTAGGTTCGTGTCTTCAGTTTCTGAGGCTTGTGAAGATTCTCTGGACACAGAGGCTCAAGTTGTCATCTCCTACCCCACAGGAGCAGATGGGAGCTTTTACACTAAATAGGATGTCATTTTGAGTCACCATTGTTCTAATTTCTTTAGATATTTCTGAAGAATGATAGGATTGCCTTTAGTTTAAATTTCCCTCCTTCCCAGATAAGTTTTCCAAATGCCCACCTCCCATTTCCTCAATCAAGGCCAGAGTTGAAGGAAACAGGCCTTTAACCTCCAACAGGCTGAGAGCACCATTTGAGCTCAGGAACAAATTGTATTGGAAAAGCAGCAAAATCACTGAAATGAATTGTCATGGAATGGGGCTTCAAATGAAAGCACAAGACAGAGCCTGGTCCTAATTGGCAGTGGAGTTAGTTAAGAGGCTAATTCCAAATGCTCCATTGTGGAACTTTTATAACATTCTCCCCACTTCTCTCTTCCCTCCTCCCCCAAACCACTTCCTTTGACCCTCACAGCTTTTGGAAGGTGATGATCATTAGGCTGGTATAACACTGAGTTATTTCAATTTTTTAAAAAAATCTATAATCTATGAGCTATGTGCAGGCACAGAAAATGTCTGAACCATGGTACAATTTGAAATGTTCCTTGTATGAGGGTGATTAATGATCCCCCAAATATGTCCACATACTAATCCTGGGAACCTGTGAATATATTACCTTAAATGCTAAAGGAAATTTGAATAGGTGGTTTAGTTAAGAATCTTGATATGGGAGGATTGTTAAGGAATATTGAGTTGAGCTTAATATAATCACTAAGGTCCAAATGGAAGAGACAAGAGAGAAGTCAGAAATAGATGATAAAATAGAAGCAGAGATTAGAGTGATGACTTTGAAGATGGAGGGAAGGGTCAAAAGCCAAGAAATCCAGGCAGCCACAAAAGCTGAAAAAGGTAAGTAAATAAATTTTCCCTTCAAATTCTCAAGAAGAAACCAGCCCTACCTACGTTGTGAATAACCCAGTGAGAACCATTTTAGACAATTGGCCTCCAGTATGATAAAAGAATAAATTTGTATTGTTTTAAGCCAGTCCCCCAAATTCTCTCAGATATGTTGTAGAGCTAGAAATTATTTGTATTAGAATTATTTTTTGTTCACATTATTAAAAGACATGATTTATTAAAAGCTTTCACTAAAATGCAATGGGAAAATGTGTTATGCAACATTGAGCCCATTTGTGCTTTGGTCTGACTGGCTGGCAGAGAGCACTGCAGGAAACCCAGGATACAGGGTCTTCTGGACCTTGGGGCATTGAATCAAATTTATGGGTGGGATATTTGTGACTGATCCGTGTAGTTGGATGTAACAAGTGATACCTGGGATGAGAGATTGCTAAAAGGGAAGTGAGAGCTTAAAAACTAAATCCCATTTATCACACTTTTCCCCACATCTGCCCAGTGAAAAACTGAACACTTTGGCTGTGAGCATCATCTGTGTGACTAATTCAGCTTCAAACCTGTTCCATAGAGCTCCTGGAATAATGTTTTGTGTTTGCCTAGTGTTATAAACTTTGATTGGAAACTGGCTGCTCTTTTTTCGGCCCCTGTAGGATTTGGTCTCCTTCTGGTACTCTGACATCTTGCGACTTCTACTGCCTATTGTGAATTCCTGGTCTTCTCTAACTTCAGATCTTTGGGCTAACTGCAGATACTTTTCCATTCTTTGTTAGAGCCTTGTATTTCCTGCTTCTAAGAGTCCTTTGCCTTAACCGTTGCCACCTAGCCCCTGGCACCAAAGCCACCATCAAATCCTGATCAGGAGACCTCCTAGATTCTTTGAGATGACACTTTCTGAGAAAAAATTCTCCTTTCCACTGTATGCACACCCAGGGCATTTTGGCCCAGTAACAAGTAGCAGCTTTACAAATGAAAAATCTTCCACTCAAAAACCTGCCTTGTCTGCAACCAACACACTCCATCACCTCCCTTTCTTACCTCTGATCTCACCTCCATATTACTGGAACAAAACTCAGGAAAACTGAGAGGCTTTGAGCCCATTAGTAGCTTTACCCCCTCATCTCCACTTATGGTTTGATGAATATGAGGAACATGGACCTGATCAATTAGACCTTTAAAGATGCATATCAGAGCTATATAGCTAATGTAGTTTTCAATTCAGGAAGGAGAGATTTCCTTTTTCTGAGATCTGTAGCTTCAGAATAGAATGATACCTCTCAATATAGGCCTATAGTATAACATGTGTAACAGATTCACTTATTAAACTATCAGATGGCTTCAGGAAAATCCATCCAAATGTGAGTGCTGATTTCTCAGGAACTGGACAATTGAGCCCAGGTATTATAAAGGAGCACCTCTGACTTGTTTATGGGTCTAAGCTTACAATTACAAGAGCCCAAGAATATCAAGTAAGCCATATTGAATTTTTAAAAAGCAAATGATGTGAAGAATTTGAGTGGTGATAGAACAGATAGAACAGACTGCATTGGAATAAAAGTCTTTGGAATTCAGGAGGGCCTACTGGGTCAGGTGAAGCCTGGGCTGAGACAGAGATGTAATCATTTATTTAATGATTTGGTTTTTATAGGCTTGAGTACATGGTGGTTGGACTCCAAGTAAGTTCAAAATCAGATCATACCACAGAAGGATAAGAGCAGGTAAATATAAGTATCCATAATAACAACTGAACCAAGAACCAGATCATTGGTCAAGCATGAGGGAGGCAGTTGACCAATGGTCATCCAAGGAGATATCAGTTGGCAGAGTACATATAAGCTATTGATCAATTATCAAGGAATTATGGCAGTATATATTAGGGATTCATATCAGAGTTCAGACTAGGAAATACTTTTGTATGGAAATTCAGTATCAATACTGGGATACACGTCAAGAAATCAGACACAGGAAAGGAAAGATATTGTGGGGTTGCCAGCACCCCACCAAGGTAGGTTCCTGCTCAGGAGGTGTGAGCTGCCTGAGAAATAGTAAGTCTGAAATAATTACTAAGAAATAGAGACAGAGCCAGAAATTAGATAAGTAAAGCATCTGATAGGTCTTCCAATCCTGATAGGATCTGGAACTGAACAACTGAAAAATAGCCCCAATTCTTTAATTAATTTAATTCTTTATTTAATTAATTTATTTAATTCTTTATTTATTGATTCTTACATCAAAGGCAGGGATAAAGTTTCAGTGGGAGGAGTCTTGGTTCAGTGCTTGTTTGGTGTGTGCTTCTTGGTATGGCCAGGGTCTTGCCTTAAACAGGTTGATTGGCATTTTGGCAAGCCACACCCATCTCAGAGGTTGTGTGGCTCCAGGGGTTCACTCCATCTCTGATGCTGTGCTGAACTTGTGATGGAGCTGGATAGGAAGCCACATGAACCAGACATTCTCAAACCAGCAAGGTTGCTGCTAGGAGTTCCTGATGCCAGGCTTTCCTGTCTGATGGTTTCCACATCAATTTGGTTCATGCACAGTTCATGGATGGCTCCCAGCAGAAAGACATGGAACTGCTCTGATTATCGAGGGATGATGGTGTGATAGGCTTCTGGGTGTGGTGGGCTTCTGAGTGTGGGCAATAGGGAGTGGTAGGGAGGTGGGGCATGAAAGTGGACAATTGTGGTAGAGAGATGGAAAATATTGGAGAGGTAAGGCCTGTCTTGCTGCTGCATTTTGGGGTTGCTAATTTGCCTGAGTGTATCCCTGGTGGTCTCTCTGCAAGTAGGAGCAGCATTGAGATCTTGGGACTGCAGCATGGCTGAGCCTGAGGTATCTGAAGCCCAGATTGGTGGGATAGAGACTGGGTTTGCGAGGGCTAATCTGGGTTGGTGATCCGAGAGACTTAAACACAGAGCTGAGAAACTGTTGAACACTGACAGAGACAGTTCGACTTTCCAGAAAGATTTATTTTATTTTTTGATTCACTAATCTCTCTACCATATTTGGAACAGGTTGTTTTTTATGCATCAGTGTGTGGACGACAATGATATATGAATGATGTTTTGCATTTTTTTATGTCTTTAATATTTTCTTTGTTTGGATTCTTTCCCTCTGTTGTCTATTTTCTTGGATTTTCTTTCCAACTTTTCTCCAACTAACAGCCAATCTCTGTCAGCTCCTCTTCCACTCCATTCAACTAGATCCCACCTCCTACAGTTTGTATTACCTCCCAACAGTCCATTCAGGTATGAAATACATCAGTGGATCAATTCATTGATGAGGTTAGAGTGCCCATGATATAATAACTTCCCCAAAGCCTCGTATTTGAACATTGCTGCACTAGGGTCCAAGCCTTTAACACAACACATGAGCCTTTGGGGGACATTCCAGATCCCAACATAACATTTTACCCTCTATCCCCACCCAATACCACCAACCTCATCTACTCCTTCTGTAGCCCATGCTACCCTTTACCCCATCTCCCTACCAATCCCACACAGAAGCCCACCACACCATCATCCCTTGCCCATCCATCAGCTCCAAAGCACTAGCAGACCTACACCACTGTTACTACTAGTGAGCAATGCCCACCCCTCCTTACTTGCACTTCAGGTATCAGCCTTACTCGCAGTTCAGGTATCAGTTCAGGTATCAGACATTACTTTAGAATGTCTTCCCTGACCAATCAGTTTGGATTAGGTTTCCCTGCTTTATTTTCTCATGGCACCCACCTTCCTCCCCTTCTTCAAAGTACTGATTACAACACTAATCATACAGTGTTTCTGGTGATTGTGTTTAATGTTTATCACCCCACAGGATCCATGTCTATATTGTTCAATTTATTTAAACTATATCTAGACATACAGTAGATCTCAAAAAATTTGCTGAATCTTGTATCAACTGATAAAGATAAAAATATCTGAGGCTTTAAGTAGCTAAGGTGCTCAGAGTTACAAAGCTAGTAAGTGCCAGAGCTGAGATTCAAACTCTGGTCTGGGTGCCTATGAATCCTATGGGTTCTTAATCATGATGCCACTGTTTCCTGCCAGACCAGCAACATCAACCACACTTGGAACTTGTTAGAAATGAAAATCCTCAGGAACTGCCTGAAATCAGAAAACCTGAATAGTAACTGAATTAGACACCCTGGAGGTGAAGCCCAGCACTGTTTTAACAAGTCTTCCAGGTGATTTTGAAGCTTGCTCAACTGTGAGAACCAGTGCTATATATGACACTGTCCATTATGTGGGTCCTACTTGCTAGGAGATCCAAAGTTGTTCCTAGTCTATGCAAATGGCCCTAATGCTGCCTAGTTGGGGGGGCTCAACATATAATAGTTATTTAATAAGCATGTGTTGAATCATAAGTGAAATGAGCTCTTGGGCATATTAGGTTTTGAAAGATATGAATAAGCTTTCTTTTGTCAAAACTGCAGGAGAAAAGTGAAAACACTATAAAAAGCCTAATATAAGGGATATGACACTTGCCTGGAGAAAAGTTTCAAGATAAAATTATTCATTTTTATTTCCTCCTCTCTCCTTCCTTCTTTCTATTTTATTTTTTTTCTTTTTATTTTATTTTTTAAATATTTTTTAGTTGTCAATGGACATTTATTTTATTTATATGTGGTGCTGAGAATCGAACCCAGGGCCTCACACATGCTAAGCAAGCACTCTATCACTGAGCCACAACCCCAGCCCCTTCAGGCTAATCTGGTTAATCTTTTCTATGGAACTGTCTCTGATCCCTATTGATGACTTTTTTCTTTGACTTCTTTATAGCATTTAGAATTTCATTTAAGCTATCCCTGGATCATATGTGGTGATGATGCATTTTTTTGTGTGTGTTTCAGATATATAAATCACTGTCTCCATAATGAAACTGTATTCTCTTTAGCATATGGAGTGTGTATTTTCTTTTGCATTCTATAGTTTCTGCAGAGGCCTTAAATATAAAGTAACATGTTGGGGTAATGTTTCATTAAACTATCTTCTATGAGTTGTGTGTTTATACCTTGCCCTTTCTATATTCAGAAAAGATATTTGTCACCTAAGAATTCATTATAGGAGAATTGAAAACAAAAGAGTAAAATTTAGCCTTTGAGTTTTAAAAGCTTGTTTAGAATTTCCAGAATGAGAACTTTTGAGCTTTAAATGCCCAAGTCCTGAAGAACCCAGGAAATACACTTCATGACTAACACAATAGATTGAAAAGCATACAGGATCATCCAAAGCTAGTTTTCTTTCCTTCAAATTAGATGGGGATTCCATGGTATATGAGAGGATTGAGAGAACAAGAATGAGCCCCTAATGAGTCCCTTAACAGAGCTACTGTAACCTACCCTTGTGGGCTGAGATCCAGGTTGAAGAACTACAATCCTCAGTAGGTGGGAATGTAGGTAGAGAGACTATGCTTTGCCACTCTCCATACAAGGGGAAGCAGCAAGCCCTTTAGAGATCCCCTGAACTCAGCCTGTTGGCAGAGTAGTAGAGTGGGTTGATGAATGTGTTTCTCAGGAGATTGGATTTGAAACCCCATCACAATCCCTTGGAAACTGACAAGGTATTTATAAGAACCAAATATTTTCTGGATATGTACAAGGGTCTCTGGGACATGACAGAATTTAAGTTCAAGGTTAAAAAGGAATAGCAGTGATCTGAGTGCATCTGTAACAGGCCTGGGTGAAATTAGAATATTCCTGCAGAGAATATCCTATGTACAGAGAAAATCAAGGCCACAAATGGATTCCAGGGAGAATAGCAGCACACAGCTGAAGATCAAATACTTTCTGATGATCTCAGTCACAACCCCATAGAGAGTAGGGACAGCTTGAATTGACTTAGATTGTTTTTATACTGTCTGGAGGAATGAGGCTCAAAATAGACCAAGATATAAGAAAAAAAATTCTTGTGCATGTGAATTTGTGGGTTCACATTTATATCATCTTCACCAAGGCACATTATATTTGATCAATTGAATTGAATTAATGAACCAGACCCTTTTTCCTGAGGCCAACATTTAGGAGAAAGTGAATTGGAAAACTAGAAGCTCCTGTTGGGGATTGGGTAAATTACTGAAGTGCTCCCTGAGCTGTCCTCACTCAGCATGCTTTTACCCAATACTTCTCAACTTCCCTAGTCTTTGATAGTGAAAATACTGTCTCAAATACTGCACAGTGAAGTATCCTAGTTAGCCAAAGGAGATTGTAGGTAGATTAAACTACTTACTGAGGCAGGAATAAGGGTGAATTCAGTCATTTCAGAGTTTTTACACATATACAGAGGTTGAAATAAGAATAAGTTTTAAAATAAGTCCCAGACACCCAACTTTGCATGTAGTTACAAATGTATGACTTGATTATTGATTTTTTTAGTAGACAAACAGAAATGGACAGGTTCATATTTTTACCTGGGCCATAGCCTGAGTATTGCATTTGGAAGGGCCACATTATTTATTAAAGTGTGCAGGGCTGCTATGATTATGCTATAGATAGGCAGAGGTCTCCCGAGTCAATTGGGGTTGTCGAATCACATTCAATGAATGTCCTAGCGTCTCAATTGAAGAAGCCTGCTATTGAGGGACTTCCCTAGAGTAATCAATTAAAGGCAGTAGCATTAAGCAGCTAACAGTGCTGGGAAATCAATACCAGCATGGGGAAGAAACAATTCCCTGCAATGATTTCTATGCAAATTCTGATTCTTGTATCTAATGACATTAGGATTCACTAATGACACATAACTCAAGGAGGTGCTTCTTTCTCAGTAAAGCATGAAGCACATTTTTGCCCCTACAACCTTGGCAGTCACTTGGGAGGCCCTGTTTCACTGCTGGGAAGCAATAGATTAAGATTAAGGCAGCCCAACTTTCTATATGTCCCTTCTGAGGGAGAGATGAAAGTATGACAGTGAATTTCTGGAGATTGGAATGGGTCCCTGAAAGGGCCAGGACCACTCATTCTTTCATTCATTGAGTATTTGTCTGCACTGGTCTTGCATGTTTAACTGCTTCTTCCATAGTTACCATCAAGAGAGTCCTCAAAGACACCTGAAACTCAGCTTAAACTGCTTTGAGAGTATCTTCAGATTCCATTGCTTTTTCCCAATATTAAATCTTATATTAGCATGCATTTGACCCCAATATATACAGTGAAAGGCATACTTCTTTTATTCTCTACTATGTCTCAGCTTATGTGTAATTTAGATAAGTGTTCCATGTTCCGTTTAGAAGATGCAATCAAATGTTGAATAAATGAGATGATATATTTTCATTGCTCATATACCCCACCTACATTTGATAGAATATTCCATCTCAGTTGTTACTGAAATCTCCAGGCTTATGTTAAGTACTGGGTATCTTTGGACAATCACAGGGACTATTCAGATCTTCTCTGTACATACTGTTCCCCACTGATGGCACATTCATTGTCCAAGGCTTTTAATGGCTAGCACCCCTGCTGATTTTGGACCAGATTGAGAAACAGGGGTTTCTGTCCATGCTGGGAGCCCTGGAATGGCCTTCATCAAATACCACATTGCCATTTCTTCTGCGATTCTGCCATTCCCTGGGTACTGTCAAGGAACAGGGTACCTATACTCTCTACTTGTAGAAACTGTTAAATTCTAGTAGCCCTACCAGTTTTGAGGACATTGCCTTGAAGCTCTAAATACCTCTTTATTTCTGTTTTCTACACTCAGAGTCATTTCCATTTTAAGACAGTTTAATTCTTTTCTAAATTTAGCCTTGGTTTTAGTTGAATCCCTGGGTCACATTGCCCTAGGAAGGCTGCATGCATGCATTTCTGTGTCTGCACACCTGGTGGGAGGGCACTAATTCTTTCTGAATTTTCCCTTTCCCATCCTCCCTGCGCTTCAAATTACCCTTCACCTAGCAAACTTCTAAGTCTCAGCTTATGTATAACTTAGATAAGTGTTCCATGTTCTCCTAGTCTAATTAGGTCCCCATTATGCACATGTATAACACCGTGAAGCTATTCTATGTAGCACTTGCCATAATGAATTATTAGGGTAATCGTTAATATTTGCTTTTCTCACAGTTTGCAAGCTCTATGAGGGTAAGGACTGATTTTTAAAATTCATTGTTATATCCTATCCCCTCACATATTTACCATTTAGAAGATGCAATCAAATGTTGAATAAATGAGATGATATCTTTCCATATTTGAGAAGTAACAATCCAGAGGCCATTTTCTAACTTTTCATTCTTTAAGTTTATATGGTAGTGATAGTTTATAAGTTGAAAATCAAGAGTGCACAGACTATTATCATAGCAAAAGAGTTGGCATAAAGTTGTTTATATTATTCTTTTTAAAAGATATATTTGTAGTGATATCTCTTTTCTCATTCCTTACATAGGTATTTTGAGACCTTTTGAACTTTTTTTTTAAATAAAGAATTTTTATTCATCCAAAAACTTGCTATTAAGAGTTTGAAAAGGCAAATGAGAGTGGGATATACATAATTGGCAAAGGACTGGTATAAAAAATACATAAAGAACCCCTTCAGATCCACCAAAAAAGCTCAATTTAAAAATATTTAGTCTTGAACAGGTATTTCAACAAATAAGATGTCGAAATGGTCAGCAAGCACTATTAGTTACCAGGGAAATAAAAATTAAGACCACAATGAACTAACATTACAGACCTATTAGGACAGCCAACATTAAAAATATCAACATGAAAAAGTATCATCAAGGATATGGAGTTAGTGGAACCCTTATACACTGTTGGTTGGAGTGTAAATTGATACAACCACTTTAGAGAACTGGAAATATCTATTTTAGTCAAATGTAGGTACCCAGTGACCTAATGTCTATACTCAACAGAATGCACACAAGGGTATCAAAAGACATGTATAAACTGTCGATGCAGGATTACCTATAATAGCACCAAACTGAAGGCAACCTAAATGCCTATCAACATTAGAATGGATAAGTAAATTGTGATATATTTATGCAATGGAATATCATAGAGCAATTCAATAAGCAAAATTTTACAATGTGGATTAATCTCAGATATAAGGTTGAGAAAGGAGCCAGATCAAAAACAGAATCCAGGGGCTGAGGTTGTGGCTCAGTGACAGAGCACTTGCCTTGCACATGTAAGGCACTGGGTTCGATCCTCAGCACCATATAAAAATAAGTAAACAAAGATATTGTGTCCATTTATAACTAAAAAACCCCCAGAATCCATATATATAAATTTTAAACAAGACAAAATGATTGATTTGTGGTGATGGAAATCAGAATATGGGTAGAAGACCAAGATGGACATGAGAGAGGCTTTTGGGATGCTGATAATACTCCAAGTTTTGATCTGGGTGTTGAAACACAGGTGTGTTCACTTTTATTATAAACTTTGTACAATTAAGATTTATATTTATTGTATTGATATGTTATACTTTAACAAAATTTATAAGACATTGGAAGAATGCATTTTACTAAGTGAATTTTAATGTTCCCTTTAGCTCTAATACACTATGATTTTGAGAAAATTCTTTGAAAATAAGAAAAACACCTTGTATTTGTAGAAGGTTTTATTATCAGTGGTAGCTTACCATGAATTTGTAGTTATTTCTGAAATTATGGCAGATAAATTATTTAAATTTCTATATATTTATTTTTCATTTGAAAATTTAACTGCCTCCCTCCCCTTCTGACTCTCATTCATTTCCTACTTCCTTTAAACTTTTTCTATCAAGAAACTAGATGCGCCACCAGAGACATATACCATGGAGAGTCATCCATTATTGCCATTTTGAACTGGCAGTAAACAATGGCAAAGCCTCTGGGATGCAAGTCATAAGGTTTAAGGAGAATGTTTTATGTTTTCATGAAGTCATTTTTGGTTTTGGATTCCCCAAATTAGGTTTTTACTTAAAGGCATAACACAGCAGTGGAAATAATGATTTCTCCAATCACTTGACTTCTGTTGGGCATCCATAATTTTAATATCAGGAAAATAATGCTATAGAAGAATAAAATAATACATTCAACATTCACTTCCAAATGTAATCATTCAAGTGATATCATCTTTATCATTGCCATCACTTTATTTAGGCTTATCAGTAAAACTGAGTTAATGAATCCACCAGTGGGCACAGTTGATAAAGTAGTTGACTTACTCTGAGAGATTAGAATATGGCTTTATGGCCACCATTGAGCTTGTTTAGAACACACTATGTGTTTTTCTTTCTTGGAGCCTTTTTCTTTCTTTCAGATATTCATTAAGAACTCAACTTTCCTGGTATCTAAATGAAAGTGTCCTTTGAAAGTATATTGCCTTTCTAATTCTTGGCCTGGGGAAAAATGTCAGAAAATTCTTTAAACCTATTTAGTGAAGTATTTTAAATGCTCATCTTGCACATTTGAGTGAAGTGTAATTTACATTTCATAAAAGTAGAAGCTGAGCAGCAAGCTGTAAGTAATTATCATATAATTAAATGTCTACTATGAAGGGAATGAAAACGTGAGCTCCTTCGTGATTTCCGTGACTGGGTTATGTAATGCCAAATTAAATTATGGCTCTTTATCTCAGGAAGTTTCCAGGGGACCTACTCAAGAATTGAAAAGATACCTCTGAGTTTCCAGTATAGTTTCAGCTGGAAACTGATGCCATTATGTTACCATACAAGCAGGCCATATGGAAATGGTTACTATAGCTTTGGTTTTAGAAATGGAAACCAAAGCGTCTATTCCTCTTACTGACTTTGAAAACCCCTTCTCCTTATGTTAATATTTGTAAATGGAAAACACCACCCTTATAATTAATACTTAATTAGTACCATGAATGAGTTTTATTTTTCAAATTTACAAAATTTTTGGCTTCGGAGATGATAATCAAATGCCAAATGTATTTGTAATTAGTTGAAATATTCCCCTAATCTGATTTTGTTTAATATTCATTTAAAACATGTATTGAGTATCTGCTAAGTTCAAGATGCTAGAGGGCATTTGAAGGTCAAAAAAGACATGTTCTTTGCTTTGAAGGAGATTGTAGCCAGGAAGGGTATAAAAGCTGTGCCTACAAAAATTATAAAACAAGACAAAACTGAATAGCTACCATAGAATATAAGGTGTGGAAGAACTCACAGGGAGGGACAATCACTTCTGTTTCTGACTAGCTAGAGGTGGCCAGGTTTCAAGAAGATAATATTTAATTTGGTGGATGAGGGATAGCTTACTGAGGAGAGTAGGAGGAGTGTGAGAAGTAGGAAACCACCAGTACAGGGTTTTTCAGTAATAAAGTAGGCCAATTGGGTTACTTAGTCAACAGTCATAGTGGCAATTTATCTAAACTTGTGAATGTAATTATTATGTTTCACAAACTTTCTTCAAGTTAAAAGCTATAATGTAATATTCTTTAATATTTACATTGTTTGGAGCATGTAGGGAGTATAGAGAGAGATATGGATGGATATGGAGTTTGGAACTCGATTGTAAAGACTCTTAGGCACCAATCTAAGGAGATAGAATTTATTTAGAGAGTCATTCATTTAAAAAATATGGAGGGACTTTGTGTATCAGTTAATTTAAAATGTATTGGTGATATAGTGAAGAATATCTTCAGTGCTTACAGGGAAATTAGTAGAGGAGATGAATGAGAGGTATGAGGGCATCTATCCTAGATAAGACAGGAGAGGCCTCAGAAAAGGCATTTATTCTGGAGATAAGAATCTCTGAGTTGAAGTAGGAATAAGAATATGGGTTTTCCTGAAATGATAGAAATGGGAAGGGTGTTTCAAATGATAGAGCATGAAAAAACATGGGTATAGATAATCTGGTAAGTTCCTGGGACTGCTATACTTGAACCTAGGATGTAAACTGAGTTGTAAAGAGGTGATCCTGGGGAGCATTAGGGACCTGGATATGAAATATGACATCCTCTGTAGATGCTATTTCTTGTCTCAGGTGAAAATTAAAAGTTAGATCTATGATAGTGGGGAGCAAGAAGAAGGTATACATTTGAGAGAGATTTAGAGGGTAGAATTGACAGGACTTGCTAACCAGTTGCATGTAAATGGTAAAAGTGGGTAAATGCAGAGAAAGTATGAGACTCTGACTTGGGTGTCAGGGAGTGCCATTCACTGAGAATAGAAATCCTGAGCTTACTTTTACCTATATTGAATGTGAGGCACCTGCCATATATCCAAATGGGGTTAAGGAAAAAGGTTGGATATATTATACAGAGTGTGGAAGTGTAGTTTGGGTTACAGATGTAGCTTTGAGATCATTCAATATAAGGAGCCACAAATCTGAATGTCCATAAGATCCTGGCAGGTAACATAAATGGATGATTCTAGTTGAGGTCGATATGGGGTTAAGAGAAAAGGAAGAGATGAGCACAGGCCCTGCCCAAAGGTATCAAGTAAAAAAAAAATTGATAAGTTTGCCAAACAAAACTCAGCTGAAGGCAATATGAAGCTTAAAGAAACCAGTTTTGCACCCTTGAGACTATATTACATCTATAAATTAGCGATTAGAATGGATGTAGAATTTATACAGGGGTAGTGTGTACGATACAGAAAAGGCCAAGGACAAAACTCCAGAGGAGTAACATGAGAAATAGGCACATACTCAGGTGTGTTTCCCATTTTCTAAATGCATTTGATTTTTAATTTGAATTTTGAGAAATAGTACTTTGCACATATTTTCTTCCACTCTATAGCTAGTCTTTTCATCCTTTTAGCAGTGTCATTCACAGAGCAAAGTTTTTAATTTTGTTGAAGTCCAATTTATCAGTTTTCCTCTTGTGGATTATGCTTTTGTTTTAAAGTATAAGAACACTGCCTAGCTCTTAGTTATAAAAATTTCTCCTGTGTTTTTTCCTAAAGATTTCATGATTTTTTATGTTTTACATTTATGTATATGATCAATTTTGAATTAATTTTTGTATAGATGAGATTTAGGTGAAGGTTTATATTTTGACTTTGGATGTCCAGTGGGTGCAGTACTGTTTGTTATCTTTCACACCTATTATGGTTTGGATATGTAGTATCCCCCAATAGCTCATGTAAGAAACAATATAAGAATGGTTAGAGGTGAAATGATCACATCATGAACATTATAACTTAATAAGTGAATCAATCCTCTGATATGGATTAACTGGGTGGTAAATACTATAGGCAGGTAGGATGTGGTTGGAGGAGGTAGGTCACTAGGGGCATTGTTTTGTAGTTTATGTTTTGTCCCTGGTAAGCAGAGCTCTCTCTCTCTCACTCTGCTTCCTTGTTACCTTGTCCTGAACTGCTTTCCTGTGCCATGTACCCTTACACCATAAAGTTCTGCCTCACCTTAGACCCAGAGCTACAGTCAGCTGGCCATGGTCTGAAACTCTGAAACTGTGAACCACAAGAGATTTTTCTTTCTCTCTGTTATTCTTGTCAGTTTTTTTTTTATCTCAGCAAGAAAAAAAAAAAGCTGACTAAAATAGCACCTTTGTAAAAAATAGTTTATATATTTGAGTCTATTTTTGAGTTCTCTATTTTGTTTCATTGATTTATGTGTCTGTCCCTGTGATGATACCATACAGTTTTGATTAATGTACATATATATAAGTCTTGAAATTGGGTAGAATGATTCTTATTACCTTTATTTTTTGGTACTGGAGATTGAACTCTATGGTACTTTACTGCTGAGCAACATCCCTAGCCCCTTTTTATTTTTTATTTTGAGACAGGGTCTCACTAAGTTGCTGAGGGTCTTGCTAAGTTGCTGAGGCTGTCCTTGAACTTGCTATCCTACTGCCTCAGCTTCCTGAATTGCTGGGATTACAGGTGTGACTAATTCATTCTTTTAAAAAATTGTTTTAGCTATTCTAGTACATTTGCCTTTCCAAATAAACTATAAACTTGAGAATTATCTACAAAACTTCTTGCTTGAATTAATGTAATTAATTACATTAAATCTGTATATCAGTTTGTGAAGAATTTACATTTTACTGAGTTATTCAATCCATGAACATGTTGTGTATTTAGATTGTTATTTCTTTCATTAGCATTGTAGTTTTTAGCATGTGAAACTATTTTTGTTTTGTTAGGTTAACACTTGAGTGTTTGATGTTAAAAGAAATTTTAAATGGCATTGCATTTTAAATTTCACTATGTGTTCATTGGTATTATATAGAAATATAATTGATTTTTGTATAATCATCATATATCCCATGGTCTTGCTGAATTCACTTACTAATTTTGGAGATTTTTGTAGGTTTCATGGGATATTCTATTTAGATAATCATGTCATCTTCAAATAATATAGTTTCTTTTTCATCTGTGTGCCTTTTATTTCCTTCTACCATATTGCCCTGGCTAGAACTTCCAACATTATTTTGAGTAAGAACAGTGATAATGGACATCCTTTCTTTGTTCTTTATTATAGGGAAGCCAGTCTTTCATCATGAGCATGATGTTAGCTGTAAATATGTGGATGCACTATATCAAGTTCAGAAAGTTCTGTATTTCTATTTTTCTCAGAATTTTTAATCATGAATGGATGTTGAATTTACTCAAATGTTTTTCTATACCAATTGACATGACCATATGATTTTTTTATTCTTTAGTTTGCTAATGTGGAATACATTGATTTTTTTCTAATGTGCCAGCTTTGAATTCTTGATATAAAACCTAATTGGTTGATATTTTTATCCATATTCATGAGAGATATTGGTGAATACTTTTCTTGGTACTGTCTGTGTGTGATTTTGATATTACGATAATAGTAGCCTTATAAAATGAATTCCAAATGTTCCCTCCTATAATTGAGAAGATATTGTGTGGACTTGGTGCTATTTCTTTATTAAAAGTTTGGTATAATTTTCCAGCAAATCCATCTGGGCTTGGAGATTTCTTTTGGGTAATTTTAAAATTACTAATTTGGCTGGGTGTGGTAGCACATGCCTGTAATCCCAGCAACTTGTGAGGCTGAAACAGGAGGAATGCAAGTTTGAGATCATTCTCACCAATTAGTGAGGCTCTGTTGGAAAATAAAAAGAGATAAGGTTATAGCTCAGTGGTAAAGTAATTCTGGGTTCATTCTCAGTATGGAAAAAACTACTAATATAATTCTGTTATAAAGCCATTAAAAATATATATTTTATATTAAGTGAGGTCCAGGTAGTATATTTTTAGGAATAATTCCATATCATATAACTTGCCAAATTTATTTCTGGAGACTTTTTCATATCATTCCCTTATTATCCTTTTGATGTCTGCATGGTTTTTATTGATATCCCATTTTATTATTGATATTAATAATTTGTGTTTTTCTCTTTGTCAGTCTTTCTATAGGTGTGTCAAATTTATTGATCCTTTCAAAGAATCAGCTATTCATTTCACTGACTTGTTTCTCTGTTTCCAGTTAACTTGTTTCCTTCTGCTTGCTTTGGCTTTATTTTGTTCTTTTTTCTAGGTTATTGAGCTGGAAGCTTAGATTATTGATATGAGATTTTAAAATTTGCTATCTATAGACATTCATATTATTTTCTTCTTTAAATTAATGTATATCAATTATACAGAATCATGAATTTCATTGTTGCATATTGATATGTGTGTATAACATAATTTGATCAATTTCATTAATACTTCTCCTTGTCTCCTCTTCCTCATCCCTCCTCCCCTCACCCTGATTTCCTTCTTCTACTTTATTGGTTTCCCTTCTACTTTTGTACACACACACATTTTTTTTTAGTTGTCGTTGGACACAATACCTTTATTTTATTTATTTTTATGTGGTTCTGAGGATGGAATCCAGTGCCTCACATGTGCTAGGCAAGTGCTCTACCACCGAGGTACAACCCTAGCCTTTCCTTCTATTTTCTTGAAATTCTTGGTTTTATTTCTTGAGCTTTAGGGGTCTTATTAAGGAAGTCAGTCAGTGTCTGCAATGATAAGTTACAGTGTTGACTCTGTTTTCTTCTAGCAGTTCCAAAATTTCTGGACTTACAGCTAGGTCTTTGGTCTACTTTGAGTTGACTTTTGTACATGGTGAGAGAGACAGAGTGATTTAGTTTCATTTTTTTAAATGTATGGACATCCAATATTCCCAGACTATTAAAGAGGCTTTCTTTTCTCCTCTGTATATTAATAGAGCTTTGTAAAGAATCAAATTTCTATACTTGAATAGGTTTTTTTTTCTGTGTCTTCTATTTAATTACTTTGATTTATATGTCTGTTTTATGTCAGTACCATGCTGTTTTCCTTGTAGAGATCTTTCACCTCCTTGGTTAAAATTATTCCCAAGGTTTTTATTTTTTTTTTGAAGCTACTGTGAATTGATTGTTTTTTTTATTACTTCTCAGTGAATTATTTATTGGTATATAGAAGATATTTTTAAATACTTTTATTTTTAGTTATACATGACAGTAGAATGTATTTTGGCAGAATACACATATATAAAGTATAACTTATTCTATTTAGGTTCCTACTCTTGTGGTCATACATGGTGTGGGGTTACCCTGGTTGTGTATACAAATACAAGGCTAGGAAAATTATATCCAATTAATTCTTCTCTTTCCTATTCCCCTCCCCACTCCCTTCCTTTCATTTCCCTTTGTCTAGTCTAGTGGATTTCTATTATTCCCCTCCCTGACCTCCTTTGTTTTGGGTTAGCGTCCACAAATCAGAGAGAACATCTGGCCTTTGGTTTTTGGGGATTGGCTTATTTCACTTAGCATATTTTCCAGTATTATCCATTTACCAGCAAATGCCATAATTTCTTTCTTATTTATGGCCAAGTAATATTCCACTGTGTATATATACTACATTTTCTTTATCTATTCATCCACTAAAGGACACCTACATTGTTTCCATAGCTTGACTATTGTGATTTGAGCTGCTTTAAACTTGGAAGTGGCTGCATCACTGTAGTATGCTGGTCTTCAGTCCTTTGGGTATAGGTCAAGGAGTGTGATAACTGGGTTAAATGGTGGTTCCATTCCAAGTTTTCTAAGGAATCTCCATATTGTTTTCCATAGTGGTTGGAACAATTTGCAGTTCCAACAACAATGTAAGAGAGTACCTTTCTCTCCACATCCTTGCCAAGATTTATTGTTACTTGTATTCTTTACAACTGTCATTCTAACTGGAGTGAGATGGAATCTCAGTGTAATTTTAATTTGCATTTCTTTAATTGCTAGAGATGATGAACATTTTTTCACATATTTGTTGACCATTCTTTTTTAATTTTTTTTTTGTTTTTTAGTTGTAATTGTACACAATCCCTCATTTTCTTTATTTATTTTTATGTGGTGCTGAGGATTGAAGCTAGGATCTCACACGTGCTAGGCAAGTGCTCTGCCACTGATCCATAACCCTAGCCCTTGTTGACCATTCTTATTTCTTCTTCTGTGAAGTGTTTATTCAGTTCCTTTGCCCATTTATTGATTGGGTTATTTATTTTTTTGGTGTTTTATTGAGTTCTGTATCCTAGAAATTATTGCCTTATCTGAGGTACTTTTGGTGAAGATTTTCTCACAATCTGTACAATCTCTGTACATATAGAAGACTTTTGTATGTTGATTTTGTCTTATCCTATTTTTCTGAATTTGTTTTTTATTTCTAAAAGCTGTTTGGTAGAGTCTTTGGAGTTTTCTAAATGCTATTCTCTGCAAACAGAAATAATCTGAATTCTTCCTTTTCTACTTCTATCCCTTTTATCTTATTCTCCTGTATTCTGGCCAAAGTTTCAAGTACAATATTGACTAAGAATGATGAGAGTTATCATCCTTGTCTTTTTTCTGATTTTAGTGGAAATGCTTTCAGTTTTTCCCCATTCAGTATTATGTGGGCTATGAGTTAATCATATGTATGTAGCCTTCATGATGTTGCAGTATGATCCTTCTCACCTCATTTGTTCAGGGATTTTATAATTAAGGATTGTTGGATTTTATCAAATACTTTTTCTGCTTCTATTGAGAGGAATCATGTGATTTTGATCCTTGATTCTATTTATATGTTTATGAATTTGTATGCATTGAACCATCCTTCCATTCCTGAAATGAAATCACCTTGATCATGATAAATGACCTTTTTTAATGAGTTGTTAAATTTGACTTGCTAATATTTTACTGAAGATTTTTCATCCATATTCATCAAGGATATTGGTCTATAGTTTTGTTTCCTTGAAATGTCCTTATCCAATTTTGCTATCAGGGTGATTGGCTTTATAGAATGAAATTGGAAGTGTTCCCTCCCTTTCTGTTTTAAGGGATAATTGGAAAAGTATTGGAATTAGTTTTTTAAAGATCTGGTAGAATTCAACTATTTGTCTGTGTGGTCCTGGGCTTTTCTTTGTTGAGGGGATTTTTCTTACAGCTTCAATATGTTGGTGGTAATTGGTCTGTTTAGGTTTTCTCTATTATGATTCTGTTTTGGTAAGTCAGATGTGTCTAGAAATTTGTCTGTTTTTTTCTAGATTTTCCAATATTAGAATATAGATTTTCAAAATAGTTCCTAATGATCTATATTTCAGTTGTGCCTCTTGTAATATCTCAATTTTCACCTCCAATTTTGTTAATTTGGGTCTTTCTTTTTGTTAGTTTGGCTAAAGGTTTTTCAAAAAACCAATTTTTTCATTAGCCACTTGTATTTTTTGTTTCATTTTCATTTATTTATACTCTATTATTTATTTCTACCTATTTTGGGATTGGTTCTTTTTTTGTGAGAATTTGAGGCCCATTGTTAGTTCATTTGAGATCACAATTTATTTTATGTGAGCACGCATAGTTCTAAACTTCCCTTTTGTAAATGCATTTGCTATATCCCCCAGATTCTGTTATAATGTGTTTCCATTTTCATTTTTAATAATAAGAATTTTTAAATTCCTTCTCTGATTTCTTCAATGATACATTCATTGTATTGGGGCATATTAGTCCCTTTGTATTGAGAAATGTTTATTTTATGAAATTGGGTAGCAATATGTTCTTTGTCTCTTTAGATGGATTTTGGCTTGAAGTCTGCTTTGTCTTATATGAGAGTAGCTACTCCTGTTTGCATTGCAGATTCCATTTGTGTGGAATATCATTTTTCATCCTTTTACTTTCAGTCTTTGAATGTCTTTGTCTCTGAGGTGTGTTTCTTGAAGTGAACATACAGTTGGGTCTTGTTTTTAATCTAATCTGCTAGTCTGTCTTTTAATTGGAGAATTAGGACCATTTATATTTAGTGTTATCATAGAGAGGTATGAGTTATCTCCTATCATTTTCTTTTATTTCTAATGATTAAATCATTCCATGTGCTTATCTAATGAGAAGTATTCTCTCCCATACTTTCTTGCTTATTTTTTATTTTCCTCTTTGCTCTGCAGGATTCCTTAATGTGACTTCTGCATTGCTGACCTAGTGTTCATGAAGGTCATGAATTCCTTTTATGCCTATCCTGAAAGGTTTTTTTTTTTTTTTTAAGCCTTAGATTCTGAAAGATAACTGTGCTGGATATACTAATCTAGATTGGCATTTATTTTCTTTCAAGGCTTGAAGAACATCATTCCATGCCCTTCTAGCCTTTAGAGTTTGTGCTGATAAGTCTGTTGTTCTGATGGGTTTGTCTTTATAAGGATCCAGTGCTTTTGTCATCCAGATTTTAAAATTATTTCTCTGATATGAATTGTTGGCATTGTCATGGAGAATTTCTTTTCTGGTCCTATTTGGAGCTTTAAATGCCTCCCATACCTGCATATCCATTTCATTTCAAATATTAGGAAAATTTTCTATTATTATTTTATTGAATATAATTTCTTTTCCATTAGTCTGTATTTTCTCTTCTTCCTTAAGATCTATGAGTCTTAGTTTATCCTTTAAATGTCATCCCACAGGGCTCGGGTTGTAGCTCTGTGGTAGAGTGTTTGCCTACCATGTGTGAAGCATTGTGTTTGATCCTCAGCACCACATAAAAATAAATAAAATAAAGGCATTGTGTCCATCTACAATTAAAAAAAATAAATAAATGTCATCCCATAGATCTTCTATATGCTGTTCATAATTTCTTTATTTTTTTAATTTTGTTTTAGTTGTCAATGGGTTTTATTTATTTATACTTGGTGCTGAGAATCGAACCCAGTGTCCCACACATGCTAGGCAAGTGCTCTACCACTGAGTCACAACCTCAGCCCTGAACAGCATGAAAAGAAGAGAAATAAACAAAAAAATGGGGTGAGTAAAGAAGAGAGATAAAAGAAGAAAGAAAGAGGAGAGTAAAAAGAGAAGGAGAGAATATAGAAAGGAGAAGAAAAAAGAATGAGAAAATCCAATTAACACATTGCATCATTCAAAAAAAGAAAGAAGAGAGAAAGAGTGTAAAAAACAGAAAGCAGAAAAACTGAATAAATACAATTAACACATTACATTGTAAAAGACAAGAATACATAAGTGATTAAAGTATGCAATATCAAATAGAGTTGGGAAATCTATCAAATCAATACAGTAGATAATATCAGTGAAATTAAAAAATAACATTAAGGAGTCTAAAAACTCCTTGCCAAGGTATTCAAGATGGAGAGATTTCTTATCGAAGCTTTCAGCCTGGATTTTGCTAGGCATTGGGAGGCATAATAAATCTCTAAACCTTGGCTGTGTGACCTCTGAATGCATCTGGGTTTAGAGGTAATGACCACACCATCTGTCTCTATGCTGCTTTGGGGAGGTGTGTATTTAGTTTTTTCTCATCTAGTTGAGCATTCCGTTTCACAAAACTGCCCAGAATTCAACTTGTTGTACCTATTCTGTGCATGGACATTGCTGGTGACCCACATACTTTTCCTGTTCCATTGATCATTGGCTTTCAGCTCTCAGCCAACCCACTACATAAGTTGATTAGATAGCCTGGTTCAAAGGTGTTCCCCTTGGATACTTTTGCTGCTATTTCTGGTTGGGATGAGTGTGTAGGAATTTACTTCCCAAACCTTCAAGCTTAGGAGTGGTCTTTATAAAATGGATGCCTGCCACAGATCTCCACCCCAAATTGAGAAAAGTGGAGCCCTCCTTATACATCCTTCTACTTTGGAGTTCCTTCCCTGGCTTAATTCAGTCTTTGTATTCTACCACTGTTTCTTAAAAAAACTTGCCATCTTTGTCCCTATTTGTGACCCCTCTCCTTATACCTGTCCCAGTGCTGCAGATGTAGGCTGAGGATTAATGAATTCTTTCTTGCTTTCTGTTATAGTAATCAGGGTTTCTGATTGACTTTTAGTCTCTGACAATCTAAAGTTTGCCTCAGTGCATTCCCCTCTGTCACTCACCTCACTGAGTAGATGCTCTCTTATTGTTTTGATTCCAAACTGTGGCAAAGCTGGGCCTATTTTTACTTCACCATCTTGATAACCTTAAGACTCCTCTTTTATTTTTTTTAATATTCATTTTTTAGTTGTAGTTGGACATAGTACCTTTATTCCATTCAGTTATTTTTTTAATGTGATGCTGAGGTTCAAACCCAGGGCCCCGCGCATGCTAGACGAGCACTCTATCACTGAGCCACAATCCCAGCCCCTTAAGACTCCTCTTTTCTAATGTATGAATTTAGTGATGTAAGTTTCCATCTCAGCATGGATTTATATTTGTCTGAAAACTTTTAATGCATTGTGTTTTAATTTCCACTTATTTCAAAATTAAAAAAAATTCTCAGAGATATTCTTTGACTCATGAATTATTTACAAGTATGTGTTTTATTTTCTAAATACTTGGATTTTTTTTCTGTGATTTTTCTGTTATTGATTTCTTGTTTGACTCCATTGTAGTTGGAGGATATACTTGGTATTTTAAAATTTTTAAATTTGTTGAGGCTTGTATTATGGTCCAGGGTATGATCTATGTTGATAATGTTCCACAAGGATATGAAAATAATGTATATTCTATTGTCATTGGGTATAAATCCTGTTGGCTGATTGTGTTTTTTAGAAACTTCTATATCTTTATGGATTTTCTGTCTAGTTTTTCCATCAATTGCTGAGAGTGGGGGTTGTTGAAATCTCCAAACATAATTGTGAAATTGTGTATTTCTCTAAATAGAGAAAGTGTTCTGTCTTTAGAACTCTAAAATCAGGTCTATTTATTTTTGCTTCACTTTTTTCCAGTTCTGTCATTTGGTGCATACACATTTAGAATTGCTATGTCTTTCTGGTGGATTATTCCTTTTATCATTATGTAATGTCTGTTTTTGTCTCTGGTAATTTCATTTTGATCTGAAGTCTACTTTATCTGATATTATTGTAGCTATTCCTACTTTCCTTTGATGTTTATATTAT
This sequence comes from Marmota flaviventris, assembly GCF_047511675.1. NCBI lineage: Eukaryota > Metazoa > Chordata > Mammalia > Rodentia > Sciuridae > Marmota > Marmota flaviventris. The sequence goes on along the minus strand of NC_092518.1, from coordinate 111,535,970 downwards.
ATATTTTTTCCTACTTTCAATGTGTTTATATCATTAAATTTGAAGTGAATTTCTCACAGACAGCATAAAAGCTGTCATGTTTTTAAATCCATTCTGCTAATTTATGTCTTTAATTCCTATACTTAGACCATTTACATTTCATGCAGTTATCACCATGTTAGGATTTGAATCTGCTATTTTACTTTTTGCTTTGTGCTTGTTCTGTTTTATTTTCTTTTCTGTTGGTAGTTCAAGTAATTTTGAATTTAAATATTATATATCTATAGTGCTTCCAAATATATTTGTATGGAATTTTCAGTGCTTGCTCTTTATATTGCATTATATATACTTATTATAGTCTATTGGTGTCACAATTTCACTAATTTAAATGAAGCATAGAAACCTTACTTCCCTTTTTTCCCTTTACCCTCCCCCATTCATTATTGTTTTAAATATTTCCTCTAGATATATTTAGAACTACATCAAACAAATATAAATTTTGCTTAAACCATAAAACACAATTTAAAAAATTTAAGAGAGGGGTAGCCTATTGTATATACGTATTTTTGGTTGCTGATTTTTCTTCCTTTCTGATGTTCTGAGGCTTATTCTCAGAAGAATGACTTCCTATAGCCTTTTTTTTTAATTGTAGTACTGGGGGTTGAACTTGAGCCCAGGGTCACTTTACCATTGAGATACATCTCCAGGCCTTTTCATTTTTAAAATTTTTGATGCATGGGCTCACTAAACTGCCCAGGCAGGCTTCAAACTTCCTGCCTCACACTGCTGAGGTGTATGCCACTGCGCCCAGCCCTGTAACCATTCTCATAGATAAGTCTGCTGGTGATAAATTCTCTCAGTTTTTTTTAAAATATATCTGAGAATATTTTGTTTTCCCCTTAATTCCTGTATTGTATTTACTTAATTCCTGAAGGATATTTTTGCTGAATATAGGATTCGGGGCTTAACACTTTTTAAGTGTCAGCACTTAAAACATGTTTTGCCACTTTGTTTGGGTGTTCATGGTTTCCAATGAGAAATCTGTTTCTTAAACTCTTTTCCCTCATAAGTGAGGAATCATTTTTCCTTTCACTTTTTTCAAGTTTTTTTTCTTTTATTTTAGTTTTGTAAGTTTGACTTGTTTGTATTGATATGCATTTGAGTTTGCCCTTCTTTGGGGTGTAATGGTTATTTTGAATTATCAACCTGATTGGATTAAGAGAAGCCAATGATTAAGAGGCTATAGGTGTGTCAATGTGTCTAGGAATGATTGGCATGTGGGATAGCCAACTGAAATGGAGACTCTCCCTAAGCATGGGCAGCACAGTCCAAGAGGATGATGGCTTGGATGGAATAAAGGTTGGAAGAAGGAGGAAGCAGAAGCAGGCACAAGCTTGATTGTTCTTGAATGGGTTCTTGATTGTTGCTGCAATCCTCTGAGGATATGGGACTCTCCTTCTTCACTTTTCCAAAGCAGACTCTGCCAGTGATTCTCCAGAAGCCTTCCATCTGGGACTAGGGTAGCACTGTTGATCCCTCTTGTTCTGGGGCTTCAGCCTCTTGGACTACACAGCTATTGGTTCTTCCAGCTCTCTAGCTTGCAGACGGCCATTGTGGACTATCTAGCTTCTGGTTGCATAAGCTGACCTAATAAATCCCCCTTTTATAATTATATTTCCTGTTGATTCTATTCTTCTAGAGAAACTTGACTAATACATTTGGACTCATTCAGCTCATTGAATACATAGGTTTGTAATTTTCAAGATATTTGGGATGTTTGCAGTCAGTATTTCCTTGAGTACTTTTTTTTTAGTCTGTCCTCTTTTTTTCTCCTTCTGAGATTCCAGTGACACAAAGTTAGATCTTTTGTTATAATCCACTAGTCCACAAGGCTTTGTTTAGCATTTGTCAGTCTATTTTCTTTACATTTTCCAGATTGGGCAATTTTTGTTGTCCTAGTTCATGGATTCTTTCCTCTATCACCTTCATTATGTTGTTGGGTTCATCAGTTGAGTTTTGTTTTATTTGATTTTTTTTTTGGTTTTAAAATACCAATTTTGTCATTCTTTTTGTAACCCATTTCTTTGTTATTCCTTCTTTCCCAAGTCTAAGGTTTTTCATTTGTTTCAAGTGTATTCAAAATTGCCCAGCAAAGCTTGTTTATGACAACTGCTTCTAATCTTTGTCAGATAATTCTAATGTTTGTGTCTTGATATTGTCATCTGTTGATTGCATTTTCTCATTCAGTTTGAGATCTTCCTGGTTCCTGGTATGACAAGTGAGTTTTGAGTAAAATTTGGAGGTTTTGGCTATTATGTTACAAAGCTCTAAATCTAATTTAAACTTTTAGCTGGCTTTTTTAACACCGATTTGGCAGGGAAAGTGATATACCTCCTCATTACTGCCAGGTACAGGTAGAAGACTAGATTTTCCACTTGGCCTCTGTTAAGACCCAAGGTTAAGGATCTTCGTTACTGTGGGGCAAGGGTGGCATTTCTAGCTCCACGCTAGGCCTCCACTTATAAATCCCTGACTATGAAGAGTGGGAATGTTTCCTAAATGCTCCGTATCTGACCTTTACTTATCTAACATTACCCCAGTAGGAAGGAACCTCATTAGTGCTGAGGGTATGTAGAAGTCCAGGTTCCCCAGGTGATCACTACTAATATGGGGAAGGGCAGACTCATGTCACCCAGCAGGGATAAAGTCCCAACTCTATACATGGTCTTCTCTGGTACTACTCCACTGGAAGTTTTGGAATAGTACTATCACAAAAATAGAGGTTTGGGTTTTATACTCAACCTTTCCTGGCAGGGGTAAATGTAGAACCAGTTTTTTTTTTTTCTCTGTGGTGTTTGGCTGGAGTAGAGTGGTAAAGGTCCAAAGATACCTAGCTGGTCTGATTTCTTTGGTTTTCCTTCAAAAGTCTTCCTACATATTTCTTAATATGTTTTCTAAGGTTTTCAGTTGTACTTAGAGAAGACTTATGTGTAGGTGTTTGATCATTTCATTAGAGGAAAATATATATCTACTCCATTTTCCAAGAAGTGGAAGTCATATGTTGTTATTTTGTCTTTAATCAAAGAAATATATTCTCATAGTTTAAAAAGTCAAGGGACTTAAAGAATCTTTAGCAGCCTTCCTCTCCCTTATGTACTCCTGCATGCCACTCTGGAAGCAACCACTTTCAACATCTTCAGCTGTTTCTTCTGTTATTAATGCCCATGTTTCTAAACAATATGCTCACTCTGCTACTTATTGATCCCAAAATTTGATATGTATTGATTTTTTTGTGGTGGTAGATAAGTATTTAGCTTTCTCATATATTTTTACCTTATTTTCTTTGTCCTTGTTATAGGCATGTCACTATTTTTGTTAAATTGGAATCAGTATTTATATTATTACAATAATGTAATGGAAAAAATATTTTTATTTTTCCAAGTTGCTCTGTCAAATATGCCTCCCATTTGTCCTTTTCCCTCTAACATACAATTATATTAACTCATCTATCATATGCTCCTTTTTTTCTGAAAATTTCTCCCCTTTAAAGTCCTTTTCTCTCTTCCTTCTGTCTGAACTGGTTATTCCCTTGACTGCTGTACTGGTATCATTCTGGAATTCTTCTTTTTCCATCCTCCTGAGTTGTATCCACCAACTTATCTACCTATTGAAATTAAACAAGTGTAGTAGAATTCTAGAAATTAGTGGCTCTAGTGAATGACATATAAATATTCCTATTACTAGTCTTTCTACTATTCTGTATGTTTAAAAACTTTAAAAATTTTTGTGGAACTTTTTCCCATGCCATTTTGATTCCTATTTCTTAAAGGTAATGCCTGTTCTTCTTCCTTTATGGAAACTTTTAGACTCTTTTTCCTAAATGTTCTGAAGTTTCAATGCTGTGCCCTTGTGAAGGACATTTATATATGTTGGACCCTTGGTGAGCAGTTTTTATGTATAGTAGACTCATATACTTCAGGCTTGGGAAAATCTCTTATAGTATTTTATGATAATTTTCTCTCTTTTACTTTCTAATTTTACTACTTCAGGAGCTATCCTTAAGCAACTAAATATTAGATCTCCTGGACTGATTCTAAAAGACTAATAATTTTTTTCTGTTTTCTGACTTCTTAACCACTATTCTCTTTTGGGAGAATTTTCTGGGACTTTATTTTCCAAACTTATATTGAATTTTTTTTTGTTATATTTAATTTATATATATATATATATATATATATATATATATATATATATATATATATAAATATTATTTTCATATTTGAGAGCTTTCCTCAGTGACCTTATTGATTACCTTCTCATATGTATATTTGCATAAAATGCTAAATGGGAACTTTCTGTGCATTGCCACAGTGTGCAGTCTGGGGATGTTCACTGTTGAATTCTGAGTGGTCCATTAGGAAACTAAAATGTTCTGTAGAGATCTTTTGTTTCAAGCTAAATTTCTCTAGAAAGTGTTATTCCAGTTTCTTGCTTGCAGCAGGAGTTATCTGGTTGTAAGGATTTCTGCATAGGCATAGAGGAAGACTTATGTGTAGGTGTTTGATCATTTCATATGCAGATATTTTAATTAATCACTTTATTTAGCTTGCAATTCACCTTCACCTGTCATTTTGCTTACTCTCCTTGATTTTGAAAAATCTCAGTTCAGTTTCTCCACTCAATAAATAAATACCCAGTAGTTTCTTGCTTATGTGGTAGATTCTGTCTAAGAATTCTCTGAGAGTATGGGAAGTAGTATTTGTATATCTAGGTGTGAAATTTGATTATTCCATATATAAATTTCCATTATATCCCTCATTTTTGCTCCATGACTCCATATCTACCTTCTATCAGAAATGGTGCCTCCAAGTTATGAACATTTCCTGGATTCTGTGAACCTTTTGCAGTATCTTTTTATACAAACCATCCTATGTGCACATTTTAGGTCATGGGGTTCTCCACTTTACCAAATAAGTGACTATTCTTTTATCACTTTCTGTCTTCTATTTTTTTTCTTGAATTCATTTATCAACTGATATCTCTTCTGATACCATTGGCCTTGTTGGTTCCTTCAATTCTGATGAGTGAATATGCTTAAAAATTCTATTACCTTTTTAATTTTAATGTATCTCTACAACAACATATCTCAAACTTTAACATGTATAAGGATCACCATGATGATTGAAGATTCTGATTCAGCACTTCTGTATGAAACTTGAGATTTTGCATTTATAACAAGCTTTCAGACATCACATTGACTATCAGTAGTCTAGAGCACTTTCTCTGCCTCCATTCCTTTGATTTTTTTTTCCTTCTTGTCATGCTTAGGAGACAGGTTAAGTTTGGCTGGTTATAGTGGCATACACATGTGAGGGACAAAATTTGAAGAACTATAAAAAGCAGATTCTTAACCAAAAGTTCTTCTATTAGGAATATCTGTTTATGGCTTTCAGTACCTAAAACATTTACACACTGACCATTTTGCATCTTTTTTCCCCAAATAAGCCATCTACCTATGGAAGTAATTTTTAAAGGAAAGAAAAAATTATATATTTATATTTTTTCTTTAAAAAGAAAACATGATATATTGTCATTATGAAATTTCTTAATAGAGCTGGGCACAATAGCATGGATCTGTTCATCCCAGCAACTTGGAAGGCTGAGGCGAGAAGATCAAAAGTTTAAGGCCAGCCTGGGAAATTCAGCAAGACCCTGTCTCAAAATAAAAAATAAGAAGAGTTGGAGATCTTGCACAGTGGTAGAACACTTGCCTAGTATGCGTGAGCCCCAAGGTTCAATTCCCAGTACCATACACACAAAAATCATATTACTAGTCCTGTAACTTGATTATGGTGATGGTTTCTAAAGTCTATATGTGTGACAAAATTGTATAGAACTGTAAACAAAAATGTGCATGTAAAAACTGGTGAATCTCAAAAAAATGTACCTCAATTAATAATATTGTATAAATGTTAATTTTCTGGTTTTTACGATATACTATGGTTAGGTAATATATTAATATTAGGGAACAGTAAATGAAGGGTACGAAGGTAAAGTGAACAATTTTTCACTTCCTGTGAGCTTTACCATTTCAAAATAAGATGATATTTTAAAAGTCCATTAAAGAGATAAACCAATTGGAGAAGAAAATATAGAACTCCCAAATTCCACCACCAAGAGGTAATTTCTACTAATTTTGATGAGCATTTTCCTGATATCTCTCTATTTGTTGATCACCTCTTACATTTCAGGAATTCTTTTGTATGTATTCTCATCAGTTTCTCACAATAGCCCTCTGTATTAGATACTGTTCTTATCCTCATTTTATATATAAAGAAACCATATCTCAGAAAGATGAGATAACTAGCTGGATAACTTTCATAACTGGTATGCCAGCTAAGATCTGATGCCTAAAGCTAACTCTTTTTCCTGACTATATTAGTTCTTTGAATTGAGTCCACTTTAATCAAATCCAGCCTGTTTTGTAGGCACTAAAATGTGAACTTCCTGAATGTTGGACTTCCTATTCTAGTGAACTACCTTAATGGCTTCCATCATGTTGATTATGCACTAAAACTGCTTGCTCAGTTTTCAAGTCTAGTCTCATAACTTCCAAACACTCCACATTTATTTTATTTTCTACTGAGTTTTATTTTTATTTTCTAAATTCTTCCTGTTTCTTCTTTCCATATAAGATAGATGCCAAGAACTCTCTCCACTTATAGAATTTTGCTACTAGCATATTTCCCATTGGGTTGCAGATTTATAAGTTTTAATTTTGTCTTTTTAAAAAATATATTTTAGTTGTAGGTGGCTACAATACCTTTATTGTATTTATTTTTTACGTGGTGCTGAGGATTGAACCCAGTGCCTCACATGTGCTAGGCAAGCCTCTACCACTGAGCCCCAACCCCAGCCCTTAACTTTGTCTTATTTAAACTTTTCTGACTTTCTGTAAATATTACCAAAGTGATTTTATCTGAAAATTATATAACTAGCTACACATAACCCATCCCACTTTCCTGTTTGTATTCCTCTCAAGCATGCCATCGGTTTCTATAAGAGAGGTGTGGCAGGCTGCGTACAAGAACAACCTTTACTTGCCCCACCATCACTTCAATTTCTTGCTTTACAAATCTATTGCCATATAGTATCTTCTTCTATTTCCTCAATACATCTGGCATTTCATTTCTCTGCAAGAGTTTGGAGAAAAAAAATCATATATTACAGCTTTTTTTTTTGATCCAGACACATTTCATAGCCACTGACATTTAAAGGGTTTCAGAGAAATCCTAGTTCTTTTCCATCAAATGCTGCCTATACCTTTATTGCCTTTTCTAGCATCTTGAGGCATATGCATTCTGCCACTCTCAGCACCTTCTGCTGCTAGATTCCATGTGTCACCTTGATGACCATTTCCCTTTCCTCCCAGGCGCCACTAAAAACAGCAGCCTTCAGAGCTTTGCTGAAGCTGCTGTCCTCCAAAGTCTTGTTGAACTCAGCAGGAAAGCCAGCAGGGCTGGGAGTATTTCTTTTCTTCAACAACTGGATCCTGCTGCTCACTTCTGGAGCTGTCATGTCAGCTCCTCTATCTGCTGTTTCTCCTTTGATTGATACCTTAACATAAGACTATGACTCCTTCCTTCTCTCTGTTTCTAAAACAATTCTGAAAAGAACTCTATGATTCAAGTTTCTCTTTTTGCATTATCAATCTGTCCAATTTGACTATTAAAGTTGGCACTAGTCAATATTCTTGTCTCTTACCCACTCTCAGATGTTCATAGGTCCTACCTTTATTTTGGCTTCAGCTTGCTCTTCATCTTTATTCTTAACTCTCTATTTACAACTTATTTTACTTCTTTGATTTTTGCTATTTTGCTTTTGTTCTTTCTCTAGTCTTCTTTATACAAATCTGCATGTGAGAATATTTGTTTGCTTTATAAATTCATTGGCTTGGCTCTTTCCTTTGGAGGCTTTCCTTGAATTCCATTTTAAGGTCACTTCTGTCACATCTGCAAAAATGGCATAATGCTTCTGAGAATTTATTCTGAGAAAATAGTGACACATGTGCATGAAGACATATACATGTGCAAGATTTTCTGATGTTTGGTAGCACAGTAAAGTAACTACACCCGACAACAATCTATAATACAGCTCAAAATATCTAGAAATATTCCTAATTCACAGAAAAAAATAATGTGTGAAGACGTTGTAATGATTATTACCCTAATTCGTTCATTACGCTTGTATATAGATATCAGATTATCATGCTGTACCCCATAAATGTGTACAATTATTATGTGTTAATAAAAATATTTTTTAAGATTGCAAAAACTGGACACAACCAAAATTTCTCTATAAAAGATTAAATAAAACTTGGTACAGATTTATAATGGAATACTAAAAATACATTTAAAATGATAATGAAGAACTATATTTGCTGACATTTAAAGGTTCTACAGTATTTATTGAGTGAAATGGTAGGTTATAAAATGTAGACACATTAGGATGTATATGTGTTAAACAAATACTATTGACTAGAGTTAGATGAATTTAAGTGCAAATATGACTCCATCATTTACTAGTTTGAGACAAGTTATTAAATTCCCTCTTTCCTTATTTACCCATTTTTAAAATGGGATGATGATAGCACCTACCTCATAATGTTTTATGAAGATTAAATGGTATAATTCATGTTAAATGCTCATGAGTTTGATCATTATTTGTAGTATTTGAAACTTAAATAAAAATGAATTCAAAGAAAATGTGGTATATATACACAATGGAGTATTATTCAGCCATAAAGAAAGAAATCCTGTAATTTACAGCAAATAGATGAAACTGGCAGATATTAAATAAAATAAACCTGACACAGAAAGACAAGTACTGCATGTTGAAGCTAAAATAAATTGATCTGAATGTAGAATAATGATTACTAGATATTAAGAAAGTTGTTTATAGAAGAAGTTGGACAAAGGGAGGTTGGATGTGATCAGTGCCTGCTGTATGCACATATGGAAATATCCCACAGGACACCCATAATATGTATAATTAGTGTGTTAAAATGAGTAAAACTAAAAAAACCTACATATTTAAAAAATGAACATGAAAGTACTTTGAAGAAAAGAAGTGAGAAGTGATTAATAAATATGGGAAGGTAGTATTTGTACTGATAGTATAAGTTTAGTAGAAAGGCTTCCTAAACTGTTGAGATCTTCCATACCCAAGATATGTCATAAAGGGGGGTAGCTTTCCCATTGTAGTGATAAGCACAATGCCCATGGCTCCATCTTATGGGAACTTACAGGAGTTTTCTCAAAACTCCCAGTGCTACAACTCTCTAGCGACAAAATTGTGGCTTAAGTAGTTTATTCTGCACCATTTCCTATATTCATTCCCCCTCTTATTTGCAGTGTCTAATTGGAAACCCTTCTAGCATCATCAGAAGACAAAGTTACTAATGATGGGTATTTTTTTTAAAAATTCATGCATATAAGGGCAGTTGATTTCCATAAGACCTGAAATTATAAAGCTATAAAACAAAAGAGAGGAAAAGGTCCATGACATTGATCTGGTCAATGGGTTTTTAGATATGATCTCAAAAATTTAGGCAACAAAAGTGAAAATAGACAAATTGGATTATATCAAATTAAAGAGCTTATGCACAACAAAGGAAATTACAGAGTGAAGTGAAAATGGGAGAAAATCTTTGCATATCATGCATTTGATAAGAGACTAATATCTAAAATATAGAGGAAACTCAAATAATACCAAGAAAATAATCTGTTTAAAAATGGGCAAAGAGGGGCTGCATTTATGACTCAGTGGTTGAGTGCTTGCCAAACACATGTGATGCACTGGGTTTGATCCTCAGCACCACATACAAAATAAATAAATAAAAGAAAGTTTAAAAAATGGGCAAAGAACCGAATAGACTTTTTTTTTTTTAAAAGAAGACATACCAATGACCAGCAGGTATATGAGAAAATACTCGAGATCTCTGATCATTAGGGAAATGCAAATTTATACCATAACGAGATAACATCTCCTGCCTGTTAGAATGGCTATTAGCAAAAAGATGAAAGATTACAAAGCATTCATGAGAATGTAGAGAAAAGGAAATCTTGTACACTGTTGATAGGAATGTAAAATAGTGTAATCAATATGGAAAACAGTATGGAGGTTTCTCAAATATTGAAAAATAGAACTATCATATCTCACATATACCCAAAGAAAACTGAAATTACTGTGGAAGAGCTATCTTTTTTTGGGGAGGATGGTACTGGGGATTGAACTCAGGGACACTCGACCCCTGAGCCACATCCTCAGCCCTGTTTCATATTTTATTTAGAGACAGGGTCTCACTGAGTTGCTTAGCACCTTGCTTTTGCTGAGGCTGGCTTTGAATTCCCAATTCTCCTACCTCAGCCTCCCGAGCTGCTGGGATTTCAGGTGTGCACCACTGTGCCTGGCGAAGAGCTATTTTTACCCTCATTACATTGCAGCATTATTCACAGTAACCAATATATGAAATCAACCTGTTTCCATTAATGTATTAATGAATACAGAATATGTGGTATATATACACAGTGGAGTACTATTCAGTCTTCAAAATAAATAAATTCTGTAATTTCCAACAACATAGATGAATCTGAAGGGTGTTAAATGAAATAAGCTAGCCACATAAAGACAAATATTGAATGACCTCACTTACATGTGCAATGAAGAAATTAAACTGATATAAGCAGATAGTAGAATGGTGGTTGCTAGGGGCTGGGAGGAGGAATTGGGAAGATTTGGGTCAAAGGGAATAAAATTTCTATGTGATGGGAGGAATAAGTTTAGAAGATCTATTGTATAACTTGCTATAATTAAAAGCAATATATTGAATTCTTGAAAATCACCAGAGTGAATTTTAAGTGTTCTCACCATCAAAAGAGGGGGGAGTACATGAGGTAATGCACATGTTAATTAGCTTGATTTTGTTATTTCACAATGTATACATATTTCAAAACATTATACTATTCATGGTAAATATATATAACTTTTATTGGTCAGTTAAAAAAAGGTAACATGATATCTGAGGGTCTGTGCCACTGTGCCAGATAACGTGGCAGGTGGGATAGAGAAGTTTGTGTAAGGGAACCTTTGAGCTGTGTCTTTCATCTCATTTCCCCCATGTGTAGAGGGACATACAATCAAACTTAACTATTTTAGTATTTGCAGATGTTATCATATGCAAAGAGGTCTGTCCCAGAAAAGCTTCATGGAGCACTGAGGCCATCTTCTTGGGCAAGCTCTGATACCCATACCATTTGCTCGAGTTCTCTCATTAAATTTCCTAGACTTTAACTATCACTAAACTTAACAATTACAGTTTCTAAACTTTATAATTGATATGATATTAATTTTTAGGGAACAATTCATTTAATTAAAAAATAATGCTTTGTCTTATAACCTACAATTAGAAGCTTCTAAAAGAATAAAGCATGCCTAGATAATTCTCAGAGTGAATATGATGGATATTTGATATTCTGAATATTCTTTAAGAATATGTCAAAATTTCAATCAGTTGAAGATACATTCATATCACATGATGAAACTTTTTTCATATATAATTAGAGCTTTATTCTCTGTTCATTCTTTATTATAATAAATGTTACAATATCCTACATTGTGTGAGTCACTGTGCTGAATAGAGTAAGCTGGATACATGCTTGAAAAACATACCTTCCTTGCCTGTGAAGAATATAAGACATGTCCATAAGGTAGAATGGGATCAGTATCACAAGAGCCAAGTTGCTTTTTATTCTAGGAGTTTCAGAGGACAGTGATCATTTCTGATAGTAGGATTAATGGAGGATATGGTAGTTGAACTATATCTTGTAGGTAGGGAGAGGAACTTCCCTGACTACCTGTATGGATGTTGGAAAGAACAAGGTCTTTTCAGGGAACTATGCATAGTTCCGTTTGATAGGAGGGGCATCTTGTTAGAAAGGTTAAATCATAGAATGTCTGGCATGTAAGGGGCATTTGAGATAGTTAATCAACCCCATCATTTCATAGGAGAAGAAACAGGTAATTTATCCAAAGTAATCTTATTAGTTAGTAGAAGCTTGGGATAAGATTATACAGAGCTTGAGATATCAAGCAAAAGATATTTCAGTTCATTGAAAGACAATAGAAAACATTGGGAATGTTTGATTACCAGAGTGAGAACAGATTTAATAATAAGAGTTTATAGTTACTGCATATTTACTATAGACCAAGCCTAAGGCAAATCCACCTGCAATACTCTCTCTGAGATAGGCATCATTATTAGTTTTATCTGAAAGATAAATAAAATAAGGCTCTTAGAGGTTACATGACTTTTTCCCAAGTTCACAGATCTCATATATAGTACAGGTGAGATTTGAACCCAAAAGTTTGACTCCAAAGTCCAATCCCTGAGTGAGTATATGAAACTACCATTAAATTGATGTGTTAGGAAGTAGCATTTGGGCAAAGGGTGAACAGAAACAGGAAAAAGAATAGAGATAAGAAGAGGAGTTAGGAGAACATTTAAATAATTCAGGCAAGAGGTGGCTGGGGCTCAAATTATGGGTGGGGGTTATTGCAATGCACAAAAGGGAGAGACTCAAATATTTTCAAGGAAGACCTGATAGATTAGATATAATGACAAGGAGGAGGAATAAAATAAATTAGGATATTAGGAATCAAAATGTGAGATGACCTCTAAATGAGGGGAATGCAAGCTTAGAAATCAATAGAAATATTTCTATTTTCATTAATAGAAATCTTTCTAGAGAAAGAAAAATAATAGCTTTACCTCAATCAGCTGTGATTAAGCCAAACTTAAAGCATTCAGTTCTGAGACTTGGAGAGAAATTGACAAAACAAAGCATATTCAGAAAAGGATGTATAGGATGGTAAAGAAATGATGGCTTACAGTTGTGATAAACATCCTCAGACATCTGCCAGGTTGTCATATGTAGAAAGAATAGATTTCTTATTGTAAGGTCACAGAACAGACCAGGATCAATGGGTAGAAGTAACCAGCTGAGAGATTTTTGTCCTTAATATAAGGAAGAAATATGTAGAAGTTGTAACTAAGTTGTGCACAGTGCACTTCATCTGGTACTCAACTGATGTTGGTGGAATGAATGCTTTGGAAGATAGTTATTAGCCCAGTTCTGGAATGATCTAAGAATTCCAACTTAAAAATGCTATGAAGGAGATTCATGCAATAAATGGATGGCTGTACTAGATGAATTTCAAGGGTCATTCCAACACTGAGAGTCTTTAGAATTCTGGTTGGAGAAAGTGCTTAAAGTTGGAGAAGAACCCTGTTCTTAAGTGTAATGAACTTAAAGCTTTTGGAAGAATTATAGACCAACTCTTTGGAAAGGCAGTAAGTCTAGTGAATATATGTGGTCCTGAAATGGAAGAGACAACTCAGGAGGATGCTTTCCAGAAATGAAAGTCATACCTGGAAAAGTATGGTGCAACTCTAGTTAGACTCTCTCTCTGCAGGTTGACAGTGATTTCTAGGGGATTGTAAAATGAGCTGAATATTTTGGATCCTATTTTTGCAATGTCTTAGTGATTGATCACAGGAATAATGAGGCTAAAATTATTGAGTCAGGCAGCAAAAGTAGAGTTGCAAATATACCTATCCAATTGTCACAAAACCTTGTTTCTTCTAATAGTATGCAAAGGTAGGGCTGGAGGAAGTGGCTTGATAGTAACACTTTACTGTCATTTTCCCATCCCTCCTCAGTTTGCCAGTGGCAACTCTTCACCTTTGAGTCAGGGGAGTGTTTGTACACACATTTTGATTTGCCTCAGGTCCTGTCCTTAAGTTGATTGTTCCCTACCTTCCTCTGACCTCAAAAAATGGTCAGAATCATAACAATGTTCTTTCCAGGAGTAATCTGATACTTGGTTCGTGGAATTCTCTGGAGCACAGATGATAAATAGGTTTAATATTTTGGGCCAATTCTGATTGAACGGTAGTGGCCACTTAGAGCACAACAATGAGAAGCCATTTGGCATCTCATTTGAACATAGCAAGAAAGAAAACCATGACTGATTAATGATGTCTGCTCTGTAGGCGTGAGATTGGAGATTGACAGCATGCATGTCTCAAAAATGTACTATTTGTGGGTTAAAGGAAAAAGGTGTATATTCCTGCCCAAACCTTCTGTTATCTATGTCTTGCTAGTTTAAGGGGTTAGAAAATGTGACTACTAATTTCTAATCATGTATTTTATGGCCAACAGCATTAGATATTAAGTTGAGCCTTGATCTGATGACAAAAGCATTTCTTAAATGTAATTAAAATGGAGTCCTGGTCCTGGTCACTGATTCCTAACTCCAGGCAGCTATTACACAAATGATCGTTATCAGATGAATTAGGTCAAACCCATTCTTACCTTTGGTGACACAGTTCAAGACCTGTGCTGTAGTAGAGGTGGGTCAGTAGCAGTGCCCTTTGTGAAAGACAGTGCATTATTGATACAGCAATATGCCTGTCAGTGTTATTCCTTCAATTATCTAGCCACAGAGAGTCCAAGTGCTTTATTGCCATAGTAGACAGACTTTTCCTTAAAAAGATTAAAAAGAGGAAAGAAAGAAATGAAATCCAATGGAAGGAGCAATTTCCTGTGACTTTGAAAACATAAAGCAAATGCTCGAACAAGATTTTAAATGGGTCTGTGAATGTGGCTGATGGAAGGAAGCTTTCTTGGAAAGGATACAACTGTGAGCATTGCTGAGTATAGAGGAGATTAGGGGGCAAGAAAGCCAGGAATCCTGCTGGAATTCAGTTTCTATTAAACGAATAGACTTCAAACAGCTACTAAATCTGGTATAGATAAATAGGTTTTTAGAATAATAATTTAAAAAAAAACTTGATGTGACTTGATAAGGTAGTAATGAAACTGTCAGAGACTCCACTTTGATGGAAGCTAAGGTGTAGTAGGGGATTTATTTCAATATCTAAATCTTTTCAGAATGCCAGGAGGGGGGAGCTTAGGAATTAGAGATCCATTTGAATCCCATTAGTAGAAGTGGGGGCTTTGGAATGTACTAATGCAGCTCTGTTCAATAGAACTTTCTGTAATGATGGAAAAGTTCTGTATCTGCATTGTCCAATACAGAAGTCACAAGCCACATTTATTTATTAAACACTTGAAATGTGGCCAATGATCAAGAAATAATTATAAGTTGCATTTAATTGTAATTAAGATAAAATTAATCATTTTTGCTAGTGACTATCATATTGGACAACATAGCACTAGAATTTAGGTCAGTGTCCACATCCTGTAGCAACAAAGAAAGCCAAGGAAAGGAGAGAAAAACCAGAAAAATCCCCATTTTTGTGCTCAATTTATATCTATATTGAGAAGAATAAGCTTTTGTTAACTTTGGAAAGATTTGGTACCTTGATTTTTAGATGAAAGTATGCCTGTTGTTATCTTTCCATACTATAACAAATACCTGATATAAATCAACGTATAAAGAGGAAAGGCTTGTTTTGGCTAAGCTTTGCAGCTTTTAGGCCATGATTAGTTGGCCTCATTTCTTTGGGCCTGTGATGGCTGCATGTCTCGGTGGAAGTGTATGGTGGAACAATATAGCTCACCTTACAACCAGGAAATGAAAGAGGAAGAGTTGGAGTCACACAGTCCTTTTCTAGGACACATCCCTAGTGATCTAAAACTTCCCACTAGGTCCCACTCCTTGAAGTTTCCACAAGTTCCCAATAGAACTAAGCTTGGGACCAATCCTTTAACATGTGGGCCTTTGGGGACCATTTAAGGTATAAACTATAGCACCAGCATTGTTAGAGCATGTGTCTCTGTGATCAATCAAAGGATGTGGAAAGTTCAAATACATTATCTTTACTAATGGGCATTAATAACTTTAATGAAAGTAATCCATCTTATTTGAAGCAGAAGAAATGAATATTTCACAAAAATTGTAAATAAGATTTTGATTAAAGAATTAGCTAATATTTCTTCTCTGCTCTGGATATAATAACTAATGTTCAGTCATATAATATGTGACATATATAATTCAGTTAAAATTAAGAAACTCAGTATCTGTTTCAATATCACAGTACTGGTGACTTGCACTACAGAATAAAATAAGGGAAAATGATAAACCATAAACTAAATAAATTTGGGCATAGTTTGGGTGTAATGAAGCAGAACTTATATTGATTGGTTTCCAATTTATTCCCCTGTTCTTTAAATGGATATATTTTGAAGTTTACCTCTTGAATTTGCAATTGTTTCCCTATGTGCTACCTTTATACTAATTCCCCCTGCCTGCCCCCCGCACACTTTTATCATAGTGCTTTAATTTGAAAACCTTATGGTCTGGTGTATCTGGTTACACTGAATATAATGAGGTATACTAAAAGATCATGCTGAGGAAAGATAATGAAGCCATGTTTAAGTATCAGATTATTGCAGGAGCAGTGAGTGGAAGTGACATAAAAATGTTCAGAAAGCTCGGTTGCTGCAGCATGGGGAGTGAATTGGAGAGCAGCGAAGGTGAAACTTTGTTGATTGGTTAGGAAATAAGGTGATTGTGGGAGTAGAGATGGAATAAGGTAGACAGATTCAAGAAATATGTAAGTGGCATTGATAGTTTGGTGACTAATTAAATGAAGGAGCACACTATATTATATACCCCTTGACTAGCCTCTGCTCCTACTGTACTTTCTTGAGAAAAGACTCAGAACTCTGTCACTCATCCCCACAAATAAATCTACTTTACAATTCATCCAGGGGAAATATGCATTTGGCTGAATATTTTATGGGGGAATGGAAGACTTGGTTACATTACACACCACAGAGAAAAGTTAATCCTATTGTGTCATTGAACATCTCTCTCCTAGAGTCTTTTTCCTATGTGAGTTTTCTCTCATCTTTTCCTTCCTCTTTCCCCTACTATTCCTCTCTCTCCAACTCCTCTGGAAAGAGGAAGAGGTTGGAGTCCCACAGTCCTTTTCCAGGTCACATGCCTAGTGACCTAAAACCTCCCACTAGGTCCAACTTCTTGAAGTTTTCACCACCTTCCAATAGAGCTAAGCTGGGGACCAAGCCTTTAACATGTGGACCTTTGGGGGCCATTTAAGATCTAAACCTAATAAGAGAGGTAAATAGAGAGCCTACATCCTGGGAACAAATCTTTACTCCTCACACTTCAGATAGAGCCCTAATATCCAGAGTATACAAAGAACTCAAAAAATTAGACAATAAGAGAACAAACAACCCAATCAACAAATGGGCCAAGGACCTGAACAGACACTTCTCAGAGGAGGACATACAATCAATCAACAAGTACATGAAAAAATGCTCACCATCTCTAGCAGTCAGAGAAATGCAAATCAAAACCACCCTAAGATACCATCTCACTCCAGTTAGATTGGCAGCCATTATGAAGTCAAACAACAACAAGTGCTGGCGAGGATGTGGGGAAAAGGGTACACTTGTACATTGCTGGTGGGACTGCAAATTGGTGCAGCCAATTTGGAAAGCAGTATGGAGATTTCTTGGAAAGCTGGGAATGGAGCCACCATTTGACCCAGCTATTCCCCTTCTCGGTCTATTCCCTAAAGACCTAAAAAGAGCATGCTACAGGGACACTGCTACATCGATGTTCATAGCAGCACAATTCACAATAGCAAGACTGTGGAACCAACCTAGATGCCCTTCAATGGATGAATGGATAAAAAAAATGTGGCATTTATACACAATGGAGTATTACTCTGCATTAAAAAATGACAAAATCATAGAATTTACAGGGAAATGGATGGCATTAGAGCAGATTATGCTAAGTGAAGCTAGCCAATCCCTAAAAAACAAATGCCAAATGTCTTCTTTGATATAAGGAGAGTAACTAAGAACAGAGTAGGGTCGAAGAGCATGAGAAGAAGATTAACATTAAACAGGGATGAGAGGTGGGAGGGAAAGGGAGAGAGAAGGGAAAATGCATGGAAATGGAAGGAGACCCTCAGAGTTATACAAAAGTACATACAAGAGGAAGTGAGGGGAAGGGGAAAAATAATACAAGGGGGACAAACGAATGTCAGTAGAGGGGGCAGAGAGAGAAGAGGGGAGGGGAGGGGAGGGGAGGGGGGATAGTAGAGGATAGGAAAGGCAGCAGAATACAACAGACACTAGTATGGCAATATGTAAATCAATGGATGTGTAACTGATGTGATTCTGCAATCTGTATATGGGGTAAAAATGGGAGCTCATAACCCACTTGAATCAAATTGTGAAATATGATATATCAAGAACTATGTAATGTTTTGAACAGCCAACAATAAAAAATTAAAAAAAAAAAGATCTAAACCTCCCCTCCTATATTATATTCCACTTTTACCACCTTTATTATATGAAGAAATTCAACTTTTTTTCTGGACTTTTTCAATTTATATGATCATGTGGCAACTCTGCCCTTTGCTTGGGATCTATCATTTTTAGAAGGCAGGGAGCACTAAAGATAACAATCAGTATTTCTGAGTTTATTTCATTTGCTTCAGATTCCAGTATGGCTAGGCACTGCACTGTTATTTTCTTTCTTTAAAATTATGATATTTTGTTCATGTATTTTTCATTAATCTTGATTTTAAAATATTATTCGTCTTGATTCTGAGTCTTTTGCTGCCCCCTTACATTTTGTGTCCAGATAGAGTGACTCACTTGTCTCATCCTACTGCAGTCAAATTATTTTTTACAAATAGGTATCAGGTGTCAGTTATGCTAAGTATTTGGGATATAAGATTTTTGGCTCTATGGAGCCCACATTCTTATAATTTTCATAGATGGCAAGGAAAGAGATCTGGGGGGAATAAAGACAAGGAGAACTATAAGAGGTTGAGGAAGAAAAGTTAAGATTTGACGTTTCCCCAGAACACATAAGGCAAATAGTTTGTCATATAAACTAGGATGACCAAACTGGTAAATATATGAAACAACATGTGACATGTTAGAAGGTGGTCAGATGGGCCAGGGCAAAAGACATCAGGAATTGGAAAATAAGTCAGCACATTAGAATGAATTCAAATTAGTAACAGACTCAATTCTATGTCCAGAGGAGCTAATACATGAATCAGTTCAGGTAGATGTCCAGCATCAGGGAAATTCACATGAGTACAGATATCCTGGAAAGGCAGAGGAGAGCAGCACTGGGAAGTTTAAAGCAGGAAGCATGCACAGATATTAGAAGAGATTTAGAGAGATGGAAGTCTGATAACTGCCAACTGGGTTGGGTGGTTTTGAAACTAAAAGGAAGAAAGCAAAATGTGATTCTGCAATCTGTATATGGGGTTAAAATGGGAGCTCATAACCCACTTGAATCAAATTGTGAAATATGATATATCAAGAACTATGTAATGTTTTGAACAGCCAACAATAAAAAATTAAAAAAAAAAAAAAGAAAGTTGGGATAATTAGAATTTTTTTACTAAATATGGTTGGAGCAAGGAAGACCATCAGCTGAGCTCTTGGCACTAATGTTTCTTCAGTTCCCTCCTTGATTAGGAATAAATTGGTCGCAGAGCTTGTGGGTTACTCTGCAGATGGCTTCAGCTTGAAGGAGTGTGCACTGACTAGGAGGGCAAAGGAGAGGAACCAGGAAAGATCATTAGAGTTAATAATAGAAGAATATGTGTAATGCATTCTCTATGCTTTGTCAGTCTAGAAACAGGAAAGTGTAAACAGCAAATCTTTGCTGCTGCTGATGATGACTGGAATAGGTGATTTAAATGTAACATTACTTAGAGAAAAGCATCCAGAGTACTGCATTGCTTTTATCACTAGAAAAATGGTTTTCTTCCAAAGCTTAACTCAATTAATGTTTCACCTCCCCCAATATGCTTGAACCACAAATTCTGCAGGGTGTTAGTTATGCATTAAATTCACCTTCTCACAGTCATGGCAACTAAATCATTTTTATTTTTATACTGCTTTCTTACTGATATTTTGCCAAATTCACATATGCACAGGAAGAAAGTTGATATTTTCTCTCTGTTAGCATGAGATGCTTTATTGCTGAACTCAATGGCACCACATTAATTCAAAGGGAGAGAGGCCAATGAGACTGGAAATCAAGCCCTTCAATTCCGAATTTTCACATTTATTGCATTTGAGGATGCCAAGGCGTAATGATGAAGCATTCCAGCAGGCGGAACTCACGGTTTTAAACCTATTTACTCTGCTGTAGCTGAATGTCGCTGCATATGACAAATGTTGTGAATAAGTATATTTCAAGGCCTAAGAACTCTATGAGAAATCCCATCATTCTAAAGATCACAAAATCATTTCAGAAATTGAACAATATTATAGAAGCTTAGTAACAAATTTGAATCTTGTGTCTCCAACATGTCAAGAGTTTAAAGCACCCTTGGGTGGTTTGTATATTATAGCACTCCTTTGCTTTGGACCTGCCAGGGATCGAAACTGAAAATTTCCCAAGAAGGTAATGAACTTACTACTTGGTTACTCACCAAATGTTCAAGAGCCTTGAGGTGGGAGAACTCAGGAATTCAGGCTTTATTAGTGCAATGAAATCATTTTAATGGAATGATTGCCCCATCATATGCTTTGGCATTAGGGAATTCACTTCTAGCTTTCAGAACCTGAATCCTTCATATAAACCAGTTACATTTATTACCTTGAAGGTAGCATTTATCCCTTTTCCAAAAAGCTTAACAATGCAGCCAAAGTCTAATAAAATGAGTTCTAAGAAATTGGAGATATATGTGTGTGTGTGTGTGTGTGTGTGTGTGTGTGTGCGCGCGCGCACGTGCACGAGCCCTATGTTCTGAATTTTCTAGAATGGAATTTTTAAAAGAAAATTAGACTCACAAATGCTTATTATTTCCAAAATATTCCATTATTTTTGACACAAACCATATCTCCCTGACAACTTTTTACATTCTGAAGAAGCAACAAAATCCTTTGTTAGCATGAGTCAAAGTTGCTATTGTTGTTTACCATAAATATAATTTTCAGTTTCAGAAAATATAAGGCCATTTCTTGCTTTGGAGCCACTATATTAAAGGGACACAGACAGAAGGTCATCCCAAACTTCCCTGGCCTGCCCATTCCTGGCAGTAACTGAGGGGATTCACATTTGAGTCCAGTTTGGGAAACATACTTGGGAAAAGATAAGGCCTTCTCTGTATGTTATAATGAGGAAATTTTGAGCCTATTCCTTACATGACATGTTGAAACCTGATTACGTATCCACCAGTCTTTAAAGCACTTTTTGGATTTGTAGTCCTGATTTTAAATCTAATGAAAGTAAAGTCTCTCTTGGGCCTCATCAGATCTTAATTGTTAAAGTGTCTCAATGTTGCCGCTGTGGTTTGCACAAATTCTAACTGAACTGCTAACATACCCTGAAATCTCAGCAGGAATTATTTTTTCACAGTTTGAATGACTTTTATCAGATTAATTACTACCTCCTGTAGTTTACTTCTTTATTCTCTGCCAATCCACCCCCAAAATGTATATCTATTTATGGAGCAGTGAGAAATCCAACTATCATAATACATTTGGCTGAATTAATTTTTTTGGTCAAAATTAGATTCCTGGAACAATCCTTGCTGAACTGGTGGTTGAAAATTGAGATGCTACGTGGAAATAGGTTTAGTGCTTTCAAGCAGACAGCAGTGTGCTTTCGTCTGGGTTTTGAGTTTATTACCACATGTAGCTGCACTTGATAGGCATTATGTCTGATTTAACAAACCACCAAGATTTTATATAGGTTTTCTAGGTTTTTGTTTCCCTTTACCTCTGGGTACTCATGTTATTTTTTCTCTTACAAAAACTTATCAGAAATCTGCCATACTATTTTAGCCAGTCCGTACTGTGCATGGTAAAGCTAGATGTAGGAACTATTAAAGAATATACCAATAAGAAATAAACAAATGGAAGAAGAGAGTGAGTGTTTCCTCATAGGTTACCTTTTACTTAGGAAGTAATAGTATACACTATGGAAAAACTGGATAATGACTTGAGTAGGTTATCAATATCTATGTGACCAACATTGTGTCCTCTCTATGTGATATTTTGAGTTGGACATATTGTTTTTGCAATTTTTGTTTTGCTGGGAATGTATAAATGGAATCTACACATAAGAAAATATGAGATGTGGCTGGGGTTGTGGCTCAGTGGTAGAGTGTGTACCTAGTGCATGTGGGGCCCTGAGTTTGGTCCTCAGCACCACATAAAAAAATAAATAAAGGTATTGTGTCCAACTATAACTAAAAATAAATATTTTTAAAAATTTTAAAAAAAGATGAGATGAGCTAAAATTGAGGAATGGTCTATAAAATAACAGGCTTATACTCTTGTATAGATGTTCATGTTATAAAAGATAAAAAAGTTCCAAGAATCATTTGAGAATTAGGGAAGATGAAGGAGCATGACAACTAAATGCAGTACATGATGCTGGGTTGGTTTTTGTACTGGAGGAAGGACAATGCCATAAAGAGCATTATTGGGACAATTGACAATATTTGAATGCATTATGATAGTTGTAGATAAGATAAAAATAAAAATGTTAAATTTCCTGAGTTTAAAAACAGTAGTGTGCTTGTCTAAGAGAATTTCATTGTCCTTAGGAGGTACAAATGGAAATATTAAGGAGTAAAGGGAATTTATAAATGTAATCTATCTTCAAATGGTTTATAAAAATAACATATGGAGAGATATTAAATAAGCAATACATAAATTTCTAATAATCTACAGCAATAATATTTAATAAATTATGTAAAATATATTTATGTATATATACAGTCTGAATTTAGCCACTGTGATCTTTGTACCCCTAAGTAAAATTTATCTCTCTGTGTGTATATGTGTGTATGTGTATAGAGGGTCAAAATCAGAGAGAGAAAGAATGCAAATGTGGCAAAATATTAAAAATTGCTGAATCTGGATAAAGGGCATACAGGAGTTGTCTGCTATTCTTGCAATATTTAAGTTTAAAATTAGTTTTTAAAAAGATTATCACTGATTCCCTTCTGTATCTTGTGGATTTTCACCTCCAATCCTTCACTGATATCATTCATACCAAAACTCTGGGTTCCAACCTGGGACATCACCTTTTCCAAATCCTACCTTGTTCTCTAGGGCCAACCCAAATCTTGGCCAGCTATTTACTGCTCCTTTTCCTGCATTCCTCTAGCACTTTGATCTTAATAACATTTGGTGTTAAGTCTTGTCCTGTTGATTGGTTTTGTTTCAGGGTAAAGAAAACATAGTAGCTATGTGCACACACTGTGAAATCAGAATATTTAGGTTTACATCTCAGTTCTGTCACTTTTAACCTGTTATGTCTTGGGAAGGTTCCTTACCTTCTTTTTGTCTTGGTTTCTTTAAAGGAAGCAGCTTTTCATGAAGGGGAAAAGAATATGCACTGAGATCCAGAGACGTGCTTCTAGGTCTAGAATTGCCACAGTGTATGATGTTAGATAAACTCATTTTTGTTTCATAGGCCTTAGGTCTCCCATCTGTAACATAAGGAGTTTGAAGGAATAAAAAGTTCTTTACTCTGGGTATGTTCTAGAATTGCTTGGGGAGCTATAAAAACACATTTAAAACATGTCAATGTTAAACTCCCCACCAAAATTCTGATTTCATTGGGTAGGGGTAAATCCCAGTTTTTAATTTAAAATATTTTATTGGTGGATATTAATTATACAGTATAGTATGTTTCATTGTGTCATATTCATATATGCATATAACAAAATTTGATCCATTTTCCAACACAGTACCTCCCTTTGTCTTCCCTTCTTCCCTCCCCATGATCCCCTTAATCTACCCTAATGGTCTCTCTTCTATTTCCATTGGGTCTCCCATTTTTCCTTCTCTCTAGTGTCCGCAGATGAGAGAAAACTTGCAACACTTGTCTTTCTGAAGTTCAGCTAATTTCAGTTAATATGATGTCCTCCAGTTCTTCCTGTTTTCCTGGAAATGTCATATTGTTTTTCTTTATGGCTGAATAAAACTCCATTATGTATATATACCATATTTTCTTCATCCATTCATCTACTGACACACATCTGGTTTGGTTCCATAACTTGGCTATGATGAATTGTGCTGCTATAAAGATGGGAATGCATGTATCTGTAAGGTGTGCTTCCCCCCCCCCCGAAATATACATACAGCTCTTTATTAAACAACTGTAAAAGTGTGCTATTTTAATGTGTGGCCCATGTTGAGATCCACTGGGGCAACTGATTCCCAAGCTTTATAATTATATGATCAGTGTAAAAGTGTTGTTATGAATTGTTTTTGGTATTGCATCCCCATCCCCTCATCCACAACGAGTGGCTTAGGGCTTGATCACATGGCAGCGAAACATAATATTGATATTTAACTATAATAATGATCATTTAAGATTTTCCTCCTACCTAACACTTAAAAGAGACACATTTGATGATCTAAGCATCTTGACAGAGAATGATATTACCTCCTAGAATCCTCTACTAGCCATAGGAAATTAGCTGTAGTAGTGTATGCTCTTAATGGGAATCTGGCATGTCAATGGGCTGTTTCTGTCATTGTGGTTTCGTCTGATTTCCCAATAAGCCCCTGCTGCTTTTCATGACACTTAGCAAGAAAAGAAAAGGCACTGGTTCCCTCTTGGTTCACATTTGACCAATTGCTATGCTTGAGGCAATCATAAAACACCATAGGTGTGGAAATGATTAGGGACAATTACGATAGTGTAGCCTCTAAGGAAGAAGCCACTATCAAGCCTTCAATCTCCCAAATGCACAGGTTGTATGTTCCTGCAGCAACAATTATCTAAAAATATCTAGTACTTAATTACTTCCAAAGTGTCAGTCTTCATAACCAGGTATTATAATGTTCTAATTGATAGTGCAGCTGCAGCTTCTCTGCCTGACACTGGCATATGGCTTGTGATATTATTCTTTCTTGATCAGTTTTCTTTCTTTATAACTGACTTTAACCTATTGCATATTGCAGGAATGATATATCTGGGATTGGAATTACTGTACTATTTTTTGTAATTTGCCATTTCCTGCTTTGGGTGAGAGTGTAAAAAAGGAAAACAAAAAGAGAAAAAGAAGAAAAAAAATCTGGTTCAGAGATCCTATAGCAATGGAATTGTTTTAGAAAACTCTCTGGTTCCTATTGCTTTTGCATTTAAGAAAATTCTGTACATATGTGTCAAGATGTCATCTAGGGTCATCATCCTTAAAATCTTGATAAAATTGGCCAGAACCTCCATCCCAAATATTAGACAAAGTCCAGAGTCCTCTTAAGCTGTGCATTTCTAAGATGTTAATGCTGTGGAATCACCTTTAGTTCTGAACTCTTGTCATTGCTGAGTCTGTTTTATTTCAAGATCTTCTCACTGTGCTGTACATGCTGTTTCTGTTCTATATTTACTCAAATAGCAGATTTTACTGAGGCTTGGGAGATATAGAGGGATTTTTTACTACAGGCATGCAAACAAGATCAAGTAGCATCGTAGCTATCCCTGTCTTTCAAAATCCCTCAGTGATTTCTGCAATCCAATCTCTAGTTTCTCACCAGTTGTTCCACTTTTTGCTATCTCTTTTTGTGGTCTCTTCCTTTTTCTTTAGCTTTTTGTCCTGTCCTCTCAGGAGGGATATGAATGTGTTACAGATGTTCTTAGGCAGAGCAATTTAGCAATTTTATACCAATTCTAAACCTTGGTCTGGCCTTTGCATACTCACAGCTATACATATATTGCTTAATAGTGCTCTTCTGATTGGATTTGTTTTCTGGTACACACAGATACACACAAATAATCTCCAAATTTATATTAATTACAATTAATAATTAGAATTAATTACATTCTTTTATTTGGCAACGGAGTTTCCCATGAAGTAGCCTCTTAACTTGTATACAGGACTCTGGTGTTTTTCCTGTCATCATTGTTTCTGTACTTAGCTGTCAAATGAAATCTTCCAGAAACATTTTTCATCATGTTATTTCTCTGCATACCACCTTTCATCAATATGGTAACATAATGTTTAGATGTTAGTGGTTGATAATAGATTGACTATATTACCCCTAGGTAACTTATGTCTTAATTAACCCCAGGGACTTGCAAATGTCTTTAATTGTAGGGGTGAGGAATAATCTGTATGATGTGCTTAGAATAGATACTGCAATATAATAAGTGCTCACTAAAGGTTAGTGACTAATGTTGTAATTTTTGTTATTAGAATTTCAGGGTGTGGTAGTAGAGGATCAGTGGGTTAGTGGGAGGGGGATATCAATAGGTCATGGGGACTTGCTGGTGCTACTCAAATTACTATGGTAAAACAGCTTACTGGACTTGTGAGTAATGTGAGAGCTAGAAATCAAAAGCATCTTCTTTTTCATATTCACATTGTCCACTGACTTGTCCTAGATAAGTCTAAGATTGCTCTTAAATGTTCCAAACTCCTCAGCCTTCCACGTAACATGTTTCATGATCAGACTTTTTCTACACTTCTATTTCCTTTCACCTGCACACAGTTTTCTATTCAAGGTACATGTGTCTTATACCTATGCTCTGAGACTTTATGCTCTATGCTTTCTGAGGTAACCTTAAATGGGAATTCTCATTTGCAATTAAAGTAGTTAAACTAAGATCTACCGAAGAGGCCATGGTAATTGAGAGAAGGGAGATTCAGGAGTTAAATTAAGCACTATTGAAGTCCTTTTTCCCTATGCATTTCCTGTTTTCTAAGTAGGGCCATGTGGTGAATATCTGCATTTCCCTTTGCCTTTCACTGAGCACAGTGTTCTCCAGTCTTAAATACTAAAAGTATTTTTGGAACCTAATTGGTGCCTTGCTCTCTGATTGAGCAGGATTCTTTTAAGTTTCATCTGGCCTCACTCTTTGTTAGACCAGTTAAAGCCTGGGAGGCTGTTATTCCCTAGAGTGAAGCAGGGTTCTTCAGGTGCCAGGGGCAAGCACCAACTCTGTTAAAAGAACCAACAGAGGCGAGGCCTTCTGGAAAGCTGTCCTAGCACTGGCAAGTGGGAGATGGAATATCTGGGCATGCTTCAACAGGCTTCATCTCTGCCTGAAGTTTGTTCCAAGGACAGTTACATACTGCAGAAGTCTGGCTCATTTTTTGGTCCACAATTTAATGAATGCTATCAATCAAAAAGCATGCTGCTTTCCCATAACTGAGTTTATTGTTGTCTTTCTAAAATGATTTCTTTGGCTGTTTAGTCCCTAAACAGAATTCCATATTGGAGACCATATTGAAAACAATGTTTTTTTGTAAGATGTAAAATTGGTCCATCTGTTTCTCTCCCCGCTTACCTATAGACACAGAAATGGTCAGACACGCCCCTCGCCATGCTCCAGACTTGTTCCAATGCATTATATCAGCTGGTGAATCTTACCACATTTATTTTTGGAGATTGTTTCCTTTTACAAAGAAAGGAAAATGTTTTGGGAAAAGGTGAAATTTCAGTCACAGGGGTTTCTCTGACCATACCTACAGGTAGAAGATACAGGACAGGGATGACATCAGTTCCTGAATGGTAGAGATTGGAGGGTGAATATATGGAACCTGAATTTCTTAGCTGACACTGCTTATAACACTCTCTGTGCTAAGAAGAGTTCAGTTAACAAACGTGTTTTTTTTATTGTTACCTGTTTCTTATCCTGATCCAAAGAATAAAGCATTTTCCACATGTGTATTAATACCTGGCCCTGGAAACTCAACAGTTTTTTTTAATGATGCCAGGGATCAAAACTAGGAACTTGGGTATGCCAGGCAAATGTTCTATTACTGAGTTACACCCCCAGCTCCTTCACAGGGTTCTAAAGAGGACCCAAAGATTCAATATAGTTGTTGAAACTCTAGCCAGAACAATCAGGGAAGGGAAGGAAATTAAAGGGGATACATATAGGAAAAGAAGAAGTCAAATTATCTCTGTTGGAAGATGACATGATTCTCTGTTTAGAAGATCCCAACAAAACTCCACCAGAGGACTTCTAGAGCTGGTAAACAAATACAGCAAGTAGCAGGATGCAAGATCAACATACATAAATCAATAGCTTTCCTATACTCCAATAATGAATCTGAGAAAGAAATCATAAAAAACTGTCTTATTCACTAAAACCTCAAAAAATGAAACTTGATAATAAATCCAACCAAGAAGTGAATGACCTCTACCTGAAACCTATAGAACACTGGAGAAGAAAACTGAAGAAGACCTTAGAAGATGGAAAGACCTCTCATTCTTGGATAGGTAGAATTATGTTGTCAAAATGGCTATACTACTGAAAGTGTCATACAGATTCAATGCAATCCCCATTAAAATACCAATGACATTCTTCACAGAACTAGGAAAAAAGTTTTAAAATTAATTTAGAAGAGGAAAAGACACAGAATAGTCAAAGTAGTCTTCAATAAGAAGAATAGTATGTGAAACATCATGATATTGGACTTCAAATTGTGCTACAGAACTATAGTAACCAAATAAGCATGGCATTGACACCAAAACAGGCATGAAGACCAATGGAACAGAATAGAAGTCACAGAGACAAACTTGCATGTTTATAGTCACCCGATCCTTGACAAAGTTGCCAAAAACATACATTGGAGAATAGATAGCTTTTTAAACAAATGGTGCTGGGAAAACTGGATATGCATAAGAATAAAACTAGATCCTTGTCTCTCACCCTGCATAAAAGTCAACTCAGAGTGGATCAAAGACCTATGAATTAAACCATAAACTTTGCAACTGCTAGAAGAAAACATAGGGTCAACACTCCCAACATATTGGTGTAGGCACTGACTTTCCTAGCAAGACTCCTAAAGTGCAAGAAATAAAGCCAAGAATCAATAAGTGAGGTAGTATCAAATTGAAAAGCTTCTGCACAGCAAAGGTACCAAGAATGTGAAGAGCGAGCCTACAGAATGGGAGATCTTTGCCAGATGCTCCTCCAACAGGAAATTAATATCCAGAATATATAAAGAATTCAAAAAACTTAACACCAAAAACCAAATAACCCAATTAATAAATGGACAAAAGAACGAAATAAACACTTTTCAAAAGAATAATTGAAAATGGCCAAAAAATATATGAAAAATGTTCAACACCTCTAGCAAATCAAAACTATATTGAAATTTCATCTCACTCTAGCTAGAATGGCAATTATCAAAAAATAAAAATAATAATAAATGCTGATAAGGATGTGGGGAAAAAGATACACCCATAAGTTGTTGGTGGGACTGCAAATTAACACAGTCTCTCTGGAAAACAGTATAGATTCCTCAAAAAACTAGGAATGGAAGCACCCTATGACCCATCTACCCTACTCCTTAGTATTAATCCAAAAGAACTAAAATTAGGATACTCTAGTAATATAGCCAAGTCAATGTTTATAGCAGCACAACTCATAGGTTGTGCTGGCTATTGAAGCAGTCCCAGTGCCTGTCAACAGAGGAATGGATTAAGAAAATGGGATTTATGCGTATACAATGGCATATTATACATCCACAAAGAAGAATGAAATTATGGCATTTACTGTTACATGGATGGAAATTGAAAACATTCTGCTAAGTGAAATAAGCCAGAGCCAGAAAGTCAAGGTTTGAAAGTTTTCTCTCATATGTGGAAAAAAATAAAAATAAAAAAGATGGGTGGGAATCTCATGAAAATAGGAGATCAGTGGAATACAGGAAGGATGTTGAGGGAGGGAGAAGGTATGGAAAAGGGAAGAACAAATTATGCTAGGAATGAAATTGACCAAATTATGCTAGGTACACACATGAATATACCACATTGAATTTCACTATTATCTATAAAGCATTAATTGGAAAAAACTATAAATAAATAGAATTAAGATCAGTAGAGTAGAAGAAGAGAAACAGGGAGAGGGAGGAGGGGCAGGAAAGAGAAAGTACTGGGGACTGAGGTGTAAATTATATTTCATGCTTATATGATTATGTCAAAATGAACCCTAATATTATGTATAGTTAAAATTCACTAATTAAAGAAGTGATAACAATTGTGAAAATCTTTGCAGATGGGAAAATATTGTACAAATGCAGGTACTTGACTAGAAAACTATAGAATCTTAATATTTGTTGAGACTTTTAAAAGTCATCTACTCCAATCTCTTGTCTTAAGCTTGAAGAATTTGCTATTTTTATTATATTTACTTAAATATTTGCAATTATAAAGAAACAATTGGGAGTGATTGGTTCACTCAACAAATATTTATTGAATAATATTTTTCAGATGCTGTTCTAGATGCTATAGATACAAAAGTAAATGAAATGAACATGGTGGCCTCGAGCCTTATACCACTTAAATTTAAGTAGTGAGAGGCATTCAATTAATGAACAAAATAATGTAGATAATTTCTGATAATCAAACATGGTCTGCAGGGAATTAAAATAGGGTGGAAACCAGGATAGCAGGTAGAAGGATGTGGTAATTATATATTGGTTCAGAATTTTTATTCTACCCTTGCCAAGATTTCCTGTAAGCTGAGTGATTTTGGGTTTGTCTATGTAACTTGATTTGATCAATAATATGTGAGAAGGTATAACCAATATCCTGAGAGAGCAGGGATTCAAATGTACTTGTAGAATTTTGCTCTGTCACCCCTGATCTTTCATTCCGCAATATAGTATCATGGCTTTCAGCCTGGGTCATTACTATACATGTGGAGCTAAACTTGTCCCAGCAGAGCTTAGCAGAGCTCAGTTTTCCTGAAGTCCTATTCTGAATCTGTATACGGGGTAAAAATGGGAGTTCATAACCCACTTGAATCAAATGTATGAAATATGATATGTCAAGAGCTATGTAATGTTTTGAACAACTAATAAAAAAATAAATATTTATTTTTGGAAACCTCAAATATTTGGGATATATTTGAAGCTACTAGATAATCCTGGTAGCAATGGAAGTGGTGAGAAGCAGTAGGGTTTTACATATATTTTAAAAACAGAATAATAATTTCAGGTAATTGTGAGATGTGGGGTGAGAGAGAAGTAGAAAAGTCAAGGATGACTCTTTTTTTAAAATATTTTTTCAGAGTCTTTTTTTTTCTATTTATTGATTTTAAGGAATGAAAACTAAGTGTCAGATCAGTTGGGGCAGGCAATGGCCAAAGGAGGCAGATTTAAAAGGACCGCTGAACAGGCTTTATTGAGATATCACTCCCTCCCAGGTGGAACTCAATCAGACCCACAGAGGGGACAGGGGAAGGGTCTGAGGAGAAACCGCGCGGAAGCTCGACTGGACTGGACTTTTATGGGGCTTACAGCAGGAAGGGAAGGGCTTGGGACAGGAAAAGGTGTTTCTAGGGTCCCTTGCCCCCTTGAAGTTGGTCAGGGGAGTTGGCTGAACTCCAGGATTGGCCAGGGGGTCCTGCTGATTGACAGGCGTTAGTCAGGAGATCTGGCTGATTGACAGGCATTTCCGCTGGCATCTGATTGATGTTCTTTTCCGGTGCGGGCTGCTTTGTTCTAAGTTGCCACTAAGTCACCACCAAGTTGCCACCACCGACCTAACAGTAAATCCATTCCTTTTTTTTTTCTTTGCAGCAGTATGGTTAAGGTCTTTGTAAGAATCTTTCTAATATCATCATATTACTCTGTCCAGAATGCTGCACTAATATCTCATTGAAACATTGTTAGATACTTTTTAAAATAAAAATTTTTTAACAATTGAAATTGACCCAGAAATGTTCATTCTTGGTAATTATAAACATTGAATTAAATATTTCTAAAATTGTATTGCATTATGATGCTACTCTTTTTTTCCTATTTTAAAATTTTATTGATTCAGGGTTGAATGTTTTTGCTGATTTGTGGAAGTTAAACCACAATAAATGGGGAAGGGGAAGAAGAGAAATTCAGTAGATGAGATAAAGGGGAATGAATGGATAGGAGAGGGGATGGAAATAGGAAAGACAGTAGAATAAATATAACATAATTTTCCTATGCACACACATGAAATTACCCAAGTGAATACCACCATCGTGCCCACCCAGAAGAATGGGGTCCAAATTAGAATAAAATATATCCTATGCGTGTATAACTTTATCCAAATGGATTCTACTGTCATGTATGACTAAGGACTACTTTTGAGTAGTTGGGTGAAGTTGCTTTACTGCAATGAGGAAGAAAAAGTATTGGTGGAACCAGGAATTAATTTTTGGCCATCTTAAATTTCAGGTGATTATGAGATGCATATATTGATCTACTTATGCTTCCCAATAGATTCTTATTTATTAAAATTTTATCTACAAAATGTGTATTTGGAAACTCTATGAAAGTACTGGTAAAACCATTAATATAAAGGGATACAGGGATAAAATTATACAGAGAAATTCTGGCAGAGGAAATCTAGTTTGTTCAGTACATTTAGTTTTGAGATTCTTAGCACCCAAAATGAAGGATCAAAAGCAGTGTGTTAGGGCTGGGGAGGTGGCTCAAGCGGTAGCACGCTCGCCTGGCATGCGTGCGGCCTGGGTTCGATCCTCAGCACCACATACAAACAAAGATGTTGTGTCCACCGAGAACTAAAAAATAAATATTAAGAGAAGCTGAATGTGTAATCAGCAGTGGATTGTAAGTACCCGAGGCAAAGAAAGCTCAGTGCGCCCCGCCTTTCTTTTTTTTTTTTTTTTTTTGAATATTTTTTATACAGGGAGAGTTTGTGGATTGGGATTGTTGGCTGGGCTGTGGTTTCTGTGCCAAAAATCCACTCCGCGGGAGCCGCCATTTGCTCTCTGATGGCTGTCTTGATGGCTCTGTCTACATTGTCCGGCAGCCGCATCTAGAGGTTGGAGCTGGGCTGCGTGCTGAGCCCTGTCCTCCGAAGGCTGGACCGCGGCCTCAAGCGCCTGGGTCGCCTGTTCGCTGCTGCACCTTCAGGCAGAGCCTGCTCTGGGGTCGTTCTGCATCCCCCTGCGAGGGGACCCGTGCTCTGGAGGAGGGGGCCAGAGAGCCGCGGCGGCAGCCGCTTGGGCCCCGGGGGCCGGGCACCGGGTGGCGGCGCCGCTAAGGTCGCGCCCGTGAGCGCAGACCCGGGACAGAGGCGACGGCGGCAGGGTTTCATTTCTAGAAATCTGGACTGGAAACAGAAGCAGAAGTTTGTATAATCCCAAGAACTTGCTTATGCCAGGAAGCTGTAAGGGCAACATGAATATCATTGAGGAGATCTAACATGGCAGCGGGCGGGGAGAGATCAAGTCTCTGACCTCTTCAACTGCGCGGGCATAGGGAGCTGTGAATTGTATAAATGCTGATTGCTCAGGATCACTAGGCAATTCTGAGCTGACGTGGATCTGGGGCGTACAGTCTGGGCACCTCAGAACACACACACCGAGCCCGAATCAACTGCATTCAAGCTCCGGTTCGCCTGTTTCTCGTGACTCAGCACTAACGATCCCGCTGAAATAACTGGTCGGCCCTTATGAACTTACAGAGGTAAAAGCCAACCGAGCCTTCATAGGCAGTGGCCACAGGATTGAAACGGGGATTGGGAGAGATAGTCAGGACTCACCCGTTGCATTGGTCACCCGGCAAAGGGAACGAACGGTCACCATTTGCATGGGATACCACCTTGGCAGAGAACTGACATCACGGGCGGAGGAGATAACTGCATTGAAACCAGCGCGACAGGGCTCCCAGGAGCAGCAGACCTGGCATGTAGCCAGTATTGTGGTGAGCGTCACAGGTGAGCGAGGCCTGGCTTGAGGAAACACAAGAGAAGGCCCTAGGCACTCAGGATTGGAGACCCGCCCAGTCTGGGAGGAAGAGCTGCTGCACAGTGATTGGTTCCCACTTAGTGAGAGGAGAAGCTTGAACCAGTGGGCACAGCTCCACCTACTGGAAGAGAAGTTAATCGAACTCTATGACTGCATTTATTATTATTATTGTTATCATTTTTTTTCTTTTTCTTTCATTTTCAATTTTTTGTTGTTGTTCTTTAACTATTTTTAATGTTTTTAATTTTTTTAATTTTTTAATTTTATTATTATTTTTTTAAATTTTAATTTTCATTATTTTTATTATCATTATTATTTTTGTAAAAAAAAATTTTTCTTTTCTTTATTTATTTTCTAATTTTTTTGTGTGTGTTTTGTTTTTGTTTCTTTTGTCTTTTGATTTCTTTTCAATTTTCTTATTCCCCCTTCCTTGAATTCTACCTGCCTACTCTCATTCTCTATAGTGACTTCTTCCCTTCCCTTCTAATATCTTTCCTCCCAAGCATCAAATAAATTTATAAGAGTAGACAGTAACTCAGCAGTCAAACAGAACAAGAAGTAACATAAGCAGCATAAAAAAGCAAGGAAGAAAAGGAGTACAAACAATGAAGGACAGCCTAAATATTCAGGAGGACCTAGAGTCAGCAGAAAAATGGTCATATAAAGAACTCAAGGAACCTTAGACAGATGGAATGGAACCTTAAAGATGATACGAGACACCAAATCCAAACAGTGAAAGAACACTTTGAAAATGAATTACATAAACAGATAAAAGAAGAAGTTAAGCATCTTTATCAGGAGATAGAGATTATAAAAAAAAATCAAACAATAATTCTAGAAATGAAGGAAACGATAAACCAAATTAAAAACTCAATTGAGAGTATCACTGAGAGTGGAGCAAGTAGAAGCCAGAACGTCAGATAATGAAGACAAAATATACCATCTTGAAAAGAGCCTAGCCAACTCAGAAAGGCTGGTTAAAAATCACGAGAGAAACATCCAAGAGATATGGGATAACATAAAAAAACCAAACCTACGAGTCATCGGGATATAAGAAGGTACAGAGATTCAAACCAAGGGAATGAGTAACCTGCTGAATGAAATAATTACAGAAAACTTTCCAGAAATAAAAAAGGAAATGGATATACAAATTATAGATGCATACAGGACACCGAATACACAAAATCACAGTAGACCAACGCCAAGACACATTGTTATGAAGATATCCAATATACAGAACAAAGAGAAAATATTAAAAGCTACAAGAGAAAGGAGGCAGATTACATTCAGGGGTAAACCAATAAGGTTAACAACGGATTTTTCATCACAGATGCTGAAAGCGAGAAGATCCTGGAACAACGTAGTTCAAACACTGAAAGACAATGGATGCCAACCAAGAATTCTGTATCCAGCAAAATTAAGCTTCAGGTACAACAACGAAATAAAAATCTTTCATGATAAACAAAAGCTAAAAGAATTTGCAGCCAGAAAACCAGCATTGCAAAGCATCTTGAGCAAAACACTACACGAGGAAGAAATGAAAAACAATAACCAAAACCATCAGTGGGAAGTGCCTCTATAAAACCAGAGGGTGGGGGGAAAGCTATCCATGGAGAAACAAACTAAATTAAATTAAAAAAAGAAGATAAATAATCAAACATGGCTAGAAGTACAAACCATATATCAATAGTAACTCTAAATGTTAATGGCTTAAACTCTCCAATAAAGCGACATAGGCTGGTAACATGGATTAAAAAAACAAATCCAACAATATGCTGCTTCCAGGAGACACATCTGATTGCAAAAGACATACACAGGCTGAAGGTGAAAGGTTGGGAAAAAATATACCACGCACACGGTCCTCGTAAGCAAGCAGGGGTGGCCATCCTCATATCGAGTAAAATCTACTTCAAGACTAAGTTAATCAAAAGGGATAAGGAAGGACATTATATACTGTTAAAAGGAACCATTCACCAACAAGACATAACAATTATCAATATTTATGCACCAAATAATGGTGCTGCGACATTCATAAAACAAATTCTCCTCAAGTTCAAGAATCAAATAGACCACAACACAATAATTATGGGTGACTTCAACACACCTCTCTCACCATTTGACAGATCCTCCAAGCAAAAATTGAACAAAGAAACTATAGAACTCAATATCACAATCAATAACCTAGACTTAACTGACATATATAGAATATATCAACCATCATCAAGAGGATATACTTTTTTCTCAGCAGCACATGGATCCTTCTCAAAAATAGACCATACATTATGCCATAGGGCAACCCTCAGTAAATATACAGGGGTGGAGATAATGCCATGCATTTTATCTGAACATAATGGAATGAAACTGGAAATCAATGATAAAAGAAGGAAGGAAAAATCCTACATCACATGGAAAACAAACAATATGTTACTGAATGATCAATGGGTTACAGAAGACATAAAGGAGGAAATCAAAAAATTCTTAAAGATAAATGAAAATACAGACACAACATATCGGAATCTATGGGACACAATGAAAGCAGTTTTAAGAGGGAAATTCATCGCCTGGAGGTCATTCCTCAAAAAAAGGAAAAACCAACAAATAAATGAGCTTACACTTCATCTCAAAGCCCTAGAAAAGGAAGAGCAAAACAACAGCAAATGTAGCAGAAGGCAAGAAATAATTAAAATCAGAGCGGAAATCAACGAAATTGAAAGAAAAGAAACTATTGAAAAAATTAACAAAACTAAAAGTTGGTTCTTTGAAAAAATAAATAAGATCGACAGACCCTTAGCCATGCTAACGAAGAGAAGAAGAGAGAGAACTCAAATTACTAACATACGGGATGAAAAAGGAAATATCACAACAGACGCTACAGAAATACAGAAGACAATTAGAAATTATTTTGAAAACCTATATTCCAATAAAATATAAGATAGTGAAGACATTGATAAATTCCTTAAGTCATATGATTTGCCCAGACTGAGTCAGGAGGATACTCACAACTTAAACAGACCAATATCAATAGATGAAATAGAAGAAGCAATCAAAAGACTTCCAACCAAGAAAAGCCCAGGACCGGATGGGTATACAGCGGAGTTTTACAAAACCTTTAAGGAAGAATTAATACCGATACTTTTCAAGTTATTTCAGGAAATAGAAAAAGAGGGAGCTCTGCCAAATTCATTCTATGAGGCCGACATCACCCTGATTCTGAAACCAGACAAAGACACCTCAAAGAAAGAAAACTACAGACCAATATCTCTGATGAACCTAGATGCAAAAATCCTCAATAAAATTCTGGCGAATCGGATACAAAGGCACATCAAAAAAATTATGCACCATGATCAAGTAGGATTCATCCCTGGGATGCAAGGCTGGTTCAATATACGGAAATCAATAAATGTTATTCACCACATCAATAGACTTAAAGATAAGAACCATATGATCATCTCAATAGACGCAGAAAAAGCATTCGACAAAGTACAGCATCCCTTTATGTTCAAAACATTAGAAAAACTAGGGATAACAGGAACTTACCTCGACATTTTAAAAGCTATCTATGCTAAGCCTCAGGCTAGCATCATTCTCAATGGAGAAAAATTGAAGGCATTCCCCCTAAGATCTGGAACAAGACAGGGATGCCCTCTATCACCACTTCTATTCAATATAGTTCTCGAAACACTGGCCAGAGCAATTAGACAGACGAAAGAAATTAAAGGCATAAAAATACGAAAGGAAGAACTTAAATTATCACTATTTGCGGTTGACATGATTCTATACCTAGAAGACCCAAAAGGGTCTACAAAAAAACTACTAGAACTAATAAATGAATTCAGCAAAGTGGCAGGATATAAAATCAACACGCATAAATCAAAGGCATTTCTGTATATCAGCGACAAAACTTCTTAAACGGAAATGAGGAAAAACACTCCATTCACAATATCCTCAAAAAAAATAAAATACTTGGGAATCAACCTAACAAAAGAGGTGAAAGATTTATACAATGAAAACTACAAAACGCTAAAAAGAGAAGTAGAAGAAGATCTTAGAAGATGGAAAAATATACCCTGTTCATGGATAGGCAGAACTAACATCATCAAAATGGCGATATTACCAAAAGTTCTCTATAGTTTTAATGCAATGCCAATCAAAATCCCAATGGCATTTCTTATAGAAATAAATAAAGCAACCATGAAATTCATATGGAAAAATAAAAGACCCAGAATAGCAAAAGCAATTCTAAGCAGGAAGTGTGAATCAGGCGGTATAGCGATACCAGATTTCAAACTATATTACAGAGCAATAGTAACAAAAACAGCATGGTACTGGTACCAAAACAGGCGGGTGGACCAATGGTACAGAATAGAGGACACAGAGACTAATCCACAAAGCTACAACTATCTTATATTTGATAAAGGAGCTAAAAGCATGCAATGGAGGAAGGATAGCATCTTCAACAAATGGTGTTGGGAAAACTGGAAATCCATATGCAAC
The DNA here is from genome assembly GCF_047511675.1 of Marmota flaviventris. Classification (NCBI taxonomy): domain Eukaryota; kingdom Metazoa; phylum Chordata; class Mammalia; order Rodentia; family Sciuridae; genus Marmota; species Marmota flaviventris. The sequence continues at coordinate 111,497,726 of NC_092518.1, read as the reverse complement.
AAAATGAAACTGCATCCACTCCTCTCGCCATGCACAAAAGTTAACTCAAAGTGGATCAAGGAGCTAGATATCAAATCAGAGACTCTGCGTTTTATAGAAGAAAAAGTTGGCTCCGATCTACATATTGTGGGGTCGGGCTCCAAATTCCTTAATAGGACACCCATAGCACAAAAGTTAATAACAAGAATCAACAAATGGGACTTACTTAAACTGAAAAGTTTTTTTTCTCAGCAAGAGAAACAATAAGAGAGGTAAATAGGGAGCCTACATCATGGGAACAAATTTTTACTCCTCACACTTCAGATAGAGCCCTAATATCCAGAGTATACAAAGAACTCAAAAAATTAAACAATAAGAAAACAAATAACCCAATCAACAAATGGGCCAAAGACCTGAACAGACTCTTCTCAGAGGAGGACATACAATCAATCAACAAGTACATGAAAAAATGCTCACCATCTCTAGCAGTCAGAGAAATGCAAATCAAAACCACCCTAAGATACCATCTCACTCCAGTTAGATTGGCAGCCATTATGAAGTCAAACAACAACAAGTGCTGGCGAGGATGTGGGGAAAAGGGTACTCTTGTACATTGCTGGTGGGACTGCAAACTGGTGCGGCCAATTTGGAAAGCAGTATGGAGATTCCTGGGAAAGCTGGGAATGGAACCACCATTTGACCCAGCTATTGCCCTTCTTGGACTTTTCCCTGAAGACCTTAAAAGAGCGTACTACAGGGATACTGCTACATCGATGTTCATAGCAGCACAATTCACAATTGCTAGACTGTGGAACCAACCCAGATGCCCTTCAATAGATGAATGGATTAAAAAATATGGCATTTATACACCATGGAGTATTACGCAGCACTAAAAAATGACAAAATCATGGAATTTGCAGGGAAATGGATGGCACTAGAGCAGATTATGCTAAGTGAAGCTAGCCAATCCCTAAAACACAAATACCAAATGTCTTCTTTGATATAATGAGAGCAACTAAGAACAAAGCAGGGAGGAAGAGCAGGAAGAAAAGATTAACATTAAACAGATACATGAGGTGGGAGGGAAAGGGAGAGAAAAGGGAAACTGCATGGTAATGGAGGGAGACCCGCATGGTTATACAAAATTACATATAAGAGGTTGTGAGGGGAATAGGAAAATAAACAAGGAGAGAAATGAATTACAGTAGATGGGGTAGAGAGAGAAGATGGGAGGGGAGGGGAGGGGAGATAGTAGAGGATAGGAAAGGTAGCAGAATACAACAGTTACTAATAGGGCATTATGTAAAAATGTGGATGTGTAACCCATGTGATTCTGCAATCTGTATTTGGGGTAAAATTGGGAGTTCATAACCAACCTGAATCTAATGTATGAAATATGATATGTCAAGAGCTTTGTAATGTTTTGAACAACCAATAAAAAAATAAATAAATATTAAAATTCTCTCTCTCTCTCTCTCTCTCTGTCTCTAAAAAAAAAAAAGGCAGTGTGTTAGCCTGGCGCAGTGGTGCACACCTGTAATCCCAGCAGCTCAGTAGGCTGAGGCAGGAGGATCATGAGTTCAAAGCCTTTTTTTTTTTTTTGCAAAAGTGAGGTGCTAAGCAACTCATTGAGACCCTGTCTCTAAATAAAATACAAAATAGGGCCGGGGATGTGGCTCAGTGGTCGAGTGCCCCTGAGTTCAATCCCTGGCACCCCCCCCCCCGCCACCAAAAAACAGTGTGTTACAAAATTCTCATTTTCTGGGGCAGTGGTTCTCATTTTGAGTTGCAGAGTATTATTTTGGAGCTTGGCCAAACACATTGTGAATAGTGACTCCTGGAATTGCAACATCATAGCCCAGCCCAGTGCTTCTTCCTAGAAATTCAAATTTAACTGGCTTGGGATGGAGCTGGAATGCAAATATGTTTATTATTAGGTGATTTTAATATGCAGACCAAATTGAGAATTCCTAATTTTGTAGAAGAAAGTGTACCCATTGACATGGAAAGATAAACTTGTTTTTGAACTCTAATTTATCTCCAGCATATCTATATAAGGGGTATGAAGCTGTGTAATGTGTAATATGTAATGCTGTAGACAGTAATTTCATACTGAATACAGAAGCTTTCCTCCTTTGCTGCTTATATGTACCCTAAGTGAAAGCTGTCATATTAAAATTATGGTTGTGTAAAAATCACTCTCTAGGAGATGGAATGATTGAGTCCAGTCATATAGTTTTCTGGCAATTTGGTTCACCACAGTATTAAGCTTTGAAATCATGAAGAAGAAAGACTTAATGGAAACCTTATGAACACCAGTAATTTCAGCAAGACTTTATTCAGTTTGGCCATCAAGTTACTCTGGAGGATTTCTCAGGGGACTGAGCTTTTTGGCTGGCTCTTTTCTGCTTAACAGAGAGGCCTGCTTGTGGTTGGACAGGGAGTGGTTGTATTATTCCTTTTTAGTTCTGTCACTATTATGCTTTCCCATGCCAAGCAGGTTTTTCCTTTGGGGAAGACACTTAGGCAGAGAATGAAATTAAGAAATAATGTAATGATGATGGTGGCAATTCTTTGCACAGCCTAAGAGCAGTTGGCTGCTAATTGTGGAATGGTAATAAGGGGGGCCCTGGGCCATAAGGTTTGCATTTGGAACACCTGTAGTTTTCATTTAACACCATGGATCATTAAACAGCTGCTCAGAATGGCCTTATTAAAACAAACACAGTTGCACTGTTCTATGCATGTGTTATATTGCAGTGAGCAGATCAGATGAAAACAGAGGGATCCTATAAAAAAAAGGCACCTAGCATATTCTAAAGGTGCTATCTTGTGAAGGCAAACCTAGATAGGTATTTTTCTGCTTTTGTGAGGCTGAAAATGATTGAACTTGTTGGATTCTGCTTTAAGCCTCCTTTCTGAGGCTAAGGGGCATGGGGAGTATGGTGATTAGAATCTTCTGTGAAGAAGACTGTCACTATAGTCAGAAGCATGCTCTAAAACTACCTTGTCAGGTGTGTTCCTTTCACTGAAAAAAAGTAAAATGTGTTGTCCTAGGTAATGTTAAGATGATGTGGGAAGAAGGGGGAGCTTTTTGAAGGTTTCTCATCATTACAGTTGTGTTTTTTCTGTTACCCACAGTCTCCCATTGATATTCCCTTACACATATCATCCCACATTTGTGAGATGGCTAATTAAAATCAGATACTGAGTTTGTGTCCAGGGTCAGAGTGCAAACTAAAGTTGGAATGTAGAGCTTTCCTTGATTTAAAAATAATTAGCTGCTATGGTTTGGATATGTTTTGCCCTCAAAGGTTCATATGCTGGAATCTTAGTCCCCTGTATGGAAGTATTGTGGTGATGGGATGTACTAGAAGGTGATTAGGTAATAGGAGCATGTCATAGTTTTTTCACCACTGTGCCCAAAAGACCTGACAAGAACAATTTTAGAAGAAGAAAAGTTTATTTGGGGCTTACAGTTTCAGATGTCTAAGTCCATAGATAACTGATTCCACTGCTCTAGGCCCACTGCTCATTCAAGATGAGTCAGAACATCTGGAAAGAAGAGCTTGAGGGGGCTGGGATTATGGATCAGTGGTAGAGCATTCGTCGAGCACCTGCAAGGCCCTGGGTTCGATCCTCAGCACCACATAAAAATAAAATAAAGATATTGTGTCCAACTCCAACTAAAAAATAAATATTGGAAAAAAAGTAGAGCTTGATGGAGGAAAGCAGCTCAGGACATGACAATCCAGAAGCAGAGAGAAACTGTTCTAACTACCAGAGATAAAATATATACTCCAAAGACACATCCCCTAGTAACCCACTTCCTCCAGCCATACCCTACCTCCCTACAGTTAGCACTCAGTTAATCCCTACCCAGGGATTAATGCACTGATTGGGTTAAGGCTGTCATAGCCTAATCATTTCACCTCTGAACTTTCTTGCATTGTCTCACATATGAGCCTTTGAGGTACACCTCAAATCCAAACCTTCACAGGGCACTACCCTCAGCAGGAATTAAACTAGTTTTCACAAGACTATTAGTTCTCATGAGAGTACATTTTTTGTACCTTTATTTTCTTTATTTTTATGTGGTGCTGAGGATTGAACCCAGCACCTCGCATGTGCTAGGTGAGCACTCAACAGCTGAGCCACAACCACAGCCCCATCATGAGAGTACATTTTTATAATGTGAGGCTATCTAATGAATTTGTCCTCTTCTGCATACAGCTGTTTCCCTTTCTGCTTCTGCACTGTGTTGTGATGCAGTCAGAAGGGCCCTTGGTAGATGCCAGACACCATTCTATTTGGACTCTCCAGTTACCAGAATTATGAGCTAAATAAACTCCTTTTATTATAGGTTAACCAGCCTTAGGTATTTTATTGTAGCAACACAAAAAGGACTAAGACATTGGCTTCTATTGGAGATATTTTTTATTTGTCAAAGGACTTTTTTGATTCTTCTGAGTTACACAAGTCTCAAACATGTAGTTTGGATAGGGACATGCTGATGTTTTAGGTATGTTTTTATGAGTATGACAGTGGATAGTGTATGAAAGCTATGTGAGAGAGAGGTAGTGTTTCATCTGTCAACATCATGCTCCAAATATGGATTAGCTTCTAGAGTTTGTTCCATCCAACAAGGTCTGATTGTGGGTGAATCTTTCTATGATTGTACAAATTTATGCCCATAAGTGATGCTTTGTCTTACCCTAATTCTGTGTAGGAAGCCTTTTATACATATTATTTGTGGCCTTGATTTCTTTAAAGGGCAAGAAGCATGCCCAGTGTGCCCTCTTGTTTTATAATCACAGTCCCAAGTGATCTTCACACTAGAAAAGAGATCTTGGCAACTGAAGTTTATTGGTGTTCTTGAATTACAGTTATGTATTAGTTTTATGATACCACAGTAAAATTAACTTTAAGAAGAAAAGGTTTACTTTGGCTCATAGTTCTGGAGGTTCCAGTCAAAGATTGGGCAGCCCCATATCTGCAAGCCACTGGTGACAGTGGTATATCATGGCAGGAATGCATGGTAGAGCATCATGAGCCAGGAGGAGTGTGGGATATAGTGACAGACAGATTGAGAGACACGGTTTCCACAATGGCCTAAGGACTTTCCACTAGGTCCTGCTTCCCAAAGGTTTCAATAACTCCCAGTAGTACCACCCTGGGAAACAAGTCTTTAACACAGGAACCTTTGGGAACCATCCCCATGTTCACACCATAGCTGGTTACTATGAAGAAAATTAGGAGCAACCATGTCAATTTTGAGCAGATAAACTTGGCTATATTATCCTCCATGTAAACGTGTGTCTCCTTTCTCATGTAGACACACCATTCTCAGGTGCCCTGCTGTCCTAATCCATTTTGTTGCTTTATATTGTCAGGTCAATCCTTGGCAAAATTGTTAAGGCTAGACATTTTTGGGGGGTTTTCTTCACTCCCACATGTGCCTTAATTCTTTTTTTCCCTTTGGTTGGGCCAGCCATTCCTCCCTTTCCCTCTCCCTTACAGTTTCTGACAGATTCCCAGACTACTTCAAATTTCTACTATTCTACTCTTGTCAAATGCTGACAAGATAGGGAACTGAAGTAACATGACTGAGTCAGCTTACAAGGACACTGTAGCAGAGACCCTGACTTTTAGCTAATAAGATGAAGTGCTACCATTGGTCATTTATCCATCTATTAGAGGGGGTGAAGTTGGAGGCGTGAGTGGGAGAGGACCATTTAGGTACTTCCTGTTAGATTCTGAGATCAAACACAACAAGTCAGTGTCCTTTCTTGTTAGAGTCAGCTCTGTATCTACCAGACAAGAAAGCACCTGGGCTATGGTAAGCTCTCAAATGTTTTTCAGTGAATGGATGGGCAGGAGGCCCTTTCCCAGACCTTCTTACCTCATAATGATAGCTCTGCCTACTTACAAGTTACACCCTGAATAAAAACAGCAGTACTCCAAGTAGAGGAGTATTATGCTGTCAAGAGCATTGTCCAGGCCTCAGCCCTTGGTCAAGGTACAGTGAAAGATACTTTGCTGAGCATTATGGCCCACGGATTGCTTCTAATTCCTCTTCTACTGTGGTGTAAGAAGAATGGGCAAAGGCATGTTTTCCTTTCCTTCAAGGAGAAGCATCTTTTCCTTAAACCCACTTTAAGATTGCCTTTGTCCAGCTTTGTCAATAAAGAGTAGGATGTATCCCATTTCATTTTTGATAGACCTGCTAGGATCCCAGAGATGGAAGGAAGAAATAATACTATCTGTAGCTCTGATTATTATTTGCATAAAGGCTGATGACTTTCAGGGGTTTCTTGTTTCAGGTCTTGAGTCTTTGGCTTAAAGCTAATTTGCATAGTCAGAAATTCAAAGGGTGCACGCGCACACACACGTGTGCACACACACACACACACATACGCACGCACACACACACCCTCTCCCAGGCAAGCAAGGCAAAGCTTCATAATTTGACTCTAGGTTTCTAATCTGTAAGACTTGATTTGGTTGCAGGGATAGTGGTATGATGACTGAAAGTAATGGTATTTCCTTTCCCATGTGGTCCTCATCACTTGTGCTTGAAAACTCCTAGTTTCTTGTGAAATGCTAGGTTGACTACAGAGAATAATCTCACTTCTAGGAGTTAATGATGAACTCTAAGCATGAAATGTGAATGAAATTTCTTGGTCTATGAGCAGTTTTTTTTTAACCTTAAAGTATTGCAAGCAGGATTGCATTTAGACAATGCTCTATAAAGAAAATACATTATTATTTCATTCATTTTTTCCACTCCATTAATCATCCCTGCCAAGCCCTGATTTGGGCACCCAGGTTAAAAGGGAGAACCAAACAGATATGGATTATGCCCTTAGGCTCTTGGGGTACCTGTTTGTTCTCTGCTGCCTTGGCAGAAAAGTCTAAAAAGCATTGCCACTGGATGCATGGAAGCTGGCTTCAAGTTATTCCTTAAAGGAAACAAATGGCTGAGGGAGAAAAAATCAACTGTAATACCCCATCCTCATTTGGAATAATTAAAGTGGAAGGAACATTCTATTGCTGAAAAGCCTGATTTAGAGTATATTTTTTAGAGAACTCTTATTTCTTTCAACTTCATGTAATAGATTAACTTTAAAAATATGGGTAAGTAGATACCCTGAAATGTCTGTGATAATAAGTAATTTTAAAAGACATTTTATAATTATGAAAATATATGCATACTGTATGAAAATAGAGAAAAGTTTTAGGTAGCAAGCATGATTTTAGCACTCCAAGAAAATTGTTTTGATGCAAGTCCATATCCCTTATCTGATCCTCAGGGTAAATTACATTTTGAAATTTAGAATTTTTCAGATTTCAGTAAGGTAACCTAATGTATGGTTCTATGGTATCTTCATTGGGATGAAGGGCAGTGCTTCATAATTGTACATAATCATACATAGTATGATTTATGATCATAATCAAACATAGTAACATTTTAGCAGCAAATATACATTCACTGTAAGCAAGATAAGTGAAGACTATAAATAACCTCACAAGTGTTCATGTCAGATGCTGATATTATGAATTATAAAAATCTTTCCTTTACAGAGCCCTTTGTATTTGGGAATTGCATATAAAGGATTGTGGACTTATATTTTAACATGACATTTAAGAAATTTCTAAGTACTCATGACATGCTAGGCATCATGGGAAGAATTTAATGTACACAGAGACATGTGGACTGTAAGCTGATAGAGGCATATCCAGTGGATTGGGGTCCTGTGCCTTCAAAAGGTTCCTGATAACAAGGAAATGCTGCCCAGAAGGATTTGGCTATTTCCACCCTAGTTGTCAGGCTTTATAGCTTTGGCCCCGGTTTTGCCCGTGGACATTGACTCTCACATTCATTCATTTGTATCTGTCATCTCCTGCTGGGAATGACTCTACTCTTGATCCTAGCTCTGCTCCCAATTCTCTTTAGCTCAAAGGCCAGATCGCGGCAGCCTGCCCATGTTCTTCAAGCAAACAAATCCCATCCTATCTCTGGTTTTGCTTTTGTAAATCTATTTTGGCACTGACATTTCCTGGTGACCCTGCCCTGCCCTACTTGGTCAAGTTAAGACAAGTATGACCTAAAAAGTGGTTGAGAAAAAAATAAAGGTGAAGGTTAAATGTATGCAGCATCCGTTCAAATTGAAGAGATAGCTTGAAAGGCAAGTGTCAGAAATTAAGCAAGTAAATAACAGAACCCTGAGAGTCATTGGTTTGTAACTTGATGGCTGCCTGTCTGTGCCTCTTACTGTGTCTGTGCTCTAGATTTCAACGTTGTGCCAGATAATAAGTGTTTTGCAGAAGTAAATGTCAGAACTCTTTCTTCTATGCAAATGAAGATGGGGAATTTGGTGAAATGATAACTAATGGATGAAAAATATTGAAAACCTGTAATTACCTATGATAAACAATGTTATGCTTTCTTTTCTTTGTTCTGAATCTGCTGCTGTGCTTTTTCTTGTCTAATGCGGTATTTCAGGCAGGCATTGCTTTTCAATTATATGTCTCATGCTATAGTTCCTGCTGACAGGGAGAATGAAAGCACATTTTGGTTATTATGTTTTTCCTTCCCTTCCTCATGGAATCCAAGTGCCTAAATGCTAATATATGCCCCAATGACAGAAAGTCCAAATGGAAATGTTATTAGAAAGCTATGAATATGTAGTTAATGAAATATGTATGATTACAATATTGCAGGACATGTGTAATATTGATGGGAACTCAACTGATCTCAATATTTAATAAAGGCTTAATTTAAAATATGGATATTTGAGAGAGTGGGTTGTTTTATTTTTGCAAATGCAGCATATGTTAATTTCTTGCTGAGAATTTGTCTGGTGGATTCAGTTTTCTTCTGTAATTTCTCATTTGGAATATCCCTTTTTTGGATGCAAACTTCTGTATACTGGTCTAGACCCTGGTATTCTTGAATGTCCTAAGATGATAGAAACACTGACAATATGTTTTGAAGCATTTTGGAACAACTAAATGGGTCACTAATGATTCCCTATGGCCCATTTTAATTGGCATTTAAAAAACACTCTTTAGAAATTTGGGCCAATAACTTAGTCTTAGACACTGATCTTAAAGAAGTCTGAGTGTTTAGTTTAGGCACTTGTTAAAATGGTGGATTCCAGAATGGAAGTGGTTTTGTGAGGATTGAAATTGCCTGTGTGGTTTTTGAAGAATGTGCTTGCAGATTGGTTAAGTTCATGCCTTTTTGGAATGCCAAGAAAATGACAGCTTATATAGATCATTAATACTGAGCAGCCAGAAACTAATAAAAATACTATCTCTTTGGATTTATAAGATTACTTTATTGTGGTTTTTATTTTGACTAGTCATCCTTTGAGAATTTCCACAATTTAAAACAAAACAATATATGATTTTGCTTTTTTTGCCAAATGTTTTCATGTGTATATTCATTTTTTTCCTCACTAAAACCTTTGTGAAGAGATATTTGTGTACCAATTTTAGAGCTAAGAAAACTGAGTCACAGAAAGGCTGAGTAACTTCCCAAGGTCAAACAGGAGCTTGGAAATGGAAGATGCTGGATTCTAAGTTGGTCTGTTTGTACAAAAGAAGAAAATAAAAGAATGTTTAGATCTTCAGGTGCATAATATATAATGATATAACACAGGGAATAGAAAAAAACAATTTAGAAATTGGTAAAAATCTATTTTCAAGACATATATATATATATATATATATATATATATATATATATATATATGTGTGTGTGTGTGTGTATATATATATATATATATATGTATATATGGTTATATATATGGTTCTAGGATTCCTTTTACAATGCACCAGTTCTGTCCTGGGACTGATGACAGATATGTCAATTAAATATACCCAAGTGGAAGCAGATTTTGTAGAAGGGTAGTAATGTACATTGAAACGAAATTGATTAGCCAAAGAAAATTTTAATTGATGTGTTCATGTGAATTTGTCATTTTAATTATTAGATTTTTATACTTGCAAGTCACTTAATGGCATGAAGAAAACAACTGCTGTTGTCAGAGAGTAAACAGTGGTAGTATAGCAGTTCTAGTGTGAAGGTTATTTTTTCTTTTTTTTTTTTTAAATCAGGCTTCATTGTGCTAGTCTGTCTGATTTATGGCTGGAATCAACTGATCCTGGTTCTGGCCCCTATCTGCTCACATAGTAATTTTAAGCACATCCCTCTCAAAAATACACCTCTCAAGTATTTATGGGAGTCCCTAAGGTGTTGTCTTATATGAGTGCTGAATTAGCTAAACTACTACAACTTCTCCTAATATCATTCCCTAGACTCCATGCTGCTGCTGCTGCTATGTTGCCAGCCTCCTGTGCAGTGCTTATTGTCCTGGATATTGATGCCCTCAATCCTCATGAAGCAGACACCTTGGCAGACAACTGCAAAGTCAGAAGGATTATAGATTTCTCCTGTATTTTGCACCTTAAGGGGAGTTTCATAGCATGAACACTTGTGTCCCAAGGTGTTACAAAGTTCGGTCACTTCATTGGGCTTTTACTCACAATCTTTATATGTTAAACACAGATTTGCCCAGTCAGAGTAATTGTGCTGAGGTGCCTGAGAGCATTTTTAAAGAAAATTTCATTGAATACAGAAATCTAGATAGTGTTTTGGTTTTTATTAACACTTTAAATATTCACTTTCCTTTCCTTGCTAGAATGGTTTTTGATGAGAAGTACAATGCAATCCCTATCTTTGTTGTTCTATGATTGTTTCCCCTTTTGATTTTCTTCAAAAATTTCCCTTTGTCCTTGATTTTCCTCAGTTTAAATATGGTATGCTACTTGTAGATTATACATTTATCCTTCTGTTTTCTGAGCTTCTTGGATCTGTGGTTTTGTGTCTGCCATTAGTTTTGGAAAAATATTAGTCATTATTCCTTCAACTGTTGCTCCTTCCTACAATACTTACCCAGATATTTACAATGATTTTATTCCTCCTTTATTCATGAGGATTCAAGTTTCCTATTGGTATTATTTCCTTTTCATTTGAGAAATTTCTTTAAGAATTAAAGGCAGATCATCTGCTGGTGGATTTATTTTCCTTCTTTTGTAATACTTTATTTTATCTGCATTTATGAAGGACATTTTCACTGCATACAAAATCTGAGATGAAAATTCTTACAGCAATTTAAAAATACTGTGCCATTTACTTCTGACCTCCATTGTTTCTAACCAGAAGTCTACAGTCCTTTATAACATTTTGCCCCTCTAGATAATGCATGATTTTGCTCTGGTTGTTTTCAGGATTTTTTTTTTACTTTAATTTTCAAAAGTTCTCTTTAGGTTCTTCATTGTCATATCATCAGATTTTTCCAAATCATGTTCCTCAAGTTTCTGGAATCTTAGGTTTATATCTTTTGCCAAACTTAAGAAGTATTTAGTGATTATTTCTTCAAAAAGTTTCTTAGCAAACAACTAATTTTCTTATTAGACATTTTGTTATTGTGTCACAGATGTATGAGGCTCTCTCTGTTTATTAATTTTTTTGTCTTTGCATTTCATAGTGGGTAATTTCTTTTGATTTATCTTCTGGTACTCAGAATCCTTCCGCCTTTCCATTCTGCTTTTGAGTCTATCTAGTGAGTTTTCAAATTTCAGTTATTGTATTTTTAAGTTCTAAAGTTACCACTTGGTTATTTTATCTACTTTTGCAGATGCCTTTGTGGTATTTTTCTGTTAGTTTTAAAAGCATTTTTATAACAGCTGCTTTAAAATCTTTATCAGATAATTCCAAAATCTATCACTGACTTCTTGATTTTTTCTTTTCCTATGTGAGTTAAGATTTATGTGGTTCATTCTGTGCCTATTAATTTTGGATTTTTCATTGACATTTTGAATATTTGGTCTTGTTCAAATTCTATAAAATCCTGGATCTTATTTAAATCATATAAAACATGTTCATATTTTAATTTTATTGAGTAATTTATAGTTCAATTCAAACCACAAGTTCCAATGCACCTTCTGTGGGCTGAGGTTTCTTTGTCAGTTATGTTTTCAAAATATTTTCAGTTCTATTTGAACCTGTTCTATACATACATATATCTATATATCTATATCTATATAATTATAGATATTATAATATGTAGATATATCTATATATGTGATCTATCTATCTATCTATATATATCCAAATCTCTCTCTTTCTCTCTCTCTCATATATATATATATAATCTCCTAGTGGTGTGTCAGTTCACTTCTCTAAGTCATTAATATGACAATTCATACCTGGTCCATATGTACACAGTTTGGGGGTTAGCTTAGAAGTTTGTGAAAAACTTTGTGAGTTTGCTTTCCTGAGCTCTTTCTTCTCTTCAATCTCCTCAAAACTTTCTGATTCCCTGAGACTCTCCTTTTTGGTCTCCTAGCCAGAAACTACCTACTTCCATGATTATAACACTGCCAGGGTCCAACAGTTAGAGGATTGGGAATAAAAATAATGGATTTTGGCCCCACTTTCTTGCAGCTGCAGCTTAAATGAATCGAGAGGAAAATTCCCTCCTTTAATGTTTTGGCTCCTGTTGTTTGCCAATACCCATCACAGTTACTGCCACTGCCACAGCTGCAGGATAGCATAGAGGCTGGGGCACAATAGAAATGAGAAAGAAGTAGAAGAAACTAGGGTTTCCCTCTACTTTATTAGTGTTAGGAGTTTCCTTTCCTGTTCCTTGAGCCAGTATTAGCTGCTTTTGGAGGTTTATATGTACCACAATGCTTATTTTGGGATATCTGACTGGCTTGATTTCTAGACAGAGAAACAGGAAGGGAAAATTCTAAACTTACTGATAGTTGGTGATACCACGAACTCTGGTGTCCTTTCTTGCTGTCCTTGATACTATTTAATTTTTTTCTGGAACTGGGGCTTGAATCCAGGACCATTTTACCATTGAGCTACATCTTTAACCCTTTTTTAAAATTTTGAGACAGGGTCTTGTTGAATTATTGAGAGGCTCACTAATTTGCTCAGGCTGGCCTTGAACTTGCAATCCTCCTGCTTCAGCCTCCTGAGTTACTGGGATTATGGATGTACCCAGCTTTTCTTTCTTTCTTTCTTTCTTTCTCTCTCTCTCTCTCTCTCTCTCTCTCTCTCTCTCTCTCTCTCTCCCTCCCTCCCTCCCCACCCACACACACACACACACACACATATATATATATCCCCCCCCCCCAGCTACTCTCTCTTTACTTTTAACAGTCCTCAAAAAGATGCTTCATGCATTCTTTCCAGGTTTCATGATTAATTTCAGTGAGAGGAAAAGTCTGGCATATGTTTATTCCAATTTACTTTGGGCCAAAACTCAACTGTGCTCTTTAGAGTAATCATGGTTGGTCACAGGAAATGATTCATTTTTGTTGAAATAAAAAGAAGTTAATACTTAATGGCTAGAACCTTTAGTATATTCAAATATTTCTTCTTGGCTCTAGTAGTTTTTTTGGAGGTATTGTCTTAAGTTTAAAAAACATTCTGCCAAATTTCAACTACCTTGTCTTTCCCTATTACCAAGATTGGTGCACAAAAGGTGGAGATTGGATGCATAAAACCAGTATGCTCAGTACAAAAGATGAGGTTTTTAACTTGGATATGCCTAATGTTATAACCTAAGCTTTTTGCCACCATACTGTCATATGTTAGGTTGTCCCACACCCACATTTTTTTTTATTAACTACTACATCAATTGTTCATTCTCTTGACCTTTCTGTCACTACCTACTGTAGGAGGAACATACTTCCTTATTCCTTTGGTGATGAGCTTGGCTATGTGATTTGCTTTGTCCAAGTGATGGTTGGAGTGTGGTCCTTCACTCTTGACTTTGGAGTTGGCCATGTGACTAGGTAAACATGGCAAAAGCAGAAGCTTGAAATGTATTTTTATTGTTGACTTTGTTCTCTTGCCCTTCTACCATCACCATGAGAGGAACATGCCCCATGGATCTTGCCCCTCTGAGGAAGTTGAGACAGATGTGGGGTATACATGGGATTGGCATGAACCCATGCCTCAAAGCCAAGCCCAGCTCAGCCCAAGTTGGGGGCAGGTGATAATGTGTGTAAAAGTAAATAATTGTTGCTTCAAGCTTCCAAGTTTGGGGGTGGTTTGCTATGTAGCATTATTGTGGCAATTGATTAATTAAATATGACTGTGTAAGTGTTTAGTTGAGGACTTGTTATGTTTCCATATGAAATTGAAATATACATGTTTTTTAAAAAATTCTAGTACCTAGAATTTTTCTGATATTTCCTCTTTTCACTTCTTATTCTAGTTTCCCCTAGAACATAGTTTTTACTAAGGAATGATTTTTTTTTCTTTTAACACAGCTCTGCTACTTCTTGCAAATTTTGCCAGGTCTATTTGGGGTTTCAGAACATGGTGGGGACCTGTATGAGACAACAAGGTTTCTATTTCCCAAATCATATTTGTTACTCTTGATCCCCTTTATAAATACAGCATTGGCATCCTCATAGGTATCTGTGCATGGCTCAGCTGACAAATTGCAGATCACAGGGCTGTATGCTAGTGTGTTCCTCATGACTGTTTCTTTCAGTGTGGTCTAGTGAACTCTAGAATAGGATTTATATAGACTCAGGCTTTATTGCTATTTCTAACTTTAATGTCTGTGGGACTGAGGGTAAGCTACATACCATCTCTGAGACTCAGACTCCTCAAATGTGAAATGGATTGATAATATTTGCAAACCTCCCTCATGGCATTGTTGTATGCTTCAGAAGCTCAATAAAGGTTAATGAGATCTTACAATTCTTGCTCTTTACCCTGGGTACATTTGGTAAACTAGTGGCAGTCGCAACCAGTATTCTTTTTATCTTCCTTAGAAAAGGGAGTTTTCAGGGAGCTGGAGCTTGGCAGCTCCATCTCACCACCTCTGGCTTCTGACACAGCTTAGCTCAATGGTCTCACCCTCCTCTACACCCTTCTTCTACCAGCTGGATAGGAGAATTCTAACCAAACTCACCATATGTGTAGGACCTGGAGAATTGTATTTCCATGACAACAAGAATGCAGGTGTCAAAGTGAGTAAGTCTTGGGGAACTGAAGCAGCAGCAGGAATGCTGCCCTTGGCACTACATTGCTTTTGACTTCTTAGGTATGTTCCCACAAGATAATCAAATGCAGTGAGTAGGTGGCCCAGAGACTAAAGAAAAAATTTAGCCTAACTTCTTTCTATCAGCTGCACAAGCCCTAATGTTGTTTTGCAAAAATAAGGCAACTCTTCTTCACTCTTGGTGGTATTTTTAGAACTGCACAACCTGTGGAGCCTGACAGAATATAATTATGATTGCATGTACCCTTTAGTTCAGTGGCTTAATTGGTAGGACTTTACAGTGAAACAGAACTCTTGTTATCAAGTATTTACCATACATCAGGTGCTTTACATTCTTTATGTCATGTACACTGATTTTGTCTTGATATTATTCTTTTCATCCCAATATTACAGATCAGGAAACCTAGGCTTACAGTTAAAAATGAAGAGTCAGAACTTACACGTGCATCTGTCTGAATTCAAAGTTTGTGCTTTCCTTGACACTACACTATTTGAATATTAGTCATTCTTTATCATTCTGAGAGTATGGTAATATGTGCTCTACCATCATTTCAAAAAATCAGTGATTAGAGCCAGGATCTGGAATCGGATATGTCTGGGTTTGAGTTCTGGTCCTACCATTTATCAGCTGCGTGATGTTAGGAAATTTATCTAACTTGTCTGAGTTTCAAATTCTTTACAGGAATAATAATAGTGTTTCTTTCCTGGAGATTTTAGGGATTAACTGAAATGATGCATATAAAGAGATTTGTGTTGTGCCTGGTACATAGTATGAACCTAATAATTATTGCCTAAAAATTATCTGTCACAAAGTAAAACTATCAATGGAACCAAAAATCTCATGTTTGCTTTTATAAGACATAAGAAGATTCTTGAGTGTTTAGTTATAGGAGGTCATAACTAGAGGGTGTATGTGTGTTAGGATTGGTTAGTCCAAAATCCTCTTTTTACATATGATAAAATGAAGAAGGTTCAGAGAAAGGGGAGTGACTTGGATTTCTGTTATCCTCTATTATTCCCAATATTAGACCCTTGCAAGATCTTCTGATAAAGGCAGTGATGTTGATAAAAGAATATTATGTTTTGCTGGGAGCCATTAGCCAAGTAGGTATGACAATTTCCTTGCCAGCATACCCCATGTTGCTTAGTGGAAGGACTCGTGGAAATAGGACATTTTTCAGTGACATTGCAGTTAGGTGACCTTGCTCAAGGACCAGGGCGGATCCGGGATTAGGGTGTTCCCGGTTTAGGATAATCGGGTTTAGGGCGTTCCAGGTTTAAGAATATTCCTGCTGGGAATAGGGCGTATCCTGCTGCCTGAGTTCCCCTTGAGTTCTCACGGGATTCGACAGTATTCTTTGGGAGATAGAAGCCCAGTGGAGGTGGATTTGGGCGGAGAACGTGGATTTCCCCAGAACGTGATTGTAGACGGCTGGTGTGAGTTCGGGAATAAAGAGTTGCTGTTTGAATCTACAAGCTGTGTGGTGGCTCGTGATTGTGTGCCCAGCCAGACTGCGGCAATGTTTCTTGGCCTTGCTTTATTCATTTGAAAACTGGCAATGACTTCTTTCTTTTCACTTATCAGTCCTTGGATTTATAAGGAGGAAATGAGATTTAGGTGTCCATGATTGGGAAACTATGCATTTCCTTCAGTATGCTCTCCTTTCCCACACTCTACATGCCCTCATGCTTCCCAGTTCAGTCCTAAAATTTAAGGAGTGTTCTCAATCTCCAGATAATCTCTACTCTCTCCAAAACCATTACTATCAAAACGTCCTTATCCTATATTATATTCCCTTTAAGACTCGTTGTCTGTCAAACTCACTCAATAGACTAAAACATAGGCTAAGGAGTTAATGAGCTAATGTATTACCTTTCCCACATATCATCTGCATATTAACAGAAACTTTCCCTCAAAGGAATGATATACAGTGGGATTTCATGCATGAAGCCATAGGCTTATAGAAGGGAGCAAGTTAAGTATGTAGCCTCTCTTTGTACATAACCAGCAGTGACTTGGAAAATACTCATCCTTTATAAAAAAATGGAGAATATTCCTAGGGCTACAATGAGGTGTGACTTTCCTTGGTAACCTTTTGTAGCAGGTGGGCAGAAGTAGAACTTAGCTTAGTTCTTAGTGATTTGGTCTGGCCTCTTGATTCTGAGATTGGAGGTTGGGGTTGAGACCTTTTAAAGATTATTTCATGGGGTAAGGATTGAAGTGTGTCTCAATCTGGATAAAACCAGCAAGAGAGATTCTGTTGAGATCAAGGCTAGGAACATCTCCTACTATTCCTTTGAAGGCAAAGGAATCCAGAGGTCACACTATGACTGATGCTCATTTTCATCATCCCCACCATCTGCATCAGTAGAGATACCAGAATACTGACTGATTATAAAAACTAAGCATAGTAATTGTCATGGGAACCAATTCTTCTCAATCAGTTATGTAGTGAGTCAATAAGACAAGAACTTTTCCTCTTTTACCATCACTGCTGTGTCACTTCCTATTATTAGTTCCAGCATGTAAGAGTAAAGGCTTATAGGCATTGTCTAGTTCACCACAGTGGGGAAGACTTGTCTCAGGTTGCAGAATATGATCATGGCTTAGTGAGGGTTATAGCCTAGGGCTCCTGATGTCCTACTTTTTGCTCTTCTTAGTATACCACAATGTCTCTATGAAATGGATTACAACAGCACAAATGGTTGGTATGGCCTTCAGGAGACTGCTGTTTTATATGTATATGGGTATAAGTGTACACACATGATGTGTTTGTGTGTGTGTGTGTCTGTCTGTGTTTGTGCATGTTCATCTGTAGTGGCTGGCACATAGTTATCCATTAAAAATTTTAGCTCTCACTATTATTACTGTTAGCATTATATATATATATATATATATATATATATATATATATATATATATATACACACACACACACACACACACACACACACACACACACACATAACACACATGAGGGCCTTGAGATTCTGTAGCCTACTCTTTTTGGTCTGTTGATGAAAGATTTTAGAATTCTCTCATATATCTTAAATCCTCATGACAAACTCATAGGAACAGCATTATTGTTGTTTCTATTATTATCCTAAATCCACAGGTGAAATAATGGCTCAAAAAAGGTGAATGGCTAGATTGACACACACAGATCACTGATGGACCTGAGTTGACAAAGGCCTGTTCTCAGGGTCCTATACCAGAGCATCCTTTTCAGGAACAATAGAACAGGCATCATGACAGGCCCAAGTCCCAAATAGAGTAGGTCAGGATTAGACCTGCAAAACCAAGTATAGAAATGAAGGGAAGTTGTTTTATGTAAGCAGATACCTGAGAGAAGGAGCTGAGGGGCAGTGGCATCTAAGATAGACTTGCTTATTGACTGATTCTGTTAGGACCAGCCATGCTCTTAAGAGTCCCTTTCCTTATCTCAACTTTCTCTCCAAGTGTGCTCAAGAAATGCCATCTAATTGGAATGAAAATGACAAAAATAACGAATTTAGATTAATTTGGGAGGCCCAGTTCCAACACAAGAACATGATATAGCAACATATCTGAGACAAGAAGAAAGTGGAGGAAAGGAAATAGAGAACATGAGAGAGGGAGGGAGAGAGACATGAAAGTATTTCACAGGCAAGCTATAAACATATAACAGAGAGAAGTAAAAAGCAAGCAGCTATATGAGAACAAAAAAAATATTCTTCTGTTCCTTATTCTGCTTGCTGCCCAGATTCTTCAATTGCAGCTCCTACTAAATAATAATGTGGGCTCTCTCTTTGCTTCCAGCTCAAAGAGAATAATAAAACGGCAAAATACTCAAAGTTACAGTACAGCCACAGATAAAAGTTGATGACACAGATTCCCCTCCACCCACCCTCACTTTGGCAACCTTTACTACAGAAGCACAATGATAGTGAATATATTGAACAAAGAAGGAGAAGACTATTGAGCTAAGATGGGGAAGGAAGCCTTTCATTGGTTCCCTAATGGGGTGTTTTGATGACTGCTAATGTTAGTGGTGCTCAATTTTGCAGCAGAAAGTAGGAGTGGAAAAGAGGATAGTAACTCTGGTGTCTCAATTCTCAATAGGACACAACCATCTTAGATGTGAAAATCACACACTGGATAGAATCAGATATTAACTTCTGGATTCTTCTACAGATTAGGAAAGTTGAAAAAACTGGATTCTGAATTTCCATTTTTAGGAAGACGTGAAATTGTGAAATGGTATTCCAGTTTTTAGAAAGGAAGTAACGAAGGATTATATGAGCAACAGATTGACAAGCTTCATGTCAATCTTAGACAATGATTCTCAAAGATGTTATTAAAAGAATGCTCATAATCAAAGAAAAGTTAGCAGTCAGCAGTTGGACACTTGACATGGGTTTAATGAGATGTGATGTAATACAAACATCATTCATTTACTTGATGCAGGTAGGTGAGTGACAGTCCTGGGGAATGAAGTGCTCATATATGTATGTATGTGTGTATATATGTATAATCTTGTCAATAAGCAAAATATTTTTTATGATATCTTTGTGGAATACTTGAAGATCTGTGGCCTCACTTATACAATTATGTCAATTAGTAATTTGTTGAATTAACACACTCAAAAAGTACGGGTACATTTCTGGACAGTGTTAATATGGAACTTTGTATTAACAAATAAACAAAATTCTGTCTTCAACCCTGTCCTGCTAAATACTTCTATTAATGTCTTGGTTGAAATTATTTAAAATATCTCATCAGATTTGTAGAGAGATAGCAAACATGATGGATACTATTATATAACCTCATATAACAGGGAGCTGACTTTAGGAAGAACTGATTCAAGGGATGAATTGATATTGTTTGGCTTGGGCCCTGTTGGCTCTTTGATTTATTCTGCTCTCTCCATGTGGTGTCCTAGCAACCTCAGCATGAGAATTTTTTTTCTGATACTTCTCAAAAAAGTTCTGGGAGAAACACTGATTAGCACAATTCTGAATGGGTGAATGTGTTTAGAAAGAGAGACAGCAAGAGAGCATCTGTGCATGTATCTGTCGGGAGAATAGTTGGGAAACTGAACACAAGAATATGGGCCTCAAGCATTGGATAGAATTGAGTAAGTGAAATACCTCCTGGCCCTGGACTTTTCTTATTCTTTGATAGTGTGGCCAAGATGCAGCAGTAAGAATAGAGCATGATGCTTTCTATGACTCAACAATCATACTTTATTTTCTGTAGTCAGAACCATCCATTCTTCATGTCCTTCCCTGTCTTCACATCTTTGGTTGTGCTGCTTAATTTTTCTGAAAATATTTGCATTTATTATACCCTAACCTAAGGCTTAAGACCCATCTCAAGCCATGCTTCTTCCTCTGTTGTAACTGTGGTAGGATACACTGATATGTTCCTCCTTTGAACTGCTATGTAACTCTATACAGTTAAATATTTCCTCATATCTGGAGAAGGTAGAGTAGAGGAAGGGTATCAGATGGAGGGAGGAGAGGAAAAGGGGAGGTAATAGGGAATGAAATTCACAAAATATGTACATGTAAGAAGATATAACAATTAATCCTACTTATGTATAATTGCAATGTACCAATAAAATGTTTCTTATATCATGCCTTTGAATTTTTTCTGTTGCTCAATATGTGTTAGTCTTGTAAACTGTAACTATTATAACTGAGTTTATTGCAAGCAAGGAAAATGACATTATTTTCTGTGTTCCTTGTGCCTAGCATAGAGTTGAGAACACTGTATTGGTTTACTAGAATTTATTAATTTATGATCATTTTGTATATACCCATCCCTTTATATCTGAAATCTGCCATGCAGCTCACAATGGATTGGATGGCAGAGATGAGAGCATTGAAATCAGAGGGGCTTTGTGGACAAAAATGACACTACTGAAGAGGGCATTGGAGCCCGTTTCCATTTGTATAGGCTTTGCCTCATGCCCATGAGGCCAAACCATTTTCATAAAGTTTGGACTCTAGAAATGGGTAGGTGTTCTGGCTAGTGCCTTCACTCATTTTATCACTGTGACTAAAATATCTGATAAGAACAACTGAGGGGAGGAAAAATTTATCTTGGGGTTCATGGTTTCAGAGTTCTCAGTCCATATATGGCCAACTCCATCCCTCTGAGCCCAACATGAGGCAGCACATCATGGGGGAAGGGCCAAACATAGAAAAACTGCTCATTTTATGGCAGGATCAGGTCAGGGGCAGGAAAGATGCACTCTTCCAGGGCATGTACCCAGTGACCCACCTCCTCCAGCCCTGCCCCACCTGCCTACATTTAGCAACTAGCCAATCCATTCAAACTAGAATGAATTGATTAGATTATAACTCTCATAATCATTTCACCTCTGAACATGCCCACATTAGCATGGGAACTTATAGGACATACCTCATATCCAAACCATAACAGTTTATTATAAAATACTTTATTGATAATAAACGGTATGCCAAACTCTGTTCAAAGTATGGGGTATACCCAAGATCCTTGTTGTCAATTAGCTCCCAGGAAAAATAGAAAAGCAAAACTATATAATTATAATGCATCATCAAACATGGGGTTCTGGTTCTGGGTTAGAGGGAGTGAGTATATTTTACTGTTTCATTTACTAGATAGAGCTGAAAACCTGATATGAATGAATGGAGCACTGAAGTGCCTGGCAAGTAAGTAGTAGCAGATTGAGAAAGAACTAGAATTCAAAAGCACCACTGAATCAGGTACCATTTTTTCCTTTGGTATACCTTGGACTGAACTCAACAAAGTGGAAACCTGGAATTGGCTATCAGGGATCAAACAGAACCTTCCAGGAGAAATTATTTAATTCTGACTCAAGGAATGGAAAAGGAAACCACTAATATGAGTGTGAAAATCTCTCATTTGTTTACTCTTCATTTTTAAAATTTCTTGTTCTCTAGCTCCCAAAATATTCCATGACAATGGTGACAACAGTGATAATTGGAGCCTGAAGGAGCTAAAACTTTGAAGGCAGAGAACCTTCTCTTTTCAAGAGATTTGTGATTCAAAGAGGGTTGGGCCAATTTCCATTGCTTTTGCCCCCTCTATTTCAGTCCCCTACCACTTGGTTCTAAACAAGGGCACAGATGCGAAATTGCATGGCAAAGCAATAAATTAAATTCTACCTCTTGAAGTAGGGGAGTATCAGAGAATTTATGGATATACAGTTGTTCCTTAGTATCCATGTAGGATTGGTTCCAGGATTCCCAGGATCCTTGGATGCTCAAGTCATTTATATAAAAAGGTATATTATTTGCATATAAGCTACACATATCCTCCCACTTACTTTAAATCATCTCTAGATAAAACATCTCTAGATAAATATACTCTAGATAACAGATCAACACTGCTCAAACAATTAGTGCTAGAGAGAGACTGAGGTTCTGTGAAATGGCAGGAGACTATGGAAGAGTACCAATCAGTTATTCTCCTAGATTCAGCATTGTGCTCAGTGTGATGAATTCAAGTTTTGTACTTTGAAATTTCTGGAGCTTTTTCCCAAATATTTTTAATCTATAGCTATTTGACTGTGTAGGAGTGGAACCTGCAGATATGGAGAGGTGACTGTAGCTTTGAAACCACCACAGGTTGGGGAGATAATCCTAGGTAGGTAGAATCACTTGCACAAAAGCACAAAATCAAGGAAAATAATAAAAAGGAATATTTGTGACTGTTTCTAACTATACATTTCAGTCAGGCTGATAATTAAGCACTGGTTGATGTGAAGGTTCTCTAAGTGTCAAATTGCCCTCTGAAGTTTCCTCCTCTTTTTCTCCTTTCAGTCTTTTGTGGGCAGCAGATACTCGTCAATGCTGTCCTGTTTGAGGATGAATAGGACCTGTAGCCACCACAATATTTTGTGTTAGGATCTTGGAACAAAAGGGAAAACACACAGAGATAATTTCTTTTACTTGTAGGTATATACCTTTTATATAACACAGGAAGTTGGCCTGGAGATTTCATTAGAGGTTGAGTTTCCTTCATAATACTTCATTCTGCTGCTCCCTTTCACTTTCTTACTAGCTAAACCACTATAAGTTAGTCCTGCTATAATCTCTGCTTTGAAAATGTGAATTTGTTCCAATGCAATTGATACATTAGGGAACAATTTGAACATGACATGAATTTTATGTTTGCTTGAGCATGGTTTTATCAGCAAGAACCACAAGATGAATGCAGAAAATCGCAGCCAGCTCAATAGAGCTATGTGATAATGCATGAAACACACACTCCAAACATCTACCAGCCACACCCATCCAAATTTAGTGTTACAGCTTTCCATCTGATTTCAGATCACTGTCTTTTTACCACTTCATAAAAAATTATAAACTGCAACGCCTATGACTACAAACAAACTTAAGGTCTTTTCAAAGTTTGTCACATAAATTGTTTCATTTATGTATTCTTTAACCATTAACAAATGCAAAACTGTGCTGCCATTCTTATCTGACTTTTAATATGTCATTGAAATTTTTGTTGTTTCCCTAACCCTATTTTCTCCATAAACCCTTGAGTTTTTATTGTGCAATTTTGCATACTGTAGTAAAATTTAAAGGATCAGTGTTTTGTATTATAATCAAACTGTATATGTATTTGTACTTACCTAGCATAGTGAATTTGGGTGGACTTGGCAATATATGAATATCAAGTCACTGAAGATTCTGCATTGCAGAGGCAAAAAGAACAAGGAAAAGAAACATTCAATTACAGAGGAGATCCTTATATTTGGTGGAAGACCATTCAGAGCTTCTATCTAAGACTGACTGACCTTTAGTAGTATTTCTCACTATTTTCTTTTTGATTCTCTGTTCTGGGTCTCCTGCTTTTCTGAGTTCCATCATCCTCTTCCACAGCAAGACCTTCTGTTCCTTTGGAGCTTAGGACAGTGAATAGGTAGTCGTGTATTGTTAATTTTTTTTTCTCCTGCTTGTCTGATTTTAAGCAAGGTTACTAGTTCCTACCACTTTCATATCCCCTCTGAGAATATACCTTTATGACCTTTCAGTGGCATGTGTCCTTGTGTCTGTGCTAAGGTGGTCACCATCCAGTTCTAAAGTGGTCTGGGATACATGGGATAGTACATATCTTTCTTTTGCCACTGGAACCGCATTTGACCCCATGGGAGAAAATGGGGGAATAAGCTTATTTATTTATTTTTCTTTTGCTTCCTCAGCATTTTTTTCTCTTCCTTCCCTTCACTGAAGCAGTGTTACACAGTGGTTGAGAGTTTAGGCCCTGAATCTACCACTAAGTTGAGTGTGATCTTGGGCCGCTTGATGTCTCTGTATCTCAATTCCCTCATCTTTAAAACTGTGAGTGTAACAGCCCCTACCTCATAGGCTTGTTGTGGTGATGAATGAGATAATCCATACAAAGTATTTAGAACTGGGCTAGTTGCTTTACACATATCATCACAATCAATACTGAAGTCTGAGAAGTCTGTATCTATTTAAAATTAGGTGAAGATAAAAATAAAATTATTCTGAGTTATTAAATTCTCTTAGTGGGGAAATGTAGTTGCATTTATCCAAAATGTGTTACCACTCAACTATTGCATTAAAAAGGTGAGATTGTGATTCGGTTTCTATTTATGAAGCTTATAAACATTGACCTATTTCTTCCATGTCTTATCCTTAGGGCCAAGGTTCTCAGGGTAAAGATGCTTCTAGATAACTTTGGGTAAAGATTGAATATTTAGGTTTTACACCTCTAACAACAGAAATGTATTTTAGGCCACCCAACCAGTATATAAATGAATGTTAAATAGGGCTATAATTTCACTAAGGACAGAGAGTGTGTCTTTTCTCTAATATTTCCTCAACAGCTAAATCAGTAGTTCTCAATGAGGGGCTGTTTTTTACCCCACCCCAGGGGACATTTGGCAATGTCTGAAGTTATTTTTGATTGTCTTGACCTGGGAGAGGGATTGCTTCTAAAGTCTACTAGGGAGAGGCCAGGGATGCTGCTAAATTTCCTACAATGCACAGGACACCCACTCCTTACAAAGAATTATTCTCCAAATGTTATCAGTGCCAAGGCTAAGAAGCCCTGCTCTAATACAATTTTTAAACATTGAGGAGTATCAATAAATGTGTTGAATGAATGAAGTTTTCAGAATAAAAAGGTGATTCAGTATCAGAGACAGGGCTTGGTAGACACTGATATGGAGAAGGAATTGCAAGAAAGGCTTGACATTCAGATAATTGATGCTAGAAGAATGTAAAGACCAGTATTTACCCTGTTTAGTCATCCAGTTATACTAGCCTGTGCCTGGACCATATGGTGGTTATATATTTTTAATAACATCCCTGAGAGGTGGTATATTTTCTCGTTTCTGGAAATAACTTGTCTTCGAAACCACAGGAAGGGAGATAAACTGACTTTGGCCTTGGGGAATAAATAGAAAATGATATAGGGAGTGCCTGGAGATGAATCATATTATGGTAGCAATAGAAAAATGGAGTTCAATATTCTGGTGAAAAAGGGAAAATCAGAGCAGTTTATTTCAAAGTCTCTTAGTCAAGGTAACTGATGGTGAAATGGAGGGATTAGTAGGGAAAAAGCAGAATGTAGAATAAAGCAAGTTAACAACTCAGAGGAAACCCCAAATCTATTCAAGAGCATATTATTGGGATATGATTTAAAAATTAAAGCTGTGGGACTGGAAATATAGCTCAGTGGTAGAGCAAATGACTGGTATGAGCAAGGCCCTCGGTTCATCCCAGCACCAAAAAATATGTATATATACATGTGCGTGTATAAATATATACACATATGTGTAAATATATGTGTACACACACATACAAACTGGCTAGCAAGAATAAGAGGTGTGGGGCTGGGGTTATAGTTCAGTGGTAGAGCACTTGCCTAGCACATGTGAGGCACTGAGTTTTATCCTCAACACCACATAATAATAAATTAAAAAAACAACTAAATTTTTTTGAAAAAATACTAAGAGGCATTCCAATGGAGTTTTATTAAGCCATAAGTAAAAATGAAATTATGGCATTTGCAGGAAAATGGATAGAACTAGAGACCATCATGTTAAGTGAAATAAGTCAAACTCAAAGGCTAAGGGTCATGTGTTTTCTCTCTAATGTGGAAGCTACAGAGAAAAAGGAAATCAGAGGTGGGGGTGGATCTCCTAAAAATAAAAGGGAGATCAGTAGAGAAAAGCAACCAAGGGGTAGATGGCAAGTTAACAACTCAGAGGAAACCCCAAATCTATTCAAGAGCATAAGTGCTAGGGAGTGATGTTGGTCAAATTATATTGTTATATTGTGTGCATGTGCAAATATACAACAACAATACCATCAATATATACAACTATAATGCACCAATAAAAATGTGGATAAAAAATAATAAGAGGTATTCTAGGAAAATAAACCACAACCAAACCTATATAACAAAGGAAATATGTTATTTTATATAATAGGACATCTATCAGAAGTTGTAAGTATAGTCCAAGTGAAGAGAACATGATTTCCACAAAATATGACACATTAGGTGTAGAATTTGGGGGTCTTAGAATTTCAGGCACATGTGATAGGGAACTATGGTTCAAATATTGAGGGTTTTCCCCCCAACTTTATAAAAGACAGAAGACAGGGACCATGATGATCACAGAATCATTCTTTCATGCATTTCTCAGGCAGAAGTTGTTTCTCAGGGATACTTACCTTTGGACTCTTCCTGACACTTGTATTTTGATGAAATCTGATTAAAATATGTTCAAAGCTTTGGACTTTTGGTTGTAGAGAGTTTGCAAATATAAATGGAGGGTGAGTTTTGTCCTTGTCTGCTGTAGCATAGGTATCATATACTTTATCTCCTTAGTAGGGCTGAACCTTCCTTTAAGCAAGTAAAACATAAGAGAATATTTACTGACTGCTAAGAAGAGAAATGGACAGAAATGGACAGCAGTTAAAGCTCACTAGCTTTATGAAAATATATTAGATTGCAGTGATAATCAAGGAATTGCAAATTGAAAAACTGAGATATTATTTCACCTATCAAGCTGGCAAAAATAGTGTCCAATGTTAGTTGAGAGTGCAGAGAAATGAATTCTCTAGTTTACTGTAGGGGAGTATAAATGGGCCACCTTTTTGGAATATGTTTTCACTATATCTATTAAAATCTAAAGTCTGGGTTTTCATTTCATTATATCAGTTCTCTCTCATTCATTCATATATATATATTGTGTGTGTCCCCTAAAGAAACATTTAATACCAGTACCATGCTGTTTTTGTTACTATTGCTCTGTAATATAGTTTGAAGTCTGGTATCGCTATACCGCCTGATTCACATTTCCTGCTTAGCATTGTTTTTGCTATTCTGGGTCTTTTATTTTTCCATATGAATTTCATGATTGCTTTCTCTATTTCTAATATAAGGAGAGTAACTAAGAACAGAGTAGGGTCGAAGAGCATGAGAAGAAGATTAACATTAAACAGGGATGAGAGGTGGGAGGGAAAGGGAGAGAGAAGGGAAAATGCATGGAAACGGAAGGAGACCCTCAGAGTTATACAAAAGTACATACAAGAGGAAGTGAGGGGAAGGGGAAAAATAATACAAGGGGGACAAACGAATGTCAGTAGAGGGGGCAGAGAGAGAAGAGGGGAGGGGAGGGGAGGGGAGGGGTGATAGTAGAGGATAGGAAAGGCAGCAGAATACAACAGACACTAGTATGGCAATATGTAAATCAATGGATGTGTAACTGATGTGATTCTGCAATCTGTATATGGGGTAAAAATGGGAGCTCATAACCCACTTGAATCAAAGTGTGAAATATGATATATCAAGAACTATGTAATGTTTTGAACAGCCAACAATAAAAAATTAAAAAAAAAAAGAAGTTCAGAAAAAAAAAAAAAAAAGAAACATTTAAAAAATATGCCCAACAAGGTATTTATAAGGATGGTTTTGGCAGCGTCAGATTGACCCAATTCCCTTTCCTACTAAAGGTACCTAATTCAATAAACAAACAATCTTGCTATGAAATATTATGTAACAGTTTAAATATAAAATCTGTGCCTGTTGATGTGGAATATCTCCAAAGCATATTGTTAAAGGGAAAAAGAAAGTGAAAAAAATCTATATAGCTTGACACTATTTCTTTTAAAATTATCAACAAAATAACTTCATAAATTTAGGTATGTACATACCCAAGAACAAAGATGAATAGGAGATGGCCTTGAGGGATGTAGAGAGAAATGATCAGAGTAATTTCCTCTGGGGATAGGAATAGAGTGTGGAGGTCAAGGGGCTATTTTGCTTTATGTATACTGATTGCATTTTTAAAAGACCATATGCATGCAGTGGTTATATAATTAAAACACACAATGGAAAAATGTGGATTTCCCCCTCATTCTGAATTAATCAAAAAATCCATTATCAATTTCTCAATAATTCAGTCTTATGTTTTAAAATGATCTTCTAAATAGCACCTTCAATAGAGACTTATTGGCTCATTTTTATACCTATTGTGTTACCTAAACGTCATTTTCACACAACATAGAGTGGAAGCCCTTTGGTGTTCTAGTTGGGGACATGAGTGTAATTAATTGTCCGTGGAGGACAGGACTGATACAGTTCTGGACTGAGAGCTATCAAGCTAGATGACTAACCTTGATGTCTCAGAGGTCTCAAGATTCTTTTTGATAGACCATCCAACTTACAGAGACTCACATTCCAATGGGAAATGAGGTCTTACACTTGCCTGCCTTTATCTCTCTCCCTCTCCCTCTCTATCATTTCCTCTCCCTCCAGTACTGAGGATAGATCCAGGGTCTCCTACATTTAGACAAGCCTTCTGTAACTGAGCTACATCCCTAGCTCCACTCTGCTCCCTTGACTTTGCTTGGACCCACATTGCTCCAGGTCAACTTTTGCTTGTCTTTGATATGCTTAGGAAAACATCATTCAAGGAACAAACATAGGAAATGTAGATTTTTTCATAGAGGCTACAGATTTTTCATGTACTTTATCATTGATGTATTTTAAGCACCTACATAAGTTCCTTTTACAAAATAGGTACTCAACAAATATTCATTGAATAAACAAATGAAATCACCAGCCATACATATTATAATGTGTGGTGTATTCTAGTGACTGCAAGGAGGCCAATGAATATAGAATGAATTAAGCATGGAAAGGCACATAGGAAGTGAAATCAGAAGGTATATATGGTCTTATTGAGCATAGAAGGAACTTGGATTTTATCCTAAGCATGAAGGGAATCCTTTGGAGACTTTTGAGGAGGTGAGTGACATAACTATAGCTAATTTTTATGGTTCCAGGCACTATTTTGGGTGTTTGGGTATATCACTCATATAATCTTCAAACGTATTTATAATGTAACTACTAATAGTCACTTCATAGTAAAGATGAAGACAAATTATGTAAAGAGATGAATAAGTTCCTTGGTCAAGATTACATAGCCAGTAAGAGGTAGAGCTGGAATTTGAACTGCTGCAGTCTTGTTTCTAATGATGCATTCTTAGCAGTTGCATTATACTGCTATTTTGTACTTGTAAATTGTGTGATCTATATCTTCCTCTGATTGTGTTTGGAGCAGATCACTGGGAGGCCCAAGTGGAGTCAGATAGATCAATTGGGAGGTTGCTGTAGTTGACTTGGCAAGAGATAGTGATAGGCCAGGCATGGTGGTGCATGCATGTAATCCCAGGTGCTTGGGAGGCTGAGGCAGGAGTATGGCAAGTTGAAGACAGTCTAGGCAACTCAGTGAGGTCCTGGTTCAAAATAATTAAAAAAATAAAAACACTGGGTGTAACTTAGTGTTAGAGTGTCCCTGGGTTTATTCTGCAGTCTGATGGAGGGAGGGAGGGACAGAAAAGGGAGAGGATGAGAATGATGCTTGGACTAGGGTGATTTCAAACAAGATGGAGAATAGAGAGGTTCTGAGTATATTTTAAGGCAGAGTCTTGAAGTACTGGATATGGGGTATAAGGGAGAAAGAGAGTTCATGGTTGACAATGAGATTTATAAATAATATACACATTATTTAGAAATGTTTACCTATTGTCAACATAAAAATTTCCTGTGCCTGGAAGCACTAACTTTTTACAAACTGGATTCCCACGGGGATGAGAACCATCTAGTTCTTGAGAATGAGGAAAACTTCTCTGGTGACTCAGGCTGGTGTTGTGATTCACTCTTAATTATCCTCATGTACACTTGCTGTTTCTTTATTTTTGGTAGTGGGGATTTAACGCACAGGTGTTTAACCATGAGCCACATCCACAGCCCTTTATATATATATTTTTTATTTTTGGAGAAGATCTCACTAAGTTTCTTAGGGCCTTACTAAGTTGCTGAGGCTGGCCTTGAACTTGTGATCCTCCCAACTCAGCCTCCTGAGTTGCTGGGATTACAGGAGTGGGCCACTATACCTAACTTTTATTTGCTGTTTAGAGTAGCATTTTCCTCTCTTCTCTAGTGACTTTCTGGACTACAAACACTTTTTCTAAAATTAGGATTTTTTTTAAAGGACTATTGTTCTTCCCACCCAAACTTTGTCATATTATGCTTAAGCCTACAGATCAGTCCTTCACTTGTTATTTAGCCTTTGAACCGTTTCTGTTCAGGCTCCAGCTTTTGCATCTGGGTTTAATTGTACCAACTAAATCTGCTTTACTTCCTAGTTTTCATCTTCTCCACAGCTTGATCTTAGTACCTTATCTATCAAAGTGTACTTATAGTAAACTATTATGGAAACTACTGGAAACACAGGTCAAAAATTTTGACACCAGTGGTTGAGGCTAGGTACTGTCCAGTCATCAAAGTTCTCGGCCTTTCTCTATACTTACACATACAAATTCTGTGTCTTATTTCCTGAGGTTTCCCTGGGATGAATTTGATCCTTGAATCTATGTTAAGGTCTCATTGTAACAGGAACTTAAAAACTGCTTTTGCAAAAAAAATAATTAACTCTACACTTGGATTTGAAGATTGTGTAATGGGTGACTAAAAACATGATAAAAGATAGGCATCTCTGCTTTCATATTGTATTCGGCTCCTTTGCTAACTTGAAACTTTGGGTCAGATTCCTGTTCAACTTGGCACATAGGCATGTTGATCATTTAAGGAGTGTCTGTCTAAAATTGGTGACACAAGGTTGATTAGCTCTAAATTTATCTAATGTCTCTCCTCCCCCTTCAATATAAGAATGACTAAAATATTTTCAAGATTTATTGGAACACATAATCAATAGATTATCAACTACTAGCTTTTATAATGTCCTGATTCAGAACAGCTGTGTGGAACCTAGAAGTCTCTAGTCATTACACTAAACCTGAAGGAGGACCCAGTCATTGTCGTAACTCACTCCATTTTGTCTCTCTAACCCGCTCCTTTCTTTGAGTCATTTTCCCTCTCCTCTTATTTCAAGTTCCAGAAACAGCAAACTTTGCTGGCAGATCATCTTATGACAGGAAATGAATCCCCCCCCCCAAATAATTATTTCCTTGGTGCCAACAGGATCAGATCTGAGATGATCAATCAGACCATGATTTAACACCAAGACTATTTATGCCAAAAATTTACCCTTGCCTTAGTTCTTCCCTTATATAATTCTGGAATTATTGTCAGTATCCTAAAAATGGATCTTAGTTCACCAGAATTCTGTTCTTCCCAGTATGGCCATACGTTAATAATTCTATTTCTGCTTCACTACCACTTCACTCATCTTCTCTGATATCTGGAATCATGGGTAATGGAAAAATTTGTTCTACTGGGATCCCAGAGTCAAACTCCAGGCCTAGGACATCATTTTTTTCTGTGTGTGGTTCATTCCAGAAAGAATATTTACTTTTAGAAAATAGAAAATCCATAAATTCCTGATCCTAAAGTGTACATTAGAACTGTTGGATAAAGGGTAGCATGCCTCATATGTTGACAAAGATTTACTCTCATTATCATTAAACTGTAAGGTTTCGTGGAACATCAATTTTTGGACTTTTAAAAATTGTGATAAAATGTTCCACTTAAACATTTTAAAAATGTACTGTTCAGTGGAATTAAGTACATTCACACTGTTGTACAATAATTACCATTATTCATTCATCTTCAAAATGTTTACATCTTCCCAAAGCTAAACACTGTATCCATTAAACAATAACTCACCATTCCTTCCTACCATCACCCCTGGAAACTGAAATTTTACTTTGTTTTTATGAATTTAACTGTCCTACGTGCCTCAAATAAGTGGAATCATATAGTATTGGGGTTTTTTTGTGACTAGATTATTTCACTTAGCATATCTTCAAGGTTCATCCACATTGTAACATGTGTCACATTTCCTTTTAAAGGCCACATTCCATTGTATATGCATATCACATTTTCTTTATGCATTCATAATTGCCTATTGTGAATAATGTTGCTATGAACATAGGTGTACAGATATCTGTTCAAATTCTTGCTTTCACTTATTTTGTATATGTACCTGAAAGTGGAATTTATTGATCATACAGTAAGTCTATTGTATTTTTTGGGGAAATTACCATATTATTTTCTACAGCAGCTGCACCTTCTTACATCCCACCAGCAATGTATAAAGGTATCGATTTCTGCATATCCTTGCTAAAACTTGTCATTTTATATGTGTCTCTGTGTGTTTTAGTTATAGATGGACACAGTATCTTTATTTTGTTTTTATTTATTTTTATGTAGTGCTGAGGATGGAACCCAGCACCTCACATATACAAGGCAAGCGCTCTGCTACTGAGCCACAACCCAGCCCTGTGTGTGTTTTAAATAATAGCCTTCCTAATGGATGTAAAGTGTCGCTTTATTGTTGTTTTGATTTGCCTTTGATTAGTGATGTTCATTACTTTTGTTTGCCTATTGAACATTTGTATATCTTCTTTGGAAAAGTGTGTATTCAAATACTTTTCCCATTTTTATTTAGGTTATGTGTCTTTTTGTTTTTTAATTCATACACTTTCAAAATTCATGGAGCCCTTTAGAGATCACAATGTATTAAACAAATGGTTGCAGATATGGTAGGATAGGACCTATCCTGTTTTTACATCCATGGCAGCTCCTGAGAGGGCTTCTTGAAACACTTGGGGTTGTTTCTTAGTTCTTTGGAAAAACTACACCCTCCCTGGAATTTAGAAAGGGATTCATGCCTCAGAATATCTGAGGGGACATAGATATGCACAATAAAGCCTCACCCATAAGTTTCACTAGCTTCAAATATTGACCATGACAAGAGAAATGTGGTGCTTTTCATTGGAGCATGTTAGTGTTGTTTTGTCACTTCGTTCCCAAAGACACACTTGGATATTGATCCTTCTACACATCAAGGGAAGCTTATAAATTATTGGGGAAATGTCAACAAAAATGAAGAAAATGACAGAAATTCTTCCAAACCCAGAGAAAGACAATATTTGTAAATTCACATCCCCCTGTCTCAGGAAAATCCCTACAGGCAGTACGAATTTGTGAGAGCAAATATGCCACTGATCATATTGCTATTTATCACAGTTGCTCAATTCTGTTTCAGCCTTCAGACCTTGTCGAATCAGGAGAAATTTGAAAAGTGGTCATTTGTAGGGTTTAAACATTTTTTTGAAAAGTAAAGTTCAGAGAAAAGACCTATTATTTTAGGGGCTAACAGATGGCCCTCAGCCTCATGGCTAAGATCCACCTTTTTGTGGTCCTCCCTAATTTTGTGACAGCTCTCCCCAAGATTTCCATATTGCCTTTGGAATATGTAGGGTGTCCTTTATCCCTTCCTAATTAGAATTCCCTGCCCCTTGTCATCTTGAGGAGAAATTTTCTGATTATAAGCAGAGCACTTCTGATTATGAGCAAAGTGCAGTGGTAGGGAGGAACCAATAGCACAACACTTTTACTTGCCTGAGTTCTAAGAAGTTGATGACTTCAAAGAAATGTGAAGATGGAGTATAAAATGTCACCTTTAATATGGTTAAAGAGTAGGGTGGAGGACACAGCTTATATCTATGAGCAAGTAAGATTTCTAATATCATAGTGCTGAGGTGGAGAGACTTACCTCTTTGGTCACAGGCTGGGCTGTACCCCCACCACAGGGACCCTCTTATAGGGTCAGGCCCCTTTTATCTATTTCATAGAAATCAGGGGAGAACACAACCTCTTTGTAGTTAGTCATATCATAAGAAGAACAGGTATGGACAGAACTTGGCATGCCCCAGCTTCTTATTTTAAGCTCTCATTAACAAGGTAAATCCCTCTAACCTCTCCTCTCCATAGGAATATCACACTTTCCACACAAAAATAAACATGTGGAGTAGGAAAGAAGATTCTCCTCTAATATTCCTTAGTTGATTTTTTATTTATTGTTGGGGTTTTTAGCCCCCTGTTTCCTCCTGACCTGCGGGAGAGATGGGGAGAGCATGACCGGACCAGGAGGAACCAAGAGAGATAAAGGCCGAGTGGCTGCCCACACCCAGCCCCCCGCCGGAGGACAATCAGACTGTCAGGGAGAACCGTCCAAGCAGGATCTCGTTTATTGAGAAAACACACACAGCTAATATAAGGCACAGGAGCCAATCAGGATAAAGGTCAGTAGGGTGGGGCGAGTTCACGTGTACACCCATCCTACAGGCAGTAATGGGAGACACGAGCGTGAGGGCAGAAGGGTTCTGAGCCTATCCTAGAGGTGGTCTGATTTTTTGTCACAACCCACAGCAATGCCTTCTGGCTAATCGCTAGGTGGTCTCTTAACCACATGTGGCCCCAGGACTGGGAAGCGGGTAGCAGTCAGCAAGTTAGGTTGCCTCTTTTCTGATGCAACATGCCCCACATGTTACAACATGCCCTACAATTTATTTTTCTGTTAACCCACTGAATGTAATCATTGATCCTTCTCCGTGAAGGGAGGTGGTCAGTAGTTTCTGAGGTCTCTCCTCCCTTTTTTCAGAAGGCGACCCCTCAACATTAGTCACTGGCACTGATAATGGGCAGTGTACATGGAGGTGCACCCAGAAGCTTTTCAATATGCCTAAAGACTATATTAATTAAATTAATATTTAGACCATGCCTTGACGAAGGATGGAAATCCATTAACTGTTTCTCTTTTCATATGATGTCCAATTGTACTGTCATAATTAACCTGTCAGAAGGTATGCAGTGAGATCAATGGACAACATTAAGATGCTACAACAACAGTATACAGCAATAAGATGCTACTTGTTTGAAAAAAACTCTTCCAGTATCACATTTTCAGGAGGAACTTAGAGTTCAAATATTAAATTCCATTTTGCTTTTCAGTTAAAGTCCAGAGAAATGAAAGTCCAAAAGAAATTAAAGTTTAAAATGAAGTTTCATTTCCCTTGAGAATGAAATTTCGAAGAAACTAAAGACCAAAATATATCCCTACTAGCTTCTTGCTATGCTCCATTTTAATGACAAAGCTTTGCCAAGCCCGTGTACAGTTGGGATTCTTTAGCAATTTTACAGTGTTTGTCTCTACTGGGATGGATGTGGTTCCTTCAGAACCTCAGAGTTTGTGTTAGTTCAATGTTAAGTCTCTGATGTTTCATATACTTCAAAGAATTAATAGAACCTACAAGATAATCATATCACCAACCCCACATGTTCCCAATGAAACAAATATGTGGTGATAGTAATGTCATGGCTCACATTGATTTTTGCCTCCTCGAATTCACCACTTGTGGAATCCCTTCTTCTAGGTGTGGGATGGACCTTTTAAAAATAGAATGTGTCTGAAATGATGGAGTATTCCTTAAAAAAATATTTTACTAAACATTGTGGCTTCTAGGGCTGGGGCTGTGGCTCAATGGTAGAACACTTGCCTAGCATGTGCGAGTCCCTGGGTTCAATCCTCTGCACCACATAAAAATAAATAAATAAAATAAAGACTGTGGCTTCTGAAAGATCAGTAGAGTAGAGGGAAGGGAATAGGGAGTAAGGAGGGGAGAGAAAAGGGAAGTACTAGGGATTGAATTAGAACAAATTATATTCAATGCTTTTATAATTATGTCAAAATGAATCTATTGTTACATATAACAGAAAAGAACCAATAAAAAAGACTGTGACTTATATCAATGCAAATAGCATGCTTCCCTTCTCTGACTCTTCTTGATTTCTTGTGCTAATGGAGCTAACTACTAAGTGCTGTATTGTGAGGTTCCCTACGGAGAAGACTATATGACAAGGAACTTGCCGGGAAGGAATGAGTCTGCCAATAGCCATGTTAGTTTGGAAGCAAAACCACCCCAAGTTGAAATGACTATAGTCCTGGCTGACACCTTGATTTCAGCTTGTGAAGGATCCTGAGACAGGATCCTGATGAGCTATACCAGATTCCTAACCCATAGTAACTTTAAGATAAAAAATATTTTCATTTTAAGCTGCTAAGTTTTGGGATGATTTGGCATTTAGAAACAGCTAATAAACAGGATATTCATAGGCCTTAGGGAAGTGATCCTAGATAAAATTATATTGTCCATATCAAGTACTCACAATTGGTATAGATTATGGCAGAAATTCAATATTATCTAGAGTGAAGATGACAAATGGAAGATATCTTGGTTTTAGCCTTGCCAAGGATACTAGTCTACCCAACTATCTGGAGTCCATGACTCTGAACTTAAAATTGCAGAAATTTCCTACCAAGAGATTAATTTTGGCCTTATGCATTTAAAAGCCAATTGTTTGATCATATAAACCACACTCTTGGCTCAGTGGCAACCTCAGTAGACTACCAGGTTAAAAATACTGTGTTTCAGTTTTAAACTCTGAGGTCTATAGCCATGTACTCCAGACCTACTCAGAGAGTCTCTTCTTGTTATTTTAGCCTGCTAATTCTAGTTTTTTTCTCTATTCTTGATCCAATTAATCATATGTTTGAACTTGTGAAAATTCCAATGAATAACACCTTAAAATCCAAACTGACAGATATTTAAGAAAAAAAGAGCAAGACAGATGGGAAATTAAAATATCCCTTTTACCTGGACAAGTGAGCTTTCTAATACTAGACAGGTTCCATGGTAATGCCCATTTTTCTTGAGTAAAATCACTTCTTGTTTGGAAGGCTTGTACTACCTCACAGCCAAGATAATTCAAATTCTTTAGAAGTTACCAAGTATGACAAACACTTCTAGGAAAAATTATAAATTGAGGACTAGGATGGCATTCTGCACTGTTGATTTCATTGGGATGAACATATGATATAACCTTTTTTTTCAAAAGTCTTTATGAGCGTCTGAAATGTAAAAATCTACTGTAGCCAGATATCCTAGTCAGGATCTTCTGCTGTAGAAAAGATCAACTCATATCAAAAAGACATTATCGCTTCTTATGGGCCATCAGGGTGTTCAGAAATAGCCATGGCAAATCCAATATTCTCAGGAAGAAAGGATTCTGACTGCTTTTGTTTTGTGCTCAATTCTGAGAAACGCAGAGGTATTTTTGCATATTTCTGACAACACCTGTGCTCCCTTTTTCATGAATTATTTCTTATCAAACATGTTTGACTACAACACAACACAGCATTTACCCTTGGCCCCACTGTGACATAATATTATGATCATTTATGAAGCTTACCTGGTGTCCAGAGATACTTGCTTTATTTGTGTACTTGTGTTGAGGGGTGGAGGGCTAGGTTTCAGGGAGTCAGGGAACTGGGGAGGATGAGAAGACAAAGGCTTGTTTCTGTTCTTTTATTTTTCTCAAACTAACATGTTCAAATCACTTGGCTGATAAGTCATTTTCTGGAATACCTGGCAAAACGCATCCTTTCCTCTTTCTTTTTATATTTGGAGCCAAACACAACCCGTCAGATCTGGCTCTACACCAAATAGAATAGTCTGCTTATAGAATGTGGAGTAGCCAAAATGAAACTAATCTCCGATCTTTTTCTTTGGGGGTTATTCCTTTTGTTTTTATTTTTTGTGATAAGTATTTCAAGCATCTTGTTAAAATACATGTATTAATTATCTTACATATATTAATTAAAACATATATTAATCAGTTATTAATCATTTTGGGGTGGTCAATTACCAGGTCAAAAGGTAATTCAATAAGCAGATAGGGCCTTGAGGAGAAATAAAATATGTGTTTTGATGGGAAGTGGCAAGACAATGGTCTGGAAACTGTAATTACAATGATTGCTACCATTGTAATCACTACTGTCTCCATTACACCATCATCCATTATTGGATGATTAACATATGCTTGGTGTTCTTTAAACATTACTTCATTCCCTATAATAGCCCTGTGAAGTGGGCACCATTATTATTATAATTTCATCATTGAGGAAAGTGAGGCTCAGAAAAAGTTAAAGTAATTTTGCACAATTTATCAGATAGAATGTGTAAATTCGGGTTTCTAACCCAAATCAAGCAGGAGATAAGTACCAAATCAAGCAGAAGATCAAGCTGGTCAACAGGTATGAAGCAACTATTATCTTTATGATGTGTTCATGTATGATGTAGCTTCCAGTCTTGGCTTGGAAAAATGAAACAAACTGATGAACTCAAGTTTAGAAGCCTTCCAAATTTGGGGAGTAGGCTAAGGATTCATAGAGCCCATTTTGGGTTGAGTACCTATTTTGACATATTTATATAAACATGGAATATATCTTATTCTTTTTTATTTTTATTGATTTTATTTTTTCAATAGACAATAGCAGTGGAATGCATTACAATTCTTATTACACATATAGAGCCCAATTTTTCATATCTATGTATATAAAGTATGTTCATGCCGATTCATGCCTTTATACGTGTACTTTGTTTTTTGCGTTATAATTCTTAAAACACATATATACCACAATTTTTCATCTGTTTGTATATAAAGTGTATTGACACCCAGTTCATGTCTTCATACATGTATTTTGTATAATGATGTCCATCACATTCCACCATCCTTGCTAATCCCCTGCCTCCTCCCTTTCCCTCCCACCCCTCTGCCCTATCTAGAATTAATCTAATCATCCCATGCTCCCTCTCCCTACCCCACTATGAGTAAGCCTCTTTATATCAGAGAAAACATTTGGCATTTGTTTTTTTGGGATTGGCTTCTTGTTTGTTAGCATTATCTTGTCCAACGCCATCCATTTACCTGCAAATGCCATGATTTTGTTCTTTTTTGATGCTGAGTAAAATTCCATTGTGTATATATGCCACATTTTTTTTATCCATTCATCCACTGAAGGACATCTAGGTTGGCTCTACAGTTTAGCTATTGCGAATTGTGCTGCTATAAACATTGATGTGACTGTGTCCCTGTAGTATGCTGTTTTTAAGTCCTTTGGGTATAGTTCGAGGAGAGGAATAGCTGGGTCAAATGGTGGTTCCATTCCAAGATTTCCAAGGAGTCTCCATACTGCTTTCCAAATTGGCTGCACCAATTTGCAGTCCCACCAGCAATGTGGAATATATGTTATTCTAATTAGGACCCCCATTCTTGTGAATGTACGCAATATTGAGATTCATTGTGGTATATTTATATATGAATGTAGGTAAGTTATGTCAGAATCATTCCACTATCTTTCTTTTTCATATCCCCACTCCCTTTCCCTCATTCATTCCCCCTTATTTACTCCACTGAACTTATATTATCCCCCCTACCACATTGTTGGGTGTTAGCATCCACACAGCAGAGAGAACATTTGACCTTTGTTTTTTTGGGATTGGCTTATTTCACTTAGTATGATATTCTCCAGATCCATCCATTTACTGGCAAATATCATAGAGTCATTCTTTTTTATGGCCAAGTAATATTCTAGTGTGTGTGTGTGTGTGTGTGTGTGAGAGAGAGAGAGAGAGAGAGAGAGAGAGAGAGAGAGAGAGAGAGAGAGATTTTCTTTATCCATTCATCTGTTGATGGGCACCTAGGTTAGCTATTGTGAATTGAACTGCTATGAACATTGATGTGGTTGCATCACTATAGTATGCTGATTTTAAGTCCTTTGGGTATAAGCAGAGAAATGGGATGTGTTGCTTGAATTTGAATAAGTGACACTGAGGAACAAGGAAATTAGTGTCTCTCACAGGTCTTCCTGCTCTGTTCGGCCTGTGCAAATATCTTTATCCTGTTAAGCACAGGTAATCACTCATGTAAACTTGTCTGAATTTAGTTTCTTATGGATGCTTTGTTCCTCCAGAACATGCAGGCATCATGTGTGGCTAATGAAACTGCAGCAACGTTATGGTATGAATGAAGATCATTTATATTCTTCTCCAACACTAGTAAAGGGAGGATGTCAGGGTCTTTTCACTAGAGATATTGAGAAACTATGGCTGATGCTTAGAATCTAGAGGTCTAATATAAATATATCAAACAGTCCAATGATTCTATAGAATACATTCATACAGTTTTTGTGTGGTGAAAGAGGAATATTTTCTCAGTGTCTTCTCTGAGATAGTTGGAAAGTCACTAAATTTGTCTTTGGCAATTATAGCCTTCTCTTTTTAACAATAATAAATGCCATTTATTGAGTACTTCCATGTGCCAAGAAGTGTGTTTTATAGTTTACAAAGGCATATGGAATCCTTGTCTCCTAAGCTATTTTTTGAGTATTTTCTGTTTGTCTTGGCACTGTCTTATGAACTTGCTATACTTTATCTTATGTAATGCTCACAGTAACTTCATGAGGTAAGTGCTGGTGTTTTCTCTATTTTGTAGAACGGAACTAAGAACTAGTGAAATAAAATTATTTGCTTAAGATCACATACATTGAAAACAGTGTTAATGAAATTTAAAATCAGACATTCAAGAAAGAAGTTGAGTCTTATTCAGACTAAGATGTAGGAAAACTAAGATGTTTAGGAAAATGGGGGTAGATAGAAATGCCTGGCGGAGATGGAACATTTTTCATCCAATCATTCATTGAACTCCTTTATTCAAGTTATTCAGGTCAAAACTCTTGGAATAATCTTCTAGACTTTCATATCCATATCCAGTCTATCAGCAAATTCTTCAAAATATAGCATATGTAGAAGCAGGCCACTCCTTCCCATGACTACTCCCACCACCTTGGTCCTTGCCACTATCATCTCTCATTTGGATGACTATAGTATCTATCTTCTTTTGCTCTAGCTCTCTGCAGCAGATGTTGCTGGTTGTCCATCAAAACCCATTTGATCCTCCTATAGCCAAAGAACTATACTCAAAACACATTTTTTTGGCTGGACTAAACACCCCAACCTTGCTCGGAGATAGATGTAGCCCTGTGACTATGTTCTTATCAGCAGAATGTGAGCATGTACCATTTGAGTCAGGGACTTCTGACATTGTGCTTGCTTCCTCTATACCCTACTTTTTCTGCCTGCTGGAAACTGGATATCTTGACCATCTGGCTTTGACCTTGAAGACTACTACAAAGACCCAAGGTGATAGCTAGAACAACAGTTTGGAAATAATATGGGTCTGTGAATCACCAAGAAGAATATATCTTCTCTAAAGAACTGTTTACAGCAGGACTATTAGTAAGAAACAAACTCTTTTGTTATTTAAGGTACCATAAGATTGGGCCTCTATTTTACAGTGCCCTAGCTGTACCCTACAGTCCATAGCACACAGAGTAAACCATTTAAATAAAATCACAGGGTGTGGTGGCATAAACCTGTAATCCCAGCTACTCTGGGGACTGAGGTAGGAAGATTGCAAGTTCAAGACCAGCCTGTATAACATAGTGAGACCCCATATCATAATATACAAAAAAAATATAGGGCTGGGGATGTGGCTCAAGCGGTAGCATGCTTGCCTGGCATGCATGCGGGCCGGGTTCGATCCTCAGCACCACATACAAAGATGTTGTGTCTGCCGAAAACTAAAAAATAAATATTAAAAAATTCTCTCTCTCTCTCTCTAATATATATATATATATATATATATATATATATATATATATATATATATATATATATAATTTTTGCTTCTCTGACTAAAACTCTATTTCCCACAATGTAAAATTCAAAGTCTTTAGAATGATGTTTTCATGCTCCTACATCTGTATCATAGTTTGAGTATCCCTTATCCAAAATGCTTGGGAGTAGAGGTGATTTAGATTTAGTTTCTTGGATTTTGGAATATGTTACATAGATTTTACTGATTGAGCAAAAATCTGAAAAACTCTTGGAGAATTGCAGATTTTGGATTTTTTGGACTGGAGAAGCTCAACTTCTACCTCGCTGACTTTTCTCCAATCACTTTCCTGCTAATTGATCTCTTATCTATTTTTTAACCTGTCAAACATATTCTTTCCAAAGGACCTTTGCCTGTTTTATTCCTTCTGCCTGGGAAAGTCTTCCCCAGATATGTGCTTGTCTTATTCTCTTCTTTCACATCTTGGTTCAATTTTTACTTTTATAGAGAGAATTTTTGGGATCATCCTATGTGGAATAGCACTGCTATTACTAACTAGCACTTTCCTGGCCTTCAGTTTCCTTCATAGCACTCATCCCTAGTTGCCATGTGTCTATTTGTGTCTACCTCCTCCATTTAGTATGTACACTCCATGAGAGCAAGGGATTTGGTTCAATGCAATATCTCTACTGCCTAAAAGAGTGCCTATTGTATAGTAGGGCTCAATAAATATTTTTGATGAATAATTTTATTCGTTAGTCTAATCTATGAAGTCAGTGATTCTGTAACTTCAGTATGCATAAGAACCACCTAAATGCTGACTTCTTGGGCTGTATCCATTCTAATTCTTATTCAGCTGGTCTGGGATGAGTGCCAGGAATTTCCTGTTTAAAAATATAAGTCTACCCGTATAATTTTGATGCAGAGGTACTGCTTTAAGAAGCATTACACCAGACTTTAAGCTCCATGAGGGCTTTCTCAATAAGGTATGTGAAATGCCTTGCACAGTGCTTCACATACAGCTTTCAACAAGTCCTTTTTAAATGGATCAATGAACAAATACTTATTGTGATTTCTTAGTTTCCAAACACTCAGCTAGATGCTGAAACTTCACCAGTGGGAGCACCTTAATTTTTAAATCCATGTGCTCTGCTATGCAAGTGCCTTAGGCCTGGTAGTTAAGTCATTACTGCTACAAAGTAGATTACTGTCTTTTAAGACAGTGCTTCTCAAACTCTAATATGCATAGGAATAGTCTGGTTTAGTGGGCCTGGAACTGGGTTGGGGTTTGGCATTTCTTACAAATTCCTAGGCAATGCTGATACTATGGATCTATCAACCACACTTTTGAGTAGCAAGGCTTTGAGCTAAAAAGGGATAGTGGGTTTAGCTAGCCAAATGGTTACTGTTTCTCTGGGCTACTTGTTCATTCTCTGCTACAGAGAAAAGTTTTTGCCTGAGTCCCAATGGTAGCTGCCTAATTTTCAAACTCTACTAAGAACTATACATGTTTTAATTAAAACAAGTCACTGAAACAATTAAGATACAGCATCTAGAGTGACTGTAAAATTCATGGATCTAAATTGTGTTGTTGTTTTTCTGAGGGGCATAGAATAATGTTCCTATATCTGTTTAATTAAAAAATGAAACAAGCAAAGATTTGGAGGTGACAGTCAGATGTCTGGAAGTCCAATAGAAAACTTGGTTGAAAGACATTTTGGTGAATAAGACTTATTCAGGCATAGTACATCTCTTAATATAAGTCACCTCTGTGGGATAATATGCTGGGGAGAATAATGTCCTTCTCACCCATTCTGGCCTTTCAGAAATTTGCAAATTCCCACTGTCACTTAATTCTTTTGCCTTAGTGTATTTAGATTCCAGAAATCCCCCCCTCAACAATGTAAATATCCTCCAATAGGAAAACATTAACTACTTAACAATCATGAATACCTTAGGGTATTTATTTATATATGCTTATATATTTTTCTTTTCTAGAGAGAGAACAGTATTTACATAGGATTCTAGATGAGTTCTGTGATTCTCTGAAGGCTAATAATCTTAGATATGAAGACAAAAGAATTAGGACAAGGAATTTTGAGTTGGGGGCGTGGATATTCAACACTTTATTGTAGTAGTACTTTTCTTTATATATTTTTTCCCATCCATTAGGTTGGTCTTCCTTGAGAGAAAGTCATAGTCATCTGTTTATCTGTGATGTCCAGCACAGTGCCTTGCACAGAAATTGCATTCAATACACAGTTTTGAAGTAAGGAGTGAAATAAGCCAGGAAGTTACCTGGAAAACAGGGTACAGAAGGAGTTCAGGGAGGGGCTGGGGCTGTAGCTCAGTGGTAGAGTGCTTGCCTTGCATGTGTGAGGCCCTGGGTTCAATCCTCAGTACCACATATAAATAAATCAATAAAATAAAAGTATTGTGTTCAACTACTACTAAAAAAATAATATTTTTTTAAAAAGAGGGAGTTCAGGGAAAAGGGGGCATTGAAACACTGGGCCCTAGGGCTGGAAGGGAACTCAGACATAACTCTAGTC
The DNA here is from genome assembly GCF_047511675.1 of Marmota flaviventris. Taxonomy (NCBI): domain Eukaryota; kingdom Metazoa; phylum Chordata; class Mammalia; order Rodentia; family Sciuridae; genus Marmota; species Marmota flaviventris. The sequence goes on along the minus strand of NC_092518.1, from coordinate 111,453,219 downwards.
AGTTGATATTTTTTGTAGGGCTCAACTTCATATACACACATTCTTTTTTGGGATCATTCTCCATGGGAGGTAAAATCCAACTCTAACACCTCAGCTTTTTCTTTCTTGTTTCCTAGTTAAGACGTGCTGTTCAATCAATAAAAATGAATAATTTAAATTCAATATCCCTCTGTCACTATCAATAATACTTTTGTGAGTGATGTAGTGCTATGGTAATTCAATTTGTTAGTTGCTGCCACACTTTCACATGACAGTCTGCTGAAGTTGTAAACTTAATTTACTCTAGGCACTTGACACAAGTAACATTGATGGGTTTTATCTTTAAAAGTATTGATTCCCGCCCCCCCCCACCCACCGAAAATCTCTCCTCTGTTTGTGTTTATTGAATAAACAGGCACCTGTCTGGTTAAAGAAAACTTTTTTAAGCTAAGGAAACTTCCACTTTGTTTTTAAGCAGCACTTTGTTGAACAACTTAAAGCTTAGGGCTGAGAAAGACATGGGATGTGATGTTGTCTTATCTCTTTGCCCACATCCATGGACAACTTTTTAATCATTTAGGACAGTAGAGCTACTGGGTAGCTCTGATGGTTAGAAAGTTCTCCATAGTGGGGACAGAACCTACTATCTTGCAACTTTGACCCATTATGGTCTTACCTGAGTGATATATTGTACATCTATCCATTAACTGTCAAACCTTTCAGATATTAGAGGTTGTTTGCATGTACATAAAGATTTTTCTTGTCCAGTTAAACATTTCTAGTACTTTTAACTCCTTTTCAGTTGAGAGGTTTTCTAGTTCACCTCACAGTTGTGATCATTCTTCTCTGGCTATACCACAGTTGCTGAACTACTTTTAAAATGTGGCATCCAGAAGCAAACATGGTACTCCCGAGATCTGAAGGGATTGAACTTCACATAGAACTCTTTTTTAAAAAAATCTTTCTTTCTTTCTTTTTATTTCTTTATTTTTTATGTGGTGCTGAGGATCGAACCCAGGGTCTCGTAAGTGTGAGGCAAGTGCTCTACAACTGAGCTACAGCCCCAGCCCACACATAGAACTCTTTAAATGATGTTATCAAACCATTGTTCTAGTCTCTAAAAGTGAAATTAATAAATTATATATTTCACTTTGTCTCTCTTTGGTTCCTAAGTTTAATACATCCATATTATTCCATAGTGAATAACTTGTATGCAAATAAAATGACCAATTTAAGGGAAACAAAAATATGGATCCACTAACAGTTATAAATGAGTGCAGAGCCCTATTTGATATAAACTCTCACTGTACCCTCTTCATCTCTTTTGTAGGAAGCACTTATCATGAGTAAAACTAATTTTATCTTCAAGTTTCTGGGCATTCTGAGATATATAGATTAATTGGGAAGAACTAGAAATTTTAATCTTTATTTTTTTTGTACCTTAGTTAAAAATTGTTTTATATTAAAAGAACCTTCAGTCAATTACCAAAGTAGAAAACATGCACTCCCATGAACTCATCATCCAGTTTCAATAAGAATCATAGGCAATCTACTCCCCTACCCAGGATTATTGTGAGGCAAGTTCAAGGCATCATTTCATCTTACATATTTCAGTACATATTTCTGAAAGATATAAGCTCTTTGTAAAAATCATGTTCTCAGTACATTATCATCACAAAATACAGTCAGAATACACATTTCCTTAATTTTTCTCATGAATTTTCTACTAATAATTTAGTTGAATAAAGATCCAAAGAAGGTCTTTGTATTGCAGTTGATTGATATGTATCTTAAGTCTCATTTAATCTTTAGGTCCCACCCCCATAAGCTTTGCTTCTCTCAGTCTGTTTCTGTGACTCTGTGTCTGCCTCTTTCTCTAATTGAATCTGTAGAGTTTCCCACTCTGGATTTTGCCAATTACATCCTAGTAGAATCACTTAATATATTATTCTGCTCTTTATTTGTGTGCATTTGTACTTAGAGGTACAGTTAAGATTTGATCTAAGAATTCTTATTCTGATAAGAATAAGAACACCTCACCAGTGGGGTCATGTACTTCCAAAAAGAGGCATATGATATCTCTTTTTCTAATGTCAGCAGCTACTGATGTTTGTTGTCTAGATACATACAGGTTGTGAATGGTGATATCTTAGTAAAGCTATCACCACTGATAAGGCTAATGAAAATGTTTTAATATTTTTAAAAGTATTTCTGTCTTTAAGATATATCCCAATAAGAATGCAGGGTAAATTACTGCATTTTAAAACACTAGAAATACCTCCTCTCTGGGTTCTTATAGTACCAATTCTATAAGAAGGTTCATTTCTTTGAATTTTCTTTTGTTTGATAGTGATTACTTTATAAAGTATAATTTCATAATTATGTAAAACTTAAAGATCCAGACTCCTGATTCTAAAAAATAAGGCATATTTAGGAGAAATGTAACTTCTGTCCTTGTCCCTTCTCTTGTGTTTCCTCTTTTCCCCTTAGGTAACCATTCCAACAGCAATTTCTAAAATAATCATTTGTGGGCTGGGGTTGTGGCTCAGTGGTAGACCGCTTGCCTAGCATATGTGAGGCCCTGGGTTTGATCTTCAACACCACATAAAAACAAATAAATAAAGTAAAGGCATTGTGTCCAACTACAACTAAAAAAATTAAAAATAATAATCATTTGTTACAGTCTAGTATACATACATAAAGAATGTCATGAGAGGATACAATATGGCAGACTAGAGGGCATTCTGTGTTGCTCTGTGACCTGGGATTCTAGTAGTGGAAATAGTGTTTCTCTGGGAGTAATAGAGGATCCCCCACAGCTGCTACTGCACAAGAATCACAGCCACAGTGCCCATGCAGGGCTCCTGGGTGCCCAAGCAGGACCAGCGGCGTCTGCACCGGTGCAGGACTCCTGGCCATACACTTGAGCAGGAATCCTGGTTGCTGATACCACGTGCAGGAACTCTGGCCACCACTCCTGTGTGGACCACCATTCTCTCCTCCTGTTGCATGCTCATGGGCTGCCACTGCCCAACCCATATATCTGTGTCCTCCTCTATGTGAGGTGGCTGGAGTAGACGGTGTAATCCGGGTTCATTTGCCTTTCTCTTTGTCAGATCTTTCATAGATAGAAAAGCGGCTTGGTTCCTGTACTTCAAGTCCCACCACATATATCAGAGTTTCAATATCTAACTCAATAATATGATTTGACCTTTCATGGTGTCTATATGATCTTGTCTAACACCCTCCTGCCTGAAGAGCACAGGAGAGTTTGGGAGCAAGCTAGAAATTATGCTGATGAGGTATATCACACCTCCCTTGCCCATCGGATTGGCACTGAAGCAATCCCTGATTGGGACCCCAATTGGGATTATAATTTGCCTGGAGGAGTAACTAATAGAAACCAATTCATTACTTGCCTCATGGCAGGTCTTAGAAAGGAAGCCCATAAGGCTATCAATTATGAAAAGCTCCAGGAAGTCATCCAAGATAAAAATGAAAACACTTCAGCATTTTTAGATTGCCTGACCAAGGCTTTATTACAATATATTAATCTGGACCCTGAGACTCCACATGGGAGGCAACTAATGACCTACTTCTTCTCCCAGAGTTTCCCCAATGTTAAGGCCAAACTAAGGTGCCTCTAGAGGGGGGCCCCCTAACTCCCCAAGCTGAGGTTCTGGGAGTAGCCTTAAGGTATATAACAGGAGAGATGAGAAGGCCTGGAAGCAGAAATATCAGTTACTTGCTCAAGCTACCTGTCCAGCCTCAGCATCTGTCCCTGGTTCCATTGGCCTGTGGAAGGGTTCCTCAGGACCACCTGGACCCTGTTTTAAATGTGGTCAGATGGGTCACTGGGCTTGTACATGTCCCAAGCCTCGCAAGCCTTTGGGCTCTTGTCCTAAATGCCATCAGGAGGGACACTGGGCTGTTGAATGTCCCAGAGCCCATAGTGGCCCTTGGCCATCCAGTCCTTCTGGTTTCCCTTTCCAACTCTTAGGACTGGCCGCAGAGGACTGTCAAGGCCCAGGTCCCCATCACCCGATCACTACCATCACTCCTTGGGAACCCAGGGTAACTCTGCCTATTTCATGTAGGCCTGTCTCCTTCCTCCTAGACCCAGGGGTTACATATTCAGTCCTCAAGGAATTATGGGGACCTACTATCAACTCTTACAGACACCTAGCCTTGTTTGTGCTTTTGTCTAAGTTTTACCCACTCCTTTTTGATCATTCTACAGTGCTCTCTTCCCCTTATGGGAAGGGACATCGTCACAAAGTTGGGGGCTATGCTTTCCTTCTTGCCTCATATATGCTTTCATCCAGACTTGTCTGCCACTCCCCTGATCCTCCCCTTAGAACCATCCCCCTTCCTAGGTGGACTCTACTCTCTGGGATGTTTCAAGTCCTTCTATCACCTCACACCATAAGCCCATTCACATCTGTCTCAAAAACCCCCTCCATTTTCTGGCCCAATCACAATACCTCCTCTCCCTCCTTGCAGTTGCCCTCCGTCTTTTTTTTTTTTTTTTGAAGAGCAGCCTTGATCACATTATCCCCTCAGGGATTTGAGCTGCTTTGGGATCCTGGCCTGAGGGCCCATGAAAATTACCATACACCTTCTTCTATTTACCTTGCACTCTTCTTCTTCATCTACACTTGGCCTCATTTGGGTAAGTGACTTGCCTTCCCTTCCCTTCGTCCTCTTCCCCTTGGTGAGTTCACTCTTGGATCTTGGTTCTCAGCTCCTCAGCAGAGCTCACAAAAGCCCTGGCTAGGCAACCAAGACTCTTTACAGGCAAAGCCCAGGTCTAGGGAAGTAGCAGATGACTCCCTTCTCTCAGCCCCAGACTCCTCCAACACACCATGGGGAACTCCCAAATCTCATCTGACTCACTCCTCGGCTGCCTTTTTGCCCACTTAACCCCACTCCATTTGGCTCCTGATCTAAAGGCCCATCAACCAATTCAACCTTCCAATCTTCATAACTTTTGCAAGCACTCAGGAAAATAGAAGAGAATCCGTTATGTGCAGGCTTTCTCCTTTCTCCACTCTAAAGCTTCCATTTGTTGCTCTTGCTCCACTGCCCAGCTTCTACTTGCCATTAAAGCTCTGGATTCCTCCAGAGACCCTACTTCTAGATAAACAAGGGACCCAGACCCTCCTATATTATAAAGCCCTAGGCAGCAATCTCCCTGGCCAAGGCTACACTGAAGCTAACATTGAAATACAAAGGACAGGGGGCTGGTATTGATCCTCAGCACCACTTAAAATAAAGGCATTGTGTTGTGTCCATCTACACCTAAAAATATAAATATTAAAAAAAAGAAATACAAAGGACAGACTCAGCAGGATTGATAAGCTACCTGGGGGGGGGGAGTGTCAATTTAACTTTACCCTTGGCTACAACACAGAAGAATGACTTTAAAACTTTCTCTATCTCCCTTATCTCACACACCCATTTCAACTTTATGTGGCTGAAAACAAGGGATTTGCTTTAAGGGTCATATTATCTATTGAAGGGTCTTGACCCTACTGTTCAATGATGGGCCCCTTGCCTATGAACGTTGGCCGCAGCCTCTCTAATTATTAAAGTCAAAAAAAAAAAAAAAACAACTCACCTTTGGGGCTCCACTCACCATCCTGGCTCCCCACCACCTAAATGAACTCCTCATCTACAAGGGCTTACATTCCTTACCCCCCTGTCGCCTTTTATCTCTACAGGTTTCCCTGGTGGAAGATCCCAGTCTTACTTTCCACACATGCTCCCCTTTAAATTCTGCTTCTATCTTCCCTGCTCCTCAGGACTTTTCCACTTCTTCTCTTACCATTCACTCATTAAAACTCTGGAGGAGTTTCTTCCACATTCCTCCCACATACAGGAAGACCCCTTGCTCCAGGCTAAAGAGACTATAGCAAACCTGCTATAGTCTCTCTAACCTTCGTTGTGGAAATAGCTCCCCTCCCCAGTAACACATCCAATCAGCAGGCTGAACTTGTTGCCCTCATCAGAACCTTCACTTTGGCAAAGGGAGCCTCCTTCAATGTCTACACTGACTCTAAATACGCTTTCCACATACTTCTCTCCCACTCTGTTATTTGGAAGGAGCATGGATTCCTTACTACCAAGGGAACTTCAATTACTAATGCCCCCTTTACCTCCAATCTCCTTCATGCCTCAAATCTTCCCACTGCCATTGGAACTGAAGGATGGCAGCTAAGTAACCCCCTTCTCCAGTGGGCACTTCCTTTCCTGACCTATCTCCTTGTCATAGGCCTTTTGCAAATGCTGGCCCCCCACTCCCCTGTGTCATTAGATTTATTCAAGATCAGATTCAAAGGATCTCTAACCAAACCATGATCCAGCTTCTGTTACATGACCATCACCATTGCCTCAAAGACACTCTGTGCCCCAAACAAGGGTCCAGATGCCACCCCTTCCCAGCATGAAGATGCTACAGAAGATTGATTTATGTCTCTGACCCTTAGGGGGCCCAATTTTAAAAAGGGAGAAATGTAAGGTCCTTGCTTAGCATCTGGATGGCCCTCTTATGTGACAGCAGCCATTTTAAGACAAATTTCACTTTCCCGCCCCAGGGCATTTCAGAGAAAGGCTCACCACTCCTTCATACCAACCCAATCCTAACCACCTGCATTAGGACCTGCCTAGCTCTAATCTCTGAGCCTGCCCCATAAAAGCCCCAAACCCCAAGCCTGTTTTGCCTCTCTCCATCTATGGAGAGATGTGCCTTTATTTGTCAGCTCTGACAAATAAACTCTTGTGTGTGTCTCTGCCTGGTCTCTGTCTTTCATTTCTTGCTTGCCCACCTCCCAGTTCCTCACTTTCCTTTCACTTCCAAACTTATTCTCTGAGGTGAATATTACCCTGATTCCAAAACCAGGCAAAGGCACATCAAAGAAAGAAAACTTCAGACCAATATCTCTAATAAACTTAGATGCAAAAATTCTCAAAAAATTCTGGCAAATTGAATACAAGAACATATCAAAAAGATGGTGTGCCATGATTAAGTGGGGTTTATCCTAGGGATGCAAGGTTGGTTTAATATATGGAAATCAATAAATGTAATTCATCACATCAATAGACTTAAAGATAAGAATCATATGATCATCTCAATAGATGCAGAAAAAGCATTTGACAAAATATAGCACCCCTTCATGTTCAAAACACTGGAAAAATTAGGGAGAACAGGAACATATCTCAACATTGTAAAAGCTATCTATACCTAGTCCCAGGCCAACATCATTCTAAATGGAGAATAATTGAAAGCATTCCCTCTAAAAACTGGAACAAGACAGGGATGCCCTCTTTCACCACTTCTATTTAGCATAGCTCTTGAAACACTAGCCAGATAATTAGGTAGGTGAAAGAAATTAAAGGGATACTGATAGGAAAAGAAGAACTCAAATTAGCACAATATACTGACAATATGATTCTATATCTAGAAGACCCAAAGAAGTCCACCAGAAAATTTCTAGAACTAATAATTCAGCAAAGTAGCAGGATATAAAATCAACACCCATAAATCAAAGTTATTTCTGTATATCAGTGACAAATCCTCTGAAAGAGAAATGAGGAAAAAACTACCCCATTTATAATAGCCTAGGGGGAAAAATACATGGGAATCGACGAAAGAGTGAAAGATCTATATAATGAAAACTACAGAACGCTAAAGAAAGAAAGAAGACCTTAGAAGATGGAAAGATCTCCCTTGTTCTTGGATAGGCAGAATTAATATCGTCTTGTAGACCAATGGTACAAAATAGAGGACACAGAGACAAACCCACATAATTACAGTTATCTTATATTAGACAAAGGCACCAAAAACATACATTGGAGAAAAGATAGCTTCTTCAACAAATGGTGCTGGGAAAACTGGAAATCCACATGCAACAAAATGAAATTAAGCCCATATCTCTCACCATGCACAAAACTCAACTCAAAGTGGATCAAGGACCTAGGAATTAAACCAGAGACCCTGTGCCTCATAGAAGAAAAAGTAGGCCCAAGTCTTCATCATGTTGGATTAGTTCCAATTTCCTTAATAAGACTCCTATAGTGCAAGAATTAAAATCAATAATCAATAAATGGGATGGATTCAAACTAAAATGCTTCTTCTCAGCAAAAGTAACAATCTATGAGGTGAATAGAGAGCCTACAGCTTGGGAGCAAATTTTTACCACTCTCACATCAGATAGAGCACTAAAGAATTCAAAAAGCTAAATAACAGAAAACCAAATAGCCCAGTCAATAAATGGTCCAAGAAACTGAACAGACACTTCTCAGAAGAGGATATATAATCAATCAACAAATATATGAAAAAATGTTCATCATCTCTAGCAATTAGATAAATGTAAATCAAAACCACTCTAAGATTTCATCTCACTCCAGTCAGAATGGTAGCTCTTAAGAATATAAACAATGATAAGTGTTGGCAAGGATATGGGGAAAAAGGCACACTCATCCATTGCTGGTGGGACTGCAAATTGGTGCAGCCAATATGGAAAGCAGTATGGAGATTCCTTGGAACACTGGGAATGGAGCCACCATTTGACACAGCTATCCCACTCCTTGGTCTATACCCAAAGGACTTAAAAACAGCATACTATATGGACACAGCCACATCAATGTTTATAGCAGCACAATTCACAATAGCTAAACTATGAAGCCAAATTAGATACCCTTCAGTAGATGAATGGATAAAGAAAATGTGGTATATATACACAATGGAATATTACTCAACATTAAAAGAGAATAAAATCATGGCATTTCCAGGTAAATGGATGGAGTTGGAGAATATAATTCTAAGTGAAGTAAGCCAATCTGAAAAAAGCAAATGCCAAATGTTTTCTCTGATATAAGGTTGCTGATTCATAATGGGGATGGGGGGCAGGGAGCATGGGAGGAATAGACAAACTCTAGGTAGGGCAAAGGGGAGGGAGGGGAAGGGAGGGATATGGGGGTAGAAAAGATGGTGGAGACATGAATGGTGTGGCTCTACGTTGTGTACAACCAAAGATATGAAAAATTGTACTCTCTCTATATAATATGAATTGAAATGCATTCTGTTGTCATAAATTAAAAATTAGAAAAAAAATTTAAAAAAGCAAGAATAAGTCATAAAAATATAGTGCAATGAAATTTTACAGAGTGAAAACATCAGGATACTACTGCCCACTTGTACAATACATATAATATCACCAACACTCTGGAAGCCCTATGTATGTATTCGTCTTGATAACTATTCATTCCTTCTTCCTTAAAATAAATATCATACTGATTTTAAAATTATTAATTTTCCTTGTTTTTTGGTTTCATATAAGTGGGATCATATAGTATGTATTCTTTTGGGTTTGATTTCTTTCATTCAACAATATGTATATAAGATTTAATTATATTGTGTCATAATTGAATTTTCATCACTGTAGTGTCCATAATTATGCATTCTAATATTAATGGACATTTGCACTGTTGATAACTTTGCCTATTAAAACCCATACACCTATGAATGATCTTATAAATGTGTTTTGTTTCTTTTGGGTATGCACCTAGGAGTGGAATTGCTAAGTGATTTTTAAAAAGTGCATATGTTCATATTGAATATATATTTTCAGTTTTCCAAATAAGTTACATTAATTTAGATTTCCTATCAATAGGTATGAGAGTTCTTTTGCTTCATATCCCATTTAAGAATAGTTTATCTCTTAAATTATTTAGATATTCTCTTGTGTCTTCTGATAAACTTTCAATGTTTCTGCATATTTATCCTACATAAAGATTGTTAAATTTTCTCTCTGAATTGAAAATGTGTGTGAATTATGTTACATCACATTTTATCATCTGTTTTCCATTACATATTTTATTTGAATTTAAAACATTTTAAATTTTGGATGATTTATTTCTGAATACCACAATGGCATTTGTAGTTATTTTGTCACTTGTGCTTTTCTGTTATATGGGTTTGTAATCAGCAAAAGATGATAATATAAATTTCATTTTCAATATTTTAACCTCACCATTTTCCTTGTCCTACTGTTTTAGCTAGGACTTTTAGAACAATATGAACAAAAAATGCATTGATAATCATCCTTTCTTTGATGGGAATTACTTTACTGTTTGAACATTTAATATAATATTTACCATTCATTTTTGATGAAAAATCTTGAAATTAAGGAAGCTCCCTTCTATTTCCAAATTACTTGGAAAGTTTTGATCATGAATTGGTGCAATCTTTATTAAATACCTCTTGGCTATTCTTGAGAATACTCTGAGTTTTTAAAATCATAGCTTTATGATGTACCACACTATAAACTATTTCACATAACATAAAATCTACCCATTAAAGAATAAAATTAAGTGACTTTTACTATGTTTTAAGATTTGTGCAACTATCAATCCTGAATACTTCAGTTACTAAAAAGAAATTCCATATTCATCAGTAGTTTGGCCCATTCTCTTCTCCTTCCAGGCTCTTGGTAACTATTAAACTGTTTTCTGTCTTTGTGGATTTTCTTTTTATGGAAATTTTATATAAATGGAATCATCCATTATGTTCTTTATTGTGTCTTACTTCTTTCACTTGATATAATGTTTTAAAGGTTTATCTATGTGGTATCACTAATCAATATTTCATACCTTTTTAATCCTCAAAATTACAGTGTATATTTCTTTGTCTAACTACCCAGTTGATGAAGATTTGTATTATTTCCATTTCTTGGCCATTATGAATAAAATACTGCTGTGAATATTTATGTACAGGTTTTTGTGTGGATATTTTTAAATTATCTTGTATATATGCCTCATAGTAGAATTGTATGTTTAATACTTTGAGGAAATGCCATATTGTTTTCTAAAATATGTTACCAGCAATTGATGAGTACCTGTAGTGAATACTCCACATCCTTTCTAACACTTGCTATAGGTTGTCATTTTATATTAAATATTATTGTTTTATGTTTTATGGCCATTTGAGCATATTTTTGTGCTTATTGGCTATTTGTGTATTTTCTTTGGAAGAATAACTATTTAGGTCATTTCTTTTTATAATTGTGTTTTTGTATTTTTATTGAGTTGTAAAGGTACTTTATATATTCTAGGTATAAGATTTTATAAGATATATGATTTAAAAATATTTTCTCCAATCTTGTAGGTTTTTTCACTTTCTTGATGATGTTCTTTGAAGCACAAAATATTTAGTTTGAAGAAGTCAAACTTGACTGCTTTTCTTTGTGTTTTCCTTCTACTTTTGGTTTTGTACCTAAGAAACCATTCTCTAATCCAGTGTAATGAAGATTAATATTTTCTCAACTTTATAGCTTTTGGTGTTACATTTAGGTATTGAATTTATTTTCAGTTAATGTTTGTGTATGTTATTTGGTAGGGGAATACTTCATTCTTTTGAATATGGATATCTAGTTGTGCTAGCAATATTTGCTGAAAAGACTAGTCTATTCCCATTGAATTGTCTTGGCATCATTGTTGAAAATGATTGACTTTAATATATGAATTTTTTCCTAGACTTTTAATTCTGTTCCATTTATATGCATGACTATCCTTATATCAATACTGCACTGTCAAGATTACTATTACTTTGTAGTAAAATTCAAAACCAGAAATGTGAATCAACCAATTTTATTCTTTTTTATTAAAATTATTTTGGCTACACAGAGTCCTTGCACTTCCATATTAATTTTATTGTCAGTTTTTCAATACTAAAAATGAACTAGCTTGGTTTTGCTTAAGCTCATGTTGGATTATCAATCAGTTTGAGGATGATTGGTATCTTAATTATATTTAATTTTCTGACCTATGAACATAAGATGTTTTTCCATTTATGCCTTATTTCAATAATGTCTTGTAGTTTTTAGTGTACAACATTTTCACCTCTCTTATTAAATTTATTCCTAAGTATTTTGATTTTATAGTGTAACAGTTTTCCAAATTATAATTTCTAGTTTTTTGTTCCTAGTGTATAGTAACATGATTGACTTTGTATATTGATTCCTGTGTTGATCTTGTAGCCTGGAACCATTATGAAGTTGTTTATCAGTTCTAATACTATTTTTAGAGGATACCGCAAGCATTACAAGGAGCAGATACATTTACATTATGTTTTATATTCATCCATATTGTTACCTTTACTGATTTTTATTCTTTTTAGATGTACAAGACAGTAGAGTCTATTTTGACATATTATACATACATGGAATATAATCTATTGTAATTAGAATCCCATTCTTGTGGTTGTACATGATGTGGAATTTCACTGGTCGTATATTCCTAACATAGGAAAGGGTTATGTCTGATTCATTCTACTGTCTTTCCTATTTCCAACCACTTCCCTTCCCTTCATTCCCTTTTGTCTAATCCAAGGAACTTCTATCCCCCCTCATTGTGTGTTAGCATCTGCATATCAAAGAGAACATTCAACCTTCCATTTTTTTGTTAGGGGTGGGGATTGGCTTATTTCACTTAGCTTGATAGTCCAGATCTGTGTATTCACTGGCAAAAGTCATAAAGTCATATTTTCTGCCAGAATATGGAGACTCGAAGATATCTGATCTCCAACAGAATATTTTCTTTATTTTCCATTGTATTTATATGTGTGTGTGTGTGTGTGTGTGTGTATTTCAGCCTGAATGAATCATTTTATTAATATTTCTTTTAGAATAGATTGACTACTGATAAATTATATGTTTTTGTTTATCTGGAAATATATTATTTTCTTCATCATTTTGAAGGATACTTTTTGTAGAGATAAAATTATGGTTGGCAGTCTTTTTCTTTTTGAGCTCTGAATGTCATCCCACAATCTTTTGGTCACCACAGTTTCTGATCAGAAATCAGCTGTTAACGTTAATATGACTAAGTATTTCTTACATTTGATAAGCTTCTCATTGGCTTTTTAAAGGATATTCTATTTGAATTTTCTGGGTTTATCCCACTTTGAGTTTGTTGAGCTTCTTGGATATATAGATTAATGTTTTCATCAAAGATGAGGAATTTTTTGGTCATCATTTATTCATTCAAGCATTCTTCTACCTTTTTGTATCCTTCAAAGTCCACTTTGGATATATTCTTCTTCATCTTTTATTTGAAGTTTTTTTTTTTTTTTTTTTTTTTTTTTTTCTGGTGGTGGTGGTGGGGTCAATTTTTTGTTTACCCACCTCTTGCCAGCTTAGGAAGTTGTGGTGTTAAACAGATGTCTCTGATTGTTGATGACAAATGTCCAGTTGGAAAAACTGTTCACACTGAATAATCTCTGGGTTAATACAGAAGACAAGCTCTCCAAGTAGGGATTTACAGGCTTCCGACAGAGGCAGTTAATAACAATTTTCAGGAGATGGAGCTTTTGGTAGTCCGAAACCCATTCTTTCCACCTATAGTAACTACAAGGCTGAGGATTTTTAGGGTTACCATGATTTCAAGGCTATTGGTCTTCAACGATACTAAAGAGTTGGAAAAAGGAAGCTATGAATAGGTAGTGTTAAAATGTTGCAAAGTGTACTGTTCTTCCTTAGATCCAGCCATTTTTCTCGAATAAGGGTTTCTTATGGTGTTACAAGTCTTTGGTTAATTCTGAAAATGTTGATTTGATTTGACCTTTTTTTGCCAGTATTTTCATTGCTTTTAAGGAAGATAGGATTTTCAGAGATTCTTCTTCTAACACTTCTATAGTACTCTTTAATGATATGAGTTTCATATGCTTCTGATATTATTCTTTGGATCAGGTGTATCTTGTAGAAGAAGCCTATGGTAGAAGAAGTATATATTCATCCAACATACTATATTTCTAAATATTTTATATTTATAAACCAAGTTTAAAGGACTATTAAATATAATTTGGTTTCTTCCTACCTTAATAATTTTACATTTTATGCTGCTTTTTAACGTCTGGTTTGAATTCAGAGTTCTTAAGCTTCTCAGATTTCTCTGCCAGAATATGGAGACTTGAAGATATCTCCAACAGAATATTTTATTTATTTTCCACTTATTGTACAGAACAGAGAGGAGAATGTGTGGAGGGGTGTCAGAAGAGAATGCTCTAAAGCTCAAGTCCAGGAGAAGGTCTTCTTGCTTAGTTTAATGTTGAATTGCCTGACGTAAAATCTACTTGTAAGATATGATTTTCTAGCATTTTATTGAGAATTGTTATAATAATATTTGGCAAACATTAAATATTACTTTATACATAATTGAATTTTCTTGATAACCAATATTACTCTTATTTTTGATATTTAAAAAACATTTCCATGAAAATATTTTTATAATGAACCTTACATTTCTTTCATTAATTTTGGTCTTTTATTTTAATTTTTAAAACTTCTGTTACCTTTATGAGAGTTCACACTTCTAATGAGTTGTGATATAGAGATGGTCCCACAGTTTATAAAGGTAAATAGTATATAATGAACAAAACATTATTAACAGAATATTTTCTGATTTTAAAATTATTTAAAAATAATTTTAATATTAACATTTAATATTGTTATTGATTTTTAATATTAATGACATTTAGACCATGGAATGCTATTGTATATGGTCAGGTAATATGTTGTATTGTGATGAATATGCAATGTGATATATTGTACAGATTTCTCTTGACAGGAAGCAAAGGTATGCCAAACTTCTGTGGCTTTGTGGATATTTGTCTTTGCTTAAGTTGAATGAAGACTAAGTTGAACTATGCTAAACATGAAAAACAGACAAATGTTATGCATAATTTGGTTTCACTTTGATTTTTGAACATGATGGGCTACAGTTATGGTTTGGATGTGAAATGTCTTCCAAAAGCTCATTGTTAAAGGCTTGGCTCCCAATGCAGCAGTGTTCAGATATGGGGCCTTTGAGAGATGATTGGCATGAGTGCTCTGACATCATCAAGGAATTAATCCTTTGGGGGATTGATAAATAAAATGATAAGATTCCCAGGGAAGGACTTTGTTATAAAAGTGTGTTCTACTCACTTTGCTTCCTGGATAACATGAGTGAAAGCTCTGCTCCATCATGGGCTTTGTCATGTTCTACCTCACCACAGATTCAGAAAAAATGAAACCACATGACTACAAACTGAAACTTCTGAAAATGTGAGCCAAAATAAAAATTTCCTCCTTTAAATGATTTTATCAGTTATTTTGTCACAGGAACAGAAAGCTGACTAACACAGCCACAAATATGAGTATACAGAGAAGGAGAATACAATAATTTGATAATTTGTTGAATATGTTCAAAACGTTATGAAGAAAATATTTTAGTAGCTGAGTTTATGAATATGTTCTTGGGGCTGGGGTTGTGGCTCAGTGGCAGAGCACTTGCCTTGCACATGTGAGGCACTGGGTTTGATCCTCAGCACTACATAAAAATAAACAAAATAAAGATATTGCGTCCATCTATAACTAAAAAAATAAAAAGAAAAAAGAAAGATATTTTAAAATGTCAAAAAAGAATATATTCTTGAACACTTTATAAATGCATTAAATGCATCTTAACTATATCTTTTGATATATTTTTGAATATTTCTAAATGTACTTTTATTTGGGTACTGGCAATTGAACCACTGAGCCACATCCCCAGCCCTTTTTATTTTTTATTTTGAAACAGGGTCTTGGTATGTTGCTTAGGGTCTTGCTAAATTGCTGAGGCTGGCTTTGAACTCTAGATCCTCCTGCCTCAAACGTCCAAGTTGCTGGGATTATAGACATGCACCACCATGCTCAACTCTGAATATATTCTTGAACATATTCTTCAGTATTCTTGAATATAAAGTTACCCATCCATATCTGTGAGTTAAACAGATTTACCTAACCAAGGATGAAGAGCATTTGAGAAAAAATTATTTCTGTACTGAACATGTATTCACTTTTTTCTTGTCATTATTTCATAAGCAATACAGTACTGTAGCTATTTATGTAGAATTTACATTTTTAGTATTATATGTATCTAGAGTTGATTTAAAGTTTAAGGGAGGATGTGCTTAGGTTCTATGCAAATAATATTCCATTTTATCTAAGGGAATTGAGAATCTGTGAATGTTGGTATACTGTTCTGGAATCAACAGCCTGAGGAGCTGAGGGATAACTATATTTAAAATATTTTCTTAGAAATGTCTTTGACTACATTGATGACTACATGCTTGTATATGAAGCATTCTTCTATATATAACCACATTAAGACAATATTCTTGAAAAAGGCTCCACAAGACTTCTTTAAGTACAATTAAATATTAATGTGAATGCTTTATACTTATACCCTCCATTTCTGCCTCTCCTCCAGCTGTAGCAATAGGGAGCTGAGGCAGAATTAAATTGAACATTTCTCAAAATACTGCCATGAAGACAAAATTGAAAATGAACTACATATATTTATTTAAAAGAGCAAGAAATTTAAATATGTTGTTCATTCAGCAAGTTGACCATGCAACTGATTGGCAAATTTTGGTTATGTAATTTAGATTTGTGTGGGGGAAGGACTCTGTGCTAGCTGGGAAGGAACATGACATGTTCTCATACTGGTGTTTGGGAGTTGATCCTCTTTCATGGCCTCTGATGTTCCCTAGGGAATTTCTTGCTGTTGTCATTGCACAGACCTCAAAGAAGTTATCTACTTACTCCCTCTTTGCTGTGGGATGAGAACCACTAAACCATGATTGTTAAAAATTATTTCTAAAATGATATCTGAATATCAGCTTAGGGAGCTATCAGATTACAGGATAGACATTATGACATCCAGTTTTGCTTCTTGGAAACTTGTTTTTTTTGTTGGTGGTTTTCTTTAGCTATGTTTTTGTTCATTTTACTTTTATCCCCCTTGTTGCTGTTAAATGAGGTTTATGGAAAAAGTGTCTCTGATTGAATGAAGCTTGAGATATTACTGTATTTCTGTGGTTTTAATTTATGGAATAATTTAGTGTATATTTCAAAGTTAGAGAAATTTCTTAAAAATGTTATAAACTGCTAGAATCATTGCACTGTTTGATCCACAGCTATACTTTTATTTTCAAAACATATTGATTAATTTTTAAAATTGTATTTATTATCCTAGGTAATTCTGGCTCCTTGACATGATTTGCAAAGCATAAAGTGGGCATTGGAAATTTTTTTAGGACATGGCTATGGCTTTGGGTCCTGTGCTTCAGAAAACATTCTGGAGGAGGAATAGGGATTGAAAGGCCAAACATCAGAATACCTGGTAATCTGGGTCTCCAGCTGGGGAGAAAGAGGTCAAGACGTGAATTCCAGGGAGGGAAATGGGAGATAATGATTAGGAATGTGTATTACTAAGCCAGTGATCCTTTAATATTAGAGTTAATCAAAATAACCTTCAGGGCTTACAAAATGTTGGCTATATTTTTCTACTTTTAATAGTTCATGTTCTCTGTATCTATCAACTTCAATTATACTATGTCTCAAATATTTTACTAAATACAAAAATAAATCAATAGGAATAAATAACCCACTAGTCCTATAATAGGGGGATAGCAGTGGATATTAGTATTTTGGTTAAGTGGCCTTCTACACACTTGCATGCAGGCTCCGATTTCAGAACTCCTCTTCCACTTTAATTGGGGAAGAATAAATGTTATCATAGCATTGTCTGCCTACTTGAGTGGATTTAATGTGTTTGTTTGTACAGTAAATGTTACTTGTTATATATGACTCCTCCAGTCCTTTGCCTAGGGAGGAAAAGGGTCATGAAATAACTCTCCTGATTATGAATTTTAAAAGTACTTAGATTGTACATGGGCTTGATTATTCCAGATATATGTTATTTCTTCTATTTATGGACATTAGGTTTAGGAGACAGGGTTGAGGGAGACTAAGAGGAACACATTTCAGAAAACATAATATCTTGTTTTTCATAGAAGAGCTCTACATAATCAGGGACAATGAAAAAATGGCTTTATTCAAAGAGAGCTTTCTGTAATACCCTGTAAAGCATTGGATGCTCTTTAAAATTGACTTATTGATGTTGAGGGAGTGAGCATAATGAACACAGCCCAGACATGATCAAGAAATGTAGCCTATGTAAAAAAATCCTAATTGCTACTTGCTGAACCCATCAAATAAGATATGTTGTCCCAGTAGGCAGGCTTATGGAAAGAGCATTGCAATAAGCCACCCGATGCCACTTATAAAAGAAGCTGAAATGAAACTTGCAGCATCCAGCACAAGATATGTAACTGTATACTCACCTATATCTTCTATACCTTCATCATCATTATCTGTTTCTGGACACTGAGACTTGGTATTTGTTATGGTTAAGATATAAGGTGTCCTCCAAAAACTCATGCATGAAACAATGAAAGAATTATTTGGAGGTGGAATGGTTGAATTGTGAGGGTTATAACCTAATCAGTAGATGGTAACTGTAGTCAGTTTAGGAGTAGCTAGAGGAGATGGGTCACTGAGGGCATGCCTTTGGTTTATATATTGTCCCCGGGTGCACAGTGCTCTCTTTGCTTCTTGTTTGCCATGTCCTGAGCTGCTTTCTTCCACCATGATGTTCTGCCTCACCTTAGGCCCAGAGTAGTGGAGTGAGCTATCTATGCACTAAGAACTCTGAAACTGTGAGCACCAAATAAACTTTCCTTCCCTATAATTGTTCTTTCCAGATTTTTGGTCACCATGATGAAGAAGCTTGCTAAAACAGTATTTAACATGGGCCATTCTCAATTCCTAAAATTGAAAAGAATAAAACATTTGATGCAAATATTATAAAAAATAGAGTCTTGAAATTTAAAGTGAGGTTAGCTAGATTTGGCAGAGTACCCTGGTTTGTGTCTTACTCTTAGAACTCAATATTTACACATATCGATTGTGATCAAAATACAAGCTAGGTACTTGAAGGGATACAGTGTGTGAGGACAGGAATTTGTCCATGTATTATATACTAAACCTGATGACAGAATATGATAAAGGGCTTATGAAGAATACACAATATTATGGGATTCCATAACAAACCAGATAAGGACTGATTGGGAAAATTAGGGAAGGCTTTAATAATTTAATTTAAATAAGCAGAAAATACGGTTTGGTAGAGTAAGGTAGGGGGGTGGTAGTGGATATCCAAATAAGAGAGTAACAAATTAAATAGGATTCCAGATATCTCCTCAAAAGAATGTTTTAAAATTTTGGTTTTGTAGATTACATACTTTATTTCTTCCTTATCTTCTAAAAAACCCATGTAAATATATATATATATATATATATATATATATATATATATATATTTGTATTTATATTTATATATTGTTTAAAGTAGTGCCTCAAAAATGTATGTGCAGTGTTACCCCAAGTTTGTTATATTTGTATGTAGTACATGGCATAGTGTATTTTTTTTTACTAGTCATGTGTTTAATTTAATACACAGTTGAAAAGCACTGTAACCTCATAATTTAGTGTATATTGTGACTTATGTGGAGTAAAACAGTGACTCAAGTTGAAGAAAATGTTGATCAAATAATAATATAGTTTTAGGGAATTCCTTTTCATAACTCTGAGTATACATTTATTTTTATTTTTATTTTTTTTCAAAGAGAGAGAGAGAGAGAGAGAGAGAGAGAGAGAGAATTTTTTAATATTTATTTTTTAGTTTTCGGCGGACACAACATCTTTGTTTGTATGTGGTGCTGAGGCTCGAACCCGGGCTGCACGCATGCCAGGAGAGCGCGCTACCGCTTGAGCCACATCCCCAGCCCCCTAAAAAATAAAAAAAAAATATTTATTTTTTAGTTGTAGTTAGACACAATATCTTTTATTTTATTTTATTTATTTTTATGTAGTGCTGAGGATCGAACCCAGGGCCTCATACGTGCTAGGTGAGCACTCTACTGCTGAGCCACAACGAAGTATACATTTATTTGAAAACTTTTTGGAAGCCAGCTTTGCATGCTTGCACATGCCTCAGATTCCAACTTGGAAGGCAGAGGCAGGAGGGTTGTGAGTTCAAAGCCAGCCTCAGCAACTTAGCGAGGCCCTAAATATCTTAGTGAGATCCTGTCTCAAAAAAAAAAAAAAAAAAAAAAAAAAATATATATATATATATATATATATATATATATATATATATATATATATATATATATATATAAAGGCTGGGAATGTGACTCAGTAGTTAAGCATTTCTGGGTTCAATCCCTAGTACCAAAATAAATAAATAAATAATACATAAATAAAAAGTACATGGCTGTGGATGTGATTTAGTGGTGAAGCACCTCTGGGTTAATCCAGAAAGCCTATAAATTATGTGATAAACATGTAATTATGAAAATTAATACAAGATTTGGCCCCAAATAGAAGATATTATTTCTGCTCATTAAAATGCTTATAAATTTTTGTTTTAGAGAGGTGTGTGGTATAGGAAATACTGTATAAAGAATAAATGTACAATTTTCAGTCATATTTTCCCTAAATTCCCCTAGTGCCAGACTCATTATTGGGAAGGAACAATGCTACCCGATAATAAACTATTTTCTATTCAAGGCAGCAAGTCAAATATTCGTTCCTCATTAATAATTCAGTGTGACAAATTTATTACCTTGAAGGTGCTACAAGTCAATTAGACAATGGGAAATTGTATCTTCCTTTCAGCCCACATAATTGGCTTCCAAGTGTGACATTCATCAAAATCTTGACTTTTAATGTAAACTTTATTACATGAGTTGGTGTTTAGGTTGACACCAATCACACTTGTCCAACTCTCAGAGTTTGGGGCCTTGTTGACATTTGGCCATGGAATATTAGGGCCTGGCTCTGCAGTGTCACTATTGCTGTTGCTAGGCATGGAAATACTGTCCTTAAAATCTTTTCAAACTGTGTACATTTTTTAAACTGTGTCTATTTTTCTCATTGATGAATCTCACCATCTTCAAAATGATGTGACTGGACTAGTTCAGTGTTTTTTAAATATATTTTTATCAGAGAATAATAAATATACATGGTAATTGGGTTCATCCTGACAAAATCATACATGCAAGGAATTTGATTTCAAGCCACATCCCTTCCTTTTTCTCTCCTCCTCCCTTCCCTTGTTCTCCCTCCTTTATTTTATTAAACTTTCATATATATATATATATATATATATATATATATATATATATATATATATATATATAATTTCTTTTGTTATCTTTATATATGAATATAAAATGCTTTTGTTAAATTCATTCCATTTATCTTTCCCTTCCCCATCCTTCTTTCCTCTCATTCTCTTACTTCTGTTCCACTGATTCTCCTTATATCTTTTGAATCCCATCCTCTCCCCCACTACCTTCTTCCCCTTATTTCTCTAGCTTCTACACATGAAAGAATACATTTGAGTTTTACTTTTCTGAGACTGGCTTATTTCTCCAGTTCCATCCCTTTACCAGCAAATGCCACAATTTCTTAAATTTTTTAAAATATTTATTTTTTAGTTGTAAGTGGACACAATGTCTTTACTTTATTTATTTATTTTTATGTGGTGCTGAGAATGGAACCCAGGGCCTTGCATGTGCTAGGTGAGCGCTCTACCACTGAGCCACAATCCCAGCCCCAAATGCCACAATTTCATTCTTCTTTATGGCTGAGTAAAACTCCACTGTGTATATATACCATATTTTTTGATCCATTCATCTGTTGATGGGCATCTGGTTGATTCCACAACTTGGCTTTTGTGACTTGTGGTGCTACAAACATTGAAGTGGCTATATCACTACAGTATGCTGATTTTAGTTCTTTTGGAGAAATACCAAGCAATGGGATAGCTAGGTTATATGGTGGTTCCATACCTAGCTTTTTGAGGAACCTCCACACTACTTTCCAGAGCGGTTATTATCAAATTCATTACTCCTCCTTATTGTAGTAATAAGTAGGATCTGAGAAATAGAAACATAGGATAGGCAAGATCTTATATTGGGATGGGGAAGGAAAAGTGTGGTGCATGAATTTCTATTTCTAGTCTGCCTATATATTTGAATAGGGTGCTTCAAGAGGAGACGTTTTGCTTTCAAGGATCCCATGATATTGCTTTAGTCATACTCTCTCAGATAAGAACACCTTAAGAAACTACTCTACTAACCAGACCTGAGGAAACATATAATTTAAGGATATATTATTGCTATGACAAAATAATGATCTGACTTGGTATGATTCAATGCAGGGCTATTTTAAGTGTAGAGACTCCTTAGCATATGTTATGGTTTAGATATGAGGTATCCCCCAAAAAGCTTATGAATGAAACAATGAAAGAATGTTCAAAGGTAAAATTATTAGGCTATGAGAACCTTAACCTACTCATAAGATTAATCTATTGGTGAGGATTAACTGAGTGATAACTGTAGGTGTATGAGGGATGGCTGGAACCAGTAGGTCAGTGAGGGCATGACTTTGGGGTTTCTATTTTATTCCTGCTGAACAGAACACTGTCATACACACACTATCTCTATTTCTCTCTCCCCTCCCTCTCTCCCCCTTTCCCTCTCCCTCTCTCCCTCTCCCTCTCTCCCTCTCTCCCTCTCTCCCTCTCTCCCTCTCTCCCTCTCTCCCTCTCTCCCTCTCTCCCTCTCTCCCTTATTGCCCTGTCCTGAGTTTCTTTCGTCCACCACACCCTTCTGCTATGATATTCTGCCTTACTCAGGCCTAGAGCTTTGGAGTTGAACCTGTGAGACTATGAGACAAAATAAATTTCTCATCCTCTATGTTGTTCTTGTCAGGTCTTTTGATCACAGCAATGAAAAATCTGACTAAAACAGCACATGTAAGCATTTGTTTTTATTTTTTATTTTTTTAATTTTTTTTATTGGTTGTTAAAAACATTATAAAGCTCTTGACATATCATATTTCATACATTGGATTCAAGTTGGTTATGAACTCCCAATTTTACCCCAAATACAGATTGCAGAATCACATCGGTTACACATCCACATTTTTACATAATGCCCTATTAGTAACTGTTGTATTCTGCTACCTTTCCTATCCTCTACCATCCCCCCTCCCTCCCCTCCCATCTTCTCTCTCTACCCCATCCACTGTAATTCATATCTCTCCTTGTTTATTTTCCCATTCCCCTCACAACCTCTTATATGTAATTTTGTATAACAATGAGGGTCTCCCTCCATTACCATGCAAATTCCCTTTTCTCTCCCTTTCCATCCCACCTCATCTATCTGTTTAATGTTAATCTTTTCTTCCTGCTCTTCCTCCCTGCTCTGTTCTTAGTTGCTCTCATTATATCAAAGAAGACATTTGGTATTTGTTTTTTAGGGATTGGCTAGCTTCACTAAGCATAATCTGCTCTAGTGCCATCCATTTCCCTGCAAATTCTATGATTTTGTCATTTTTTAGTGCTGCGTAATACTCCATGGTGTATAAATGCCACATTTTTTTTATCCATTCATCTATTGAAGGGCCTCTGGGTTGGTTCCACAGTCTAGCAATTGTGAATTGTGCTGCTATGAACATCGATGTAGCAGTATCCCTGTAGTACGCTCTTTTAAGGTCTTCAGGGAAAAGTCCAAGAAGGGCAATAGCTGGGTCAAATGGTGGTTCCATTCCCAGCTTTCCCAGGAATCTCCATACTGCTTTCCAGATTGGCCACACCAGTTTGCAGTCCCACCAGCAATGTACAAGAGTACCCTTTTCCCCACATCCTCTCCAGCACTTGTTGTTGTTTGACTTCATAGTGGCTGCCAATCTTACTGGAGTGAGATGGTATCTTAGGGTGGTTTTGATTTGCATTTCTCTGACTGCTAGAGATGGTGAGCATTTTTTCATGTACTTGTTGATTGATTGTATGTCCTCCTCTGAGAAGTGTCTGTTCAGGTCTTTGGCCCATTTGTTGATTGGGTTATTTGTTTTCTTATTGTTCAATTTTTTGAGTTCTTTGTATACTCTGGATATTAGGGCTCTATCTGAAGTGTGAGGAGTAAAAATTTGTTCCCATGATGTAGGCTCCCTATTTACCTCTTTTATTGTTTCTCTTGCTGAGAGAAAACTTTTCAGTTTAAGTAAGTCCCATTTGTTGATTTTTGTTATCAACTTTTGTGCTATGGGTGTCCTATTAAGGAATTTGGAGCCCGACCCTACAATATGTAGATCGGAGCCAACTTTTTCTTCTATCAGATGCAGAGTCTCTGATTTGATATCTAGCTCCTTGATCCACTTTGAGCTAACTTTTGTGCATGGCGAGAGGAGGGGATTCAGTTTCATTTTGTTGCATATGGATTTCCAGTTTTCCCAGCACCATTTGTTGAAGATGCTATCCTCCCTCCATTGCATGCTTTTAGCTCCTTTATCAAATATAAGATAGTTGTAGCTTTGTGGATTAGTCTCTGTGTCCTCTATTCTGTACCATTGGTCCACCCTCCTGTTTTGGTACCAGTACCATGCTGTTTTTGTTACTATTGCTCTGTAATATAGTTTTAAGTCTGGTATCGCTATACCGCCTGATTCGCACTTCCTACTTAGAATTGCTTTTGCTATTCTGGGTCTTTTATTCTTCCATATGAATTTCATGATTGCTTTACCCATTTCTACAAGAAATGCCGTTGGGATTTTGATTGGCATTGCATTAAACCTATAGAGAATTTTTGGTAATATCGCCATTTTGATGATGTTAGTTCTGCCTATCCATGAACAGGGTATATTTTTCCATCTTCTAAGATCTTCTTCTACTTCTCTTTTTAGGGTTTTGTAGTTTTCATTATATAAATCTTTCACCTCTTTTGTTAGGTTGATTCCCAAGTATTTTATTTTTTTTGAGGATATTGTGAATGGAGTGTTTTTCCTCATTTCCGTTTCAGAAGTTTTGTCGCTGATATACAGAAATGCCTTTGATTTATGCGTGTTGATTTTATATCCTGCCACTTTGCTGAATTCATTTATTAGTTCTAGTAGTTTTTTTGTAGACCCTTTTGGGTCTTCTAGGTATAGAATCATGTCATCTGCAAATAGTGATAATTTAAGTTCTTCCTTTCGTATTTTTATGCCTTTAATTTCTTTCGTCTGTCTAATTGCTCTGGCCAGTGTTTCGAGAACTATATTGAATAGAAGTGGTGATAGAGGGCATCCCTGTCTTGTTCCAGATCTTAGGGGGAATGCCTTCAATTTTTCTCCATTGAGAATGATGCTAGCCTGAGGCTTAGCATAGATAGCTTTTACAATGTCGAGGTAAGTTCCTGTTATCCCTAGTTTTTCTAATGTTTTGAACATAAAGGGATGCTGTACTTTGTCGAATGCTTTTTCTGCGTCTATTGAGATGATCATATGGTTCTTATTTTTAAGTCTATTGATGTGGTGAATAACATTTATTGATTTCCGTATATTGAACCATCCTTGCATCCCAGGGATGAATCCTACTTGATCATGGTGCACAATTTTTTTGATGTGCCTTTGTATCCGATTCACCAGAATTTTATTGAGAATTTTTGCATCTAGGTTCATCAGAGATATTGGTCTGTAGTTTTCTTTCTTTGAGGTGTCTTTGTCTGGTTTCGGAATCAGGGTGATGTTGGCCTCATAGAATGAATTTGGCAGAGCTCCTTCTTTTTCTATTTCCTGAAATAACTTGAAAAGTATTGGAATTAATTCTTCCTTAAAGGTTTTGTAAAACTCCGCTGTATACCCATCTGGTCCTGGGCTTTTCTTGGTTGGAAGTCTTTTTGATTGCTTCTTCTATTTCATCTATTGTTATTGGTCTGTTTAAGTTGTGAGTATCCTCCTGACTCAGTCTGGGTAAATCATATGACTTAAGGAATTTATCGATGTCTTCACTATATTCTATTTTATTGGAATATAGGTTTTCAAAATAATTTCTAATTGTCTTCTGTATTTCTGTAGTGTCTGTTGTGATATTGCCTTTTCCATCCCGTATGTTAGTGATTTGAGTTCTCTCTCTTCTTCTCTTCGTTAGCATGGCTAAGGGTCTGTCGATCTTATTTATTTTTTCAAAGAACCAACTTTTAGTTTTGTTAATTTTTTCAATAGTTTCTTTTGTTTCAATTTCGTTGATTTCCGCTCTGATTTTGATTATTTCTTGCCTTCTGCTACATTTGCTGTTGTTTTGCTCTTCCTTTTCTAGGGCTTTGAGGTGAAGTGTGAGCTCATTTATTTGTTGGTTTTTCCTTTTTTTGAGGAATGACCTCCAAGCGATGAATTTCCCTCTTAAAACTGCTTTCATTGTGTCCCATAGATTCCGATATGTTGTGTCTGTATTTTCATTTATCTCTAAGAATTTTCTGATTTCTTCCTTTATGTCTTCTGTAATCCATTGATCATTCAGTAACATATTGTTCATTTTCCATGTGATGTAGGATTTTTCCTTCCTTCTTTTATCATTGATTTCCAGTTTCATTCCATTATGATCAGATAAAATGCATGGTATTATCTCCACCCCTGTATATTTACTGAGGGTTGCCCTATGGCATAATATATGGTCTATTTTTGAGGAGGATCCATGTGCTGCTGAGTAAAAAGTATATCCACTTGATGATGGTTGATATATTCTATATATGTCAGTTAAGTCTAGGTTGTTGATTGTGATATTGAGTTCTATAGTTTCTTTATTCAGCTTTTGTTTGGAGGATCTGTCCAATTGTGAGAGAGGTGTGTTGAAGTCACCCATAATTATTGTGTTGTGGTCTATTTGATTCTTGAACTTGAGGAGAATTTGTTTTATGAACGTCGCAGCACCATTATTTGGTGCATAAATATTGATAATTGTTATGTCTTGTTGGTGAATGGTTCCTTTTAACAGTATATAATGTCCTTCCTTATCCCTTTTGATTAATTTAGTCTTGAAGTCAATTTTATTCGATATGAGGATGGCCACCCCTGCTTGCTTACGAGGACCGTGTGCGTGGTATATTTTTTCCCAACCTTTCACCTTCAGCCTGTGTATGTCTTTTGCAATCAGATGTGTCTCCTGGAAGCAGCATATTGTTGGATTTGTTTTTTTAATCCATGTTTCCAGCCTATGTCGCTTTATTGGAGAGTTTAAGCCATTAATGTTTAGAGTTACTATTGATATATGGTTTGTACTTCCAGCCATGTTTGATTATTTATCTTCTTCTTTTTTTTTTTTTTTTAATTTAGTTTGTTTCTCCATGGTTAGCTTTCCCCCTGCCCTCTGTCTTTATAGAGGCACTTCCCACTGATGGTTTTGGTTATTGTTTTTCATTTCTTCCTCGTGTAGTGTTTTGCTCAAGATGCTTTGCAATGCTGGTTTTCTGGCTGCAAATTCTTTTAGCTTTTGTTTATCATGAAAGATTTTTATTTCGTTATCGTACCTGAAGCTTAATTTTGCTGGATACAGAATTCTTGGTTGGCATCCATTGTCTTTCAGTGTTTGAAATACGTTGTTCCAGGATCTTCTCGCTTTCAGCATCTGTGATGAAAAATCCGTTGTTAACCTTATTGGTTTACCCCTGAATGTAATCTGCCTCCTTTCTCTTGTAGCTTTTAGTATTTTCTCTTTGTTCTGTATATTGGATATCTTCATAACAATGTGTCTTGGCGTTGGTCTACTGTGATTTTGTGTGCTCGGTGTCCTGTATGCATCTACAATTTGTATATCCATTTCCTTTTTTATTTCTGGAAAGTTTTCTGTAATTATTTCTTTCAGCAGGTTACTCATTCCCTTGGTTTGAATCTCTGTACCTTCTTCTATCCCGATGACTCGTAGGTTTGGTTTCTTTATGTTATCCCATATCTCTTGGATGTTTTTCTCGTGGTTTTTAACCAGCCTTTCTGAGTTGGCTAGGCTCTTTTCAAGATGATATATTTTGTCTTCATTATCTGATGTTCTGGCTTCTACTTGCTCCACTCTGTTAGTGATACTCTCAATTGAGTTTTTAATTTGGTTTATCGTTTCCTTCATTTCTAGAATTATTGTTTGGTTTTTTTTTTATAATCTCAATCTCCTGATAAAGATGCTTAACTTCTTCTTTTATCTGTCTATGTAATTCATTTTCAAAGTGTTCTTTCACTGTTTGAATTTGCTGTCTCGTATCTTCTTTAAGGTTCCATTCCATCTGTCTAAGGTATTCCTTGAGTTCTTTATATGACCATTTTTCTGCTGACTCTAGGTCCTCCTGAATATTTAGGCTGTCCTTCATTGTTTGTACTACTTTACTTCCTTGCTTTTTTATGCTGCTCATGTTTATTCTTGTTCTGTTTGACTGCTGAGTTACTGTTTACTCTTATAGATTTATTTGATGCTTGAGAGGAAAGATATTAGAAGGGAAGGGAAGAAGTCACTATAGAGAATGAGAGTAGGCAGGTAGAATTCAAGGAAGGTGGAATAAGAAAATTGAAAAGAAATGAAAAGACAAAAGAAACAAGAATAACAAAGATTAGATAATAAAGAAAGAAAGGAAAGATGAAAAAAAAATTTTTAACAAAAATAATAGTGATAATAAAAAATGAAAATTAAAATTAAAAAAATAATAATAATAAAATAAAATAAATTAAAAAAAATAGAAACATTGAAAAAAAGTTAACGAACAACAACAAATAAAAATTGAAAATGAAAGAAAAAGAAGAGAAAAAAAGAAAAAAAAAGAAAAAGAAAAAAAATGATAATAATAATAATAATAATAAATGCAGTCCTAGAGTTCTATTAACTTCTCTTCCAGTAGGTGGAGCTGTGCCCACTGGGCCAAGCTTCTCCTCTCAATAGGTGGGAAGCATTCACTGTGCAGCAGCTCTTTCTCCTAGACTGGGCGGGTCTCCAATCCTGAGTGTCTAGGGCCTTGTCTTGTGTTTCCTCAAGCCAGGCCGTGCTCACCTGTGGCGCTCACCACAATACTGGCTACACGCCAGGTCTGCTGCTCCTGGGAGCCCTGTTTTCATGAACACCTGGGCTCACTCTCCCTGTTTGCCTCCCTCAGACCCTACGTTTGTAGAGCTTGGGGCTGAGATCCCCCAGCGAATTTGCTTGCCCTCCTGTAGCCACGCCCCCGGTAGCTGGTGCAAGAGACCTCAGTTGTCAGCACTGGTGGGAGCGGTAGCAGGGAGTTCCGCGCCGCGAGTCCCGCGCCACTCCTGATTCCCTTGGTCTGGTTATTGCGTTCACAGGAGAGCTGGGAGTGGCCCTTAAGTTTTCCCTGCTGTGTGGAGAGAGATGACTAGGGGATTACACACCTGTAGCGCTGGTTTCAATGCAGTTATCTCCTCCGCCCGTGACGCCGTTTCTCTGCCATGGTGATATCCCATGCAAATGGTGACCGTTTGTTCCCTTTGCCGGGTGACCAATGCAACGGGTGGGTCCTGACTGTCTCTCCCAGTCCCCGTTTCAGTCCTGTGGCCACTGCCTATGAAGGCTCGGTTGGCTTTTACCTCTGTAAGTTCCTAAGGGCCGGCCAATTATTTCAGCGGGATCGTTAGTGCTGAGTCACATGAAGCAGGCAAACCGGAGCTTAATTGCTTCCGATTCGGGCTCTGTGTGTGTGTTCTGAGGGGCCCAGCCTGTACACCCCAGATCCACGTCAGCTCAGCATTGCCTAGTGATCCTGAGCAAACAGCATTTAGACAGTTTACGGCTCCCTATGCCCGCGCAGTTGAAGATGTCAGAGACTTGATCTCTCTGCGCCTGCCACCATGTTACATCTCCTCAATGCTATTCATGTTGCCCTTACAGCTTCCTGGTATAAGCAAGTTCTTGGGATTATACAAACTGCTGCTTCTGTTTCCAGTCCAGATTTCTAGAAATGAAACCCTGCCGCCGTCGCCTCCGTCTCTGGGCCGCGCTTGTCTGCGACTGTAGCAGAGCCGCCCTGGCTTCCGCAGCTCTTCAGCCCTGTGCCCGGCCCCAGGGGCCCAAGCGGCTGCCGCCGCGGCTCTCCGTCCCCCTCCTCCGGAGCACGGGTCCCCTGGCAGGGGGGTGCAGAACGACCCCAGAGCAGGCTCTGCCCGAAGGTGCAGCGGCGAACAGGCCACCGAGACGCTCGAGGCTGCAGTCCAGCCTTCGGAGGACAGGGCTCGGCACGCAGCCCAGCTCCAACCTCTAGGTGCGGCTGCTGGACAGTGTATACAGAGCCATCAAGACAGCAAGCAGAAAGCAAATGGCGGCTCCCGCGGAGTGGATTTTCGGCACAGAAACCACAGCCCCGCCAACAAACCCAATCCACAAACTCTCCCTGTATAAAAAATATTCAAAAAAAAAAAAAAGAAAAAAAAAAAAAAAGGCGGGGCACACTGAGCTTTCTTTGCCTCGGGTACTTACAATCCACTGCTGATTACACATTCAGCTTCTCCGCCCGGAGCGGAGCGAAGCGAAAGAGGAAGCAGATGGGAGCAAAGCGCCCGCGGCTCTGAAGCATTTGTTTTTAGATCCTAAGTAGTTGAGTAAAATATCAAAGGGGACAGCCAAAATTTCAAACAAGTGTTAGAATCAAATGTCTTTAGAAGTTCTATTCAAAATTAGAAGAACATGTCCTGGGAAGCTAATTGAAGAAAATAGTTTGGCTTTCAGTTCAATTTACTAGCAACATATTAAGAAACTTGTTTCATCAAGTGAAACTCGTTCTATAGGTATTTCATTTTCTTCTTTCAAATTTTTATTTGTTCTTTTTAATATACATGACAGTAGAATCTATTTATACAAATGTGGAATATATTTTATTCTAATTAGGATGCCAGTTTTGTGGATGTACATGATATTGAGATTCGTTGTGTTGTATTCATATATGTACATAGGGATGTTATGTCAGATTTATTCCACTGTCTTTCCTATTCCTATAGGTATTTGATTTTCTTCCACCACATGTTCCCAATGTTTCCTATGCAAAAAATGACCTGTAAAAGACTCCTTCAAATTCTTTGCTTGTCAGGAGCTGCTTTACTGGTTATTTAATTTTTGCCTTTGCAGTTTGTTTGCTCATAGAGATTCATTCTAGTCTGTTGAAATTGATGCTGGTTCTTTCCTGGATTTGCTAATATCAGGTCTTAATCTTTTCAAAACATTCTTATGAAGAAGTTCTTCAACCCCAGAGGTATTTCTCAAATCTCTGAAAGGAATGTGACTACCCTGTCATCATGGGATACATTTAAGTAGCAAGTTCCCTTGAAGTAAAATCCAATGACCAGTAGCCAACCATAAGAACTTTTGTCCCTCTGTTGTTGCAGTTCATCTCCTTACTGAATACAACTTGCAGCAAGGTTCAAATTCTTTTCCTCCTAATCTGACAGCTGTTGGGTATATGAACATGAGGTACCTAGCGTGATACAGTGTGGAGGTTGAGAACTAGAATGGGAGGCAATCCAGGGAGAGGAACAGAGGGGAAATGTTCACAATAAGGTAAAGATGGATATTTCTATATCTGAGAACATTTGTTTGAAGCTATGGAGCCCAATTGATACCCCTGCAGAAACCAAAATCCAATTGAAACTATTTTATTTATTTTTTCTTTGTCTTTACAGTAGACCTCTATTTTTAAATTTGTTCTAATTAATTATACATGACAGTAGAACGCATTTTGATGCATATATGGAATATAACTTCTCATTCTTCTGGTTGTACATGATATAGAATCATACTGGTAAGTCATGTAGTCATATATGTATATCATGTCTAATTCATTCTACTATTCTTTCTACACTCTAGACTACCTCCCTTCCCTTCAATTCCTTTTGCCTAATCCAAAGTAATTCTTTTTTCCCTACTCCTCCCCTCCTTTATTGTGAATTAGCATCTACATATCAGAGAAAAAATTCAGCATTTGATTTTTTGGGTTTGGCTTATTTCACTTAGCATGATATTTCTCTAGCTCCATCCTTTTACCAGTAAATGCTATAATTTCATTCTTCTTTAAGGCTAAGTAATACTCTATTGTGTATATATACCACATTTTCTTTATCCATTCATCTGTTTAAGGACATCTAAGTTGGTTACATAGTTTAGCTATTGTGAATTGAGCTGCTATGAACATTGATGTGGATGTCTCAGTGTAGTATGCTGATTTAAAATCCTTTGAGTATAAACTGAGGAGTGGGATAGCTGTGTCAAATGGTGGTTCCATTCCACTTTTTATGAGGAATCTCCATTTTTTCTGAAATCGGTAAAGATCATTAGTCCCTTGCCACCCCCTCTCTCAGATCTCCCTAGTTGGATCTATGGTTTTATTAGGATTGCCACAATACAGAGCAAATTCTGTCAGATTCAAGTATTTTAAATTATTAGTGTTTTTCATACCCCCTGAACATGCCTAAATTTTTTGAGAAGCTTGAAATTAGCTTAGCCCTCATACCCAAGGTTCTTGTTCCACTATGTGATACTACTGTCCAATTTTTGCTTCCCTAGGAATAGAATCACAACCTGAATACTGGCTCTAAAGATGTTTCCATGAAAGGTCTAGGGCCATTCTCCTTTGGATGCCTTACTGTCTTATTGATATGATCTCTGAACAGAGAATATAATGTTGAGTTGTATGCTAGGTGAAAAATGTTTGAGGACTGTATCTACTTGGTATAACTGTCTTTTGCTCCCCCACCAGTTAATAAACCCAGTATGTTTAGTGTTGTTCACCCAAGCTATAACAAAGAGAAATAGAGGCATGGGCTCCAAATTTATCCTATTATTCAGAAAGAGAAATATTATTTGAAGTTAGGTTTATTTTATCTTTGCTTACTTAATTGCTGTGTGAAGATAGATGGATAGATACATAGTACCCCTCAGTATTCATGGGGGATTGATTCCAGGAACCCCCGCAGATACCAAAATCCACAAACGTTCAAGTCCCTTATTTTAAATGGCATGGTATTTGCATGTAACCTAAGCCATCTACCCACATACTTTATTTAAAAAATATTTTTATGAGTGCATTATAATTATACACAATTTTCCTATATACTTTCAATCATCTCTAGATTACTTGTAATACCTATGGCAATGTAAGTTTAATTCTATGTAAATAGTTACAATACTGTATTATTTAAGGAATAATAGTAAGAAAAGTCTGTACATATGGATTTTTAAAATTTTATTTTTGATCTTTGTTTGGTTATGGATGTGTAACCTGTGGATGTGGAGGACTGTGTGTGTGTGTGTGTGTGTGTGTGTGTGTGTAGGATGAGGAAGGAGAAAGAAGAGTGGAGGGGAGCTGGGAATTTAGTTCACAGTTTTCTGTATTTGGCTAAACTCCTGAAAATGTTATCTTGAACTCTGTGTAAACAAAGCAGATAGGGACAAACAAAAAGTGAGAGGACAGTATATATTAGCAGAAATAATTTAACTCATAGTCAAGAGACCTTATTTTTACTGCAGCTTCAATATATTTTCTGACAAACTCTAGGTGGAAGGGAACTTTTTGTATCCGACAAAGGCTACCTATGAAAAACTCACAACTAGTATTTAACATTATACTTAATGTGACACCCAAGAAGCTTTACCTCTAACATGAGGAATATGACAATGTTATCCACCTTCACAATTTTTATTCACCATTGAATTTGTGGTTCTAGCAAGGGAAATTAGTTAAAAAAAAGAAATGGCATCCAGATTGGAATGGAAGGAATAAAAATATCTATACATGCAGATGATATGATCTTGTATAAGGAAATCCTATAGAATCCACAAAACACTATTAGAGCTATTTAACAAATTCAGTCAGGTTGCAGAATACAAAATCAATATGTAAAAATCAATTGTATATCTAACTACTAATAGTGAACAACATAAAAATGAAATTAAGAAAGAGTTCCATTTATAACAGCATGAAAGAGAAAAAAATATTTAGGAATAAATCTAATAAAAGAAGTGAAAGATTTATACATTGGAAATTAAGAACATCATTGAAAGTAGGGCTAAATAAATTATAAGAAATTCCATGTTAATAGAGCACAAGACTTAATATTGTTAACATGACAATACTACTCAAACTGATTGACAGATATAATATGATCCCTAAAAAATCCCAGCTAGTAGCCTCTCAGGAATTCATAAGTTGATCAAAAAAATTTATATGAAAATGTAAGAGACCTATAATTGCTAGAATATTCTTTTTAATCCAAGAATCTTTATTGCTTTGTAGTTATACATAATATTGGGATTCATTCTGATATATTTTTACATGTGCATTACATAAATTGGTCAATTTCATTCTCCAGTACCTCCTCATTCCCTACCCTCCTCCTCCCCTTTATCCCTTACCTCTACTCATCTCCTCTTATAGTCTCCCTTCTATTTTCACGAATTTCCTCCTTTTTTCCCCTTTGTTCTCTCTAGCTTCAATATATGAGAGAAAATATCACCCTTGACTTTTTGAGTCTGGCTTTATGTGAGATATATATTAAAAAATGAATTTTACTCAACCCTAAAGAAGAAAGAAAATTTCCTTTTCAGGAAAATAGGTGAAACATCATGTTGGGTAAAATAAGAAAAACATTTTTTGAAAGAAAACATAGTTAGAAGACTCACATTTTCTGGTATCCAAATTTACCAAAAGTTTGAAAACTCACATTTTTTGAACCCAGGGGTTGAACCCAGGGGTGTTTAACCATGGAACTTCATCCTCAGCCCTTTTCATGTATTTTTTTTTTAACATTGAGACAGGTCTCGCTAAGTTGCTGAGGCTGGCCTTAAACTTGTGATCCTCCTGCCTCAGCTTCCCAAGTTGCTGAGATTACAGGTGTGCATCACTGTGCCCAGCAAGACTCACATTTTCTGATATCAAAACTTACTACACTTTTTCTGTTATCAAGACAGTGTGATACTGGCAAAATTATAGATATTTAGGTTAATGGAGTAGATTTGTAATCCAGAAATAAATCCACACATTTATGGTCTATTGGATTCAAAGATAATTAAGTCAGTACAAACAGTACTGATACAACTGAATATCCTCATGCAAAAGAGTGAGGTTGTCCCCCTGCCACATGTCATTTACAAATATTAATATAAAAGGAGTTAAATTACTAGATTCAATATTGTAAAAATCTTATGAAAAAACATGACTAAATTTTCATAACTTTCTAGGCAATGGTTTCCTAGATATGAAAACAAAACCAAAGGCAACCAAAGGAAAAAAAAAAACAGATAAAATTTGACTTTACTGAAATAAAAGCTGGGTGTGGTGGTGCACATAAATAATCAGAGCACCTTGGGGGTCTGAGGCAGGGGGATCATGAATTTGAGGCTAGTCTCAGCTGCATAGCAAGACCCTGCTTCAAAATTAAAAACAAACAAAAAAGGGCGAGGATGTAGCTCAGTGGTAGAGCACACCAGGGTTCCATCAGCAGTATTGAACAAAAATATAAATCTTCCATGCTTATTTCAAGTGCATTATCAAGACACTGAAAAGATAATC
This sequence comes from Marmota flaviventris, assembly GCF_047511675.1. Taxonomy (NCBI): domain Eukaryota; kingdom Metazoa; phylum Chordata; class Mammalia; order Rodentia; family Sciuridae; genus Marmota; species Marmota flaviventris. The sequence goes on along the minus strand of NC_092518.1, from coordinate 111,417,944 downwards.
CACAGTCTGGAAGAAGGTATTTTGAAATCATGTATCTGACAAGAGACTTTTACACAGAATATACAAAGGCTTTTATAACTCAATAATTGAAAAATTAATTTAAAAAATTGTCAAAAATTTTAATAGATATTTCTCCAAAGAAAATAGATAAATAATCAATAAGCACATGGAAAGATGTTCTATGTCATTTTGAGCTATCAATGAAATGCAACTCAAGACCACAATGAGAAACCACTTCATGTGTACTAGGATAGCTATAATAAGAGACAGATAATGACAAGCGTTGGTGAAGATGTGGAAAAATTGAAATTCACACTCATTCCATTGTGGGAAAGTAAAATGGTACAAGGCACTTTGGAAGACAGTTCATTAATTCTCGAAAACTTAAACAGTTACCATATGACCCAGCAATTCCATACCTAGGTTTATGCCCCCCAAAATGGAAAACTTGTACACACAAAAACATGGACATGAATGTTCATTGCAGCACTAGTCATAGTGGCCATCAAGCTGAAAACAAACCAACTGTCCATCAATTAATGTATACAAGGCATGCTAAGTGTCTACAGAGGAATATTATTTGGCTATAGAAAAACTTGATGAATGCTACAACATGGATGAGCCTTGAAAATATTATGCTAAGTGAAAGGAACTTGACACAAAAGGCACATATTCTCTGATTTCATTTATATGAAATTTCCAGAATAGAAAAATCCATACAGACAGAAGTTAATGTTTTCCAGGGTCTGGGAAGAACAAAGACGTAGGCAGTGAGTGTACATGGATATGAGGTTTCTTTTGCAAGTGATTAAAATGTTCTGGAATTAGCAGTGGTGGATGTACATTCTTGTGAATATAATAAAAAACCTCTGAAGTGTACACTTGTGAATAGTGAATTTTATGGTAGTGAATTATATCAATGAAGCTATTTTAAAAGTGTATATGTGTATATACACATGCATATAGCCTTTGTGGGATCACTCAAACTTCATTTTAGTTATTTCCTCTGTCAAATAAAGGAAAAAATGATCCCTTCTCTTATTTCTATCTATGGATAGGGTGCAGATCAAAAGTGATAAAATTAAGTATGAAATGTGTCTTGAATTCAAAGGCTTATTTGTTGTTTATGCTAATATTTCTTTGCACTTATTCATAAGTGCCTCTGTCACTTATTGCTACAGAATCTGAAAGGTTTATGTGTAGTTAAGTTTGGGATCATGAGGTTAGAAAAATCAAAGATTTCATCTTCTTTTCCCCCATTGTCTCCCCCACCCCCACATGCACACACATACTTCCATCTCAGCAACATTTTCTTTATTACCTTATAAGGAAAGTCCTGGGTTTTTTTTTTCCTTTCCCAAGGAGAAACGTAAGCAACTGTGTTAAAATGTATGAGACAAAGTTTGAAGAAGCTTGATTTTAGGGTGGAAAAAAATAAATACAGCCTGCAGTTGAAACCACGACAGGGGGACCAGTAAAGTGGCTACATGACTAATCTCTTCTTAGAGCATCACTGTGTCATATGGTTGTTTTAGATAAAATAATGGGCAATAAACCTGTATCCTCCAAATTGTTGTGTTTTGTTAATTCTGCCTTCCTGATCGAAGCCAGGAAAACTGGGATATGGGTAGAACCTGGCACTCCTAACAGAAGCATAGTCAAATGTAGTTGAAGAATGTGTCTATAAATACGTATAGACACATGCAAACTTGTGCACATGTGTCTTCCTTTATTTTATTTGATTGTGGCCATTTGTGTATAACACTTCAGGGTATAAATCAGTTTAACATTAATTAAAATGTATGAAGCCTCATAAAATGATATTAAAATGCCAGGCTTCAGTTGCCACCCCTTTAGGAAAGGACAATAAAAAAGATAAATCTTGTCCTGTTCATCTTTTTTCACCCTGTCTCTTACATTCATTCATACATATACAGATCTCATAAACCCCTTTCCTGTTAGACTTTGCTTGAGTCTTTATAATAGCTCCCTGTTGCCATTTGGATGAACTCCAAGTGCTTCAGACTGTTTTTTAAATAGCCTGTCCTAAACTGGCTGGACCTTACCTACACAAACATGCTTAATTTTGCTCTGTAGAGTCTTTGTTCGGTTTGCATCCTCACTGCTTCCTGCCCACTCCATGTTTATTCTTCTGTAGCTTTCCTAACTATTTTCTAAATCTTTCTTTGTTTGCCTGCATTAAGACCCTTGGAACGAGCTTCTATGGCACAGTCTCTGATAAATCTTAATCATGTTATTGTGTTTACCAATTATGAAGTGTGTTTTAATTTGGTAAAAATAATATATACATATACACATATATGTATTTATACTTTTCCTATATATATTTAACTGAATTAAATTGAAGTGGATATTGAATATATATGTAATATGTATATTCAAGTGGATTAATTCTATAATAGACAGCTCATTCAATCATTTGTAATCAAATGAATGTGATTTCTTGGGTGGGAGAGAAGACTTTAATTTTTAGAATCCTAGATACTCTTATATAAGATTATCTCAGTCATGTAAAAATTAATTCATACATTTATATAATACATACTTATTGAGAACTTTATTCCAAGTGTAAGGATGATAATTCATTGTATGCGTTGTAGAGGGGAACTTGGTTGAGAACTGCTGGCTTACCCACATAATTTAGTACCTGATTATATATTGTTCGATATCTGTCTCTAATTGTTTCTTGAGGTTAAATTTTGTTTCCCCAGTCCCAACTCCCCAACTGAAGCTTTGTGAACTCACTGAAGTCTATTTTAATCCCCTGCAGTAACTAACACAGGAATGAGGATACAGTAGTAGATGCTTAATAAGTATAAGTGATTGATTAAAATATGATTAATGAGAGTCGGAGACATTGGGAAAATTGAAGTGCATAAAATCCAGAGAAACTCATATTCATATCTGACAACTTAAAATTATGAGCTATTAAGTTGTCATCACCCCAGGTTTTGTTTATTTCATTTTTTTAAGTCTCCATCTGAAATTACACTAATTAATAAAAGGGTAGTTAGCTTAAATGTTCTAGTGTGCTTAATTACTTCTCTTTTTATGTGTTTAAAATTTGATAGTTTAAGATTTTGAAATATATATTTAGAAAATAGAATAGATATAGGTATAAAAGGGATTTTAAACTCAGTTATACAATTTTATAGTAATTTAAATTACAATGTAAACTAGAATCAGATAATTTTAGAGCTCAAAGGGGCTTTAAAAAGTCTAACCACTTATTTTATAGTTGAGAAAAGTGAGGTCTAGTCAGGATAAGGACTTATTCAAGGTCACACACTCTGTGGACAAAATGAATGTTCTCTGTTATCTGGATGCACATGGGCTGTTCTTGTACCTGGTTTTATTTGTTAAGAATGGCACAAGTGTGGGAACATAGAATAAATGCATGTCTATTACTGGGGAAATAACCTGCAAAATGACAAAGCTGACACACTCATTGACATGGTAAATTGTAAGTGGCTTAAAGAAATTGTTAACAATTTTTCTGGCCACATGACACGAAATGAAGACAGATAATAAATAATCCCGAAATGATTGATGTGGTGATGGTCTCCTGAGGAGGACAAAGAACTAGCTAGTCTCATGCTCCTCACTTAATCACATTTAATCATGGATTGTTTCCTAAGCTTCTGGCATGATTTCAGAATACATGAACAAGGAAGTGTTCTAAGTAAGAAAATATGCCATTCTTATGATTTTCAGCATACGTCTGTTTCAATTGATTTTTTGTTTATATCATCCCTCTTAAACTTTAGGAGAAAATGTTATCTTCTTTATTATCTGGCTCCTAATCACTTATCTTTTAATTACAGCATATATTCCACATATATACTATATTATCCAATGTTCTTATAATAGTATGTATTGAAGAATAGCTTTTAGTATAAGGTAGAAGACGATTGTACCTTATTTGAATTATTTTTGGTCGAGGTATGATTACATATATGAGTCACATTCTTTAATAGAAAATCTGGTACCAAGAGGGTCTCCCTTGAGGTATCACAGAACCTTTGCATCCAGAGCATCATTTCCCTGAGTGTCAAAGTATGTTACTGGGAATACAATTTCTGGAATATGAGCAGTGAATGGAGGCTTTTTGATCAATTGAGTTTTAGAAAAATACAAGATAGACTGTTTCCTTCAGAGAGTTTACCAATCTATGCAAGTATACTTCAGGGCATGGAGAAGCCCTGCAATAAATTATCTGCTTAACTCCGTCTAGTACTACCCTCATTTTTGCTTAATACTAACATCAAGCAAATGAATTTTGATTGGATACACTTTAGGGAAAAAAATGATTTTTTTGATCTCCTTATTTACTGATTTAGAAAATTAAGAATCTGTGAGGGAAGGTGTTTTACCCAAGGTTGTTAGCTCTTTAGTGGCAGAGCTGGGTCTGCATGTCAATCTTTTGTTGCTAGGTGAAATTCACATTTCAGTGGAGGAACTTCTGTGACAGGACAAAGTGCTAGTATATTCCAGTTTTATCCTTTTCCTTCTGTTTTTATGTGCCAAAGATTTCTTTCTTGTGGCATCTTTCCTTAAGGCACTTGCAATGGCATGTGTCATAGAATCCCTTTTGATCTCATAACTTTTCTCATCAATGTTATAGTCAATAAAATCTGATCTCTTCCTCTTAGTTATGTGATTTCTTCAGTTCTTAATTGGTGAGGTTCTTCTCACCTTTAGATTCAAGCCTAAATAACACCTCTTCAGTGAGACCTCCCCTGATAATCCCATGTTATTCCTTTGCCTCCTACACTACCATTCTCTGTTGCAGCACTATGTTCTTTTATGCAACTTAAGAGTCATAAGTTTCTCAACTGTTTCACTTACCATATGCCCTTAGCACAGTGCCGGACCTGTAGTATTATTCAATAAATATTTGTGACTGGATTAATGAAGAAAACAAGAAATTTTTTAACTCACTATTGTTAGTTTCTGTTTGATAAAAGTGTCTCCCCTCACCTTCCTTGACCTTTGGGTTCTTTTGAACTTTTGATTAGTTGGAGGATCTGCTAAGTAATTTGTGGGATTTCTAACTGATCAGTGTGACACATTTTCTCTGCATATTCCACCCTTGGACCCATTCCTATGCAAGTCAGACATCATTATTTATCTTCTTCATTATAATAAAGATTTGATTAACTATCCTTTGAGAAGAATCTTTTACAATTTCTAGAAGTTTAGTGAGGAGATTTAGTGGAAACACTTGCCAGGAAGGTTATAGATGAAAGACAGGTCTCCAGTACATAATTGACAGACACTTTGATTGATGTGGTCAATTAGATTGCTGTTCAAAAATATCTACTTTCTCCTCCCAACTTCATGAGTACATGTTCCCACCGCTAACTGTGATTACAACCATGTAATTTGCCTTGGCCAATGGAATATTAACAGAAGCAGAAACATGAAAGCTGTTCATGTGGTTGAGCTTGCCCTCTTGTGTCTCTGCTATAATCACAAGAAAGAGCTGCATATTCAGCCTGGTTCCCAAAATTATTTTATGTAACCACACTTGAACCAGTCTTTTATCAAGGAGCCAAGTCCAGCTGGATTTGCAGCTAGAAGGAGAACTGCCTTGTCAAACCCAATCTAAATCATCCAACTTCCTGTGAATTGGTAAACTTATGACAATAAAGCTTTAAAGTTTGTTAAAGCACTGAGTTTGAGATTTTTTTTTTTTGTTTACTTTGTTTGGGATTTTTCCCCTCCAGCAATAGCTGACTGATAGAATGGACTTCTGGGCAATCTGTTAATTTTATCAGGGTGTTTTAGGCATCTCTGAATACTTCATTATGTTCTCTTTACGATAGTGCTTGCTAATGTCTTTCCAGTCTGGGGACAAAGTCAACTTCCTTGAAAGTTTTGTTGAGACAGCTGAAAGCTCATCAACTTAGCTACTTCTAATAACTGGGAGGTAGAATGCAATCATGTTAGTTTGGATAAGAGGAAAACAGGAAGAAACTGGCAAAATGATGACTGTTGGTTGTGGAAGAGGAATTTTGGGGGTAATAATGACTACTGAGAAATTTGAGTAGTTGCTTGGTGTCTGTTATTAGCATTTTCCTCCTCTTGGCCATGAAATATTCAGCAAAATCTATACTATCCACTATTTTCTTATAAGGTTTCTTTTGATGTAATGTATTACTTAATCCTTTGAGGTGGACCTGGGCAGCCATACTGGATACCCAAGGGCTCATGGTGTAATTGCTGAACTATTGAAGCATTGGGATATACAGATAAAATGCAGGAAGGTGAACCATTTGTGGAGAAAATAGTTCTTCAAAAGCTAGTAACAACTTTGTAGGCACTACGTGTCCCAGGTATTCATTTTTTCCTTACCACTCCCCATCTACCATATTGCATTTTCCCTTCCTTTTACTTTCTCCTTTCTTTTGCCCAGAGTTTGGTTAGCATTTGAGAGATTCCATGAAGGCTCCTCATACTAGTTCCTACATCTTAATTACTGGCCTGTTCTGGAAACTCTGAGATTAGAGACTTAATCATCTGGATTCAGACATTGTTTGCCTTGAAATGAAATTGATGGGTATGTAATGGGTACTAGGTAAATATTTGCTGAATGGATAAACATGGCATTAGAAATTTACTTGTAAAATAAGTACATTTCATTTGGGGCAAACTGTTTTAGGACCTTTGGGGATAGGATGCAATAGAATTGTTTTATTTTTGGATTATGAAATAGTTTAAACATAAGAAATAAAGACTATCCATAATCCATAATCCCACATTAATAAATGGTAATATCTTTCCTTTTTAAGAAAGAAATAAAATGTAATGGAGTTGTATTTCCTCCCCCGACTCTTCTTAGAGTTAGCTTGAATCCTACCGTTGATATGTATGCTTTCCTTGTATGTTAGATTATTTACAATATGTTATTAACATGTAATATACAATATAATATTAACATTTATAAATATATATTCACAATAATGTACAGTATTATTTTTAAAAAACTTTATAAATCACTAATCTTACCTGCTTTTTTGTATTATACTCTATGAAACAATAAAACAATCCATTTTTCTTTTGATGAATACTTAGATTACTTCTTACAAACTGTAGCAACATAGTTGAATGTGCTCTTTATTCATGTGTACCCCAGTTTTCTGAGATAAATGACTAGAAGTGGAACTACTAGGCATTAAGTAATATACAAATTGAAGTTCACTGAACATTGCCAAGTTGCTCTTCTACATGATTTCCCAAAGTATATTCCTACCACCAGTATATGGAATTCTCTTACTTGACAATGTTTAGCATTTTCAGACTTTGCATTTTGCTGGTAGTAGAAATGGTACCTTACTTTTCTAATTTGTAATATTTTGATAACTATTGACATTGGACATACTTTCATATATGTATTGGGCATTTGTATTTCTTCTGTGAAATGTGTGGTCAAATATTTTGCCTATTTTCCTATTGTATTGTTTTTCTTGGACTTGTAGAAATTTGTTTTATATTTTGGATCCCTAACTTTTATTAGTCATATGTATTATCAATCAGTGGCTAATTTATAAATATGTTTATAATATGTTTTATAATGCAGAAGTTTTACATTTCCATGTAGTGAAACCTGTCTATCATTTTATTTATAGCTTGTATGTTTGGGTTTTGTTTAAGGATGCCTGACTATAATGAATACCTGAGGGAAAAGAGGACTGAATGGGCAGATGATGGAGGATGAAAACAAACATCCCTTTCATTGTTCTTTTTCTCTTCTTTCTTTTCTCATAATTTCTCCTGGAAATTGATGCCTTTAACGAGCAAGTTGGGCTGCTTTAGGCTGTATTTTTTTCCATTTGAAATCTAGATATCTTTGGCTTTATTCTGTTGGGCCGTTTTCTTTAAAACTTTTCCACTTATTTGGCGTTACTAACAAACCCCAGTGTAGACAACTGGTTTGTTCCTCTGCATAACTACAAAGCCATAATTAAAAAAAAATACCTAAAAAAAACAAAAAAAATCAATAAATATACCTCAGGATTGAAATAAATGTCCTTGCTGAATTACTTTGTATAATTAAAATAATGAGGAACAGATATTATTTGGTGAATCTTGATTGTTTTTTGGCAAAGAAGGTAAACAATCATTGTCTAAACCTTTCTTCCTTTAAATTACTACTGTAGTAACATAGTGCCACCTCTGTCAGCCCCTTCATGATACAATCATATTTGTTGTAACTTCAGTAGAGGATCAGGTGAGGACTATGGAAATTGAAGGGCAAAGTTGCATCAAGTTTTCTCAGACTTCCCCTAATCCTCCCCCCTCCCACCTTCTACCACATATTGCAGCCTGAATTATTTAGTTACTCAAATCAATCCATTTTTCTCTGTTCAGTGGTTGGACAATAAAAGTAAGATTTACTACAGCAAGTGAATAATAAAAAACGAATTAGCTGAAAACAAACAAAAAGCTGCTTACGTGGCAATCTTCTGTGTTAATCAAAACCTTGAGGACAGGTCGGAGATCAATATTTGACAAAAGATGAAAAGAAGCAATGCTTCCATTGAGAGTGGGAAAAGAGGGAGACCTAGGGGGGAAAGACTTAAGGGCAGGGCTCTTCAAAAGTGGTAAAGGGCAAAATTTCATCTGCTCCTTTGGTGGGCTGTTTTAGGGAAGTCTCTTCTGTGTTAGAGAAATAAGTGCTTTCTAAGCACATATCAAAGTTCAGCTTGATTGTCTCATCTGGGGAAGAAGGCCATCTGTCAGTATTCTCCAAATAATCTACATAATTGACTTTCAAACAAGCCTCAAAGAAACGGGCATTTATCACCCTAATTGTGGCAGGTGGAGTGTGTGTCACTGCCATTTTATCAAGATAATGGTAAATGGCACCCAGGTTTCTTCTTTCCTGTCTTATACTAGATTCCCTTCAATTTCTATGTATAGCTACATTCCTCTTTGAGACCAAATTTAGAAAAAAATATCAGCTAGTCTGCCAGGGCCTAGAGCAAGGGGAAACTTGTTTGAATTTTGACAAACCTTGGAGTTAGCCACCTGTCACCTTCTACCCTGCCCCTAGGGACTCAATACAGGAGTAGTTAGTAGAAGAGGGTCACCAAGACTCTACAGTATCAAAACTGGACTCCTGAGTAGCTTAATTCTGTGAGCCTGCATCTTCTAGGTAAGCATCACATGGCTTGAGGTTCCCTTTGGATCTTGGCAGGACTGGGAAAAGACCCAGGACTAGCTTCTCTGTAAATCTAGCACAAGTTAAATGGGTTACATTGGCCTCTAGTACACAAGTGAAATTTATTAAGGAATGGTACCCTTGTTCCTATAGACCCAAAGTGAGACTGAAAAGGTGCTGAGATTATCGTGAGGTCCTTTCTTGCACAGCTTAATCCAGTAACTCATATCTGTGGGAAATTATTGCCCCACAAAATATATGTAAGTATATTAATTAGGATCTTCCCTCAAATTCAAGATCTAGGACAAATCTGCCTTGAATAAATATTTTTTGGTAATTTTCAGGGCAAACATCACTTTTTCCTTTACTTTTCCAGATTCTGAACTGTACTTCTTAATCAGGTTAAGTTTTTAAATTTATTTTAATTAGTTATACATGGCAGTAGAATGGACTTTGATACATCATATATAATGGAATATCATTTCCCATTCTTCTGGTTATACATGATGTAAAATCCCATTGGTTGTATAGCTATATATGCACATAGGATAATAATGTCCTTTTCATTCTAATATCATTCCTACCCTTATACCCCCTCCCTTCCCTTCACTCTCCTCTACCTAAAGTAACTCTATTCTTCTCCAGCCCCTCCCCCCATTGTAAATTACCATCCACATATCAGAGAAAACTTTTGGCCTTTTAACTAGGTTAACTGTAGGCCTCCCTATCTTTCCTATGTGAAAATTGAGATGAAAGACAATGCTGCCCAATATTTAGTAGGGGGAACAAAGAACAAATTCCTAAACGGGGTGGGGGTTCAGTCAAAACCTGTCCCCCTGGGAAGGCTACAATTTTAGCCATAGAAGAAATAAATGGAAGTGCTTTTAGGTTTCTAAGAGTTTGAAAGTATCAGTTTGCTTAAATTAATCAGTAATCCATTAAGGAGATGATACAAATCCAGGCAGGATGCTCTTGTTAACAAATAAGTTACTGAGAACAATATATAAATAAAAATAGCAATCACCTGAAAGTTCTTTTCCATTCATATGAACTTGAACCACTTTTGGTTCCTAGCTATAGTGTTCATATTTAAATTTATACACATAGTAACTCTGTGCTTCTGTATACATGCAGAATATCATATGATGACAACTATTTCCAAGTGTTAAAATGAGGACTTATTCCATAAGACTTGAGTTATAGATATGATGAGGCATTTTTCTGTACTCAATGCCATTATTGAACAATCTTTTATGGTCTGTTTTCTCTCTGATGCAAACATGTGTGGCATTTTGTATTCTGATTAAAGAGTAGAATATAACAGCATCGCCAGGGCTAAATGGGCTGGGACCGGTTATGATAGGCAGTGTAATTCATTGACCTACTCTTACCATGTGAAACTGTTACACTGAGAGGGGAAGACACTGGGCTTTACTGCTTACAGCTCCATCAAAAACTTGGGAGTCAGGTTTGCAGGATAGGAGGTTTTATTTAGAGCTTTGAAGGAAGATAGAAAAATTTTGTTTTGAATCATCATCTGCAGAAAACTCAAAGGCAAGGAAAGCTTTTGTAGAAGAAAAGGCAAAGTGAGACAAAAGGCAGGAAATAAATATATGCAGATTTAGCAAGACTGTGTTAGAGGACACATCACTGGTGCATGGCTAAGCGTAGGAGAGTATGTTTGACTAGGAAGGAAGTGAAGGTAGAACAAAAGCTGGTATAGAGAGACAAATGTGATTGTTTCGTTTGGTATGGATGTCTCTTCCCAGTGTTTGTCACTCAGTGTGCTATGGTACAGTGGTGTCCTTGAAGGAAGACATAATAGGTGTAATGTATCAGATTGGCATTGAGAAAAGATTGAAATGTATGTTCTGGAACATAAGAGAATATTTCTTGTGGGGGAAAACAGGTTGACTCAAATGACTTAAGGCTAAAGGTCAACCAAAAGAATCCATGACTATATTTTTAATAAACAGTGAAATTTTGAAACGCTATAGTGGGGATTGTATTTATTACTCATTTATTTAAAGTTTTTTTAAAAATCTATTTAAGTGTACTGCCACAAATGTTGGTGTGTTGACTTAGATGCAAAGAATGTTATGAATAAAATAATTATATAATTTTATAAATATGAAATCAAGAACAGGCAAACCTAATCCATAGTGATAGAAGAATTCATAACAATGATTGTCTCTGAGTATGTACATGGAAATGACTCAAAAAAGACAAGGAAAATTTTTGGGGTGATGGGCATATTCTGTATCTTGTTTTGAATGGTGGTTATAGGAGTATATATACATTTATAAAAATTAATAAACTGAAAACTTATAACCTGTGCACTTTACTATATGTTAATGGTCTCTAAATAGAAACAGGCAAATGCATAAAATGGAGCATTTGATCACAGAAATACTGAAAGTTGCTGCTGTTCTCTTTATTTCAAGATTCAGCTGCTTTCAGGGGCTATTTGTTATGCGTTTGTTAGGAGTTCCGTGATAAACTTCCTTTACATGGCAAAACTCACTACAAAGTAGAGGATGGCTCCCTTCAAATTTTTACACAACTTTTTGTTGTTGATATTAAGTGATATACTTCCCAAACTCAAGATTATTCAGTCTTAAATGTGACCCCATGTGGAATTCATTCCCTCCACAAATCTTCGTAGTGCTTCTCTGTGGAGCACAGTGCCCTCAGGGTCTTGTGAGTTTCTGCTTCACTGATCTTCTCTCCCACCAGAAAGTCCACCTGAGGGCTGTGCCTGTGCCTGATTTATTGCTGTATCTCCAGCACCTAGCAGTCTGGCATAGAGGGCAAACCATTCAGCCAATCTTTGTCAAACAAAGTGTTCATTACATGAATGGAAAACTCTATCTTTGAATAACTAATTCATTAAGTCAGAAAATGATCTCTGCTTTCTAGGAGCTCAAAAAAAGATCTAGGGGGCTGGGGTTGTAGCTCAGTGGTACAGTTCTTGCCTGGCATGTGTGAGGCACTGGGTTCAATTCTCAGCACCACATACAAATAAATAAAATAAAGGTCCATCAATGACTAAAAAATATTTAAACAAAAAGATCTGGGAAGATGGCTCTTATGTGGTTTAAGTTGATCTACCTTTTAGGAATTTATAGCTTGTTCCATGTATTGTCCTTATTACCCACCTCTCCAACGTGTCTTGAGTCTCTCTACAATAAGCTAAAAGTAAACTAGATGATAAAGTTAGGGATACTTCCTCCACAAGGCCTCAGAGAAAGTACAATTATGCACTGTAGTCTTCTTTAGTTCTCTTCCATTTTTATACCAATATGGATTATCATGCAGATTTAGTTATAGTATATGGAGATCAGAAAGTATGATCTACAGGAAATGAAAGATTTTAGGAGTTTACACATTTCTGTTTAGTCACTATTCATGTGTTGGGCTGAAGACAGTAAGCAGAGGTATTGTGATGTTTGGGGTAGTGGAGTAGAGGATGTTAAAGACCTGTTTCAGTAATATGATTTATTAAGAATCCCTTCTTGAATATGTGCAAGAGGAAAATTTAGAACAAAGAAAATACCTCAACATACAGTTTTTGGAAAGATCCAAAGCCATAACTAAAAGAACCCATACTGAGTTAATGAGGGATGTTTTAATGAGTGTTTTTGCTGTGACCAAAAGAGCTGACAAATAGTTCCCCAACTCTCCCCTCTGACCCGGCACAGTGCTTGCAGCTATGTGGCTGGTCCATAGCTTGCAAAGCCTGGTCCTGATCTGCCCAGTACAAAACATCTCCAGAGAACAGCCCACAGGACCTCCAAAGAGAGAGGTTCCTGATTGGGAAGTAGAACGGGAGGGGGTGAGTGAGGTACAGTTTAGAGACTAGAGACCAATAATTGTGAGGTCCACAGGTGATATAAGGGGATAAGACCAGGCGCCCACATCACAGGAGTGGGGCCCAAAGGAGATCTTTAGGGTACAAGTCTTCCAAAGGGGATCAGCAAGTGCTATACCCCACCTTTAGGAGTTCTTCCTCCAAGTACAACCCCCCACCACCTTGATAACCTTCACCATCCTGAGGGTGGAGATAGCAGCAAACAACAGACAACCCTACCTACTGGATGAGAAGGGAAGCAGGAAAGATACTGATCTCCAAAAGAAATAATCCTCTTATATTCAAGTTTTTTTTCTTTTTTCTTTCTTTTTCTCTCTTTTCCCACTCTCACATCCCCAACATTTGTGAAACCAAATACTTTTCATGCATTAGGCTACTGAGTACTGGAATGTCTCAATAGTATATTAGAGTTGTGTTGCATATTATTTTATCTTCTATTTTTACATTTTATTAATTTTATATTTGTTTCTTGTACTCTCTTGATTGTCTTTCCACTTACTTGTCTCCCCAAAATCTCTCTTTTCCTGTGCTACTAGCCAAACTCTTTTTTTAAATTAATTTTTTATTTATATATGACAGCAGAATGCATTACAATTCTTATTACACATATAGAACACAATTTTTCATATCTCTGGTTGTATACAAAGTTATTCACACCAATTTGAGTCTTCATACATGTACTTTGGATAATCATGTCCATCACATTCCACCATCATTTCTAACCCCATGCCCCCTCCCTTCCCCTCCAACCCCTCTGCCCTATCTAGAGTTCGTCTATTCCTCCCATGCTCCCACTCCATATCCCACTATGAATCAGCCTCCTTATATCAAAGAAACCATTCCTAGCCAACCTCTTTTGATTCTTCTTTCATGCTTCCTAAGATCTAATAATACTATATCCTCACCTCCTACCTCTTTAACATCTCATCCTACATCCCACCCCTGGTTCTCTCTTTGTCCACTATTAGAAACTATAGTTTTTGCAAATCTATTGTTTATATTGTACATAATAATTGAACTCACCATTTCTATATATTATAACAAAACTGTAAACATTCTAATAGGGGCTATTTGGTTTAAGATTGTATATTGTTTGTATTGGGATCTGTTAATATTGATCTCCCCCTTAAAGGAGAGGTATTGGAACCCTGCAGGGACAGTATAAGCCTAAAGGGTTAAAAACTCAGATCCACAGTGCTAGAAGGGAAGACACACAAGCAGTATGAAAAATCAAGGGAAGAAAGTGCCCCCCCAAAATCAAGATATCACACTATTAGAATCTATGGCCAGCACAGCAGAAGAAATATCAGAGAAGAAGTTCAGGATGTACAAAATTAAAATGTCCTGCAAATTAAAGGATGATATAAGAGAGTAAACACAAGCAGCAAAAGATCATTTTGATAAAGAGCTACCTAAGCAAATACATGAAGCAAAAGATTACTTCAATAAGGAGATAGAGATTCTTAAAAAAACAAAAACCAAAAAACCAGAAATCCTTGAAATGAAGGGAACAATAAACCAAATTTAAAACTTAATAGAAAATATCACTAACAGATTAGATCACTTGGAAGAGAGACCCTCAGACAATGAAGATAAAGTATATAATCTTGAAAATAAAGTTGATTACAGAGTGAAGATGGAAAGAAACCATGAGCAGAACATTTAAGAATTATGGGATAACATGAGAAGACCAAATTTAAGAATTATTGGGATAGAGGAACTCATAGAGTTACAAACTAAAGGAATGAACAATCTATTGGATGAAATAATATCAGAAAAATTTCCAAACCTGAAGAATGAATTGGAAAAATCAAATATAAGAAACCTACAGGACACCAAATTTACAAAATCACCACAAATGTACAACAAGGCACATTATAATAAAAATGCCTAGCATATAGAATAAGGAGAGAATTTTACAAGCCACAAGAGAAAAGAATCAGTTTACATATAGGGGGAAACCTACTAGGATATCTGCTAAATTCTCAACCCAAACCCTGAAAGCTAGAACATCATGGAACAACATATACCAAGCTCTAAAAGAAAATGGATGCCAACCAAGAATCTTATATCCAGCAAAATTAAGCTTCACATTTGATGACAAAATAAAAACCTTCCATGATAAACAAAAGTTAAAAGAATTTACAACTGGAAAGTCTGCACTACAGAACACCCTTGGCAAAATATTCCATGAGGAGGAAACGAAAAACAATGAAAATCAGCAAAGGGAGGTATTAAACTAAAGGAAAAAACAATAAAAGGAGAAACAAAGTCAAGCTAAAAAAACCAAAATGTATGGGAATATAAATCATATCTAAATAACAACCCTGAATTTTAATGGCCTAAACTCATCAATCAAAAGTCATACACTGGGGCTGGGGTTGTGGCTTGCCTAGCATGTGTGGGGCACTGGGTTTGATCCTTAGCACCACATATAAATAAATAAAATAAAGGTACAT
The DNA here is from genome assembly GCF_047511675.1 of Marmota flaviventris. Taxonomy (NCBI): domain Eukaryota; kingdom Metazoa; phylum Chordata; class Mammalia; order Rodentia; family Sciuridae; genus Marmota; species Marmota flaviventris. Next base: position 111,402,427 of record NC_092518.1, on the reverse strand, counting down.
CAACAACTAAATATATAAATAAATAAAAATAAAATATTATATAAATAAATAAAAATAAAATAAAATAAAGGTACATCAACAACTAAAAAATATTTTAAAAACTTATAGATTGGCAGATTGGATTTTAAAAAAAAGACCCAACAATATCCTGTCTTCAAGAGATTCATCTTATAGGAAAAGGCATCCACAGACTGAAGGTGAAAGTTTCAGAAATAACATATCAAAAGACCTGAAGAGAACAACATAGAGGAGGAAAGTTTATCTTGGTTCAGGATTTCAGAGGTTTAGTCCATAGTTGACCAAATCCATAGCTCTGGGACCAAGATGAAACAGAACATTGTTACAGGTGTTTTGGAGGAAACAGTTCAGGACATGGCAACCAGGAAACAGAGAACACTGCTCACCAGCAACAAAATATAAACCCCAAAGCATGCCCCTAGTGATCTACATTATCCAGCTATACTTGTCTACAGTTATCACCCAATTAATCTATATAAGTAGATCAATCCACTGATTAGGTTAAAGCTCTCATAATCTAATAATCTTACCTATGAACCTTTTTGCATTGTCTCACACATGATCTTTTAGGGGATACCTCATATCTAAACCATAACAAAGGGCATTTGAATGCTTGAAGAGCCTCAAACATCTCTAAACTTGGGGGATGACAGGTTGAAATAAACCAGGTCCTTTTATATACTTCTCCAGTACAGAAGTCTATGAATACAATAAATATGTGTTATATAGCTGAGTTGTTGAATGCAGGTATGTTTTCTAATGGTAAGAATTTTTGGTAAAAACAAAAACAAAACAAAACAGAACATAAGGCTGCAGATCACTGGAGCAGTACTTCTATGGAAACCTAGGACCTTGAAGGATAGTTTGCTCTTTAAGGCTATTATGAACTTATCCTCCTCATGAGTGTCCTGGCTCTCAACTCCATAAAACCTGCAATAACTGCTGTTTAATGACCTACACCTGGTCATAACACAAAAGATTGATTGGGCTCCCATCCTACAAGGAGGGAAGACAGCACTTTCAAATATGTTGCTTCCCAATAGATTTTTCATGAGATGAGCCAAAAATGCTTCTTCAAGATTCATGAAGGAAAATATGGTCAGTGCCCAAGTCTGTAAATAATATACTCACTCTTTAAAGCTTATGCTCTGACCATTATGAGTTTGTGGAATTCTTATTAGAGCCAATAATGTATTAGAGGGATGGACTATGCTTTAAAAATTAGATTGAAATGTTATAGAAAAATAAACTGCCGTCTTCATGTATTCTTCCATTTTCTTATCTCCTCTCCCCACTCTGTAACCACTTCAGGAAAGTTTCTGTTAAATCAGCCTGATATTTTCAAGACTATCATAAGCCGTTGACAGTTTTATGCAACTAATAGAGAAGATTAAAAAAGCAACTGTAACTTTCTATATTCTGAAATCCAAAGCAAAAAACAAAACAAAAACCCTCTTGTCCTCTTGTGTGGGAAATGTTAAAGGCTGCCTTGCTGGAAGGTGCTGGAAATATGATAGGAAAAAAAAATGACTTCTATATATCTAAATGGCATTTGAAAGAACAAAAATCAGAGGCTGTTAATGTAGCTAGATGTTGGGATTCAGGTAATATGGCCTATAATTCATTCTGACTGACAGTTGTGAGGAGAAATTAGTGTAGGGCTGACCAAAATAACATTCCTTAAAAAAAATCAGCTTTAAAACTGATAACTCACACATCAACCTGATCTGTCCAAGGGGACTCCTTTCTAGCTAAATGCTGAATTAAATTTCTTATATCACATTTCTTAGGAGAGATTTAGTACTTTAATTATATTTTTTATGTGTCACAGAACTGTAAACATAAATTATCCTTTTGTGTTCTTTATCTTTAAAGGAGTGCTTAGAAAAATAATAATAAAGGTGCATGTGATTCTTCTTTGATTCTTTTCATTGTTTGTGTGGAAGGGACAATAGTTCTTTGTATTTGTGGTTGAGGAACCCTCTGGTCAAACCTCCAGGACATCTCAGCAATGGCTGGAAATCTAAAAGTCATTCAATCAGCTATTTGTTTTGCCTACAGAGACAATGATCATTTTGACATTTTTCTTTTTCTTCCTGAAATGCTTTGAGCTGAGCATTTATTTCTATATCATATAGTTGCTGCTTAGCTACACCATGGGCTAGAGGAAAATGAATGGAAACATTTTCTTAATTTTTAAAATATTTTAATTAGAACATTGTAGCTCAAACCATCCCCCGCTAATCTTTTCAATCCAAATGTTGACATCAGTAGTGTTGGATGATAAAGGCAGAATTGATAATCTAATAGAAGTTTCCGAGCATTTATTTGGCTGTCAATACCTTGAGGAGTGGGGTGAGATATTTTACAAATCAATTGGCCATTTAAAATATCCTCTGATGATATCATGTCAACAGTTGTTTTTCCTACATGTTTACAGAGCTACTAGTAATGTGTTTCTTGCTAGAAAGCTTTGCTACACAAAGACTAGTCTCTTCCCAGGCTGCATGTGGCTTGTAGAACATGCCAGCAATGCTTAATGTAATGGGTCACATCTGTCAAGGAGGATTACAAATTGTACCTGTGATGCTCTGTAATTAGTAACCCTCAAATGGCTCCAGCTGCTATTTCCCTGAGCATTTGCCTTGGTAACATCTTATAGGAAATAAAACTCAGAATCATGAGGATTTAGGTCCAAAAGACGCTAGTGAAATCTGAGTGTTTTCTTCTAATCTAAAAAGAAAATCTCTCTTTTCTTGTCACTCTCACCAACTTTACTAGAGGGTCTTTCATCTGGAGACCAGTGAGGAATGTTTCAGCTTGTTGAGAGAGTTGGCTTTTGACATTGTTTTAGGGCAAAATTCTCCCATGAATCCTGTGAAAAGTAAATATGTCTGTTTTCTATGTGTTAGGGTGATTTCAGAATGAGTGCAAGACTGTAACTGGAGACTTCACACTGGGAAGTTGACCTTTTGCTTGCAAAGGAGATTTGCTATTTGGTTGGCTCATGGGTACATCTGCAAATGATGGCATGCTGGGTTGTGTTTACAGATAAGAATCTATTACTTGCTGAGATCGAAGGTGCAGTATTGCAGTATGGAAAATGGAGGTTTAAAATATATTTCACTAATTTGAGTTTTTAGTATGCTATTTTTCTGAATTTAGCTGAGCAAGTCTCCAGCAAACTCCAACTCATAAATGGCTATCTAATAAGAATAAATTAAAACCATAATCTTATACCATTAAAATTAATGGGGTGATTTAAAATTAAAGTATGAAAATGAGAATATAAAGTAACAAAAAGAAAATGCAGGTATTTATATGTAAACTCTTATAGTAGCAATCTCTCTTTCTCTCTTTTACTGCTGCATAATCATTATAAGATTGGTATACATTGTGATCTTTTCATAGTGTACATAATATGATTTGGTCAATTTCATTCCTCACTACCTCCCCTTACTCTCCCCTGCAACTTCTCTATGTTTCCCTTCTTCTAATCTACTGCCCTCCTTCTATTTTCATGAGATATATTGTTCTTTTTTTTCTCTCTAGGCTGAGAAGACATATGACTCTTGACTTTGTGAGTCTAGCTTATTTCATTTAACATGATGTTCTCCAGTTCCATCCATTTTCCTGAAAATGATATAATTTCATTTTTCTTTATGGATGAATAAAACCCCATTGTGTAGATGTATACCACATTTTCTTTATCCATTCTGTTGACAAGACACCTAGGCTAGATCCATAACTTGGATATTGTAAATTGTAGGGCTATAAACACAGATATGTGTGTGTCTCTATAGTATCCTGATTTTAATTCTTTTGAATAAATACTGAGCAGTGGTATAGATGGGTCATATGTGGTTCCATGCCTAGTCTTTTGAGGAACCTCCATACTGATTTCCATAGTAGTTGTACTAATTTACAGTCCCACTAACAGTGTATGAGTGTACTTTTACCCCACAGCCTTGTTAGCATTTATTATTTGTATTCTTGATGATTGTCATTATAACTGGAGTGAGATCAAATATCAATGTAGATTTGATTTTAATTTCTTTAATTGCTAGGGATGTTGAACATATTTTGATATATTTGTTGGTCCAGTTAAGGGGAAGTATTGGCAATGATCAATTTGCCTTTGGAGTTCTACCACCTCCTCCCCCACCTCTCTTCTGGGGTTTGAGCAAAGAGAACTCTCTCTTAGCTATATTTCCAGCCCTTTTTGTTTTCTATTTTGAGACAGGGTCTCATGAAGTTGCCCAGGCTGGCCTCTGCTGAGAGCCATAGCCAAGTAGGAATGTCGCATGGCATTTTTGGTTGAAAGGTGACACCAGCAAGCCATTGAGATGATAATGGTTATGTTAAGATGTGCATTCAATTGGAGATTAGACCCCTGCTGTCTGCCTTGGCCTGCTACTTTGGAGCTCTTGTGGGACTCCTGGAGAATTCCCATTGGTTGGGGAAGTGCGGTAGGAGGGAATTCCAGAGGAGGGATTTCCTGTTGGTGTAGTGTGTCCCGGGAGAAGGCCGCATGCGTGGCATTCGCGGGAGTTTTGGAAATAAAGTCTGTTCCTGCTTGAGTGGCTCGTGATTTTGTGCCCAGCCAGACTGCGGCATTTGGTGGCCTGTATAGGGAGGAAAGACTGTAATGTCTGACCCTGGAAATTAACCCATCTGGGCTCCAGTTTGGCCCCAGTGAAAAGAGATTATGGTTTGACCACATCTTGACAAGGACACCGCAGGGGTTCTCCCTCTTCCCAACAAAGCCGCTGCTGCCGACAGAGCTGTACCTTTCTCCCGGGCCCCACAGGAGTGAGGACAGGCCACTTGCCTTGCACAGGCGGATTGCTCACAGCCCCACTCAAACTTGGAGCCAGGAAGAACTCACAGCAGTCTCTGCTGGTCTCACTCTTCTGGATGAGCCCAGGCCGGTCCATACCTTTCACGGTTAACATCATTCTTTACCTTTCTAATCATCACCATCACCATCACCATCATCATCATCTTGCAAGTCTTTGCCAGAATCTTTTCATCCAAACCGCCTTTACAATAAGGTCTCCTCTCCAAACCACCTCTCGTTCCAATATCTTCCCACTTCCAAATAACTTCTAGCTTCCAGGTCACTTTTCAGGGGAGGTGGGCAAGTTATGAAAACACTCTCCCCACCCCACAGTTCTTTCCCTACCGCGCCTCACCCTCTCCCAGGGGTAGGTAGGCAAGGGTGGGGGAAGGGCCAGGGCTCATACCGCAGTCTCCCCTTTGCTGCTGTGGCTGAGTCTGTGGTAGAAGCGGCGCCACGACTGCAGGGTCTTGCCCGACCAGATCCAGAAGTGGGTGGTGATGCCCATAATCATGGTCATCAGATATTTGATCATGAAGACGGTGAAATCGGGGCTCATGGGTGGGAAGTGGTTATTATGTATGTTTCTTGTCCTTGGAGCTACTGTTGTTCAGGCTCATGTTGGGCATCAAGATGATATTATTGATATTGAGGATGACCTTGATGATGTCATTGAAGAGGTAGAAGACTCAATATCAGATACCAGTATGCCTCCATCTCCAAAGGTCACCTACAAAGCTCCAGTTCCAACAGGAGAAGTTTATTTTGCTGATTCCTTTGACAGAGGCACTCTGTCAGGGTGGATTTTATCCAAAGCCAAGAAAGATGACACTGATGATGAAATTGCCAAATATGATGGAAAGTGGGAGGTAGATGAAATGAAGGAAACAAAGCTTCCAGGTGATAAAGGACTTGTATTGATGTCTCGAGCCAAGCACCATGCCATCTCTGCTAAATTGAACAAACCCTTCCTATTTGATACCAAGCCTCTAATTGTTCAGTATGAGGTTAATTTCCAAAATGGAATAGAATGTGGAGGTGCTTATGTGAAACTGCTTTCCAAAACTCCTGCGAATGCTATGCGTGCGGCCTTCTCCTGGGAAACACTACACCAACAGGAAATCCCTCCTCTGGAATTCCCTCCTACCGCACTTCCCCAACCAATGGGAACTCTCCGGGAGTCCCACAAGAGCTCCAAAGTAGCAGGCCAAGGTGGACAGCAGGGGTCTAATCTCCAATTGAATGCACATGTTAGCATAATCATTATCATCTCAATGGCTTGCTGGTGTCACCTTTCAAACAAAAATGCCATGCGTCATTCCTACTTGGCTATGGCTCTCAGCAGGCCTCCATTTTTTGATCCTCCTGACTTTGTCTCCCTCTGGAGTATCTGGGATTCACAGGCATATGCTACCATGCCCAGCTGCATCTTTTTTTCCTTTTAAGTTATAATGTCCTAGAGATTTCCAGAGTCCTCAGAGTTTTTACTCACTCAACTATTCAATCATTCATCTATCCAACAAATATTTGTTGCATATATACCATGTGCCAAGCTTGATCATCCCCAACACCCCATTCTGGAAATATTTCCTAGTTGTCTCTTATCCATAATTATCAGTCTGGGGAAACTTTCCCTCAGAATCTGTTAGGTGATTGACAAGGGCATCTTTCTAACAAGTGCTCTCTGTTAAATAGGTGATAATAGTATGGTACTTGAACTTTAAGGGAACCTTCAATATCTGCAATGTAAACATTGCAGATGATTTTATAGGGATATACCCTTCAGAATATGCCACTCTCCCATGTCTACACTTGTTCAAACTGGACGGCAAGCTTCCAATTGTGCTCCTCCCTGTAGTGCCTTGGCTCTCTATTTTATAATTAGTTTACTTGTCTGATTTCCATTAACAAGCATGCTTCTGGATGTTAATAATGCATATCAGTTCTATATTTTAGGTCCTGACCTTCCCCCTCCTGTGCTCTTCTACTTCCTGCCATCTGTCCTACTCTGCCTTCTTGTATTTACATCCTTGTAGTCTGTGATCTGCCACCTTGACTCTAGCTTCCACACTTGTTCTGATCCAAACATCTGCTCAACTTTACTTAGAACCTATATAGTTTTCTACCACTACTGTAACAAATTCCCACAAACAAAGAAGCTTAACACAACATCAATTTATCTTATAGTTCTAGAGATCAGAAGTCTAGAATGAGTTTCACTGAGTTAAAGTCAAGGTGCTGATAGGGCTGCGTTTTTTTTTTTTTTTTTTTTTTTCTTCAGGGCTTAGGGGAGAATCTGTTTCCTTGCTGCTTTCAACTTCATTGGTTGCTTGAAGTCCCCTTCCTCCAACTTCAAACAACATTGCATCTATCTGACAGTTTTTCCATAGTCTCATCTCCCTCTGATCATAGCCACAAAAGGTATCTCCACTTTTAACAACTTTTAGTGGGTTGAATTGTGGTCACTCAAAAGATATGTCCACATTCTAATCCTCAGAACCCGTGAATTTAGCATTGTTCACAAAGTTTATATGTAGATGTGATTATGGACCTTAATATGAGAAAATCATTTTGAAATATCTGAATGGGCTCTCAGTCCTATGACAACTGTCTTTATAAGGGCAGATGGAAATTTAAGATAGGAAAGGAAGAAGAAAACACAGAGGAGAAAATGTGATCCTAGAGACAGATTGGAGTAATGCAGCTATAATTCAAGGGATACTTGGAGCCACCGGAAGCTGAAAAAGGCAGAGAAGGAGTCTCCCCAGAGCCCTGAGAGGGAATGCAATCCTGATCATCCTTGATTTTAGACCAGTAGTATCCAGAATGTGAAAGAATAAATTCCTGTTGTTTTAAGCTACCTAGTATGTAGTAATTTGTTATTGCAGCATCAGAAAGTTAATATAGGACTCATGTGATTACAGAGTCCTCCCAGATAATCTAGAATAATTTCCCTACCTCAAATTCCATAACCATGATCATATCTACAAAATACCTTTTATTATTATGTAAGATGTATTCATGTGTTCCAGGAATTAGGATGTGAACACACTTAGGCAGCCATTATTCTGCCTACCACAGTACACAAGTAGACTGTTTACCCATAAAACCGTGTATTGCCCATGCCTTCCAAAAGCACAGCCAATTATCTTTTACATGTGGCTTCCATTCCTACTTCCTTTTCTAGGATCTGTTTCTTGGATGTCAGTTTTCCAAAACAGAAAGCACACAAATGTGGAGTCAGGCAGATCTGTGTTTAATTTCTGCTTCTAAATTTATTCTCTGCATATCCTTGATCAATTTATTTAATTTCTATAAGTTTGCTCCCTCATCTGTAAGATGTGGGTAGTAATATGCACTCCACAGAGACATTGTGAGGATTAAGGGAGATAGTAGATATAATATGACTAAAACATAGTAAGCATTCAATGCATGTTGCATTTCTTTTCCTATCATCCTATAGTCTATAAACATGTGATGATCTATAATCTTGAAGTAAAATGGTCTAGTAGAGGAGATATTTTGTTTAGGAAGTTTCTCATTTTTCTTTAAATCTCTCTTGGTAGATAGTTTTCTTTTTATATCCCCTCATATATATTAAGGGGAGGTTGATTAATAAAATTTATACATAAGGGCTAGGAATGTAGCTCAGTAGTAGAGTACTTCCCTAGCAAGTCCCTGGATTTGATCCTCAATTCCACAAACTATAAAATAGCCTTCTAATATTATTTTTTCCTGATGCCCTGGCATTTTTAAAAATTTCATGATTAGGTGTACATGACATTATATTTCCTGGTTGAGAAAGGAAAAGTGGAAAGTCCTACCAAATTGGTTGCTGGGCATAATAAAGTATAATAAAAAATAAACAGATGTTTATTATGCAGCTACCATCTGTTAAGTTTTATAGAGACTATGGAAGGAGATTGACACAGTACCTATTTATTGAGTGGGGAAAACTGACTAGGAACTAGCTGATGCTAGTATAGTATGATTTGTGCCATGATGAGCACAAAAGTGGGAGGGGCTTGGGGACAGTACAGAAGGGGAAAAGGCTCTCTGCAGCAAGTGAAGTCTAAGTTGGTATCTGAAGGTGAATAGACAGTAGTTATGTAAGTCTCTTACAATTCTCAAAAAGGAAAAGGAGAAAATGAAAAAATAATTTGCTTAAACATGAATTTTAGTTAAAAATTCTATGTATATAAACATAGCCATTCTTGTTTGTCCTTTAAAAATGTTTGGATATAGTTGCACTACTGAGATTGAAATAAATGGTCCATTGACAGACTTCTTTCAGGTCACTTGGAGGAAAAAAGGGCATTTATTACATTTTATTTTGCACACATGGCCCCAGTGGGCAGGCAGGCAGTTAGTCAAGATGTAAGTGCTATACTATAAATGCCTGCTATGGTTTAGATATGAAGTGTCCCCCAGAAGCTCATGTGTGAGACAATTTAAGAAAGTTTAGAGGTGAAATTATTGGGTTATGAGAGCCATAATCTAATGAGTGCATTAATGCTGTTCAATGGATTAACTGGGTGGTAACCGTAAGCAGGTAGGATATAGCTTTAGGAGATAGATCATTGTGGGCATGGCTTTGGGGTATTACTTTGTCCCTGGTCAGGAGTCTCTCTCTGCTTCCTAATGGTCATGTCCTGAGCTGCTTTCTTCCTTCACAACCTTCTGCCATGATGTTCTGCTATCTTGGGCCCAGAGCAATGGAGTCAGCTATGAACTGAGACCTTTGAAACTGTGAACCCCACATAAACTTTTCCTCATCTAAAATTGTTCTTGTCAAGTCTTTTGGTCATAGAACAAAAAAGCTGACTAAAACAATGTCTTTAAATACAAAGCCCTGATTTAGGGAAGAGGGCAGATGTAGACAGGATTATGGTTATAATAGAATGCCAGGGGTAGGGTCAAATACTATTTGCTCTCTAGAAATAATAATAGCAACCAGGATATGTTGTGCATTTATTTATGTGCAATGTACTGTTTAAGATACTTTTTGGTATATATGGAATAATTCCAAAGGTCAATTTTCAGTTCTCATTTTACTTGATCTTTTATCACAATTTTGCATAGCAGATCATGCTCCTGTCCTCTGGGATATCACTCCTAGTTCATTTTCTCTCTCTCTCTCTCTCTCCCCTATGTACCAGTAATGTTGTATATAAATCTAATTCAGTACTCAAAACAATGTGTCTGTGGGTGGGTAATACTACTATCCTCACTTTATATATAGAAAAACTGAAGTGCAGAGGTGAAAAAGCATTGTCTAAATTTAGATAGTTACCAAGTGATGGAGCCAGGATCCATATGAAGACAATTGGTCTTGAAAGCTTGTGCTCTTAATCCTTAAAGTAGTTGTTCCCAGACTTCCTTAAGGAAAGAGAGTTTTGTGGAAATGTAGATAGAGAAATGACACTTGAGAACAAATAAACCAAATTTCAACATGATCATATGTCCATATACCCATTACATGCCAAGAGACTAGTTGAGTTAGTAGTTACTGAACCCAGATTTGGTATAGGGATAGTCAAGATTGTTGAAAGAAAAAGAAATCTTAAGCAGAGTTAAGAGAGGAACGTAACTGCAACTATTACTAGCTAACATTTTTGACCTCCTACTATGTACCAGTAATGTTGTATATAAATCTATTTCATACTCAAAACAACCTATCCAGTAGGTACCATTATACAGTCATCTGCTAGTATCTGTGAGGGATTTGTTCTGGGACACCCTGCTTCCTATGGATGCCAAAATGTATACATGCTCAAGTCCCCAATATAAAATGGTGTAATATTTGCACATTACCTTGGCACATCCTCCTGTATAATTTAAATCATCTGTACATTACTTATTATATCTTAATACAATGCAATGCAATGTAAATAGTTATTATACTATGTTTAGGAAATATTGACAAGAAAAAAGGCTGTACATAGTCAATACAGACACAGTTTAAAAAAACATTTTTTAGTATAGTGGGTTGGATCTATGAAGTGGGAGCCAGGTTTTGAACAAAGGCATTCTGACTTTCTTAAATATATTGAATTGCTCCAGTGACTCTCTGTCTTTCTGATGTTAACAATCTTTTCCTCTTTGCTAAATTATTCCCATAAGCCTTCAAACATATTGCAATCATTTGCATTATTTAAAAAAAATTTTTTAGTTGTCAATGGACTTTTATTTTGTTTATTTTTATGTGGTGCTGAGAATTGAACCCACTGCCTCACACATGCCAGGCAAGTGCTCTACCACTGAGCCACAACCCCAGCCCTCATTTGCATTATGTTTAAAATCAATTTTTTTCTGTCACTCTTTACAGCAAAAACTGCTGGAAAGAATTGTCTAAACTTACTGTCTCCATTTGCTCTCCTTACATTCTTTCTTGAACCCACTCTAGTCAGACTTTCACCCCTGTGCCTTCACTGACCTTTCTCTTGTCAACATCACCACTGACCTCATCATTGCTAAATGCAAAGGTCAATTCTCAGTTCTCATTTTACTTGATCTTTTATCACAATTTTGCATAACAGACCATGCTCCTGTCCTCTGGGATATCACTCCCAGTTTTCTTTCTCTCTCTATGGATTCTCCAGTTTCCTTTTACTAATTCTTCTTCATAATTCCAAATTCTTTATGTCAAAATCCTAGAATGTTTCTCACTTCTATTCACAATCACTTCCTCAATTATATTGTCTTGTGACATTAAATATCATAGACATAGTGTTGAATCCCCAATTTGTATCTACAGTCCAAATTTCTCTTCCAAACCTCAGAATCGTATATCCAACTGCCTACTTATAACCCCACTTGTATGTCTAATATGAATCTGAAATTTAACATGTCCCAAACCAAGTTGTTGATACTTTCCACACAATCTGATCCTCCCTTTATCTGACCCATTCCTATTAATGGCTGTTCAGTCTTCCAGTTTCTTAGGCCGAAAGCCTTAGCATTATCTTTGACTCTTTCCTTTTTTCTTATATGCCCATCTTAATCTAAATGAACCTTAATACTAATTGCCATGACATGTTGGATTATTGCAAAAGTATTTAAACTAGGCTTCTTGATTCTTCCCTTAATCCTTTAAACAAGAACAGGCAGAGTGACCTTAAAACTTAAAATCATGTCATTTTGTTATCAAATCCCTCCAATGACTCTTCATCTAACATAGATAATGCCTATGCAGTGTTTTTTAAAAAATGTTTTTAGATGTTGATGGACCTTTGTTTTGTTCATTTATTTATATCTGGTGCTAAGAATCGAACCCAGTGCCTCACACATGCTAGGCAATTGCTCTAACACTGGGCCACAACCCCAGCCCCCTACACAGTGGATTTTAATCATTATTATACATTGAAATCACCTGGAGAACTGAAAAAAAAATGTCTAACCACCCCCGCCCCCAAAATGAATTGAACTACATTGTAGTTCTAGGAGGACAAATGTGTGGTGTAGTGTAAATGCCTGTGGTTTTTAAAAGTTCTTCAGATGATTCTAAGATGCAGGGATGATTGAGAATTCCTAGCCTCATTATCCTTTGATCTTCTTTCTGCTGTTCACTATCTCACTTAGTCTACAGCAGCCATATTTTGCCTTCTTGTTGGAAGAAGCTAGGCATGTTCTTTCCTTGGGGGCTTGGCACTACCTGTTCCTTCTGCCTAGCAGGTCCATCTCTAGTTTTCAGTCTGCCTCCCCCCTCACCTTCTTCAGGTCTTCTGTCAAATGTAACTGCTCTGTGAGGCCTTCTCTAGTTCCCTATTTAAGAATGCACCCAACATTTCTACTTATATTAATCTACAGTTCTTATCATCATAAGTACTATTGTTTTAGTTACTTCTTATAGTGACTATCTTCCCCATCTAGAATGTGATGTATCTGAGTATAGTTATTAGACCCACCAGTAGATATTATTTGGCAAAACATACCTCCTGCCTGATTTTTTAATATAACATAAAATTTTTGTGGAAGGCAGCTAGGCTAATACATGTATATATTATTTGTGGCTACTTTGTGCTATAATGGCAGAGCTGAGTAGTTCCAACAGAATACATTGTCCAAAAAGATAATAAACTTTATAGAAAAAAGTTTATCAACCCCTGATTTAATATGTTAATACGCAGGCATTTTTACTGCTAGTATATTACAACTTTAAAATTATTTCAAACTATATTTGAGAAAATAATTGACCTCATGTTTAGTTCTATAACTTTGAGGTAGCAATGAGCCTAAATGATATTTTGACCTATAATATTTTATGGGCATTTTGATTTTGGGGGGGACAAAGTCACAAATACTGTCATTATTAACTATGACTTTTACATTCATAGTTAAAATAAATGCTGAATTATAATTAGAGGTCAGTATAATAAAGACATAATTTTTCCCATCCAAATTCACAGACCCATGAATTCTGTTTATGGACTCTAGTATAAGAATCTACTGAGCTAGGAGCCTTCGTAAGCTGTTCAAAGTGCATGTAAACAATTGAGTGAACATTAAATTCAGAGTGAAAATCCCTTATGAGTTTGGAACAGACACACATCTTGATCACATAGCTTTGTGATTATGGTATAGGATGATGGCAAAATTGATCTCTGCAATGTCCCATACCTCCTAGTAAAGTATGTCAGAAACAGCTACTCAACATAAAGAAATTTATCTATTTATTTATTTTTAAGTTTTAACTTTTATTATTCTCTTTTTTTATTGGTTGTTCAAAACATTACAAAGCTCATGACATATCATCTTTCATACATTTGATTCAAGTGGGTTATGAACTCCCATTTTTACCCCAAATACAAATTGCAAAATCACATCGGTTACACATTCACATTTTTACATAATGCCATATTAGTGACTGTTGTATTCTGCTACCTTTCCTATCCCCTACTATCCCCCCTCCCCTCCCCTCCCATCTTCCCTCTCTACCTCTTCTGCTGTTGTTCAATTCTCTCCCTTGTTTTTTTTTCCGCCCCCTTTCCCCTCACAACCTCTTATATGTAATTTTGTGTAACATTGAGGGTCTCCTTCCATTTCCATACAATTTCCCTTCTCTCTCCCTTTCCCTCCCCCCACTCGTCTCTGTTTAATGTTAATCTTTTCCTCATGCTCTTCCTCCCTGCTCTGTTCTTAGTTGCTCTCCTTATATCAAAGAAGACATTTGGCATTTATTTTTTAAGGATTGGCTAGCTTCACTTAGCATAATCTGCTCTAATGCCATCCATTTCCCTGCAAATTCCATGATTTTGTCATTTTTTAGTGCTGCGTAATACTCCATTGTGTATAAATGCCACATTTTTTTTAATCCATTCATCTATTGAAGGGCATCTAGGTTGGTTCCACAGTCTAGCTATTGTGAATTGTGCTGCTATGATCATTGATGTGGCAGTATCCCTATAGTACACTCTTTTAAGGTCTTCAGGGAATAGTCCGAGAAGGGTGATAGCTGGGTCAAATGGTGGTTCCATTCCCAGCTTTCCAAGAAATCTCCATACTGCTTTCCAAATTGGCCGCACCTATTTTCAGTCCCACCAGCAATGTACAAGTGTACCCTTTTCCCCACATCCTCGCCAGCACTTGTTGTTGTTTGACTTCATAATGGCTGCCAATCTTACTGGAGTGAGATGGTATCTTAGGGTGGTTTTGATTTGCATTTCTCTGACTGCTAGAGATGGTGAGCATTTTTTCATGTACTTGTTGATTGATTGTATGTCCTCCTCTGAGAAGTGTCTGTTCAGGTCCTTGGCCCATTTGTTGGTTGGGTTATTTGTTATCTTATTGTTTAATTTTTTGAGTTCTTTGTATATTCTGGATATTAGGGCTCTATCTGAAGTGTGAGGGATAAAAATTTGTTCCCAGGATGTAGGCTCCCTATTTACCTGTCTTATTGTTTCTCTTGCTGAGAAAAAACTTTTTAGTTTAAGTAGGTCCCATTTGTTTATTCTTGTTATTAACTCTTGGGCTATGGGTGTCCTATTAAGGAATTTGGAGCCCGACCCCACAATATGTAGATCAGAGCCAACTTTTTCTTCTATCAGGCGCAGAGTCTCTGATTTCATATCAAGCTCTTTGATCCATTTTGAGTTAACTTTTGTGCATGGCGAGAGAAAGGGGTTCAGCTTCATTTTGTTGCATACGGATTTCCAGTTTTCTCAGCACCATTTGTTGAAGATGCTATCCTTCCTCCATTGCATGCTTTTAGCCCCTTTATCAAATATAAGAAAGTTGTAATTTTGTGGATTGTTCTCTGTGTCCTCTATTCTGTACCATTGGTCCACCTGCCTGTTTTGGTACCAGTACCATGCTATTTTTGTTACTATTGCTCTGTAGTACAGTTTGAGATCTGGTATCGCTATACCTCCAGATTCACACTTCCTGCTTAGAATTGCTTTAGCTATTCTGGGTCTTTTGTTTTTCCATATGAATTTCATGATTGCTATCTATTTCTACAAGAAATGCCGTTGGGATTTTGATTGACATCGCATTAAACCTGTAGAGAACTTTTGGTAATATCGCCATTTTAATGATGTTAGTTCTGCCTATCCATGAACAGGGTATATTTTTCCATCTTCTAAGATCTTCTATTTCTCTCTTTACGGTTCTGTAGTTTTCATTGTATAAGTCTTTCACCTCTTTTGTTAGGTTGATTCCCAAGTATTTTATTTTTTTTTTTGAGGATATTGTGAATGGAGTGGTTTTCCTCATTTCCATTTCAGAAGTTTTGTTGCTGATATACAGGAATGCCTTTGATTTATTCTTGTTGATTTTATATCCTGCCACTTTGTTGAATTCATTTATTAACTCTAGCAGTTTCTTTGTAGACCCTTTTGGGTCTGTTAGATATATTATCATACCATCCGCAAATAGTGATAATTTAAGTTCTTTCCTATTTTTATGCCTTTAATTTCTTTTGTCTGTCTAATTGCTCTGGCTAGTATTTCAAGAACTAAATTGAATAGAAGTGGTGAGAGAGGGCATCCCTGTCTTGTTCCAGATTTTAGAGGGAATGCCTTCAGTTTTTCTCCATTTAGGATGATGCTAGCCTGAGGCTTAGCATATATAACTTTTACAATGTTGAGTTAAGTTCCTGTTATCCCTAGTTTTTCTAGAGTTTTGAACATAAAGGGATGCTGTACTTTGTCAAATGCTTTTTCTGCATCTATCGAGATGATCATATGGTTCTTATCTTTAAGTCTATTGATCTGGTGAATAACATTTATTGATTTCTGTATATTGAACCAGCCTTGCATCCCAGGGATGAATCCTACTTGATCATGGTGCACAATTTTTTTGATATTCTTTTGTATTCGATTCGCCAGGATTTTATTGAGAATTTTTGCATCCAAGTTCATTAGAGATATTGGTCTGTAGTTTTCTTTCTTTGAAGTGTCTTTGTCTGGTTTCGAGATCAGGGTGATGTTGGCCTCATAGAATGAATTTGGAAGAGCTCCTTCTTTTTCTATTTCTTGAAATAGCTTGAAAAGTATTGGTATTAATTCTTCTTTGAAGGTTTTGTAAAACTCCGCTGTATACCCATCTGGTCCAGGGCTTTTCTTGGTTGGTAGTCTTTTGATGGCTTCTTCTATTTCTTCCTTTGTTATTGGTCTGTTTAAATTGTGTGTGTCTTCCTGACTCAATCTGGGCAGATCATATGACTTAAGAAATTTATCGATATCTTCACTATCTTCTATTTTATTGGAATATAGGGTTTCAAAACACTTTCTAATTATCTTCTGTATTTCTGTGGTGTCTGTTGTGATATTGCATTTTTCATCCCGTATGTTAGTAATTTGAATTCTCTCTCTTCTTCTCTTCATTAGCGTGGCTAAGGGTCTGTTGATCTTATTTATTTTTTCAAAGAACCAACTTTTAGTTTTATCAATTTTTCAATGTTTTTTTTTTTGTTTCAATTTCGTTGATTTCCACTCTGATTTTAATTATTTCTTGTCTTCTACTACATTTGCTGTTGTTTTGCTCTTCCTTTTCTAGGGTTTTGAGATGAAGTGTGAGTTCATTTATTTGTTGGTTTTTTCTTTTTTTGAGGAATGAACTCCAGGAAATGAATTTCCCTCTTAAAACTGCTTTCATTGTGTCCCATAGATTCTGGTATGTTGTGTCTGTATTGTCATGTATCTCTAAGAATTTTTTGATTTCCTCCTTTATGTCCTCTGTAACCCATTGATCATTCAGTAACATATTGTTCATTTTCCAGGTGATGCAGGATTTTTCCTTCCTTTTTTTATCATTGATTTCCAGTTTCATTCCATTATGATCAGATATGGTGCATGGTATTATCTCCACACCTTTATATTTACTAAGAGTTGCCCTATCGCATAGTATGTGGTCTATCTTTGAGTAAGAACCATGTGCTGCTGAGAAGAACGTGAATCCACTTGATGATGGTTGATATATTCTATATATGTTGGTTAAGTCTAGGTTATTGATTGTGTTATTGAGTTCTATAGTTTCATTATTCAGCTTTTGTCTGGAGGATCTGTCTAATGGAGAGAGCGGTGTGTTGAAGTCACCCATAATTATTGTGTTGTGGTCTATTTGACTCTTGAACTTGAGGAGAGTTTGTTTTATGTACGTTGCAGCACCATTATTTGGTGCATACATATTGATAATTGTTATGTCTTGTTGGTGGATGGTTCCTTTTAACAGTATATAGTGTCCTTCTTTATCCCTTTTGATTAACTTAGGTTTGAAGTTGGTTTTATTCGATATGAGTATGGCCACTCCTGCTTGCTTCCGAGGGCCATGTGAGTGGTATGATTTTTCCCAACCTTTCAC
Organism: Marmota flaviventris; assembly: GCF_047511675.1. Taxonomy (NCBI): domain Eukaryota; kingdom Metazoa; phylum Chordata; class Mammalia; order Rodentia; family Sciuridae; genus Marmota; species Marmota flaviventris. Next base: position 111,384,768 of record NC_092518.1, on the reverse strand, counting down.
CTTCAGCCTGTGTATGTCTTTTCCTATCATATGCGTCTCCTGAAGGCAGAATATTGTTGGATTTGTTTTGTTTAATCCAGGTTACTAGCCTATGTCTGTTGATTGGTGAATTTAAGCCATTAACATTTAAGGTTACTATTGAAATATGGTTTGTACTTCCAGTCTTGTTTGTTTATTTATTTATTTTAGTTTGGCTAGTTTTTCCTCTTTGGTTATTTTTCTCCCCCTTTACTGAGTTACCTCCCACTGTTAGTTTTGGGTGCTACTTTTCAATTCCTCTTCTTGTAGTATTTTGGTCAAAATGCCTTGCAGTGCTGGTTTTCTGGCTGTGAATTCTTTTAACTTTTGTTTATCGTGAAATATTTTAATTTCATTGTCAAATATGAAGCTTAATTTTGCTGGATACAGTATTCTTGGTCGGAATCCATTATTTTTCAGCATTTGAAATACGTTGTTCCAGGATCTTCTCGCTTTCAACGTCTGTGATGAAAAATCAGCCGTTAACCTAATTGGTTTACCCCTGAATGTAATCTGCCTCCTTTCTCTCGTAGCTTTTAATATTCTTTCCTTGTTCTGTATGTTGGATATCTTCATAATTATGTGTCTTGGAGTTGGTATATTACGGTTTTGAATGTTTTCGGTCCTGTAGGCTTCCAGGATTTGGCAATCCATTCCATCTTTCATATCTGGGAAGTTTTCTAGGATTATTTCATTTAATAGGTTGTCCATTCCTTTGGTTTGAACCTCCATACCTTCTTCTATCCCGATGACTCTCAAGTTTGGTTTTTTTTATGACATCCCATATCTCTTGGATAGATTGCTCATGAGTTTTAAGCATCCTTTCTGTGTTGACTATATTCTTTTCAAGTTGATAAACTTTGTCTTCATTATCTGATGTTCTGACTTCTACTTGATCTAGTCTATTTGTAATATTCTCGTTTGAGTTTTTAATTTGGTTTATGGTTTCCTGCATTTCTAGGATTACTGTTTTATTTTTATTTTTTGAAAATCTCTATCTCCTGGTAGAGCTCGTTCTTTACCATTTGAATTTGTTTGTTTAATTTGTTTTCAAAATATACTTTCATTGCTTGGACTTTCTGTCACATGTCTTCTCTAATATTCTGTTCCATCTCAGTTAGGTATGCCTTGAGTTCTTTCTCTGTCCATTTTTCTGATGCCTCTAGGTCCTCCTGTAGATTTAAGTTGTCCTGCATTGTTTGTAATCCTTTTTTCCCTTGTTTTTTTCATGTTGTTCACGTTACTTTCCAGCTCTGTTTGACTGCTGTGTTTCTGCTTTCTCCTACAAATTTGTTTTGGTTGTGTATATCTCTGTTGTCTCTCCTTTGTGATGGGAGACTATGCCTTGAAATGTTGGGCTTTATTGTACTTTAAGGCTGATACATTCAATTCATAAAAGGCTTCCAGATTCTGTATGCATATAGTGATTTGTTGTCTGTTCTTAGGACTATGTGTTTAGGTTAGGTGCTATGATGGTATGAGGGTTAGTATTTCTTGGCTACTTTAGAAGATTGCTCTACTGAAGGGGGATACTAACAGGTGATTGGATCAGGGTGTTGGTAGTAGCTAGGTATTTAGGAGCCCTATAGATAGCCTCGAAACATTCACCTATTTGCATTTAGACAATTACACTTAATGGAAGACGTAATGCTTGGGATGAAAGTTGGGGGGTAGGGGAAGGAAGGTGCTCTTAAAAAGAAAGAAGGAGAGATAGATAGATAGATAGATTAGAGGAGAATGGAAAGAACAATAAAACTTGAAACAGGAAAGAAAGAAAGAAGGAAAAGGGGAGAAAAGAACAAAGAGAGAAAAAAGAAAAAAAATTGAAGTCTTAGAGATCCATTTTCTTCTCTTCCAGTAGGCGGAGCTGTGCCCTCCGAGCCGAGCTTCTGCTCTCTATGTGCCGATAGCAATCCCTGTAAGGCGGCTCCTGGGAGTCTCTCAATCCTATTAGTCCAGAGCCGTTTCACTTCTCCGGCCCCTCCCCCCTTCCTCCTGCCAGGCAGCCAGCCAGGTCCTTTTCACCGGAGGCGGTTCCCTAAAGATCTGGTTACACTTGCAGCCCCACCGCGTGTCCTATTTCCCGAACGACTGAGCACTCTCTCCGTCATTCATCTAAGCCCCAGTGCTGTGGTGCGGTGATCTGGGGACCAACAGTTTAATTTTTCCGGACCCCTTTGTTGGGCATGCCCCCGGAAACTGGCGGCTAAGACCTTGGGTGTCACCGCTGGTGGTAAGGGTAGTTGGGGATCGGGAATCCCCTCTGCTTCCCTACAGACACGCCCCCAGGGAGATTCCTGAGGTTTCCTGGCTGCTTGTATCTGGAGGGGGTGGGAGTCACACACCTGCTAAAGTGGATTCCGCTGGGAAGGAATTCCGTTGGCTGAACTCCGGTGATGTCACCTCTCTGCTATGGCAGGCCCCAGGCTCCTTGCCGGAGTGTCCGAAGGGAGGGGTGGGACTGTTCTGTCTCTGGTTGTTTTTCAGCTCCCGGTTTGCTATTTCATGAAGGCCTGGCTAGAGACCTCTTCCTAGAGTCCCTGCGCCGCTCCTGCTGAGCCGCGCCTCGGGGGTTAGCCACCCAGTTGCGGGGGCCACGGGCGGGCGGTCACCGAGTCACGCGGGCAGTGGCTGGCGGGTCCGGACCTCTGTGCTGCGTGGCAGAGATTCACTCGTCTGGGGCAAACTGTCACCTCCAAAAATCCTACCAATTGCCAGCCGGTCTCTCTTCAGTGGAATTTCGCCAGGAGCCTCTCAGCAGGTAGAATCCAAGCATATTGATGTGTCTCTCTGACCCTAACCCTAACCCTCCAACTTCTTAAAATTCCTAATAAAAACTCTACATACCAGCAATAACTTTGAAATACCACAATTTTCACTAATATTACCTCATACCCATTTCTACTTTATAGTGCAGTTTCAATGTAATTGTAGCTACTGCATTGATTGAGTCAGAGAATCTATGTGGATTTCTAAGCATATGTAAGCAAGAGCTTTTTCAGGACCCAGAAACTTATTGTCCCTTTAAAGTGGTAGTTAAAAGAAAAAGAAAAAGCCTGGTATTTTGAATTTATTGCAATAATAGAAAAATTGCTATGTACTTTTGATGAAGGAGTTTAAAGTGAATGTAACACTGCATATATTGACTACATATTTCAATGCACATCCAGATTTATTGATTAGAGAAGGACTGACTCAAGCCAAAATTGATTTGATAGAAATCACAGTCTGCTTATTTATCATGTGGAGAAAATTTACACGTCTACCTAGGCATAAGGGTATTACTTTATTGACTCTGAATTAAGTCTTGGCTGAGTGTCAAGTTTTTACCTATAGTCTGTAAACTTCTTTCAAGAAAATTCTTGTTTGCATATGAGTAAGAAACCATTAATAAAACATTTTGGAAGTTTGAATGCCCAGAATTACTTTGAAAAATCAAAATATGGTAAAACATTGTTAACTGCAATTTGCGGTAATACTACCATTGTTGGCTAAATGAAGTTTTCTTTCCTTCTATTTAAAAAAAGCAAATGAAGAATGGTATTCACAAAAAGACAAAATTTTAAGCACTTTTTAATGTGCTAAAGATCAAATCTAGGGCCTCACACATGCCAGGCAACTGCTTTGCTACTGAGCCACATCCATAGCACTACAAACACTTTCTTTTTTTTTTTTTTTTGTACCAGGGATTGAACTCAGGGGCAGTCAATCACTGAGCCACACTCCTAGCCCCATTTTGTATTTTATTTGGTCTCACTGAGTTGCTTCGGGCCTTGTTTTTGCTGAGGCTGGCTTTGAACTCATGATCCTCTTGCCTCAGCCTCCCGAAGCACTGGGATTACAGGTGTGTGCCACCGTGCCCAGTCCTACAAGCAATTTTTAGGTATGCTCATAAGTAAATGCCAATTAGAAATCAGCCTCTATCTAACAAGTTAGGATGTTAAGGTAAGTAGTCTAGGAACCTGAGTAACTCTACTTAGAAGTATTTGGTTAGGTTAGCAGTAATGTAGCTAACATTTGTGAAATGCTAACAATATGCCAGGATTATGCTATGTATTTTCAGAGATGGTGATTTAAATCATTTGCAAAAATTCTATTTAGTAGCTGTTTGTATTGTTCTCAATTTACATTTCAGAAAACTATGATTCAGAGAGGCTAAGTGACTTTTCAGAAGGCTCACTGTGAAAACATAGAGCTTGGAATAAAACCCACTCCAGGGGGTTCTATAATTTGAGGTTTTTGAGTGAATTATTTTTCCCTTACTATGAGTAGGGGGTAGGAGAGAAAGGGATTGATCAAAAATTGTTAACTGAAAATCCTAAATTTTATATCTTTCAGGAAAGAACCATACTCGGGTTCTTTCCTGAAAGATGCAATCCATGTGGTATTACATTTTGGAAGACAAGGGGTTAACCCAGTTTGCTACTGGTTATTTCCCTTCAGTACAACAACTTCATTTCAAGGGAAATTGCTGCTCATAAGTGTTAAGGGCCTTATTACTGTTCAAATGCCCTTTTAATACTCTTTATGCTGGCAAAGGTACATTACAAATGAAATACAGGGGAAGAATAATTCAAATTCCTCAGATGGTGGCATTTTGTAAACCTCAAAGCCATAGTACAAATCTCTCTCAAACCTCTGGAAATCTATCTTCATAGCACAGAGTAGGTAGGAAGGGGCTTGCAAATCCTTTTCAACCTGACAGCTCAAAAACCTAACTTGTTTTCTGATTCCTCAGCCATGACAGTTTGGTGGCAGAGTATTTTTCACTTCAGAAGCTAAGGACTCTTGCTAGAGTATGAGGGTCCAAGCAACTGGGCCTTAATGCTACATTCTGTGCAGAGAAGACAAAAGAAAGAGGAGAATGTAGTATACTTCAGGCCTCTTCTAATATTTTATATGAAAATAATTTGATGACAAACAATATTTTAGGAGTTCCTATGGTTTCAAATACAATATCCTCTTAGCACATTTTTAACAACTTTCCTGTTATATATATAAATCTATTTGTTCAACTCAGACAACCCTTTCCTTAATTCTTCCTCTTCAAGAAATCTATCTCCATAAAATCTGAGGTGGCAAATAGCCTGTGTGCCCCCAAATATTTCTCTACTACTACCTGTGTACTAAGCCTGAAATTTTCGCTATAATGTTTTTGTTCAATTATTTTCCCACTTATTACAAACGTCCATCTATTCATTCACCTACCAATCTATCCAAAACACACTTTTCATCTTTTCTGTGTTAAGCACTCTGCTGGGTTCTAAAAATTCATTGGTGATTTGGTATAGGCTTTGTCCTTGAATGTATAGCCCATGCTTAAGGGCAAAAGAAATAAACAAGCAAAGGAACACTGAATTACTTTACTTCAAATTGTGCTAAGTGCTAAGATGAATATGGTGGCAGCAGGGAACCATGATCGAAGATAAAAAAGAAGGAATCTATTTAGCATGGTCAAGTGTCACTTCAGTTGAAACTGAGACATTCTTGTGGAGGGATTTCATTTAAAATCTATTTAAAATACTTCATTTAAAATACAAATACATTATGTAGCAGGGGTAACAAACTAACTAGGATGATCAAATTCTCAGAGGATAAGACTCAGAGGCATGATTCTCAGGTCATTTTTTTGAGTGGTGTGTGGATCAGGGATCAGAGAGGTAGACTCATTGATCCTCCGCAATGTTCTAAACTCTGTAGTAGGTACTGTTTTTAAGTGATTATCTCATTGTAACCTCAGTACTAAAGGTGAGTAAAAACTCCATTATAGAAATGGGAAAACAGTTTCTGAGAGGTTAAGTCGACAAAGGTCACAAGCTTAGTCAGTGGAAAAGCCTAGGATTATGAGCGCTAGGGAGTAGTAGTTGAAACTGAGACATTCCTGTGGGGGGAATTTATTGGATTTATTTACTTCAAATTGTGCTAAGTTCTAAGATGAATATGGTGGCAGCAGAGAACTATGATAGAAGATAAAAAAGAAGGCATCTACTTAGCATGGTCAAGTGTCAGTTCAGTTGATACTGAGACATTGGATAGCATCTAAGGCCTATCAAAAGGGAAACAAAAAAAAGGAAGAAAGGTTATGGTGTTATTGACCAAAAATAAAATAAAGACCTAGGCTTATCATGAAATTGCTTACAATTCACTTGGAGAAACATGACAAACTCTTGAGAAAGGAGAAGAGGATATAACAAGCAATACTAATAGTCAAGTCCAAACTCTCTATTATTTCTGAGGAAGATAAACAGAGTATTATTGGGAGGAGCAAGAATTCTTTGAAAAGGCTACTAGGAGCAGGTTGTCAAAACCATCTAAAATGGATACTTCCTTTAAGTGTAGTGCTTATTTCCCTTTGCTTGGATGAAATCTAACTTGCTTTAGATTTTAAGCAAGTACAGTACAAAACCATGATTACTGAACTGTCTGGAAGGTCAACTGGCACATTAAGATCATTGAGTTATGAATCACTGAAGGCTATATGGATCCAGGCAATATCCTGTCTGTGGACACTATTTCAGGTTGAAATACACAATACCAATTGTTGTCCCCAGCTTTACTTCCTGTCACTAAAATGTGACAGTGATTAAATGCAAAATATTATAGTATGTAAGTACAAATTTAAAAATAATGGTGGCTTATTGTCTGACAATATGGAAAGGTGAAGTTTCATGGATTTTGTTCTTATACTTGCAAATGTGATATTTACAATGGGTTGACACAGTGCTACATGACCCAATACAAGGCAAGGAAAGGATCATGGAAAGCAGGACTGGAAAATTGTGAGCATTACCAATTTTTTCCTGGTACTAGGGATTGAACTTAGGGATGCTTCACCACTGAGCTACACCCTCAACCTTTTTAAAATTTTTAAATTTTGAGACAGGATATCCATAAGTTGCCTAGGCTGACTTTGAAGTAGTGATCCTCCTGCCTCAGTCTCCCAAGTACCTGAGATTACACACATGCACCACTGCACCATGAGCATTGCCTTTAAGGAATCATAAAGGAACACACAAAGAGGGAGGAAAGTAATTTCAAGGTCAGTGTTTCTTAGACATTACAAATACTCCCTATGTTTCTAACTTTTTTATGAATCAGGGTAAATGCCAAATTACTAGGTTACCAGTTTGATTCTGGCATAATGTCGCTGAATTTCAATTCTGGTTTGTTAATTTTCTTATAATTCTTAAATCTCTCATTCTGGAAAGGGCTGGAAAGAATCTTAAACTTTGTTCCAAACTTCAATTTGTCAGATGACTATTGTATCACAATGGCTATTGTCATACTTCTCCTCTTTCTCCTCGGGTATAGAATGCTAGTTTCCCATGGATGGATTACTACCCAGAGTAAAAATTTCGATTATAGCTTCCTTATATCTAGCCAAGGCCATGAGGTTAACTTTTAGGCAGCAATATGTGAGCAAATGTATCAAGTGGAAATTCCATGGAGGCTTCTAAATTGAATGAACACATTTAAGAGGGAGCCCCTTTTGTTTTTCTACCTTTTCTCCTTCTTCATGCCTATAGAGAAGACATGATGGTTGGATCTCCAAGGGATCATGAGGTATCTCTGAGGGTTGAAGACATGTGATAATATGACAGAAAGCTAGGAACCTAGGTTTATGATGATACCAGAGATTTTCCCTGTGGTTTTGAAATGTCTGCTGTCCAGCCTGTTTCACATAAAGGAGAAACTAACCTATTTAGCTATTGTTATGTTTACTGCGTTTCCATTACATACATCTGAAACTAATCCTAACTGATGTGGCTATATTGTTTTTGTTGCTTCTGGCATGAATGACCATTTAACTTTGACATGGATACTTGTATTGGTAGGAAACTTATCTTTGAGGTGGCTTATCTTTGAATGCCTATTAGTAATAGGGGTGTTTTTTTATTGAATGTGAATTTATCTTTAGTTAGATCTGTCTTATGGGTCCTAGAATGATTTTTGTGTCACACTTTCTAACCCTCTTTTCACACATCACGTGCTTGAAGATGTGCTCATATTCCTCTGGGTTGGCTCATTGCCAGTATGTATAGCTCCAGTTCTTTCACTTACTCCTCACAGAAGTGATTTCTTCATTTCAACAAACTTAAGCTGACTTTATGTAAAAAAGGCTCTCCCACAAACCCTTATGGAAAAGAGCTCCAGGCTATAAGATTTAGCTATGTTTTCCACAGTCCTATTTATTTACTAGATTCAAAAGGAAAGGCATGCTCTATGTTAAAGTAGCAGCCTGTGGTTTTACATAATGGTCCTCACTATTTTTGAGGTGTAAAATCAAGTTTCAAACAAACATGTTCATTTAATCCTATACTATATTATAATCAGAGTACACATGAAGAGACTTAAAATTTTAATTCATTATTAACCACACTGTACACAAACCAGCTTCTCCTTTTACATAGTAAAAGGCAACATTTTCAGTCATTAGCTGTGCTTAACCTGCTTAAACACAGCTCACTTCCTAAATGATTTCCGAGGACGTAGTCAATCTAGATTGTTGGACTCTCATCTCTGTGACTGTCTGCTTAACACATGTCAATCACTTGTAATGGAAGCATACCTTAGGAGTATACTGAGGAACCATTTTCTGTATGCATTGGAATAAGTTTATAGTCTTTCAAAAATGCATGTCTAGGAGTTATGCTTCTCTCCCTACCATCCAAGTAGAACACTGGAAAAAGTCATTGAATGCTACCTGTAAAATTCAATAAACTAATATTGTTCCTCATCGCAGTTGACACCTCTGTGGTATTTGACACAGTTATCTAAAATATTTTCAAAATCATCATCTCCCTTGGTTACTGATGTAGTAACCCTACTGTTTCTTCTCTGTGGCCATTCTTCAATTTCCCCTGCTGGGTCCTCTTTCCCTGATCACCCTTTAACTGTTACCATTCTTCAGAGCCCTGACCATGGCCCTCAGCTTTTGTCACTTTATAACTTTCACCTGGACAATCCCATCCACTTCTGTGGAATCAACATAGACTATTATCCTTTGAACTATATCTCCAGCTCAAACCACTATTTTTCACTTGCACAGAGGCAGCAGTTTCTTTTTACTTTTATTTTAAAATGTATTTTAAAGTGTACATGAAAATATAAAAATTTTACATTCTTATGGGGTACAATGTGATGGTCTAATACATGTATATATTTTATAATATTTAAATCAGTTTAAATATATCTATCTTCCCCAACACTTATTTATTTGTGGTAAAAATTTTTCAAAATTCTTTCTTCTAGCTTTTTGAAATCTTTATTGTTATTTATAGTTACCCTACTGTGCAATAGCACACCAGAGCTTTTGCTCCTATCTAACTGCAACTTTGATCCCATTGATCAACCTCTCGCCATCTCTCCTTCCTCCTACTCTCCCTAGCCTGTGGTAACTACCACTCTACTCTCAACTTCTATGATGTCAGCAGTATCTTACAGACACACAGGCACCACAAACTATATATCTTCAAAACTCATCTTCCCCTCCAACTCAGATACTGAGGCCACAATCTGAGAATCAAGCCCCATTTTTACCTCTCTGTAGTTATTCCTCCCAATGAAGATGTCATGTAAGTATTATTATCCCCATTTGTAGACCTGAAATTCAAAGCTCAGAGTGGTTAAATTGCTTACCCAACAAATCCTTAAGCTACTACAAGACAGATTCTAATGTATTTCATTCTGACTCTGGAGCTGGAACTCTTAATTGACTGTGCTAAACTGCCCTTACTAGGGGATTCTGTTATAGCATATTTTGTATTCATCTTAAAACCAGAAAGCAAGACCCTGAGGGAAGGGAACACTAGAGAGGACAGTATTGTTACACTTGATCTTAGCCAAAAGGTTGAGAAGCAATGAGGAAACTGTTGTTAATTAGGATAGGAAAGAAGGTAGGGTTGCTGAGAAAATGGGAGAAGCTCAAGCTTAAGGAGGCAAGGAGCAAAAGGCTGTTAAGGGGAAAAGTGGGTGGAGGGAGGACAGAGAAAGCCTGAGTCAAGTTCTCTTAGGGTTTCTTGGGAGACAATTGATGTCACTGAGATTCAGTTCAGCCTGTATGAAAATGGTTTCCATATAGAAAAGGGAAAAACCTTTTGTTAATCCCAAACCTTGATTATCAGATAAGTTGTACTGAAATCAAAAGGGCCTATTGACTGATAGATACACATGGCTGGTAAACATGATAAATAGCTACAGGATATAATAAATGGCATTACTTTGGAACAGAACCAAAGGTACACTTTTTCAACGTAAGTTCAACCATGAAAATTATAAGCCAGTTGAGAGTGAAATAAATATTCTCAAACATTCTTTTTCCAATTTGGTTTGGATAAACATTTTTTTTCTATTCTAGTTTTTTTTTATTCCTTCCTCCCTAGATATTTTCCCCATATTTATTTATTTATTTTTTATTAGTTGCTCAAGATGATACAATGATCTTGACATATCATACATTTGATTCAAATGGGGTATGAATTCTCATTTTTCCATGTGTACAGATTGCAGGATCACATTGGTTATATAGCCATGTATATTTGAGTCATGTTCTAGGGGCTTTAATCTAATCAATCCCTTTAGAAATGGAACTCAATGTGATGGCAAATTTCTTAAATCTGAACATTCTATCAGTATCTGTTGCTTGACTAGACCAAGATTTCAAACAATGTTGTATGTAAGACAAATCCTATTTTGCAGTTGCCTTACAACTTGGGATGCATTCCCGTACATTCCTCCCTATGCCCTCACCAAGTAGAACATGTTAAAAATAATGACAGAGTTACATATCAAGATATTTCTTTAAAAATAATCTGCCATTTCTTAGATGGCTTTAATGCCATACTTTTTTGGGGGGGTGTTTTATTTGGGGTCCCTCTTCTGCCATAGGTCCATTGTTCCTCTTGCCCTTCACCAGGAAATGAATTTATCCTAAGCCTTGCTAATATTCTGAACATATTTTTAAGTTTTTCTATAAGTCTAAATAGTATCTAAAAAGTATAGGTATGATGCTATGCTTTAACACAAGGTACTCCAGCATAAAAATACCTTATATTACATTTTTTGATACTTTAAGATTTAAAGTAAAGGACATCCTTTTTGGAGGAGCGGGTATGGGGATTGAACTCAGGGGCACTCAACCAGTGAGCCACATCCCCAGACCTATTTTGTATTTTATTTCGAGACAGGATCTCAGTTGTGTTGTTTAGCACCTCACTTTTGATAAGGCTGGCTTTGAACTTGTGATCCTCCTGCCTAAGCCTCCAGAGCCACTGGGATTTAAGATCTGCACAACTGCACCTGGCTAAATGACATCCTTTATCAACATCTACATTAGAACTTGGGAAAGTGAATTTGTTTAAAACAAGGAATAATTTTAGTTAAACTCAGGTCTCTATCCCCTCCTTTGTATTGACATTGGCAAAATTCTTTCATGTGGCTTATGATTTCATTTGTAATGTAGTTAGAAAAAAATCCAAATACTTAACCCTAAATAGCTAATAATTTATTTTTTAGGCAACCAAGGCTGCATGGTCTCTATAAATTCATTAAAAAAACTAATAATGTCTTTCATGTGTGTGTTTCTAAATGCCATGTTTATTATCCTTAGACAAGGTATTTAACATCAGAGATCCTGCATTTCAAATAATAACATCACCATCCTATTCCCTTATAGTAGATATGTGAATTTATAGGTTGATGATCAGAAAAATGGGTGAATCTGGTATTTGTTTAAAGGTATTTCATAGGCACACAATGATGTAACTAAATTATGAATTCTGAATTTTTACATCTTTTCTTTGAATTATCCTGGCCCTTTCTCATGTTTCTATAAGAATTTAAGACCTGCTGGATTGGGTCATACCATTCCTTTTGTACCCAAGATTTCACCTTTAACTCTGAAAGTAGGAGAAAATTTATGTGGTAGGATTGGTATGTGTGATTTTCATGACATCAACCTTTAAATCTGAAGAATCATCCCTTATAATGTCTTTTAAACACATTTTAAAATTTTCCATACTTTAATTGACAAAATTGTAAATATATTTATGGAATACAACATGATAATTTGAAGGACATATACATTGTGGAATGGTTAACACAAGCTAATTAACATATATTACATCACATTGTTATCACTAATTGTGCTGAGAATATAAAATCTAATCAATTTTCAAGTATATAATATATTGTTAAGTATAGTCATCATGTTGTAAATGGATCTTTAGAACTTATTCTTCCTAACTGAAATTTTGTATCCTTTGACCCATAAGAATCTTAACTGCTTCCCAATTCATTAAGAAACTCTTATGAATAAATTTATCTTAACATTGTTATGACCTTCTTGCATTTTACACTTGAATTACTGTATTTTTCTACTGTTGATAAACTACAGATTTGACTAATCTTTATCCACTGAATTTCTTGATTTATTGACAGATTAAGTTGGATGTTTTGCCATTTTATAGATGTAGCCAAAGGCACAAACCAAATAAGCAAACTGAATAGGGAAATTGCTTATGACAGTTTGGCCTGAGGGCACTGTCAAGCCGCTCTGGCATTCAACAAGATCCCTTTTTTGGAGAAACCAAAAGGCATGACAAGATCAATGATCAGGTCAGGTCAGCATCCAATATTGATAGCAAGAAAAAAAAAAAAAAAAAAAGAAGGAACTGGTGGCCAACCTGAGTCAGATGGTAAGGACTGAGTGGTATCAGACATACAAGTGAGTGTGACTGCTATGACCTTATCATATGTGAACTGGATGTTACTTGATTTCAAGATAGGAGGTAAGATGGCAAACTTCCGTGTCCTGGGCCTTGTGTTTCCATATGATTTAATTACTGACAAATCAGTTACAGGGGGAATGATATTTAGAGGAGTGCAGAATCCCAAACTAGCAAGGAATGGATCTATTTTAATCATTGGTGACTAGCTTTCCCTTAGTTTTTTTTTTGGTACTGGGGATTGAATTCAGGGATACTTGACCACTGAGCCACATCCCCAGCCCTATTTTGTATTTTATTTACAGACAGGGTCTCACTGAGTTGCTTAGCACCTCACTTTTGCTGAGGCTGGCTTTGAACTTGTGATCCTCCTCCCTCAGCCTCCCAAGCCGCTGGGATTGTAGGCGTGCGCCACCATACTCAGCTTTCCTTTGCTTTTAAGGTAAAATATTAGCTTTCTTTTTAGAAAGCATTCTTTAAAGGGGTATAATCAGGCTGGAGTCTTTTCATAAGAGGAGTACTACTAGTGTGATGACACAAGAACTAAGGATACATAATTAGGAGGATAAAGGTATCCTGGGAGTGCTGTTTTGTCAAGGAGGAGTTAAAGTTGTTGTTTGTGACTACCTACAAGAAATCTAAGAACAGATTTCAGCTGGATATAAGTAAGCATTTTCTATCAATTGGAGCAGTCCTAATATAATGGACATCCTCGATAATGCTTCCTGCTGTGAAAGGTCTTTGGGTACATACATGTACCCAAAAGAGCAAAGAGTAAATGAAGGTGGGGGGAGTAGGTGTGTTTATTCTAATGGAGCTCTCTCTCTATGAACATATGAGGTAAGAAATGAAGTAAATATGGAAAAATGTCCACAGTAAATATGGGGAAAATATGTAGAGTAGACAATGGGCAGGAACAGGGTAGAAGGGAATCCTAAAATGTATGGAGGCTTGAACCAAGTCAATCATTGGTTGAGTACTGGATTGGTATGGCTAGTTAGTGAAGATTCAAAACAAAAAAAGAAAACAAACAAAAAACCATTCAAAGCACTGGTATAGGTTTACAGCTTTTATTTATTTATTTTTAACCAAGTATGGCCTGATAAGGTTTTCGGAGGCAGTAGAGAGCACTTTTCTTCTCTGAGTCTGAAACCTATTAGAATTTGGAAGGAAGATACTTGGCTGTGAGTATAGACTAACACTAGCTCAGTAACCTCAGAAAATTTCATTGAACTGTCTGTGCCTCAGTTTCCTCATCTATAAAACGTGTATAATGATACCTACATCAAGTTTCAAGCATGTGAGCAGTCCTGTGTTCATAATAAATGCTCTATAAATGTCTGCTGTTAGCTCTTATTTGAGACATAGATTCATGAGTCAGTTGGAAGATAAAATGTCACTGTTAACACTGATCAAGCAAAAATCAAGATTGTGGCTTTAGATCTGTAGCCAATTGAGTGTGCTAATACTTTACTCCCATAACCTTACTTATCAAGTCATTGGCTCACCTGGATAATAAGAAGTCTTCTCTGTAAAATCTGATCTCTTACCTGCTTGGCAGAGGAGGTGAACATCCTGTCGGATCAGATGGCTTTAGAAAGTGAGAAATCCAAAAGGGACTAAGTTGAAAGGGCTTACCTTTTTCTTTTTTGAAACTTACTAAATAAAATATTTCACTGCCCCTCCCAAGGCAAGGAGTAAATGAAGGTGGGGAGGGTAGGAGTGATTATTCTAGTGGAGCTCTTTCCTTATAGAGATATGAGGGAAGAAGTAAAGTTTTACCCTCTATAGATGACAGTAAAATGGGGAAAAGAGCAACTACCATTTCAAATACTATCATTTTATATCCCCAAAATATAAAGGATACAATCTCACAATGAATCAAAGTCCTTTAATAAATTTAGCTTTCTATAACATTGCTTCTATTTTCACAGGCCTGCAAAATTTCATTAGGATTTGGCAGTAGTCCCTGGAACTAGCTTTTGGGAGGCACTGAACTAAAAGTCATCTATGACTTTTAAGGTTCTTCTAACCAGGAGATGTTGTAATTTTATGAGAGAATTTCATTTGTACCTGGTTCAAAGAAGAGAACCAAGGGACTAAACTTGGGTCAAGGGAGAGACAGATCCTGAAAATGTGTTTGTGAAAGGGTTGGCAGTCAGACTCAGTGCAAAATATATTTTTTTTCTCTTTGGAATCCTTAATCATATTTCCCAACTGTCAATATGGAGAAAAATCATCTAAAAAGGCCAGAGGGTTGTTGCAAGGAGAACTTGATGTTGAACCTCTGTGCCCAACCTTGGGCTTTAGGATTTCCATTTTCAGCTTATGCACCATGAGAGTTAGAATAAAAGACAAAAATGTCAATTTGGGCTTTTCTCTCAGTAATAACATTTCAAATATATTCATTTCGTTGTCTTAATATTTTATTACCTGCTCATAGTTCACTTTATCTCACGTGTGGTCCCACTCTCTTCCCGACTCCCCCCCCCCACTCATGAACTGATGAAACTACATTGCAGAAAATTGAAATAGAAAACCACATATCCAAGGTGATTTATCGTTAATGTGAAATTCTATCCTAACCCGAAAGTCAAGGAGCAGGAATCCCAAGCTATTTCAGAATTCATATTACAAGACAATCAGATGCCCCCAAACCACAACATTTTGTACTCTATTAATCGTACACTGACAGAGCCTTTTGGTTGCATTTATATTTACAAATAAATACAAACATATGTCACCATTTTTTATTGATTTTGGACTTTCCTAGGAAGGAAACACTGTTAAATTATAATAAATGGTGTCAACTAAAACAAATAGCGCAAAAGCCATTAAGAAGGCATTTGTTGCAGAACTTGGTTTGATTTGTTGGCGTCAGTTGAAATCATGTCAAAATAATGTCTTCGGAAACCAAATAAAAATTTGTTTGCAAATTTGTCTGCAGCAAGCATTTCTAGAGCATAAAAATCCTTAAGAATCAATATGGTTTTATTCAATATGCAAATGAACTGAAAAGCATTACAGCAAAAATTCTATTGCTGAATTATATGATAGTGTTAGTGAATTAATAAATAATAATAGATGATAAATATTATAGTGGCTGAGTTATACAATACATTTATGAAGAAGTAGAGGAAGAAAAAGATTAAGGGGATAGTCTTGGGAGAAGATCAATTTTTAGATAAGCTAAAATAACATTTTATATTCAGAAAATTAATGGAGTTTAGTTCTATAACTCACAAAGTCCAGTTAAACTAAATTCCACTGCAGCCTTTAAAGAAAGAAAGGAGAAGCAAAATGCTTAGGTCTGAAGTGATAACCATTTGGTTCTAATATTAGTCAGGCTGCATCTGTAATTTGCATAACTGTGTTTGCCTTCCAGGTAATTGGGAATTTAATTGCTATCAGAATAAAATTTGAGTCTTATTTCCAAATGATGTCAGTGCAATGTATCCCAATGTGCATTTTTGAGAGTCACTGTAATTAAGCAAGTGGGAGGGCTGCAGTTGGAACTGAGCTTTAGTATGAAAGAAAGTATTTCTCTTTGGCATATACTAGGTCATCTTTCTCCTCATCTTACTGTGTTATCTATGCTGAATTGGACCTTCCTGATCCTTTCTGCTTCCCCTTCATACTGAAGTAGATCCATCTTACTTTCCAGTCCTTCTAATTTCATTCCTAGTATGTCCAAAGGACCCAATTTGATAAATTAGTAATGTCTTTATTCCTTACCTCTCTCAGTTAATTTCTGTTTTTGCTAAGTAAAAACTGAAAAGCAATCCAAACCTCTACCACCATCTATTACCATCCTTTCCTAAAAGGAAAGGCATTTTAATGAATCCCTGCAATAGATGCAGGAAGGACATAATCTCAGAATAATGGACAGTTCTTTTTACTGAATATTATTTAGCTGTATGACAAACTTATTATGGTAAACTTGCTTTCTAATTTTGTTAAAAAAGAGAAACTTCACCACAGCCCAGAATTATTTGCAAAACTGGTATTTGAAAACTTATTCTAAACCAACAGTATTGCTGTGGCATTAAGAAGGGAGTGTGATGTTTCTTGTGACTGATTTTCTATGTTTGGGTGAATTATAGTTTTACAAAAAAGCAGGATAGAGCTATAAGGCTCATTTTAGGGATCAGACAGCAGCAGCAGGCTCTGCAGTAAAGTAGAAAAATGCATGGAATATAGGAATGACAAGTAAGACCAGATCAGTCGGGAAGTATGGTTTGGTAGAAAGGGTCACAGGGGCTTTGCAAACATGGCTGCTCAAGGGAAATCCCCTGACTCTCACAGCCTCTTTGACATGAATGAATAGAATTATAGGGCATTGTGTGGTGAAGCTGACCTTTTGCTGTCCATATCACACTGTGCAGCCAGCCCTGTTGTTGTAGTGATTGGTTGCTACATTTCCCCTTCCTCTGTAAGATACTACTGATATTACCCAATTCCAGGATGGCAGGATAGCATTTTTTATTGTTTTGATTTTTGCAAAGAATCCTGTAAGCAAAATCTTCTAGAATCAGGGAGAGAAAAGTTACTAAATTATGCATACATTGTGTGTACATAATTATATTTGTATGTATATTCCAACTACCAATACAGATCATACCAGTTTCTATTTTTTTTCTTTGCAAAAAAACAAAAAAAACAAAAAAAACCCAAAAGGCCCGAAAGTGCTAAATCAAAGCTTGAACCAAATGCTGTCAGGGTTCTGGTTTTGGGGATTGTTAGAAGCATTATGAGAAAAATCCAACAGAACAATGCCCTGTTGTTAGTTGTGAGTGAAACCTGGAGACCATCAGAGGGAGTACTTTAGCTGCTGTGAAAGGGCTCAGAGGGAGACAGATAATAAATGTACAACAAACAATCCAATGTCAGAAATGATCACTATTGCAAAATGAGACTGAAAGCCTTTTTTTTTTTTTTAGCAATTTCTACAGATGAAGTTCTAACTCTGACTATGGTCAATATTAGCTGGCTAATTCTTTGAATCTGGCTAAGGTGGAATCTTCCAAGGACAAAGAGGATTTGCTCACTAACCGGTAAGAAAGGTACTGGTCATGCATGCTTAAATGTGCTAATAGTTCTGGTCTTTAATGGTACCAACTTAATGAAGATGATGTTATGCATTTTTAATTGTTCTCCTCTGATTTGACATTAGCCATGCCTTTCTGACTAATATGAAGATTTGTTGGCCAGCACTGACATTAGCTGAAACCTTTAAATTACCAGTTCCTCCCACATTTGCCTTGTCTTTATCTTACCTAGTGCCTTTCAACTCTATTGACAGGCCCCAAATTGCAGGCCCAGATCATCCCTTACCCCATTCAGTATTTAACGTGGCAGAAAATATACCAGTAGCTTATACCAGGAGTGAACTTTATACATTTATTCCACTACCACTGATTTAAAATGCTCTCTATCCATCTTCCTAGGTTACTTTTGTTTTGATCTCCCACTCTATAGCTTGTTCAGTAATTTGGCCTTGTAACTCATCTAGGTTTGAGTCCCCACCCTAAACCTTGCCTACTTCTTGCCAATTTTCTCTGCCTAGAGTCTTTCTGAGCCCACTCCTGATAGCCTACCAACTGGCAAAACATAAACACATCAAGATGATGATGAACACTATGCTTGACCTCTGTATAGGAATCTTCCTAGAATTTCTTGTTGCTAAGTTGGATCTCTTCCTTCTGACTATTGTTTGAGGATATGAACACTACTCCAGATAGTCCAACTATCCTGGTTGAAGTCCTGCCCTGCATTCTGGTCAGGTTCCCTTAGTACCTAGCCTAACAATGGGTCTGGTCTGTTCTTGGCTCAGCTTCCTCTCCCTTTATACTCTGTGGCTGAATCCATCTATGATTGGTCTTTGTTCATTATATGATGGGTACTGCAAAAAGCTCAATCTCTAAAGTTTCTATCAATGATAGCTGAAATTTCTTGTTAGTAGAGACATAGCCTATTTATTTATTTATTTTTGGTACTGGGGATGAACCCAGGGGTCCTTTACTACTGAGCTACATCTCTATATTTTTTATTTGAGACAGTGTCTTGCTAAGTTGCTTAGGGCCTCATTAAATTTCCCAGCTTGGCCTCAAACTTGTGATCTTCCTGCCTCAGGCTCCCAAGTTGCTGCACCTTTAGAGATAGGGGAATATATCTGTAGGTTTTATCTGTAAAAATGAACATGTTCTAGACATCTTAGAGTGTGCTAGGCTAAGCTGTGTCAATGAGGAAACTCAAATGTGTACTGTCTCAACACAATAGTTTCTTTGTCACATAGCAATCTTGTGGGGTTTTTCAGTCAGAAAGGGTGTTCTCACCATAGTCATTTGGAGATTCAGAATTTTCTCATTTTGTGGGCCTTCAAATCCTTAGGACCTCATTGGCATCTATACCTAGGTAGTAGAAGATAAGAACAAGCCTGGAGTCAGATGTTTTACTGAAAATTTTAATCTGTAGGTGGTATCTTATACTAATTCTCATATGTCATTGGTCAGAATTCGATCACATGGTTACATCTAATTTCAAGGAGACTGGGAAATGTAGTTTAGTTATTTTACCAGGAAAAATCGGAGAAAAGATTTTGGAGGATAGCTGATAGTTTGTGCCATAACAAATAAGGATAACACACCAATTTATTTTTGGCCTTGATACATTAATAAGTTTTTTCATTAAATCACTAATATCATGGAAAGCAAATTAAAAATTGCCACAGTCCGACTGCAGCAAAATAACTGGGGGGGTGATGAACAACTTGTGTAGATTGATACAGCAGGAGTGGGAGCCGTTTATTGTAGGACAGGAGGGGTATTTATACATTCCACACAGCTTATCTAATTAACATAAACTAGATACAGCAGTCAACCAATAAGGAATCTCCACACTTAATGGCTCGCTGGCGTTACTTCACAAACCACTCCCTCTGGCAAAATGCCAGGCGCCATCTTGACTTGTTTACAGACTCTAACATTTTCCCCTTTTGTTTAATTTAAATAACGACCATAGTAGTTTTTACACAAACACCATAAATAATCTGCTACAAACAGAAGGGCCACCAAATACACCAGTCTGGCTGGGCACAAAATCACGAGCCACTCACAGCCTTGTAGATTCAAACAGCAATTCTTTATTCCCGAAACTCTCACCGGCACTCTACACACACGTTCTGGGGAAAATCCACACCTCCACTGGGCTCTGCATCCCAAATACTCTCTGAATCCCACGAGAACTCAACGGGAACTCAAGGAGCAGGTGGGCGCCTGAGGCAGCAGGATACTCCCTATTCCCAGCAGGATACACCCTAAACCTGGACCCACCCTAATCCAGCAGGATCTTCCCTAAACCCAGATCAACCCTGGTCCTTGAGCAGGGTCACCTTTCTCAAACATTCATGCAATGTCACTGCAAATGACCTGGGTCCAAGGCAAGCCCATTTCCACAATGGAGAGTTCTCCCTCTAAGCAACATTGGGTAGGCTGACAAAGAAATTGCCATGCGTCATTCCTACTTGGCTATGGCTCTCAGCAAAAAATAACACAATATGGGCTACATCAGAAGAGTAAAATGGAGGGAATAAGGGGAATACATCATGAATATATGAATCATTAATGGGAAAGGTAAAATTTCTTTGAGGTGGCAATTTTGGGGGTGTGGCAGAGCAAGGCTGTGTGAAGCAAAAGCAGCTATGGAGATCCTCAGCCACTGGTTCTTTGTGATCATGCTGGGAGAATTTCAGACAGGTTACATGTAGTTGCAGGCAGGAGTTTATTGTTAGTTTTCCTTCTTTCCTGTTTCTTTCCCTATCAGTGGAGAAAGGAAGAAAGTAGGTCTTCTTATGGAGGAGAGAGATGGCATGCCCTTCCTGCCCTCCTCTTTTATTGGGGGTCCCAAGGAAGTTTCCAAAGGGTGCCACCTGGGCCCACCTTTTGAATTTTGACTGACAGAAGGATTACATCAGAATTTAAAGTTCCCACTGCACATGATTTTACTCCATAGAGGGGATATTTTACTATTATAATGACATGCTAAAGATCCAAGGAAAGTCTGGGTCACCTTGACCTATGCTGACCTGTTCTAATTGGTACTTGTTCTTATATTTTTTTATGGGGAGAGGGTTTCAATTCTAATTATGCTGTCTCCCCGAGTCCTGGAATCTGGTCTGGGTAAAGGTCATAGAAGTCTTCCTTTCAGGGTAACCTGTGTTGTTCTTATTGGCAGGGAGGGGCCTTTGGGTCTGCATTTATCCTGCAGATAATAGGTTGTTTGCTAAGGAATGTAGCATATCCTATGGACATAAGCTAGTCAGGGATAGAGTGGTCTCCAGTAAATTTCTTTTTAAAAGAAAGCATATGGGGGTCAGCACAGTAGACTCAGTGTATAGAATTTCCCCCTTAACCTCTTGTTCCTACTGCTCATATCTGTCTGCTACCTATAAGGGGGACAGGACTCTTAGAAAGTGAGGGATCAAGCCAGTTGTGGTGGTGCACACCTGTAATCCCAGCAGCTGAGGAGGCTGAGGCAGGAGGATCACAAGTTCAAAGCCAGCCTCAGCAACAGTGAGGCACTAAACAACTCAACCAAGATCCTGTCTCTAAATAAAATACAAAATAGAGCTGGGGATATGGCTAAGTGTTTGAGTGCCCCTGGGTTCAATCCCCACCCCTGCAAAAAAAAGTAAGTCAGGGGTCAATATGAAAGTACATGGAATGGGAAAAATAAGGGGATGGAAACAAAATAAAAATAAAAAGGACATCTCAGTTTTCTTTCAGGCTAGCCTGTTTATATACTCAAAACTCTTGCCAAGGGAATGTCTTCAATACATGAATAGTTCAGTTCTGTGCATATTTCTGCCGGTCATCTTTCTTTGTGAAGGAGAGGGAGCAAAGTACTCCAAAAGCCCAGATTTTCAGTGTGCTCCACAAGTATCCTGCTTCTTCTAAGATTTTTCAGCTCAGTTCCAAACCAGAAGAATTAAAATCTCATCATTTTCATCATTATCAGGTGTTAGCTCAGGTCACAACATAACAATAATTTTCTTAAAACTATCTATTTGGTGTCAAGCTGCCTGCTAGGAGCCTTAATATGTATGAGACAATTTTTTTTTTATATAAGAATGGGTTTCATTTCCTGTTGGACTGGCTGCTTTACATGAACAAGTACTGACCTCAAGTTCATTTACATTCTCCCTTCCCCCACAACAATACAAACTACAAGAAACTGACTGGCACTAGTGACTGACTGACACATCCTTAGCCAGCAGGGAACAGGGAGGTGAGTAGGAGGGTGGAGGTTGCCAAGCAATGTGCCTCAGATGTTTTCTTCAGAGCTGTTAATGGGGCTGAATCCAATTTGTGTTTAGCCTGCAAGCACTTTGCAAAGGTAGATGGGAGGCAAAGGTCTGGAGATGCAAAGGCAATAGAAACCGTAGATTTTGCTTTTGTAGCTTATGTCCTGAATACACTCACTAGATAGGAAAAGAATCATTGAAGGTGGAGAGTCAAGGGCAGTCATCCATTCTGGATGAATACATTTCTAAGGATCTTATGGCCTTATGAGTGTAGATAGTTATCCATGTAATGTAATGTGAGGAGTGCTCCAGAATGTCCATTTTCTTTCATTGCCTGAAATCCCATCATTGAAGATCATCACCCTTTAAGAACTTTCTAAAGTAATTTTAATAAACTGTTTATTTAATCAACAATTATACAGTACTTAGTATACACAAGTTCTAAGGGCCTTATATATGTATTATCACACTTAGTCCTTATAATAAATACTATGAGGTAGGGTCTATATTTAGTGCTCTCATTTTACAAATGAGAAAAGAGAGAACGTGTCCCAAGAACATACACCTAGTAAATGGCAGAGCCAGGATTACAAACCAAGGCAGTATGGTGCCAGAGTATGTGTTCTTATCATTATGTTCTACTGTCTGTGAACATAGTATGTTACATTTATTTTGGGGAAGTATAACCTATTATAGCAGAAATTTGTTTACCTGATTATACTATCATCCATTCTAGCTACCAGAGAGCAGAAGAATTCTGAATGTCTTAAAAGGAGGGGCATAGGAGGTCTTGATGAGGCTACTGGGGGAATTGTTAAAGGGCTAGATTTCCCCGGTACTGATTTTCCCTAAACATGCATCATTCAAGGAATAGAGCTTTCACCTCTTTTTTCAAGCTTGTATTAATTTGATTCCAGCAATTAGCATTTTCTGTCTTTAAAAATAATTTTATTTAGTATGCCCATAGGTGGTACAGGCTGAAGTTTAAAGTAGGTGGCTTCTCATTTACTCAGGGAACAAAGAATGGGTTGGGCTGACTGAGAAACCATGGACAACCATCTTAATTTTTTTTTTTTTGCTTCTGTATTCAGAGTCAGTATACCTTGCAGTCCCAGAGCAGCTCCATGAAGGTTGCTTTGTTGGGAATGCTCCCCCTCACCTGACTTCCCAATGAATAATTTGACATTGGATACTTCTCTCTGAACACTTAAAGCTCCTGTTAGCTTTTTGCCATCCTGTGTCTCCCTCACACAGTAATCTGTATGTGACTATTGGGTCTGTTGCCAAAGGGCCACAGCTGTTTATCCCAGTGTTTTCACAGAGCCAATGACTTTCAGTCTACCTCTGGCTCTTTTATACACCATTGTCTGTGGCTCTTCAAATCTTTAGGAATAACTCATGGAAAAGGGGGAGGGGTGATGGTTTTAGTGGGTACAACTTCACCAGTCCTTTTCCCTGGAACAGTTCTCCCAGGTAGATATTGTAGCTAAGTCAGTCAGCAAAAATCCATGCACCTACTATGCACAGGATACAGATAAACCACTGCATGCCCCAGGCAATTTTAGCTGGCCTGACCTCACTAGGCTATTACATTCTATCCTAGAGGAAGAGAAAATATCTTGACTGACAAACAGACTTTTGTTCCCTGTACATAACTGGGGATTCAGCTCCTACACTTTGGCGCTGAGCTTGTTGTCTTCATAATTAATGCTAAAAAGAGCAGATTTGGTAAGAACACGGGAACAAGAGGCTAAGTCTCCAGAGGGAGCCTTAGAAGTGGACTCAGTCCCCCGTTCCATTAATCCCCCATGGTCACATGTGGCGAATACAAATGCCCTTCTCAGGCCCTCTGGTTCAATTTCACCATAAGACAATTGACCTATCGGCACTGTGAGAAGCAAAGCCTCGAACAAAGCAGCTGCCGAAAGGACTTTGTCAAGCTGGAAATGAATTATTAATATGGCTCTGAAAGGGAACAGCATCGGAAACCAGGCTCTTTATTATTTACATTAATGAGCTGGAAGATGATGCAGTGAGCAAAATCCCAAGTTTGGAGAATGCTACAGTTTGAAGTGCAACAACGAGTGAAGAAACAATGAAATCCAACAAATGTAAATCCAGTCTAATATGTGTCTGAACAAAGACTCTAAGGAAGAAATGTTTTCAGTGCCGGAAAGGGCTAAAGCAGGGAGGTAAATCATTACTGAAATTCCCTACAGTTTTTTTTTTTTTATTTTGTTTTTTATTTTGAGAATGAAGCTCAGAGTAAGGAAAGCAAGAAAAAAAAATATGCCCAGATTGCCTGCTGGACAGATACAATACAAGGTACCTATCAAAGGTGGCAGCGTTATCTCTATTAGAGATGTGTGCCCAATACAATGTGCCATTCGCCTCTTATCTGGGTTGAACAGCAAAGTAAATTATTCTAATACAATATCATCTTCTTCTCCTTTGAGAGACTTTGAGACTTCACAGCTTGATTGGCAGAGGATTGTGTACGTGCACACTTTCTGTATTCTTCCTCTAACGCTAGTTGCTTTCCTTTTGCTATATACAGAGCTCTGTTTCCCACCAACATCCTGCCTCCCCTTCATCAGGAATGGTCTTTTGCTTACCCTTTCCATTCTGTATTCCAGTCATATAATCTAAATATCTGTCCTGTTAGCCCCAGTCTGGCAATGACAGATTGATGTATGCCTTCACACAAAATATGAAATAATCCCCTGAGTTGAAAGATGAGGCAACATTTTGCCCCATTCAATCAGATCCTCCCCTAGACTGCTATTTCTATTTTGTTGGAATTGTGCTTTGACTTGTTATATTGCTTCATTTCTGGAAATTTGGTCACTTGCATTTCTGTACATTTCTACTTGTTAAAGAGCTCCCAATGTTGACCTCTTCTATCTTAAAGCATTTGTAGCTTCTTGGTTATTTTTTGTCATGCTTCTGACCTACTATTTGGCCTCACTTTCCCTCTTCTTCTTTGTACTGGCTCTAGCTTGCCTACCTAGACCACTGCCTGCCTTAATCACTAGAAACTGCATATTCCCTAGCAAATTCACTTATTTCTCTGGCCTACCTTCTCTCCAGTGTAGCACTTCAACTGGCTATAATTGATACTGTGGAGTGATAGCATTGTGAATACCTTTTACAACTCTGCACCATTTCTTTTCAATAAGGCTTTGGATCAATTTGCAGATACAAGGATGGCTAAGAAGAAAGGGTGTATGTGTGGGGGGGGAGGGTCATTTGCAACTTACTTTTAATAGTTTCTGTTTACTGTATATTGCACCGAGGCATCATATTTTAAAATGACCTTAAGTGCTCTCATTATATTGATTCACAGTGTCAGTCTTGGGCTGCAGCTATCCTAATCCTGAATCCTGAGTCAATAAAGCCTTTGGCAATGCTTGGGAAAGAGGTTTGATCTGATTTAGCTGCATCTGTTAGTGTAGCATAATATAATACATATGTATATATTTTTGAAGTGACAATAGTTATGGGTGATCATAGACCTTTGGCATTTTACAGTTTAAATGATTCTCAAATGTATTATCCTGTATAATCTCTTTTAACTAAATTAAACTATATGGGATTGTCTGTATTTGAGCATTTGATCCACAAAAATGAAATGGTAATTTCATACAGATCACTCTAATAGTTTACAGATGAGGAAATTGAGGTTTAGATAGATTAGGTAGATTATTCAAGGTCACTCATTTCCACACTATATAGTAGAGCTGGCATTATAATTTCACTCTCACTCTCATTTTCTTCTTTTCTTGGTATATGTGTTTCAAGTTAACATTCTGTTAGAAGCACTTGTCCATAAGTTCCAGAATTCATGTATAATTTTTTAAAAAAATATTTTTACTTGTAGATGGACACAATACCTTTATTTTATTTTTATGTGGTGTTGAGGATCAAACCTAGTGCCTCATGTAGGCTAGGTGAGCGCTCTACCACTGAGCCACAACACCAGTCCCTCATGTACAATTTTTTTATCTGAGTAGCTTACTGGAATAAGTGATTTTGAAATGCCCCTGAACATTTTAAGAATAGTTTCAAAAGCCTCAAATTGACAAAGAAGACAAAATTCTCACACAAGTAGTTATGTTCCAGCTATATGTCCTCTGCTTTGGAATATGAAAGTACCTGGATACCTGTCTCATTTTTGTTTCTCCTTTGTTCTCTATCTTTTAAAAAAATACTTGCTATCATTTGTTTTGTCTTCACTTTTTACCCCCATCCCGACCCCACATATTTGTCTTCAACTTATGCCCTTGAACTTCCTTCTTTCTTTGACACTATCTTTCTTGACCAAGATCTAATTATACCATTGATCTCGATTCAATTCAATTTATTTCACCAAATAACAATGCGGAACAGGAAAACTAGAGTGTGGAATCAGACATCACAGCAGGGACCACCGCCACTTGCCATCTGAGAGCTTCCTGTTTTCTAACCTGCCTGAAAGCTTCAGGAAGAGGCTGACAGATGCCCCACCCTGCAATGCTGCTAATGCTGTCCCGAGGGAACACTTTTCAGACCTGAACAGCCTCCTCTCTCTGCTGGGCCACAATACTATCTTGAAGTGGTGCTTCACTTAATTAAGTCAAACTGGTGAGCACCCTGCATATTAATGAGCACTGTAATGAGCATTAATTTTTGATGTTCTTTGTTAACAAGCATTATACACTATGACAAATTTTGGTTTGACTTTGTGCCAAAATGAGGATGAGTGGTTGTTTAAAGCTGTAAAGCCCAAAAGCTTCCCCTGAGATTTAGAGGGCTGTTCATTAATATTTCTGGAACTCTCAATGTCAAATAGGACAAATATATGGCTGGATATGGTTCTCACTGCCCATGCCTTTTTTTAAATAAGTGGACTGTTTTCCTTACCTCCTCACCCCACACAACTTAAAACCACTTTTCATTTCAGACTGTTGGAAAAAATGCTCACATCTTGGGAGTTACTAGACCTAGTAATTGCCTGCAAATTTCAGATAATGAACTTCCAGCTTCAAAATACAAATGCTTGGCAAGAATAAATAGATGGATGAGAGATGTTTCTTTTAATTGAGAATTGGAAACTTCATTAGAATTTTTTAAAAGAAGCCACATTTTGCTTTAATGCTGGTTGTTAAATAAGAAAAGTTCAAGAAATGATGTTTTTAAGGCACATATCAAAACCAGAAGGAAGAATAGGTACACTAGGAGGGGCATGAAAATGTCTTTTGGCTCCAAACCTGTTTCCTCTTGGGCCTGCCAAGGTGCCTACATTCTTGTCATTAGATTTCCTCTTTAGAGTTTTCTGTTTTAATAGAGCTAATGCTTTATATTACCTGGGAGGGGTAGCCCATTAGTTACCTGGTAACAGGGTTTGATTATTTCATTACATTCATTGCCACCCTGCAGACTGTGGAATTAAGGGCCTGAAATATGAATAAGTATACTTCATTGGAAGAATAGGGTTGAGATTTCTTCCTTTCTTAAAGAGGTGTACTTGTAGCCATAGGACAGTCATTGGGCATGAGGTTTCTGGGTATAAATGGGAACTGAATAGTAACCTTTTCTCTGCATCTGCCATAGATCTTTCCTTGCATGATCTACCAAAATAAGAATGAAGACTATACCTATAATGTAGAAATTGAGACTATGGCTTTGAATAAGACAATGCTGGGTTCAAGTCCTAGCTCAACCACCTCCTACCTGTGATATTTTGAAGAAGTCTCTTAACCTTTCTGGGCCTCAATTTCCTCATATGGGAAATGGGATTGCCCCTAACATCCAGCTCACAGGATTATTATATGGATAACATGAGTTGATTTGTGCAAAGTGCTCAGTACAATGTCTGACAGATAGTAAAAGGCCAAAACATAGTGGATCTTATTTTTCATGGTCTGATGTGTGGAAAATGTAAGGCCTCAGGGTCATGTCTCTGTGTGTGTTTCCACCTCTGTGTTACTTGTTTTGTTCATTACCTTCAATAGGGTATTTATCTTTCTTGGATAGCCTTCCTTCATCAGCGAGTGTGTTCTCAGGTCTATCTTCCCTGGCTCCCTTCTCAATATATTCTTATGGATGATTCATACTTTCAGGGAAACCCTAATGAGTTCACAGCACATCTGCCTTCCTGATCAAAGAAGGGATTTCAAAACCAAAACAAAATGGCTTTTGGATTAACTGTGACATTATTTCTCCTTCTATTGTTGCCCTAGTAAAAGCTATCCTCTCAATATGTTACCTTCTTACATGCCTGTGATGTGGAAAAAATAAATGAGAAAGTAACTTGGTATAGAGGAAGGAGGTAGGGAATAAGGGGGTAGATTTTGCAGAGATTCTCTATGTTGTAGAACCCAGGAGTAAATTTGGCAGTGCTGATAGGCACACAGGCACACTGAATGTGACAGGCAGATTCAGTCAATTGACATCCACTTACTTTTTATACAAACCTGTGCCAGGTGCCCTGGAGCTACTAAGACTTATGAGATAGTATTCCTGACCTCAAGTTGCATAAAATTGAGCTTGGAGTTTGAGTCTGTGACTTAGTCAGCTTTTAGATAAAAATGAAGTAGGGAGAGTTTTGTGAGGGTCAATGGCATTAAACCTAAGCCATGAAGGTTGCGTTTAGATAGTCAAGGAAGTGGAACACATTCCAGTTGTATGCATATTGATGGTGAGAGACAATAAAGGGACACAGAGATAATAAATAGTCCATGAGTAAGAATAAATGTGAGCGCTGGGGTGTGGCTCAGTGGTAGAGGGCTTGCCTGGCATGTGTGAGGCACTGGGTTCAATCCTCAGCACCAATGAAAATAAATAAATAAAATAAAGGTAATGTATCCATCTACAACTAGAAATTTAAAAAAGAATAAATGTGATACATGGAGAAGACAGGTTAAGAGGGGCAGAAAGTGCATGGTGGAAAACAGTGGAAACTATGATTCTAAGGCATAAATATAGCAAGTTTCCAAAGTATCTTGAAAGACGGGTTGAGAAATTTCACTACACAATATTTAATAGGGAACCATTGTATATTGGGAAACAGGGATAAAATTGCAGAACAAAGACAATGGAAATAGGGATCTGGTGGGAGGCCATTACAATGCTATAGGCCCTATATACAAGTAATGTTTAGCAATATTAACATCAGTATCCCCTGGGGTCTTGTTAGAAGTGCAGAAATTTTCAGGCCCACCCAAGACCTATGGTGTAAGTTATTTAGTACTGCATAACTAATTAACTCCAAATTTGGTAGTTTAAAACAATAGACATCATTTCATAGTTTCTGTGGTCAGGAATCTAGGACTAGCTTAGCTGTGTGGTTCTCTCATGAGGTTGTAATCAAGATTTTGCCCAAAGCTGTAGTCATCTGAAGGCATGAATGGGGTTGAAGGAACTCCTTACAAGGTTACTTATGTGATTGCCAGCAGGAGGCTTCAGTTTTCACTAGCTATTGGCTGGAGGCCTCAATTTGTCATTATGTTGGTCTCTCAATAGGCTGAATGAATGACTTCTAAACATGGTAGGTAGCTTGAGTAATCTGAGAGAAAGAAAATGCCACCAAGACAAAATTCATATTTTCTTCCATGATCTACTCTCAGAAATGGTTTACCATCACATCTGTACTTATTTTTGTGATCACACAGACCAAACTTGATACAATATAGGAGACTACAGGAAGATAACACCAGGAAATCGGGGTAATTGCAAGCCAAGTTACAGACTGGCTGATTCAGCATCTGTATTTTAACAAGCATGCTATGATACATATGCATACCATGTACATCAAAGTTTGAGACAATATAGTTGAGGCCACTATATGGCAAATAGTGAGGAAGATACATGTGAAAGGATTAAATTGATAATTTATTGGGTGTGGGAAATGAAGTATAAAGAAAGTAAAGAATCAAGTTTCTAGTGTAGGAGGTTAAAAAATATGAAGATTGAGATGAGAAGGAGTTAGCATACTCTTTTACATGCTAAGTTTGAAGAGATGAGATATCTGGATTTGGAAATTTGAGGATGTAGTGCCAGCATCTGTATGAAAGGTGAACTGGGGAGTCAGCAGCAGGAAGAAGGTAGTGAAGTCATGAAGGAATGTTGAAAGTTTAACAGAAATGATGTAACTAAGGTTATAGAAAGGAAATAGATACTAACATTCAAAAGAAACAATAGTGGGAGGCATGGAAAATAGAAATAATGGGCCAAAACAGATAATGGGTAGAAGGAGATGAGCTCGGGAAAGTTTAAAATCATTAGTTTTAGAAATAGATATTATATAAGAATTTGGTACAGGAGTCAAAAGTTACAAAAGAAAGTCTCCTCTCATTTTTGTCTGTTAGCCAGATACAACTTCCTATATAACCTCCCAGGTATTTTCTCTCCTATTTATTTAACAAATGTTTAAATGGTGCTTACTACGCTCTAGGCACTATTCTAAGACTTTTATGAATACTAACTCATCCTCAAAAAAGCCCAACAAGGAAGGTGTTATTATTACCTCTACTTTATAGATGAGGAGACTAAAGCACAAAAAACCCCACACATTTATTAAGAAGTAGAGCCAAGTTGAAATCCAAGCTGGTTGGCTTTGGATTGCATGATCTTAATCATTACGCTATACTGCATTTCAAATAAACATACAGATATATTCTTTTTCATCAGGATTTAGACAAATGATACCATGCTATATTCCCCTAAATGTTATTTATTCTTTCACTTAAATAAATATTTTTTAAAATATTTTTATAGTAGATGGACACAATACCTTAATTTTATTTTTATGTGGTACTGAGGATTGAACCCAGTATCTCACATGTGCTAGGCAAGCACTCTACCAACTGAGCTACAGCCCCAGTCTTTAAATAAATATTTTGAAGAGCATTTTCTTTTAGTAACATACCAATGTCCACTGGAGTCGATTATCCATATCCATGGTTCTGCATCTGCAGATTAAACCAATTATGGTATGAAAATACTAAACCATTTATATAAGATACTTGAACATCCCTGGATTTTGGTATCTGCAAGGAGTCCTGGGAACCAATCTCCCAAGGACACTGAAAGACAACTGTATTTGGATCTACCATAATTTATAAACAAGAGACCTACTGACAAACATTTATTTCTAATCAGTTGCTATTACAAGAATACTCCAGTTAGTATCTTTATATATTCATCATTTATTTTGCATGAGCATATCTGTAGAATCAATTCCTAAAAGTGGAATTATCTTGGTCAAAAGGTAAATGCATTTCAGATTTTGATAGATCTTGCCAACTTGCTCTCCACACATGTTGTGTGAATTTACACTCCCTTCAACAATTTGAGTGACTGTTTCCCCACACTCTCACCAGCAAATGTGTTAGCAATTTTTTTCTTAATCATCACTAGTCTGACAGGTGAAAAATTATCTCAAGGAGATTTTAATTTGCATTTCTCTTATGGATGAAGTTCAGCAATTATAATATGTTAATTTGGTATATAATTTCTTATAAATAATATGCTTATTATCCTTTGTACATTTTCTATTTGCTTGACTTTTAAAAATTGAATTACAGGAGATCTATTTATATTAAGAAAGATAGCCCCTTTTCTGTGATAGAAATTGAAAATATGGGGTTGGGGTTGTGGCTCAGTGATAGAGTGCTTGCCTGGCAAATGTGAGGCAATAGGTTCAATACTCAGCACCACATAAAAAATAAATAAATGAAATAAAGGTATTGTGTCCATCTATAACTAAAAAAAAAGAAATTGAAAATGTTTTTTTCACTTAGTCATTTCTTTTAACCTCATTGCAGTTTTTCCTATGAAGGGATTGGGATTTTTACATAGTTAATTTATTTGACTGTTCCTATTTTGGCTCCTGGGTTTTGTAACATACTTTCAAATAACTTCTCCCTACTATTAAGATTTTTTTTAAGTGATCCTACTCCTCTGATCTTTTTACATAGTTTTATTTTAGCAAGTTTTAGGCCAAAACTTTGATCTATCTGGAATTCATTTGGGGTCACATGTGAGCTGTGGTTCTAAACTTTACTCTTTTCTAGACTACTCTTTTTCTGGACATCTGTCTCAATACCGTTTAACCAAATGTCTCTTCCCCATGGAACACCTGTAGCTTACACTAAGTTCCTGATTGGGTTTATTCTAGACTTTCTGGTCTGTTTAGCTGAGGAATCAATCACTCACATTTTAAAAGGAATTTTCAACTTATAGAAGGATTCCTAAAGGAGTTGTCTATGTATGGGGTGTGTGTGTGTGTGTGTGTGTGTGTGTATTTGTCTGGGTTGCCCTTTGTGTTTTTAAGTGTTTGTTTATACATGATTAAGTACTTGGCAGAAATAATTGGGGAGGGGCTGGGGATGTGGCTCAAGCGGTAACGCACTCGCCTAGCATGCGTGGGGCACTGGGTTCGATCCTCAGCACCACAAAAAATAAAATAAAGATGTTTTGTCCACCGAAAACTAAAAAATAAATATTAAAAAGATCTCTCTCTTTAAAAAAAGAAATAATTGGGGAGAAAGGTGGAGGAGGTAGTGAAGCTTAAGACCAACTTGTTAAGAGCAAGTAAATATAAGCAGTTCATCTGAAATTTTCATGTAAATCAGTGAGAAAATAGGAGTGAATTTACAGAAAGAGTAAGGAATACCCCACTTATCTAAAATGTGAGATGCCTTTACAGGTCACTTACCAGTTGCTATAGAATATGCACTGTGGCTGAGAACAGTGGCTGAAATCAGTCCATCAGAGTTAAAATTCTAGCTATAAATAATATCAATAGTAATACATTGAAGAAATGCTATGGCTATGACCATAATGTATTGCCTTGCTTATTTATTCTTCTACAGCTCTTTGGAACACAGTTTGATGGATTGACTTGATCTAAGTCCAGTTAACTTTGGCCACATAAATACCTGGCAGATTTGAGCTCTCACTACCACTACTGCTTGGTTGCTTAGAATTCTTCGTGTGTAAAGAGTAGGTCAGCTACTGCCAGCAGGTCAAATTCAGTCTACAGAATGTTTTTGTACTCACATCGTTAAAGGCTTGTAGCAAAAAATTTAAAACCCAAAACAAACCATACCACACCAAAGCAGTATGTGGCAGAGGCAGTTATGTGACCTGCAAAGCCAAACATATTTACTATGTGTTTTTTGTAGAAAATATTTGTAACCCCTGCTGTATGTCTAGATATGTTCTTCATCTTATAAAAATGATATTCTGTTTGTCTATAACAAAATAGTCTGCCTATTACACTCTTAAGTGCAATTACAAGACATTTATATGGTATCGAAATAGAGTCCTGTTAGTTTATTCCCAAAACTAAACTCATTCTCATTTTCATGTATCAACTGATGTAGATTTAAATACCCACAAGAAAATTTCCTTTGCAAGACTTTGGGGTAGGATTCATGGTTGCAAATCTGGGGGAGCTTTCAAGATAGACTTTTTTATGTTGCAACCTATCTCTGTTTCAGGCTTGTTTAGTATAAATCAAAATAACTAGACATCAATTTATTTTTAAAACATCCATTTTCTTCTTGTTGGTTTTCTTGTAAGCTCATAATCACTTCTTTGCCATGCACTCCCCCTGTTCTGTGCATGCACACTCATATATATATTCTCTCCCTGCTGATTCTCTGAGGTCTGGGATTTTTTTCTTGCATGGGTGGAATTGGTGAATCATAGAATATTAACATTTTTTATGATTTACATGATATGTGTATAATATTTAGGGACCTTGGAAATAATTTTACACAATTGCATTGTGTACCCAATTACAAAAATCCAGGCTTTCATTTTCTATACCAGGGAATTGGAGTCATGAGAAGTTTAGTGAAATGACTAAGATGGCAGAGCCAGGAAAGGACACAGTTGGACTAGAGTATAGGTCTCTTGACTCTCAGCTCACAACTTTGCTTGTAAGTTCATGCTGTTTCATTATCACCAATCAGAACCCCTTCTCTGCTTTGTTTGTCTCCTCTTTTTTTCTAGGGTGCTAAAAGCAGGCTGGGTTAGAAAGGCAGAGTTAAGTAGACACTATCGTAGCTTGTTCTCTCTTCATTAGAGTACAGGTTGGCCCTATACATGCTACTAGTTTCTCTCTATATACTCCATAGCAACTCCAAGCAAGAAACTATTCCACTAAGCTTTATTCTTTTATTCTTACTGCTTTGTTTTACCAGGAATGCTAGGACTTCTCATGTTATAGTTTATTTTAGGAGCTAACACTATTTTTGGTTCTTTTGAAACTTTTTTTTTCTTTCCAAAAAAGTTTGTCTCTCAGTATCATGGAGGGGGGGGGCAGTTATTGGACTCTTTCTAGTCCAATTCTAGGATTCCTTCCATATTGATGCCCAAATGTTAAACAAAATGAGTTGGTATCTGCATATACATACAATCTAGTATACTTTAAGTCATCCTTTGTAAATAGTTGTTGTACTCTATTGTTTAGAAAATAATGACAAAAGTTCATACATGTTCAGTATAGATCCAATTTTTCCTCAAATATTTCTGACCCATATTTGTTGGATGTGGAACTCATGGATATGGAAAGCTGACTGTATCTCATTTCCAATCTCACCTGAGATATAATGAGCTGGATTACCTTTAGTAAAACAAAAACCCCTGGTTCAGTTAATCTTAGCCTAGATAATATGTGGCAAGTAGGGGCTGTGATTTTTAGCCCTCACATATGGATCTTGACTCCCATACTTTCTTGAGCTGAAGCTCAATCCATCTCTATTTCCCTTTAGAAATATGTTTTAAAGACTTTTGAGCAATTCCTAGGAAACACTTCTTTACCCATGTGAAAGTAAACAATATGAAGTGTCCACTTCACTTTAGAAGCCTACTTGGTTCATTCTTACACATCTCTAGACACCGAAAATGTTTTTCTCCCTAAGGTAGAGCAGATTCTAGTGTTATTTACAAGCGGAAACTGTCTGCAGAGTGATGGAGTTTAACTGAAGTGGATAAAGATTCTCCTTTTTTCAAGCTCATGAGAATATCTTTGGTTGAATTTAGAAAACACTCCACATTTTGAGCAAGGCTCTTAGGCTTCCAGTTTCTCAGCTCAAACCTGAAGTTTTTCAGGGATCACTTGGCATTAGTTATACCTGCATAACCAGATCATCCTTATATTTCTTAAATTAAGCTTTATTATCTATGATTTCAAATAAATGATTGAGATGTTGAGCCAAGACCAGTCTGAATTAATGCAGCATTTTAACATGTTGTCTGGGATTTGTGTTTTTAGAAGGACCACTAAAAATTTAAAAAATTTCTTGCATTTTCCATAAATAGTTGGATGTGCCCTTGGATAGATCAAACATCTTTCTGAATATCTTGTTTACAAGATGCACTTGTCATGTCATCACCAAATTAGTGTTTTTTTCTTATAAACTAGGTTCATTCTTTGGATTGCAGTTATGCTATAGTAATTTACAGGTATATCCATTTATTCAGATTCCATGAAAAGGGGTGTTTTTCTTAAATATTTTTAAAGGCACAAGAGAAAGTTTTATGCACTTAAAAAGAAAAAAAAAGCAGATGATACAAAATGTGGAGAGAGGCAGGGCTTTTTCTCAAAAAAGTAAATATCTACCTCTGGTCATTGGACACCTCTACCTGGCCTCATGCTAGTTTTCTGACATTTTCATTCAGTGCACATCGATCTGGTGCCCAATCTGCCCAGGCACTGCCTTTTGTCCTGTGTCTCACAGGGCCCCTTTCTTTAGTAGCTCTTTAGTTAAAGTGAGAGGTGTGAAGGTTGGTTGAAAGCTTCTTTGTAGCTCCTGCTGCTGATGATCATTGACTTCACTTCGCTTCACTTCCCCCATTCATTACTCTGACACTTGGTGAGTTGAACTCTGTCTCCCCCTACTCACTACTTTGAAAGACAATAGCATCTTTAACCAAGTAGCAGGAATTCACTGAGCAAACTGACTTGTATGCAGCAGATACTAAATCACATGTGAACTTGGGGACTACCCTTGGTTATTTAGTTAGTACGACATTTTGAGAAAGTAGAGGGCCCTGAAGGAGGAAATGTTTGAAGATATATGTAGAAGATGGTGAGGTGTCCTACGCTGGGATATTCGGTTGTAATACTGGTATTTTTAATATTCAGAACTTTGGTGTAATGCAGATAAAATTAAGCCAGTGATTCTTACTTACTCATTTATATTTTCCATACCAAAGCAATACAAGCACAGAAAAGTTCTTGAAGCATTTATCCCAGTGGCTGATTCTCCTATCTTTTCATAGCCATGAGCAACTGACTTAGGCTCTCATGTACCCATCAGCTGGAGTTCTACCTGGGCCTGTCTCATTATAGAATTTAATGTCCCTACCACCCATCCTCATTTAACCATCTCATGAGTCCTGTTTTCTCAGGGCTTCATTCTACTAAGTGAAAATGAGTAATTTAGGTATCAACTACACAAACCCATGCTATTTCCTTGTTTCTCTCAAGCAAAAATTCTCAATATAATTCCACTGCACATGATTCTAAAAAGGCCTAAATATTAAACCTTTGTCTCTGAACTCTCTCACTGTATGTGAAACTTTCAGACATTTGACAAGCCCATAGAAGAATTTTAGATATTGGTATTACTTGATACTTTTTTCTGTATTCCTTGGAATTAACTATATTTTTAGCCATGTGCAAAAATTCAGGTGAGAATTTCATATACTGCCTTATTTGAAGTTACCCCTCTTATTTCCTTCAGGCTAAATCCTAATTGTTTTTCAAGACCTATCTCAAGACTTTAACTACCTTATATAGAATAACCATCACTTTCTAGCATTCTCTATTCATCCTCTTCCCCATATTATTTTATCCTGTGGCACTTATCACCATCTAAAATGCATTTTACTAGTTTTTTGTTTATTGTGTATGTTCCACAATGGCAAGGGCTTTTGAAGTTATGTTTACTATTATATCTCTTTTACCTAATACACTCTTGGTAAATATTTTTGAATGACTCAGTGAATGAATATCATTTATCATTAAATCATTCTGAATATCTCAGCTGGAAGTTCTATCTCCCTCTTCTGTGATGTTTTTGCACTGTTTATATTGTACTTCTTATGGGGTGCCTTATATCCCAGGATTTTTTTTTTTTTAGTTTTGTTTTGTTGTACTGGGGATTGAACCTAGGAATGCTCTGCCACTGAACTATATCTCCTGACCTTTTTACTTACTTTTTCTTTTTTTAAATTTTGAAACAGTATCACTCAGTTATTCAGGCTGTCCTTGAATTTCACATCTTCCTGCTTTAGCATCCTGGATAACTGGAACAATAGGCTTGTGCCACTGTGCCCAGCTATGATTTTTAAAAATAAATATACTATGCATATATGAAGTGTGAGAAGGAAAATAAGCATTACCTTTGAAATTTAAAATACATCCAAATTGGAAAATATGATGCTATCATACACCTACTGCTATGACAAAAATTTAAAAGACCAACAAAACCCAAGTGATGAGAATATAGATGAATTGAAATGGTCAAATGTTGCTGATGGGAGTGTTAAAACTGTACAACTACTTTGAGGAAAGGGCCTGGCAATTTCTTATAAGACTAAACATAAATACCCTATGGCCAAGCAATTTCATTCTTAGTTATATACCCAACCCTAGAGACATGAAAGTATATATACACACATATACTTGGATAAGAATGATCATAAGTGGGCTGGGGTTACTTTGCTGAATTCATTTATTAGTTTTAGAAGTTTTCTGGTGGAATTTTTGGATCTTCTAGATATAGAATCATGTTGTCAGAAATAGTAATAGTTTGGATTCTTTTCCTATTTACAACCCTTAAATTTCTTTTGTGTGTGTAATTGCTCTGGCTAGAGTTTCAAGGACAATGTTGAATTAAAGTGGTGAAAGAGAATATTCTTGTCTTGTCCCCGCTCTTAGAGGAAATCCTTTCAATTTTTATCCATTTAGAATGATATTGGCCTTAGGTTTAGCATATAAAGCTTTTAAAATGTTGAGGTTTATTCCTACTCTCCCTAGTTTTGCTAATGTTTTGAACATGAAAGAGTGCTTTATTTTGTCAAATGCTTTCTCTGCATCAATTGATTTAATCATACGATTCTTCTCTTATTTATTTATTTTTACATACATGACAATAGAGGAATGCATTACACTCATTATTACCCATTAACAGCCCAAGTTTTTGTAACTCTGTATACAAAGTATGCTCACGCCAAATTATGTCATTATACGTGTACTCTCTCTCTTTTTGAATTACTATTCTTTTTTTTTTTAAGAGAGAGAATTTTTAATATGTATTATTTTTTTTTAGTTTTCGGCAGACACAACATCTTTGTTTGTATGTGGTGCTGAGGATCGAACCTGGGCCGCACGCATGCCAGGTGAGCGCACTACCACTTGAGCCACATCCCCAGCCCAACATTACTATTCTTAATACACATATATACCACAATTTATTATATCTCTGTTTGTATGTAAGGTATGTTGACACCAAATTCAAATCTTCATACATGAATTTTGTATAATGATAACCATCACTTCCACCATCCTTGCTATTCCCCTTCCCCCTCCCTTTCCCTCCCACCCCTCTTCTCTATCTAGAAATAATCTTCCTCCCATGCTCTCCCTCCCTACACCATTTTGAGTCACCCCCCTTATATTAGAGAAAACATTCGGCATTTGTTTTTTTGGGATTGGCTGACTTCACTTAGCATAATCTTGTCTAACGCCATCCCTTTACCTGCAAATGTCATGAGCTTTTTCTTTTTTAGTGCTGAGTAATATTCCATTGTGTGTAAATTTTTTATACACTTATTTTTATCCATTCATCCACTGAAAAACATCTAGGTTGGCTCCACAGTTTAGCTATTGTGAGTTGTACTGCTATAAACAATGATGTGGTTGTGTCCCTGTAGTATGCTGTTTTAGGTCCTTTGGGTATACTCTGAGAAGAGGAATAGCTGGGTCAAATGCCTATTTTAGAGAAAGATCCGTGTGCTGCTGAGAAGAAGCAGATTTGCTCATTGATGGATGAAATGGTCTATGTATGTCTGTTAAGTCTAAATTATTGATTGTATTATTTAGTTCCATAGTTTCTTTTTTAGTTTTTGTTTGGATTATCTATCCAGTAGTGATAGAGGTGTATTGAAGTCACCCAGTATTATTGTGTTGTGGTCTATTTGATTCTTCAAATTGAGAAGGGTTTGTTTGATGTACATAGATGCTCAATTGTTTGGGGCATAAATATTTATGATTGTTATGTCTTGTTGATGTATAATATATTAAATAGTATGAAAGGATCGAACCCAGTGCCTCACACATGCTAGGTAAGCACTCTGTCACTGAGGTAGAGTTCCAGCCCCCTTCTCCCCAGTAAATCTTAAATTTGCTCTCTTCATGTTATCCCATAATTCTTGGAAGTTCTGTTCATGGTTTGTTACCATCATCTCTGTGTGGTCAGCGTTATTTTCAAGATTATATATTTTGTCTTCATTATCTGAGGTTCTGTGTTTCAAGTGGTCTAGTTTGTTGGTGATACTTTGAATTTTTAATTTGATTTATTAATTCCTTCATTTTGAGGATTTCTGCTTGATTTCTTTTCAGAATCTCTCTTTATTGA
Source organism: Marmota flaviventris (assembly GCF_047511675.1). Lineage (NCBI taxonomy): Eukaryota > Metazoa > Chordata > Mammalia > Rodentia > Sciuridae > Marmota > Marmota flaviventris. Next base: position 111,345,085 of record NC_092518.1, on the reverse strand, counting down.
AGTGATCTTCCCTCCTGAAATTTATCTCTGATTTCACTCCATACATCAACCTTTATGTCACAGATCAGTTTAACAATGTATATTCTAAACGTGTTCTCTGACATTTTTTCTACTGTGATGTCAATGGATTCCATTATTGGAGCATCTTGGTTTGATTGGGGCACTTTGTTCCCTTGTTTTTTTATGTTGTTTGTGTGTATGCCCCTATAGCAGTGTGGATCTGAGGCAGTTCAGTTTCTACCCTGTAGATTTATAGTGTTCTTGAAGGTTTCCAGTACCTCACCTTTATGGGGGAGACAAATAATAACAGCACCCAATGCAAAAAATATACAGCCTTAAACCAAATAGCTCCTATTAAGATGTTTACAGTTTTGTTGCATCAGACATAAATGATTTATTCAATTATAGTCTATAAAATAAACATAAGTTTGCATAATTTCAAATGGTGGAAAAAGGGAGAATAGAATTGGTTTAGGATATAATGTTCATGAGGAAGGAGGAAAGAAGACAGAAATAAAAAATAGGAAGAATGAAAGAGGAATTAGTAGAGGTTGGCTGTTTGTAGGAGAAAAGAGAGAAAGAGAATCCAGGGCAACAGAGAAATGAGAGGAAAAATAAATAAAAGTTGAAAAAAAAAGAAATGAAAGAGAAAAAAAAGTAAAAAATAAAAGTATACTCAACAAACTAAAATATACTATTCAGATTTCCCAGTCCTCAATATACTGATGCATGAAAAATACTTGGTTTAAAAAATGGTAGAAATGTGAGAGAAGAATAGAAAAGAAAAAAGGGATCTCAATGAAAAATTGAACAATTATTTCTGTTTGAGTTCAAAAGTTTCTCACCTTCCCTTCTCAGAAGTTAGGTTGGGTTGTCTGGAGTTTGATGATATCTCTACCTCAGGATGGTTGGGGTTGCTAGGATAAGAGGGTTAGTCCTGGAGGTGAAACTCCTGGAGGTAGGGTATAGGCTTAGGTCTGCTCCTGTTTCTTCACTGGGTGCCTATTGGTCTGGATATTTTAAGTCAGTGCTCAGCAATTGCCAGACCATGTTGGAAGACTGCACCCCAGGAATCTGCTTCGGGTTCCACTCTTCCCAGTTTACTAATTTGCCTGTGGATCCCATAATTCCTGGTCTCTGATTCAGACTCCAAACTTGATCTCTCCAGCCCCCACCCTTTTGACTTTCAAGCCAGGCACTTCTCTCCTGGCCAGGCCTGCAAGCAGCTGGATTGGAGGGGGATGGGGAAACTAGGTGGGTTTCTGCAACCAGTATTCCCCAGAGTAAACGTCTCTGCATGCTTGATTTTTTTTTTCTGGTCACTTAGGCACACTCTCTATCATGCAGCATGTATTTTTCCATCATTTTTAGGCCAGATTTGGGTCTGCCAGTAATTGGCTCCCCATCCCATCATGGCTGCAAAATGGTTCCTTTCACTATGCTCTGTGCATCTGGCTGAGAGAGATGGCTTCCCCCGATACAGGGTACTGTGCAGCACAGCTTTCTGTCTTCTTTAGCAACGTCTCTGATCTCTAAGCTCTACACACCCTGACATGCCTCAGTCTCCCTGTGAATGGGGGTTCCTTTAATTCCTTCATTCCTTTACTGTATTCCTGTAGGGACTATTCTGGTTTGTGCTTCTAGCCACTGTTGCACTTGTGAGGCTGACGATCTTTCCCCCCTTATTATGTAAGATCTCCTGATGAGTCCTTAATCTTTTTTGAGTATCCAGTATTAAATTCCAGTAAAGCCTCCCCCTCCCAATTCTTGATCATTCACCCACCTTGTTTAAAAGTTGCTTTTCTTGGTTTACACCATGGATTCATCAGGGAAATGACCACTCTATTCCACCATCTTCCCAATGCCCTTTGGTGGTATTGTTTTGTATTGAGTATTCTCTTAGGATAGTTAGAATAATGAATTAGGAGAACATTTCCAAAACGTCCTTGATTATAAGCATCCTTCCACCTCAGACCTACTGTATTTGATTTTTTTCCTCAACAATCTCACAGTCTATCAGAGGAGGTAAACAGATAAATGGAAAATTGTAATATAATGGTTCTAATAAAAAAGAAGTTATGGAATACTGTGGAAATATAGAGCAGGAGTACTGAATCTATCTTGGGGATGATGCTCAGGGAAGATTTTCTAGAACTGGTAACATGAGTTAAGCATTATATAACTAATGGAAAAATTCTGACAGGTGTGGGCAGTCATGAATACAGGATAATATGTTTTAGGCAAAGGCACAGGGAGGCAAAGTGATAGAGTATGGCCCAATGATTATTGGAGTAAAACCTCAAAGAGTCTGCCTATCATCCCTAGTGCATTTGATGATTATGGTCTGTTGACAAAGCACCATCTTCACCCTCTAGGAAGTTATATTCCAAAGCCGTGATTCTTCATGTAAACTCAGATAAGGCATTTTATTTTTTCTTTAAAAAGGCTTTGCTTTGTTGCCTATGCAACTGAATAAGTCAGGGTTAGGCCACTGCTTAAATATCTGTTAGAGGCTAATGCTACCCTGGCATACTTATTTGTTATTCTCCATGCCTGCCCCTTGGCACATGGGTAATATTTTTCCAAAGGTATTTATCCATTAACATTTGTGAAGTGAGTTATATGCATTTTTATTTTAGGGTATGTTTTGGAATTTTATGGTGAAATTGGCAACCCACTAAATTGTTTTTAAATCATGGTTGAGATTGTTGAAACTAGGCCTTCTACAATTTACCAAAAATTTATTGAGCTCTTACTATGTATCAATACTTTGTAAGGTGACAAGGTTACAGAGTTGAGTAAGATATAGTACTTAGCTTAAAACAATATTGGTTCTCAAAGAACTCATGATTTGGAGAGAGAAATAAGATAATAGGCAATGATAACAGAATGATAAGAGCTTTAAGAGTGGGAAGCATAAGTGGCAGAGAGATTCCAGTAGGCCATTAAATAGTACTTGGTGCCCTGACAAGTTGCTCAGCTGCCTCTCATATGTAGAAGTGACACTTGGAGACATGTCTCTGCTAGTTAGTTTTCACTAAGCCAACCATACAACATATCTTGGTGACCCCAGTGACCAATAGCACAGATCTGTGAGATGACTGGCCAGAGTTCACGGGTCAGTCGACGACTGTGGAAGAAAGCACAGTTAATTGGCCCACATGGGCTTCAAATTGGCAAGCATGGCCTTGTTAGCACTGTGCCCCTCCCTATTGCGTGCTCTGGCTACCAACTTGGCTTCCCAAAGGGACTTTTAGAACCTAGGTATCTTTGGTCAGCTTTTGCTTGCTGGGTCTTATAATCATGCCTGAGATTATTCTACGTGTACAATTTTCAGAAGAGGAAATCAAGGCACACACACACAAAAATCAGATTGAAGTGAAATTGCTGACAATTTCTTGAGGAGTTTTCCAGATTATTTGATGAGTTTTACATCCTCATATGACCTGTACACCCCTAGGGTGGGTAATAGTCAGACTTTGCTTCTCCTACCAGCTCTTGACCTTCTAAGCTATGGAAGGTTGCTCATCATAAATTGTAAAGTTAGATCTGAAAATGAGTCTTTCACATGCAGATAGGGGGAAGCAGCCTCCCCTTCAGCCATTTCTCTGTTTCATCTTCACACCTCCTCCAAACTCAAACCACTCAGTTCCTCCAAATTTTCAAATTCTCTCCCCTGCACTCCCCAGTTCTTAACAAGCTGTTGATGTTCCAGGAAATGTCTTTTCCTTTGAAAGACACATCACGGCAGCTAAACAGCTGGAGTTCTCTGACAGCCAATCAGCCAGACCTTGGGGTATCAGTGTGATGAGCAACTCAGCTAGAAAGTGTCTATTCTCTAGCTGAGCAAATGTCATCTCCACCAGGAAGCCGCAAAAGGATGGAGAGAGACTGCACTGAAGTGTCTGTGAGGCTGAGTTCCAAGGAAAAAAAAATCTATAAATACAAATATGCTGCAATATGGGAGTGCCTGATTCAAGGGTAAATATATGAATGTATTTCTGTTTGGAATGTTCAGGAACATTATTTAAACACTTTGTACATTAAATGGAATTATTATAAATGGTGTATCTTAATAGAATCCTTACTTTAATATTAATTCATAGATTTTCCTAAGGTAGACTCTTACAAAAAACTCATAACATTGTGTAACTAAACTAAATGCAATTTACTTGTTTTTTTTCTTTTCTTCAAGAAAATGTCTGCCTACCACAGCAGGATAACACTGCTGAATTTGACTGTTAATTGGAATTAGTTTGTTTTGATTATTTCATACACTCATTAATGCTATCAACATCTTTCTGAGCAGAGAATTGCAGCCTTGTTAAAAAAAGAAAAAAAATATGTGTATATGTATATATTAGTATTGGAATATACTTGAATATTAGATTGCCAATATTTTTGCCATGTAAATAAAATACCAACCAATATTAATATTATTTTGCATAAGAAAAGGCAATTTAAAAACATGTAGGAAGACCAGAGTATTCAAGTGAAAACAACCTTTTCAGCTGATTACATTAAACTACAGGACAGTGTAAAATAAAATGAAGAAAAACAGATGAACTAAGAAATAACAAAAACAGTAATATTTCATTCCCAGCAGGAGTGAAGTCTATCACAGTCTAGTACTGACTGGTGAGCTGGCATATGTGATTGTAGTTTTGGGCTGAACCCACCCATAAGAAATGGGGTAAGGTCTAAAACTCTAATTCAGGTTCCTTCACAAAGCATTATTCTAAAGGTGAAACTTTTCTACTGATTAGACCCTTTTGTTATCACATTTTAACAGGGTTTTATAAACATGTTTTAAAGACCTAATAAAACTTGGGTGGCCTAGTCTGCTAACTGCTCAATGTGGATTCCTCCAAAAGAGTAACAGGATGACTAAAGGGATCTGAAAATGTGACTGATTCAAAAAACGTGTTAGTGCAGTACAAAACGAAGCTATTCCTCTTCTATCATGGAAGAGACAGCCAATGAGGTTAAATTTCTGTAAATTATTTTCTTCTTCCAAATTTCTGCTGAAATAATTTGATGTTAATGCAGCTGATTACTTCTCATACTATGTTAAATAAACTTTTATATGGATTTGGTTATTCTTTTCCTAATAGTTGATTATTCTTAACTTTATGTTCTGCTATTTACCAATCTAAATTGTTTTATCATATTGACTATCATGCTGGATTTCCCTGAGATAGGGATGTTAGCAATTCTATGGTATGCTTTTTATTATCTTTTGTTTTTTATCCTGGTATTTTCTCATGTAACATGACTTACACCCCTACCAGCTTCCTTTGCCATGCAAACTTTTGGGAGTTATACATATTTCCTTCTGACTGATTTCTTATGCTCTTACAATTTTGATCTGTGTTCTACTTATATTTTTTCACCATCTCCCCATTCTTTCCTCCTTGTTTCATAGTAACATGTATTTTTGTAGTTCACAACTGCAAATTCAGTAAACATATATTCCATATTCAGTATTTTCAAGGTACCATGTTAGGCCACACAGAGGACTCAATCATGAGTATATCTTAATTTCTGCCTCTACAAAACTTAGGATTGAATAGTAGAGGAGGATAAAATAATCACCCCAATATCTAATAAAAGCTTGACTATAACAGATATGGGGAAAAAAGACATTTTATCTAGCTGGGTAACTAGGAACTTTCAGAGAAAAGAGATTATTTGAAGTAGACCTTGAACGTGTATAGGATTTTGGCAGGTAAAGATGGGAGTTGAGAGAAGAACATGAGCAGAGATTTGGAATGATTCTTGACAATTGGCTTTGCCTTAGGATTTTGAGCACACACATTATCATTTGTCTGACTAAAGCAAACTAAGTACTATGGTAAAGGTAAAGAATAAAAATGATACTAATTAAAAGGTTGTTTTGGTTTTAAATCAACAAATTATGATAATTCATTTAAAATGAATATTTTTCTTAAGCATAGTGAGTTGGTGAATAAATTTTGAAAAATGCATGAAGTTGAACTCACATTTATTTAGCTGTGGAATCTTGCATAAGTTACTTAACATATCTTCCTTGGTTCTTTTACTTGCAAAAAAAAGTGAGACAATGGTTTTAAAACAGTGCCTAACATATAGTAAGCATGAAATAAAGTACTGACATTATTATTTAGAAAACAAGGTCCAATGCTGGGTTGAATACCAGTTTCTTTCTGAAGTCTCTCTGTACTTAGGGAGGTCTTATCTGCTAATTTTCAAATGGACTACTGTAATCTATGCCTGGGATCTCTGTATGTAGCCATGATCTGGAAGTCCTGTACCAGGTGAGCTTAAACTTGAAATATCAACAGGAAGAAGGGACATGTATGTACATTTCAAATCATGTAGCTGGTGGAGAAATTTGATGCTTACCTGAAACACTGAAAGTGACTTTGGTTGAAGTAGACAGTTTTCCAGATTTAGTCACAAGATGCTTAGTGCTGTTGCTACCCTTGAAAGCACAGGTGTGAAGCAGTTAGCCATGGTGGCTGTATGATTTCCTCATTTATCAGCTGATACAAAGAATGCCTGATTGCTTCAAGTTGCTAACAATAAGCAGCAGCTGTGAGTTCACTAGACAATTGCTGGGAGGGAACATGTTTTTTCCTTACAGGGGTGTATTTAAATTAGGGAAGTTGCTTTATGGAAGAAGGGCTGGAAGAAATTGCTGCTGCAGGTGGTTCTGCTTAGGAAGCCCAGGCATGTCAAACTCACCAAAAAGATCAATTACAAAATTCGGGTGGTTATTTTTTCCACTATGAAATGACTCCTTAAAATTGAAGGTGCTGGTCTGAGGTTGTGGCCCAATGGTAGAGCACTTGCCTAGCATGTATGAGGCACTGGGTTCAATTCTCAGCACTGCATATAAATAAATAAAGCAGAAGATCCATCAACATCTAAAAAATATTTTTAAAAAATTGTTTAAAAATTGAAGTTGCCTACCTAGTTCTGTTATGCTTAGTTAACCTATCATAAACCATTGATTGAGAGGACTCATCATTAAAGTGTTCACAACTATTGATCATTGAAGATCTATTAGGAATAGACACCAGTCTCTGGAGTCAGTGAAAAACTGGGATTGACTTTCTTTATAATCCTGCTTGTTCGCTTGCCTATACTGTTTTTACAATAGTCTAGGCATTGTAATAGATACTGGAGATACAAGCATACTCCCTGTCCTCAGGGATTTTTCCTTTTGATTTGGGAGGATATAGTGAGTCCAATAAGAACAATATGTATGAATTAGAGCATGGGCACTCATGTGTGCATATTGGGGGTTCTTTACCTCTGTGGTCACATGCCTCTATCAGTGTCTACTTGGTAAATAGTAAGAGATCAAAACAGTTTTTTGAATTTAGACCTGTAAGAGGAAATTTCACTGAACTCTGCTGGAGTCCAGAGTGTGTGTAAGATCCAGCCTCTAAGGCAAGTCAAAAATGTCATGGAGTTTTCTCTGCTTATGTGCATCAAAGTCTTTGTTTGCTTTGTGATGAATGAGTCTTTGGATGCTGTTTAGCTCTCTCTTACACACACACATATTTGACAGTCATTTCTCAGCCCTCTGGGGTTCTGTGCTCAGCTGGGTCTTAGCTATAAGACTGTGGTTTCACTGGATAGGTGAGGCACCTCTAGGACTACATAGCCCTGGCTGCCACTTTTACTTAGGATCAGGAGTGATCACTGTCTTCTTCAAAAAAGACAAAATCAGGAGACAAGCAACAGTTGGTTCTTTTGACACAGAAGATGCTGTGGTAAATAGATGAGCCAAGAATAAGGTCTGGAGGAAGAAATAAGAACAGAAAACCTGGAACTTCTGTGAGCTGAGGTAAACATTTTGAGAAACCCATCTTCTTGGCTAGTTGAGCCAATTTTTGTTATTATTAAAATTGAGGACTGGGGTTGTGGCTCAGTGGTAGAGCACTTGCCTAGCATGTGTGAGGCACTGGGATCAATTCTCAGCACCACAAATAAATAAATGAATAAAATAAAGTTCCACCAACATCTAAATTTTTTTAAGTTGAGTCTTTGAATTAATTAGTTTGCATAGGTTGTAGTATCAAGGAACATTCACTGTCTTTTTAATTCTAAGTGTCAGAAAGAACATTGCTCAGCTTGTTTTATTTTGTTTTATAGATACTTTCCTTTCTATAATATACAAACCAATCTTTGGCAAAACTATGAAGTCAAATATTTATTTTTGGCACTCCTTCATCTTCATTGGTTTCCTGTTCTGACTCCTTTTTATTCCATCAATGATTTGTTCCTTTCTTTTTTCAATCCCTTGTAGAACCCAGGAACACTAAGATTTCTTCTGTCTTACTTCAGTCAAATCCTGCTTCAGGAGGGCAGGGAGGAAATGTTTCATCATAAGTAGAAAAATAACACGACAGCTCCAAGAGGCAGTGTGTAGGAGGGCAATTGACTGAGTTAAAGGAATAAATTTCCACATGAAATGGTTGGCATCTGCCAATTGGGGACGGGGTGGAGGTAGCGGTGGCATGGGATGGAAGCATTTTGTTTTTCTCTTGACTCACCTTGAGTTTGAATCTCAGTAGGTGCATGGTTTTTCTCTGCTTAGCATCATGGTGAAAATATAGGCTTTGAAAGCAGGCAGACTTGAGTTATTTTTCAAGTTCTGTAATATATCTGTGCCTCAACTTCTGTAAGAGTGGATGAAATATCTAGCTCACAGGTTTATTGTAAGGATTAAGTAAAGTAATATATATAAGGCTCTTAGCATGGATGTTAAGCATATAGAGCGATCATTTAAGTATTAAATATTACAAACACAAACTTATTTATCACTCCTTTGCTCAAAAATCTTCCATGATTCCCTATTGTCCTATAGAATCAATTTCCAAACTCTTATTTTGCATCTAAGACTGAAATTTAAGTTAAAATGCTCTAAGAATGCTTAGAACATTCTGTTTAACATTCATTCTCTTAACTAGAGAGATGGATTCAACTAAGAAAAAAGAAGAAAATCTCTCCTGGAGAGCAATGAGTTGTGTATAAACATAAGCAAATTCAGTTCTGTTTTGTAGAAAAACATATAGAAATCCAAAATAATTCCTCTTCACTTTGGGGTAGCCAGGGACAAACCATGGGGCATGCAGGGGAATACTGGTAATACACAAATGGGTAACAGATTCTGGTCAAAATTAAGAAATTTATGCCTAAAGAAATTTAATCACACAGACCAACTATAGAGTCCTTGAACTAGGACATTGTTGTCCTGACTTACAATCTGGTAGAGTTTTATACCAGTTTTTGTTTGCTATACCATGCTGCCTTCTGTTATAGGAGTGGTGCTGAATAACAAAATTCACTGTTAGTTGATACAATTTAGAAGTAATTAATTTCTCAGAGCCAGTCAAAATCCCATGTGATATGCTAAGGAAAAGGGTCACTTAAATAGAGAAGCTTAGGTGAGAGACATGAGATACTGCAGGGAGAGCAACACCAGATGGTATACAGCACTGGGAGGCTGCAAGAGGGTGCTGAGCATCTGGAGAGCAGCGAGCCAAAAGGGGAATTAAGGCATGCTCCAAGAAAGGTCCTCCTATTTCTCAGTCTTATATGCATACTTCACTTGCCTTTTGAGGGAGGGCGGGGAGAGTGAGATGGCTGAGATTCAGGGTTGACTTGAAGTCTGCTGAAGAAAGGTTACCTAATCCTGACCTTCATTCATTGACTGATATTGAATCCTGCATTCAAATAAATTACTCTTTGCAGTTCAAAGATCTCAGATGAGTCCTTTTGTAAACTGTGCTTGGCAGACTAATGCATAATACTTGAATATGGATTTACCATTGAAGAGCTTATGAGGTACAGTCTATAAAAATGGCTAGAGCTACAACCTGCTTCTAGGATTGTCATTGGTAAATGCATTTGGATGCCCAGAGCCCTCATTCTAGTACCTCTCAAGTTTATTTCTGGGCTCTGATCTTTATATTTGTCTTGTGCTCTGACATCTCGGAACCCTTGCTGTTCCTAAATTCTACGGAACTTTTAATAATATTTGAAGTATATATTTCCAGAAAATAGGATTCTTGTGTCAGCTGACAAAAGAAGTACTTTCTGATATCCATGTATCTAGGAAGCAAAATTGGTCAGCCAGCATATTGGGAAGAACACTGAAGACTTGGTAGCTGTTTAACTTTGATTAAGTCCCTCTGCTTGAATCTGGTTTCCCTTCTATGAAACTGGGGATGATCTTTCTATCTTACAGGATTGTTGCATTGGTTAAATGAGAAAGTATACAAAAGTACACAATATTCTATAAAGTACAGAGGAACTTAAAGGAGGAGTAAGAGCTTGCAGAAGGTAAAAGGCTGTGCAAAATTCAGATATTAATGGCAGCAGTTAGATGAATGCAGTGTTTTAGAACAGACTCTGGAATCAAAATGTCTGGCCTCACATTCTGGCTCTGCCATTTACTAGCTTTGTGATCATGAACATGTTAAGTTCTCTGAGGCTCAGTCTCCTTACCTGTATGATGGGATAATAATAGAACCCATGTCCACATGGTAGCTGTTAGGAGTAAATCATTAATGAAGATTGTTATTATGTTCCCTGGCACAGAGGAAGCTTTTAATGAATAATAGTAACAATTCCTTACATTGTACAGCCATGATCAACTTTCATACACAGAGTCACATTTGAGTATTAAATAGCTTCTTGAGGACAGGACACGTAAATCACCATTTTACACAGAAGTTGAGGATTTCCTCAAGGTCACTCAGAATGTCAGTGATAGGTCTTTGATTAGTAGCTGGAGTTCACATTTTAAGGCTGAAAGCAAATTCTGAGACTGTCAGGACAATAAAACAAGGGAGAGCACTTTGTAGCTAGGGCCATGCTCATAGGCAGCTGCCATCCTTCTTTGCCTATGTTTAAGCCCTGACCTACCACATGGAATATATTGTTATGTATGAAGGTTTGTGTCCTTCTCCCCCGAGTTTATATGTTAAATTCCTAACCTTTAAGGTAATGGTATTAGAAAGTATGGTCTCTGGGAGGTGATTAGTTAATGAGGGTGGAGCATTCTTGAATGGGATTAGTGTCCTCATAAAAGAGACCCCAAAGATTCACCCCTTCTACACGAGGACACATGAAACCTATGAATCAGAAAATAGGCCCGTACTAGAAACTACATCTGCTGTTACTTTGATCTCAGATTTCCCAACATCCAGAGCTATGAGAAATTTCTATTTTTATAAGACATTAAGTCTGTGATATTTTGTTATGGCAGCCTGAATGGAGTAAGACAACTATCAAGTTATCAAATAGGCATGCATATATGGAGATTCCTCAAAAACCTAGGGATGGAACCACCATATGGTGCACTTATTCCACTCCTTGGTATTTCCTCCAAAGATCTAAAATTAGAATACTATAGCAATACAGCCATCTTGATATTTATAACAGAACAATTCCTAATAACCAAATTATGGAATCAATCCAGGTGCCCATCAATAGATGAATGGATTAAGAATTTTTGGTCTATATGTGTGTACGTACACTCTCTCTCTCTCTCTCTCTCTCTCTCTCTCTCTCTCTCTCTCACACACACACACACACACACACACACACACACACACACTGGAGTTCTCAGCCATAAAGAAGGATGAAATTATGGCATGAAACAGTAAATGGATGGAAAGGAGAATATCATGCTAAGTTAAATAAGCCAAACTCAGAAATCCAAAGGTTAAATATTTTCTCTCATATGTGGAAGCTAGAGTAAAATAAAAGAAAAGGGTAGGGAAGAATCAGATACCATAAATATAAAGGGAAGATCAGTAATATAAAAGGAGATCAAGAGGCAGAGCGGAGGGATGGGTAAGGAGAGGCAATGCAGAATAAATTCTTAAAAATCATGTTATGTGCATACATAAATATACCACAGGGAATTTTGCCTTTATACTAAGTAAAAAGAAACACTCTAATAGAAATAAATAGATGAGCAAATGGAAGTCTATTAAAGTAGAGGAAGTAGAATGGGAGAGAGGAGGGAAGAGGGAGGATCATGAACTGAAATTGAATTCCATGCATCTATGAGTTTGTTGGTATAAACCCAACTACTAAGTATACCTATAAAGCTCTAATTAAAAAAAAAAAACACAAATAGGCATTCAAAGGAGGAAATGGGGCTTCTTCACTTCCTCTCTGTGTTTATACTTGAAGCCCTTGATTTCCCCTCCTATGTGTTACTTTGTGTTGGGGTTATATTGTGGGAAATGTGTCATTAGGCACTTTTGTCATTGTAGGAACCTCTTAGAATGTACTTAAACAATCCTAGATGGATATTCTACTGTATACCTATAGGCTATATGGTATCTACCATTGTGTATAGGGTCTGTTTTTGACCACGATGTCATGCAGCTCATGACTGTACTGATATATACATTTCACCATTAAATACATTGCAGCTTCTTTCTAATATAAGAATGCTACTGTCTGTTGTGCTCTCTAAGCCTTTCCCACGCCTCTGTCTTCTATGAGGTTGTCTTTAAAAAAAAAAAAAAAAAAACCAAAAAACTTCTTTGTTAATCACAGCAGATATCTCTGTCATTTGGGGACCCACTCTGTATTAATGAATATGGATTGGACTCTTCCTAATTGTTCTCTGAACACCTCCCAATTTTCAGGAGGATAATTGATTTCAATCAACTTTTTTAGTGCACTCTCTACACTCTTGAAGCTTGTAATTTTCAAGTTCAATATTTGTGTGCTCACACCCTCAGGAGTGCTTCAGTTGGATCTTGTTATAATCCTGGAATTCAAACCAGTCACCAGCTTGGAGTATATTTATCATTTAACTTATGTATTTTTTAGCATTGCTGAGCCATTCTTTAAAATATGCCCCATAGCAAAAATATAAATTGTTTGAAAAACAAAAGTACAGAAGTATTTTAAAATGTAAAATATAAACACAATTTTAGTAAAGAATGTACTGAAATTTTTCTCATGCTTTTAGGGATATGATAGAATCTAGGGCTAAACAACCAAGGTGGTCAGACATTTACTATAGACAATTACTCAAAAAGAAAGCAGCTTGGAAATGAGAGTGGCTCATTGGAAAGATAATATTTCATTTATAAATCTTCACTTTTAAAAAGTTCATCTTTCAGAAATGCTAATAAAGATAAGTGTATTTAAGTATACTTAGTACATAATAATTGCTTTTTTATTATGAAACTTTTCCTATATTTATATTTTGTCTTTTTTTGGCCCACATTCTAAGACCTATGATGGTTTACTATGTTTGTTTGGAGTGACCAATTTTATTCTACACTAGATATTCTATCATTAGTTCTACTTCTTAGAGTTCAAAGCTCCACATTAGATTTTTTTAGGAGAGAAACTCAACATGAGAATATAGGAAGTGACACATGCTACTTCTCATATTCCATTAGAAATTAGTCACTCACTCACATAGCATCAAGGGAGGCTATGAAATGTAGTTTAGCCGCATGTATTGAAGAAGCAGAAGGCAATTTTTGGTGGCCATCTAGATGTTTATTCCACACTGTGGAAATCTGGTTCATGAGCTATCTTCTTTAGGCCTTTGTTGACCTCTCAGCTAGAAGCAATTTCTCCTTCCTAGAGGATTCTCAAAATAAAAAGAATCACCTATGAATCTTTTAAAACTATAGTACCTGAATCAGTTTATCAGGACTGGGGCCTGAGATTCTGCATTTGTAACCAACTCCCTGGTAATACCCATGTACTGGTATTCAGAATATACTTTGAATCTTCTAGCCCATTTTCTATTCTTGTGAAGTGTAACATTTTCTAATTCATATTGGCTATTTGTGTGCATATATTTACCTTCTTACTAGACAGATAACTCCTATAGCAGACTCTGGATCCCTTTGGCATATGTCGTTCCTAGCTCACCTCCCTTCACCACTAAGAATAGAGCCTTGTGCTCCTATTGGTACTTAATAACTATTTGCTAATTGATGAGTGGCTTCTACTAATTCAGAACATTGAGTATAAACTTTAGAAAGGCAACACTGCTTATGCTAGTTTCCAGACTATGCTTACTGTAATTACTTGTTTGAAAATGGTCTATTGAAAACCCCACTCTCACATAGCTCAGCCAGGCAGACTAAGGGAGAACTTGCCAGGAGCTGAGCTGAGCTAAGTGGAATTCAGCAAATGGAAACCACATTTTATCAAGGACTTTCCCTCTCCATGTGCTGTGACCATTTCAAAAGAAATGCTAATCCCTGTGTTTAGAATTCATTTCCAGAGAGCCTCTCTGTTTAACAAGAGTGATTTTGTGCCCACAAAGCTTTGTGAGCCAATTTGATCAATTTTGTTGAAGAGGTGGCTTTTTCCCCCTCCTGGAAGTATTCAATGATCTTCCTTTTGGAAAGTCTCAAGTTGGGTACCAATTAAAGCTGGATGAGCATGACTTTTTGTCATCTTGGCACTGTTTTAACCTGTTTTTTTCTCAGTCCTGCCATATGCAGTCATGTTCTGGACTTGGTGCTTGGAGTAGAAGAAGAGAGAGGAGATGAAGTAGGCTTGGGTTTAAAACAGAAATTACTCTGTAATCTATCCTGAGTCACATGGAGCAAAGTAAGAAGACCTGAAGTCTCCTGTCCCACTGCTGCTTGAATGATGAAACTCCTAATTAAAAATAGTTACTATTTGTAATTTTTCATAAATGAGACAAAGCTGATTTTTCCAGTTTAGACTCTGTATGGGGAAAGGTTTCACAAGCAAATGAATCATGTTATCAAGATTTTGGAGATTCTTAGCTTACTTGAAGAAATGAGTTTTACTTTCTATTATCCCAATGATACAATCAAGTAAAGTACTAATCACAAACCATGTAAGTTCAACATAGGATCCTTCACGTTTCACATAAGGATCCTCTTTCCTTGGCAGTATTGTTAGCCTTGAATTCTTTTAATAGGCTTTGAAACTGAGAAAATGATATTCAGACACACCACTAATTCATACTGATCTCTCCCTTTACTGTGACCATATATAAGAGTTTATAATATTATCTGCACAGTATGGCCTAATTAGTATTTATTGCACATGTCTGCATTTGGTTTGGTAAGTATTCCACATTGTTTGGCCTTTCTACTCCCTTGGTGAGAACTGAGAACAACACAGTTCAAGAATGAAAACATTCCCAACAGATTTGGGACTATAGAGATGTAAGTCAGGCCCCAAGAGAGCAAAACTTAAGGGAGCACTCAATGTATATACTGGCCCTGCACTTTCATGACCTTAAAAGTGAGTGTCTCCTCAAATTTTGTGCCTAAGGTGATTTGCTTGGTTTATACTAGTCTAGGTCCTGCTTCTTAGTGCATAAAACCCGAAGTTTTAGGTTTTTTTTATATTGTTTGAGTGATAGTCCCAATATTTTACCCCAACTTTGCATGTGTGTGTGTGTGTGTGTGTGTGTGTGTGTGTGTGTGTGTGTATGTGTATGTAGATCTTACAAAAGCAGATTGGAGACAATAAAAATAAAGTTCAGGAATAATGATTTTATTAATCACATAGAAGACTGGCATTCTGTTCATTTGTCCTTTTTGCTGCAGCTGAACAACATCTAGCCATAGATTTTTTAATGAACATGCATTAATTATTGGCTCTAGGATCTCCTTGAATTTAACTCTTGACATTACTCCATGGTCTCAAAGGCCCCTGATTTTTCAGACCATCAATAGCACATCTAAATGTAGAAAAGCATATCATTCCTATCTAACTGCCTAACTATGCCCATTTGTAAGGCATATGTGAATACCACCTAATTAGCTGTGAAGTGCATTTTGGCATATGTCGGAAGTTAAAGCCACTTCCTTAGAGGAACTCAAACTCCGAATTTATCTTTATTAAGGCCTTGTCCAAATGATAAATATACACTGCCTCCTTGCTATCTACTGCTTGGAAATAAATCACTTTAGGATTGATTTGCTAACGGCTTTCTTCACTCAAAGGGTCCTCCTGCTCGAGAGGTCACACTGTCCTTCTCCACAAATGAATGCTGATAACCAAGCAGAAGATACCACACTGACCATACAGTGAATGAAGAAGGAGAGCTAGGGTAGGGGGAAGTGTGTCCCTTTCCAAATACCAGAAAAACAGTCTTACCAAGGTGCAATGTTATGTTCTGGAAAAGAGCCCCCTAAGCCAATTATCAAGTTCATGAATGAACAGATGGGATATATTCATCATTTTTCATCAAAGCATCATGAACTTTGGAACTTCAGTCAGGAATTACAGACTCCTCCAGGAGTCTGCCAGGTAATATAAATAAGTGAAACTATATGGATATGAGACATTCAGGAGTAACAGGGAATTCAGAGAAGTCATTTCCTATCTACTTCTACCCCCTTTTGCCACTTGACAATATGGGCCAAATCTTGTTATATCTGCCAATTCTTCAACAGAAGCAGGTGATTTTATTTTACTTAAAACATGATGTTTCCCATATTTTAAGTGTTGGAAAATTAGTTTAAGAAATTTTAAAGTTACCATGTGGGACATATAAAATATCTCTGAAGAACAGATTTGCCTCACTAAGTCTTGAAGCCTAATTCCTTTCCATTTATGGTTCCTTGCTCAGGGCCATAATTTTAGATTCACTTGTCTTCTGATGCTCAGCTAGTCATGTTTAGATTGTATATTCTTAAGATGTCAAGTTTTAAGATTTTATTTTAGAGACTCTCATTTGAAAATGTATGGTTTGGATCTAGAATGTCCCCCAGCAGGCTCATATGTTGAAAGCATGGACCACAATGCAGTAAGGTTCAGAGGTGGGACTTTTAGGCAGTGACTGGATCATGAAGACCCTGTCCTCATCAGTGAATTAATCCACTGATAGCTGAATGGACTACTGGGAGGTGGGACCTAGTTGAGGAAGTAGGTCACTGGAGGCATGGCCTGGGAGGGTTTATCTTCTCTCTTGTCTGTCCGTCTGTATCTCTGCCTCTCTCTCTTTCTGCTTCCCTTCTGCCATGAGCTGAGGAGTTTTCCTCTGCCATGCCTTTCTACCATGATGTTTCTGCCTTGGAGCTGGATGACCATGGACTGAATCCTCTGAAACTTTGAGCCAAAATAAATCTCTCCTCCTCTAAGTTTTTGTATCAGGTATTTTGATCACAGTGATGAGAATGAATCAGTGATCTTTGTCTCACTTCATACAGGTGGCCTACCCTGCCTGCAGTCTTAGCTCCTCTACATTTTCAGCATAATGTAACTATTCACAATTTATGCCAGTCATAACTGATTGACCTATCTTTACCTTTAGAGTTGAAGTCATGGAGCCCCATGAAAACACTTGCTTCCTGAGGAAAATGTAAGTGGAAATAATGCTGTCTTAACCAGCTTTAGCTTTCTTAAATTCTTAACGTCTTGCTTTCTCAACAGTTTATTCCTTGGCCATTGAAACTTCTCCTTATCTCTTTCTGAATTGGCAGATTCTGACTAATAGAAGTGGAACTTGAATACAGATGTCTACTTTTCAAGAGCATGTTATCTAAATTTGTTTCTTGTACATTGAAGTAATACTTCTTTGATTTCCCCTGGCCCTGTATATTTCAAGTCAGTTTAGAAATTTCCTGCCCTTATGATCTAAGATGTGAAATTTTTCATGGCCTGTTGAAGTTCAATCACATTCCAAAAATTTTTGTTAACTTCTAGGGAAGTCTCATATGTTATTTCCTGGGCACACATGATGTCACAGTCACTTGATATGAAGTGTAACCTCTGTCTTTCTCCCTGATTCTTTTGCTTTTGCTCCTCTGTTCTCATTATATTCATGTGCTCCATAGACATTCCTTAGTAAGTTGGACAGGGTCACATTATCCCATATATAGGCTTGTTCCATCTCATTCCTATTGCACCCTCTCATTTTGTTTCAGCCCTGCCTCTCCTCTTATATTTCCCTGAGAATGCCAAATTCTTTCTTCTCTCTGTACAGATAGAGAATCCTCCTCACTTTTTGTGGTCTTGACACTTAACACTCATAGAGTTGGGATATGTCATTTTCAAGCCCTAAAAAGAAACTCAGATTCTTTTTGTTAATTAAAAAAGAATATAATGCTAAACAATCATGTTGTCTAGTATCTTAGGTTGTCAGACTTTGCTGTTTGAAATCATATCAGTAATAATGGAATATTCCTTTCTTGCCTAGAAATAGCCTTGATTTCCAGTCCAATTGTAGAGTTTCAAATAAGAGGATTTTAGGCACAGCATTTTACATTTGTCTTAATTCTTTAGTTTCCAAGGAGACAGGACTCCCAGGTCTAATTGTGAGCCCAGGCCTGATGTTGACCCCTTTATACACAGCCATGTTCTATTTTGAATCTATCAAAACACTGCTTCATTTAAATTTCACCTGCACTCTTTTCTCCCCCTCAATTCAAAATAACCCTGTCACTTTCTTTGATTAGTTGCCCCATGGTTCCTTTGGTGTGCTGTCTCCCTTGCTCTAAATAGTCCTGAAAGTCATGAAATTATCTTAATATCCTTATGAGTATAGTACCACATTTCAGCTTCCTCTGAACTCTGCCTTGGGTTCTAGAAACAGAAAGACCTGGAATAGTCACTTTGCCCATTGAGGCTACTATAAAAAATACCATAGACTGGGTCACTTATAAATAACAGAAACTTTTCACAGTTCTGGAGACTGAGAAGTTCAAGACTAAGGCATCAGCGATTTGATGTTGGTAAGGCCCCAATTTCCGGAGCATCAATGGGACTTTCACTCTGCATCCTCACATAGTGAGAAAAGGGCAAATAAGTTTCCTTGGGCTTTGGTTATAGAGGCACCAGTTCCAAGTATGAGGACTGCACCCTCAAGACTTAATTACCTCCCAAAGGCTCCACCTCTTTCTACTATCACCTTGAGTATTAGGCTTCAATATATGAATTTTGGGGGACACAGACAATTGAAACCAGAGCAGATTTTGGTGACATTTAAATAGCTGTATAATTTTGGATGCATTATTTAACCTCTTTACACCTTTCTCTTTTTTAGCTGTAAAATAGGATGCTACTTATCTTACTTGGTTATGAGTATTAAATAGAGTGATTTAGGTAAAGAGATTATTGTTGAATCTGGCACATGGTAAATGCTCAGTAAATATGAGGTAGTAATTTTCGTTATAAGTCCCTTTGGCCTTAATCTTTTCAGATGCTAGATGCTTACACAACTCTGTGTGTCTGGTCTTATTAAAAACTAAAATTTCATTTTGTTCTGTGATATATAGTAACTTATATATGTCTTCTTTTTTAGTTATAAACTCTTTGAGGGCAAGTTCTATGTCTATTTATCCATGAATTACCATAGATAAAGTACATTATCACTAGCTCATAGTAGGAACTCTAAATATCTGAAAAGAAAAGTCTTCCTGAATAGACAGCAGTAAGTGTGCAGAACCAGGCTTGATTGGTGAATGCTGAGTCTAAAGTGAGTGCTAATTGATCATGATAAAGCATTAACAGCTTCTTTTCTGGATGTTTGTGGAATCTACCAACTAAAGAGGAGGGGCAGGAGTAATGAGGAGCTTTTCTGAGAGCTGTGGAAAACTGAGACATCCCAAAGAAGTGGATGTGGATCAACTTGGTCATTTAATTCCTCTATTTCTCAGGAATTGCCACTCGAGTTTAGCCTAGCAATTTGGAGCAGAGGGTGAATTTTATGTAGCTAATTTGCACCCAGAGATCACTGTGCTGAGCTGTATTGCAGTTTCCCTGTCCTGGAGACAGGGTGGGAATCTGTGAGTCCCTTGTTTATTAGTACCTCTGGGAATTGAAACTTAAGGCAGAGGAAACTACTTTTGCTTTTGGGTGTGTCTAGCTTTCTCAGTGGCTCTTCCTTTGTAGGAGTATTTATGACAAGCACTCTCTTGTTTCTCCCTCTCTGCTTCCTTTCTCTCTTTGTCTCCTTCTCTATCACTCTCTCTCTCCCCTTAGTTCCAGGTATCATTAGTCCCCCTCATTTCATTCTGTCTAGTTTTTCTTTTTTTTTCAGTATACTTAACTTGAATTTGTCACTTATATGTTGCTAAAAGTATATATGATGTTATTTTAAAAATATTCTGGAGCTGCATAGCCACTTGAAATGATTTACTGGTATCAATTTTTATCCAAATCATTGCTTTAAATTAAACATGTGACATGCACAATTTCAAGAGGATTTTTTTTTTGTTATTTTAAAATAGACTTTACTTTTTAGAGCAAGTTTGAGCTCACAGCAAAACTGAAAAGAAATTTCAGAGATTTCTCATATATCCTCCTGCTCCTACACATGTACAACCATTATTAACATCCCCCACCAGGATAGTACATTTGTTGCAACTGATAAAACTACATTGAAACCTCATTATCACCAAAAATTCAGTTTAAGTTAGAGTTCATTCTTGATATTCTTGAGTTTTGATAAATGCATAATGACATATATCTACAATTTTTAGTATCATACAGAGTAGTTTCAGTGTGCTGAAAATATCCTCTGTGGGGTTGGAGATATACCTCACTTGGTAGTGTTTACTTTGCATGCACAAGGGCCTGGATTCAATCCCCAGCACCACACATACACACACACAACATATTCTGTGCTCCACATATTTACAATCCCCACAGGCAACTGCTGATCTTTTTATTGTCTCCATAGTTTTGCTTTATCCAGAGTGTTTATATGGTTGGAATCAAACATAGCCTTTTCAGACTGACTTATTTCACTCGGTAATATGCATTTAACTTTTCTCTAAATCTTTTCATGGCTTGATAGCTCATTTCTTTTTAGCACAAACATTCCATTATCTGGATGTACTTTTGTTTATTTATCTTTTCACTTACTTAGGATATCTTAGTTTTAGCAATTAGGAATTATAAATATCTATACTCAGGTTTTTGTGGGGGCTTGTCAACTCCTTTGGGTGAATACTAAGGATTGTAAGTACTGGATCCAATGCAAATAGCATGCTTAGTTTCTTAAGCAACTGAAAAATTGTCTTCTAAAGTAGCTGTACCATTTTGCATTTCTACTAGCAATGCATGAGAGTTCCTGCTGCTCCCTATCTACACCAACATTTGGTACTGCCAGGGTTCTGGATGTTGGCCATTCTAATAGGTGTGCAGAGGTAGCTCATTATTGTTTTATTTACATTTCCTTGATGGTACATGATGTGGAACATCTTTTTATGTGCTTGCCATCTGCGAATCTTGTTTGGAAAGATGTGTGCTAAGGTCTTTGGACCATTTTAATTGCATGGTTGTCTTATTATTGAGTTTTTAAAAAATATTTCTTTAGTTGGAGGTAGACTCAATGCATTTATTTTTATTTATTTATTTTTATGTGATGCTGAGGATAGAACCTAGTGTCTCATCCATGCTAGGCAAGCACTCTATCAGAGAGCCACAACCTCAGCCCTTATTATTGAGTTTTAACAGTTCTTTTTATATTTGGATAACAGTGCTTTATCAGGTATGTCCTTTGCAAGGGATTTTTTTAATACATTAAAAAAACACCCAGTGAATCTTCAGATATTTTTTCCCCTAAAGAAAGATCTGTCTTTCAATGATGTGGGACTTAAATTGTACTTTACACTTTCCTTTTAACCTATCCCCCTTCCCCTATCTTGTTAAGCAGTGTACTCCTTTTCTGAGCTCATGCATCTCTTGACTTATCCTGACAATAGCAGTCAATAGCAGGCAGGTCTAACTACTGATAGTCTGTTTCCCTCCCTTCAAAGCAGAAAAGAGTATGTCCTATTTTCTGCCTTTCAGGTTCTGTCAGCTAACAGCTTTACCATACTTTGTAGTTACTTAAAATAGATTGTCCTCTGTTCAGGATTCAGTGCAGTTTGGTGTCAATCATAGCTTGACCCTTAAGAAGATTTCCCCATATAATTTTTCCTATCATCACCCTAAAATAAAGGATTTGATGATGAAATAAAATGTGTTCCAGGAGAAGCTGAGGAAAATGTGAAAAATACACAAGATAAACAAAGCTCTCCATATTTTCACTAATATAACCATCCATAATAGTGAGGAAACAAATGCTTGAACATAATGGAGACCAAAATATTTCAATAGATCAAATAAAGAACAATATCATATTTGGAAAATATTATGATAGATACAAAACTCCTTGGAAGTATATACATACTTCACTTAAAATTCAACTCTGTTTATTTCATCTGATTCTTCATGGTTTTAAATGTTAACAAAAGGCTGAAATAGAATGGTATTCAAGAAGGGCAGACTTTCTGAATCTTCATAAATGCTGTGCTTATGACATCTGCTCTGCTGGCCATCAGTCTCTATGGAATCCAAGTTATGCTTTTTGATATGGATTTGACCCACATTTCAAGTGGTAAGTTCTTATCAGTATCTTTACTCTCTTCTTTCATAATCCAAGCCTTATTTACTTTCTAGCATTTATGAAAGCTTAAATAAGCACAATCATGATTGCAGGGACAGATTATTATGGGTTTGTTTTTCAGTTAAAATCATGGATCAAGATATTGATGGAGGCCTTGAAATTGGATACTTGGGTTAGAAAATGAAGTCAGTAGCCATGAATCTCATCAAATGTCTTTTTGAAAACTATGGTAAGAACACTTAAATTGAGGTCTACCCTCTTAAAATAGTAATTTCTCAGTACAGTATTGTTAAATATAGTCGTGATGTTATAAATTGATTCCCTATACCTTATTCATCTTATAAAACTGAAACTTTATATACTCCATCTTCTCTTCCCCCCCCCAATCCCTGTAAACCACCATTCTACTCTTTGCTTCTATGAGTTTGATTCTTTTGGATTCCACATATAAGTGGAATCATGAAGTATTTGTGCTTCTGTGAATGGCTTATCTCACTATCATGTGATTCAGGTTCTTCTATTTTGCCTCCAATGGCTGGATTTCTCTCTTTTTAAAAAATGTTTTGAACCCTGAATGCAGGGGTGCTCTATCACTGAGACACATCCCCATCCCTTTTCATTTTTTTTCTTTTATTTTGAGGCAGGGTCTCACTAAGTTGCTTAGGTTGTTTTCTAAGTTTCTGAGACTGGCCTCAAACTTGTGATCTTCCTCCCTCAGCCTTCCAAGCCACTGTGATTATAGGCACATGGCACTGTGCCTAGCTAGGGTTTGTTTTTTAAAGGCCAGATACTATTCCATTTATGTATGAACCTTATTTTCTTTTCCCATTCATCCATAGACAGACACTTAGGTTGTTTCCAGATCTTGGATGTTGTGAATCATGCTGCAATGAACATGGGAGTACAGGTATAATTCCTTTGGATGAACACACAGAAGTGTAATTGCTAGATCACATGATAGTTCTATTTTCAGTTTTAGAGGAAACTGTACTGTTTTCCATAGCAGCTCTACTAATTTACATTCTTCCCAACAGTCTACAAAAATTCCAATTTCTCTATGTCCTCGCCAATACTTACTTTTAAAAATAATAGCCAGACTAACAGTTCTAATGTAATATCTCATTTGGTTTTGATTTGAATTTCTGTAATGATTAGTGAATATGAGCATCTTTCCATATACCTGATGTGTATTTTATATCTTTATCAAACTATTTGTTCAATTCCTGTGCTCATTTTAATTGAGTAGTTATTTTGCTATTGAATTGTTGGAGAGGCCACTGCATGTGTTGGGAAGAGCTGTATACACTTGGTTCTTGTCAATCAGTGTGTACTGCCTTTAGCATCCTATTGTTCTGAGCTCTGATATTTTGGTCTTGATCCAATTTCTTTCTGTTTCCTATTAGAATACATAAGTAATAGCTAAAATACCAAAGTTAAATTTTAGAAATTTTCTTCTTAATACTCAAAAACATGGTGAAGAGATGAAAGTGTTTTTTTACAGGCCACACACATGCAAACAAACACACATGTACATAATGAAAGAATGTTGTGTCAAGGACGGGTGCTAGCTGCTACTTTTTGTAGTAATTAGGACAGAAGCAGAAAGAAAGACTATGATTTTGTGGTTCTTTCATACTCTGTATGAATTGACAAGAGCCTTTCTGAAAGAAAAATTTCAGTTATGATGATAGTAGGTCCCCTGAGACACCTCCTATAATAGAGTCAGTCCTCTATTCATTAGCTGTGGTAAAGGCAGTAGGGAGCAATAGTTTAAAAATATAAACAGTATATTATTCACTCTTGTATTTCACCTTTTTTTTTCATGTCCTCACATGTTGTGCTAAAATTTGCTCCCCATAATTTAATATATCATTTTTTGCTGCCAACAGAAACTTCTATAAATTGAATGTGCTTACTCAAGCTTAGAAGACAAGGATGAATGAAGAGAGTTGTGCTTACTTGCAATCGGTCCAGGTGGGGGAAGCAGAGAGACAGCTAGAGCTCAGTTTGGCCAAAACTACTTAACATGTGTGAGGTTTGGTCCTAATTCCTTTAGTTTTCTTAGGCATCCTCAGTCTCTGCCCAGATACCTCATACAGTTACTCCTTTCTATTCTTTTTTTCTCGGGCTGGAGCTCAACAAACCTCACTTTCAGAAACTTGGATAAATCTAAGCAATTAACTAGGACTCTAATGACTACTCTATATGTGTGTGTGTGTGTGTGTGTGTGTGTGTGTGTGTGTGTACGTGTACACAGATACACAATGATAGTCTTCCTAAAAACCACAGGGACAAACTGTGATATACAGGTAAAAGTTTAACAACATTTTTTTAACAACTTTTTCTGCAGAAAAAAAAGTGTGCTATGTGTATATATTTCTACATTCTACTTATATAAAGGATGGGTAGCATATAATTTAAAAAACATCTATACTTCCTTTTTACATTCCATATAGCTATGTAGTTACCATAGAATTTTTATTAATTTTCTCAAAGTTCTTGTATATATATACAAACTTGTATATATATATACAAACTATGGTTGTGATTTTTAAATGACTGTAGTCTTAACATTAATATGGCTTATTTTTTTATTTATTAAATGAGTAACAAGAATGGAACAACAAAGATGCATGTCAGAACTTTGCTTATCATCCGTGCTGTGAGCAATCCCTTTGTTGAATCAGTTAATATTTTTTTAAAATGCTGGACAAACATGACCTTCATTTTCTGTGTTAGTGTCAACATAATAGATGCAGATACAACAGTTTTAAACTTAATGTGCATTATTAATGCCTTCTCCATTAGTTTTTAAACTCTAAGGTATCAACAAAACAATATTTCCAAGCCTTGACTTTTAGAATTTTCCAATTCCCATGTTGTAAATACTGCTCACTATGGCTGATGTCAAGCTATAATTGTGATGTCATTAAACTAGGAGTTGCAAGAGGTGTGGAGCAGCACAGTATTATGGGGTATTTTCAGCACTCAGGTACTATAGACACAAATAACCTCAAGGGCATGGATGAGAATAAAAATAAAATAATTAAAGAGTGATGTTCTTGTGAGCTGGAATGTACTAACTTCCAGTACATTGGCAAGCAACCAAACTTTAGAGGGACCTGTAGTGTGCTAGACATTGCATGTATAACCTTCAAGATTTAATGGTTCTCAAGTTCCAGTAATAACAGTATATAATCCAGTATCACTGCCTCTTGTTTCACCTGACTCTTGCAGGATCCCAGTCCCCTGTTGTATTTATCACAGCCTCAAGTGTGATTTCTACTATGTTATCATGAATAAGTTAACTTACCATGTGCTGTTGATGGTTTGTTGGAGATTAACTAGATATTCATCTGGGACTACTGTCTTCTTTTAAGGCACTATTGGTTCTTGGGTGCTGGCACTACTCTGAGAGTCTCTAATGACTCTGTTACAGACTCTGTTGCTCTTCTGATGTGCACAAAGCACAGATGTGTTCAAGATATCAGAGCACCTGGACAATTTGTCTCAAACTTGGAGAAAATGTACCTCTTTCACTTGTTATTTTATTGTATTGGAGGACTGATGATAACCTTACACAATTTTTTAAAGTCTTTTTATTTCACAATAATCTTGTTGTATGTAGAAAAGATTTATTTTAGAGAGCTGCCATATACCTCACACACAGTTTACCCTATTGTTCATTATTTTGCATTATTATGGTACATCTATTACAATTAATAAAATAATATTTATACATTATTATAAACTACAGTCCATACTTTATTCAAATTTCTTCTGTTTTACACAATGTCCTTTGTTCTGTTCAAGGATCCCATATTACATTTAATATCCGTGTCTCCTTAATCTCCTCAGGGCTGTGAGAATTTTTAGGACTTCCCTTGTTTTTGATGAACTTGACAGTTATGAGGAATACGGGTCAGACATTTTGTAGAATGTTCCTCAACTAGAAATTGTCTGATGTTTCTCTCATGATTATACTTGGGTTTTGTGGAGGATACTACAGAGGTAAAATTCCATTTTCATCACATGATATTAAGGGCCCACATAGATATCAATGGTTTATTACAGTTAATGTTAAATTTGATAACATTGTGGTTATCAAATGATTTCTCTTTGTAAAGTTAATAACTTAAAAATGTTCTTTCCATATTGTACTCTTTAGAAGGAAGTCACTACATACAGTTCATGTTTATATAATAGGGGATATCTTGAAGGTGGAGTATCTGCTTAAACTATTTGGAATTTTCCGCATGGGGGAATTTTCTCTTTTTTTTCCATTTATTTATTCAATCATTTTTATTAGTAAAACTTCACAGATATTTATTTTAAGCTTTGAATTACACTCTAATATAGATGTTTTTATCATTCACAACTTCTATTAATTTGCCAACTTGCTAAAAGTTATTTGTAACACCTGTATTATTCTAGTTTTCATTGATATACTAAAATACTTGAGGATAGATATTTTGTAATAAAAAGAGGTTTATTTAGCTTACAGTTCTGGAGGTCCAAGAGGATGGTGCCAGCTTCTGTTTGGGTCTGGTGAAGGCCTTATGAAGATGGTATCATGTGTGAGAGGACCATGTGTGAGAGGGAGAGATCACATGGTGATTTAGGAAGATAAAAAGGCCGGGAGGGGCTGGTCTTACTCTTATAATGTCTTGCTTTTGTGAGAACTAACTCATTCCACAATATCAACATTCATCCCTTGAGGGGGCAATGTCCTCTATGACTTGACCACTCTCCACTATCTTGACCCCTTAAAGATTCCACCACCAATTAATGCCACCCCACTTGGGAGCAAATATCCAATATAGACCTTTTCGTGGTCTACTTAGTGTCACATTTTCCCATTTTTTTTGTTTTGTTTTGTTAGTGTATCTATATTAAGGTTAAAACATGAGTTAAAATTGATGAATTCAACTTTATTACCCCCTCGAATCACTATCGTTTGTCCCCCTGTTTATCTGTAACCTCCCATTCCAGTAACAAAAAATCCTAAATCTCACCATCTGCTGTCCATTTGCTTAATTATTCAAATCTAGTATATATGTATAGCAATAACAGAATTGTTAATCCACAGTCCTGTGGGAAGCAACTTTTTCAAATACAGTTTGGTGCTTATGTATAGTTCTTTTTTCTTTAGTCTGATACCCTGTACTTATCTCCAGAATAACTTAGCTCAGCACCTTTTTATCTCTTACACCTTTTGATAATACTCTTTAATGTCCTTGCCTATCCCAGTCTTTCTGATTCAGACATAAGCCATGTGGAATTGGGCAAGGAAACAAATTTAAGTGACAGAATCCTACTGTGCTTAGGATCCTTAATAACTAAACTGTTTATCCCCCTATTTTGTTCTTTCATCAAGGTCAATGTGCCTTTTACTTCCTTTAGCATGATTCTCTTCCAGAAGCCACCTCAGTTCACACAGAAATGGGCTTTTTTAGATTGTACCAGATATACCCAAACATGTCTGAGTCCTAATTAGGTATAAGCTGTGACCCCCCAGTCTATATGTTCCATTTCATTTAATTTCACTTAATTCTCATAGAGAAAATTCCTAAAATGTATTAAGTGCTTAATATTCTCAGACATTTTTCTAAGAATATGTGTTAGTGTTATGAGATCTTGAAATCCAGTGAGGTAGTATATATTAGCATTCTGACATTTTATAAATGGAAAACAGGCTCGGAATGGTTCTTTTGCCATACTTAGCCACTTGGAGATGCCAACATATTCCAATTCAGTCAATAGGGTGTATTAAACACTTACTTTCTGTAGGCACTGCGCTAGGCACTGGTAAGAAATAGGAGAAGTGGTGTGATTATACAACTCAAGGAACTTTCAGCTTGCTGGGGGAAAGCAATGTATACCTAAAATATAATTTCAAGTAATATGGGAAGGAAGTAAAATTATCTGGTTTATTACAAACCCAACCTATTCATTCTGGGGCCTTATATTCTGTGATATTTTTGACTGATCTTAACATTAGAATAACTGTCTTGTGAGTATCAGCAACCTGGGTCTCCAGGGAATATTCTGTGACTCTGAGGAAAGCCAGCTTGGGATTCCAAAGTGACTGTGGATAACCTATGTTATAGAACACTACAAGTTGACTCTGGTTTTCTATAGGAAATCAGTACTCCCAGTGTAGCAGTGGGTTTTATGTGGTGCTTTGTGCTTGCCTGGCTTCTGCTTAACAGTCACTGAGGGACAGCCTGAGCTTCACCTTATTTCCTTTTGGCTCCCAGACCTCTCACCCCTCTTTCAGGTTGGCATTTCCTGGCTTCCTCACCATCCGCTCTTTTTCTCCCCAGTCTAATTAGTAGATTGGTGGGAGGTAGCCTGAGAAAGGGAAGGATTTTCCCTGTGTACCCATTCTTTGCAGCAATCCAGTCATTTGGGCTTTAATTGGCTTCAGAGGGCCCCTCAGTGCTTTGTCCTTTGTGCATCAGGAACTTAATTACTTAATAAACCAAATGGGAGTCTTTCAAAAGTGCCAAGTTAGCGCTTCTCTTTCTTAGAGTACAACTTAGGCCAGGCTAGGGTACTCTAGTCACTGTAAGAGCCAGCCAAGAGCACGTCTGTGAGGCTGGAAAAATTTTGAGTGCTTGAAATTTAGGAGTCCAATTTCATTCTAGGGCTTATCTCAGATTCCTAGGGCCCCTCCCTATGCTTGTCTCCTGATCTTGCCCTTCCTATCTTGCTCACTTTCTCTGAGCTTTGATCTTTTGTTAGGGATTCTTTTAATTAGAGTTTATGTTCTATGTTACATTTCTGAGAGAGCTTATTCAGTTAATCTGATAAAACAGTTTGTAATAATATTAGCAGCCAACACTTACAATATAAACCAGTACTTATAGGCATTATCCTAAATGCTTCATACTTATTCAATTTTCTTAATAACCATATGAGTTTGATAGTTCTTACACTTGTGATGTATATGAAAAAAACAAAAAAACAAACAAACAAACAAACAAAAAACAACCAAGACCCGAGAAGTTAAATGGTTTGTCTAAGATCACATAGCTAGCAAGCAGTAGAGCTGGGATTTGAATCCAGGTTATCTGATACTGAAACCCATGGTCTTCAAAGCACCAAATTGTAATGACAACTGTGTTTTGTAATGACTGATAATGGCCTAGTTGTTGAAGCATATTTACATAATTTCCTAACCTTTTTCTAGAGTACCAACTCTGGAATTTAACTTATAATATAGCTTATGACCACCTACTGTGAACTAGATGATATTTTCATCTTTATAGTTACATTTAATGTCCTAATTCTCAGAACTGGTTAATGTAGGCATCATGAAATCATTAAGGAACAACTAAGTGTTAAGTTTCAGAGCAGTGATTGTAAGTGTACTGGTATTTTAGGAGGTGTAGTTGTGCTAGGGTTGGATAGGTAGAGATAAAAGAGGGAGAAAGCATTTCAAGTGGGGACAAGTGACAAAGGATGCAGTTGAGAAGATGAGAAAGGAATAATGAGGAGATGTACCTAGCTGGCACAGTGATTTTCAAAGTCTTTATGTAAGCAGGATGAGAAACTCCAAGTCCAGCCTTCCTGCTCCATCTACCAAGGACAATTTCTAGCAGGGTAGGGACACTGTTCTGTAATAAGAGCTAGCATTTTTAAAGTATGTGGTTATACAATATCTAGGAGAATTTCTTCATTTAATCTTTGAAACAAACTTAGGAGGAAACAGAGGCTCAAAGGTGCTAAGAAACTTACCCAAGGTCATATAGTTTATAATAAATAGAACTTAATGATGAACCCAACAGTTTGACTATAAAAATATGATCTTAACTATAAAGCTTCTGTTCAGACATTATTAGTACTGGTTAGGCCCTTGTGCTCCCTCTCTAAGCTTCTTCTCTCATTTGTTAAGCTACCATTTATTTGAAAGGATGAGTTTTGTTGTTCTTGCCTGTGTCTTAAACCAGATCCTGATCAAGTAGCCTCTTTGATTCTTTATTCTAGGATTCAATCTTGGTTTTGGCCATGAATGTCTTCACTATCTTGAAAAATGCAGCAGAGAAAGACAAAACCAATGCAAAGAGAGACCTCTTTCCTAAGTCTGAAGCAGGGCTGGCCTAATTGCCCTTACTAGGCTTCTTTGCTATGGGCCTAACTATAATCCTATTGTCCCCCCCCCCACATTAGGTGCTTCAGCAGGAATACTTCCTAAAGGTAAAGAAGCAATGGAAAGAAGTTTTCCATTCACACACACATACACACACACACACACACACACACACACACACACTTTTAATCTTTTACCAGAGTCATACCTTCTAATAAGGTGGACAGATTGGGTTCTTGGAGGACATTTTGACTTTCAACCTTAATGAGTGCTTCTGTTTCCTAGACTTAAAGTGGATGAAGGGAAAAACCTTGAGCTTTCCTTTGAGGTTATAGGGCAAAACCACTGCGGCACCATAATTTGTTGCTCTGTTTACCCAAGAGGGCAAATAGTCCAGCTTGTGGTCACCCAGGAATATTCTTCATTGCTTTAATGGAAGAATTCAGTAAAAAGTACAAAACATCCTACCTCTTCATCTATGTAAGGTTACCTTTCTAATCCTCACCACATAGGCCCAGTAAGATGTGAGTTTAGGCCCTTAAAACTTTTGTGAATCTCTCTCTTCATGTATACCCCTCCTCTAAGCTTCTGAAATTGTCTCATGCAGTGACTTACTTTGATTAAATTGACCAAAGAAGGACATAAAGGTGCCCTGTATTTTCTGTTTCTCATTTTATGTTACACACAGCCATATTAGAACACCCTGTATAGTGGGGATTTAATAATATATTCATTACTCCAAATTGGCCTCTACTCAGTCAACACTAAAACTCTCCTCTTATTATCAAGTTCATCTCTGTTCTCAAAGAGAATTTAAAGTTCTAAGAAAAGATAAAACCCCCGTCTCCCCCTCAAAATACCAAAACACAATTTCTCTTTCCTTGTTTGCACAGCAATAGGCTTTATTTAGTAGGCAGTAGGTGGCATTATAAATTCTTCTGCAGGGAAGCAGCATGATAAAAGTGGTGTTACAGGAGGTTGATCTGACAATAGCATACCTAATCTTAATGGAACATTTCTCACATTGTGCTACAATTGCCTGTTTGCTTGCCATTCTCTCTTGATAGATTGTAAACTCCTTTTGGCACACTTACTCACTGCACCTCCACTGCTTAGTAGAGAGTTAGTTGAGTGAGGAGAGACTTGATGCAGAAGGATCAGGTGAGGATGTAAAAGTAGAGGAAGGAGAGAGTTATTGAGGGGAGTCCAGATATGTGAAGTGGCAAGAACCTGGATGAGAACAGGGATCTGTGAGATATTTTGAAGGTACACATACCAGGATACAACATGGATGAAAAGGTGAAGAATTTAAAGTTGAAAAATCAGAAAAAAAGGCCTTACTATTCAATTTTAGGGGAATATAATGCTTCTTTGTTCCCCTCTTGAGTTTAGAATCAACTGATAAATGAGATAATAAATAGAAGAACAAGATATGAGTATTAATGCTCTGTGAATTATGTGGATTTTCCTACCCAATGATTGACTCACCAGAACAAAAGTAGTCTTCCCTTCCAGGAGCACAGTTCATTTTGTAAGATTCCCACAGGGCTCAGAACAACCTCAGACATTCTCAAATCAGGCAGAGGTGGAACAAAACCATAGGACAGGGGTTGGCCAACTTTTTATGCGATGTTCCAGTTAGTACATATTTTAGGCTTTGCGGGCCTTGTATTTAGTCTCTGTCACAACCACTTCTCTCTCCTGCTGTGATGTAAAAAAATCCACATACAGTTAATAACAGAACGAGTGTGGTTATGTTCCATTAAAACTTTATGTACAAAAAAAGGTGGTGGTCTGGGCTTGGTTCATGAGCTACAGTTTGTCAAATCTAGCACAGAAGAAACTGAGTTGAACGGTTTCTTTATCAGTCTCACCCATAAGTCACATCTTGAGAAAAAGGGAAATGGGCTTGGTTCCCAGAGAGACCAGGCATGTTATTATAGCGGGAACTGTCTCAGTTGGGAATATTGATAGCATAGAAATGAGCAAAAGCTAGACATTAGGGTCTTCCTGCCCTTTACCCCATGAGCCTATTGTTAAACATTTACCAGCACATCACTGCATGGAGAATATGTGAATGTGGATTGGAGAGGAGTCATTTGCTTGGAGGAGAGAGTTGAAATTGACAGTGGATAAACCTACTGATAATGGGCTAGAAAAGAGCAGGTTAAATGAAACAAAATACATGTGGCATAGTCACACTTTGGGGTCAGTATAATTATTACAAAGCAGAAGCTGGGAAGAGAGATGGGAGAAATAGAATAAGAAGGGAGAAGCAGTGTTACAGGAGGTGGCCATCACTCATTACCTATGGTATTAGGTTCCTTGCAGAACATATCAAAGGACCACTTATGCCTTATTAATTACAAATCTAAAAGCTCTCATTCTCCTGAAAAAGTGATTTTAGTGGGGATGGCAAAAGAGATTCCATGGAGCCTGTAGGCCTTCCAAGTGGACCCAAAGTTTGTGTCCCTCTAAGGCGTTTTCCCTGCATATTTCTTCCATCAACATCAAGGGGGATAAAATTTGTAGCAGCTAATATAATTCCACTAACTAACAATTAAAGACTTTGAATTTCACATTATTGCATTTAACTCATAAAGACTCTAGCTACTATTGTGGTTTAAAGCCTTGTACTATAGTCCTAGCTGAGAAATACAACAGTGGGAATTCCCCTAAATAAGAGCAGTGTATTAGCTGATTGCATATTCTAGAAATCGGTTGATGGTTGATGGGGGCTGGGGCTATAGCTCAGTGGTAGAGCGCTTGCCTTGCATGTATGAGGTACTGAGTTTGATCCTCAGCACCACATACAAAATAAAATAAAGATATTATGTCCATCTACAAGTAAAAAATATATTTTAAAAAGAAATCAGTTGATAGTTATGCTAGCCACAGTGGCCTGCTTGTTTTGAGGTGAGGCATACTGAACTCTAGTAAGAGTCTTGCTCTCTTCCCATGGGATTATGATACTCATAAAAATTTTGCCACTTTAATAGTCTAAGTCCTTAGAGTGCTTCTCCTGACTCTAGAGCTCACTTTGATCTCTACCTAAGACTGGTTCCTTATAAGGCCCCAGACACCCAAAATAAAGTGCTTCACTTGCTAATTATGGCCCCTACCCAAGCCTGAGGATACTAGGTAAAACCACATTTAAGGTTCCAAACACCAGTGCTAGTGAAGTTCACCAAAACGATGATCTCCTAATGTAGGACTTTGTTCCCCAAATGCTACCCCTAGTGTTTATCCCCTAAATTTTCTGGGCTGTGTTGGAAATTTTTGAGGTTAAGTTGTCTATCATATTTACACTGCTTATCTCTAACCAGTTGAGAGCAAACAGAAGGAAGTAGATACAGATGAATCTCTCTCCTTTAATACCTCCTATTAGTGATGACAACCAAAACTTCTTTATTGTTGGATATAGGTATTTTATTTGTATCATTTAACCTAATCCTTATATCAACTCTATGAAATAAATATCATTAATGTTTCCATCTTATAAATGACAAAATTAAGGGCCAGAAATATCTAATAACTTATCCATTATGAAGTAGGTGGCAGACTCAAGATAAAAACCTTAGTGATCTAAGTTTACCCATTCTATCATCTCCCTGCTTATGTCTTAAAAAGATAAAAAAAAGTAAGATTCTTTGTTAAAGATCAATATGGTTTAGCCATGAGGTAGACTTGTGCTCTGATTGTTCCAAATTAAAATTACCTCAAAATTAAAATTCCATCCTTAGAAGGTGGAAAATAGAAAAAATTGTCTATAGTTTAGAGTCTCTACTCAGATGGACTTACAGAATGGAGATCAAGAGCTGAGAAAATGCTAGAAAGAAAAGAGAGAAGCCCACATTATCCTTTCAACAAAGAGACCCTGCTTTCTGGTTACTATGGCCCAATTTATGTTCAATCTTCCTGTGGTGAAGAGGAGCAAATATGAGATTCTTCTCCAGCTCTTTCCTAGGCCTTGTAGCAGTAGGCTTTCCCCTCCATAGATATTTGAGTTAGAGAATAAATATTCCTCAAGACCATTGACATGATATTTAATCTTTTGGAAATCTACAATGATATTATATGAAAAGTGGTTACTTTTATAGTAAATACTTGATTCATATTAATTCCTTTATTAGGCCCAGGCTACACACACACACACACACACACACACACACACGTGTGCGCTTGCATGTGGCAAAAAATTTCTCCTCTGGATTCCCCACACACAGCGTGTTCACTGCTCTGATATGCAGCTACTCAATCTCATCCACTCTGGTTCTCTTTCCTCTCATGGAAGGAGACTCAAACACTAAACAATTGCTATAATGTTAAGTAAGTGCCATGAAGACATGAAAACATGGCAATGGGATAGTGACTGATGGAGTGGGCAACATTAGAAGAAAGGTCATCAGAAATGCTTCTCCGAGGTGGTGACAGTTGAGCAGAAACCTGAGTGATAAGAAAGACTTAGCCAGGCAAGGATATGGGTGAAGTTCCCAGACAAAAGGAAAAATTTCTTTCCTGGAGACCATAAAGTGGGTGTGTTTCTGGCTATTGGATAGTTCCATCCCACCATTATATATTAATAACTTGAAGGTCCATTTTATCAGTCTGTTTATTGTGAGTTTCTCTATTGTGAATCAGTCACCAGAGGCTTGGGGGAATTGACAATGCCAAGGTCTGGTCAGTTAAGAGTGCCAGAACTTGATTTGTAGTGACCATACCAAAGTGTACACACTTTCAAAAGGCCTGACTGGAAAGTAATCTGCTGACCACCTCCAAGCTGTCTTAACTGCAAGATCACTCAACTGTTTCTGCTTTGTTTTCAAGCTGCTTAATAAACAGCAAACAACTCTAATCTCTCTTAGCCAGTTTGCCAGCTGGAGCTACAGAATGCTGTGGGGAGCTGATGAAAATGAGGTGGCACTTCAAAAACCTGGAACCAATTGACCTTAACTGTGTTTCTTCATGCTTTTGTATGTCATTGTTGAAGCTGCAGGTAAGTGATTTGCTGGTCTTGGCTCTGGAGAGGTTGTATATATTGTTCCTGTGGTCATAATTCTCACCCATTTTCCTTTCATCCTTCTCAGGTAGGGGAATAATTACTGCTTTGGCCTCCTGCTTTGGGGGGTACTATTATGTGATTCACCAAAAAGCTGGGTCTGTCTGTCCTTCCTACTTCCTTCCTTCCTTTCTCCTTTTAACGTCTCTTTGTTTAGAAGAAAGAAATCAATTTTTGAATTGATTTCAAATTGCATTTGAATTTGGAAAATTAAAACAGATGAACAGCAAAATACTATTATTTTTAGAGCTCATAAGACAAAGCCTGGCTGACTTGGGGTTTTGACTATTGGTTCTTATAACAAATGGCTCCTTTAAGATGGCACCAAAGTCAATACTAATGGTTATTATGATTAAGTACAGCTCCCTTGGCATCCGTTTCCTGCTCTTTGGCTTCCCTCCCCACTCTCCAATGCACACACACGTGGTTTTAGTAAAGTGAAGTGTCTGTGAGATAGTAAGGAGAAAAAGTTTGTATAGGACTCTACCTTTTACCAAGTCGTTTCTCACTCTTTATTTCATTTTTTTCACCTCAAAACAGCATTGTGAGGTAGGGGATATTCATATTAAAAATGAGAAAACTGAGGCTAAGGGAGGTTAAGCAATTTGCCTGACATCATACAGCTCAAACTGGCATCCCACTCTATATTTTCTGCTCTGTTACACTGTCTCATAATTATTTATCCCAAGAATTTTTGGAGTACCATTTGTGCTAGGCTCTGTGGGATACATTAGTGGGTGAAACAGACATAGTCCTATCTTTACCGGAGCTTATTATATTTTAAGTGTGGAAATATAGACAAAATAAGTGAACAAATATATTTTTAAAATTACAGATCATGGAAAAATGCTATGATTGCAAGTGGAGGTAAGAAATTTTTTTTGGGGGGGGGGTAACTTCTCTGATAGGTATCTTGGAGTGGGTGACCTTTAGGGTAAGTCCTGAAGACCATTAGCGAGCTAGTAATGATGGGTGTGAGAAGATTAGATCAAGCAGGTGGAGTGCAAAAAAACGATCAGAAATATCCACAGTGTACCGTATACTCTGTCCTATCTACTCCATGTCCTCATAAGCTGCGTTCTGCATCCACAGACACTCTGAGTCCTTAATGAAGTTTCATCAGGAATTGTTATGCTATCATGCCAACTATATACACATACTCTCTTACATACTAAGCTCATTTTCTTGCTTTCTATAAGAAGGCCCTTAGAAACCAGGGTGATTCTCCAAGAGAACATCATAATGTTTTCTGTTGAAGGTGGACATTGACCCCCAAGCTATGCCTCCCGTTTCACCTGTAATTTTCACAAACATTGATCCTAAATATGAGAATGTGAATGGCAAAGGAAAACCCATCCCCACTGCTGGAGACAGTTCACAGGGGCCATATTGATCAAGAGACTCCAGGATGAGACCAAGTAGAATTTTGTGTGTGCAGAACAGATTGCGTGTTTGGGGTTTGTAAGAGAGGAGTTTGACTTCTTTGGTCAACTGAGTTCTCTCACACCAAGATGATGGGTGCTTTGCATCTGATCAGTGCTTAAACATCATCTTGATAATGCAGGAATCTTACACTAAGCTGTGTACCTTCTTCACTGTTGTGCTTCTCTTCTAGATATTTCTAAATCAAATATGAATTTAATTAATCACTGGCTGTGTGCCTCTCCCTGTACTAAGCCTTGAGGTAAATGCAGAAATATCACCATCACAGTCCTTGCCTTGTGGAGGCTGCAGTCTACATGAGGAAACAAAGTAGAAACATGTTTAAGAACTAGAAAATTAAGAAAATCAAATATTCTTCAAATGCTCTATTTTGGCATAGGGAAGTATTGTGAGTTCAGGAAAGGAGGGAATGCTTACTGGAAGCTGTCATATTGAACAAAGGGCTCAAAAAGTGGTAGGAGTTGGGTTTGTGGAAAACACACACAAAAGGCCATTCAAAGAGGGCAGTGTTTGCTATGCCCTGCATATAGTCAATTTGTGTATATTGACTGATTCACAGATGCTGGTGGTAGAGGGAGAGAGATCCACTGCTACTGTTGTTCTGATGATGATGCTCTAAGGATGGAAGTGTGAAATGCTCTTGCTTTATTTTTCACTCACTCTTCTCAAGCTCTAAATCAAATTTTGAGATTTGTGTTTTCCCCTTTAAGAATGGCTTTAAATTTAATTTTTTGCTCACATTCACCTAGATTCAAAGACTGGTGATGGTGAGTGTGTGTGTGTGTGTGTGTGTGTGTGTGTTTGTGAGTGTGTGTGTGTGTGTGTGTGTGTGTTGGAGGAATAATGAGATTGGAGTTAAAGCAGATCACTTTTATTACTGTGGATATTTGTCAAGGATGACTATGAAATTTATCCCTCCATGATAGTTCTGATATGATCACACGGGTGAAGTTGAAATGAGCATAATTAAGGCTCAAGGAGGGTGGCTTGGGAGGGATGGTGACCACAAGTGAAGAGACTTAAAGCACAACCAAGGACACTTCCCAGTAGCTTTAGGATTGGCCACAGACCTTATGGAGATGCATAAGAAAAGAGACACATTCATGCCCTTACAAAGCATCTGGTATAGTTGTTAAGACAGTACATAAATGGAAATAACATCAGGTAGCAGGATCAGTAGACATTTTCCATGTAGCTCCACGGGAGATATAGGGAGGCATATGGGGATTAGGTCAAAGTGTGTCCTTTTAACCATTAGAGCTGTTCAAGAGTGGAAGGGGCTGCCCCATGGAGTGCTGGGCTTCCTCCTTGTGGAGCTGTTCCAGGGTGGGGTACCTCCCTGTCTGGGATGCTTCAGTCCAAAGAGTTTAGACTGCCTGCCCTGCTCTTTGTTAGCATCTGGGAGTTTGGAGCTTCATGCCTTTTAACTGACCTCACACATTGAGAAGCATGTAAACCACCCGTGGTCACAGCACAGACTTGACCAGCAGGTTGGAATGGCTCACTAGACTAAGAATTCATCCTCAGGCTTGCAGCAGGATCTGTGCCTGACAAGGAAGAAAGGCTGCTAAAGACTTCACTGACTGGAACTGCTTCAGGGCTGCTCTGGGAAAGTGGTTTTAGACATCTCTCTTCATAGACAGGTGTCAGCCAAATGTGTGGCAAGTCACCTCACCCCGGGAGGAGCTTTTATGCCTAAATCCTGGGGAAGCACTAGAACTAAAACATCGCCTGAGGGAATCTGCTGCAGGTTTGGCTCTGCAAACCTTCTCATTCAGCTAATGAGGAAGGCCTGATTGAAAGCGGCAGATGGAAATTAAAAAACAGAGAACGCAGCTTTAACCATAGCAACCTTCCACCCACTCCATTAAGGCTAAGGCTTGGGCCCCAACACTCCTGTGAGTAAAATGAAGGTCAGAGAACTTCAGAGACATCTACCCAAAAGCTTCAGAAGTGAATTCTGGGCCCCTTCCTGGTACCAAAATTTAATTCTCTGGGCTTGAAAAGATTCTTCTTAATGGTCTTAGTGGACCAGGCTGTATTGAAAGTGAAAACGACTTCCCAGTCCTTCATAAATGCATAGTAATTCATGGAGCTACACTGAGCTGAGCTCTATTAGATGATGATAAACTACTATTTAAATTTCACATAAACAAGGAGAGAAATGAATTATAGTAGATGGGGTAGAGAGAGAAGAGGGGAGGGGAGGGGAGGAGGGATAGTAGAGGATAGGAAAGGTAGCAGAATACAACAGTTACTAATAGGGCATTATGTAAAAATGTGGATGTGTAACCGATGTGATTCTCCAATCTGTATTTGGGGTAAAATTGGGAGTTCATAACCAACTTGAATCTAATGTATGAAATATGATATGTCAAGAGCTTTGTAATGTTTTGAACAACCAATAAAAAAAGAAAATAAATAAATTTCACAGAAGTCTCAGGTGGTGTGATAAAGAGGGAAGCCATAAAAGTCTGCTTCTTGCTGATGTAGTTCATGGCCGAGGTCTGGTTCTCCACCAGATATAAGGGAATTATTACATCATTCATATTCATGGATGATCCAATTTAGCTTTCCATTGCAAAGTTACCAACAGGAGCCCCGAGTGGGTCACTTGGGGCTGAAATTGGGAACTAGACTCTGGTCAAGCTCCAAGCAAGGGATATGGCATTTATTGGGAGCCAACTGTAATGTAGCTTAAAGGTTAGATATAACCTGACCATCATAGCAGAAATTTCTACCTTTAAAACTCTACCATTAGCAATCATTTGGTTTCCTTCATATGCCATGTTTTTGGGAGAATGTGGTCAGTATATAGATGTCTATATAAAAAAGGACTGCCTTTCATTTGCCTCCATACTAAACTATCTCAGAAGTTTACTTCCATCAGCCAGAAGCTTTATGGTACTTAGGTCTGGCTTGAAGTGACATTGGAGTCTACAGTGGCATCAGTTTCCCTGGCGGGGGAGCTTATGGACTGCCAGAGTGCCCAAGATCATACTGGGGTTATCTGGATCAATGAGATCTTCTCTGCTCCAGTTGACTTGGTTAAACCTTTTGTTTGCTCTTATATCAAGAGATTTGACATATTAACTGCTCAGGATCAGGCATAGCTTGGATACTTAACAGATTACTTAAAGGTTTCCTGTGCCTGGACACACACTGAAGTGCCTCTGTGATTTTTGTTAAACTTTTCATAAGATTTCAAAATTCAAGTCTCCCAAGCCTCTGATACATACCCCCACCCCTGGCATCTTCATCATTCTGAGCTCTCCCTTTTCTCTTCTCTTTTCTCTTGGTTGAAATACGTTTCTAATCTTCTAGGCCTCTCAAATGCATCGGTGTTTCCTGCTTCAGTGGTCCCGGTGGAGTCACTCATTCTGTATTTAATGTATTCCGCACTTTAAATGGGCCTGTTAATTACTCCCTCCTCACTCTGAATTTACTAATTTATTGATCAAATTTCTTTTTGTGCATGTGAATTTTATTTTGTATGTGCAAAGAATTTATTTGGATCAATTTTATTGACCCCCTCCCACCTCCGCCTCCTGGGATACTTTCCCAAACTTTAATTAAGTCTCTGGGAAGTCTCTTGCTTAAAAGGGAACCTCTTGCTTCTTCCTTTTGTGAGCATTGATAGCATCTGAATACTCCAGGCTAAGTATGTGGGTCTAATCACATTCTCCAGAAAGAGAGTATTTTGAATGGCAATTTGAATGGGGAGAAACTGGAGTAGGAGCTGTCAAAAGTGTACTACCCAGACCAGTAGCCTCAGCGTTCCCTGAGAACTTGCTAGCAAAACTAATTCTCAAATGTACTCCAGATCTGTTTTATTGAAAACTCTGGGATTGGACCCAGCCCTCTGTGTTTTAACAAACGTTTCACTGGATTCTGATGCCCACTCAAGTGTTGGAAACACAGCTGTGGTCCAGTTTGTCAACCTCAGTACTATTGAAATTTTGTACCATAATTCTTTCTGGTGGGCGTAGTCCTGTGCTTTTGTAGGGTGTTTAGCAACCTACTAGACCCTGCAGACTGGATGCAGTGGCATTCCTGAGTTGTAACAACCAAAAATGTCCTTACACATTGACAAATGCCTTAAGTGGGGCACGACATCATCCTTTATTAAGAACCACTGCACTAAGGGTGCATATTACCCTCCCTTCCCTTTTTACAATCATCTCCTCTTTATTTCCTTTGGGGACTGCACACATCAGGTAAATATAAGTGCAAACACTTTATAGTCTGTAGCATACAGCCTTGTTTTGTGTTTCACATGGATGCATTTCTTATCCCCAAGTAGTGTGTTTTGGGCTAGGCAGATAATAAGCCAGAAGGCTGATTTGTTTTAACAATCCATTTAACCACCTAGGATTAATGCCCCATTCCCTGGCCTATGTACAAAACTCCTTAACTGTTTGGAAAGGGTGTTCTTGTTTTCATATCCCTCAGAGTCTTGAGATCATTTCCAGGCTGTGGAAGAAGCAGGTGGGTTTATTCAGATGATGTCATCACTAAGGAGAAGGGTGGGAGTAGGGATTACGGAGCAGCTTCTGCTCCATGCCCCTTTCCCTGGTGAGATTACCCAAGTGCATTATGAAGAGGGCAGGTGAAAGTTATGTTCAATGCCTAGATTAAACAGGCTAGGCTTAGTGAATTTGCTACTTCCTCTACTGCCTTCTATCTTTCCTCTACTACTGCTCTATGGCAAGCCTGCCTTTCATTCTCATACCTGAGTGACACCATCTCCACTTCTCATGAAGCACCACTGTGTGTATAGGGCCAAGATGCAGATTTAGGGAGGTGCTGAGCATATGCCAATGCCACCATCAGCTTAGGTACCTGATCCACTGAGAGAGGCACCAGTCAGAGGGTCTATCATAGACACCTACTTCCTTCTGCAAAAATGTGCCAGAAAGATTCTTTTTTTTTTCCCATCATGCCAATTTGAGAGATAAAGTGTCTGCTCCAGAGAAATACCCTTAAGGCCACAGGGCTTTCCATGTGCCAATCCAGATGGGCCCTAAAACATCACTGGAATAAACCAGGAATATAGTGCCAGTTTATTCAGGTTTCCATACATGACTTCACAGAACTGGTGACATGTAAATTGGTTCTGCTCCTTCCAAAGTTGACAACATCCTCGAGTGAAAATTAGAAAGGAAAACCAAACAAACCCCACCACCAAAAACTTGCTTTACAGTCACAGTCAGCTGAAATTCTGACACCTAATAATGTATGGCATAGTGCTGATAATAGCACCAAAGATTTATTAACTAAACTTTAAACCCTTTAATATGACTCTCAAGAAATTGTTTAGAAAATTTGCAAAAGAACAATGGAAAGCAAGAATGAAGAGGAAATGTGCTGCTAAAATAGCTTCAGCCAGTGGAAGCAAATTAATAAATGACTGTTTCCTAATAGAAAAAGAGTTTTTTCCTATCCCTGTTCAGCTAATATTAAACAAATAATTTGAAAAGCCTGCCCAAAGCATCCCTAAGTCTCAGGCCTTCCTTGTGCAAGTCTGTAGCAAGTATCTAAAAATGTAACATGTTCATTTGTTCTGGGAAAGAAAAGTTTCAGGCCCCTCCTACCTTCTGCCTGCCTGCACCATGCCTTAGTAAAGTGTGCATCTGTATTTTCAGACATGCTTTGGTTCCTGTATTGGCTCTCCTTTCTCACCTTGCTTTCTTTAGACTTTGTAGCTTGCTTCCCATAGAAGCTGCCAATAGGAATTACTCCATGCTTCCATATTTAGAAATGCTGTTCACGTGCACCTGCAGCAGCAATGAATCTCAGTCCCAAACTCAGGTGTGCATAAAATGTAGCTTTCTTAATTTTCTTTAAGATGCTGTGGAAAAAAAAAGAGTGGACACTCAGAATTTTTAATTATGTCTTGGCTGCTTATGAGAAATGTTTTATAGGAAAAAAAAGTACAGAAGCATTAAGCAGAGGCTGGAGCCTGCCAACACACCATACCCCAGGTCCTTACATCAAAATTTTAAGCTTTTTTATGCAAGTATGACCTAAGGCCCCTTTGTAAGAATTGTGGTAACAGGGTATGAGGATACTTGTGATCCACAGGTAGAGAAAGTAACACCTTTTGACACTCAGCAGGATGCAATTCATAGAAAAAGTTAGCAAAAGTATAAAAGTGTATTTAAAAGATATGCTGATAACGTCTGTGTGAAAGGGAAGGCTTAAAGTGTAACTCAGTGGTAGAGCACCAGCCTAGCATGTATAAGGTCCTGGGTTCCAACTCTAGCACTGAGAAAGAAAAAAAATATATTAAAGGGAAGTCATTATGTTTTTCTATTGAAACATTAGGGATCTGTCGTTTTCAGATATTTTTTTCTTTTCTAATTACTTATATGTGGCAATGCCTCATATCAAATATCTACTTTCCTCATAGATTATCCTCTGTAGATCCTTGATATTCTCTAGGAGTCACATGTTTTTACTCATACACGAACTTGACTATGAGCACACTTCATGAAAGATCATACTTGTCATTACCATAAGAGATACTCCAGGGAGATGGACATGGTGGAAGGCAGGAA
Source organism: Marmota flaviventris (assembly GCF_047511675.1). Lineage (NCBI taxonomy): Eukaryota > Metazoa > Chordata > Mammalia > Rodentia > Sciuridae > Marmota > Marmota flaviventris. Next base: position 111,301,550 of record NC_092518.1, on the reverse strand, counting down.
AGACCTTCCTGGTGGATGATGGAAAAACTCCAATGGTAAGCAAAGTGAGCATGGTTAAGTAGATTCAGTTGTTATTAGCTCAGTTGTTTCCATGTTCATATAGCTAGTCCTGAATTTATCTGCCCTTGGATTTCTTTGGGACGTTATTATGATCTTCATCTCACTGAGTCATGGATAGATACGTTTTCTCTTCTGGATTAAAGATGACACAAGGCTTTGGGTTCCCATCTAGCCTTTAAAATCTTAGGTGTATCTGTGGTTTATAGAGGAATCAAGTTTGCCCTGTTTTGATGGAGTTGTGGCTTGAATTCTTTGTTCTCTGATTCACAGGTAGGCTAGACTTGCAATTAGATATATGTTTCTTGTGGGTGGTCTGGGGTCTGCACAGTAGGGTGAGTGGGTCTAGGGAACTTCATAGGATCTGGTATGTGTGAATTTGAGATAGCATGCTTTCTAGAATATCATTACATAGTCCCTAGCTGGTATGGATATTTTTGATGTGGAGTCCAGTGTTGGTCTATAGCCTCCAAACACATTGAAAGGAACTATAGTATCACTGGACTATAAGAATGAAATGTATCCTTAAACATTTGAGGGAAATTACTGCTAGCTGGAGGACAATTTCATGTAGGCTGAGTGTCATACTCCAGTGTCTTGAAAGTCACAGGTTAATTCATAATTTGAAGGGCTTTAGGCCACTTACAGTCTGTTTCATGGCATAATGTACTTAGTTCTTGCCTAATGTTGTGATTTTACTTCTGCTTTCACTTTGCCAGAGCTTTGAGGGTGGTAAAGAATATGTATTTGACATTGGATTTTTTTTAATAGCTTTAAGATACATGTTGAAAATTTTGTCATGTAAAATAAAAACCATGACCTGATTTCATGTTAAGATGAACTCCCCAGAGGAAAATGTATTCCTGGACCATTTGTTAAAAACAACAAAAGTAATACTGTCCCTACTGCAGAGGAAAGCCTTAGGCCATTCAGAAGAAAAGGCACATTATAACAAAGACAAGGGAGTATCCTATTGCCTGTAAACAGTCAATAAAATAAATTTTCAGGTAGGTAAAGGGACTTTGAATACAGTCATGTCCTATATCGAATTTGTAATGGCTTCCCTGTATCATACCTAACACAAAGAGAGTAGCTGACACACACTGAGAAAATGCTATTCTGGAAAATTTCAATATAAATTAGGCCTTTTTTGCATTTTGAGGATTGAACCCAGGGGAACTTAAACACTGAAGCTCATCAGCAGCCCTTTTTTAAATAATTTATTTAGAGACAGGGTCTTGCTAAGTTGCTTAGGGCCTTGCTAAATTGCTGAGGCTGGCTTTGAACCTGCAATCCTCCTGCCTCAGCCTCCCAAGCAGCTGGGATTACAGGTGTGTGCCCCTGTACCCAGCTAAATTAGGCCTTTTTGATTGATTCTATCACCTGTTCCATTTACTCATATTTACCTTAAGTGGGGTACTTGAGCTAGGACAAGGAAGAAGACTTTAAAGGCCACAGGATTACTGTCAGGGTTTGAGGAATAGACTGGAAATAGGCGGTTGATGTCCAAGCCGCCTTCTTCGTAGTGAGGTTTATTGTATGGCTATCATAGGGAGGGATGGGTGACAGAATAGAGGGATTTCTGCTGTGGACTGTCAGTCTGTGTGGGAAGCAGTGTGAGCAGCTGTGTTACCTCTAGCATGTCCTATTGAAATATTTTAACTATCTGGAAAATCTGCTTGGGAATGAGACACTTTTTAAAAATGAAATAAATTTTATATAAAAATGATGAATCTAAAGGTCTTAGATGTTTCAATACTGAAAAAACAAAAATGCACTTTGAAATCATCACTCCAAATTAATTATGTATTTCCAGTTATAAGGCTGTCATTTAGTAGATGAATTTCTCATAAATCAGATATAAAAATATCAAATATGCAAGGCATATTAATAATATAAATACAATGGATTGCTTCTTTTAAACATTTCTACAACTAATTAAAAATTATCTAACATAAGAAAGAATTATCACACCAAATCAATGAGAACATTTGCCACCAAAGATTTAGGCTTAAAGACCTATTGGATTCTTATGTACAACTCTGAAAAGGCATCCTGGACCCTATTTTTGATTGTTTTATGAGTGATTGTATAATTTCAAGAGGCGAGTGATCAGGGACTATGTTCCCTTCTCTCATGTAAAGTTGCATACATTATGTAATAACTGTGTAGCTTCCATCTTGGTTGATAAAACCTTATCATATTTTAACATATTTCTCCTCATCCTAAAAATTTGGAAGTGGATGAATCTTAAGTTATGTTAATACCTTTCCCATTTGTTCATGTTCATAGGACCATCTGTATCTTAAGGATACCTAATTTTATAACTATTTTTATATCTTATTTGGCTTTGTATGATTTGAAATCACAGTTTATGGGCCATTCTGATATTTTCCTGGAGTCAGAAAATTCCCTTAAACTGATGTATTTACCATACTGATTTCTATAATCTCCATTGATACAATAGATTAATCAATAAAACCTCATGAATGAGAAATAGGACTTCATAGAAATGTATCGCAGTCCATTCACCTACTTTTAGAATAATTTTTTACTGTTTCTCTTTGTGTATCATTGTGTAAACATGGCTGCTCATAGAGTTACTGTAGTTCTGTCAGTTACAGTCATTATTCTTTGTTTTCTTGATGTTCAGATTGTCACAATTTTGTCTAGTAGGAGCCTTTTAAGAATTTGCTCCAAAATTTGCTCCTGTGTTCTTCTAACAATATCCACTAATATTTGGAACTTCTGTTGCTTTCTAGCACAACAAGATTTTCTAGGCTCACCTGTACCTTTCTTCCGCAGACTTTGAATCACTCATTTCTCCAGGAAGCCTTTTAGGTGGGAAAATAGCATCTGAGCACTAGAGGGCACTGTGGGGGTATCATTGCTCTCTGGTTATTTTAGTGCACAGAACTGGAAAAGATTTGTGGTTTTTCTTCTTTCACATTGTTATTTTCACCTCATTTCTAATAGTATAGTATTCATTTCTAAATATTTTTATTCCTAACACAGTAAATATAAAAGTCTTTGCTTAATCTGGTAAAGAAAGGTGTAAAATAAAGTTCAAGATTTTCTATATAGTTCCTTTTGTTCTGAGCTGTATTCCACTAAAAATATGCAGGTAGATTTATTTATTCTAAGATCATTCATAACTCCTCATTCTATATGGTTAAATAAGTATTTGTCTGATCGATAGTTTCATCCTCTTACTTGTTGCTTTCAATTTAAGGGGTATTGTCTCTTAGCAGTTGGCCTTTCTTAGTTTTTTTTTTTTTTTTTAAATTGGTGATTGAACTCAGGGCCACTCTACCACTGAGCCCCATCCCCAGCCCTATTTTGTATTTTATTTAGATACAGGGTCTCACTGAGTTGTTTAGGTCCTCACTTTTCCTGAGGCTGGCTTTGAACTCATGATTCTCCTGACTCAGCCTCCTGAGCCACTCGGATTACGGGTGTGTGCAGTCATGCCCAGCTCTTTCTTAGTTTTCAGAAAGTGAAGCCTTTCCATTACCACCAATTTTCCTGGTAGTGGCAGGAAATAAAAAGGATGAGCACCATCACCTGTCTACCTGGTGATGATGGAAAGATTCAGATGCTCCTATTCCAAGTTTCTGTTTCATACACAATGGTGCATGATTCATATATATGATTTATAGCTGAATAAACTATTCAGGACTACTGGTATTTAATTTCTAGTAATACTAGAACTTCACTTTTTATGCATTCAATTATTTTTAACTCTATTGAATTATGTCCTTATATTAAAGTTTGGATTTTTTGCTCTTCTTCTCTTTGTGTCATTGTAACATTCATTTAACAAGTATATATATCATATTATATGCCATTGATGAAAATTTGTAGTTTATTAAATGATTTTTTTCTGAATAGCATTTTAATGCAGTGACATTTATAGACTTTAATTTTTCTGCTAGGGATCGGTGATACCTGGAATATTAGAATTCTATATAATTAATAAAAACAATGCCTGTAAATATAAATTCTGAAGGTTTTGCCTTAAGATTTGTAGGTAATGTTTCATATTTACATTGTATATATTTACCAGTGTCTTTGTTTTAATTACATACATTCCATTGTAGAATTTCTGGTTTTTGAAGGCTTTCAGGTAAATACTTTTATGCTATATGAATTCAAACTTTAAAAATCTAATTAAAAATATCAAAAAGTATAACCCAAGAAGATAAAAATAAAGCAAAGTAATTATTGGAAAAATATATCTGTAAAATTTATCCAGAAGCTTCATATTCTTTTTTTTTCCCTATAGATCTGACACATTACCAGATGATGTTTCTTCCAGAATTTATTAAAGTGAATGCTTTTAGAATTATCACAATTTCCACCGAGATTCCATGGTTTATGTTTCATTTACATAAAGCTCTAAGTATTTTCATTTCAGTGCAGAAATTCTAATCCTTGCATGGGATCAAATGTGCCATGCCCAGTTTTTCCAATTTTGCTTTCTTTAGGTACTGCACAAAGTCACATTAATATTAAGGTAAACAGAAAGCATTTTATATTTTTATATAATGTGCTTTTCAATACCTTTTGGAATTTAAAAGATATTTAATGCCCAATTTCAAAACAAACTATATACATATTTTGAAACACAAGATTAAAAATAAATATTTTATGTCAAATAAGTGTTTTAAAATGAATGACGCATTACAATGAAAAAGAATGTTACAATATACAGATTTTGTCCATGTCCTATAGTCTATCTCGGTCTTTCTGGTACTTCCTCCCAGGAAAGTGGAGTATTTATTTTTTCTTGTCCCTTAGACTAAAGAAAACCCATAGGAAGTCCATATAATCTAGAGAGAGAAGCATACACCCATATTTTGAGGTACTAATAGGGAATATTCACTACAGACTTACACTGGTGGCTGCATTCCTGCTTTACATGATGAAGCTTTTCTGAACAGAAGTATTGTATGAATATGTAACAATGAATCTCACTATTATCTATAATTATATCAATGAAATAATTTTAAAATAAAAATATTTCAGGTAAAGAAGAGTTCCAGGCAGTGGAGAGGAGGTGAGGAAGAAAGATAAGGTCTACTAGGTGTGTGTACTCAGCCCACATCTCTCCTCTCTCTCTTCACTTGGGGTCCACATTGCCTTTTCTTCTGTGGAGGCTTGCTGTTTCCTGGCCCGTAAGAAGACTTCTGGATTCTTCTTTTCCTGCAGGTAGGGTCAGAAAGTGAGGTAGACACTATCCCTCTCTCTTATTTCCACAACTTGGGAAAAAATATCTCCCTTCACAGTTGGGCTAAGGCATTTTGTCTTTACTAGAGAATCGCCTTTTCCTAAGGGCTTCAGCTTTGGAAACTTAAAGGCCAGAATGATTTCCAGCTAGTTTTATTTTCAACTCTGCAGCATGCCTCTTCTGAGGAGAAATATATGTGGAATAATTTGCCAGGGAGAATCTACCCCATCCCCTAGATTGATTTAAAAATACTATTATAGCCACATACCAAAGTCCAGGACTTTAGGAAATGAAAGCAATAGCAAGGGATCACATCTTCTGATGATAGTCCAGAACTGATTAATTTGCTTATTTGTCTCCAAAGATCTTGTAGGAACAGTGTTGAAGCCCTGTCCTATGTATATACAAAGGAATACTATTAAGCCATAAAAGGATAAAATCCTGTTATTTGTATTGACATGGATAAAGCTGGAGGGCACCTTGTTAAGTAAAATAGAAGGGGGGGAGGGATGGGGAAAGATTGAACAGTGGGTACTGTTATAGCTGGATAACAGCAAGAAGCTCTGTTGTATTATTGCACGGTAGGATCACTGTTATTAGTTAAAAATAAAACTTTCAAAAAAGAAGAAAGGAGGAATCACATCAGCTAGTTATTTTAGGGAGAATTCAGGAACTCTTGAGTTTAGATTTAGAAGTTATATTTAGTATTTCATCACTCCAAAAAACATTTATTGCGTTCATTAGATTTTTTTTTCTTTTGTGGGTAGTGGTAAGAGAGAGAAGAGAAGAAATAGAAAAAGAAAGAGAAAGGATTTCCTACCTATTGGTGAATTTTTTCAAGAAAGAAAAAGCAAGTTTTCAAATCTCATTCCACCCATCCACTGACGTTGGAGCCAGAAAAGGATAAACTATTGAGATATTTCCAATTTCAAGAGACCACCAGCTTCTCCTACTGTGTTTTCCCAAGACTGCTGCCAGATCACAAGCCTAGAGAGAGGACAGAAAGGTACCAATATAGCTGATGATAAAAGATAGGCAATGGGAAAGAAGAGATAGTTTTCTTTTAATCTCAAGTCTTTTTCTCCAGCTTGGTGATTATGGCTGGGAAGGTTGGTGGAATTATAGAGCCATGGTGGAGGGGACTGGATTCCTGCAACAAAATGCTGTGGCCCCAGGGAGGAACATGTGGTACAGAGTGAACTATGACTTGCCTGGTGAGAATGTGAACACCTGCATGGCAGTGGAGCTCAGCACAGTACAGTGAATGTCTTTAAAAAATATTCCTGGATGTCACATTATTGACTCATTCTTGAACCATAATAAACTGAAAGTTAATAGCATAAAAACAAACATGTAACCAACAAACCAAAAATCCATCTTCAATGAAGTGAATCTATAACTATGGCATCCAAAAAAATTTTAGTGATGAAAGATTCAAGGACAAGTAAAGTTGCAAGCTAACTAGATTGTCTCTTTTGATAATTTTCTTGGGAAGACTCACAGGGACTGAATCTATCAATAAGTCTATATTTTATACTTTGTTTGAAATCATAGAGATAGACTATTTCAGATTACATATGTTTTAAAAAAAACTTTTAATAGTAATTATTAGAGTCGTACAGTGATCTGTGTCAACCTGTTACTGGTTCTGAAAAAAAAGAAAACTAATATCACTGGCCTGGTACAATAGAACAAAATTGAAGAAAGTTCTTTTAGAAGCTCTTGGGCCACCATGTGGAGAGTCACATTCAGACAGGCTTAATAGTCGAAAAGTCTATTAAAGTCACAAGCATGCACCCTGTGTTTAGTAATTATGGAGTACACTTATGCTAATGAGCCCAGATTTACAGATTAGCAATGCATTTTAACGATTTAATTATAATCCCAAAGTGATATATAAGGGATAAAATTGTACATCGCAATGCTGTTACTGATTAGAGCTGCTTTGTTTTCTTATTATTTTTAAAGGTGTGCACACATGGGTTGGGGGAGAGAGAGGAGATTTATAGGCGTTCTAGGAATGCTTATGTAATTGATCCCTGGCTTGTAATAAAATAACTAGAGCAGAAAAACTGAAGTATTGTACACTTAGTGGAAGGAATTTCCAAGACGTTTTCAGTCTCTGAAAGGAGTAAACTGAGTAAGGGGCTGTCTACCTCCAAATAACACCCCCTTAGCCTGGCAATGAAGAATGTTGTTGAAATTAGTATTTAACAAGTGTTAAGACATAGTAAGCCACTCAGAATCAACAATAACATATCAATAAATACCTTTTAAGAGATTCACCTCTCTAAATTTCTTATTTAACACCTATTATTATTAGTTGAGAACAGGGTCTCTAGGGGAAATTGAAAGCTTGTTAAGAGTTTATCAGGGAGGAAAAGAGAAAGATTTGGCAATATAAGGCCTATTTAAGTCTTCCCTGGTCTTGAGAAACTCAGCATAAGGACATCGGGGCCAGGATAGAAGATCAAAGACATTCTGTGCACTTCCAAATTTGGCCCTAGTTAGTACTATCATTCACTTCACCAGGAAATCTGGAACTAGTGAGATAAGCCCTAACATTTTTATAACACTTTCTTACTTTGTAATGAGTTCTGTTCATTATCGCTTTTGATCTTCACAGGACTCTGTGAAGTTAGCAGATTCAGGTTTTATTATATCCATTTGGCAAATAGCCACCTGCATTTTCATCCTCCTCTCTTTTGTGATGGATCATTGTTAAGCTGGAAAAAGGCTCAAGGAACTGGGTAGGTACTTAAAGAAATAAACTGTCAACTTGAAACAAAGAGAACACTTACTGTTTTTTTCTGGGCTTGTTTAAGAAACTGCTTTATTGAGATGTAATTGGTATACCTAATAAAACCACACACATTGAAAGTGTACTCTTAATAAGTTTTGACATGTTTGTATGTATATCTGTGAAACCATCATCATAACTAAGATGAGCATATCCAACACCCCCAAAGTGTCTTCATACTCCTTTGTAATTCCTCCATCCCTGTCCTCCCGGCTCTAATTTTATCTTCTTTCTTCTTAATTTTGTTTTATATGTTATTTGTCTAATTTCTTAAGGTAGAAGCTAAGGTCATTCATTTGAAATGTGTCCTTTTTGCTAACATAGATCTTGATTGCTATGAATTTCCCTCTAAGGACTGCCTTTGTAGTGACTCAAAACTTTGATATAAGTTTTTTTTCTCATTTTCATTCTATTCATAATACATTATAATTTTCTTCTTGAATTATTCCTTGAACTATGAGTGATTTAGAAGTGTGTTATTTAATTTCCAAATAGTGGGGATCTTTTTTTCATAATTTTTTCCATTACAGTAGTCCCTCCTTATCAACACTTTGGCTCTGTACAGTTTCAGTTACCCTGGTCAGCCACAATCTGAAGATATTAAATGGAAAATTCAAGAAATAAACAATTCATAAGTTTTATATTGCACAGTATTCTGAATAGTATGGTGAAATTTTGCACTGTCCTATTCTCTCTTGCTTGGAATGTGAATCATCCTTTTGTTCAGCACATCCACACTGTATATCCTACCTACTTGTTAGTCACTTAGTAGCCATTTTGGTTTTTATATTGACTGTCATAGAACTGTAGTGGTTTGTATTCAAGTAACCTTTATTTCACTTTATAATGTCCCCAAAGCATAAGAAGACTAGTGATACCAGCAATTCTTATATGCTAAAGAGAAGCCATATGTGTATGTGTGTGTATTTGAATGTGTATGTATGGTTTGGTTATATATGTATGCACATGTATATGCGTGTGTGTGTGTGTGTGTATGGTTTGGTACTATCCATAGATTCAGGCACCCTCTGGGGATCTTGCAATGTATGCCCCACAGACACGGGAGAAATACTATACTGATTTATCATTCAATTTTATTGTAAACAAGAAATATACTTTTTGTGACTTGAATTATTTGAAATGCATGGAAACATATTTCATGCCCCAGAATGTAGTCTGTCTTGGTAAATGTTCTGGATGTACACGAAAATAGTTTGTATTTTGCTATTGAGTGGAATGCTGTATAAATTTCAATTAGGATAAACTGATTGGCAGCATTGTTCAAAACTTTTATATCCTGATTTCTGCCTACTTATTCTATTAGTTGTTGAGAGAGGGGTGTTAATATACTTAACTATAATTTTGGATTTGTCTATTTCCTCTCAGTCTTTGTTTTATAAAGCTTATTATTAGTTGTATAAATGTTTAGGATTATTATGTCATCTTAATGACATGAACACTTTATAATTCTGTAATGACTTTAGTTATTACTAGTAATATTCTGAAATTGAATCTTTCTGGTGTTAATATGAGTTTGTATAAACATGATATATATTTTCCCATTTTTTGCTTTCAACTTATTTTCTAGATATACAACATTTTTATAGAGGACATATGGTCTTGCTTTTCTGTCCAATTCAACAAATTTGACTTTACATTCAGATTTTTAAATAATTTACATATAATACAAATATTGATATGGTTAGGTTTAAATCTATCCTCTTGCTATTTGCTTTCTATTTGTTCCATCTGTTCTTTGTTTCCTATTTTATTTTTTCATTCTTTTGAATTATGATTTAATCTCATTTCCTTTGATGGCCTATTAGCTATAACTCCTAGTTTTATTCTAGAGTTTACTTTAGGGTTTATAGTAAACATCTTTAACTTATCACAGTCTAACTTGAAGTTATATTCTATCTCTTTCTGTATAGTATTAAAAAACACGTTTATGATAGCATACTTCCATTTCTGTCATCCCAACCTTTGGTTTTCATTGTCAGATGTGATCATATAGGGACAATTGGTTGGTAGTAGAATTTTGAGGCAGTTTAGGAGAATCTTAAAAGAAAACTGGCATATGCCCTTGGCTCCGTTTCTTCTAAAAAGCATTGGCCTGTAAAAAGAAAGTTACTTTCTTAAGTATGTTCCTCTGTAAATACTCATCTTTACCTCATAAAAACTGGGAAAAATCCCACTTTTCCTCATATGGTATGAAAGTGTTCTATCAGTGATCTTCCAGGATGAACTCAGAAAGCATTAAATGACATATTGAAGCGATATATAAATTTTAGGATATAACAGAAGCTTTGGGAGGGACTTGGTGGTTTTTGGACAATTTCTGCAACCCTACTATATGATATAATCAGATGAATAGCATTTTGGAAAAGAAAGTGATTCTCTTGGTAAATGATATATTAGTTTTCTATTGCAGCACATGGTAGGTAACATAATGACCCTCAAGGATGTCTGCATATGAATTCCCCAAAATCAGTTGAATGTGTTATATGGCAAATGGTACTTTGTGGATGTGACTAAGTTAAAGATCTTGATATGGGGAGACAATTCTGGATTATACAGGGTGAGCCCAGTATAATCACAAGGATCTTGATAAGAGGAAGATGGGAAGGTCAGAATGAGGAAAGGAGTTATGAGGAAGTAAGAAGAGATTAGAGAGATAAAGACTTGAAGATTCTGTACTGCTGGCCTTGAAGGTGGATGAAGGGGCATGGGCTAAGGAATGTGGGTGGCCTCTAGAAGATGGAACAGGCAAGGAAGCAGATTCTCACCTAGAGCCTTCAGAAGAAGCACAACCCAGCCATCTCATTAGTTTTAGGATTTCTGAAATCCAGAAGTCTAAAATAATAGACATAAGTTGTTTTAAGTAATAGATTTATGGTGATATTTTAAAGCAGTAATAAGAAACTAAATACAGTATATAATGAGTTGCCATAAAGTTAGTGCCTTAAAATAGATCACATTTATTATCTCATAGTCTTTGTAGGCCACTTAGGGCATGACTTAAGTAGGTCCTCTGTGCAGAGTCTCATAAGGATGCAATCAAGCCACCTGTGTCCTTATTTAGAATCTCAACTATGGAAGAATCTATTCATGAATTCATTCAATTTTTTGGTAGACTTCATCTCCTTGCAGATATTGAACTCAGGTTCCCTTTCTTTTGCTGAATAGGGACTGGAGACTGCTTTTAGCAACTAGAGGCTGTCTGCAGGTCCTTAGTATGTGGCCCTGTCTATAGGCCCTTTTACAGTGTGCACACATGTAAGTGTGTGTGTGTAATCACGGTAGTGACATTTAAGCATCACAGCTATATATAACAATAATGCAGCTTAATTACAACAGTGAAAGCCCATCACTTTTGCCATCTTCTGCTACTTAAAAGCAAGTCAGAGGTCAACTTCACACTCATTGGGAGGAGATTAGGTAGGGTGTGAACATGAGAGCTATCCTATGTTTTGTTGTACTTGGTATTTGAAAATCACACTAATTAATTAGTCCTGTCAGCTGCTATCTAGTGAGACTTGGAATCAGGCTTGATTGAGCTTCGCAGATATGGGGAAGATAAAGTACATGAGAATACTTATATGTTCTTCAAAATACTTATGTTCATAGCAACCCTATTTATGACAGCTAATACAGGGAAAAAGCCAATTTCCCCTCAGTCCTAGATTGTATAAAAATCAGTATTACTTTGGATGAATATACAATAAGCAGAAATGAGAATGAACATTATAAAACTATGTTTAATCATCTAAATGAACCTCTAAAACAAAATATTAAACAAAAGAAATCATACATAAGAATGCATATTATAGGGTTCAATGTAGAAAGCACAAAAACAGATAAAATGACCAGGTGCGGTGGCACATGCCTGTAAACCCAGTGGCTTGGGAGGCGGAGACGGGAGGATCTAGAGTTCAAAGCTAGCCTCAGCAAAGGCAAGGTACTAAGCAACTCAGTGAGACCCTGTCTCTGAATAAAATACAAAATAGGGCTGGAGATGTGGCTCAGTGGTTGAATGCCCCTGAGTTCAATCCCTAGTAATCCTCCGCCCCCCAAAAAAACAGATAAAATGAATTGATGCATACTCTTGGGTGATAGTGCCTGGATGGGAACAGGAAAACTTTTGGGGTAGAGAAATTTTTTAAATTTTTGATCTGGGAATCTCTCACCTTTATCTTTAGATGTAAAAATTCACTGTGCGAGCAATAGTAACAAAAACAGCATGGTACTGGTACCAAAACAGGAGGGTGGACCAATGGTACAGAATAGAGGACACAGAGACTAATCCACAAAGCTACAACTATCTTATATTTGATAAAGGAGCTAAAAGCATGCAATGGAGGGAGGATAGCATCTTCAACAAATGGTGCTGGGAAAACTGGAAATCCATATGCAACAAAATGAAACTGAATCCCCTCCTTTCGCCATGCACAAAAGTTAACTCAAAGTGGATCAAGGAGCTAGATATCAAATCAGAGACTCTGTGTCTGATAGAAGAAAAAGTTGGCTCCGATCTACATATTGTAGGGTCGGGCTCCAAATTCCTTAATAGGACACCCATAGCACAAAAGTTGATAACAAAAATCAACAAATGGGACTTACTTAAACTGAAAAGTTTTCTCTCAGCAAGAGAAACAATAAAAGAGGTAAATAGGGAGCCTACATCATGGGAACAAATTTTTACTCCTCACACTTCAGATAGAGCCCTAATATCCAGAGTATACAAAGAACTCAAAAAATTAAACAATAAGAAAACAAATAACCCAATCAACAAATGGGCCAAAGACCTGAACAGACACTTCTCAGAGGAGGACATACAATCAATCAACAAGTACATGAAAAAATGCTCACCATCTCTAGCAGTCAGAGAAATGCAAATCAAAACCACCCTAAGATACCATCTCACTCCAGTAAGATTGGCAGCCACTATGAAGTCAAACAACAACAAGTGCTGGAGAGGATGTGGGGAAAAGGGTACCCTTGTACATTGCTGGTGGGACTGCAAACTGGTGCGGCCAATCTGGAAATCAGTATGGAGATTCCTGGGAAAGCTGGGAATGGAACCACCATTTGACCCAGCTATTGCCCTTCTTGGACTTTTCCCCGAAGACCTTAAAAGAGCGTACTACAGGGATACTGCTACATCGATGTTCATAGCAGCACAATTCACAATTGCTAGACTGTGGAACCAACCCAGATGCCCTTCAATAGATGAATGGATAAAAAAAATGTGGCATTTATACACCATGGAGTATTACGCAGCACTAAAAAATGACAAAATCATAGAATTTGCAGGGAAATGGATGGCACTAGAGCAGATTATGCTTAGTGAAGCTAGCCAATCCCTAAAAAACAAATACCAAATGTCTTCTTTGATATAATGAGAGCAACTAAGAACAGAGCAGGGAGGAAGAGCAGGAAGAAAAGATTAACATTAAACAGATAGATGAGGTGGGATGGAAAGGGAGAGAAAAGGGAAATTGCATGGTAATGGAGGGAGACCCTCATTGTTATACAAAACTACATATAAGAGGTTGTGAGGGGAATGGGAAAATAAACAAGTAGAGAAATGAATTACAGTAGATGGGGTAGAGGGAGAAGATGGGAGGGGAGGGGAGGGGGGATAGTAGAGGATAGGAAAGGTAGCAGAATACAACAGTTACTAATATGGCATTATGTAAAAATGTGGATGTGTAACGGATGTGACTCTGCAATCTGTATTTGGGGTAAAATTGGGAGTTCATAACCAACTTGAATCTAATGTATGAAATATGATATGTCAAGAGCTTTATAATGTTTTTAACAACCAATAAAAAAAAAAAAAATAATGTACAAGACTGAGTTCTGGAGCTCAGAGGAAGAGCACTTGCCTGGCATGCATGAGACCCTGGTTTTGTAGAAGTGCTGGGGAGCACTTAATTTCCACAAATAAATAAATAAAAATGAAAATAAATAAGTTAAAAAAAAAAAAAAAAAAAAAAAAAAAAATTCACTGTGCTGGACCCTGAACTATTTGTGCAATATTTTATATATATATATATATATATATATATATATATATATATATATATATATACACACACACACACACACACACACACACACACACACACACACACATATACATACATACATATACATTTAAAAGCTTTTAAGTCTATTCATCCCTCCTCCCACCAAAAAGGAAAAAGCAAAGGTTTTGGCTGGCCTAGCAGGATCTAGAGAGATGTATGATAATGGCCTAAAGACCGCAAGGACTGCAGAAGAGTGGCTCAGCTGGATAATCCATTCAGGGAAAGGACTCATAATTAGAGTCAGAAAGCTGCCTGGGGTTAGCACTTGGCACATTGTTGGGAGAAATCCCCAACCCTGCATTCAGTACTCAGTGGAGGTGACCTTGAGAGAACTGCTGTTTATGGCTTCTTCCCTGTTATCAAGCACACTGTTTAAAGCAAACTATCTGTGGATGGGCAAACTAGACCCCCCCTTTCACTCCCAGGCACCTGATAAACTAGTAGTATGGCCTCAAGGAGCCTTATGTGCCTATGAGAAACCCATCTTGGCTGGGTTCCTGAGTGACCTGTCTTTTTGTGCACTCGCTATAATCTGTCAGCTGATGCTAAGGGGAAGCAGCAGGGCCTAAAATGGGAACAAAAACTCACAAACACTTTCAGAGGCAATTAGGTGCCCCAGTGGAGCATTCTGGTGTGTGGCTTCAAGTCACAGGCTTCATTTTGGCCTTCATGGACCTTTTATTTACTTTTTAGGACTCTACTTCCCACTGGAGTCCAGAGGAAACAGCAAGAAGATGGCAGGAAGCCAGAGTCCTCCACTGGTGAGCTCTTTATCTTCCTTCTACAGAAGCTCTGTGCAGAAACAGCAACTCAGGCTGTCCCTTAAGCAGCTTCATTGTCAAAGGCTCAATAGAATTCTCCTTCTGAACAAAGGGAGATACATTTCTTTATCTCTCTAATTAATGCTTAGACTTAAAAAATTGTGTTCAGTCTGAAGCCTAGAGGATGAGCTACCTGAAAAAGGAGTATTTTCTTTTGGAAGAAAAAAATGTTGATTCTGTCTCTGCTGTATGGATTTTCACATCAGTCAGGGAGCTTGATAAATAGAGATTCAAAAGAAATTCCAGGGGGTGTATTCTACCCCAGCCTAGACATTCAGGCTCCAATTCCCATTATCTAGCAGTCCAGTGGGTTGAAATGGAGCAAATGCAGATCACTGTAAGCTACACTAAATGTGTGTTGCACCAACCACTGTTTAATATGTGCAATGCTTTCTGCCTTCACAGTTATACATTTTATAGTCTTGTGCCAAAAGACCAATCATCAAAATATAGCATGCTGGTGGGGAGTAGAAACAAGTATAGAATACATTCAAACTTTCTGTCTCCCAGATCAATTCTAAATTGACCCTGCTGGCTTAGGGAACTCAGTACATGGATCTGCTAAAACTTATCTCCCTGAATAAATCTCTTCTCTCTCCTTTTCATACCTCATACCATATCCTGTTCCTGATCTTTCTGCTTCTTTTTGTCTTTCTGTCTGACTTTTTTTCCACTACTTTCTGAGTGATTGGACCTTAATACATTTCTTGACACATCTCAACAGGTGATCATTTAAATATCTCTCAAAAGCCACAAAAAAAAGTAAAAATCATGGTGCAGGACAACTAAATTTTTAGTATTTCATCATGATAAAACAATATCTCAAAATAGTTTAGCAAAATGAAATGGAATCTTTGTAACATGCATTGATGGAGAATAATCTAGAAATAGCTGTGGACTTTAATGCTATATATATTATAAAGCTTAGCTGTAAACTATGAGAGATACTATGATCCTAAAGTGATAAAAGCAGAAGAGTGAAGCCAGGGATCAGAGCAAATTTTTATATTGTGCTCTCTTGGTTTTCCAAGAGAGATTTTTATAATTGAAGTGATGCCTGTATTCCCTAGACAGTTTCCTTATGAGAGCAAAGATTCTCTCAAGAGAAAGAAAATTTAGTGTTCATCCACAGACATTCTACCCTATTAGAAATGCCATATCTACAACCTTTCTTTAGATTGGGATATGTTTCTCCAGAGGGCCTACCCAGTGTGGTTCCTCTGTCCATTATTGGTTAAATGTTAGAGAGTAACAGCTTTGGTTTAGACTTTCCTGTTGGTGTCCTCCGCACAAAATCTTCAGGATGGGAGGTTTGGTGCATGAAGCTTTAAGATCTAACACAGCAGCACTGACTAACCAAGACACTAACTCCAAGGAGGAAAGATAAAGAAAGTTGAAGGAGGAATGAGGGACTTGGAGAGAAGTTGCAACTCCTGAGTTGTGAAATCATTTGAGTTTGCTCATTGGCCCTCCAATAGAGGTGCAGGTGTATTCTTTTCTAACTCTTTTCAAATCTAATCAATTTCTGTATTTACTCATGTACAGATTTATTTGTTTGCCTCAAATTTGTCCTATTCCGTTCAGGATACTATAACAAAATACCATAGACAGAGTGAGGTATAAACAATAAACGTTTATTTCTCCTACTACTAGAGGCTGGGAATTCTAAGATCAAAATGCCATTACATTCAGTGTCTGGGAGGGCCTACTTCTGGATTTGTAGGTGTGGTCTTTTTTTCTGTACCTTCATGTGGTGAAAGGACATAAGGGCACTAATTCTGTCATGAGGGCTCCACCTTTATGATCTTACCACCTCACAAAGGCCCCACCTCCTAATATCATCCCCTTGAGGGTTAGGGTTTCAACAGATAAATTTTAGGGGGACACAAACACTTAAGACTATAGCAACTGTCTCTTACCTGAAGCTTGTGGTGACATCTTTTTTATTTGAGTTTTATGGTGATGATCATATAGTATCTGCCATCCAAGTCATCTCATTTAGGAATTCAAAGGCATGAAGTTGGATGAAACCTGTATATAAGGACATTAATACTGTAATCACAACTAACCAAGAGACAGCATTATAAGAAAGAGGAGGAAGGGAAGAGGGGTGGAGAGTGAGGGAAAAATGAAAAGAAAAGTGGTGGTTTAAAAGACAGTAGGGAGGACAGTTGCTGTCTCTTTCCTGGTAAGGAGAAATACAGAGTACCACCCTCTTGCCCTCCCAAGCCTTTCTAACTTTTTCCATATGACTGCAAGTGTTTAAATGATCACTGGAACCTATAACCACAGGATCTGCCCCTGCAGCTTGAGAGCCCCTCTGTTCCATATGTATGCATACAACAATTTCCCTTTGATTCCTCTTCATTCTAGAACCCCATCTCTGAACGTTCCATCTTTAGTCCTGCTTTCTGGTAAACATTACAGGTCTGGTACACCACACTAGTCTCTCAGTCAGCTCTGACTACCCCCAGGAGGCCTCCTAGTATCAGATGCACTCTAACTACTCCCACTCTACTGCAGAGGCCCAGCTTCCTACTAGAATGCTCTGGAAGTTTAAAAAGGGATTTCTGTTTTGTTTTGTTTTTAGTAAAAAGCCAACCTCTGTAATCTTCTAGTCAATCTTTTTTTCTCCCCTTTTCATCCCTCCTTTCTGTCATGGAATCCCAGCTAGGTGCGCAGCAATAATTTTTTTTTTTCTCAATAACATATGCCTGCACAATCAGGGCCAACTCTGAATAGAATTGTGAAGTGTTTACTGAACTTGTACTATCTCCTATCTTTATATAAGAATTATATCACTTACGTCCCATGACATCCTTTATCAACTAGGAATCATGATCTATGTTATACAATTGAGGAAATTGGTGTCCAGAAAGGTAAACCCACATATCCAAGATGAAGTGCCAGGGTCAAGTGCCAAAGCGCAGGCTGCTTGACCACAGAAACTGCCATTTAACTAGCTCTCTCCTGAAGCTGTTTGATAGAATTTGGCCTGAACAATGCTTTCTACCATTTCGCATTCTGCTGAGCCCCCCATCTCAAGCTCCAACCAGGTACCTGACACCCTCATGTTTCTCCACATATTTCTTGGCACTATAGGCAAGAATTTTCATCTATTTCACCTCTTCTATAGGAAGATGACATCTGGGAAAAGGCAGCAGGAAGAGAAATTTCTAGGTGGATTCCTTCTGTTTATTTAATTTACTAGTCAGGGATAGATTATGAGATGAGTAGTGCTTTTCTCTTTACATGATAGAATGGAGATAAGGGCGTACTCTATTCATATGACAAGCTAGAGCAGAAACCATATTTGACACACTTTACAGCCTTATGGTTTGGAGAAGGAGCTCAAGTAGTGTGTAGGAAGAATGTGTTGGTGCTTTCCCTTATAATTCATAATACTCTGCCATTTGGCAATGTTCTGAAATCCCAGAGGAGACTTCTGGGCTGTCCCATGAGATATCTGTGCTGTCATATACTTTATTTTCTTGTGCTTCTACTAGATTATGTATTGCATTCCCTTGTGATTCTAAATTTTGTCTATCACTCATTTTCCATCTATACCAAATGTTGTTAAAATCCAACAACCACATCTCCTATGTAGTCTAGGGTGGTACCTCACTTTAAGCAGATGTCCTATACATCTTTGTTGAATAGAAATGAAGTCCAGTGAATGAATGCTGTTTGAAACTTCAGATTTTTATGTAGGTTAGATGGAGCTCCCTATTTGACATAAAGCAGACTTTAGTTACAAAAATCATTAATTCTTTTTCTTTTCCCATTCTTCCCCTCCTCTTACTCCTGGCTTCCCCTGCCCCCAGTACCAGACCATCTGCTATGAGGCACGAGCAGGCTGGAAAAGATAAAGAAATCCCAAAGTGAAATCTTGACATGGAAGCAATGTGCTTTGAATTGGCTCTATACATTAATAACAGGAACCAGTGAAGGGGCATTCTTCAGTTTGAAAGGAAAGCCCTGAGATTAATAGCTTCTAAGTTCCTGATGGATACCACTGTCTCTTTTTGGGCCTTGGCAAGCAAACAGTCCTTGGATTCATCTGTGATCTTGGGCCCAAGGAGATCACATTATAGGAAAAGGCACTAGAAGGAGCTGCCTTAGTTTACTTTTCTGGGTATCTGGGCCTGAGTAATTGGGGTCATTGGAATTTGGGGCACACAGAGGGTTGCCAGAGCTAGAGATTAAACTTCTGCCAACTATGCATTAATATCTTAGTTACTGGGGGACAATGGGCAGTACATCTGCAGTTGAGTCTTGCTTTTGTTTATGTCTACATGCTGAAAGCCCAGCAGGGAAAGATTTACTGGGAGAATTACTGCTTGGGGCTGAACCTTCACAAAAGTTATACAAATTTAGAGTGTCTAAATGTAGCGACAGCAAGAAATGCAACAAGGACCTGGCTGCTGACATTATGTACTCTTGAATACTACAGAAAAACATTGGCTAAGTGAGAGCAAGAATGAGGGGATTTCTAGTTGGCATTTGCCCTTCAGAATGAGTATCATGGTGTGGCCTACAAGATGCCTAATGAGATGCAGAAATCACAGTGCCACTTTATTTTGTTTAGGTACTAGATCTATTTGATAGATGATTCAAAATGTACACCAAAGTCCTTTCTTCCTTTCCCTAGAATTCCCACCATTCCTGTTGCTGATGCTTTAGAAAGCAAAATCCTAGGTGTGATCTCTCCAAAGGTCACTTCTATATCATCATCCTTATAATTAATAGTAATATTAATTATGTTATTGGTATAAATTATATCATATTAATCATAGAAAAGTCTAATATCAGGACAGAATTAACAGTAAACTAGGAACAGGGTACATAAACCTTTTAAACTGTGTTTTCACTCTCATTCTTGACCTGGATGCTGATTTTCAGAAAGTCTAGCATGACAATCCATCTGTGGCTTCCCTTTGTTCGTTTCTTCTCTAATCAAGCTGCAATACCCATGTCATGCACGAATAGCTTGGACTCTATTTTAATTACCCTATAAACAAGTGTAAAGGTAAGAAAACAGGAGAATTTGTGTTTCTGTAATCTGGTCCATAAAAATCTACAACTTGGTACTTTGAAGTTGGCATGGATACCAAAGAGTCCTATAATGGCTTAGTTTAAAAATCAACAGGTAAGATAAGACATTGGAAAAGATGATACCAGAGACCACCATCGACAAAAACTGAAGGATGTAACACAAAGCTAAATTATACCATCTCTCATGATCTTTCTTCTATCACCATTTCTTGGTCATATGCCTGTTATGAATGATGTGTGTGTGTATGTGTGTGTGTGTGTGTGTCTGTGTGTGCATGCATATACAGATTGGGGGGAGGCAGATTTAGTATAAGGAGAATAGGGAAGTGGGGTTTATAAAAGCTTTGTGAAAGCCTCTTTGCCTGAAAGGCTTATAGTATAGATGTTGGCATTTGCAATAAGGAGCTTGTCACAGGTCCATATTCTTTTTAAAGATTCTACTGGGTCAGTCTTTATCCTTTGATTATATTTGTATTTATTACCCCAAGATCCTAATGTCATGACTATAGGAACAATGAATTGTGGCTATAGTAAAACTAAGTATATCTGGATAATCACCTCCTTTCTCATTAATGTTATTTAATTGACCAGATTAATTAAAGTGTGATCAACTTAACCCAAGATTAGCATGAGGGTGATAGAATAAATGAAATCTTCAGAGAATATGCACTGAAGAGTTGTCATTGCACTGAGTCACTACCTTGTGATCTACCATGTGATGCCCAGCAGTTTTTTAAGTGTATATATTTAAGATATTTGATATGATGTTTTCATGTAGATAATGAAATGATTACCATAGTCATGCAAATTTACCTATTCCTCATCTCATATAGTTACCTTTTTGTATTATATGTGGTAAACATACTTCAAATCTATTCTTAGCAAATTTCTAGATTATAATTAAATATTACAAAATATAGTCTTAATGCTTTATATCAGATCTCTAGGCTTCTCCTATATAAATGAATTTTTTGTAATTTGACCTATATATCCCCATTTATCTCCAGCCTCCTGACCCTAGTACCACGGTTCTACTCTCTGTTTCCATGTATTTAACTTAATTTTGTTTTTGTTTTGTTCTGTTTTGCCTGAAAGGCCCATTGATCACTTCACCTTAAGGTTGCATGTTTCCTCTCTAGAAGATACAACACTTCTAAGTCCCTCTTTAATTTTGGTCTGTGTGTGCACTTGTTTATTTATGTTTCAAATATATTTTGTATTGCATTGGTCATCCCTAGTTTATCACATTGATAATATAAAGTTTAAGATATTTCCTAGTGGCCCAGTGTAGAAATTTAATTAGACACCTAATTACCTGCTGTACATGTAGTGTGACATGTTAAAAATATATCTATTCTACCATAAATATGAGAATTGTCTCTACATAGATATTGCTTCAGACCTTTAAACTTTCTGATTTATCTATAAAAGAATTTTTGTAAGACACCAGTTTATCCATAACAGATGGTTTATTAAGTAAAAATCAGCTTTAAAACAAACATGTCACAATTATTTTATTCTCTGCAGCAGAATTCCTACTGTTGATGAACTCCTAATTGGAATTTGGTTCTGGCAAGGAATAAAAAACAGAGACATACTGTGAGGACAGAATGCCAAAAATAGCACACTGAGCAATACAAAGGACCAGCGCAGTCCCACCTTGTGTTTTCTTTAGGTCCCCTTTCTTTCCTTTCATGTGAAAAAGACCATTTGGCCTTAGTACAAGCCAATCTTAGAGACCAGGAGACAGATGCACTAAGAGGCATGGTCCATGGTGCCAGTGAGAAAAGATCTAGGATTTCACACAAGTTCTGCTCTGAGTGTGCTAGAATCAACAAGATCCTTAGCTCAACTGCCCTTATCACACCTTTACAATACTCAGAAGACCACTGTGTCTGCTAAAATGGGAATAGTGCTGGCAAAGAGTGACAGCAGAAGCATCAAGAAGGATAAAAATTACTGGGCATTCTATGTAAGATGGGTTCTGTTCTAAATGCTAGTCATACTTTCTGTCACTAAATACTGGCAAAACCCTACAACATTTACAAACCTTGGCAAACATCTGGTTTGCAGATGAGAAAATGGAGGCACACATGGTTAAATGACTCCCTCAAGGTCAGGTGGCTAATTAGGTGATAGAGCTGGCATCAAAACCCAGCTCTTTTCTTGACTTCTAACCACTATCCTATTTACCTCCTATGTTTGTGAGTGATCATTAGGAGGTTAGTGCCCATTAATACATTAGGATGAACTTAGTTTTCAGATTAGCAATCACTAGCCTGTGTGCCTGACTTAATGGCATATAGGACAGGGGGAGTTTTAGAGTGCAGCTGAGCGTGTGTGTTTATGTATTTATGTAGGTGTGTGCAAGTGTGACAGTGAAAATAAAACAAATCCAGAGGAAGGTTCTATACCTCATTTACTGAAGTATAATGCTAGAAAATCTAAGGTAGTTGCAATGAGGGATATCAGCAGGGGCTCATGACAATCTCTGAAATTAGGTTTTATTAGTGATGATTTCTAATAAAGTAGGTTTACTGGCCCAAAGACTGAAATGAGTGCAAACCTTTGCTTTTAAACATGCTGACTGCCTCATTGTTGGCTGCACTGAGACATACAGTTTGAAAAATCCACCTGTGCTTGACACATCCCCAGTCTTTGCTGGGGGGAAATAATGCAGTCTCGAATCCCAGGGGATGCCACAATGAAAGAACCCCAGGTGGTCTGCAAAATTATCAGCTTCTGAAAGGTAGCCTTTTCTCTGAGCTGAGAGCGCCAGGCATACTTGGCTTCTAACTCACCATATGGCATGCGTTATTGGACCGGGCTGCTCTGTTCAGTCTCTGGTGTGATGTGGCACTTAATGCTGTGGAATTATTTCTTTACTCAATTAAAAAAATATCCCTCTTTAAATCCTCATCTGTTTTTCCCCACAAGCCCCCCTGTGATTCCCATAGGTACTGAATGTATTTTCTGCTTTGCTCCTTGCTTGTCCTTTCCTTGTGCTTTTCTATTCTAAACCTTTTCCCCCTGTGACTTAAAAGTGCAGCAGGAAAATGGAGCATGGTTGCACTCCCTGGGCCTGGATCCTCATAAAGCAACTAATTCCTGAGATCCTTCAGATATTCCTTCTCTGAAGAATGTTTTTGATTATTTCTCTCTTGCCATATTTTTTAGTGTTCTACTCTCATTAAAATTCTTAAAAGCAATAACCAAAAAACAAAACTAAGGTATTTTATCATGAGACTCACTGATTTTATTTCTAGAGCTCCTTACTTTTTGCATAGTTTTTCTGAGTCTCTAATCCTATCTTCTTTGTAGTTCTGTTCATATGTGTTACTCAGTGACCTTTCAATGTTTTCAGTCACATTTCCCCTAGTCAGGAATATCCCAGCCTGTGGGTTCTCCTGAATTCAGAAAGATCCTCAGGCCCATGTCTCCATGTAGCTACATTACAACTTGAAGGTCCTAAGGGTGGTGTGTCTAGAAGGTACCAGTGAACAATGCAACTGGTCCAGGGATAAGTCCACTATGGATTAATTTACACAGGTCTATCCGGAGTTTGTATCAAAATTACTTGGGGAGCTTGTCACAATATGTTTCCTGGGTCCTACCCTAAATCTATTGAATGAGGATACTATAATTGTGTCTGAGGTGTTGGCAGGTAGCAGGCCCAAGAATGTGAATTGAAAAAAATAAACTCCCCAGACAGTCTAATCAGGAATCTGAGAATTATTATTATTAAGAACAATCAGCTTTTTTAAAAAAAGAAAGGTAGTGGCAATGTGGAGTTTTTTGACCTGGAGCAAAGTAAAGTCTCAGATAGGAAAATCAGCCTCAAAGCCTGCTATAGAGGAGGCAAAATAACAGGTCACCTGTGGGAAACCAATAACAGGGTCTGCTTTTCAATGTTAGAAAAGAAGTTGGAAGTCTGGATTGAATGGCTACATTTTCTGAAACTCCAACTTCAGGTCTCTCCTCTGGAATTTCCCATCCTTGATTTAAAAACCATTTTAGAGGTCTGTTTATTCTCCCTTACCTATCACAGGGAAAGAACTCACTTCTCCCATTTAAATTAGACCTCAGAGGTATAATGTCATGAGGATTGTGCTAGTGAATCAATGGATTCAGATCATGATTCTCAAAATATGTTCCTCTGATCACCTGCATCTGACTCACTCAAAATGTTGTTAAAAATGTAAATTCTTAGGCCCCACTTCTGATCCACTGAATTAGAATGGGGTTTACTAAATATGCATTATAACCAGGTATCCAGATGCCACTGATACATAATAAAGTTTAAAAGCAACATTCTAAAGTATTTATGTATTTACTCTCTGTCTATGGAAATCTATTAGGACCCTTGTCTTAGTCCTGATAGATGTGGTCTTTTCTGCTATGAAGATGGGAAATATGGAGAGACATTATTACTGGGGTACAGGAGAGAGTTCAGGAACACTGAGATACAGCAGCTCAACTGGAGGTGGTAGGAGAGACTCAAGGATTATACTTGAAATTTGTGTACTTGAGTTGTAGTTGGGAAAAGGAATGAAGCCCAGGGCAAACCAACAGCAAAATTACTCAAGTTAGTTTCAGCTAAAACTTCAACCCCCACAGCAAAAATGCCTAGAAATGAGGTTTGGAGGTCAAATCAGAGCTGGAGTCTAGAATACAAAATGAGACAAAATGCCAGTCTACCTCACAATGAACTGCACGTGGGGAAAGAGAGATGGGCCCGCCTGGAATCTCCTGCCCCCCCATCTCTCTTTTTGCCTAGAAGAACCTTGTTCTATCTTCAGCATCACAGTGCCCTACCCAGGCTGCTTGGGTCACTCTAGTTTGACAGTGACCACTGACCCCTGATGCCTTCCTGTCTTCTTTTATTTGAAAAGTATGATGGTGTTTTTTCCTAGGTTCTTTCACTAAAATCTTCAGAAGTGCTTGGTACAAAATATCAAGGAATAATAGTTCACATACCTTGGGAATCCCAGGCAATTTGGATGTCTGTCCAGAACAAAGTGAGGTTTGAGGACCGTTTGTATCAGTATCTTACTCTGATTGAGCAAAAGTGCCATAGACGGAGAGACTTAAACAAAAATTTTTTTTAATACAGGGTGGGGGCTGGGAAATCCAAGATCAGAGTGCCAACAGTTTCAGCATCTGGGAAAGATTTACTTCCTGGTTTTCTGATGATCACTTTGTCCTTATATGGCTTTTCTTCTGAGCAAGCATGGGAAGGGACAAGGAGAAAAGG
Organism: Marmota flaviventris; assembly: GCF_047511675.1. Classification (NCBI taxonomy): domain Eukaryota; kingdom Metazoa; phylum Chordata; class Mammalia; order Rodentia; family Sciuridae; genus Marmota; species Marmota flaviventris. Next base: position 111,276,241 of record NC_092518.1, on the reverse strand, counting down.
GGGAAAAAGGAAAGGTGAGAGAGGGAGAAGAAGGAAGAGAATGGACATGCTCTCCTACTTCCTGACATAAAGCCACCAATCCAATCTTGATTAGAGCTTCATCCTTATGACCTCACTTAATATGAACTACCTCCTAAAGGTCCTATCTCCAAATATAGTCTCAATAGGGGTTAGAGCTTAAATACAAGAATTTGGTTGTATGTGTATGGGGGGTGCAATTCAATCCATAACAATCAACACCCATAACAATACACACCAAAGGATGCTGCTACTGAGATAGGATCTTGCTAAGTTGCCCAGGGTGACCTGGAACTCGTGACACTTCTGCCTCAGACTCCCAAGTAGCTGGAATTACTGGTGTGCACCACCATGCCTGGCTTATTACTAAGTTTTAAAGGGTGTCTCTAGTTCAGAAAGAGAAAATTCACATGTTTTCACTGGCCAGGCTTTTAAGTAACTATAAATATGTAGGATTACCAGAGGTGATATAAATAGTGCTTTGTAGAACTTACAATCATTCAAAAACATACTTTAAAAAGAACACTCCATTGGCCAAATGGTCTACAGACTGCTTCCATCTGAGGCAACTGGTTTTGTAATCCCTTTTCTAGAACAACTATTTTAAGATTTATCAATAAGTATATATTTTCCCTTCCACTCACTTTATGGGTTTTTGCATTTCAACCACAATTCCTTTTACTCTTCCTCTTCCCACTCTTAATTGGCATTGCTTGATGTTGCTTTTTGAGCATTTTTAAGGATTGGTATTATTTTAAAATGTGTGTCCTCTATAAGCAATCAGACTCTATCCTTTCAAGGACAGGGACTGGGCCCTGTTTCTTTTGTCTTCCCTCAATGATGTTTAGTTTGGTGTGCAGTTCACACTGGGCACTTGGATGACTAATTGACTCCCTGTCAGGACCAGCACAGTACTACAGAAGAGAAGTGAGTTCACTATAGCTGAGATTTGGAGATAAGGACCATTTCCTATGTGATCAGCATACAGTTTCTCCTAGTTTGGGGAAGGCAAGACATAAGATTTTTTGTATTTATTTTTAAAGAAATATTGGATTTTTTTCTAATACTGGAACACAAACCAGACTTATTCCTCTGCTATTGTTTGAATTTAGCAGGATGTGTTTTGTTTGCTGCTTCTGGACATACTAGATCTGCTATTTTTAGTGTTCTTCATTAAATGGATTGTTGATATGTAAATATACAAGTTGCTATGCAAAATTGCCCTAATTTTCTTGTGAACTTTTTTCCTGCAGCTTGTAGAAAGGCATTATGTTAGTTCTTCACATTCAAGAATATTTTAAGTACTTGGAGCTAAATTGTGCTAAACCAATTGTCAAAACTTGGGAGTGTACCATAAAAGAAAATTGATACAGATAAAATCAACCCATTTGCATGGTTTATTTATATGTATGCAAATATATCTGTATGTGGCATAGATATATGCACACATTGTGTTATGGCTAAAGATTCAACTGGAGTTAATGACCATACACAGGGAAAAAACTATTAGCAAATTAATTAAGAACCTGTCTGTCTTGGTATTGTAAAATGAAGCAGTTGTTAGCTTAAAGAGGAGTTCTTTCCCTCACTGAGTATTGTGATTCCATAAAATATTCACTGACCTCTGTTAGAGAAGAGACTTCTGTTTAAATCAAAAGATTGTAGATGAATAGTTTATAATGAATGAATAGACTACAGAGGAGTGTAAACATGAACTGAATTAAATGTTCTTTTGATTATGATTCCCTGCTTATTCATTGGTTCAACAAGTGTTGATTGATTATAAAACCTTCTATGTGCCAGACACAGTACTGGGCACATGGAGAACAAGAGGATTATAGGAGTGTTCCAGACATCCATAGTCTTTGTCTTCTTGAAATTTGAATTAATTCTAAGTTCTAGCATTTGTGTGCATATATTTGCATATTATAGTAATTACAACAATTTTGCATGTTTTCTTAATATAATTGAAAAGACAGAAGATGCCTTGGAACGCTATTGAACTTATCCTTTCATTCTTCAGATAATTGGAGGAAGGGAAGTTATATGTTGCATCAGACACTATTGATGCCCCTGCCCCCAATTCTTATCTCCTAGGTATTCACCATTTCTGGGCATACCCAGCTAATACTTTCAGCTGACACTCATTGCCTATGTGCTTTCTTTGGTCTCTAGAGTTCATAGAATTTGTGCTAGGGGGTTAATACCCTCTCCCTCCAGGTAATTAAACAGCCCTCAACTAAGTACTGAGGGAAATTGATGGATTAAACCCCCCAGCTCTCTGTAGTATCTCAGAGTTCCCTGGTGGGTTTGAGCACAGTTACCCACAGTGATGACCTGCTCAGGAATTCATATATGCTGACTTCCTTGTATGCCACACTTCCTTGATTTCCTACCAGTGCTTCTTGGAATCACCTCCCAAATCTACCACTTATACTCATATTCTTGTCTCAGCTTCTGGGGAAACACAGCCTGTCATGTGTCAATCCTTGGCTATCCAAGAATACACGATGGAATTGTATGTTCAAAATCAAAATAAGGGCATATTTACTTTGAAAATTACATATAATGTGGAATATATTCCTTGATGAAATATAATAGATACTGTATTTTCATCAAGCATTTAGATGCAAATGATTAACTAATTACATGTATTTGGGAAAGCCCTTATCTTTGAGAAAAAGTGAAATTCTTCTGCAATTTGGATAACAGAACTCCACTTTTGGCCTGGCAGTTTCACAGTTTTTATGTATTGCAGTTTTAAGAAAGCCATCTGGTACATTTTAATATTATGGAAACTTGTTTTAAAATAGGGCCACCTTTCATCATCTTTTCTCACTCCTTCTCTCCTCCTCCCTATGACCAAGGTGTTCCTGGGATAATGATAAAAAATTGGGCTGGGTGGTTACAACAGTCTAAAGCTCACATTCCTTTCTTTTCATTGCTGATTTCTGGCATCTACAGCCTGTGTCTGTTTTTCTCTATTTTGAATGGAGACTTACCTCTAGTTTATTTATAGACATTGTGTCCAGCATTTCCCTTTGCAGCTTCATAAACCCAGTGCATATATTTCTCTCTTTATTTTATTGGTGTTGAGGAAGTCATCTGATTTTTATCAGACTTAGGCTGTTCCTGTCCATGAATAATGTAATGTGGGAAACGAAAATAGACAGGCAACAGAACTGTTGGGCTTATGGCAGAACTGAGGAGAACTTGGAACATGAACTTTTTATACTGGAACATTTTTTATATGTGTGCCAGAATTCAGTTATCTTTCCCATCTTAACATCATTCTTCCATCTAACCACCTGCAAGTCTTAAGTTTCTTTCCATTTGCGAGCTTGAGGCTGGCAATTTCTGGGAGAATGAAGGTTGCCTTGAAAGGAAGCACAGAAAAAAAAAAAAAAAAGAAAGAAAGCATAGAAGGGCCTCTCTGATTACAAAGGGGGACTTGGCTTTGGTTACCAAGGCTTCAGTTATTAGGATTCTCTGTCTTCTGCTTCAGTTGATTGTCTGGATATGTGAACACTTGCTAATTCTAACAAAGGTTTTGGTTCAGGATGTTTGCCTAGACTTTGGATGTCAGATATCTGTCTATCTTTATTTCTATGTCCACTGTACCTACCTCCTTTGCTACCTACTATGAATTCTTGTGCATAGTAGGGTTTGAATACATGTTTCTCAAATATCAGATATATTTCCTGACTCTCACTTGTTGATCCTTGTATGGCTTTGAAGATCTGAGAGCTTGACTTCTGATTCCAAACTTTGTCCTGAACATGGGCTCTTGAGTAAATTCATAGGGCTGAGAAGCTCTTTTACCTGGACCTTTCCCCTGTATATCTAGCCATGCCTTCGTCTCTTGGAGTTCTAGTTCCTTATTTTGCACCATGAGTTACTGACTTGCTGTAATGCTGACAGTACAAGGCAGATAATGTAACTAGAATGTTCACACTAAGGGAGCAAGTTAACAAATCGAAGATCCACAATCCTGTTTACACTTTTATTTTGAAGGATAATTATGCGTTTGCTTAAGTAAGACCCTATGCATTGAGTGCAGATGTCAAAGCAAGAAAGTGTTGACTAAGACTGGGTTCCTGCTGTGAAGTGCAAGATGCGTAAAATTCTAGCATATGTGCAGAAATTTAAACCCATCATTTACTGACAGGCAATAATTACTTTAATGAAGTCAGGAGACTATTTCAAACAAGCAATTAGACTTAACAATGAAGTTGTAAACAGGACCCTAATTAATGAATTTTCAAAATGTATTTTCAACCTCTGCAGTTGCTATGAACTATAAAAAGTATGTGAATAACTAATATTTACTGAGTACTTATGTTATACTAGGCATTGTGCCAGGCATGTTGGATATATTATCTCATTTAATTCTTATAATACTGTGAGGTAAATACTGCATTACTCCCATTTTGTGGATTAGGATACTGAGAATCAGCAGTAAGAAACTTTGTCCAAATCACAGATCTGTGGTAGGTCTGTGATTGAAATACGGCCTAGTTTGACTTTGGAAATCAAACTCTTAACCAAGCACTATATTGCTCTAACCTATATACTACTTGTATAAAACTACTTCCTAAGTGCGTCAGTCAGGATATGCCAAAGGAGAACATGACATAATCAGATTAGTATAATTTGAACAGGGTCTATTCATAAAGCAACTCTTTATAGAGGTATGGGTATAAGGGACCCACAAGGAGTCGCATAGCAATAGCAAAAGACAGCCAAGCTCTTATCTCTAAGCCAAAGGGATAAGAGGAGAGATTAGTATCTCTAAGATGAAGTGGTAAGAGGAGGGAGCAATTGTTGGCACCCAGAAGGAGAGGGCCTTGCACATAAAACTGACATAAGAGGGGCAGTGACCTTTGGGTTAGGTAGAGGAGCAGAGCAACAGGCCAGTGCAACCTCTCAGCATTAAATTCCCTGACCTTATTTTCTCCTCCCTTTGGTCTTGTACTGGGCTCATGGTTGGCCAAGTCTACCCAGAAATCATGGTAAGGAGCCAATTGATAAGGTGCATTTAGGTCAGCTTTGCAAGGCAGAGAGCAAGGTTAAGGCTTGGAGTGGCTCTAGAAGGGCAAATGGAAGTTACCCATCATACCATGTGTTTATCATTCTCATCTGCCACTGTGTTCTGGTCAACTTCAAGTAGCTTTTCATAATTTTCAGCTAAGCAGAGAATATAAACCATTCACCAAGTGGGATTTTTCTATGTTTATAAGTGATCATAACAGAATTTTCACAACCATTAGATGATGCAGACCCTATTAACTTTCTTGAGTTTAACTCAGAGTTAACTTGGGATGTGTCATTCTATAAGTCTTCTGTGGATAATATTTCTGTTAATGATAAGTGTTTCTAAAGTATTCCCATACTTTTCACTTTTAAAAATATATTTTTTTTTTACTTGTAGGTAGACACAATAGCGTTATTTTATTTATTTATTTATGTGTCATGCTGAGGATCGAACCCAGTGCCTCATGAGTGCTAGGTGACTGCTCTACCCCTGAGCCACAACCCCAGCTCCCTGTACTTTTTATTTTTATCTTTCACACCTCAAGACTTTCCTATCTCTGTCAAAAATCTCCTAAACTGGAAAACAGGGGTCATCTTTGTCATATCCATCTTGGCATTGACATCTAAAATCAAGCCAGTCATTGATTACAGTTAATTCTTCCTCTAATTTCTATTATATCCCTAATCTCTCTCTCTCTGGTATTGTAAACACCCTAATATGAATCTTTTATCACATCACACCTGGATTTTAGTGACAGCCTCTTAATTGCCATGTGGATTTTTGTTGGGGTTTTTAGGCCCGTCTCCTCCTGACCAGCGGGAGAAGCAGGAAAAGCACGCCCCACCAAGAGGAGCCAAGAAAGGTAAAGGTCGACTGGCCGCCCACACCCAGCCCTCCCTCGCGGGAGGGCAATCAGACGTGTAAGGGAGAACAGTCAAACCAGGATCTCATTTATTGAGGAAGTACACCTAGTTTATATACTGCACAGGAGCCAATCAGAATAAAGGTCAGAGGGGTGGAGCAAGTTCACGTGTACACCCATCCCATAGTCTGTAAGGGAAGGCACAAGCTGTCCACGAGGGCGGAAGAGTCCCGGACCTATCCTGGAGGTGGCCCGCCTTTTCCGTCACCACCCACAGCACTGTCTCCTGGCTGATCACCAGGAGCTGTCCCAGCCACATGTGTGGCCCCAAGACCAGGAAGTGGGCAGCCACGCCCTACAGATTTTATTAGATAGTAATTCTGAACACTTTCAGAAAACTTCAATACATCACCAATATCTACAGAAACAGGGCCCCACAACTTGGCATAGCACTCAAACCCTTCCATAATTCGTTTGCCATTTTCTTTGTCCAACTCCTCTCTTCAATTTCACCAAGCTACTTTACACTAGTGAAATCACCCGACTCCTTCTGCCCTGAAATGGTGGTATGTATTTCCCATTAATATGTTGGCTTAAGTTATTCCTTCTTATACTCACATCTTTCTTCCTTGGTTATCTAAATCATATCTTTTATTTTGGTGAACTCAGTTGTCAGGAAGGTCTTCTGCATTCCAATACTACTTATTATCTACAAATAGTTATAGTAGCACTAGTACCTATATCCCAGGTGTGTGTGTGTGTGTGTGTGTGTGTGTGTGTATGAATTTTTTACAGTAATGCTTGGCATATAGTAGAATCTCAATAAATTCTAGCTATCAAAATTATTTATGATTGCTATAATTCTTTTGGAACTCAATATAGTACTTTATATTATTTTTTGCTTTGCATGTATATAGAGTGTACCCCCTAATTATGGTATTTTTAAATCAGTTGCTGTATTCTCAACATCTAGCACAGAGACTGGCTAATAGTGGATCTGAATCAATGCAAATTGTGTGGTAAATGATGATGAGGAGGAGGAGGAGAAGGAGAAGGAAGAGGAGGAGAAGGAGGAGTGCTATTTTTTTCTCTCCTTTTGGAAAGTCACTGCAATATATATCAATTGATAAGATTGTTGATTGTATTATAGGCTGGTAAGTACTTTAGAAATGATTCAATTCCTCACCATCATCTTTTAAATGGTACAACTGAGGCTCAAGGGAGAGAAAGAATTTTCCAAAGCCACACAGTTGTCAGGTAATGAAAAAGTCAGGGCTGGAACTGAGAATGTATTTCAGGTCAGTGACCTGAACAAATATTTATTGATCACATATTATGTATCTAGTATTACGTGTGCTGTTGGAGACATATCTATGACCAAGATAAACTATGTGCCTTCAGACCATTTACTTTTTAATGGGAGAAATAAATAAACTTATAGGCAAACAGAAACAGTGACAAATGCTATTAAGGAAATAAAAGAGAAATGGAAAAAGCTAAGAGAGTGAAGAGGTAGGTGACTTAGTTTTCTGAAGTGATAGTTAAATGATGACAAGGAGACTACCAAAGGAAGATCTGGAGAAAGATGGTTATAGACATAAGGAAGAACTCTTGCAAAGGTCCTGAGGTAGGAATGAGTTTAGTGTGTTTCAGGAAATGACATGTGGCCAGTGTAGGGAAACGGTGTGGCTGACACAGTACTAGGATTTGAGGTCAGGAAGCTAGGCCAAGTCACACAGAGCTCTAAAGTTTATAGTAAGAGTCTTTATTTTAATTTTTGACCCTGTACATGTTTTAAAGTGTTCATCCAGGCTAATGTGTGGAATAGTAGTGGAATAGTAGTCTGTACACAGAAGAATAAGGATGTGTCAGAAAAATTAACCAAAACTTAAAGCCAGGCAAAACAGATTATCAAGCCTTTTTTTCAGTACAGTACTGACTGGGCTTGATTTTCTCTTATTTGGACTATTTTACAACTCTGTCAAGACAGAGGTTAACTCATAGATCATAGCTTAGTAGAGAAGCAAATTATTTTTTGATATTTCTGTTGTAATGAACAACTTCAATGGCTATCAATATGACCTTCTTGGATATTAACTATTATACTAACACAGAAATCATATTCTAACATAACATAAATGTTCTTATATGTTCTTTCCAGTTTTAATATTACTTGTTCCTGCATTAGTTAATGAATTTACCAAAATCTTTGGCATATGTCCATGAGAGTCATAATTTTGCCTTTTTGAACATTAAACTTTAACAAATGAAAGCAGAGAGAACAGTAAAATGACAGCTTCAGTATCCAGTAGTCTCTGAAGAGAATATAGGGGTATAACAATAAGCTTTCTTCTTATATTTAATGTATCTTACACATTAATTTTGTCTAGCATTGTAACATCTGTAATAAAATTTCATGATGACACTCATGTAACTGTGCATGTGCCAGATGCTGATCTAAGCACTTTACATATATTAAGCCACTTAATCCTCACAAAATTCCTTATGTTAATAATAGTGTAATAACACTCTTAGGGCACCCATGTTACGAATGAGGGATCTGATGTACAGAGAAGTTAAATAAGTTGCCCAAGATCACACAGCTACTACTAGCAAAGTCAAAATGTGTCAAGTCTCTTCTGTTTCTCACAGATGAGTACCAATCTTCTCACCATGCTTCCTCCCATCTCTCTCACACACATATTTATATTTTGCAAACAAATATGCAACTATTCATGAAGCATACTAAAAATTACCTAATGAGGTAGGATCATGAAAATTTGGGATCTACTGATCTAAAACTTAGGTACTATATTTGTTAGCATTAACTAGAGAAACAAAACTAATAGGAGATTGTGTGTGTGTGTGTGTGTGTGTGTGTGTGTAATAAGTAGTTGACTCATGTTGACTCATATGATCATGAAAATTAAGAAACACCAAGATCTTCACTTAGCAAGCTAGAGGCTGTAGATCATGAGAACCAATAGCATAAGTTCCAGTCTGAAAGCCAGGAGGTTCCATACTTGGGAAAAGTTGATGCTTTAGTTCATATCCAAAGGCAAGAACAGGACTGATATCCAGACCTGCAAGAGGTCTGCCAGGATGAATCCCCTCTTATTGGAGGGGCAGGCTTTATGTTATAGTCAGACCTTCAAGTAATTGGATGGGGCCACTCATATTGGGGAGGTCCATTTGCTTTTCCAGGTCTATCAGTTCAAACATAAATCTCATCCTAGAATGACATACCCAGAATAATGTTTGACCAAATGTTTGGGTACACTGTGGCCCTGTCAAGTTAAAAAAAAATTGACCATTACAAGTAAAATGTTTTATTAGTTAAACCTCTGTTGATCCTTCTGTGCTGCAATGAAATTATATCCTTACTTTGGAGCTGGAGTATAATTGTATAATTGAGGTGGTAATAGACTTTTCAATCATCAGAATTTTCTATATATGCTCATAGTGTACCCTAAGCTACAGTCTAGTCCTGGGATACTTGATGATACTCTGTGCCCTGTTTGTTTGTTTGTTTTTCAGGGGTGGGGCTTGAACCCAGGGCTTCACACACCCTAGGCAAGTGTTCTACCACTGAGCTACAGCTTTAGTCCCTAACAATACTCTGTACTCCTAAGTGCTTTTAGATCTCTAGCTTTTTGAAAATTGTTGTATACCAACCAACTTTGCTAATTAAATCCTGGTCTTAAAAAAATACAGAAACAAAGCATTGTTGAAGCATTTTTGAAATGAAATACAACAAATGGCTCTAAAAAGAAAGCGATTTAGAAATCTGGATTTCCTCATTATATTTTTTTCAATGGGGGGAATACCTCAAATTACATGCTTGCTCACCTTGATCAATGAGGAGTTCTGCTTGTTAAGTAAGCACAATTTCTAATTGTATTTATTTTCTTGTGTGATGCTTTGTCGAAGCAGGGTGAATTTGAAGGCTAAACTATTTGGAGGCATGTGTCCTTTCAATTGTTTTACCAAAACCCTTTTTATTAACTCTGCTTCTGAACCTGTTGTGTTCTTTAAAAGATTTGCAGATAGGAGATATAAGAAAGACACCAGGCAAAGGTCAGTGTGGGTGGGGGCATGGGGATTTCTGCTCAGCAATCCTCGGTTCCATTGTCTGTGCAGTATGGTAGATGGGGAGGGGCACGTATCATTGCCAGGGTGCAGACAGAGCCCCAGAGCTATAAGGTCAGCAGGAGGAATCAAGGCCCAACACCAGTGAAGATAATTAGTCTGAGCCTGTGATCTTTCACAGTCCCCTGTTGTCTGCTTTCTGTATATGAAACGGGTATGTGGAGTATGGGGGTGGCTGGGATAGAGGCAAAGAGGCTTCATATAATGCAATGTGTTTGGCCCTAGCTGGCCCAGAGGGGAGCGCTGAGGAAATTTCACTAAAAAAATATCAGGAAAGGGGGAGAAAGGGTGTTTGCAGAATGGCAAGCAGTGAAGCCTTGTCAGGGAAGCCAAAGTTAGAACAAAAGGGGAGATCTTGAACTCTCTGAAATGTTCCGAGTGCATCTCATTTGACATAATCACCTCCCCACACACACACACTACACACAAAGGCTTGTGCTGCTCTTTTGTTCCTATACCCTAAAGATAAGTATGTTGTAGTACACTGAAGCTCATGGGACCAGGGAAGATAAGGTATGCTGGGAGAGTCTGCACAGCAGATACTACAAAGTGGAGTTTTCTGAATAACAAAAAGCAAAGAAAATAATAGACCAAACACAAGGAATGGGGCAGAGCACAAGAGCCCCATACCATGGAAAGAGAGATGCAGGAAAAAGCATATAAAGCAACTGTGGTTTCTCTTAAAGGGAGATTTTGCTTTATTTTTCATCTCTCAAAAGGTGTCAACTTAAGAAAACCTCACAGCTCCTTGTGGGCTGCTCGCTCTCAAAGGGAAATGAATTATTTAGGAGTGTGATGAATAGTTCATCAAACCTCTCTCCAACAGGGTTGCTGCTTAGGCTCAGAGTAATTGGCCAAGAGCAGAAGGGGGGCAGGCCCTTGCCTCAGTGATTCTTTCTTCTGCCCCTGGAGGGAGCCATGAATGGGAGGGTGAGGGTGACTGCCTGCGGTGGATCTTTCCATCCCAGATGGAAGAATAGAGAGAGGCAGAAACGAAAACTGAGGCCATTCCCAAGACAAGCCTGCAGGAGGAGCCAGCACCCTTCATTGGAACAAGCTCTTATATAAACGGAGGGTTCTTACCTGGAAGGGCTGGAAGTAGCCACAGATTCAGCCCTAAATCCCAATCTCCCATCTGTTTTCCGATTGGGCAGGCATCAGGTGCTCCCAGGAAATTTTAGCCTCTGCTCTCCCTATTGCAGGCCCTGATTTTTTGGGGGTCTGTATAAAACAAGCATGTGGAACAGAAAGAGATGTGTGGTGCAGCACCCAGTCACAAAGCTGTGCACCCAAACCAGTTTCTGACAACCTTGTTTTGCCCTCCATCTTCCCCCCTTTCCCCACCTCCACATACTTAATGGAAATGGACAAAGGTATAATCCGAGCTTATCAAAACGGTCTGCAAACTGAAGAGGCTGCATCTTTTCAAATGTAAAAAAGAAAAGCCTGATCTATTTATAAAATCACTGTCAGAATGGAGGAAAGCAGACAAAAACTACTCCTAACCTCAGCTCTATCAGTACATGAGGTGAGAAGCAATATAATATACTGTTCCTTTTGTGTTGCCAAATAAGGGTTCAAATCAGGGCTCTGCTCCTAAACTGTTTGACTTTGGATCCTTTATACAACCTCCTTGAGCCTCAATTTCCCTTTCTGCAAACTGGAGATGGTAGTACATATCTCATAAGGTTGTTGTGAGAATTAAATGTGCTAACTTTTGTGAAATGCTTAGCATGTAATAAGCATTTGATAAATGTTAGCTGTGGCTGTTGTTATTTATGTTATTACATACTTACACATTTGTCATGGATTACATGGGAAACCCAGCAGAAGAATTTGAATGGCTCTGGTAAAATCTGCTTCTTACTGTTAGTTAAAAACATTCATTTATCCAGGTCATACATCATATTTCTTCTAGAAATGGACAGCTTTTCTTATGAAACTACAGTTGCCATACTAATGATCTCTCCCCACACCCTAGCCCATCTCTCCCTCCCTCTAACCCTCTTCTTTCCCACTTTCCTTCCCTTCCTCTTTCCTTCTCTCTCTCTCTTCCTCCCTCTATCATTTTCTTCCCCCTCCCCTTCCTCCTTATTTGCTTCTTTCTCTGCCTCACTCTCTCCTATTTTTTGCCTCATCTTTCCCACCTTTTTTTCCCTCCCTCCTTCTCTTGTGCCCCTTGAATTCTGGTGTATTTTTTCTGAAATGTTGTGAAATGTCTGCTTTATTACAAATAAGTTCCGTTTTTAAAAGATTTGCATTATGTTATCAAGTTCAGTCGCTACAACTTTATTATTACCTGCCATTCCAAACCTAACTTTGCTTCACAGAAAGAAGAATAATTTAACTATACACATATACAAATAATAAGTGTCTCGGTTGGCTTCTGCTCTTCCAAAAGATTTTTAAAATCATTTGGTGCAATCATTCCTAATAAGTTGCCCACCAGCTCTGAGACAGATCTGTGAAAAACAGCTACAGACATTTTACTCAAAGTAACAGATTAAGATGGTAAATATGATAAATCCAAGACCTACCTTGCAAAGTTAGCAATGAACTAATATGATCTTTTACCATTGTTTGGAAATTTTCTGCGTAGGGGCATGTTATATCTTCAAGCAAGTGACAAAAGTTGCAAATTTTAGGCCTCCATATGCAGAAAGCTCAAAGTCAGTTGCAAAAGGCTCCTGGCAATTATAATTGGCTGTTCTCTGCTCAGTGTCACAGGCATTCTGTTTTCTGTGGCTGGGGGACAGCAAGCTTCATGTCAGCTAGAGAGCCTAGGGTAAGATCAGATCACCCTTAGGTTTCTACATGAGAGAAGCAAGCTCTCTGACCAGAAGCCTTCCAAAACCTAATAGGTATGGCTGTGTGTCCATTTATTTATTCACCTAATGTTTGTGCCTAACATCTATGGTATTTTGGGACTATAGAATGGGAATATAGAAAGGACTAAAACATGATCTCTTATGATGAGGGAGTTTACATAGTAGTTAAGAAGCAGGTACATGCAGTGATTTTAAATTAAGAGGCAAATACTGAACCTGTCTACCAAAGTGCTGTGGTAGGTCCTCCACACTATCTTTAATTTTCACACCAACTTTATTCAGAAAAAGAATTTGTTTTGCTTTCCATAGCTGTTTAGGACAAAAATAAGAATGAAAATAATTACTTTTGGGGTTCTGGCTTTGTGCCACACATTTATACAAATTGCCTCATTTAATCCTTATGGCAACTGTATTAGTCTACTGAGCCTGCCATAACAAAACACTCTAAACTGGGTGGCTTAATCAACAGAAATTTATTTTCTCACAGTTATGGAGGCTGGGAAGTCTAAGCAGCCAAACAATTCAGTTTCTGGTGAGATCTATTTTCCTGGCTTACAGAGGGCTTCTTTCTAGTTGTGTGCTCAAAAAGCCTTTCCTAGGTGCCTGTGTGTGGGGAGGGGGATGGAAAGGACAATAACTTTCTCTTCTTATAATGCCACAGTTCTATCAGATCAACTGCTTATTATCTGACTTAACCTTAATTATCTTCTAAAGATCCTCTCCCCAGATAGTCACATTGGAGTATAGTCCTCCAACATATGAATTTAGCAGGGAGACATAATTCAATCCGCAGTAGAACTATATGCTTTAGATGATGATTTTATTTTCATTTTTCAGATGGGGAACAGAAGCTCGGATAGGCTGAATGACTTCTTCAAGATTGTACAGCTAAAAATTGTAGCAATAAGTTTACTAAAAGACAACTGCTGGGTTTGGGTTGTGGCTCAGAGGTAGAGCACTTGCCCAGCATGATGAGAAAATGTGTTTGATCCTCAGCACCACATAAAATAAAATAAAGGTATTGTGTCCATATATATATATATATATATATATATATATATATATATATATATATATAACAGACAACTGCTTTCTGCTATACCCTGTTGTCTCTCGAATCTTTGGAACTTCCCATGATACTCACCAGTATAGATAGGTTGGTAACATTTTTCATGTAATGGGGTCCCCATCTCTGACAGAGTTATTGAGCATTTACTAAACACAGTTTTAGAAACTTCCTGTGTCTTCATTAATATTAATCATCACAACAGTGCCAACAGTGCCATGAGATATGAGTATTTTCATCCCCATTTTACATATGGGGTAAAAAATACTGAGACATGGTGAAGTGAAGAAACTTCTCCAACATTATACAGATAGGGTAAAGAGTGCAGTTAGGATTTAAGCCAAGAGCTGTTTGGCATGACTGCCTGTATTCAATAAGCAGTATGCCCGCCATCTTCTCTATTAGAAATACAGAGTGTGTTTGAAGGAATTCATGTGAATGAAGTGATATGATATGGATAAAAATTTTTGAAAGTTACTATATTCTCTTAATTTGTCAATTTTCTTTGATTCAATAATTATCTTTCAGTTTGTGTTGGTCAAGAATCTCCTGTGACACTAACCAATTAAGATATGTTTTTCAAGTGCTTATTATGTGCCAGGCACTCCATGCATCATACTAAATTTAATCTTCACCTCAAACCTGTGGGTTATATATAAAGATCATTATTACGATTTTTTGGTCTTAGGGGACTGAACCCAGGGGCATTTAATAACTGAGCTACATCCCCAGCCCTATTTTGTATTTTATTTAGAGACGGTTTCACTGAGTTGCTTAGGGCCTTGCTAAGTTGCTGAGGCTGGCTGTGAACTTCTGATTCTCCTGCCTCAACCTTCTGAGCCACTGGGATTAGAGGTATACTGCACCGTGCCCAGCTACATTAAGATTATTTCTGTTTTCAGTATGAGCAAATGAAGATATTTGAAGGTAAGTCACTTGCCCAATGTCATACAGTTAAGAGGTGGCAGAGGTTGCATCTCAGGTCTGCCAGCATCAAGGACACTGCTCCTCCTGTGACATTCTGTTGCATCTTGCATAAATGGTACTTCTAACTTCAATTGGTAAAAGACTTTGCATCTTTAATATCTGAGATAGTTTGAAAGTTTTAAAGAGATTACTTGTTTTAAAAAATTATGTATGCACCATTGCTGAAAGTGTTAAACAGAGTACAGAGGCCCATATCTTACATGGGTACAGGTAGAGGGGACTCTTGGACTAAATGGATGGGAGTTGTATTAGAGCACTGATTTAGAAGTGTGCTCTGAAAACCATAAGGATTCTATAAACCTCTATGGAGGCTGCCATGCTCTGAGCTCAGAGAAGGAGTGGGGCTCTGAAGGAAAGGTGGGTATGGGCCCATTCACATCTTTCTTTCAAACTGAGGCATTCTCTTTTCATCTGAAGTCCAGAATTACTCAGAATTTCCTATGTACCATGCAGAACTTTGAAAGTTTTATGGATACTAATCTATTTGATTACAACAGCACTCTGAGGCATGGGAGATTTGAAGAAACTTGTACAACAAGGTCACACAGGTAGGTAAAGTGGTAGAGCTAGAATTTGAACCTAGACTATCCAACATGAAAGTATGGACTCCTTAAGCAATATGTCAACCAGCTTCTCAAATTTATTGGAAATGAGTTTCTTTGAAAGAATTTATATTAATGCATTTTTTATTTTTTAAAAGATATTTCTTTTTAAATTTTTTTCAGTTGTACATAGACAAAATACCTTTATTTATTTTTATGTTGTGCTGAAAATTGGAACCCAGTGCCTCACACATGCTAGGCAACCACTATACCACTGAGCAACAACCCTAGTCCCTGAATGCATTTTTAAATATATATAATGTAACATGGATTTAAAATTTTGGAAAATCACTATAATTACATCCTCTGGATATTGTCTTAGAACTAAAAAAAATGTCTTCATTTTCAAGTTTCTTTAATTTAACAAAAGTATACTGGGTTGGGTTAAGATTCCCCTGTAAGCCAGAATAGCCAAACCAATCCTCAGCAAGAAAAGTGAAGCAGGAGGCATCATAGTACCAGACCTTAAATTATACTACAGGGCTATAGTAACAAAACCAGTATTGTATTGGCACCAAGACAAACATGAAGACCAATGGTACAGAATAGAAAACACAAACACACATACCCACATAAATACAGTTATTTCATATTAGACAAAGGTACCATAAACATACATTGGAGAACATATAGTCTCTTCAACAAATGGTGCTGGAAAAACTGGAAATCCATAAGCAGCAAAATGAAATTAGACCCCTATCTCTCACTTTGCGCAAAACTCAGAGTGGATCAAGGTCTTAGGCACAAGAACAGAGACCCTGTGCCTAGTAGAAGAAAAAATAAGCCTAAATCTACATCATGTTGGCTTAGGAATCAAATTCCTCAACAAGACTCCTAAAGAGCAAGAAGTAAAATCAAGAATCAATAAATTGGATGGTATCAAACTAAAAAGCTTCTTCATAGCAAAGGAAACAATAAAAATATGAAGAAAGAGCCCACAGAATGGGATAAAATCTTTGCCACCTGCACTTCACATAGAGCATTAATCTCCAGGATAAATAAGTAACTCAAAAAACATAACACCAAAGATACAAATAACCCAATCAATAAATGGGTTAAGGAACTGAATCTACACTTCACAGAAGAAGTAAAATTGATCAACAAACACATGAAAAACTTTTCAACATATGTAGCAATTGAGATTTCAGGGCTGGGATTGTGGCTTAGTGGTAGAACGCTTGCCCAGCATATGTAAGGCACTGGGTTTGATCCTTAGCACCACATAAATATAAATAAATAAAACAAAGGTATTGTGTCTATCTATAACTAAAAAAAACAAACAAACAAAAAACAAAAAAAAAACTAGACTGAGATTTCATGTCATTCAACAGTCAGAATGGCAATCATCAAAAATACAAGTAAGCATACTATAGTAATGCAACCACATCAATGTTCTTAACAGCTCAATTCACAATAGCTAACCTGTGGAACCATCATAGATGCCCTTCAATAAATAAGTGGATAAAGAAACTGTGGTATATATACACACAAAGGAATATTACTCAGCATTAAAAGAGAATAAAATCATGGCATTTGCAGGTAAATGGATGGAGTTGGAGAATATCATGCTGAGCAAAGTAAGCCAATCCCCCCAAAACAAAGGCCAAATGTTCTCTCTGATAAGTGTATGTTGATCCATAATGGGGGGCATGGGAAAAGTGGAGGCACTTTGATTGGGCAAAGGGGAGGGAGCAGTTGGGAGGGACCATGGGGGCAGGAAAGATGGTGGAATGATATAGACATCATTACCCTAGGTACATGTATGACTGCACATATGGTGGGATGCTACATTGTGTACAACCAGAGAAATGAAAAGTTGCACTGAAATTGTGTACATTGAATCAAAATGCATTCTGCTACCATATATACTTAATTAAAATAAATAAATAAATTTTAAAAGAATACAAGTAATAATAAATGTTGGTGAGGATGCAGGAAAAAGGTACCTCATACATCACTGGTGGGACTACAAATTGGTGCAACTACTCTGGAAAACAGTATGGATATTACTCAGAAAACTTGGAATGGAACCACCATTTGAAAAATTAATCCCACTCCTCAGCATATACCCAAAAACTTAAAATCAGTGTACTATGTGACACTGTTTCAGCAATGTTTATAGCACCTCAATTCACTATAGCTGAGCAATGGGAACCAACCTAGGTGTGCTTGAACAAATAAATGGATAAAGAAAACATATATATATATATATATATATATATATATATATATATATATATGCCAGTAAATGTATGGAACTGGAGACTATTATACTAAGTGAAATAAGTTGAATCCCAAAATACAAAGTTCTCTCTGATATGAGAATGCTAACACACAATAAGGGGAAGGGGAGAATAAAAGTTCACTGGATTAGATAAGGGGAAATGAAGGGAAGGGATGGGGGATGGGAATAGGATAGATAGCAGAATAAATCAGACATAACTTTCTTATGTTCATGTATGAATACATGACTAGTGTAACTCCACATCAAGGAGGGGAAGTTATACTGCATGTATGTATAATACGTCAAAATATATTTTACTGTCATGTATAACTAAAAAGTACAAATAAAAAATTTTAAAAAACGATTCCCCTGTGACTCCTTCTACTCAGGTAGGAATTTGGCCACAATCTCTGACTGCATACTTGAATCTTACTCTTGCCTTCATTAGGGTATGGCTTTCTGGGTTTGGCCATGCTTATACCTGCAGACTGACAATTGCTGCAATCTGACCTAGTTTCCTGGTTTTGGCCTTTATTCTGTGACTCATAGTGCTTGGTTTCAGTCCATGAAATTTGGACACGCTGAACCCAGCTGATCCTTTGGTCTGATCAAGTTTGAACATAAATTGGGATTAAGGCTTGCTGGACACGGCTGGTGAACTGATGGAGCATGTGAACCTGAGGTGCCTCCTAGGGGAAAGGCTCTTTACTGTATTAAAAAAGGAGCCATCTAGGAGTGATGGGAGTGACCAAGAGAGAAAGCCTTTGTTATCAGAGTGGTGGGTGGATTACTGATATGATCATTTAGTTACTGATATGGATGAAATTACATGGTGTTCAGATGCCAGGGCTAGGATTTCTGCTGAATGACAGCATGAATTTTTGTCAGAAAGTGAATGCAGAAGAGGGAAAGACCATGGTCTTTTTCTGGCAATATGAGTGGATAAAGAGAAAAAAATTACAACATTAAAGAGAGGTATGTATGCATGGCCAGGAACACCTAAGTGTATGAAGAGTGCATATAACCCTATTATCAGACATTCACTTTTTGTATCTTCTAAATGGGACTATTGATACCTACCTTGAAGGGTTATTGGGTGGTTAAATAGAAATATGTATATGAATGGATACAAAAGGCCTAGTTTAGTACCTGTCACTTAAGGGCACTGATGAATGGAGGACTCTGTTTATTATATTTTTATACTGTTATTTATTTATTTATTTTTATGTGGTGCTGAGAATCAAACCCAGGGCCTCGCACGTGGTAGGTGAGCACTCTACTGCTGAGCCACACCCCCATACCCCCTGTTTATTACTATTAGTTGTAGTAGTAGAGGTGATATTACTGTTATTGTCATTATTAGCACTCATGAAATATATTGTTCCATGTAGCAAATCTGAATTGTGGCTATATTTTGTTTGTCAATACCAGCTTCAGGAGCCTAATCCATGTGATCTGTCTATCAAATATATTATTTATGCCTTTCTGGTTGAATAGGGAATATCTTTAGAGCAGTAATTTCTCTCCCACCAAATTAAATAACTCACTGTGTAAGAAAACCATGTTTTTCCAGGTCTACTGAGTCTACCATCAGATATGAAGCTGCTTGAAAGCTGGACACAGGGGCTGGGGTTGTGGCTCAGCAGTAGAGCACTCACCTAGCATGTGTGAGGTCCTGGGTTTGATCTTCAGCACCACATAAAAATAAATAAATAAAGTATTGTGTCCAACTACAACTAAAAAATAAATATTAAAAAAAAAAGTTGTACACAAACCTCCATTTCTAGATTTCAAGTTTTACACAAAGACATCAATAATAGTCTCTTATCTAGAGCACACCAAGTGTCATTTGGTACATGGTATTGCTGAGTGCAATGAGATAATAGCATTCTCCTTCTTTTATAAATATTTTTAATTGTCAGCAAACCTTTAATTAATTAATTAATATGTGGTGCTGAGAATTGAACCCAGTGCCTCACACATGCCAGGCAAGTGCTCTACCACTGAGCCACAATCCCAGCCCAGCATTTTCCTTTTTAACATTGGTTTGTGAGTTGGTGTTATAGTTTGGTTGACCTGGACTGAAAAGGCAGGAAAAGGGATGGGAGCAAGTAGGGTCCAGAAGCCCCATCATAGTTGAGGTTCTGTGAAATATCAAAAACCATTTTACCCTCCAATATTTTGCAGCTAGCGTATGTCCCTAGACACTGCACTGAGATGTTTTCCTTCATTTTTAAGCCTGGGCACATTTCAGGACCTATCGAATCCATGTGCTTCCAATTGATTTACATTTAACACATCAAAATGTTATTTTGTAAGAGAGATTTGATGTCCTGAAGCCTGCTGAGCTGCTTTTATGAACATTTTAAAGTGTTTTTCTTTGAAAGGATTGAAACCTAGGTGGTACACCATGTTGTCTGCAGCCTCAAAGGCCAGAGGGTGCCAGAAAAGTAGAGGGTATCCCCAGATGGTCTATTGCATGTACAATGACTGGTGATCTGGGGTAGGCAAGAGACCAAAGAGAGTTGTGAATCTAATGTAGATGGGGCACTTTCGTTGTACATAATGGCCAGACAGACATCTGACCTCCTAAATAATTGTCTATTAAAATCTTATTAAAATCCTAGCTCTTTTAATGCATCTTTCCCCCTCCTTTCTCATATTTTATCTTCTCCAGTTTATTAACTTTTATTGCCCAGGCTGCAGTATTGGGCATAGAGAAGCTGACTGACTGAAATGGTACCATGGTCAGGGGATACGGAGTGGGAGATGCCTGTTGGAAGAGTGAAAGAGTAAAAACTATTAAAAGCCACTATAATTGAATGAATGTGAGGTACAGTGCACATAATCTAGCAGTCCTAAGCATAGATTCCCATGAGTAAAGTTGGTGATTGGAAGGCATTAGGGAATGGTGAGGACTTTGGGTAAGTAATGCATGCATTTTTCATTTAAACTAATTTAAAAATTCTAAACACTGTGTGGCCAAACAAAGCATCAATGGACCTATTCCGTATACAGGTCTCCAGCTTGTAGAATCTTGGTCTAATTCAACCCTTAAATTTATCAATGAGGATTAAGAACTGTGAAATATTTAAATAAGAATCTAAACATACATGGAGTCCCCATTTGCATAAAAATATGGGTGTTGATGTTTCTGGTGTGGCTCACAGGTCTCATATTCTTTCTGTAATCAGAGATGATGACAGTCTTGTGACTCTTTTATTACTAATAATTTTACTACATATTTCCAAATAACCAGAGTTTTCCTTGATTGTGTTTCTTTTGAGTTTTCAGTAACTCTTATTTTTACCATTATTATTACATTAGGATTATATTAAAGTTTTTTTTTCTTTTGATAAAATAAAAAGAACTATGAAATGACTTATCAAAGAACACCCAGCTAATCCATAGCAGAAAGAGGCTCAAAATTTTGCTCTTTGACTGTAAACACTTTAAGTCTACAGCTCTTCATAATTATTATACAGTGTTTACTCCTTAGGTTGAACTTTACAAATTAGAAAAAAAATGAGAGACATGCATATGAAACCAGTGAAGGAAACAGAGAAAACTAACAAATTGACAGGGGAAAAAGTATGACAAAGTGGTCTGGGCATCAGAATTGAGGAAATACATAGTAGGGGCAAGCTCATCAGAAAGTGGGGATGATTCACAGACAGTGGGCCTTGAGTCACCTCTGGACTAGAAGTGACAAGGAAAAGTCAAGAAAAGCAGTATGGAGATTCCTCAGAAAACTTGGAATGGAACCACCATTTGACCCAGTTATCCCACTCCTCAGCATATCACAGCCACCTCAACTCACAATAGTCAAGCTATGGAACCAACATAGGTGTCTTTCAACAGATTAGTGGATAAAGAAAATATGGTATATGTACACAATGGGATATTGCTTAGCTTTACAGAAGAATGAAATAATTGCATTTGCCAGTGAATGGGTAGAACTAGAGACTGTCATGCTAAGTGAAATAAGCCAGTCCCCCACAACTAAAGGCCAAGTGTTTTCTCTGGTTGCTGACTCACAATAAGGTGGGTGAGGCAAGAATAGCAATTTATTGGATTAGACAAAGGTGAATGAAGGGAAGGGAGGAGAGATGGAAGTAGGAAACACAGTAGAATGAATTGGAAATAACTTTCCTATGTTCTTATATGAATATGTAATCAGTGTAACTCCACATTATGTACAACCACAAAAATAGGAAGTTAAACTCCATTTATGTATGATATGAAAAACACATTCTACTGTCATATATAACTAAAAAGAACAAATAAAAATATTAAAAAGACAGTATAGAGGCAGGCTTGAAGAAGGAGAGTGATGGCAGTAGGCAGCCCTTCTGAAGAGTTAGGTTAGGAAGTCTGAGACAAATATTTAATCTAAAATCCCCTATGGTTGAAATTCTAGATAGCAGTTTAAAAGCATATCTCAAAACACCTAAGCTAAGAAATGAAGGAGAGAATATTTGTATTCACCTGGAGGCTTTGATTTTGAGCAGTATGATATATACAATGTGAATGTATGTATGTACATGCTTCTGTGTGTCTAGAACTGTAAGTTAAATAGTACTGTATGTCTAAGATCAGATGTTTGACAGACAAGAAAATGAGTTGCACAGTACAAGTATCTGATGTCACCTCCATATATATAACTAAATTTTGACAGCTTCTCTTGGGAAAAATTGTACCATCCACAGGCATCATAGTCCTCATTTAATTGCTGTCTAATTTTTACCTGCAGTTAAAATTTGATATTATGTGCACCTGTGAAGTGTCATTTCAGGGCCTCCACTTTCCTAAACAAGTTTGTGATACTATTTTTTGGGGGTGGGGAGTAGACATGGTTTAATAATATCCCTCAGAAAAGCAACTTTTAGCTAAATTTACAGAACCCATGAAATGTATTACTTCAGGGACATAGTCTTCTACATATTGGTGTACTAGCTTCAAATCTCAGTCCACAAGTTTAGGTTTCTATAGCTTACCCTTTATTTTGCTCCCTAAACCCCTAGGATGGCAGAACTTAGTATTTGATTCAGGGAGCTCTCCTTTTCTTATGGCTGTGTGCACTCAGGAGCTATCTTGTCCTTAATGTTATCTACTAGGTAGGTAGCACCTTTGACATCCTTCACCTGTTTCCTTCAGCTCCAATGGATCTCTCTTATACTTCCATGCTTCCTCTGACAACTTGAAAACCATTCTGCTCCTTCTTTTTTTTAAATATTTTTTTAGTTGTTGATGGACTTTATTTTATTTGCTTATTTATATGTGGTGCTGGGAATTGAAGGCAGTGCCTCACATGTATGAGGCAAGCACTCTACCTCTAAACTACAACTCCAGCCCCTCTGCTCCTTCTTGACCAGGATCAGGCCTAGACATTTCTTCAGAGATCTTCTTACAGTCTCATATATGGTCTCAAATTTTCTTGTTGTTTTTCTCCCCATCCTTCCCTCTCTTCCTTCCTTCCCTCTTTCTCTCTCCTTCTGACAGTGCAGGATATGTTGTAGTCTTAGGAAATACAAAATACTTCCTTTCTCAATAAACATGTTGAGGTTACCCTCTGTTCTTTCTGGTACCTTCAGAACCTACCCTTTTGGACATGAAAACTGACAAAATTTATTTCTGCTTTTGATCAGTCATGTCACTCTGTGTGGCAATTGACACAGAACTGCTGAATTGATGAGAAGGGGGTGGTGGTATTGGGATTACAGAATGGATTACCAGGATAAAAATTTCAAATAATATTATCTTGATCTAAAAACTATATGATTTAAAACCATAACCACCATCATCAACATTGTAATTTATCCTTTGTTACCAGAACACTCCCCTTGACCTATTACGTGCACTTCAAGTTCTCAAGGATCAAGATTAAATTTTTTCTGGAGCCAGTAATGCCATCCTTATTCTTAGGACCTGGTGGGATTGTGGAATGTAGCAGCAGGGGCAATTTGAGGAGTAAGAACTATGCAATGAAGTCCAGAGGAATCTCTCTTATACTTCCATGAAGGATGAAGCCAAATATCTACCACCTGTATTGTATAGTTTAGTCATTACTCTGAATGAAGATATTGTTTTATGAATTAATTTTTAAAGGGTACTATGGTTTGAAAATTTGTCTTCTGCACAATTCATGTTGAAATTGAATTGCCATTGTGTTCATATTGGGAGGTGGGACCTTTAGGAGTTGTTGGGGGTTATGACTCTTATGAATGGACTGTTATAACAGGAGTAAGTTATTTTCCCACTTGTTTCTCTCCCCTTCTCTCTTCTATCCTCCTCTCTCTTTTTGCCCTTGTACCATGTGACTCTTCCTGCCATGTTATGATGCAGCAAGGAGGGCCTTGCTGGATGCCAGTGTTTGATATTGGATTCCCTAGCTTCCAGAACTGTGAACTATCAATTTCTGCTCACGATACATTAACCAGTCTTGGGAATTCTGTTGCAACAACACAAAATGAACTAAGACAACAGGTTAAACTACTGTTACCAGCATGAAGAAACACCATGTTTCCTTTTAGGTATGCTTGATATTACTAGTTGAAAGTCTGGATATCAGAAGTATTTTTGAAACTTTAACACTTCTGATTACAAAACGTATGTACACACATCAGTGTGTTTTCATAGGTAGGAAGGTAGGTCAGGAAGGATCACAAACAACAGACAGAAAACAATCAATTAGGACCGTCTAGTATGGGGGTAATAAAAACATATTCAATTTTAGAAAACCAATAAGAATTCAAATTATGGATAGGAGAAATAAAAAGAAACTAATGCCTGGAGGGTTAAAATAGAAATCTTGGCTTTGTTTTCAATAAGAGACAAAGGTTGCAGGATAAGTGAAAAAGAAACTGAAATGTTAATTCAAGCTCATTGCCCCTCCCTTGCTTCCTTCCCAACCTACCTCCTCATCCCATGGTGAGAAATAATGACCATGTTCCGCACTTAGAGAATTGGGTAATGAGAAGCATGGTGAGAGGAAATGACTTTCTCAGCTAATTGTTAGCAGAGGTTGAAGGACCCACAAGTAGTGGCTCCCACGGTGCTCTCTCAAATTCTTCCAAAGCAAACTCTGGCTGGTTAACTCAGTTGGTCAAAGCCCTGTGGTAACAGGAGTAAGTAGTGGTTCTAATTTGGGCCAGATAGCTTTTCTCAATTTCCCAGCTATAGACTAAATGCAAGCCATAAGCTTTAACCCTGTGGATCATCTCAGTCTGAGTCCTAACTGTCTCTAGAAAAACTCAAACCCTAGTCACAGGTAGAACCCTAACATTGGCCACAGGGCCACAGGCTGAATTCTAACCCTTGTCATTCCATAGGTTGAGCCACTGACCCTCTGATAAATGTATTATGGGGTCATAAAATGATCCAGGAAAGAAGCTGAAATGTTGAAATATATTTCCATTACTGTTAAGAAAAGGAACTTATCCTGCTAATAGGACAGGAGTAATCTGTTTTCATATGATAACAAAGGATTATACCTGTATGGTTTTCTGCTAGAAGCCACAAGGAGAAGCTTGCTAGAGTGAGTTTGAGAACCGTTGCCCTTGGGCTCTGAGGATGAAAGCTAGAGTACAAGTAATAAGCTCTGTTTGACACTGTATCTTCCCTTCTTCTCATTTATTAAGGGGACAACATTGGTGTTTTTCTGCCTCCACTATCTTATGTTTACCAAGGCCAATGGCCAGAAGAGCCATTTTGAAAATGTCACATAGTACTGAAAACCCCTTTATTTTCTCTTTTATGGAACTGGTGTGCCAAAACATCTGAAAGCTCCAATATTAGTCACTCCTGTGTGTAGCTCCTGTTTAATTGGAGATCTTACTTGGGGAACTTCCTGTATATGATACTGAGAATTAAAAAAAGGAATCCATTCTGGATAACCAAATAGTTTCAAAAATCCAATCTAGTGCAAAAGCTGACGGGTAAAGTGTATAAGAGGTTTAACTACAAATTGGACAAATATGACTTAAAATGGTGTAAATCTCACTTGATATGTTAAAAAATATTTAATGGAAGTTCAGAATATTGTCTCCAACATTTGTATAAGTACAGGGAGAATCTGGTAGCTAATTTTAGATACCTAAAGGGAGTTATATCAAAACCAAGGGAGGATGGGGTTCTCTCCACCCCCAAGCAATAGTCAGGTTCTAGGTAATTAATCTGAGGGTTTCTAGAAGGTAGAATATTTCATATTTTCTCCTTGAGGCAAACTTATAGCCTGCTTGAGATTTTGTTTGCATATCTTTGCAAACATTTTTAAACCTTAACATTTCTGATAATAAGGTGACTCCTATGAATTAGGGAAGCATGAAATTTTGGTTGCTGGACTGTAGAAGTCTACTTTCTATATTTTTAATCTCTTTCTCTTCTCATCCATTTTAAGTCAATCTCAAGTAAGTTGCCTCCTTAGCATAAAACAAAACAAAAAGTTTCTTTCAATCTCATATTTCCCTCCTTAGGCAAATTTATCAAGGAATAGGGTAAGCTCACGATCTCTACTTTTTCATGTATGTTGCTATGGATTGAATATAGTTTGTCCCTTGAGAGTTCATGTGCTAGATGTGTGGCCCCATGTGTGACAATATTAAGAGATGGTGGGGCATTTAAGAAGTTGGGCCTAGTGGGGGGTTGGTAGGTTTTGTTGGGAGTGCTGCCCTTAGAAGAGATTAAGGACTGTTATAGGACTCTGATTATCCTTGTAAGAGTGAGGTGTTATAAAAGATAAACCCTGGCTACCACTGGCATCTCTGGCTTCCTGTCTTGCTAGGTGATCTGTTTTTCTCTCAAGCGCCTCCACAACTATGCCATCTGCCATGAAGTCCTCACGTGATCTAGTACCATACCCTGGAACTTCTAAAATTATGGAAGAAACAACCTTTCCTCTTTTTATAAGTTACTCAGCCTTAACTACTTCATTATAGTAGCAGAAATAATACTAATACATGGATTTAGTTCTTAATTTAAGCTATAATAAGGTATAATTAAAAAATTAGTTGTCAATGGATTTTTTTTTAACTTATTTATTTATATGCAGCATTGGAGATTGAACCCAGGACCTCACACATGCCAGGCAAGCACTCTACCACTAAGCCACAACTCTAGCCCCAGGTATAATTTTTGTACAGTGAAATTCCCATTTTTAAAGTATCTAATGAGTTTTAACATATTTATACATCTATGAAACCATCACCAAATCATAATATAGAATATCCATCATCCCAACAACCAATTGCGCCTTCTCAAATAATCTCCCATCTTTCAGCTCCAGGCATCCATTTACCTGCCTTTTTTTTCAGTACTGAGGACCAAACCTTAGGACCTTTCAAATGCTAGGCAAGTGCTTTACCACTGAGCTACATCCCCAGCCCTTACCTACTCTTTATCACCATAGGTTAATATTTTTCTAAAGTTTCATATTAATGGAACTAATGGAATATAATTTATATTTTTAATTTTTGTTTTTCCTATATCCAAACTATTTGTTTTCCCATCTTTACTGAGGTATAATTGAAAAATAAAAGTTGTATAAATTTAAGGTGAACAACATGATGATTTGTTTTATGTATACATTGTGAAATGATTACCACAATCAAGCTAATTAGCACCTCCATCATCTCACATAGATAGTGTGTGTGTTTAAAGTATTGAAAATAAACTGCCTTTGAAATTTATAGGTATACAATATAGCATTTTAATTACCATCACCGTACTGTACATTAGATCCCCAGAACCTATTTATTGTACAATTGAATGTTTGTGTCCTTTGATCAACATCTTCATTCTCCCCTCTTTCTCCCTACCATGCCTAGTGTATAGTAACCATTTCACTTTCTGCTTCTGTGAGTTCAACTTTTATACATTCCACATGTAAGTAATATGTACTATTGTCTTTCTGTATCTGGCTTACTTCACTTAGAGTAATATCCTCCATGTTCATTTAAATCGTCACAAATGGAAAGATTTCATATACATACATACCCACCACATTTTCTTTATCCATTAACACTTCAACAGATATTTAGGTTGTTTATGTATCTTGAATATGAAGAGATTCTTCAAGATACTGATTTGAATTTTTAAAAAATATATATCGAGGAGTGGTATACCTAGATTTTATGGTAGTCTTATTTTTAGTTTTTTTTTTTTTTTTTTGAGGAACCTCCTTACTGTTTTCCATAGTGGCTGTAGTAGCTTTTATTCCCACCAGCAGTGTACAAGGTATCCTTTTTCTTTATAACTTGCTTTATCTTGTATTTTTGATACTAGTCAACCTAGCAGGTATGATGTGTTATCTTATTATGGTTTTGGTTTGTATTTCCTTGATAATTAGTGATGTTGAGCATGCTTTCATATACCTGTTGGTCATTTGTATGTGTTTTTAGGAAAAATGTCTATTAAGGTTCTTTGTCCATTTTTGATTGAGTTAGTTATGTGTGTTTTGGTTTTTGCTATTGAGTTAGTATATACTTTTTGTATCTGAATTTCATTAAGTATAAAGTTTTTGATATTCATCTTTGTCAGGATGTATATCAGTAGATTGTTAACTTTACATTTTTCATAGATGCCCCTTATCAGGTTGGTGAAGTTCCCTTCTATGTCAAATTTGCTAAGATTTTTTTTCTTTAAGAAACCAGGAATGGATGTTAGATTTTGTCAAATGTATTTTCTACATCTTTTGAGATGATCATATATATTTTTCTGCTAGCATGGAGTTATTTTTATTGACTTTAAAGTATTAGATCAACCCTATAGTAATGAGGCAATACTGGTTATGAGGCAGTATACCTTTCATTTATTGTTGGATTCATGTTAAGTAAGAATGTATCTTTTTATGAGGATTATTGGTCTATAGTTTTTTGTTGTTATGTTTTTGTTGTGTTTTCATTGTAGTAATTCTGGCCTCATAGATTGAGTTAGAAATATTCCTTACTTTTCAATATACTAGAAGAATTTATATGGAATTTTTTATTATATTTCTTTAAATGTTTGACAGAATTCCCCAGTGAAATTTTATGGGCCTGAATTTTTCTTTCTGGGAAGGCTTTTTATCTATAAATTAAATTTCTTTAATAGATATAGAGCTATTCAGGTTATCTACTTATCCTTAAGCAATAGTAGTTTCTATTTTAAATACTTGGGTAGTTTCTGTCTTGCAAAGAATTTGACAATTCTTCCTAAGTTGTCACATTTATTAGCTAAAGTTGTTCATAATATTCTCTTAATATCCTTTTAATATTTATAGAATCTGTAGTGATGTCACCACTCTCATTCCTGATTATGGCAATTTATTTCTTCTCCTTTTGTCCTATTAAGTCTTGCTATAGGGTTTATCAATTTTATTGATCTTCTCAAAGTTTTTTTGTCATTGTTTTTTTCTCTTATTTTCTATTTCATAGATTACCATTGTGATTTTGTTTTCTTTTTTTTCCTGCTAGTTGGGGTTATATTTGCTCTTATGTTTCTACTTTAATAGGTAGAGCTTTCTTCTCAAATATATGTATTTTGTACTATAAATTTGTTTCTAATTACTCTATTATCAATCCTATAAATATTCATGTGCTACTTTTCTTTTCACTCAGTTCAAAATACTTTCTCATTTGACTTTTGATTTGTTCTTTAACCCGTTGGTTATTTGTAAGTAGATTTTTTGATTTTCAATTATTTGTGATTTTCCAGAGATCTTTCTGTTATCGAATTCCAATGCAATTCTGTTGTGGTCAAAGAACAGGATTTGCATTACTTGAATAATTTTAAATTTTTGGAGACTTGTGTCATGGCCCAGAATATTGTCGATCATGATAAATGTTCCTGTGCAGTTGAAAACAATATTTATTCTTCTTTTGTTACATGGAGTATTCTACCTATGTTTTTTATATGTTATTCAGTTCTTCTCTATCCTTGTCTTTCCTTTCTAATATCCTGTCTAGGAGTTCTATCAGGTACCTGAATGGGAGATGTTATAGATCCCAACTATAGCTGATGATCACTTCATTTGTTTCTTATCTTTCAATAAACATTATTATTTGTTGCTTGATGTTCAGTGTCTAAAAACTATTGTTCATAGTCATCCTTCCATATCCACAGAAGACCTCCTTGGAAACCAAAATCTGTAGATACTCAAATGTCTTACATAAAATGATATAGTATTGTAAATGTTATTCACTTCCTGTCAGACAATTTTAAACCATCTCTGTATTTATTACAATTCAAGTCTGAACACATTCAGTACAAATGCAATTTTTGAAAGATTATTTTCCATCCATGCTTGGTTGATATGGAATTCACAAATATAGGGGGATGACTGTGTTTTGTTTCCTTTTTAGTTGTTTCAGGAAGGTTGGTTTTTATTTCACCTTGGTCAGAAGCAGAAATCATGGCATCATTTACTTTTACATGTATTCAAATTTGTCTTTCATACTCATACTCCTGAAACTGCCCTTATAAGGTTCGCTAACAACACTTTATTAACAAATTCAATGGATTATTCTGAACCCTCTTATTTTACTTCTGCTACATTTAACTGTTAGACTGAGACTTTAGTTTGAAATACTTTATACATGTGAATTTTGTGAAATTACAGTCTTACTTTTATCCACTCTTGCTAACTCAATCTGTTTCATGAGTTCACCTTCTTCTACAAAGTATTTTTAATATCAATATTTTAAACATACTAAAGATTATTAATTGGATGTTTTCTAGAAGTTAGACAGTGTTAAGTGATGCGGGGACCTCAAACTCCACATAACTCAAACAAAAATCATTTTCTCTTAACTTCTCACATTGACCTCACAATCTCCTTCTTTTTCTATTTTTTTTTCCTCAATAAATGCCATCCAGTGCTTCCAGCTGGAAACCTAGAAATAATCCTTTATTTTTCCCTCTCCTTTACCATCCTACTCAAAATTCATGCCTGATGTGATGTTTATAAAATATCATCAAGGTAAGCAATCTGTGTGGGGGCAACCCTGACTAAACTGCAAATTAGTACAAGTTATATGTAAAGTTCTTTATGTGTTCCATCCTTGATGGGGACACTGAACAGTATATTTCACTTGGCCTGCACTCATTCACAGCAGCCCCATTCTAATTCAGTCAGGCCAGAATAACTATATGTTCCACATCCATAGAAACCTCATTAGTTTAGCACTGATAGCCAAAGCTACTACTCTAAAGTAAGCTACATTTTTTTTTTTTTGCCTCAGCTACTTGTCTTAGTATGTTTTTCTGTTATTGTAACAAAATAGTTGAGGCAGATGTTTTAAGGGAAAAAGAGTTTCTTTTTGGCTCATGGTCCTGGAGGGACGTGGTTAAGGGCCTAATCTTGTAATGATTTTTTTGCTGGCAGAATTCCAAGGTGTGGTGGAGAGAATTATATGGGAAGAGACAGGGAAAACACTTGTATTGTGATCTCTCTTCCTCTTCTTATAAAGGTACTAGGATTTCATCATGGGCATTCTACCCTAATGACTTTATAATTCTAATCTCCTCCCAGAGGCTCTACCTCTAAACAACCTAGTTAGATTGCATTCGTACCCTCTTTTTTTTTTTTTTGGTGCTGGGGATTGAACCCTTGGGGTGCTTAACCACTGAGCCACATCCCCAGCCCTTTTAATTTAGAGACAGGATCTGGCTAAGTTGTTTAGGGCCTCACTGAGTTGCTGAGGCTGGCTTTGAACTCACAGTCCTCCTGCTTCAGACTCCCGAGCTGCTGGGATTACAGGTGGGCACCTTTGTGAACACTTGATTTCCACCCTATTAATGCATCACAATTGGGATTAAATTTTAGTACATAAACCTTAGGGGACATTCAAATCAGATCAAAATCATAGCACTTCTATAAGAGGCTCTCAAGTGATCTACCTGTTTCCACTGTTATTCCACCTTTCTACCAACCATTCTCAATTCAGCACTCCAGATTGTTTTTGAAAAATGTAAAACAAATTATAACATTGCCTACTCTAAAGCCCTCTACTGACTATGCATTTCAGATAAAATCCACACTCCACATCAGGGTCAACAAGGCCATGTGTTATGTTAGCACTGCCTATCTTTCCAGTTTTACCTTTTGCCATTCCCCTTTCTTCATGATTCTGTCTAAAGAATTTCTACTCATCCTTAAGATTCCAACCCAGGTATCATTTCTTCCAAGAAGACTTTCTTTTCCCTAACTGTGGTTTTGGTGACTGCCTGCTGTGGTCCCATAGCACCCTAGACTTACCTCTGTTATACTCATCATAGATTAATTATACTTGCCTATTTAGTAATTTGTCTCTCCAGCTTGACTATGAGCTCCTTAAATCAGGAACTCTGTTTTCTTTTAACAATTTCAAGGTTTATGGTCTAATTCATAAGTCTTTGATCCACTTTGACTTGAATTTTGTGTAGGATGAGAGATAGGGTTCTTGTTTAATTTTTCTATAATATAGCTATCCAGTTTTCCCAGCACCATTTTTTTAAAGAGCTGTCTTTTCTCCAGAATATGAAATAAGCCAAACTCAGAAACTTAAATGTTGAATATTTCCTCTCATATGCAGAAACTAGAGTAAAATAAAGGAAAGGGGAGGGAAGGATATAATATCATAAATATAAAGGGAAGATCAGTAATGTAAGAGAAGGAGACTGAGAGGTAGAGTGGAGGGATGGGTAAGGGGAGGCAATGCAGAATGAATTCTTAAAAATAATGATATGTGCATATATAAATATACCATAGAGAATTTTCACCTGTATGCATAAGTAAAAAGAACTAATCAAATCTAAATAAATAGTTGAGTGAAAGAAGTCTAGTAGAATAGAGGGAAGAGAATGGGAGAGGGGAGGGAGGATGGGAGGCAAAAGGAAGAAAAGGGGGGATCATGAACTGAAATTGAATTCTATGCATGTGTGAGTTTTTTGGGATGAACCCAACTACTATGTATAGCTATAAAGTTCTAATTTTTAAAAATCAGGAACTTTTTTCTTGTTCAAAATTATATTTCCAATGATGAGCATAATTTCTGATATTAATATTTTAGGGACAGATAAAGAAGTGATAAATTTGACCTACATTTTAAAATAAGGTGGTACATCATAGGGAAGAGGAATTTGAGGTAGATTTGGGGATAACAGAACTTTTGAGAAGTGATTCTGAAGACGGGTATTTTCAAATACAAAGAACATTATGAGAAAAGGCATGGAGGGAAGCCCTATTGTATATTGAATGTTTGAGGAATAGAAAATACTATATTGTCATTAGGAGAAAGGGATGACATATGGGGTATACTAGGAAAAGAATCTAGAAAGCTAGGTTGAGGTTCTGAGGTTGGAAACTTAGGATGTCATGGGATATGGACTTTATTCACTAGGCACCAAAAATAATTTTTCTGATGTTTCTCATTAATTAAAATTTTCTTAGTGATTTTAAAGGATGGGACTATCTTGAAGACAGAGGATGTTTTTTCTTTTATCTTTTTCCTGAGACTATATCTTATAAATTGTACTATGTAGAAGGAAGAGAAATGATTTACTTCACAAACATCTATTTTGCAGGCAATCTTTTATCAGAACTTGGTTTTCTTTAAATTATGTGAATTTGTAATATAAACTCAAGCCAAGTGATTTTAAAATGTATACATTGTTTTGAACTGTCTTTGCCATGGCTTCCTTTGTAACAGAGGTAACTGACAATTAATTACATACTAAATAGACAAACTCTCTGCCTAGTACATGGCACCTTGCTCCCTACAAATACCTTAAATTATAGTTGTAATTCTTACGATCAGATGCAGTAATCAACTGTACTAATTGTCAACTGTGGCAGGAGAAGACATTATGAGTTAGTTGGATGTGGTCAGGAAAGAAGATAATCACTGGGCTATAATGCAGAAGAACTGGATTCAAGTCTTACTCTGACTCTGACAGTGTAATTTGGAGGAGTCACTTCACTTCTTTGTACTTGAGTTTCTCTAACTGCAAAATACACAGTTAGTTTTGTCAATATTGTCCAATCAAAATATCTTTTTTATTGAGTGAATATAATTTTTCTCAGACCAATTTGTTTCTAGTGAGTCATTCCCATGATCATTTGGCCAACATATTGGTTTCTGATTAATAGAAAGAAGACACAAACAAAAACAAAATCATTTTGCTTCATGCAGTGATTTATTGAAAATGACTCAAGTCGATTCCTAACATAACTGTTCCCCATTTGGAACCTTTGTGCCAATCACCTCAATGCTTCTGTTCTTTCACTCTGGGGTGTTCATTCACACTGGGGGATGATATAATCCACTCTGGCAAAAGACTGCTCAAATCTATATCTTTTAGTTTTGGCCTCTCTCTTAAAATTGGGATTTGAACTTCCAACTGCTTATAGGATATTTTCACTCAGATATCCTGCAGGCATTTCAAATTGTCTCAAAATGAACTCCTCACTTCCAAACACCAATATCAATGACAAAACAAACAAAAAACAAATGCAGTTCTCTTGCTATTCCCTAAGTCATCAAATGGTGT
This sequence comes from Marmota flaviventris, assembly GCF_047511675.1. NCBI lineage: Eukaryota > Metazoa > Chordata > Mammalia > Rodentia > Sciuridae > Marmota > Marmota flaviventris. The sequence goes on along the minus strand of NC_092518.1, from coordinate 111,241,964 downwards.
AAGACATGCAACTTAAAATTGCCTGTGTCTCCTTTGTCTCCCTGATCCTGAAGCCCTAAGCCTAATCAATTACAGATGCCTTAACATCATTCTCCTCTTTCCTCTTCCTTCTGTCACTGCCCTCAGTTAGGTAGGCCTTAGTCATTTCCATTCTGTTGCAGGAGTCCCCTAAGTGGCTCTCCACTTTCCACTTTTCTCTGCACTCCACATTCCCCTCAGGGTTATCTTTCTAAAGCATAGATATTGTCATGTCATTCGCCTCCTCATAAACTTCTACCATAACCATTTTCATCACTTACAGAATGAAACTCAGATGGCTCCATTTGGCATCTGAAACTCTCCACAATATGGCCCTAGCCTACCTCTCCAGGCTTATCTTCTGTCTCCATTATAGGTTATTCTTTTTTACTCCTATGCCTTTGTGGGTGTACTACCTATCTGCAATGTATTTATATCTATCACAGTCTGAAGGATCTATCAAAATCCTTCCTGTTCTTCAGTTTGTCACTTACATTGCTCCTCAAGTATTTTGTGATTGTTGATTTTGAAATTATCTTTATAGATGAGATTCCCTGACAGTCTGTTTGCTGCTCCTGTTTATGCCTTCCCTAGGAGGTGCCTTGGGGATTTGTGCTGTTTGCTGTGAGAGTAGAGGATGGGTAGTGATCCCTTTACTATATCAATAGACAGTTGACAATCAGGGCATGGCCACTCCCCTTTCTCCCAGAAGTTGCTGGTCCCCAGGGATACTATTCTGTATGCTTGAATCAAGCAGCACTGTGCTTTCCTGAAAATAGATACCATATTGCTATTGCCTGACTCTCAGTGGGGAAAGGGCAGGGGAATGCATATAATTTGTTTCTATACTCACTTCAGTGACTTTTTAATAACCTTATTGTTTTCCCTTTGCCATACCCCTTCTCAGATTTCATGGCCTTTAATTGTGGAGTACCCTTTGTGTAGCTCCTAGCTTTTGTGGAAATCATTGCTGATACCTAATCTGTACATGTCCTAGGCTGCTTTTTCCCCCTTTACTTGGTTTTGTTGGCTTTCAGTTTTTCAGGGATTCCTCAGGTTTTAGTCTGTTAATATTGTTTCTTCTTGGCTTTGAGCAAAACTATGTAATTACTATACACACACACACAAACACACACACACACACCCTTAGCTTTGGTAGAGAAAGGGGATGAAAACAATGGAGTCAGGGGACTGGGGTCGTGGCTCAATGGTAGAGAACTCGCCTAGCACATGCAAGGCCCTGTGTTCAATCCTCAGCGCCACATAAAAATAAATAAAAATAAAGGTATTTAAAAAAAGAATGGAGCCAGGAGGTAGGGAAGCTACCATGAGCATATAGTATAACATTTTTAAATTTGATGGTGTAGATTGATTCTTTTCTCAATGTCTTACCAGGGACTTGAAAGTCCAGCTGTCCCTGACTCCTCTATGACAAAGCATTGAGAACACCTGTGAGTATGAGTTCAACTATTATGGACATTGATTGTTGGTAGCAAAAAAGCCTTAGCCTAAATTACTGGACTTTTGGGAGATGAGCATTGAACCTGTTGGTTATGAACAGAGGGGATAAAGGAGTTTGGTAGAGAGATCCTACAACATAAATTCTAAAGGTTGTGAGGACAGAGCCAAAATACTCTGTGTGAGGGCAATAAGGAACTAGAGTGGGATAGAGAGCTTCAGTGATGCCACAAATCAAATCAGACTCCATTTATGGCTAAGGTTAAGTTAAACCCTGTGTACATTGTTTTGGTTTGTGTAAGAGAATTTTTGGCAAAAATTGGAGCTTTTAATGGGGACTACAAATTCTAACCTTTTATCAAATGACACTGTGAGATTTATAATTAGATAATAGTGGCTGTCTCCCGAGGGGACTGTCAGTTTGCAAATGATTCTCACCAGATTATGGTGGAATCAATAGGAGCTGAATAACTAAAATTCGATACTACTATGTCTCCCTCAATAACACCGTGGAGAATGATGTATGACAGATTTAATTGAATTTGTCAGACACTATGGCTACATGCATAGATCATGGGGGATATTTTTAGAGTTATGTATTTGATTTTCTGATGAGACTTGCAATGGGCCTTTTAACATTCAAGGTTCCTCCTGATTCCTGGGATGCTGTGCTCTGGAAGTGTTGACAAGGCCAGGGAACGCTGACCTGACTTTGTGCTGAACGTCAAAGAGTCTAAACATAAAATGGCATGGTGGAGGTGGCTCTTAAGTGACCTCATGGAGAAAGTTGATTTGGGGTGAAAGGTCATAAAAGGAGAAAAACAAGTACTGACAAACAGTTTTTTTCTCATAGAATTTGGTTATAACTGAAGAGATAAATCTCGAATAACTCAGGGACTCAGATTCTAGTCCTGATGGGGAAATGTCATATGTTTGGCTTTTCTGCCTCACAATTTTATCAGGGACAAATAAAATAAAAGCTTTCAAAGCACTGTGTAAACTCTGATATAATATGAATATGTAAAGTGTTATATTTTTCATTTGTTAGTATTGCCTTCATTCATTCATTTGCTTAAATACATTTAATCAGTCATCTATTAGTTCAATTAACTTTTATTAAGAGTAAACTCTGCCAAGGTCTATGCATAGTCCCTGAACTTGAGGGCTATAACATCTAGTAGGGGAGCAGATGTGTACATACTTAAGTGTTATAGGTATTGTGGTAGAATCAGGTCCTACTTATGAGGGCAAAAATTGGGTCATGGTAAGGATGTCAGGAAAGGATTCAAAGAGATGATAAATATGATATGACTTCTGAATGATGGGTAGATGTTCACCAGCCAGATGGTGGTATAGGAGAGACTGTTTTAGGTAGAGTGAGTAGCATAAATGAGGGCTTATTCTAGTGTGTTCTAGGAACCCAAGGAATTTGATATGTTTAGAGACATAAATCTGAAGAGTTTGGTAGGGTTGTCTTATGAAATGCTTAGATATCATTAAAAGGTACCAGGTCTTTATGCTTAGAGCAATGGGGAGTCACTGAGTGCTTTTAAGCCAGCAAGTAGTATGGAAAGGTTTGTCTTTGAGCTAGAACCCCCTGGTGCAGTATAGAGAGTAACTGGAAGAAGGCAGGGAGAGCAATTAGAATGTTACTGCAGTTTTTCCAGGGAGAAATAATATAGATCTATATTATGAATTTAAACTTTAAATGAGTGATGACTTAGCAATTTCTTCAGTACAGATATCTAAGATGAGGGAAGGTTTTCAGACAAACTCTTCTTCTGTGGTAACTTTTCAATTCCCCTCCTACTCTGACTCTGCATCCTTTGTTCACCATGTTCAAATTCTGATTCTACCACTTTTCCATTAGCTCAAGTCAGTAAATTGCCCCTTTCCTAACTTTTACAATGAATTATGCTGATTGTTCCTCCAAAATCTCCCTCCATCCCCATTACCACCATTTTAGTTCAAGCCACTTCTATTACCCTATTACCCCCCTTCAATCTAGAATCCACACTGTGATCTAGAAGGCCCAGAGAGCAAAGGATGAGATGGACATAAGCCTTTATAATGTAGAGAAAAAACAGAGAATTGTGACAGTCTTGTTTTGGATAGCAGGAAAAGATAAAACTCATTTTGATTCATATGGCTGCTTTGGATATAGAGTACTTTATTTCTTTGAAGGTGGTAAGGGATAGAGATTTGTAGAATCTTAGCTTCCACCTACCTATTGCCCTTTTTTTCATAGGGAAGAGGTGGACAAATCTCACCTATTTTTAAATTTAGCCTACACATTCTTTTAACTATCTTTTAAAGACAAATCTGGCTTCTTTACTTTGTTTTATTCACAGTTATGCTCAGGGACCAAATACCCTTTTCTTAATATCTTTCATTTATGCTGCCCAACTTTGTTCTTCTCACAAATGTTTCTGCAACTGGCACCTTAAATGTGTAGAGCATATAGCTATATACATGGTAAGTTTCACAGAGTCATAAGATGTTAAGTCTGGAGTGGGCCTTAGGGAATATCTGTGCCAAGTCCCTGGAAGCAATATGGTTCCACTCAGAGACCTGGATGAAAATCTATCTTCTAGTACTCACAAGCTTTATAGATTTAAGCAGTCCCATAACCTCTCTGAGCCTAATATGCCTTATCTGTAGTCAGAATTGTAATAGCTATTTGGGAAGATTAAGGGAGTAATTGACATAAATAGCTTTGAGTGCAGTGTATAGCACATGGAAAGAACTCCATAAATTTTAACTCCCTTGATTCATTTCTTTTATTAAAATGATAAGTTTAGGATGTCAAGACCCAGGATACTAAAAGAGAAGTAACATCATCAAGTTCATATATCAAGACAGAGTCCAGATTATGACACAAATCTCCTATTTCCTTGCTCATATTTATGATGATGCTTAGACGCCCCATCTGCTGTGGTGCAAGAACAGGTAAAAGCAAGGGTTAGAAAGACCTTGTGTTGCTGGCTGAGGAGATAATGTCAGAAAGGACAGAAAGAAGGACAGTGAAGCCAGCAAAGGCAGACTACCTTTCTTTTAATTTTCCTGAGGGCTACAATTGCTGCTCTCATCCCAGAACATGATGCAGTCTCATTTATCTTGGTTGCACTCTACTTACCAGAGTTTATATGCTATTAGCATACAGGACTGCTGGAGACAGGGATATACCTGAGTCCTGAGGGAATGATTATCCAGAATCATACTGGATAATAGGGGAAATCATCTGGGAGTGATCAGTATCTAGAGAAAAACTAAGAAATGGCTGTATTCAGAGATTGTTAGAAAAAGGCACATGAATGAATCTCTAACAATTAATAGCAGGCAGAACTTAGTTATTTGAGAATGAACTGTCTTGAGGTCATTCAGATATGCTTTTCTGTATTTCAAATATGATGCCATTAGGAGACTGAAATTTATTTTAAGAACTGTTATTTACAACTCAAAGCTACAACAAATGGCAATGATGTTGGATGTTTCACATTTGAGTGCTCCTAAGGTTATTGCTCTCAGACGTTTATTGTCTGTTCTGCTTATAAATATTTACTTTCATGAATATTCTGGCACCATAGCTCAGTTCCCCCTTTTTTTCCAATATGAGCAGAGTCAGGGTTATGTCAGCAAGCACAATAAAAAATACATCTTGATATTGTTGACCATGAGGTTCTGAGGTCTATATGGAGTAGGCTCTGCTTATTTCAATTTATTTGTTCACCTAAATAAGAGACATTGTTGTCCATATCTATCCCCATCCCCCATATTTCATTGTTGAATTATAAATTACTGTTGGAAACTTGATATCCTTCCTACAGCAAGGTAACACTGTTGATTTATAGTAAATTAGATAGGATGTGTCCTTCGAATTGGTCTCTATTGGTGGGGCATGGGATTTTTCTAAGTCAATCTTTCTTTCTCTTTTATTTTCCTTATTTAGTTTTTTGCTGTCCAACCATAAATAGCTGCCACTTGATGTCCAGGGTTAAAGCCTCACGTGTAGTCAGTCTTAGGGTCTCAGTCTGGGGCCAGTGTTAGCTAGGTGCCAGGAAACACAGTGAATGGTTAGTTCAGGTTGTATCCCTATTGAACTTTCCCTGCAACACAAGAAGGCATTTACTTATATATTCCAGTACCTACCACATCCTACATTGAAAGAATACATCCCTGAAGAAATAAATCACTGAGCTGGAAGGTGAAGGGCAAAAGAAGGAGGGAGAGGTCAGAAGCATATCCAGGCTAGGGAAACAAAGGCAGCAGCTGCCACTATGGGGAGACCAAGGGCATCTGGCATTGCCAGATTAACTATGCAGGAAAAGAACATGGAAACCTGGGGCCCCAGAGCCAAAGCTCATCTACCTCACAACTTTGTTTTCAGTAGCCTCCATAGAATCCAGTACTTTTGTATGGAGTCACTTAGAAGAAGTCATTTTGGAATATTACATGTGGAGTGACAGGTATGAGGATTGTTCTCTCCCCCATTGAAACCATGGTCTACTTTTAAAGTGTAAACCACCTTGAGAAATCTCTCAGTCCCATAGCTAGTCAGGACCTCTGCATGTGGGGACTTCTAGTCTGGTCACGTAGGATGTTTAACCTAAAGGTCTGAGCCTGCTGCCAGGCCTCTCACTTGGGAGAGGACAAGTCTTTCTCTGGCTGCTGAATGTGCTGCTGGATGTGATAATTGTAGAAGGTAAAAGGTCTCAGAGGAAAACCCTTTTAAAGGCGTTCAAATTTAGTGTCACCAGAGATGCCTAGTGCTGCATTGGAGACAAGACAGGAAATGCCCTTGGTGTGTGCCAAGGATCATATGCTAGAATGCAGTTGAAATGGCATCCAGGTTAACAAGGCACTGGTGAAGAATAAAAGGACAATGACTTAGGAATACATTAAAGCAGTAATTCTCAAAAACACCTGAACATTACATGGACCCTAAATATGGAGAATTTGATTCATTTCTTTTGGTGTGGGGCCAGGAAATTTGTGCATTTAACAAATGCCTCAGCTATTTTTGATGCTGTTGGTGCTCAAAAATGCTGCACTAACAAATCATTATTTCATATTCTTTGAGTTGGACTTCTTGGTCTCTGCAATGTAAACTGAGCTGAGACTTCTGTTTCATGACTAGAGGGTTACTTTAATAGTAGAATACTGCAAACAAGTTCAAGATAGGCTGCATAGATCTTCTGTTCAATGAGAATCAGATGTTTGCAAGCACTATTAGACTACTACTGTTAAACTACTGTTCTGGGTACTAAAATTAATACCCATTTCTAATTAATCTTTTTCTTCCTTTGTGGTAGGTTCCACGAAGGAAATTATATGCAATGTTTACTTTCCCAAATTTAAGCTAGTGTTGAATGAAAGAATAAAAATCCACTTGAGGTGCACAGACACACAGTCCATATATCATAGTGTATCATCTAAATGATTAAGTTTTGCCTATAGTCAAATTACACATTATCAAGTAAGGAGTGAAAGGGAAAATGATTTTAAAGAAAGCTGGACTTCAAATAAAGGACTTTTGTACTTCTTGATCTAAACATTACTACATGTTTTTGCCCAAGGAAAGAGGAAAGAGAAAGAAATGGTAGGGAGTAGGAAAGAAAGACAGGATGGAAGAGATTTCAGGGGATACACATAGAACCTGAACAAACCTCAGAGATGTTTGGAATTGTTTTGCTTTTGTGGTGTCTTGGGTACCTTGCCAACTTTTTCTAGCACTGACTGACTATTAGAGTCCAGACACAGGGTAAGGTACAGAGGAAGATTTGGAAACAGAGGAATAGTCAGCAGGTGGCACAATACCAGCAAATCCTTCACCCCAGCCTCCATGAGCATCCCAGCTCTATCAATTTACTATTCTCAGGGTAGTTGTACTCTTCATATATAGTATATTAACCTCACTTGCTAATGACTTCCCTGTCTCTCAGCTGAGGCCCAGAGGCTCAATCAACTATTTGTTGTTCCTTTAGAGGAGGGATGACAGTGTAGACAACTGTAACTATAATTAGCTGACAGAAAAATTAATTAGATAAAATTGTAATCCCAGAATAGAGAAGCCTGATTAAATCAAACTTGGCAATCTGGGTCCTCAAATGACACAAAAATGGTAGAAGGGATAGGTTGTGGGCGTAGATGGTTAGAAGGTACAAACTTGCCTAATTTTCCTTCTGTCTCCATAAGCTAGAAATATATAGCATAAGATGTGGAAAGGGGGAGATGGGAAAAATAAAGGAGAATTTTGTTATTTTCCATAATCGGCAGTCGAAGATATCCTTTTTTTTAAAAAAAAGTTTTTTTTCAGTTGTTGGTAGACCTTTATTTTATTTATTTATACATGGTGCTGAGAATCAGACCCAGTGCATAACACATGCCAGGCAAGTGTGCTACCACTGAGCCACAGCCACAGCCCCCAAAGATATTTTCTTTTAATGGTACAAATCATAATGTTGTTTCTGATGGGGCTTCTCAACTGCAACATAAATGGCTCTTGTTAAAGATTATGATTCGGTAGGTTTGGGAAGTGGTCTGATATTCTGCATTTTGTGGTATAAGTAAGGCAATGGAATACGTTTTTATGAAAGACATGGATCTTAAGTGGGACATTAAATGGTACGGTTGGCTTTGGCTAGACAGAGAAGAGAGGTAGGTGATATGCTGTGGTGCAGGGGTGGGAGAGGCAACCTACAACAAAGGCACTGAGGTTGGAGTAAGGATGATATATGGCCAGGACAAGGAAAGCTGATTTCTGCAGGACAAAAGTTTCATTTGATGAAGTAAGTGAACAGAGTTTGGTAGGTAGGGTGGGGTCCATTTTATGGAGGGTCCTGAATGTTGGCCTGAGGATGTTGGGATTTATCCTGTTAATAAACACTGTCAAGGAAAGATTTTGAGAAGAGCAATAACATGCCAAAAACTGTGTCTTTAAATGAACTAATCATATGATAATATGTAGTATGAGTCAAAGGTAAGAGAACCTTGTAGGAAGGGAAATGTCAATTGCAATAAGACAGGTATGAGGGGATGAAACATAGGATCAGGCTGTTGATAGAGGGTTTTGGGAAGGAAGTCATTAGGCTGAGAAACAGCATATCTCTGTGACTGATTGTAGGTTCCCGTCTTCCAAATTACCTCATCTGGAAAGGCTAAAAGGCAGTGGAGCCAAGGTTTATCTCACTACTGCATTTTTGAAGCTCTTGTTAAACTTCTGAAAATCAGACTGTGAAGTGAGATGGCTGCTGTGACCTTGTGGGAAAACCAACCCTGTATAATATTGCCAGAGGGGCTGAAAGGTGATGTTCTAAATGGTATATAAACTTGTAAAAGTATGGGACAAATGGATGCCAATAAGCCTTGTGAGACAGTAACTACCATTGAAACACAAGGTCATAGACAGACCTTGGAGAAACTAGAAGTGAAGTGAGCAATTTAGGCTGGATTTTGTTTACAAGGTGTGTGTAACTGGAGACCATACTGACAAGAGTTCAGCTATAAACAGATTTTATCTAGAAACTATTTGAAGACAATGTCTGGTAGGTTGTGGAAATGAAGGGTTAAGAGTAAGAAGTAATCGTGGGCTTTGTCCTTGCAGCATTTTTGAGGCCCAAGCCTGATTGGCCAGATGTTACTTTACCCTTTCCCATACCTACATTGTGTCCTATGGCATGACAATAATCTCTTGTGTTCATTTCTTTGTTTCAAAAAATTACATATGCCCCTATTGCTGGGCGATGAATTGAATGTGGCACCAAAAAGCTCCTTCCTCCATCTATGGGGCCCAAAATGATCACAGTGCAAATTACTCTTAGGGCTCAGGGCCCTACGGAAAGGTAATAGGTTAATCCAGTATAAATTACTTTTACTAATTCTTTAGCATAGACAAAACCTCTAGGGAAAGGGGTTATAATGCAGGGAAGATGTGGATGATGAGAGAGTGTTGGGAGAGGGTGCCTCAATATGCATGTGGGTGGTACTAGGTAGCCAAGAGCTGTAAAAAACTTGAAAGCTCCTATTGGCTGGCAGAGTCAGCACTTGATGTTTGCAAATGTATGAATAAATGGATGAATGAATAAAATATAAATATTTTGAAGAAAGCACTAAATTTAAATTTAGAAAGCCTGAGTTAAAATTTCTGTACTGCCACTTACAAACAGTTGGACCTTTGGTAAATTTTAACTTCTTTCTGGGCCTCATTTTCTTAATATATAAAAAAATGGGAATAATAATACATGTTCTGCTTTCCTCACACATTTGTGGGAGAAACAACATTTAAAAAGAAAATAGCCTTTTGGAAACTAAAATTTATAGAGGGGCCCTAGGCTGAACAGGGATGGCCATTTTGATGTTTGCTATGCTAAAGGTATACCTGGAGCTCATAATGGACGGTCACCACTGATGGCCCCTTGTCCCACATATATCCTCCTACAAAGAAACTTCTGTTTTGCCTGTGACCCAATCCCAAACTCCTGTGCAACTAGTATAAGAATCAGATTTCTGTTCTATGTGGCTGGGCCTACCACCTAAATGACAGAGAGCACTGGAGGACCATGGGCTTTGTAAGCAAAATCTTTGGAAGCCATAAATAAGATCCCTCTACTGTTTCCTGGGCTGGTTATAATCATCCATCTACAGATGAGGGTTATCTCATTATTTGTTCTTCTCTGTATTCTCAACTGTCTCCACGATGCCATTGTTGTTTCAATGGGGGTGAAGTTGGGGGTAGAGGACAGGAATGAGAGGAAGAATGGTTCTCTCTCACTTCCCACCTCCTCACCTTGTGATTTACAAAAATGTTGTTGATTTGACTTTCAATCAGTCTCTTTGTGACTCTTTCCTTTCATCTGAGGGCTCACTCCTCACCTTGGGCTCTGCTCAGCTGATCTCACAGAAAGCTCTCTCACATTCCTTTTCATGGATGTATTGTGCAGAGTCCCTATTTAAATGGATGCTTTGTTCTCAGGGTTAGGGGAGAGAAGGTGGGATGATTTAAAAATCCTGCCTGGAGTCCTTGAGGAAGCTGGCTAGAGTACTGTTTGCAGAAGTCAATAGGCTTGTTGTAAGCAGGCATTGTATGTTCTAGCACAGGCGGCTGAAACAAATCAATTTCAATTTACTTGTCCAGCAAAAGAAGCCATTATTTAGAACTGAATAGTCAGAGCTCCCATAATATATTGTGAAAACTTATTGTAGTTTTTACTGAGAACTAGCTTATGATGAAATTATTTGTTTAGAAGCAAAGTGTGGATGTTTACGGAATATAAATTCTGGAAGTATTGATTAGAGGGAGTTGAAGAATGGGCCACATTTCTTTTCTAAATGTGTTGGTTGGGTGATATCCACATGACATTGATATCAAAGTACATTGCTGGCTACAAACCTGGCAGGGTGATATCAGAGTACACTGCAGCTACAAACCTGCCAGACTCCTCATTTTGACAATAGGCACAATTAACATCAGGGGAGGGTGTTAGCTAGTTAGGGAGATAGTATAGTCAAGGCTGAAGTTCATTCACCTTTAAAGAGCAAGTTGACTCATAAATTTGGTTCCCTTACGAGAATGTCTGTCGCTAGCTCTATATTTTATGTTAGCTATACGGCTTGGTATATTACCAGTAAATTGTTGAAACTCCCCGTAGGAATAACATTTAAGGTTTGATTCACTGAAGTTTTACGTTTCCCTTTTTGCACAGTTTACATTTAAAAAAAAACAACCAAGACATTTGGGCTTGAGACATGATTTATGTCTTTCCCCCAAATTGGCTGATCATATATTTTTCTGTTTATCAGGCCTCTCTCTGCATCTTGTGTAACCTCCTCTTACTGCTCTTTTGGAAAATGGCTATAGTTTAATGTCTCTATATTGTGATTTTTCCATTGAAAGAAATCTCCCTGTGTAAGTTCTGATGCTTCCCCAAAAGCTCAGAATCTTTTACCTATAAATAAACATAAAAATACCATTGACATACTTTTACATAGTACAACACAGTTTTTCTTTTGAGTGCCTACATTGTGCTAGGTAATAAATCAGATGCTATATCTCTGCCATCATTGTTGTCTAGCAGAACTTTGGATCATATTCACTTGACTTAGTTGGATATAATACTGGGTATTAGAGTAACAACGGGTGACAACTTCAGCCTTGACTAATATATCTCCCCACTTAGAAAAAAACCTCACTTGCTGTTGATTGTGCTTCTTGTCAAAATAAGTATCCTACCAAGCCTGCAACAGCAGTGGTACTGATATCAATGCATTATGGATATCACTCAACCATAACAACATCAACTCCTGGTAACCTAGAAGTTATTGTTGCCCTCACTGTGGTGTCCTACTTGGGCTTCCCTTCTTCAAGCAGTGGTTCCCACACCAGATCCCTCTACTTTCCACCTAAATACTTCATCAATGATACCTTATATAGGGTTTGAATTTGGTGTGTGTTCACTAAATTTTAATTAATTAACTACATGTATAGAAGCAAGTTACAAGGATACAGCTATGGTTTGGATGTGAGGTGTCCTCCAAAAGCTCATGTGTGAGACAATGCAAGAAGGTCTGGAGGGGAAATGATTGGGTTATGAGACCCTTAACACAATCAGTGAATTAATCCCTAGATGGATTAACTGAGTTGTAACTAAAGGTGGGTAGGTTGTTGCTGGAGGAAGTGAGTCATTGGGGGTGGGCCTTTGGGGTACATATATTGTATCTGGCAAATGGAGTCTCTCTCTGTTTCCTGATCACCATGTGAACCCCTTCCCTCTGCCACACTTTTGTGCTATGATATCCTGCCTCATCTCAAGCCTTGAGGAATAGAACAGGACTTCTGTGGACTAAGACCTTTGAAATTATGAGCCCCCAAATGAACTTTTATTCTTCTACAATTGTTCTTGTCAGGTTTTTTACTCACAGCAGCAAAAAAGCTGACTAGAACAGGTATTTAGATGATTTGTTATACCAAAACAAACTAATGTAATAATGGATGACCATGATTTATATGCTCCCTTGTTCTGGTACAATATTTATATTTAACAGATAATTTCTGTGCCTTTCATGGTGAAAAGTTTAGACATAATAGCTGTACCCATGATGGGCCATGTGTGGCAACAGGGAGTATTTAATATGTTAATTAAATGTATGTGATTTGGACTTTACCCTGTTTTCAAATCTTTATTTATATGTGAACTTAGTTCTGGAATGAAAAACCAAAGTTGTATCAAATGCAGTCATTTCAGTTAATACTGAGTAGTGCTTTCAGACTCAGAAGCCATGCATTGGTAAGCTAAGATAAATTGCCACTTAAAAATCTAGTGCTGCTGAATAATCCAGAAAAAGACATGATTTTCCTGATTCATATTAATTTGAATGTTCAGACAGTAAAGAGCAAAGATTCAATGGCACCATTTTAATATAGTGGAAACACGAGTGGCCAATTAGAGCAGCTGAATGAACAGATATTGGTAGCAACCTAGTCAAACTGGTTGTTTGCATGACTTGTAGAACAAAACAAGTAGTTTATTGACCTTTATTCATCTTGGTTGTCCACAGTATTGTCGCAGAAGTCTAGCTAGATGTTCTTATGGAGTTTGGGAGTAAACTGTATAAGGGGAAATTCAGTTTTCCTTCCTTGAAGTCATGATTTGTAGGTTAAAACAGGTGAAACAGACCAGACGAACTCTACACCTTTACTTAGACCCTTATTTGCTTCTTAAATAGCTAGTCAGTAACCTGATTGTGATAATCTACTTTGAATATGTTTTTGGATTTGATATGGTTTAGATATTTGGTATCCCCCAAATGCTCATTTGTGAGACAATGCAAGAAAGTTTAGAGGTGAAATGATAGGATTATGATGACTTTAACCATCAGTGAATTGATCCCCTGATAGAGATTAACTGGGTAGTAACTACAGACAGGGTATGGCTAGAGGAGATAGGTCACTGGAGGTATATCTTTGGTATATGTATTTTGTACTTGGTGAGAGGAGAAATCTCTTTTTCTGCTTCACGTTGCCATTTTCCTAGCTGTTACCCTCTGCCACACTCTTCTGCCATCAATTCTTGCCTTATTTTGGGCCCCAATAAATAAAGCCAGCCATCTATGGACTGAGACCTCTGAAACTGTGAGCCCCCAAATACACTCCTACTCCTCTAATTGTTCCTGTCAGGTATTTTCGTTGTAGCAGCAAAAAAAGCTGACTAAAATAGGATTATTTAATGTAAATAAAAATAATCCCATATGTTACAGCCTCTTTTATAAGTATATCATTTTATTTTTTCAGTGGCATCTGCAGTCTCCATTTGAACACAACTCTCTGTTTCTTGACTTCTATAACTTACCTCATTTCTCTTAACAATATCTGGACTATTCATTTGTCATTTAACTGCCTTATAATCTCTCTTATTTTCCTTCTTTTGTAGTTACTAAGCACTGATTTTAATTGGTTTTGTTTTTCTTACCTCTAATAAATATTTCTTGAGGGCTTAGGCTGTGTTAAATTCCTTATTATCCCCCACAGACACTAATATTTGTTGAATTAATTATTGCATTGTATTACAAAATTATTGGAATATTTTGCATTTGTATTATAAAGAGTAAAGTCTCCCTTAAAATAGATTCCACATGTACAAAATAACAATAGTGGGTGTTAATCAAGTCTTTGCTATGTAGCATCCTAAAAACTTTGCATACATTATTTCATTTAATCTTTGCAATTTTCCAATGAGAAAATAATATTACTCAATATTTTATAAAGAAACTGAGGCTGAGTTGTTATTTGTCCAATATTACTCAGTTAGTAAATGATATATCTGAGAATTGAAGTCTATGTGATTTGAAATTTCATGCTACACTACCCTTTTTACCAGTTTATTGTGAATTCCTTTATAAAATGTTTTGAGATAATCTCCTGAGTCACCTATCCTGTCACCTTCTACCCTTAGGACTGTACATAGGAAGAAATCCTTCAACTACCATTGTGTGCACTCTGTTGCCAGTATCCATGATATATTCCATGGTTAAATGATGACTATTGTAATCATACAATGGACCAAGGGATGAAGACAGACCACAAATAAATATGGACTATATAGACATGTTTATTTTCTTTCATGCAAATATCAGTTCTCAAAAGATTAAACATAATATATTATTAGGAACTGAGAGTGGCAATTAAGAGGTTATCATAAGTCTATTATAACTAATAAGTAAATTGGCCAAAACATTGAATTTTCCAAACTGGAAAACCATCTCGGTAAGTATACTAGGTTGAAAAGAATAGCATGGCAGAAAGGTTCCTGCCAAGAAAGCAGAATGATTTTTATTCTTTGCTTCTGGTAACAATCATTTCTTGAATCATATTCAGTAGTGTATGTGTCTTTAACACATTTATGGATCTACAATTCACAGACCAAAAAATTCACATTTAATGAGTATAGTTTTCAGTATATTCACATTTATATATCCATGGGGTCATATACCACCAATAGAATCTGATTTTAGTACATTTTCATCTCCCCAAAAAGAAACCTGTACCCCTTATGATTCACTTTCCATTCCTGCATAGACCCTGCCCCCAAGCTCTAGGTAATCACTAATTGAATTTCTATCTCTATATATTTGCCTATTCTGGACATTCCATATAAAAAGAATCACACAATTTGTGGTCATTTGTCATTAGCTCCTTTTTCTTTGTTTTTAGGTTCATTTGTGTAATAACACATACATTAATTCATTACTTTTTATATTGACTAATATCCTGTCATATGAATATAACATATTTTATATATTCATTCACAAGTTGGTAGACTATTAGATTGCTTATATTATTTGACCATTGTAAAAAATAGTGCTGTGAAAGCTGAATACAAGTTTCTGTTTTGATGTATTTTCTTTTTTTCTCAAATATATAACAATGAAATTTTAGGGTGTTTAGGTTACTTTGGGCTTGATATTTTGAGTTAATTATAAAACTCTTTCCAAGTGTTAGAAGCACCATTTTACATTCCAAACAGCAATATGTGTGGGTTCTAGTTTCCCCACATAGTCACCAAAACTTATCACCTGGCTTTTAACTTTTAGCAATCTTAGTGGATATGAAGTGCTAACTCCTTGTGTTTGATTTGCATTTCCCAAATGGTTAATGATGTAGAACATCTTTTAAATGATGTGTGGCCATTTTAAAAATCTTTTTTTTGGGGAAAGTTCCCATTCAAATATTTTGATCATTTTTAAATTTGGGTTGTTTTTTTATGTTAAATTGTAATAGTTCTTTATATATTCTGTACACAAGGCCCTTATCAGATACATTGTTTTCAAATATTTTCTCCCAATCTGTCAGTTATATTTTAATTTTCTGCATGGTGTCCTTTGAAGAACAAAATTTTAAAATTTTTATAAAGTTAAATGTATCCATTTTTATTTTATTACTTGTGTGTGTTTGTTTTTTGGTACTGGGGATTAAACCCAGGGGTGCTCAACCACCGAGCCAAATCCCCAACCCTTTTTTTAATATTCATTTTTTAGGTGTAGATGGATACAACACAATACCTTTATTTTTATGTGGTGCTGAGCATCAAACCTGGGTCCCACCTGTGTGAGGCGAGCGCTCTACTGCTGAGCCACAATCCCAGCCCTCAACTCTTTTTATATTTTACTTAGAGATAGGGTTTCATTGAGTGGCTTAGGCCCTTGCTAAGTTGCTGAGACTGGCTTTGAACTTGTGATCCTTCTGTCTCAGCCTCCTGAGCTACTGGAATTACAGGTATGCACCATCAAGCTGGGCATGTTACTTGTGATTTTGGAGTCATACTAAGGTTTAATTGCCAAATCCCAGGTAATGAAGTCTTACCCTGTGTTTTCTCTGAGAATTTTGTGGGTTTTGCTCTTGTTTAGATCATAGATTTAATATGTGTTATTTTGTATATATTGTGAAGAAAGGGCCTAGTTTGTTTGTTTGTTGTATATTGACCTCACATCCTAAAACTCTGCTGAACTTTGATTATTAGTTTAATAGTTTAGTGGATTACTTGTGTTTTCTACACCCCCAACCCCTAGTACTGAGGATTGAACACAGTGGTACTCTACCACTGAGCTACATCCCCAACCATTATTTATGTATTTATTATTTATTTATCTATTTATTTAGAGTCAGGGTCTTCCTAAGTTGCTGAGACTGGCCTCAAACTTGTGGTCTTTGCGCCTCATCATCCTGGGATTATAGACATGCACCACTGTGTTGGGCGTTTTAACTTGTTCTTTTTATACAATATTGTATAATCTGCAAATAAAGATATTTTACTTTTTCTTTTCTAATCTTGATGACTTTTGTTTCTTCTGCTTGATTATTTTTCTCAGCTAGAACCTCTGGTACAGTGTTAATTTGATATGGCAAGAGCAGACAGCCTTGTGTTGTTACTGAATTTGGGTGAATGGTTTTCAGTCTTTCATTGTTATTATGTTAGCTGTGAGCATTTTATAGAGTCCTTTATCAGATTTGGGGCTATTACTTCCATTTTTGCTTGTTGTTTCTCTCATGAAGGGGTATTGGATTTGTTATTGGTTCTCTGAATCTATTGAGATGATTCTGTGACTTTTGCCCTTTATTCTATTAATATGGTATATTACATTGTTTTTCATATGTTCAGCTAAAGTTGCATTCCTGTGATGATTTTCATTTTGTCACAAAGTATAATCCTCTTTATGTTACTGGATTTTCTTTCCTAGTATTCTGTTGAGGATCTTTATGTTTATATACATAAGGGATATTAATCTCTAGGTTTATAATCTTGTCATATCATCAATTTTATTCTTTTTGATAACATTGTAAATGAGATTATTTTTCTACTTTGCTTTTTAGATATTTTTGTATGGGAACTCAACTGATTATTATGGGTTGGTTTTTGAATCGGGCAACTTTACTGAATTTATTTATTTGTTCAAACATTTATTTTATGAATTCTATATGGTTTTCCATATATAAGATCTTTTCATATTCAAGCAGACAATTTTAATTCTTTCTTTTTGTTTTGTATTCTGTTTAGGTCTTTTTCATTCCTAATGATTCTGATTGTATTGACATAATTTTCTTTTATTTCTAGTTTATTGATATTTACTGAGTAACACAGATACATCTGAAAGAGTATAACTAATGGCAAAAGAAAATACACAAATTCTGAATACTCTAACGATATAATGGTGGTGTGTGCATACATATATCTTTATGAATGTTAAGATAAAAAAATTATTAAAATATTAATTGCAGTAGTTTTAAGGAATATACATTATACAGATATTTAAATAGTAGTGAAAAAATCAAAATGGGGGTAATGGAGTTAAAAATAGTTTTGTTTGTTTTTTTGCTTTGGTATATTGTGCTTCCATTTTGTCTTTAGAGATTTAAATTTTTTTCATTTCTTCTTTGCCTCATTAGTTCAAAACTTCATTGTTGACTTTATATATATTTGCATATTTTTCAGTTTTACCTCCCCTATTGATTTATAGTTTGATTCCATTGTGATCAGTAAAGACTACTATGGATAGTAAGAACATACCTCAACAATGTAAAAGCTATCTATGCTAAGCCCAAGGCCAACATCATTCTAAATGGAGAAAAATTGAAAGCATTCTGTCTAAGAACTGGAACAAGACACAGATACCCTCTTTCACCACTTTTATTCAACATCATACTTGAAACCATCCAGAGCAATTAGACAGAAGAAAGAAATTAAAGGAATACGCATAAGAAAAGAAGAATGCAAACTATCACTATTTGCTGATGACATGCTTCTATATTTAGAAGATCCAAAAAAATCCCACCATAAAACTTCTAGAACTAAAAATGAATTCAGCAAAGTAGCAGGATCTAAAATTAACACCCATAAATCAAATACATTCCTATCCATCAGTAATGAATCCATTGAAAGAGAAATTAGGAAAACTACCCCAATTACATTACCCTCAAAAATAAAAGTATTTGGGAATCAATCTAACAAAAGAGGTGAAAATGACCTCTAAAATGAAAACTATAGAACACTAAAGAAAGAAGTTGAAGACCTTAGAAGATGGTAAGATCTCCTCTGCTATTGGATAGGCAGAATTAACATTGTCAAAATGGCCATACTACCAAGAGCATTATATGGATTTAATGCATTTCCTATTAAAATCTCAAAGACATTCTTCATAGGAATAGAAAAAGCAATCATGAAATGCATTTTCCTTGATTATTTATGTTAGTATATATTTGTTAGACAGAATAGCCACTTCTCCCTGTCTTCATGGACTGACTTCATACAGGAAAACATCCTCTACAATCATCCCATCCAGAGATTCTGAGAGCCTCACAAAGCTTTGTGGTCATCCTACCTGCTTTCTTTGGTCTTATTGGCTTCTAGGATTATGGATAACCTGGGTCTCATTTGTGCTTCAAGACAACTGAGATGAAAGCCCGTAATTGGAATGTCCCCAGTAAAGATGAATTGTTGGAAATTCTATCCAATTTTTTTCTTCCCCTGGGAGAAGCTAGAAGTAGAACTTTTCATTTCTTTTCTCTGTACCTAGCTGGGGGTAGGAGCTTTGATGACTGCTAGTCCAAATTACCATCTTTGTTCTCACTAGCTACCAAATGATTAAACTATACTGGTTCTTGTCAATGCTTAAAGACAGTCAAGACAGAAGCCAGTCTTTTCGGCATCCCTTGGAAAAGTGTTTTTTTTTTTTTAATATTTTTAGTTGTAGTTGGACACAATACCTTTATTTTATTTATTTATTTTTATGTGGTGCTGAGGATTGAACCCAGGGCCTCGCATGTGCTAGGCGAGTGTTCTACCACTGAGCCACAACCCCAGCCTGGAAAAGTTTTTGAATTGGAAATGTGGACTAAATCTGTCCATTCCCAGAGAGAGACTGAGAGCCAAGATTTTTCATTTTCTCACTAAATACTGAACTATAAGTGGGGATTCGGTGACTGCCAGCCCAAACTGCCATCTTTGTTCTTCCCTGTAGTGGCTAAAGTATGCTAAGGACCACCAGTATTCTAAGACTGGAAAGACAAGCCAGTCCTATGGGAAACTCTTGGAAAACTTGGGGCATTAGATGTGTACTTCATCTCTTGTGTCTTTAAAGCCACACAGAAATTCTGCATATTTTCAAAGGTAAACCCTAACTATAATTAAAACAATAATGTAGTGTTTATTATACAGAGGACTATTACTCGGCCATAGAGAAGAATGAAATTATGGCATTTTCTGGTCAGAGGATGGAATTGGAGAATATCATTCTAAGTGAAATAAGGTAACCCTCCAAAATCAAAAGTCTAAGTTTTCTCTAATATGCAGAAGCTAATCCAAAATAGTGTAGGGAATAATAAAATAGAAGAAATATCAGTGGAGTATATGAGAAGGGGAGGAAAGAGATATGGGATAGGGAAAGACAGTGGAATGAATTTGACATGACTTTCATATACACATATGTGAATACACCAAGTGAATGTCACCATCATGTATATCCACTAGACACTAATTTAAAAGAACTATAAATAAAGAGCAGAAAGCTCAGTAGAGAGAAGGGAACAGGAGAAGGGAGGAGATGGGCAAAGGGGAAGTACTGGGGATTGAATTAGAACAAACTATATCCCATGCTTTTTTAATTATGTCAGAATAAATTCTAATATTATATAAAAGTAAAAAGAACCAATAAAAATAAATAAAAAGAACATAAATGTCCTACATGTGTAGCCAACCTAACTGCAAGAGATATTAGGAAATGTCATCTTTACAGGTGCCCAGAAAGAAAAAGAGAACAGATTTTGATAGACAGCTAATAACATGTAACATACTCTGATGGTTCAGGGAGGAAGGCAAGAAGGAAGATGTATGATGGCAGTAGATAAAGCAAAGAGAAAGAGGCATTGATGAACTAGTTCACTGTCTTCACAGAGTCATTGTGAATATATGCATACAATAATAGCTATTTTTCAAGTACTAGGTTAGTGCTCTCTACGAATTATACTATTTAATGCTCACAACTTTGTGAGGTAGTTATACTATTGTTACTTTCTTAAATATGAGGAAACTATGGTCCAGTGAGATAGGCTACTTTCTCATGCTAATAGTTAGTACAGAATGAATACTGAGGATGGTTAAGAAGCCAAACCTGTCCAACAGTAGCACCCTGTGGCTTTGTATTTTCTGTACTTTAGTTGTAATGTAGAAATACAAATAAATATTTGGTGAGAGATTACTTCTTTTGTGATAATTAGTGAAGATTTTATAGAGGAAGTGGGATTTGAGTTGGGTTTTGAAGAATGGGGTTAAAGTTGGAAGAATTTAGCAGTATAGGAAATTCCAAGGAGAAGAAGCCTCAAGAGCAAAAAATCAGAAGTAAAGGTATATTTAGGAGATAATGGGCGGAGTGAAGAAATTTCAATGGGAGGATTAAAATATGAGTCTGGAAAGATTGAGAAGATTTGATTGTAAGACTAAGGAGTTGTGGACTCACTCCTAAAGACAGGGAGGGTGAATACATTATTTTGAGTGGGGTGAATGTCAACAACATGTTGGTTTTTACATACAGGTAGAGGTATTTGTGTAATTTGAGGTATGCTGGGAAGCCCCTCTACTCTATTTTCTCCCCTATAAATTCCTTATTCAAGAACCATATTGCTGCAATTCCACTATCAGGAATTCATTTGCCAGGGCTATACTCTCTGCTCTCTTTTGAAATAAAAACATCCCTGTAAAGACTAACACATTTTCATTAAGCTTTTAGTATAAAGGTCTTCATTAGTTTCTTTTATTCCCTCAGAGCAGTGGCTTTCCCAAGAGCAAAGAGTGAATGAGTAGGAAGAGGAAAGGGAACTCTGGAGGAAGAAAGAAGAGGGAGACTCTTGCCAAGAAGGCTTGCTTGCTTCTAGCTTTGAATTTGAGCCAGTACTTAGCTCTAGACATTTGAATTACTAACCAATTAGATATCTGTACCTTCTCTTGCAGTGGGTGTGACTAAGAGGTATATTTTTCTTTCTGCATAAAGGTTTTTTCTTGAAAATGAATCATTATCCATGTGAGAATTCAAATCCCTACATTGGCTTAGTCTCATTCTTTATCTAAATCAGGTCATAACTTATTTTCTATCAAATAGCCATAGAATAATGATGGTGCATTCGTATGACTATATACATGCATATACCTAATCATTATTTCTATGGCGATATTTCCATGGATATGTGTATATAACATATGCATTTTAGGAAGAGTGTTACCAGGGTCTAATTATTTAGCTGCCAAGTTTGGGGCTAAATAATTAGATCCTAACATGTGTCATGGCTGTCCTTTGAGTGGAAATAGCACCTCTTGAGAGAGATGAATTTTAGTTTGGAGAGCTTATGACACTAGGCAGGGCTGAGATTGTGAGTGGACTACACAGTGAGAGAAGAGGGAGATAGGGTAGGGCAACAGGCCAGGTTATTAAACCCTAACATGTGTCCTCAGACTCTGTTGCTAGGAAGTGAGGATTTTACAGACCACAGATAGTGCCAGCCCTAAAAACTCTATATGTTTCCACATGAAAGCCACTTTCTGTGTTAGCAGCTTCCAGGCACTAACTTTGGGTGACCTTTTGGTATGTTTTTTGAGTAGTAAACTTTAGTAGCAGTCTGAGTTGATTTCTTTCTCAAATAGAATATTTTTTCTATTAAGAGAAAGACAGAAATAGAGAGAATGAATGAGATCTTGAAAACTTTGTACTCAGGGAGAGCTGGAGGGCTAGGTTTGCTTTGCTAAAACAATTTTCCAAATGCTAACTGTCACTGAATGTATTAGCTGACAGGATTGAGAAAATGATAGGAGTGTGATGTGTTCTCACAACCTGTTCTACAGTCATGGTCTGAGCAAATGTTACCTCAGTCTATAATGACTTCAGTTGGATTGGCACCCTCCTCCTTTTCCTCCCTTTTTCTTGTCATTTACTGACAGAGTTTACTTTACTGAAGGAAAGGTTGGACTGTCTTCAAGCTAGGTGGGGTAGATATAGCAGGTGGTACTGTTAAGAAGGAGAAAGATGGTTCAAAATGTACCCACAAAATGCTAGGATAAGAGGAGAACTAAGAGTTCTGTGTTTTTATTTTTCCCCAATCCCACCAGGTGACCTGACCAACTTTTAAATTTTGGCCCCAGGCTAACTAGTTGCAAATTGAGTTCACATTTCCCCAGGCTGGAAATTCTTTCCTAAGTCCTAGGTCCCTTATTCCTAAGTAGGAGTTTGTCATATCCTGTAGAGCTCTTCAAAACAACCTGGAATCTAAAACTAGTGACATACTCACTGGTAAATATAAACCAGAAGGATCTTGGGAGGTGGAGAATGGAGAATCAGTGATGAAATAAATAATGCTCTTTTAGGGGAACTATTGGCCATGAACAGGATGGCATGAATCACACTATTCTACCAGCTTTTATTATAGTGTGTCCAAATATGTGTGTTGTGCTGGAATGATGAGGAGTGCTTTACCTTTTCGGATCTATTCTCCACACAACAATCAGAATAATCTAAAACAAATCAGATTATACCACAGCTTACATAGAACCAGCTTTCCTAAAATGGCATTTAAGGTCTTGCCTACTTCAAGTTTTGCACGTACTTCAACAGCCTCTTTTAAACATGTTGTATCTGTTATGTTGCTTATAGATAGTCACCAGTACCATTTCATTTCAAGTGTTCGTGTCTTTATTCATGATGTGATTTCTGCTTGGAATGACCTTCACAATTGTTAACTCTCTCTTTTTTCAAGTTTCTATTCAGATTCTATCTCCTCCAATAACATTCTCTGAACCTCCATGTCCCTTTTTTCTCTCTGATAGTTGTGTGAATTAACCTCTGCCTTAAAGCATTTAACATGTAATATTCAAATGATCTAATTATATGTCTGTCTTACCACCTTGATTCTTAGCTAGACTTGGCAGGTTCACAGGTGATCATCTCAACTAACCTAAGCCAGAGTCTATGCTTTAGACATTTGAATTAAGACTTTGAGAAAGACCCTGCCTTTCTTTGAATGTCTGGATGAGTAATTTATGCTCAGAGATTATGAACAGATACACTTTGTAACATGTTGCTCTCCAATGTAGAAGAAACTGGTTTACAAAGAGAGAAAGGTGTTTAAAATTGTTCATTCCTCAAGTCCAGCTGTATCTCTCATTGTGCAACACAAGGCCCTTCCATATCCTCCTAATTAAGTCACCATTTATCTTTAAATTACTCAACTGGATGTCTGAGGTTTACAACCAAATTAATCCTAATAAATACAACTGAGCATAGTAAGGGCTAGATTGTACTGGGCTCAAATGCAAAGGCTTGATTTCTTTTCTTTTTTTGTAGGAAGTGCTTTTAAAAAATGTTTAATTTGTTATATATGACAGCAGGAATGATTACAATTCATATTACACATACAGGGCACAATTTTTCATATCTCTGGTTGTACACAAAGTAGAGTAACACCATTCGTATCTTCATACATGTACTTAGAGTAATGATGTCCATCTCATTCCACCATCTCTCCTACCCCCCTGTACCCTCCCTTCCCCTCCCTCCCCTTTGCTCTCTCTAAAGTCTTGGTTTCTTAAGGAAGCTTCCTCAACTCTGGTTTGGAAAGAAAAAATAACTTACATTAATCTGGTGAATGTCAATGTCTAACACTGTATTATCAAACCTACAGCCTTAGGGTACAGACTATTAGCGCCATAGGAGTACAGAGAAAGTTTTGGCCAGGTAGGCATGGGATTGATCAAAAAAGGCTTCATGAAAGTTATATAATTTAACCTTGGTCTTTGCTGTGGTCTTAGTGTCTGTGCCTCCCAGTCCCAAATTGAAATATCAAAATTTTAATTCCCAAATTGATTTGGGAATGATTAGGGGACAGAGTCCTCATGAATGGCATTAGTACCTTATAAAAGAGGCCCAAGAGGGACCCCCAGCCCCTTCTACAATCTGAGGACATTGCAGGAAGGCTTTATATGTAAGCCAGCATGTGGGCTCTCAATAGCCATTAAGTTTCCCCTGATCTTGGAGTTTCAAGCCTCCAGAACTGTAAAAAATAAATTCTGTTTTTAAAAACTACCCAGTTTATTTTATTTTGTTGTAACAGCTGAAAAACTCTAAGACAACCTTGAAGAATGGGTAGAGTTTGCTTCTGTTTCCTGGTGTTGTAATAGAAGGATTTCCCAGAGACCTTCTGCAGACCTTAGAAATACTCCCTCGGCAAGCCTAAATGATGGTGGTTCTGGCAAAGATACAAATAATTTCAAAGTCAATAGGATGATTCTGAATGAGTTATAATTAGATTGTGCCATAGGGCCTTTAAACATAATTTAGGAAATTCTGACTGAGCCTAACAGTGACATATAACTTGGTATGCACTGGAGGGGCCCTGGAAAGCCAAAAACCCTAGAGTTATTATTTTATTAACCACTTTCCACTGTTCATGTAGAGGACAACTGTAGTGATCCTAAATCTAAATGAGGTATTAAGTGGCAGTGGCTAGATAGGCTTTGCTAAGTCAGAATCAGTGTCTATGAATTGGAAAGTCCTTGTGCAGAAGGTAGGGGAGGAAATGATGTTTCTGTTCCCCCACCTTGTGTTATTGTTAGATACATTGGCCCAATTCTTTCAACTGATCTGAGAAGATGGCATGGAATGCTTGCATAGGTACCAAATAGCTGGTTTTGTTCACTGCTGTTAAATTGCATGGTCTGTAAAGGCCATTTATTTTCTTTGCCTTCTTTGCCACATAGATTTGTAACCTTAGATCTAAGGGGGGAAAAAGGTCTGTTTGCCTTAGATTTGGCTGTGTCCCAGGAAGGCAAAGTTTTATGTAGCCTTTCAACCAGCAGCATGAAGGTTTATTAGATGTAAAAAAAAAATTGCATTTGCTATTCTTTCAGGGCAGTTAATGGAGTTACTTCACATAAAATCTTGATAATATTTTCTGTTGCTCAGGAAAAATTATACATAAGCATGTAGGTATTACAGATAAACCATTAATCATTTATATTCACATACAATCCATGTTCAATTCAAGACACTTAGTATTTACTGTATTCTTGTTACGTTAGATGTTTGGGAAAAACAATACTATTAAGTCCTTATAAGAAAATATTTAAAAGGTGATAAAAAGATAAAGCATACAAGGTACAGTGTGAAACAGAGGAAGCATGGAATAACTTATTTAGGAGGTCAGAGAGGATTTCACTGAAGAGGTAAATTCTGACTGTTCTTGATGAATGAATGAGTTTTCACCATATAGTCATAAGGAAAAACAATAGAGAGAGTCAATATATGTGGGAGTAACAGCATATGCAAAGGCAAGGAGAGGCAACAAGATTTGTTCTAGAAACTCTGTAAAATTCAGAATCACCAAAGCATGGAAGATAAAGGCTTGAGTTGGGGAAGTTGAACCTAGAAATGCAAGTGGGATCAGTATCATGAAATAACTCAGATTTTCTACATGGTAAACAGCCATGTGCAAAATCTATGACTTATTTCATGATGGGATTTAAGCAAGGGAGTTATATAAGACAATTTGCATTTTTTATTCACTTAAGCTGTCAGCCAGTTAATAATAATTTATTGAGCTATGGCTATGTGCCAAGCTCTCTGTCAGGTATTGTGGATATAGACTTTCTCTTGATGGAATTTAAGGTCAAGTGGGAATGACAAATATGGGCAAAGCAAACATAAATGTGAAGCGTGCTCTGAAGGAGGGCAGAACATACAGAGAGCTAACCAAGTTTGGAGAGATGGGAATCAGGGATGAAGTAATAAAATATGGATAGACATTAAGCAAATGGGTAAGGGAGAAAATAAGGAGATATAGCCACAAAATTCCCCAGGGAGAACATAGTGATCTACTTCAGGTAAATGAAAGAATACCAGGGTGGCTGAACTACAAAGGACCATGGGGAGTAGTAGATGAGGTTTGTTCATTTTTCAGATATTTTGGCTTAATTTGATTTGGGGATTACTATAACAGTGTCACAGGGAGTGAATGGTGGGAGCTAAAACCAGCACTGTGGAGAGTGCTGTAGCTATCCAAATGAGATTTGATGTAGTCCTGATGAAGAGTAATGGCAGTGAAATGGTGAGGAGAGAATGGATGGGAAAGCTATTAAGGTAGCAGGATCAATAGGACTTAGTAACTGATTATATGTGAGGACTAAACAATAGGGAGGAGTCAAAGATGGCTTGGTTTTCTAGCTTGGTTACCGGAAAAATGGGGTCCACAAACCAAGATAGTGGAATAGAATAAGTTGTTTCCACTCTGGCATGGCTTCCTGTTGCTCACTGCTTACATTGCACTTTGAACTTCTGACTTCACTCTGCTAGTGATCAATTTGTGACCTCTATCAAAAATCAATGCATTTTTATTAAATTTAAAATGTCAAATGTAGTGAAATAATTTAAATATAAATGTATAACAGGTAACTAAAAATCATCCTCCCCATTACACCTCGTCAATTCCCCAAGGCAAACTGTTAATGATTTTTTATAAAATATGTTGAATACACCTACCAGCATGTATGTGGAGAAATGTATATGTGTGTGTGTGTGTGTGTGTGTGTGTGTGTGTATATATATATATATATATATATATATATATATATATTTTTTTTTTTTTTTTCTTTATAAATTTGCCCAAATAGAATCTTAAAGACTATTTTGCATCCTGATTTTTTCACCCTAATATACTGTGGAAAATGTCATTCTAAATTAGGATGTACCTCATTCTTTTTAATCACTGTTTAATATAATATTCCATTATATGGAAATAGCTTAATTTAATTAGTCATTCCCTTATTGAGGGACATTTAGGTAGTTTCCTATTTTTCACTGTTATTCATGCATTAAATAGATATTTATTGAGGGAGTACTCTGTGCCAGACAGAATCCCTGCCCTTGTGGAATAAACAGTCCAATAGGGGAAGATGATCATTAATTAAATTACAAAAATGTACAATTGCATCCAAGACACATACTCTTTAATAAGTCATTTTACCTAGTCAGTGAGACCAGGAAAGTCTTCCTTGAAAGATTCATATTGAACCCACTAAGGAAACATGAGTAGACTTAACAAAAAAGGAGAAAGAGTATTCTAGGCACAGTACAAAGAGTAAACTCATTTTTAATTGTGATATACAGAAGGAAACTCTCATTATCTAAATATTCATTATGTGAGTCCCTAGAGTTATAAGATTTTATGGAAAAGCAAAACTCATTAAAGCACAACAATATTCTTTAGTCAATTGGCCCTTTAGGAAATTGTTTCTCCTTCCTATTTCACACTGAAGCCTATCCTTGCCCATCATACAGATGTCTTTTCAATTGTTACAATGGAAAGAGAGTGAAAATCAATTCCAAAGTAAATATTTCAAATCACGTAGAAGATAAAAGACTTAACAAAGTTGATGAAAGTGAGAGAGATTTACTTGAATTGCACAAAGCAGTTGACAGGTGAGAACTTGGCAGAATTAACTTTTGAGGAAAAGAATGAATTCACACAGAGGGACAAAATGGATAAGATGAAAGAGAGCAATTGGAATATCAGGAATGAAGAGATTTCCTTGGGAAAATTTATAAAACCCTTTAATATTTTCTAAAATTTAATTTTTATGATCCTACTGTGAAATAATAAGGATGCCTATTGTATTATCATGTCATTTTGTCAGAAAAGTCATACTGAAAAAATTGACAATCAACATTTAACTTATTCATTGTTCAAAGAATGTATTTATGGTTGCATTGAAACTTTATTCTTTAAAAATATGAGACAAAGTACACTTGTGTAGTTTTAAAATTTTGAATATAAAATTCCAATTAAACATCTAAAAATCAACTATGATATTCTGGTTCCTGTTTTAAGTAGATTTTCTTAAGCAGCCTCTTTTCTAGTAGTGGTTATTCTTAGATATTTGGACTGTCTCTATTGCCCAATTATCTTCCCCAGAGGTGGCACCAATTTGCATTTCTGCCAACAGTATATTATAGTGCCTATTACTCCTCATCTTGGTGAGCTTTTGAATTATTGACATTCTGATGGGTAAAAAAGGCATCTTCATTGCTGTTTTTATTTGCATTTTATTAATCATGAAGAAGGTCAAGAATGTTTTCATGCATTTAACAGTCATTTGTATTTCTTTCTCTAAGAACTATTTCTATTCTTTGCCCAATTTTCTTTGTGGTTGTTTATCCTTTTATCACTGATTTGTACAAGCTTATTATAAATGAAAGAACATAGTCATCTGTCTGTCATGTGTTCTGAAAATGCTTTTTCAGTCTTTGTCTTTTGTCTTTATTTCTGACATTTTCAGTATTTGCAATCAGCAAGGTTTACATTTATATATAGTCAGTTTAATATCTTTTTATTTTTGAATTGTTAGGATTGTATACTGCTTAAGAAGTACTTCTGTTTTAGTCAGTTTTTTTTTTTTTTTTTTTGCTTCTGTGACCAAAAGACCTAACAAGAACAATTTTAAGGAGGAAGCATTTATTTTGGGACTCATAGTTTCAGAGGTCTTGTCCATAGATGGCCAATTCCTTTTTTCAGGGCCCAAGGTGAGCCAGAACATCATGGTTGAAGTGTGTTGCAGAAGAAAGCACCTGGGGACATGTCACCAAGAAGGAAAGGGAGGGAGGGAGGAAGGGAAGAGAGGTGGAGGGAGAGACACTCCCTTACCATAGTCAAAATATAACCCCGCCCCATGCCCCCAATGACCCACCTCCTCCAGCCACACCCTACCCGCCCCTCAGTTACCACTCAGTTAATCCCTATCAGGGAATTAATTCACTGATTGGGTTAAGGCTCTCATTACCCAATCATTTCATCCCTAATACTTCATGCATTGTCTCACACATGATCTTTTAAAGGACACATCACATGTAAAGCATAATAGTTTCCAATTTCAAGTTTAAAAATGAACTTCCCTATGTTTTCATCTAGTAATTTCTTAAAGATATTTTTAGCTTGCTGTTAAAACCTTTGATCCATTGAGGATTTTATTTTGGTATTGTGAATGAAAAAGGAATTCAGATTTCTGTAAATAGTCACACATGTCCTAATGTCACTCATAACCATATTTTCTTTGCTGATATGAAATAGTACCTTTATCATATATTAAATTTCCATATGTATAACAGTCCAATTCTGGACTCTCTTATGTTCCATTGATCAATCTATTTCTTTTTTTATCAAATTCTTTTAAAATTTGAAGGCTATTAATGCTTTTAATTCTGCTCTTTTGTTGTCTTTCAGAATTTTCCCAGCTATTCTCACTTATTTTTCGTCTACCTCGTCTGTCATAGATGACAGTAACATAAGGTTAATTTCTACTACTGTTTTTGGAGATTTCTGCTTGCATTTGATGTAGTTTATGTTCTATGTCTTCTGATTCTGTTATTTGGTACATGAATATTTATGGAAGTTATATCCTCATTGTGGATAGTATCCTTTATCAAAACATTTTTCTCCTTGAATTCAATCTCTTCTCTGTTATTAATATCGTGACCTCTGCTTTGTTCTTTTCATCATTTTCATGGTATATGATATGCTTTAGAGTTCAGTAATGTTTTTCAGTTCTTGATTCATTTTCTTACCTCTGTCTGCTCCTTTTCATCTTATTCTTCACATTTCGTTGTTTCATCATTTGTCTTTAATATCTTATTTCAATGATTTCATGTTCTCTTGAAATTTTTCTTTTCCTTATCAGAGAAGGTTTTCTTCAAGTATGGATTGATTATCTGTACCCCTTGCTCTCCTTCCTATTCTCCTTTGATTCCCCTCCCCACCATGAAAATTCTTGTAATATTTTTGCAGAACTATTATTCTGCTTCTTGTCATTGTACTCATATTTAAGGGAAATTCTAAAAATGGAATTAATTCTTCTTCACTCTCTTTTTACTTTGTCTTTTTTGTTTGTTTGTTTGTTTTGATACTGGGAATTGAGCTTTATCACTGAGCTACATCCCTATTCCTCTTATTTTTTTTTTTTTAATTTTGAGATGGAGTCTCACTAAATTGCTCAGGTTGGCCTCAAACTTACATTTTTTTTTGCCTTAGTCCTCCAAGTATCTGGGATTATAGGTGTGTGCCACCATGCCTGGCCTTACTTTGTATCTTCTAAAGAGCATTAGGTTGATAGCTAGTCATTGGGGATTCTGGCCACATTCTGCTGTCCTGAGGGTAGTTACAGTTAGTGGATCCCTACTTTCTGTGATTTCTGTAAAATGCCAGTAACAAGATTCATTCTGCCTATTCAATGATTACTAGGCATTGCAGTCAGCTGGAGGAAATTTTTTAATTAAAAAAGGACCAAGTCTGAGTCTAACCTTCAAAGATTCTGATTCACGT
The DNA here is from genome assembly GCF_047511675.1 of Marmota flaviventris. Classification (NCBI taxonomy): domain Eukaryota; kingdom Metazoa; phylum Chordata; class Mammalia; order Rodentia; family Sciuridae; genus Marmota; species Marmota flaviventris. The sequence goes on along the minus strand of NC_092518.1, from coordinate 111,211,096 downwards.
GGTCTGGCTTGAGGCTCAGGATTTGGCATATTTAGTAGCTCCCCAGATGGTGACTCTAATGCATAGTTAGAACTGGGAGTCAGTGAGACAAGTTGTGGCACCATCTACTGCATGCACAGCCCCTTTAGTTTCAGGTTGAAGCCCTAGAACCTTTCTTTCCAACAAATAGAATTGTGGTTGTCAGCTTTTTTGCTGCTGTGACAAAAAGACCCAACAAGAACAATTTTAGAGGAGGAAAGTTTATTTTGGGGATCATGGTTTCAGAAGTCTCAGTCATAGACAACTGACTCCATTTCTCAGGGCTCAAGCTGAGGCAGAATATCTTGGCAGAAGAGTGTGATGGAAGAGTGTGGCAGAGGGAAAGCAGGTCACATGATGATCAGAATGCAGATAAAGAGACTAAGCTCAGCTCACCAAATACATACCCAAAAGCATGCCCCCAGTGACCCACCTTCTTCAGCTATACCCTACCTGCTTATAGTAATCACTCAGTTAATCCTTATTAGGGGATTAATTCACTGATTGGGTTAAGGCTTTCATAACCCAATTATTTCACATCTGAACCATCCTGTGTCGCTTTAGGGAACACCTCACATCCAAACCATAACAATAATCAAGGTCAAAGTCATCTTTTCCTCCTTTACCCTCTCCTCTTAGTAGAGGAAAAAAAATGTGTAAGATCCCTGGATTTTTGCCTCAGTTCTGTCATCCTCTATGTTTGGATGGGGGAATTCATAAGGGCATGGCCATGAACCTTTTCTTTCTGACTCCTTCATTCCTTCAGTTTTGCCTGTATTTAGTTTCTTGTTTGTTTTATGTTTTGCCTGCTCTCTGTTGTTACTGGAAGAAATTAGCTGTGGATGATTATATGATTGTTCTGTCTTCTCACACCAATTTCTATCTTAACCCACCAACCAAAATGAAGGCTTACTATTTTTTTTTCAGTCTTTGACAATATACTGAGGTCAGTAAGGAGTGGTTAGTCTTTTAGAGAGGTTTTCTAAATATTTTTATTTTGATCAATTTTCAGGATGTTTTAAACCACTCATATTATTTCCACTATACTAATTCATGGGACAGAGGATCTGAATGAGAGTTGCATCAAATGAGAAACCTTTGTTTTTAATTTCACTTGGGTATAGCTTTTCAAATATTGTGTCATGTATCTGAGCCTTTCTTTGTTTGATTATCACTTTTTTTCTGAATTTCATGTTTATGATTGTTCTTTTTATTACACTTTTGGGACATATTTTGTGTAAGCTGGCCTTCACACCACTATCATACCTTAGAGTTCATCTGTGTTATCTTTGTTTGTTTAGTTTTATTTATATTTATGAAGTTCTGTAATTCTTGTTTCTACATCTTTCCCTATCCCCATGATGTAGAGAGTGGCCAAAAGCCTGTATTTTCTAATCGTTTTGTTTGCATTTTATTTAAAATCAGGGTCTCACTGAGTTACTTAGGGCATCGCTAAGTTGCTGAGGCTGGCTTTGAACTTGCAATCCTCCTGCCTCAGCCTCCCCCACCATTGGGATTACAGGCATGCTCCACCATGCCTTACTACATGCTGTGCTTTCCTCTTGGAAATTCTAAATGAAAATTGGAAAGAATGAACAGTCTTGGAAGTCCCACAAGAAAAGAAACTAGTTAACTTTTTATAGTATAGTGTTTCTCAAACTTAGTTGATAATATTCACATGTAATTAAAACTCTGGGAAGGAGGTGTAAGTTTGGGGAAAACATTGAAAAAGTGTGATAGGATAGCCACATTAAATTTAAAATACAGAGAAATCCATCTATTACTGAAGGCCCATAATTTGGAACCCATATACCTCTACTCTGCCACCAACCCACTTTGAGAAAAAAAAAGAGGCAAATGGTAATAAAACAGGATGAGATAGGGGATATAAAACATCAGAATTGTTTTAATTAAAACCAACAGCTATGTTTTCATGGGATCCACTGGGTTAGCATACATCTATTCCAGTCACTTATCACTGCTACAGGTACAGTCTTGTGCTATATGTTTAAGAAACCAAGGTTGGGCTGGGGATGTGGCTCAAGCGGTAGTGCACTCTCCTGGCATGCATGCGGCCTGGGTTCGATCCTCAGCACCATATACAATAAAGATGTTGTGTCCGCCAAAAACTAAAAAATAAATATTAAAAAATTCTCTCTCTCTCTCTCTCTCTCTCTCTCTCTCTCTCTCTCTTAAAAAAAAAAGAAAGAAAGCCTGAGGCCAGGCAGAATTGTGGGTACTCAAAGAGGAATTTGGCCATGTTTACCAGTCTAGACTTTTACAGATACAAGAAAGGAATGACATATTAGGAAAATTTTCTACTTTGGGGGTTATGTAAACATTTTGTAAACCAAAATTTATGAAATATCCTAATATCTATTCCATTAGGATGATCACTAAGTGAGTAAAGCCAGTGCCTTGGTAGTTTCAAACTTTCAGTCACAGTTCTAAGCTTCTCTGTCATAAAAGGCAGAAGCATCTGTAAATACACTGGGTAATTTATAGGTTCTATTATTGGGGGGAAGAAAATTTTAGTGATCAGGTTTCTTCCCAAACTGCTATGCAACTATTCATATGTGTTTATATAGCCTTGGCTGCTGTTTTTGTTTTCAGGTTTTGCTTTGTGAGAGAGTAAAGTTCTTCTTCAGATTCAAAGAATACTTGGAAGATCTGTCTCTCGGGGGTGTTAGTCGACTTTCAGAAGCATCAATTTAGTGTGTCCCAAACATTATTCTACATAATAATTACCTGGGGTGGTGATTGCTAAAAATGTTCTTTTTAAAAATTTATATATGACAGCAGAATGCATTACAATTCTTATTACATGTATACAGAACAATTTTTAATATCTCTGGTTGTATACATAGTATATTCACACCAATTAATGTCTTCATACATGTACTTTGTATAATGATGTCTATCACATTCCACCATCCTTGCTAATCCCCTGCCCCCTCCCTTTCCCCCCACCCCTCTGCCCTATCTAGAATTCATCTATTCCTCCCATGCTCCCCCTCCCTACTCCACTAGGAGTCAGCCTGCTTATATCAGAGAAAACATTAGGGATTTGTTTCTTTGGGGATTGGCTAACTTCACTTATTATCTTCTCTAACTCCATCCATTTACCTGAAAATGCCATGATTTCATTCTCTTTTATTGCTGAGTAATATTCCATTGTGTATATATGCCACATTTTTTAATCCATTCATCTATTGAAGGGCATCTAGGTTGGTTCCACAGTTTAGCTATTGTGAATTGTGCTGCTATAAACATTGATGTGGCTGTGTCTCTGTAGTATGCTATTTTTAAGTCCTTTGGGTATAGACTGAGGAGAGGAATAGCTGGGTCAAATGGTGGTTCCATTCCCAGATTTCCAAGAAATCTCCATACTGCTTTCCATATTGGCTACTCCAAATTCTTTCTAATATGTCTCCCTGATAGAGATTCTGGTTTACTAGCTTTGATATGTGGCCTTTCTGTATGCTTTTTAAAACATCTTCCCAGGTGATTATGATCAATGGTCCAAGGATCTCAATAAGAAATGTTAGCTTAGTTTAAAGCTCTTCCATACTCATGCCAGAGACCTCCTGTTGTAATTTGGATCTGGAATGGACCCCAAAGGCTTGGTCCCCATCAGGTGGTATTATTGGGAGGCAATGGAAACTTTAAGAAGTGGGGCCTAGGGGGAGATCTGCAGGCTATTGGGAGTGTGACCTTTAATGGGATATTAGGACCCAGCCACTCCACCACTATGTTTCCTGGCTGCCATGAGGTTAGCATCTTTGCTCTTCCACATATTCTCTTATCCATCCAGAATCAATAGAGCCAAGTGATCATGAAATGAAACATCGGAAGCTGTGAGGCAAAATAAATCTTCCTTCCCCCTAAATTGATTTTCTCAGGTACTTTGCCACAGCAATGGAAAGGTGACTAAGACAATTCCTTACTTCGTTTTGGCATTAGGCCTTAGTTCTGGAGCATTGCCATTGAGAACCATCTGGTTTGCCAACACTGGCACTGGTGCTCCAGCATTTTTTCTTCCATGATGAATTTGCTTCTTTTACTGAAATCTGCAATAGTAAAGCTATGTTAAAGCTTTTTATTGGGTCTTTAATTTTGGAGCCAAGAAGTCTCCCTCCCTATTTCCTCATATAATAAATCTTCAAAAGCAGACAGTCATTTCATATTTCAACATTGGTTTTGAGAGACTGGAGGTTCAAGGCCAGAGGAAGATGTTTTATGCTTTCAAAGCAGAGTTATTAATGAAGCTTTTAAGACCTTTATAACTGGAAAGATTTCTCGAAAGGTGCTACCCTCAGGGCTTCAGAATCCAACTTCAGAGTAAAGATTGAAATATTTTTTTGCCCTCAAAACTCCAAAACTATTATTGGTAATTTCTAGGATACTGCAAAAATCAAATTGAATGTGCCTGTACATAAAATATCATTTAATATTTTGGGCAATTTATTTTTAAAGAGGAGCTGTCAGTCTTTTGACAAGCTTCAAACTTAACTTACTTTTACAAATGTCAAGGTCGAGCATTGAGTTTATCTCATCAATCTTTGTAGTTTACCCCTGGGAAGAAACTAGCTAACATTATCTTAGGGTCATGAAAATATTAGTTGGGTGAATCAGTAGATTTGAAAATCTGTCTCTCATTTGATATTTTATTTTAGTACCTAAGTATAGGCTATGGTGTTTGAATATTATGTGTTATAGTATCTTGGAATTTTAATAAGCATTATAAAAATTTAGAGATTTGGTGAAATATGAAATGTCATATTTACTGTCTGAGAAACCCCCAATATCAGGTAATGACACTATATAACAAACTGTCAGTGATATCTGATAGGTTAGAAAGTTAGATGGCTCCATCTCACTTTCACTTTCTCTACCTTCCCAGAAACAATTACTAATTGGAAGAAGAACACTAGACATTTCCATTTAGTTTTTATGTAGATTTTCTAAGCAATCATTAGTCACTTTTTGCACTGTGTAATCAGATTGTTTTTCTAAGAGAGTATAGGGAACTGGCTATAGATGTAAAATTTATATTAGGATCTTCATTTTTCTTGCTTAAGATGCAAAGCAGTATTTACTGCATTCTGAATTCTAATTTTTACTGGTAATCTTATTTCCTTTGCTTATTAGGAGGTGTGTGTGTGTGTGTGTGTGTGTGTGTACGTAAGAGAGAGAGAGAGGAAGGAGGGAGGGATAGAGAAGAATCAAGGAAGAAAATTAAAGTGGAGTAGCATTGGTTCTGGGCATTTAAAATGGAGTAGGTGGGACTTGTTTTTTAGGGAGGAGTACTGGGGATTGAACTCAGGGATACTCGACCACTGAGCCACATCCCCAGCCCTATTTTATATTTTATTTAGAGACAGGGTCTCACTGAGTTGCTTAGCACCTCGATTTTGCTGAGACTGGCTTCAAACTCCTGTCTCAGCCCCCAGAGCCACTGAGATCATATCCATTGCAGCCAGCTGGGTTGGATTTCTTAAACCAAGTTTCAGGAACATCCATAGTTGAACTTTTGAACTAAACTGTCTGCAAATTTCCAACTGAGATATAGGTTGACCTTGTAAACTGGGAGAACTGCAACTCTGAAATGAAATTCACTAGTCTTTGTTATAGGTTGTGAAAACATCACCATTGTGTCCTGAGACTGTGCCCAATCCCTTTCCTACAAGTGGTTTGACTTTTGCCACATCAATCACACTTAACAAATAACAGATGTGATTAACATGTCCCATTTTTACAGTTTAAGTTGTAAAAGCAGCCACCATCTTGTAAAACCTGGGGACACATTTTTAGGACTGATTGAAATTTGTGTCCTCTGGATGGTAATCCTAATAAGCTCCAGATAAAAATAATTCCTCTTTGTTCTCAACTAGGTTGATTTTACCCAAGTCCATACTCTATTATTCTCAGTTATTAAATTATTCTTTGGCTATTTCATTGTCTACGATTTCACTTATTTATTTATTAAATTATTTTTAGATATACATGATGGTATGAATGTATTTTGACATATTATCCATACATGGTGTATAACTTTTTATAATTAGGATCCCATTCTTTTTCATTTTATTTTTGTAATTTGTTCTTTTTAGATATACCTGATAGTAGAGTGACAGTAGATATACATGCAGTATAGCCTATTTCAAGTAGGATTCCATTCTTGTGGTTGAACATGATGTGGAGTTATACTGGTTGTGAATTCATATATGAGCATAGGAAAGTTATGTGTGATTCATCCTACTATGTCTCCTATTCCCATCACCACTCCTTCCCTTCATTCTCTTTTGTCTAATCCTGTGAACTTCTGTTTCCCCCACATATGTGTTAGCATCCACATATTAGAGAAAATATTCAGCCTTTGATTTTTTGTATCTGGCTTATTTTACTTAGCATGATAGTCTCCAGTTCCATCCATTTGCTGGCAAGTGCCATAATTTCATTTGTTATGGCTGAGTAATATTCCACTGTGTATGTATAAACCACATTTTCTTTATCCATTTATCTGTTGACAGGCATCTAGGTTGGTTTCATCTTGGCTATTGTGACTTGTGCTGCTATAAACATTGATGTGGTTGCATCATTATAGTATGCTGATTTTAAGTTCTCTGGGTTTATGTTGAGGAGTGTGATAACTGAGTCAAATGGTGGTTCCATTCCTCAGAAAATATGAGGAATATCCATACTGCTTTCCATATTGGCTGCACTAATTTGCAGTCCCACCAACAATGTATGAATGAAGATTTTTCCCCACATCCTTGCCAACATTTATTGTTAATTGTATTCTTGATAATTGTCATTCTAAATGGAATGAGATGGAATCTCAGTATAGTTTTAATTTGCATTTCTCTAATTGCTAGAGATGTTGAACATTTTTAATAAATTTGTTGACTGGTTGTATTTCTTTTTCCATGAAGTGTCTGTTCAGTTCATTTGCCCATTTATTGATTAGTTTATTTATTTATTGAGTTAAGTTTTTTGTGTTATTTATATATCCTGGAGATTAATCGCCTATCTGAGGTGCAGTTGGCAAAGGTTTTTTTTTCCCCCATTCTATAGGCTCTCTCCTCTTCACATTCTTGATTATTTCATTTGCAGTGAAGAAACTTTTTAGTTTGATACCATCTCATTTATTGATTCTTGACTTTACTTCTTATGCTTTAGGAGTCTTACATAGGAAGATGGTTCCTAAACCATCATCACGGAGAGTTGGGCCTACATTTTCTTCTAGTAAGTGCAGGGTCTCTGGTCTAATGCCTAGGTCCTTGATCTAATTTGAGTTGACTTTTATGCATGGTGAGAGATAGGGGTTTAATTTCATTTTTCTACTTGTGGATTTCCAGTTTTCCCAGCACCATTTGTTTAAGAGGCTTTTTTCCAATGTATGTTTATGGCTCCTTTGTCTAGTATATTATATGAATAGATTACTCATGCTTGTATAGTTAGCCTCTTGGTTTCATTGATTAGTCTGAGAATATTTTGGAGAAGAAGATATTGGACATCTGAGGAATTACATTTGAACTTTTGATTGCATCTCTTATTTCTCTAATTATTGCATGTGTTTTAATATATTTTATGCTAAAATAAACTTAATTTTTTTAAAAAAATGACATGTACTTTATATATCCTGGAGATTAGTACTCTGACATGCATGAGGCAAACATTTGTTCCCAAAATGTAGGCTCTCTCTTCACCACATTGATTATTTCTTTTACTGAGAAGAAGCCTTTTAGTTGAGTCCATCCCATTTATTAATTCTTGATTTTATTTCTTGGCACAGTCTGGCTGGGCACAAATGCCGCAGTCTGGCTGGGCACACAATCACGAGCCACCACACAGCTTGTAGATTCAAACAGCAACTCTTTATTCCCGAACTCAAACCAGCCGTCTACAATCACGTTCTGGGGAAATCCACGTTCTCTGCCCAAATCCACGTTCTCTGCCCAAATTCACGTTCTCTGCCCAAATTCACCTCCACTGGGCTTCTATCTCCAAAATATACTGTCTGAATCCCGTGAGAACTCAAGGGGAACTCAGGCAGCAGGATACGCCCTATTCCCAGCAGGAATAATCTTAAACCTTAAACCTGGAACCTAAACTGGGAACGCCCTAAACACGATTATCTTAAAACCGGGAACACCCTAATCTGCCTTGGTCCTTGAGCAAGGTCACCTACATTCAATGTCGCTGCAACATGTCAGCAACATGGGGTACGCTGGCAAGGAAATTGTCATACCTACTTGGCTAATGGCTCCCAGCAATTTCTTGTGCTTTAGGAGTCTTATTAAGGAAGTCGAGGCCTAATCTGACATGATAAGATTTGGGCCTACTTTTTCCTCTATTAGGCACAGGGTCTCTGGTCTAAAGCCTAGGTCCTTGATCCACTTTGTGTTGAGTTTTGTGCATGGTGAGAGATAGGGGTTTATTTTCATTTTGCTGCAAATAGATTTTCAGTTCTACCCGACACCATTTTTTGAAGAGGCTATCTTTTCTTTAATGTATATTTTTGGCATCTTTGTCTAGTATGAGATAACTGTATTTATGTGATTTTTTTTCTCTGTGTCTTCTATTCTGTATCATTGGACTACATGTCTATTTTAGTGCCAATACCATGCCGTTTTTGTTACTATATCTTTATAGTATTCTTTAAGGTCTGGTGTTGGGATGCCTCCTGCTTCACTCGTCTTGTTAAGGATTGATTTGGCTGTTCTGGGTCTCTTATTTTTCCAAATGAAATACCGAAAAACACAAACATCCAATCAATAAATGGGCTAAGGAGCTGAACAGACACATCTCAGAAGAAGTTATACATTTGATCAACAAATATATGAAAAAATGTTCAACATCTCTAGTAATTAGAGAAATGCAAATCAAAACTACTCTAAGATTTCATCTCATTTCAGTCAGAATGGTAATTATCAAGAATACAGACAATGATAAATGTTGGCGGGGATGTAGGGGGAAAGACACACTTATTCATTGCTGGTGGGTCTGCAAGTTGATACAACCAATCTGGAGAGAAGTATGGAGATTCCTTAGAAAACGTGGAATGGAACCACCATTTGACTCAGCTCGGTCTATACCCAAAGGAGTTAAAATCAGCATACTACAGTAACGCAGCCACATCAATGTTTATTAGCAGCTCAGTTCACAATAGCAAAACTATGGAACCAACCTAGATGCCCTTCAATAGATGAATGGATAAAGAAATTGTGGTATATATACTTAATGGAATATTACTTAGCATTAAAAGAGAATAAAATCATAGGCATTTGCAGGTAAATTATTGGAGCTAAGTAAAGTAAGGATGAATGTTTTTTTTTTTTTTTTTTTAACAAATGGCTGCTGATCCATAATGGGGAGGCATGGGAAAATGGAGAAACTTTGGGCAAATGAGAGGGTGGGGAGGGGTATTGGGGATAGAAAAGATAGTGGAATGAGATGGACATCATTACTCTAGGTACATTTATGACTGCACATATGCACTACATCATGTATAACCATAGAAATGAAAAGTTGTGCTACAATTGTGGACAATGAATCAAAATGCATTCTGCTGTCATATATACCTAATTAAAATAAATTTCTAAAATGATGTGTACTAAGTTCCAGTTCCTGTGTTAATTACTTTCACATATATTATCTCACTTATTGTTAGTAATGATTTCATTTAAGCTCTAATTTTCAATAGATGCTCAATGCCCATTCATTCATTTTCTTCAATAAGGAATATACTCATGTTGAGAACCAACTATATGAGGTTACTTTACCACACCCAGGAATCGGGATTATATTAATGAAAATAAAGTGATACAAAATAAAATGACTCAACAAAAGTTTACAAGTCAATTCATCAAAAAGTGTAAATACATTTAAATGTACTGGGTATAAATTTTGAGATGTGTTGGTGCTCAAAAATGCTATTATGCAATCCTTAATTTAGATAAAGTACAAGAATTTACATTTCCTATCTATTTTTACCCTCTTATCTGTCTCCACCCAAATCATCTACCACCAACACTTAATAAATTTGGATTTTCTTATACTGAATTTCCTTAATATGCAAAAGCCCAGATAGGGACCTTTTTTGAGGTAGAATTAGAATCTGGTATTTGGAGAATTTTTATATAAGGGAAAGATGGTCCTACTATCTTGTTTCAGTGCTACATGGATGTTTTCTCCATCACAAAAAACTGGAGTTTGTGATTAGGAGTTAGCAGTCTGCAAACTGAAACCCAACTGGGTTGCCGAGAGGCAGGCAGCTGCAAAGGAAAGCTCAGGCAATTATGGGTTTGAAAGAAAAATAAAAGCTTTCCCTAGCTGTTCAGGATTGTATAATCAAATCTGTATCTGTCAATTGCTAGAGTCAGATCATGGAGTTTGCCTACGATTATATAATCTGAAACCCAGGATGTGCAAAACCCATTAAAAGGAATACTTGGGAAAATGAGCATGATACTGTACTGACTTTGAAATTGCTTTTCATAAGTTATCTCCAAATAATCAAATCTAGGAAGGAGAGAAGTCAGGCAGGAAGTGACAGGTATTTTGCTAAAGAAGAAAATAGGCATTTCTATCTTATTGTTTCCTCCCTGAAATTGTGGTTATAATAATAATAATTTTTAAAATATAGCAAAAGATCTTGCCTCCACTACTTGAAAGTGAAAAATCAATAAGTAATGTTTCCTAAAACCTCTACCTTTGTTCAAACTCCCAAGTATCTCTCCCCTGCTTCTCTTTTCTCAGACAGGTTTTATTCAACCAACACTTCTATTCTGCTTGATACTGATTTTCTTCCATTTTTTTTGTGTTACTACCTGTTATGACTTGGATCTGGACTGGTCCCCCAAAGGCTCATGTGTTGAAGGCTTGATCCTCCATGCATGAGTATTCCAAAGTGGGGCTCTTAGGAAGTGCTTTGGTCACAAGGGCTCTGACCTTGTCAGTGGACTAATCTATTGATGAATTAATAATTTGATGGCATTATTGGGAGGTGGTGAAAATTGTATGAGTCAGGGCCTTGATGGAGGAAGTAGGTCACTGGGGATGCGTCCTGGAGGGGTTTATCTTGTCCTTAGCCCCTTCTTCTGTCTCTCTGTCACTCTTTGCTTCCCAGTTACCATGAGAAGAACAGCTAGCTCCAGCACATGCTCATCAACCTGCTATTCTGCTTGCCACAGGTCCAAAGTACTGGAGCCAGCTTCCTCTGTAATGTAACCTCAGAAACCATGAGCCAAAATAAATCTTCCTTAAGTTGTTTTTCTCAAGTATTTTGTCCCAGTATCAAAAATGTGAATAAGACACTACCTATGCAAAGTAGGTATGGGAAAGGTACTGCAGATAAGATGGTGCCTGGCCTGTTTCATGTTTAATCAGAAGATGAGCACATTTATGCTAATAAATATGTGTAGAAGACACCCAGTCAAGCACTCTGTCCTATAACATAGTTGACTATTCTGTGCCAAAGAAATAGTTTTCTACAATGTATGGAGCTTACTCTCTCGGTCTAAACAAAACTTTTATGGTAGCCATATTGGCAAAACACTGCTGACATAAATTTTATGTAGGGATAAAAATATGCTTGAAGGGGGTGTAAATTTTATATGGATATATAGATTTCAGAATTCAAACTTGACAAATTGATGAGATGGCTAGGGAGAGCTGAATTTTCTTTTTTAAAAGGTGATAAAAATAACCCAAGGGCTGTAGACTGAGATAAAAATAAATGCACTACATAATGTATTTGATTTAATTTATGATGTCTTTCCTGTGGCTGTTCTCAACAGACTGGAAGGAAGTGGGGCTGTAATGCCAGTGGGCCTTGCTTTCAGCCAGTGTAGCTGGTGTTGATTCCAGACAACTAGAGACTCTTCTTCCAGGGTGAGTGTAAGAGGTGTAGTGGATGCCATGAGGCACTTTCCAGATCCTTCTTCAAGGAAGGACTTGCTGGTTGCTGAGGGTGAAGTCAGCATACAGCCTCTAGTTGTTAGCTCTTTAGGGTTTGCTTTAACCACAGAAGCTTACTTTACTTTAGATCACACTTTCTTTTGGAGTACCCATATACAATATGTGGATAAAAGGGTGTGATAATCTCAGCCCAACCTAAATCAACTCTGAAGAATCATTCTAGTTCTAGAGTTTCTTAGGGACTGGCCAATTGTGTCCTTGACCTTGCACTATAGCTCAGCCTTTTCTTCTGTTACTTTTGTTTTCCTTTCCTTCTTTTCCACAAATTTTGCTATTGTAAACAATTCTTAATGTACAATCCAGATGCTAAATGCTCTCTCTCAATATATGCTTCTCTGGAAACACAACCTGGGACTAGGGCTACATTATAGTTTTTATGAGCCCTAGGCATTTTTACCTTCATGGACCTATTTCTCTTTAAAATTACATTAAAATCATATTTTGTGACTATTTGTATAAAGATGAATATTTTAACATTATATATTAAAGCATTTTATTCTATCTGAATGTTCATTTGTTTCCTTCTGATTTTAAAAGAAAACGAAACATTTTTGTGGGCCTCAGGCACTGTGCCTACTGTGCCTAATGGATAAGTCAGTCCTAGCTGTGACAGGGACAAATTGTACACCCAGCACAGGACAAAATTATGAGCCCTGGGTGGACTGATTTTTGATCTTTCTCTTTTAAACTTTGGATAACAAGCCCTACAGTTATCTCCCACTTTTTAGGAAAACCAAATTGCAGCTAGCCCTCCATTGGGAAAGGATCATATAAAACTAAGATGTGAATGATTATTAAAACTGATTTTAATTATTTTGTTTTTACAACAGGGTAATGTTGATGTCTTGTTTTCAATGACAGAAAGGTTCTTGTTACTGATTGTGGCATTTCCTTCCCATTCCACATATTCTTCACATGTCCACATGTGCTGTTACTTTCTTAAAAAAATTGAGGGGACAGAGATTGGGACTGAGGCCTAAAAAGAGCCTGAGAGAGTCCTCATCTTTAGTACAAGCTTTGTGAGGATGATTTAGGGAATAATTGAGAGAGGAGTAGCAGGTGCCACCTAGAATGACTTGGTTGCCCTCTTTATCCTGCTGCCCTTGAAGCCGTCATTCCAGATTGATCAGCTATCTTATCCTTGCGTTACTTGTGCACTAGATGTCCTTTTTACTTTGAAAATTTGAGAAAATGAATATTTCTAAATGCCTACTATAAACCAAACATTACTTTTGGTGCTTTATATACTTAATTTCAGTTAGGTACAGCAAGATGTCCTAATTCAACCAGATCTTGGATTCATACTCTGGCTGTATGCTGAATCAGTAGCCCACACAGTAACAAACTGCTGAAGTACATAACAGGAAGGAAAACTATTGTGCTTACATTACTGGAGTCAGGCAGAGAAGGTTTAATGGTGAGAACATTATGCATAGAGAGGTGATAGATGATTGTGGCTAACAGCATGTATTCTGGAGTCAAGCTGCTTCAAATGCTGACCCTACTACTTACTAGCTAAGTGCCCTTGGGCAAGTTACCTAAGCTTTCTGTGACTCTGTTGCCTTATGTAAAATGTGGATTATAAGTACTATCTTTATTTGGTTATAGAAAAGATTAAACATGTCAAAAGATAAAAAGCATTTAAGACAGTTTATGACATCTAAAAAAATTCCTCAAAGCATGTTATCTAATACATTTAGGGTCTATTTTACTTAATGACTTACGGACTGTTTTTCTTAGCCTCTGTGAACATGAAGATTACAGAGAGATGCTATAGGAGTTGATTTTAGAAGGATCTTTATGAAACTAAGTACTAGAAGCATTATTTGGGGGCCATGTGACAAAATACAATGCAAAATACTTATAGGGGAACCTCATTTTCTGTAGGGAAAATATCTTGTCTTTCATAGATGACTTTTGATATCTTGGGGGTTTATAAACATTAAGAAGTAGTCCCCTGAGCAGAAAAACTGTACTTTTATCTAGAACCTGCTGCATGAGGTCATGAGATGGATGCAGAAGAGCCTGCTGACTTGTGGCAATAAATAATCAGGACTAAATCAACCTGCCATGACTTGCCATTTTTCCCTCCAATACTGTCTACCCCATTTATATAGCCTGATGTGAATAGACCCAGAATATTAGATAGGGCTGGAAGAGGTTAGATATCATCAGAGATTGCTTACAGGTGGAGAAGATGCTTGGTTGATTACTATCAGATTGGTGTGACTGATACTGAAAATCCCCTCTAAGTGAGCCTCTATCTGGAGACAGTCGTTTTCTGAAAGGCCTTTATTATAGAGACCTTGTAATAAACAGAATTATTAGACAGACAATGGGAGATCAGGAGAACTCAGAAGGAGGAAAATGTAGGGGTCAGTAAGTGTTAATTTCAAACATGCATCTGTGCCAAAATGAAATAATTACTGTATCTAGATAGAGCAGACTAAGCTGGAACAAGCAAATGTTCTTGGCAGGAAGTCGATCACATGCTGCACAATTCAATTTATGGGCAGCTACAGACAGCTTTAAATATTTTTTGGCTTAATGTGATGTTGAATTATTGAACCCTTTTGTTAAACATTTATTAACAATCCAAAAATACCAATAAGTGGATCACCAATTTATTTGTCTTATTCTTAAATAATCCTTCTCCCTTTCTGTCAACTTCATCTTTCGGAAACCTCATTACTAAATTTCTCATAACAATGGAGAGCTAGACTTCTTTCCTGTGTTTTCCTACCAGGGGTCTCACTTGTCTTTTGCCCGTGGGGCTGCTAACTGAAAGGTCACCTTGAAGAAGCTTGCAAGCAAAATTTAACATAGATTTTTCATATTCTAAAAACAAACAAAATCTCTTCCTTGATTCCCATAGTCCCATTCTTTCTTTTCCTTCTCATTCTAACTTCTCAAGTACATCATACTCATTGTCTTCGCTTTCACACATGTATTCCCTATTCATTCCACTGTAAACTGGCTTATACTTCCATTATCCATAGAAACTATACTTGCCAAGGTCAATGCTGTCACTGGGCAGTGTCATCCACTCATCACCTATGTGCTGCTGATTCCCAGAACTACATTTTTATCCCCAACATCTCCCTGAAATGTCAGGCTTATATATTCAGTGACCTTCCAGCATCTCTAGCTGGATGTCTCACAGGCAATTCAAACTTGATATGTCCAAAATGGAACTCGTCATCCCTGTCCTCTGCAAATCCATCCCTTCTTCCAATGTCTATTTTGTCACCCTCTGAGAAGTTATATTTTACTCTTTTCTTTATTTCACCTCCCGAATCTAATAAATCACTGTCTAGTTGATTTCCTATCCTAAATATTCCTTGCATCTGTCTTTTCTACTGTATCCCTACTAATACTCTCTCATTTTAACTTCTGGACTATAACAGTTTTCCCAATTGACCTGTAGTGTTTTCCCCTCCAATCTATTTTCCCTATGGCCACCAGGAAGATCATTCTATAATGAAATCTAACCTTGTCACATCTCTGGTTTAGACTGCAAAGTTTCCCCATTACCTACCGAATAAAGTGCAATTTACCTACTATGGCTTATAAAGCCTCTGAGGACCTTATCTTGACTACTTTTATACACTTACTTTGGAAATGTTTTTCAATCTTTCCATATACCATACCATTTTTTGCATTTACACTTTTTGTATACTACCTAATTTGTATAGAATGCCTTTCTCTCCCTGTACCTTCCTGGCCTGTATAATTTGATATATAGTTAAGGTTTTACTTATGTTCATATTTTTTAGTAAATAGTTTCTGTCTGCCTACTTTACTCCCAGGGTGTGTTAATACCTCTTTTTTGTGGTCCTATTGTACTATAACAATTGTGCACACATCACCCATTCTCTCTCCTATATTTTGCTAAAACACTTTATACTTCTGCTTTTCCCCTAGACTGTGGACTCTTTAAGGTTACAGTCTATGCCTATATTGCTCATAGTTCTGTCCTTACTATCCAACACCTTCTCTAGTATCTAAATAAACTCAATAATAAAATAGAAACTCAAAAAGTGCTCAATAAATAAATTTATAATGATAGTAACTACTCATTCCTCTAGCATTATACCATTTGTGAAGTTATTTCCCACACATTGTCTTATTTGCATTATCAAAATCAGATTCAGGACAAAATAAAAGTTATCCTAAAGAGAGGCATTATAGCTGAGTGGATTAGAGTTTAATTTTGGAGTCACACAAGTCCAGTTTTGAATTTTGATTAAATTACTAGTTGCCACAGAACTTTTCAGGAAGTTACTGAGCCTCTCAAGGAGTAGCGTCGTCCTATTATGTAAAATGGAAATAATGACAGTTCCTACTTTATATGGTTCTTATGTGGATTGTATAAGACCAATAATTCATGTGAAACAAAACAGTGCTCTTTGTACATACTGAATGATAATTAGTATTATTATTGTTGTTATCATAATTATTATAAACCCTCATCTTTTTCCCTGTATAGATTTTCCTCTTAACACTTGGGATAGATCATCAGGTATTATATATAAAACACCCTACCATACAGTAGGAATTCAAAAATTGATACCTATTATAATCATCCTAAAGCAATGCTGTCCTCTATTTCTGCTCTCTCACAGATGAGCCAGAAAAAGAAGTGCTTTGCATTTAAAAGATATTTCTCTTTTGACTTAGACTGGGAAGAAATAATCAATTATCCTATTCATGTCACCAAAATATAAACTATGACTTATTCTGAGTCAGTGTAAAGTGATAAGAAAGAAACATTTTCTCAAGGAATTAAGAAATGATTATACCCCCAAAACTCGGTGCAAATTATCTTCCTTTTCCTAGATAAGATTAAAAATGATTAATTCACCAAATATTTATTGAATATTTACCATGGTTCAGTCATTTTTCTGAGTACTGCCCTTAGGGAACTTAGAGTTTGTTATCACAAACCTATTAAATTGGAGTCTTTGGGTATAGGTTTCAGATTTGAGAACTGCTATTCTAACATATAGAGATGTATAGTCTTAGAAAATGAAGATAAAATAGTTTAAACCATAAGTGTAGCCTATAATATACATTTACTGTGGCCTTGAAAAGTTTTATGTAAGCTGGGAGTAGTGACATATGCCTATAATTTCAGTGACTTGGGAGACTGAGTCACTGGGATTACAAGTTCAAAGACAGCCTTAGTAACTTAATAAGGCTCTAAGCAACTTAGTGAGACCCTGTCTCAAACTTTAAAAAGTTCTATGTAAATTGATTCTTCTTTTCTACTGATTACCAGTGCCATTCAGAGCTACTTTATCTTCATTTTTTATAGATCTTCAGTGGACAGGCTTTTTCTTCCACCCCCACCCGCCGAATGACTGTAAATTTAAGTCTATCATGAGGGTTTAAAATGGCACATGGAAAAATACTATTAGGAAAAAAAAGTAGACAAAGAAGTACTGTTTTGTCACACATTTGGACAATCATTATGGCCTTCACAAACTATTCCATCACAGTTTAACCCTCATTGATTTATTTGTTTTTTTTTTTTTTTGTTTGTTTGTTTTGTTTTGTTTTTCATTTGAGTTATCAGGTACTTGGTATAATTCAAGTGTGTTGAATCAAATAGCAGATAATGCATTCAGTTCTAACTTGATTCTCCTCCTGTTACAGCAAAAAAACTTCAAGGAAAAACAAAACCTTGATTCTTGGCGTTTTAACAGAAAGTTCAAGCTTTATTGTCTAGAATGAGTTGTCTTGCCAACTCTTGTCACTATATAGCTAATGCCCTGGCTTCCTGATGAGATTGTACTACCATGTAAGCTGGGATTCTGGACTGCAAGAAGCAAAACACACTTAAGCTACATAAAATTAAAGTAGATATTTGGGAAGGACAGCAGGGACTCTCATATAATTGAAGAGATGCTGGGAAACCAGGTTTTTAAAGAGCAGACATGCTAATATGGTGTCATCACAGGAATTGCCTGATTAGGATATTGCTGCTGGCACTGCTGCCACCACTTCCACCATAAATGTTGAATTCTACTTCCTTGCTTACTAGAAATTCAGACTACTGACAGACAAATAAAATCAGTTGTATTTGTCCCACAACTGCTTTCTGGCTATATCCGGGAGCTGATGGAAGAAAGATTTGGACTTATGGGCATTCACAGTGAGTTCAGATTGAGAAATGAAGCACAGAACTACTATCCTGCTAAGCCTACTCACAATGGGGGAAAATATTTTCTCCCTGATTGCATGACTATTAGGACCAGGATGTGGATTATAGGCAGTTCCACTCCTAAAACCACCATTATCAGGCTTTTACTCTTCTCCACTGAAAAGGTTCATTATGGTCACCAGTAATCAATAGGATGCTAAACTCAATGGGTAATTCATGGTCCTCATCTTTTTTGCCTTTTCAGCAGCATTTGCCACAGTTGATTTTCCCCTCTTCAATGGAACACTTTACTCCCATGACTGGTAAGATACAATGCTATCCTATTTTGTCTTTAGCTAATTTGTTACTTTTCCATCACTATAACCAATATAAGTTGAGATAATGAACTTATAAAGAGAAAATTTGTATTTTGTTTTATAATTTTGGAAGTTGATTTTGGGCCTGTGGAGAGGTAGCACATTATGGTGGGAGCATGTGGCAAAGCAAAACACTTACCTTATGACTAAGAAGCAAAAGACAGGAAGATGAAGGGGCTACGGTCCAATTGTCCCTTTCAAAAGCATTCTCCCATTGAGATTAAAATATACCACTAGACTTGGGAGTCTGAGGCAAGAAGATCATGAATTCAAAGCCAGTCTCAGCAACTTAGTGAGGCCCTAAGCAACTTGACAAGACCCTGCCTCTAGATAAAATACAAAAAAAAAAAAAAAAAAAAAAAAGGCTGGAGATGTAGCTCAGTGATAAAATGCTCCTGGGTTCAATCCCTAGTACAAAAAAAAGAGAGATATCCCACTAGGCTCCTCATCTTGAATGTTCTACCTCCTAATAGCATCATGCTATGGACCAAGCCTTTACCATATGGACCTTTAGCCAACACTTAAGATCCAGACTAGAGTAACCACTCATTAGTAATCTTCTTTGGTGATTCTTCTTCATTTCTGCAACTTCTAATTTTTGGAGTTTGTTAAGGTTTGCTCCTTTGATCTGTTCTCTATCTTCACTTCTTTAATGATCTTACCCAGTCTCATGACAATAACCACAATATATATCCAAAATGCTCATAAGTTTATAAGTTTATATCCTTAATTTAGAACCTTCCCAAATCCCAGAATCAAATAGTTAACTTCCTAATATTAATTTAATTTCTAAAAAGCATAGCAAATGTAACATTCAAAATTTGACTCTTGATCCTGCTCTAAACTTATTCTTCTTCCCCATGTTGTTAGTTGGCGATTCTGTTCTTCTAGCTGCTCATGACTTTTCTCCATTCCAAATTAATCTGTCATAAAATCTTGCCTTTATTTGAAAAAATATATAAAGCATTTTACCACTTCTCAGCATCTCTACTACCATTTTGATACATGGCAGCATATATTGTCACCTGGATTATTGAAAGGCCCCATTAATTGGTCTCCCTATTTTCACTTGTCTATATGTTCTACTCTCCTTACAGTAGTCAGTGTGATCTTATTACAAATAAATTCAAAAGTAATCATAGGGTCAAAATATTTCTGTGGCTGGACTCTTTGGCCCAGGCTTCTCAGGTAACACTGACTGGGAATTCTCTAGCAGAGTTATTATATGGAATACTTGCTGTTTGACAAATCTATTGCCTAGTACATGGGCAAAAGTTCTTAATAAATAGACTAGACTCCACTAGGGATAATTTAACTGTGTGTGACATTGATCAGAGAAGGGAATGAATATATGAATCAATCAGAAATAGACTCCTCTGATATGACTTGGAGAAGTGAAATGTGTTCTATCAGAGGTCAAGGGGTTGAAGAAAAAGGGACCTCAGCAAAAATAGAGGTTATGGAAACTGTATGAACATGATCATTACCAACTAATTAGATAATTCTGAAAATGCAACTTTGTCTTTGTATATTCTGGGCTCATTTCAATCTTGAAATAGAACATATTGTTGTGGAAAGAGCCATAGAGGTTAGGGCATCCAGATGAATAGCTAGAAGAAACCTGGCTGAAAATTTGCTAAATTTAGTGCCCTGACAAAAGCCAATTGGGGCCTTTGTGTTCTGAGTTTGCTGTGCACAGGAAAGTAACAGGGTTAGAGATAAATTATGCAGGTCATCAGAAAAGTAACCATTACAGGGTGATAGTGAAAGGAAGATGAAGGAAATAGAGTTTCCAAAGGAGATGTTTAATGAACTGCCTAATTTGAGAACTGAGTTTGGATTTAGAAGACATGCCCATTATTGGGTGGCAAGCATATAGGCAGAAATGAAGATAATAGTCCTTGTGTCCAATGTCCTGGGGGAAAAGAATGTTAGAGCATGAGTGAGTGAGCAGACAGGAGATAGAAGCAATTATTGGAACAAATGATTTCAGAAGATTAGCAAATTAAGTATACAACTGAAAAAGAAAAATTGAATAGATCATTTGTGACACAATCCTGAGATTTTAATCAGGATGTTACCTAACTGATGTGTTCACATTAGTAGAACAGAAAGCTAGGAATTGCTTTTTTCTTCCTTTTGATTTATAATGCAACCTGAATTGATTTCTGAATAAACTCCCCAAAGAGGCAAGCCTGATAAGATTAATACTGAGGTCATTTGCTGACATCAGAGAAATATTGCTAATTGTTTCCTCGTATGGTATCAGTGGGAGAGAGAAACCTTGTGGATGATTAGCTTTCAATAAAAAGAAGGCCATTGGATTTAAAGTGACAGCTTCATTCTTTGTCTTCAGCATCGAAGCAAAGACCAGTTGAGAGGAAAGGGCTACAGATGTCTGTAATGAATAAAGTGGGAAACAGGAGAATAATATGAATAATAATACCAATAGGTATAACTCAACCAAATGCATATTTATTGGGTATCTACTGTGTAATAGACATCATGTTAAAGGCACCAGGGGACATAGAAATGATACAGCTCTTGCCTCAAGTGCTTGCAATTATATTAATGGTAGGGATACTAACAAAAATTGGTCTGTCTATAGAGTTTATATATGACCCTAGAAGTACAAGTTATTGCTACCATGTGGTCTAAAAGCAAAGTGTAAATGGTGGAAAAGAACTGACAGGGAAGATGATAAGGAGGAAGCATTCCACAGTTGTCTGCAGATTGGGCAGCACTAGTAGTACAAGGGTCCTATGAGAATGTGCAGGAAGGTTGCTGTTTTACAGTTGCCATGAGTATTGTTATGATTCCTGGCCATGAATTTGAGGAGTGGGGAGGGAAGGAGGGAGGGAGGAAGAAAGAAAGAGAGGGAAAGAAAAATGAATCTACGAGATCTGACGTTTTAGTAGTTCTTGGGATTGTGTTTCTAATTGGGCCTTCCTCTTTCTCACTCTTATGATCAAGAGCTGCCTGATTGCTGGCTTGTTTCCCAAGGGACCTTGTGAGGCCTGTTGGCTTTCTTTCTTTCCTTTTCTTTGTTTAGCACAATTGTGTTCACAGGCCATTGGTCTTACAAACACTTGGTACATAGGGCTTGTCCTGTATAATAGAAATACAAATAGTGTGAGTACTTCAGAAACACCACGTTCTGCAAATTATTGCACAGTCATTTAAAATTATTCTTTTATGTGCATTCAAGCAGAATTCCTAATAGGTGGTTGAATGGAACAAGCAGTTATTGTGCCTACCCTGTGGATGCTTTCATATGTATTGCATTGTAGCCACTATCTATAGGACAGGTCAAGTAAGCTGTTTGCTAAGGGAGAGGTAGAAGGTGGCAAACTAGAGAAAATGAAGAAAAACTGAAGGAATAAATACTAAGTAGGACAAGTTAGCCCAGAAGTAATAAGACAAGAGAGTATCAAATTTAGGAGTGAGTGACAAGAGAGAAGAGATGGTAGATCAATAGAGGTGGCAGTGTTAATAAGTCATCATTTTAAGTAGATAGTCAAGTCTGGCTTTAAAAAAATAAATACAGGGTAAAAAGAGAAAAGAAGAGAAAGAATGGCAGTTACTAAGGGAATAAAGAAAAGATAAAAAAAAATGCTTGATTATTTTACAGTCCACAGACTGAAGTCCTAAGGCTGATGTGAAATTACAAGGTTTCCTTTTGGACCAAGGACAGGATTGCAGGGCTCACACAAAAACCCTTGAAGCAGCTCCAGTGACATTCAGCTTCATCTTACCCATAATATGATTCTTGGATGACAGCTTTCATTCATTTGTGGTATTATGTAAGTTATCAAAAACCATAATATAATGGACAATGTTTTCTAACTACAGAAAAAAATATGAGCCTGGTCTCCCAGGTAGAAGAGTCACCCCACTCCATGTGGCAGTTCACAGGAGTCCAGAGAAAATTGTAAATTGCACTTTTGAACCTGGCCTCAAAGCACCCATCTAGGCAGCTAGGCTAGGCTGAAGCGAACACAAGTTCAGCACCGGGGAATAATGATAAAAAATGTCGTTTGCAAGTCTTCTCTGTCAATAACAAAGCTCATCTTTTTGTGCCAGCAAGACATTGCAGGCAGCGCACATTTCAAATTCAGTTAATCTCAAAATAATTCAGAAATCAAAGAGCTTATTCAACCATCAAGATATACCAGATTGACTCACTGTGTACTCCAAGAAGAGACGGTGTTTGTGGGGAGGGGAAAGGAAGAATCCAATATCAGAGTCAGTCAAAGAAGCACTAGTTTTTGTTCAATTTAAATTGTTTTCAGACCACACAACTGCACTCTGAATACTAAAAATTATTGCCAAACAATAGTTGATGATGACATCATTTGCATTCTCAACTGGAAGTAAAATATAGCACCTTCATTCTAAGTTAAATGGCCCTTGCTTTTCCTTCACACTTGGTATTTCTATCTCACTGATTTTCCCAAAAGGAAATTAATTTTGTACTCCATCCTTGCTAAGGCTATTGTGATATAAAAAGGTAGTAGATAGGTGGGTAGAGGGTTCAAGTTTGCAGTTTGTTATAATATTATCATCTTCGTCCTATTTTTTATGTGTACCAGGTTGCACTTTGACTTGTTACTAGATTCGCCCCCTCCATTCTCACAACTGAGAAGAAAAGGACTAATATTATGTAACTCATTGAGCCTCAGTTTCCTTATCTGATAAATATAAGCAATAATCATAATCTGAAAGGTTCTCAGTAAGTATTAGCTATCCATCCCCTAAATTTATTCTTTCCTCATTTTTCACTAAGGGGAGATTTTAACAAGATAAAGGGTCTTGTCCTTGAGCTTCTTGAGTGCTCTATTTGAAGGTAAGCAAATGATGTGAGATAGAAGAACTGGCTTCCCTAGAAGATATATGGAATAGGGAGTATCCATGACTATAGAGTGTTTATCATTAAAATTTGATATAAAACCCAAAAGGTTATAAATGGACATAATGCCTTTATTTAATTTATTTTTTTATGTGGTGCTGAGGATGGAACCCAGTGCTTCCCATGTGCTAGGCAAGCATGGGACATCATTATCCAATGTACATGTATGAAGACATGAATTGATATCAATATAATTTGTATACAACCAGAGATATATGTGTAGTATGAATGGTAATGCATTCTGTGGTCATATGAAAAAAAAAAAAGGTAAACTTGTCCAAGGAGTTAGAGGAGGATATAGTTTAGCACCATCTCCCTAAATGTGAAAGGGAGCTGAGGCTGAACCCTGTCCTCTTCACTCAATTACTTATTCAACACAGGTCCATTATCTCCTATCCATAATCTCAAACTCCAAAGTATGAAAGCTGAGCTTTTTATATTTTTAGCAAATTTTGTGCTTCAACTCATTTTATCCCAAAATATGTTCTTATCTAATGTATGTTGCTTTTTTATATTATTTACTAATACAACTTAAATAGTTCTTTGTTTCACTAAAGGTAGTATTTGATTATGAGATGCTGCCTTAGATCTTGCTGTGGGTATAATGTACAGTGTATGCACCCACATTATCTTCCTCAAATCTGAAAGGTATTACAAATTATAAAACATGTATGGACCCAAGCATTTTAGAAAAATGACTGTAACCCTATAAATGCATGTGTAGTGCTTTTGATGTGCCAGGTACTTTGCTAGGTATGGGGAATGTAATTAGGAATGAGAATGATGATAATGCAGTTAATGTTTATAGAGTAATTACTGAAATGCTTATGTGAAATTTTTTACTTACTGCTAATGATTGCCAAGACCTTCTGTAGTGGATACTATTGTAAGTCATGGTTCCCGCACTCAAGAAGCTCAAGGCCCCAGGAGGGAAAATAGCAGATCTATGTGAGAGATACTAAAAGAACCGTAGAAGGAAAATTTATGCACTTTAACTGCTATTGCTGCTGGGCCCAGACACTGTATTATGTATTGTCACATACTGGAGAATAATGGAGTGGAAAAAGGCCCAGGAGTGAGGGAATAGGAGGTGGCAATGATAGAAAAGAAAAGAAAAAGCTAGGAAAGGAGTAGCAGGTGACGCAGTGCACTGGGGGTATCCAGGGACAACATTTAATGACATATAACGTTAGCCAAGTTTGCTAATTGAAATCTAAGATCATGTTGATTGCTATGGTGGTTCTGGTCAGGATACTTTAATGCCTTAATATAAGTAATCATGACAGGTAAGAGTTTATTGAGCAGCCTGGTATGTTAGCTTTAGAGAAATTGGTGATGAGATATTTTCAAATGTAGCAGTATCTGATATTTCTTAGCAACTCCTACCAAAGGCATGAATTGAGGTGAAACATCAGGGTCTGAGCTATTCTAACCGACAGTAACTTTTCCACGAAGGCATGAAGAAGGCTGCCCAACTCCCCCTAAATGAGGGTAGCTTTACTTGTAAGTATATCAAATAATATCTTGCCAGGCTGTGGAGCTCGGGTCAAGTTCTGAAACGTGAGAGTGAGTCCAGCCTGATGTAGCACCTGCCTGTTTCCAATGGAACTTTCTTTCTAATTGCTCATACTTAATGCAAGACCTGATCTATGCTGTTCAGGTGACCATCAATTACACATCTTCCCTGGCAGCAGTCCATGCTTCCTCCCCTGCCTTGCTGGTAATTGATGGGCTGAAGCGATTAAGTGTGATATGCTACATTGCAACCATCATTCCCATAACCAAGAAGACATGAGCACACAAAGCATCTTCAGTCCTTAATTGATAATTCTCATGAGCTGTCCAGACAGGGGCCATTTATATATTTGGCGCCCTCATTTTTCTTTTCTCCCTGGGGTTAGTTGCTGCAGCTGGTAGGGCCATTAGCCCTTGTCCCTGCTGGTGAGTTCTGGCTTGCAGCCTACCTGTCTGTCAGAATAAAAGCCTGGGGCTCATAGTAGCATAGTAGGGAGTAGGAAAGGATGGGTAGAAGGTGAGGGGATCTGGGAAGTAGCAATCCCAATCTGGTGAGGCAAAAGCTTTGGGACTGACCTAATTATAGGTTATGGGAACAAGTTAAGCCAGGCTGATGGGAGAATAACTATAATAATTATAATAACATCAAAAGCAATTACTGTTATTGTTTGCTATGATTTGAATGTGACCTCTCAAAGTTCATCTGTTGAAAACTTAATCCTGAAATTCATGTGTTAATTGTATTTGGAAGGTGGCCTTTGGAAAGTAGTTAGATTGTGTTAGGTTAAGAGGGTAGGGCCTCAATGACAGCATTTGTAGCTTTGTAAAAAGAGAGACTCAAGTTACACTGGCTGTGTTTTGCAATGTAATGCTCTCTGCCTTGTTATGATGCAGCAACAGGCCTTACCAGGCACTGAGAAGATGCTGGTGTCATGCTCTTGGACTTCTCAGCCTTGAGAACAGGAAGCCAAATAAACTTCTGCATTAGTCATGTGATCTTAGGTATTTTGTTATAACAACAAAATAGATCAAGACATTATAATAATAATAATAATAATATGAACAACCTGTGTTGTCTGAACACCTACTCTGACAGGAGTTTTACATTCATTATTTCATTTAATGGTTGCAAGAACCTTGTAAAGCATGAATCATCAGCTCTTATTTTGCCCAGTGCCGTGCAGATAAATTTGTACAGTACCTGAATTCATTCTCAAGTCTATTGCTATACAAAGCACATGCTCTTTTAACTAGACTATACTGCCCATTTGGAAAAGTGTCATGCACTGGAAGCAATGTGCTTATAATTCTCTGGAATCAGAATTGGGTTGAAGGGCAGACAGCCAGGGCGCTTCTCAGGACACCAGGCTCTAAGGGGTATTGATACAACAATAGAAAAGATGGAAGCGTCAATGAACCCTTATATTATTGTTTCTTCCTCTTCTAAAGCACTCAGGGTCTTCATAAAAAATCACCTCTAATTATATTAAACATACATCCATCGAGTAATTTTGCAACACATACACAAGTTGCATTAAGTACTGAAGACTTTGCCACCTATCCTTAGAACAGTGAGTTGCTCAAAATGACAGTAGCAGATAGCTAAAAATTCCAAAGAGAATAATGCCTGGTTTAGTGCTGTGTGCCAGGAATGGGTGAGTTATTTTCCTACATGAATTTTAATACTTTTAATATGCCTTACAATAAATTTTCTGGTTCAGAATATTACATGTATTAGATACCATAATTTGAACACAAAGAGAATCAGTTTTCATACTTCTCAGTATTATTTTCTTTCTTCTTCTTGCCTTCTGCCCACCTTCCTCTTTTTTCCCTCCTTCCTACCTTCTCTTCCCTGCCTCCTCCTCCTCTCCTCTTCCCTTGCACTGTCACATCAGTTTACCTCAGCATTGCAACCCCATTAATAGTTGCAGACCCTACCCAATTTTTATGTGAATGACCTTGGGTATCTCCCTTCTGGGAACTGGCACTGTTCCCTGCCATACCGTGGACAGTCTGTGCTGCTTGAGTCTTATAAAAGATAAAGGGCAATCAGCATGGGAAGAAAATGTGTGCTTGGAAAAGACAAAAAAGAGACTTCTGGGTGCTCCAGTAGCATTTTGGTCCTCACAAAGCAAGGCTTTGATGGTATAAGAGGAATATGTGTGACTTGTATGTTGCTTAAAATGAAGCTTTGTATCTTGAGGTTTTCCTTTCCTTCCTCCACTCTCACCCCAGTCCCTCCAGAGATCTTCACTTGTCAGTAGATGATGCTCTTAAAATCCTTTTAGTCCCCAAGTGAACAGTACAACTGGCAAAATGTTGAACAGTCTGTGCTAGCAATGTTAGCATCCTGGTATCACCCAGAAGCACTGAGTGAAGTCAAAGGACAGGGGTCATAAGCAATTCTAGTGGCAAGGAAACTGACAAAGATTGCAGAGTCCATTTATTGCAAAACTAATTGAGGACAGAATCATAAATGTTCTGAACTAAAAGGGAACCTTAGAAATAATTAATCTAACCTCCTCATGTACAAATAGGAGCTAGAAGCCCAGAGAGGAAAGTGTTTACTAAATTTATGTAACAAATTCAATTGTAGAATAGTAGGTCCTAAACCCTGGTGTCCTATCTCCCAGAGGAGTGTTATTTTCCTTATCTTGTAAGCCTAGGCAATTCCATGGGTCTGAATGGAATTGCATGTAACTATATCAAACAGCAGCCATTAAAGCCCAGTCCCCTGTATTTTCTTTCCACTTGTGTATTCTGCGTCCTTCATAGGTCAAAATGTGATCTAAGTAACTCACACATCTAGCTAGGAAATGACTTTGCTGTTGAAGATTATTCTAGAATTCAAGTATATGGAATCCAGACAAATATAGCTCTTTTTGCTTTTAAACTGTCATCTCTTAGAAAAAGAGAACAGGGAAGTTTAAACACAAATTGTTTGCTGGTATTTGCAATATTAATGAAATCGAAAAAAGCAATATTAATAAAGGCAGTGGCAGTGTGGACAGGGACCTGGCTCCATGCTTATTGATTTGTCTCTTAAGACCATGAAGATAATAGGGGAAATGGCATTTATCTGACATAGGCTTGTTTCATTGTTGGGGCTCTTTTTTCCCCCAAATCCTCTAGTTTGTTACAGCAAACAATACTGGGTGCTTTTAGCTATTATGTGGTAGGCTGTGTTAACCTAGAGAATCACAATCGGTCACTTTCCTTTCTGTATCTTTAAAAACAACCAAAAAAAAAAAAAAACAAAAAAAAAACAAACAAACAAACAAAAAAAAACACTAGCAGATGAGTGTTTTAACCTGTTAGGCTCAGTGAAGTTTTAAAAAGGGACCTTGGAGAAAATATAGATTGAGGTGCTTCATTTTCGTGAGGAGGGCCAGAGCATGATTTGTTCAAAGCCACACAACAAATAAGTTCTGAGCCAGCATTAGAATTCAGGCCTTAAAATTCCTAGAGCAGCATATTTATTGATGTGAGGAAGCATTTCCTAACATTTTTTTGGCGGGGGGTACCAGGGATTGAACTTAGGGGCGCTCGACCACTGATCCACGTCCCCAGCCCTATTTTGTACTTTATTTAGAAACAGGATCTCACTAAGTTGCTTAGTGCTTTGCCATTGCTGAGGCTGGCTTTGAACTCCTGCCTCAGCCTCCTGAGCCGCTGGGATTACAGGCATGCACCATCACACCTGGATTTCCTAACATTTTGATAAGAAATTATCACATAATATAATTCTCAAAATATTCATAGGATCTGTGATTATACAATGCATTTCTGGAAATGATGTCATTTATGTGAAGTTTGATTTTCCATAGATGCTTATATCTTTTTTGAACATTTAAAAGTTCAGGTTTCTTTTCAGATACACAACATGACAATATTCTATAACCCCTCAAACGCACATTTAGAACTTATGATCATTTGGAAAACACTGGGTTTTGTTTTACCCTTGCCTGGAAAAACAAATAGTGAAATAATATTGTATAGGACATGCTAAGTGTACCTAAGAAAATGAAGAAACTGAACTTCTTTTAAAAACAGTTCTTAAATAACCATTTTTTTGCACCCACCTACTCTCAAATCATTCTAGTTAAAATGAGTCACCTCTCTTAATTAAAGTTTATCAAAGATAGTTTTTTTACTAAAATGACTTACTATCAGTTAGTTAATTTTTTTTTCATAAGATTTGATAGAATTTTCTTTAATCTTTCTCTACAAGTTAGAGCCTAAACAATTTTAGATGACTCCTCTTCCCAAATAATATGATTTGGCAAAGCTTTATTCTCAAAAAAGCCAATTCTGAATATTGCATGTCTTGCATTCCCAAAACTTGCCTTTTAACAATACTGAAAGTATAAAATGATATTTTAGCAGCGTCTGGAGAAAAAAGGGCAAATATTTTGAAACATGGTTTCAATTAGTTTTCTAAGAAAAACTACTCAGGCTGAAGGAATACAATTTGTTTTCTCAGCTTTGCTAGGTATGTCTTAGTGTTCAAAAGGAATTAGACAGAGAGAAGGAGAAGTGTCTAGAATCACTTCAGAGACAGTTTCAACTGATTCTAATGGAGCAATTTCCCATTTGACAATCGAAATGATATTTAGAGGCCACCAGCAACACAGGTTTTCTCTTCTCCTCCTTATTTCCCTTACTGCCTCCTTCCCATACATTCTGTTTTCTGGATGTTAAGTTCTCCCCTAGGAAGCTGTCATTGGTTTGAATAATCCTGTTGCTTTTTAAATTATGCCCTTTTGCTTTATTGTGGCCTCCATTGGGAACAAATTTAGCCCTGAGATATCTTTTTATGGCCATTTTAGTTCTCTCCTAGGAAACTCACTCATTTTCCAGTGGGTACTGTCATTCAGATTCAGGAGGGGGTCACATCATTAATTCAGGGGCATTTGTGTTTTCTGGGCTGTTACCTTTCATAAATCATATGTAATCATGTTCCTGAAAGTATATGCAATCCCACGTTAACTAGATATGATAGAATTCAGCTCACTGCCCTCTCTTCTGACAAAAATGACCACAGAATGAATAGCCTTTCAATGAGCACCATCTACACGAGGAATTCACATTAAGAGCTAAAGGGGCTAGCAAGAAGCACAGCAAGGGGTTCTGTCTTTACAGGAGTTTATGACCAAATAGAAGAGAATTGATATACATGAGGAAATGGTGTGTGGCCTTTGCCTTGCTGTATATTCAGACCTCATTTCTTTAACTCCCACTGTGCTTAACATAGTGTCTGGTGTATTTTACCCACTCAATAAAGGGATGTTAAATACATTAACAAACTGAATTAGTGTGGGTACTAATTTAGCATTAAGCCACATATACCTCTGGGACAGAAGTCATCCAAGAAGAGCTAATGTAGTGCTCACAAGGAGGAAAGGAAATCTAATAGTTCACTGACCATCAATTCAGCAGTAGATCATAGCCTTTGATGAGATCATTTACTGTTTGAGAATATGACAAAAATGATGAACACTAGTTTCAGAAAAATAAAACATCATTCACATACACAATGATTTCTGAGTGCAATCTTTCTAAATGTTTTCTTTACATGCCCACAGTCACCTGGTTAGGAACTCCTGCCCTACTGAGTACCTGTTATGAATCATCCTCTGCATATGGCATATACAGGGTTCTGTGAGAGCCCAGAAGAGAGATTCTCCTAACCTGGTGATTCAAGGTAGGTCTTCTGGAGAAAGTTGAAGTCTGAGGCTGAAATCCCACAGATGAGCAGAATAATGTTAATAGTAATTGGAATGACACCACTCAGACCTTTCCTATACATCCTATTGAAAAGACTACCCTATTATCAATCATATTCTTCTTTTTTCATTTTTCATAGCACTTGTTATAATCTGCAATTGTGTTATTTGTTTTGTTTACATATTTATTATCAACACCACTACTAGAATATAAGTACCATGATATTAAATGGATTCTGTCTGTTGTGTTCACTGCTATAACCCCAATGCCTATATGAGCAATTCAGTAACTGAATGGTAAAATGTAAATGAGAGTTGTGGCAGATTAGACTGAAGAGGAAGGATTGTACAGGCCATGGAGGACCTTGTAAGGCAGTTGAACTCTTCAGTTCCAATATGGAGGAGAAATCCATATAGTCATTCATGAGGACAAGATTCCAACTTTCAGGAGAAAGAACTGGGAAATGAGTTGGCATAGGGAACAAGGTAGAATGAAAACAAGTCCAATGCAGGCTGACTTAGAATATTCTGTCATAGGAACCCTATAATTGCTCTTTGCTTTTGACTTTGGTTTCAGTCTCTTACTATGGGGTAGTATCTTCGACTTAAGTTCTATTAATAAGAATATTGATGATGATGCTAAAGTAAAGTTTATTCAGGCACTGTATATACATTTTGTTATGTCATCCTCCAAAGTAACTCATAAAGAATTTGCCGTTATATCACAATTCCATAAATTAGGCAAGGAAGTTAAGATGAATGAAACAACTTCCTCTCTGAATAAATTTTGAAACTAAGCAGTCTGTGTCTGTGTCTAATAATTTCTACTGATTTCCTACTACTAGATTTCTGTTGCTGTCCATAGACTCCATCTCTGTACTTGAACAGACTCAATGATACACCACTTGGCTTATTATACATAATTTCCATCCTCAAAGTTCTAACACTGGCTAAAAGTACTTCATGGGAAGGTTCAGCTCTGATTTGTGATAAAACAACATCACAAAAAGAATGATCAGATCCTTAGTGACACTCAACCCTGAATTTTCAAGAGGTAGAGTGAGTGGATTAGAAATTATCTGGGCCAAACCCTGCTTTCAAATCAGTATTGATGTTGTCACTTTAAGTGATTTCTTGACCAAAACAGAATCTTAGATTAGCCTGGTATATATAGAGAAGGCCTTTTCTATTAAAGCAGATACTGGCTAGGGCCAGGGAAAGTAATAACTAGAAATTCTATGAAGCTGTTTTTTTTTTTGAGACTGTCACAATTAATGTGTAAGGAGGTAATTATGATAATAACACTTAACTTCTGAGTTACTTGCTTTATGGCACTATTTTTATAGCATTTTGCATGAATTTATTTATTTAGTAGGAATCATTTTCTTCATTTTACCAATGAGGAAACTGAAGTATAAAGAAATAGTTGTTTAAATTGCTTAACTAAAAAGCTAGTAAATGGTAAGGCTAGAATATGAATACAGGCAAATATGGCTCTAAAGCTTATTGTCTTAACTGGACAGGCTGTCCTTTTGAGAGTGGTTTAATCATGTTGTACAACATATTTAAATTAAGAAACATGTACTGAGGGCTGGGGTTGTGGCTCAGTGGTAGAGCACTTGCCTAGCATGTGAGGAAATGGGTTCAATCCTCAGCACCACATAAAAATCAATAAATAAACGTATTCTGTCAATCTATAACTAAAATTTTTTTTTAAAGGAAACATATAATGAGTGCCTATGATGTGCAGCATATTCTACGACTTGAATTAGGGTACATTTGCATAATGTAAGTTTAAACTGGAGCACTGAAAATATGTTTAGAACTGAGGGATGTATACAAATCACATTTTTTAGATAAAACAATTTAGTGGCTTTTGGGATTACATGTTAGAAGGAGCGTATTTGGACAATGGGTGAAAGCAGAATCAAAAATGACTTTCAGCACTTGCCTAGCTTTTGTGTGACACTGGGTTCAATTATCAGGACTGAAAAAAAAACAAAAACAACAACTTGGAAACTGGTAGCAATTGTGCCCACAAAAATTATGGCCAAATTAACAGAAATGACTAGTGGATATTTGGTAAGCAGATATGAAGCTCAGAAGAGGTATAAAGAATAGAGGCACAAGAGGAAATTGGTTCACTTAGGTGGGAAGGGTAGAGTGAGATAAGGGAACCAAAGAGAGAATTTTGGAAAACTACTACATTTAGGGTATAGACAGTGTAAGAGGAGTCAATGAAGGAGTTTGAAAAGGAGTAGACTGGGATTTAGGGTGGGAAATAAAAGAACTCTTGGATGGAATAAATGATGAACATTCCAGATGTTCTACAATGGCTATTGGTATGAATATTTAGAGGAGGCCTTAGGGTCTACAATTATGAAAATGTTGACCTTTATGAGCATGTTGGTCAAGGTGAAGACAGGTGGCAGACTGTAAAGGGGAAAGAAGTGAACACACATTAAGAAAGAAAAGCAGCAATCTTATACTATGGGGTAGTGTCTAATCTTTCAAGAAGGTGGCAGAAAGGGAATGACGGGAAATAAATGATTACTTTCATGGGGGTGTGGATTTGTTTATTTTAAGATAGGAGGATTCAAGTGAGTTCATGTCTGAGTCAAGGGGTATGCATCCTAGGAGAATGAGGGATGGAGAAGGTTGATAGTGGTGGGGAGAACAAGATTATGGACACGATGAGAAATCAGAAGCACAAAGAAATGTTTAGCTTTCATAGGATAAAAGATTATTTTCATTTAAAAGAGAGAAATAAAAATTAAAAGTCAAGGGTTCATGTACAATGGGAACATTTTGCCTAGTGGAATAGAAGGCAAATATCATCAACTAGAATGAAGAGACCCTGTTTTAGTCAGCCTTTTCACTGCTGTGACCAAAAGCCTTGAGAATAACAATTAGAGGCAGAAAGGTTTATTTGAAAGAAGAATAAAAAATGGCTTTCAGTACTTGCCTAGCTTTTGTGTGACATGATTTCAGAGGCCTCAGTCCATAAATGGCTGACTCTATTCCTTGGGGATCAAGATGAGGCATAACAACATGGCAGAAGTGTGTGGCAGAGGAAAGCAGTTGGGAGCATGGCAACAGGAGGTAGAGAGAGTTCTGCTCAATGAGGATAAAATTTATATCCCAAAGGCATATCCCCAGGGGCTTAACTCCTACAGCTACGCCCTACCTACCTACAGTTACCACCATATTAATCCCTATCATGGGATTAATACACTGATTAAGTTAAACATCATATAATTCAATCTCTTTACCTATAAACTTTCTTGCATTGTCTCATACATGAGCTTTTGGGGGACAATGGATATCTAAACCATAAGAGACCCAGAATACCTTTGGAGTTTTAAGAATGCATTATGAGGACACAAGAAGAGAAAATAGAAATGGCTGAATGTGAAATTGAAGTATTTTAGCAAATGATGTCTCTCAATACATTATTCCAGGAGACAATGAGAAAAATGGTTCTAGGGCAAATGCATTTGAAAATTAGTCATGTTATACTTTTCACATTATATATGAGAATATTAAAGACTCATAATTTATGTAGCAGAAAAATTAACTTCTTTTGTTTATCCTGCATTTCCAAACTTGTCATTTCATAGTTATTTCTTCATATAGAAACTATTAATATCCCACATCATTAGTGTTCCAAGTAATGCATTGCAGGGATTGTTGATATAGATGGGTGAGTTTAGATAAATCAAAGAAGTGATGAAGTACTTTGAAAACTCAAGTGCTGTTTCATAAAATACATGTGTAATAGAAGCATTTAGTGCTATATTGTGACCCCTGCCAGCAATGCTTTGTAGCCTGTAAACTGAATCAGATAAAACAGAGTCGTGCTTTCTGGAAACTTGGGTTTTGACAAGGCAAATCCAGCAGAAGGCAAAGGTGACAAAGATTTTAAAGCTCTAGTAGGAATGTTATTTGATGTGGTGGATGAGGGGTGCAAGCTGGGGATGAAGGAGGGACAAATATCTGGGAGAAGTGGAAGAAACTTAGAGCCTGGTTGTGATAATATCATCAAAGGAATTTTCTGTTGGGAAAGAAGGAATAGGAGAGTAAAGATTGGAAGGTGATAAATAGGGCAGACAAAAAAAATACCTATGGTATTTATTTAACAAATAGGATGTGAAAACATGAAATGTTGCTGAAGGATTGAGTATGTTTAAGCTGGAGGATAGGTTGATGAATTTGCTAATTGGATCAGTGAATGATTTGTACAGTGGTAAGAGTCAATAAAGGAATGCATGGCAAAGAGATACACGAAATGAAACCTACTCAATGACTTTTTATAGTAAACAGAAATGATTAGTAAGAAGACTTAGGTGTCCAAATATATTTAAAATTTATTTTATTTGCAATTGTGCAGAGAAGTTGAAACTTGGTGCTTGAGTTGAGTAGGACATTGGCTGTGCAGGCAGAAAGTAAGAGTGGAATAAGATGGCCAACAACAGAGAAGGCCCATCTGAGGAAAGTTAATGTGAATATGTCTATGACATTTCTCTGGTTTGTATTACCTAGGAACAGGGGTTTAGGGAATCAGTCTGGCAAGTGAGGGTGTGCAAGTAGGAGGGACATCACAGAATGAGGAAATGGAGAGGTGTTGAGAATGGGAATAATTTTGAGATTAATGGCTAATATAGTGAGAATGAGAGAGCAAAGCAGACTATACCTAGAATATGAGAGTGAGGTCTTCATTTGAGTTCTAGGTTAGGCTAAGTTACAAACTTTTGTCAAAAGGAAGTGAGACTTGAAAGGGGTACAAATGAAAGCCTTCTGAGTAAGAGTCGAGCAATTGCTAGGTCAGGGTGTGATATGGTTTATGCACATAAAGACTTATTTCATCTTGAACAGGCATCTGTGTGGGAGGAAACGTTATTAGAATCACAAGGTGGGGGAGAAATCTGAGGTGGGCAGTGCCACTGTGAAGTATGAGAAGGTGGAGGTGTACTTGCACTATAGTTTGGGCTTCAGTGGAGGAAGAGTAGCTAAAAGTGATGGAAATGCTGAGATGTGTGAGCAAAAGGCAGAACTGCTCTCTTGGCCCTGAGAGGAAGAAAAAGTGAACTATCCCCTTAGAATAGTCATGAGAAAGGACAGCTCCTAGTACGTAAATAATAGGGCAGAGAGAATGTTCTGTAGAAAGGTAAAAAATATGAAAATTGTTACTAACAATAGAACAAGGTTCCAGAGGGAATGCAGAAAGCAGAGACATATGAACAAAATAACATGGATTGAATTGAAGAGGGCTGAAAATATAGTAAGCAAAACTAGGTTTGATGCTTTTATTCTGTGAGCAAGAATGATGGTAATGAATGGGGATGAAGGATACAAGACCACAAGGCTTCAAACTGGGACCCAATTGAGGAATAAGCAGTTCTTTCCCCAGAAGGAAGGAAACTACCATGATTACCTTGGTCTAGGTAGACTCCCCATAAGATCTTGGTGACACTGAGGGATATGCTAGAGATTAGAGATGAATCATTACGCTTATCTAGTCTCCTAACTGATGATAACAGTAAAACATTTTTGGATTGTGACATTTAACATAGAAAAACTTTATTTAAAGAGAAGCATAGAATGTCTTCCTAATCCTATTTCTTTAATAGGTGGATCCCCTATCCCTGTGAATTGGTGTGTTGCCTCCCAGTGACTTTGTTAAGAGGGTATTTTCAGAAGTATTGGGAGGCAAAGGAGGGAAAAAAAGGAGTCAAGCTCAACTTGTGAGATATCCTTAAGGGCTACCTTAGAAATTTTTGACATGGAGGAATTTGTCAGAGTACTTGATATACTACATTTCCTTACATGGTCTTATTAGTACCTATAAACAAGGTGCTTAGGGCTCTTGCACCCTTTCCTGTTTAACCATAGCTATTCATAGTAGCCAGCCCTGATCCAAACCCTGTCCAGGCACTATTCCAAACTCTCCCCTTCCTTATTTCCAACACTTGATTCTGTGCCTTCCAGGCCATACTCTTCTTCCCAGGATGGTTCCCTGGTAGATAAAGAGTAAAGCAGTAAAAAGATAGTTAAATATAATAATGGGGTACTATCTTTATTCCAACAGGGTTTTTTTTTTTCCATTTCACTTGAGTGTCTTAACACAAAGAAAATACTGACTATAATGGTGGAAATTTAAAACTCTAGAGTAGGGGAAAGAAAAATAAGGAAGGGCTTTCTGCTTTCAAATTAAACCAGCAAGTCATTGAGCCCCTGCTAGTTTTAGTAGGCTATAGGACCAATTCTGCTTTCCAGAGTGTTTGGGATTATCTCTGGTTTCCTGTAGCCTAGAAGTAATGAGAACCCAAATTTATTGGGTACAATGACATGTAACTTCTTTTGTTTTCATTTTGTGCCCCATCTACTGAGGCCACTGTGAATTGAGTGGGTTTTTTTTTTTCTCTTCCTCAGAAACTTTATATTCCAGCTTGCTTGAGGCATAAATAAGCTAAATCTTGCAAAGGGCCTTAGAAAGGTTCTTCTCTCTAAAATCAATGCAAAGAAGCTTTGAAAATAGACCCATTAAGTGGTTTTAACTCTGCATGAAAACTGTATTATCAGATAAATCTAATTCTTGAAGAGGCTGAAACCTGAGTTTTTCTTTCCTTTAGCCAAGGAACCCCAGGTGCTCACTAAGGAATGTATATGCCAAGATGGGCTTTTTGGATATGTTTCTTCTGAGGATTGAGAGCTGTGTTAGTGGCCCTGTAGGTTTCAAGCAGGGTCCGAGGCCTTTGCCAGAAATCACAATCTCAAATGCTTATTATATAGAGAGCTTAAAATGTCAGAGTGCTATCCAGAGCCAGCTGTAAACAAAATGGAGATACCTTATTTTCTATTTAGAATTTTCATGATATCTGTTCTTCAGTAAAGTGTGTGTTTTCCATGTGTTCCTGTGTCAGAATTATCCCTGCAGAATGGTAGAATATTAGGTGAAAGTTTTACATCTGTGAATATCTTTCCCAGACTAACTTGTTTCTCATCTAACTAGTAGCCAATTCATTTGACCATCTGCTTTGTTCTCCACTTCTAGTCACCATATAAATCGAGATATTTACAAGTTCATTGGTGTTTCTTCTTTTTCATGACATTGAGTACCTTTAAGCAATGCCTGGATAGCTCAGGGACTTCTATTGTATCCATTATTATGTACCTGTTGTACTGTACGGTGTGTGTTCTGTGCTGTCCAAGTGCCTACCTGCTGGAAGCTGTCACCTTGGGAATCAATCTGGAAAATCAATCTCTGCTAAGATCCTAATACCTGATAATTGCCAAAGTGTGGCTTCCGTCATTTACCTCAGGGATATTTACATTAAAAAAAAAAAAAAACGATTAGGAACACAGTATTCCAAGTATTCCAAATAATGACTCTGTAATATAATTCCGACATTTATTGTTTTAATGAATATTTAATGTGTGCCTACTATGAGTCAGGCACTGCATTACGAACAATGGATAGGCAATAATAAAATGAGGTTCCATAGTAAAGAGCTTAAAGTATAATGTAAGAGATGAGCATGTAACATCACTTCAGTATAGTGATCCAGTTGCTGTGAGAGAGATATTATTAATTGACTCTTCATCTATTCATGCCTATTATATGCCAAGTACTGTGGTAGATACCAGAGAAATAGCATTGAATGAAGAAAATGGTCTCTGTCCTCATTGAACTTCTATTTTGTTGTATGTAAATGTCAGTATGGTCCTATTACATGGTATTGAACTCTACAGGCAGCTGTGGAGACCCCCTCCTCAAACCCCAATTCTTGTGATCGTGTCAGAAAGATTTCAGACATGTCACTCACAGTAACAGGCATTAGTTTATTCGAATGTATCAGAGAAGGGAAAAGGGGTACTCTCAAGGAGAGAATGGGTTCACTCAGAAAAAGGATGGCTCACCCCTCCTTAAGTTTTGTTGAAGGTTCCAGGGAAGTTTCCAAAGAGTACTGCTCAGGTCCACCTCTTGACATTTTACTGATAGCAAAATGACATCAGACTTTCAAGTCCTCGTTATGCATGATAACTGTAGATCACTTTGGTCTATCCTGAGTGGTTCTAATTGGAACTTGTTCTTACAGATTTTATGGTTCAGGGGAATTATCCTTATCTCCCTGAGATCTGGAATCCGGTCTGCATAAGGATCACAAAAAATGTCCCCCTTTAGGATAGCTTAAATACTCT
The DNA here is from genome assembly GCF_047511675.1 of Marmota flaviventris. NCBI lineage: Eukaryota > Metazoa > Chordata > Mammalia > Rodentia > Sciuridae > Marmota > Marmota flaviventris. The sequence continues at coordinate 111,172,216 of NC_092518.1, read as the reverse complement.
TTATCAATACTTCTGGTGGCCATGTGCATTTCTCTTGTAGGAATGTAGCATATCCTGTTGATTTAAGCTAGGGAAGGTTGCAGGTAAATCCCTTTAGAAAATAAAGCATGTAGGGGTCATCACAGTGAGCCCAGTTGATAGAATTGTTCCCTTAACCTTGTGTTCCCACCACTCACATCTGTCTGTTCTCTTAGTTCTACACAGGAGGGAATGATTTAACTGGGAAGGTTGGGCAGGGCTACACAGTTGTCATGGTATTTGAATTAATTTAAGATAATGAGTAGAAATTTATCAAGTCCATGAGATAGAAAAATCCAACCTAGGCAGAAGGAATATCATGACAAAAGATGGGCATATGGTATTCTTGAGAAATGATGAGTACTTTGAGATGTATTCATTGTAGACAATATATATGGAAGCATTGTGGAAATGAAGTTGGAAATTCAACATTGGCAAGATGCTAAAGGATAACAGTTGTATAACCTTGTGGTTCTATATCAGAAATAATATGTTCAAAGTTGAGTTCTCCCACTTGTTAGCTATGTGATTTCAGGCAAATTATTTGATCTGAATTTTCATTTCCTCACCTATACAATGATCTCATGGAAATAGACTGAGGATTAATTTATATAAAGTGTATTTGTCAAGTGCTTACCACAATGCCTGAGCCATAGTAAGTGTTCAATAAATTGTAACTCTTATTCTTCTGTAAAAGATATTGGATTGGAACTGTAAACAGTAGAAATTTTTAAGTTCTATTCTTTTTTATTTTTTACTTTATTAGTTCCGTTTAGATATACATAACATTAGAATTCATTCTGACATAAGTATAAAAGCATGGAATATAATTTGTTCTAATTTAGTCCCACTACTTCCCCTTTCCCTTCCCTCCTCCCTCTCCCTGTTCCCTTGTCTCTACTCTACTGATCTTTCTTCTATTTATTTATACATATTAAAAATTAGTGTATTGTGGATGTATATGATGGTGAGATTCACTGTGATATATTCATATATGTACATAGGGAAAGTTAGGTCAGATTCATTCCACTGTTCTTCCCTTATTCTGTCCCTCCTTCTTCCCCTTTAATCCCTTCTTCTATCCATTCACCCATAAATGCCATAATGTCATTTTTATGGCTGAATAAAACTCCATTGTGTATATATAACACATTTTCTTTATGCATTCATTTGTTGAAGGACATGTGGATTGGTTTTGAATTGAGCTGCTATAAACATTTGTGGCTTTGTCACTATAATATGCTGATTTTAAGTCCTTTGGATATATGCTGGGGAGTGGGGTAAATGGATCAAATGGTGGTTCCATTCCGGATTTTCTAAGGAATCTCCATACTGCTTTCCAGAGTGATTTCACTAATTTTCAGTCCCACCAATGTATGATTAACTTGGATTCTTGATAAGGGAAGTGACTTTATCAAATATTTATTTTAGAAATACTCCTCTGGATTGAGAGAGGAGGAGAGATTATAGGTATTAGAAAGCAGAGGCAGGATACAGAGTCAGTGAACTGGTGCAACAGTTCAGGAAAGAGACAGCAAAGGCCCTTATAAAATTGAAGTGAGGGAGAAGGAGAGTCTGAGGGGATGGAGTTGAATGGAATTTGGGGGATTATCTTATTAGCTATTGATTTTCAGGAGTAAAGAAGGAATAATTAATGATGAGTAGTTGGAAGCAGTAGTAATGGTTTTTAACAAAAATATGGGTTGCCAAAGGTTGGGTATTTTTTATGGGGGTAAAAAGATTTCACAGAAGGAAATAATGAGTTTGAACAGGATTGTATTAAACTTATATGTCTCTGGGTTAATTATCTCTCTAGGTGATACCACTGGGTACCAGTGAGGAGTCCTGCTTCCTCACATATTAAAGAATAACAATAGGGAACCATGCCAAGGCTTATAAAGCAGGGTTTATTCAAAAAGTGTTCACATAGACTTCTCCTGTGGGGGAGAAGGGGGTCATAGCTGGTATTCTGGTATCCCAAGAAGTGAGAACCTTCTGCCTCTTTATACACCCTAAATTTCCTTTATTCTCCTGTTTTCTTCCCACTTATTTCTTTCATTCCAGTTTATGTGACTAGGCCCAGGTGGGATGACCAAAAGGTGAGAAGCATATGGACAGGAAAGGCCAAGGTGGAGTGATCTGGGGCAGGAACAACGGTGGGGGCGAAGCTCAGGGCACATTAATTAACTTTTATAACTCCCTGTAGGGAGGGATAATCTCTGGGACAGGTTACCTTGGCAACACATTGGAGCAGGGGCCGGTTATCTTGATAAGGATGGAGGAAGGGCTCTGGAGGCATTAGTATTTCAATCCCTCAGGAGATTCTCCAATCCAAATTGGCCACAGTTCTCTGGATCCAAGCCTTGCCTCTCTGCATGTCTTTAATTCTGACTTCATAGGAATTGCTTTAGCAAGCAGATAGCAATATCTAAAGAAATGATACCAAATTATAAGAAAATAGGACTGGGAGTAGGTCCCTGAGTTCACTGTTTTTTGGGGGGGGCTATCCCCTGAAAAAAGAACAAAGAAAGAAAGAACAGCCAGAGGTATCCATGACAAAGAATTAAGATTGAGTATTACCAGAGCTAAAGGATGACTTTCCAAGAGGAAGGAGTAGGAAAATAGTTTCTAATGAAGCTGAGAGGTCCAATTAAATTGAAAATTAGGAAGACACTAGGAAAATCTTTATCTAAAGCTATTTTCCTGGAAAGATGAGGACAGAAGCCAGGATATCTGAGTTGAGAAATGGCCTTGACCTCTTTAGCTACTCTGTTGTTCAGCTGGTGAAGGGGATGAGATCATCTATAATATCATGAGTAATCAATTTGGAAGGAGGAGTTAAGTGCTGGATTTTTTATACATATCCAACCAAATGCTCTGCCACTCTCATAAAGCAATTGTATTATAGGTAGTAAAGTCTGTGGCTTACTTTGATGATCCTTGCTAGTGACCCAGTCACTGTGTAGATACAGTCTAACAAAACAAGATTTTAGGAGTTTGAGGAGAGGGGAATTGGTCTCTTAAAATTAATATTCAATCAGACACTTTGGTTATTATTGTTAAAATTAATTTGTAGATTAGTGAACTCTGCTTTAATGAGATGAATTTCATCTCTGAATTGTATATTAAGAAACTTGCTATTTTATTTGTCTTCCCTAGGAAAGCTAACTTACCTCTTAATGTCTTTGATTCAGTAGAAATTCATGTGGAATTCAAAGCTTTATTTTTTTAAACTGTATAGAGTTTTCACAGCTTCTACATGCTTGTACAAGAAAGTGTGAGCTCCCCAGCCCTCCTCCACCTTGTTTCACTTTCCATCATTTGTATTGTTAACATGAATTCTACCTTTCTTCTCAGCCCTCACAGTATATTAAAGAATATATACAGAAGAAAAATTCTAAAGTCACAACTGCCTTTGTTAAAAGGGAAGTCACTTTGTAAAGGACCATTGTGTCAGGGATTTAAGGTGTTCATTATAATAGATTCTGGACTTCAGCTTTATAATTGTTTCCGAAAGAAATAAAACCACCCAATTCTAGCACTTGTCTGGGAACCCCTAAGCAGAGAGGAAATTGGATAGCAGATATGCAGATGTGGGGCCTGTGCTACCTAACTGCTGAGGTCTGGGATGGATCTTAATCACAAAGGAAGTTTGTAAGCAATAAAAGAGGCCTCTGTAGAGGCTCTTCAGGTCCCAAAGCTCATTTTATCCTAAGAATATAGGGCTCTAGGGCCTGTGTGTTCACAAGCAATAAAGCAGTCGAATTCTTCCCAAGTCGCTAAAAGAGCACACTAAAAATGATGCCTTCCTCAGCACTTCTTTTCAAATGGTTCAAGAAGAAAAAACCATGGCATCTTTTCTAATACCCACATTCTATTTTCAAATCTGCCAAAAATAGTGGCTTTAATTCACAAGCTTTAGACAAGAGGGGAAATGCACTCAAAGGGACAGCTTGATTTTCTGCTAATCTTAACATTTTATAAAAATAAGTTTACTGTCAAAGTGATGATCTTCCATAGAAAGCCATCTGATTGGGATGCCCAACTCTGGTTTGTTTGCTTTATTTCTCTAATTGTTTTTCAACTGGGATAGGGTAGATGTCTGCCTGCAAACCATCCTCCTGTCTTTGGTCCTTGTATAAGCAAAGAAACATCTTGTCAGGCCAACACTTGAATAATGAAAAGAAGGCATGGAGATTGAAAATGAGCTGGGCTTTTGTGATTGCTAGTCATTTCATTGGAAATTTTGGTTTCTTTAGGGACAATATTAAAGATTTGTAAAGTGTACCTAGTACTGAACCCTTGAGTAGTGTCTCTTGGATCAAGAAATTGCTATTTACTGATTAACTGGGGCAGTAAAAAGTCATTGGACTTTACTTCAGGCTACTAGTCAAAGGACTAGCTGAAGAAATTGGCCATCCTCAAGATTACTGTTGCCATTGGGAAATAGAAACAGGCAAAGAATAGAGAAAATCAAGCTAAAGATTGTGGGTTTGGATGTTGAATATTACTCATTTTACTTCTGGCAAGTGGGTTTCCAGTGTTTTGAGGTACCTTCCTCAATTTTTTTTTTCTAAGAATTCTTTAGTTCGGTCCATGTGAGCTGCCCCCAGTGTATATTCATACCCCTGAGGGTCTCAGGGACCTTTGTTGTCTTCTGTTCAGGGAATAGGCCTGACAATTGAACTCTGACACTTGCTCCTCTGAAATTCATCAGCTAGTGGATACCTTCCACTAGCTGATGAAGTATTTTTCTCCAGGATTGTGTATGGCTCAGTTGCTACTCTGGTACTGAGATGTTGATTTGGGACAACTCTCACACATGTTAAACAGAATGATTTCACAGCACCATTGTCTTAAGCTTTGGCTCTCTCCCATTTGCATTTCAACTGTGGATCCCTCTTTTGCTTATTATACAAGAAGGTTGTGAAGGTGGCTACTGGGCATCTTTTAAGTGTCACTCTCCACTGATGACACCCAGGGCAGTCACCCCGTCATTTTGCACAGGCTCTGTGTCATGAATCAGACAGTGGATGGTCACAGCTCTGTCCATTGAACCTATTTTGTATTGCCAACAGGTTCTTTGGTTGTCCTCTCTTGTCTTTGATTACTGTAGTGATATTATACTATCTAGGCTGGTCTGAAGATATGGCAGATGAGAGACATAGTCCTTGCATAGGTAGAACCACTCTTTTTCACTCTAATTCCAGGTCCCTTGCTCATCCTCCCAGATGGTGTAGCAGTTAGCAGTGCAATCAACAGTGAAAACAACTGGATATTCTAAGAGTGCAGTAATGGTGGCTTAAAACATTCAAGAAAAGATGTAGTAGGAAAGTATGTTATTCTATGTCTATACTATAAAACGTCAAATGATAGAACTTCAACATTACCAGGAAATAAATTATCATTCACATTTTCCTCCATATGCTGGGCAGTGGTTGCGCTTGTGCTCTTTATGAAGGAAACATGGTAACTGTAAAGTCCTTGCTTAGCATCTGGACAGCCATCTTAAGTGACAACAGCTATTAAAAAAAAAGTTTTGATTTCCACCCAAGGGTGTTTCTGAGACAGGCTCACCACTCCCTCATACCAAGCCCACCCTTAACTGCTCACATTACAACCCATCCGGCTCTAATCCGTGATCCTCCTTCATAAAAGTCTGGAACCTCAAGCCTGTGTTGCCTCTCTCCATCTGTGGAGAGATGGCCTTTATTTGTCAGCTCTGACAAATAAACTCTCGTGTGTATCTCTGCCTGGCCTCTGTCTTTCATTTCTCGCTCTCCTATCTCCTGGTTCCTCGGTTTCCTTTCAGTAGCCAATATGAAATTACCCCAAATTTACATATTTGGCAATAAATTACTTGAGGAGGGGTACCTGTACACTTCAGAATTCTCATGTGGAGAGACTGGGCAAGAAACAAATACATAAGTATTGCCTTTTGTCCCATTATTCTAAATCTTCATTGGTAAGTTTCTACATTTCACATGGACTTATAGATATTTTAGTTAAATTTTAAATCAAATCTCCTAAAGAGACAAAGTGCTTCAGTTTTTCCACAGGATTTTTCTGATCTGAGAGGTGGCCCTGATTGGGGTTAAGAGTTTGAACTTCTCATTACCACATATACTGCACTTTGTCTGCTAAAGAGCAGAGTTAAATTTAAAAAAGCTATAGTTCCCTTATGCTTAGGTTGATACTATACTTTATCTGCTAGAGAGAAGATTTTAATAAGAAAGGTACAGTTCCTTTATGCCATTTGATAGTCTTTGGAACTCAACCCCCAAACTGGAAACTTAATGAGGAAGTATAAACATTAACAATAACAGATTTAAACTTTACTGGCTTAGACAAAATCATTTAATACTTATTCATTAGATTATTACAAATACTTTACTAAACATTAGATATGTAGTGGGCAAAACAGTCTCAGTGCTGAGAGTAACTGGGCATGAAGGCATTAAAGAAGTAAACATAAAAATATTACAAATTTTAATATATTCTAAGGAGAAGAAACCTCTTTATGAGACAGTGTTGAAAGGAGTCCTACTTTAATAGGAAGGGAAGATATTTCTTATAAAGTTAACAAACTGAAATATGAAAAGCCAGAAGAGAAAAAATCCTGGCAGAACAAACAGCATATAAGAAGCACTGAAATGGTTCCTTTTACAAATGGAAACACTTAAATGTAGAGGAGAATGGTATAAAACGAGGTTGGAAAAGTTTGCAGTAACTAGGTCATGTAGGGCTTTGTGGGAGTTTGAATTTGATCCTAAAAGCGATGGGAAGCCACTGAAGAGTTTTACATAGGAGAGGATATAATGTGATACACATTGTTAGAAGACATTCTGTGAAAAATGTAGGAGGGTGAGAATGGAGGTCAGAAGACCACATAGGGGACCACTATATAGGCTTCAGATGAGAATGAAAGAAACTTAAACTAAGGTAGCAACAATGGGCTAGAGAGAAATAAAGCAGCTTGACATATATCTTGAAGGCTGAATTGACAGGAATTGCTGATGAATCAGATTTGTTCATTCATTCATTCTTCCAACAAAATTTCAAGTGTCTCTTTCTTCTGTGTTGGGCATTATTATAGATGCTGAGGATAGAACAGTGAACAATACATAATCTTTACCCTTAGGGACCCTATAGTCTAGTGGGAAAATGCATATAATAAAACAGACAAGTAAAATGTAATCTGCCCAAAAAGAGCTATGAGCAGTAGTAAAGTTGGATAAGATGTAAAAGGCATGTTGGGATGAGTTTGGGATTTCTATTCTATAAAGATTGGTTAGGAGCTGATTTTGTTCCATGCTTTTGTGATAATGTCAGGATATATCCTTGTGTTGTATACAACTAAAAAGAATAAATTTTTTAAAAATGTGGTTAGGGAAAATCTAATAAAATCACATTTGAAAAGATACTTGAAAATATGGTGGCAACCTATGTAGTTGTCTGGCGAAAGTATCTATGCAGATGAATCTTTAGAAGGTAGTAATGTACGTGGTAGAGGAACAGTGGAAGAGCCACATATATCTAGAGTAGAATGGATGAGGGGAAGAATGAAATGAGATTAGAATTGGTCTACAATGAGGAAGCTTATGTTGGATTATTATAAATCTTTAATTTTAAGACAGGATCAGAAGCCCTGGGAACATTTTTAGTAGAGGAGTTATCACACATCTTAGATTTTACAGGAATACTATGGCTGATGTGTGGATTATAGACTTTATTATCTATCTATAAAGAGGAAACACAGAGACCATTTAGGAGGTTATATCAGTAATCCATGCTACAGGTGATGATAGTTTGGACTAGGGTGTCAGTAGTGAAGATATTAAAAAATGATTAGATTCTGACAAATATTGAAGGAAAAGTTGATAAAATTCATCGATCAATTTTATATGGAATATAACAGAAAGAAAGATGTTAAAATAATCCTATGGTCTGGGTGACCAGAAGAAATTAAAATACTGATATGAGGGAGCCTGGGGCAGTGGTTTGGTGAAGAGATTTTAGATTTAATAGGTGAGGTTAGAAGGAAGAATTTAGAATGACTCCTAGGTTTATGCTTTGAGAAACTGGGTAGATGGTGGTACAATTTCCTTAGGTGGAAAAAAATGAACAACTTTAACAAATTCATTCATTTCAACCATGTTATTTTGGTAGTTGAGTAGTGAACCTAGATTTGTTCAAAAGTTTCCTAATCAAAAAGGAAAGATTCTTGCCTCTTTTCTGTTCTGATTTTTTTAATTTTAAAAACTCTAAAATTTAAAAATGAAGTAGTTTCTTACAAGATCTACTTTTAAGCTTCTTCTACATACATGTTAATAATGAAAGCCTATTATTTTATAACCAGGATAACCCCTTTTCCAGGATTCATTTTCCCCCTACCTTACCCACAGTCTACATGGCTTCTAAGGATATGAACATGCTAGTACAATATAATCCTACCTATTGTCCATAGTGGATTGTTTGAGGAATTGCCCCCTGCTTCAAAGGGGGCCAATTTCCTCAGCCCACTCTAGTGAGAGGGAAGATAGATTATTCTAAGCACTTGGTAAATGCCTGTTGACTTGAATTGAAGGAGGGGATGAAGCTTTCATAAACCACACACACACACACACACACACACACACACACACACACACCTTTTCAAAACATAGGAATTAGGGGATGATTATTCCCATTTCAAGAAAAATTTGCTGTACCAAAAGATTGACTGTAATTTTGCTTTAAATAGCAATCTTTCTAGTGCATTCAAGCATTTGTTTATGATCATTAACTGCTTGATAGGCTGGGGTTGAAGGGAGAGCAATTTAAAGTTAAAGCATTAGGAAATACTTTCCATTAAATTCTCTTTCTGTGGATCTGGAGCCTGAACTGTATAAAGACCTCTCATTTGCAAACAGTGAATTTTAAGCCATCAAAAGGTTTAGCTTCCATTATCAATATTGGCTAAATGATGCCAAATGAATGGGTGGGACCAATTGGAGAGTTCAACATAGTATATTTTATAGAGTTGTATTTAAAGACTATATTAAATGTAGAATAGACTAATCAAAAGCATTTACACAGGAAATATTCAGTAGTGTGTATATATGGTACATAATATGTTTACCAAAGATGTATGGATAGAATCAAGGTTTGTTGATAATAAGGGATAAAAATCAACAATGTTGCATCTGTTGTTGATGGGTTCATTATCAGAAAGATACACATACTTATCAATGTGCTTCTGCCATGCCCAAGGATAAGAAGAAAACAAAGTAGGATAAGCAGCCTATTGGAACATAAAACGAAAGTCTAGTAATTCATCCAGCATATTAGATGACTCTATATTAATATTGTGAAGTCAGAATTGATAACTAGCCATACTCAGATTAATGCTAGACTTATCTGAAGAAGAAAGAAAAAGAGGAGGAGATGGACACACAAAAAATATAAGGGAAAAAATTAAACAGTTATTTCATGAAAACATATAGCTATTAAGAGCCATAGAACCTCCTGTTCATTTTATCATGCATCAGGATGACTACCTATGTACTCAGGCATTTAGTAACTGCTGAATGAATTTGTGTATAACAGCTAAATGAGAATGCTAACGTTTAAATGAACTTACATACTTTGTTGGAGACATCGGATATTTGAATGAATGTTTTAATCAGTAGGATGTATCAGTTATACATATGGTAACCATCTTTTATCAATTTTGAAATAAGCTCTTTATACTTAAAAACTGCAAACAAAATTCTAATTTTTATTTTGTTGACTGACTAGATTACTTTTTATGGTAATTTCGGTTTCCAATGTGTTATGGTTTGGACGGTAAATGTTCCCCAAAGGTTTATGTATTGAAGACTTGGTCCCCAGCTGGTGATGCTATTGCAGAGATGATACAAATAGAAGGCGGGGCCTAGTTGGAGGAAGTAGATCATCTAGGCCATTTCCTTGAAGGGGATTTTGGGATTCCACCCCCCTTCTACTTTTTTTCTGCTTCCTGAATACCATGAGATGACCAATCTACCACATTTCCCACAATGAAGATCTACCTCACCCACAGATCTATAGTGGTGGGACCAAGTGATCATGTATTGATTTCTCTGAAAACCATGAGCCAAAATAAATCTTTCCTACTTTGTTTTACTTAGGTATTTTGTCACAGTGATGGAAAGTTGACTAACACACATTAGTTTGGTAAAAATATAAGAATTTAAGGAACTTTTTAAGTATTCCATTGGTATTTTAGTTTAAAAATGATACAACTATATCACTACTGGGTATATACCCAAAGGAATCAAAATCAATATACATAAGAGATATCTGCATATCCATGTTTATCACAGCACTATTCACAGCAGTCAAGTTATAGAATCAGGCTAGGTATTCATCAATAGATGAATGGATATAGAAAATGTGGTATCCATACACAATATAGAATTAATCAGCCATAAAGAATAATGAAATTATGTCATTTGTAGGAAAATGGATAGAACTGGAGAATATCATGTGAAATGAAATAAGCCAGTCTGAAAAAGAAAATTATCACATTATTTCTCATATGTGGAGTCCAGAAAAAGAATAAAGTAAAATTTAAGAACGGACAACATAAAAGTGGAAGAGGGCCCATCCCGGGAGGGCAAGGAGCCTGGGGGAGAGGAGATGAGGGGTAATAGAGGTTAGTGGAGAGGTGGGTATGATAAAAACACATAATATATATGTATGGAAATGTCAAAATGAAATCCTTTTATTTGAAAAGTTAATATATAAAATTAATTATTATAGTAATAACTAAAAAAAAATTAAAATAGAAATGTGTCCCCACTTGATCTAAGTCTGACCCAGAAAGCTAAATATCCATACATCTTAATTTGTCCAGGACAGTTCTAGTTTATGTCTGTTTTCTTAGTACCCTGGTTTGGAAAAATAAACTATGTTTGTCCTACACATCAGTTCCACTGGTAATTCTTATCCAGCCAATAAAAACAGAATCTGCAGGGAAGTTAGTTAACTCTCTTGCTCTCTCATTGTCTTATACATAGTACCTTTTAATCCCCACTCCCCACACCAATCAGATGACTACCATGTCTTTTATTCAGTTCTCAACTACTAGTTGTTTTAACTTAGGGTTTGATACAAATTAGATAGTTGTTGATTTAAGCTTCAGCTATCCGGCATGTGCCTCAACTATAGAGATTTTGTATTGCTGATTGAAGCAAGATGCTTAAGTTTTAGTTAATGGCAATTGTTTTAGTTTGGATTAGGTCTGGCTGCCACTGACAATAAAAGCAATCTACAAGGGGCTTAAACAAGACGACATATTTCTCACTCATCAGATACTGGAAATAGCTGTTACAGTGTGTATTAGCATCAAAGTTTCAAGAACCAAGATCCTTCCATCTTACTGCTCAGTTATGTCCAGCATTCATTCTCAAGGTCATTCCAAATTCTTGGGTGGCTGCTTTAGTTCTAGCTAAAGCAACTTTATTCTAGACTTCACAAAGTATGAAAGGGGCCAAGAAAAGAGCACCTTCCCCTCTTTAAAGGCATTTCTTAAAAGTTTTCTACCACATTTGCTTATAATAATTGGTTAGAATGAATTTAATGGACACATTTAGCCTTCAGGGTAGTTTAGGGAATGTAGGCTTAATTCTGGATGACCAGTTAAAACATAGAGGTACTAAAAGAAGAAGAAAAAATAGATACTGAGTAACAGCAGTCTCTACTGTAGGGACTCAAGGTGGTGAAATTGACACTGAATAATGAAAAAAATCAAGACTTGAATTATTTGCCTGGATAAAAAGTCAACCTACCTCCTAACAACAATGATTCTGGAAGTATGTTATTGATATTTTTAACCAAATAAAGCTTTGACAGTGCTTGATGCTGATTAATACCTCCATATTTTATAGCTACACACAGCTTAATAGTGTAAAAAATATTCAAAGTCATTCAACTTGTTTTGAAGTTACTGTGGGGCAAATAGGCTTGGAACACATAAAATGAGAGACTCTTTGTAGTCAAATGATAGCTATTTGAACCACTTCTATCAATATTAGGCTAAATAGGCCTTTTCTAGTAGCTACATGTAGGCATAGTGATACATATTATTCTCTAAGAATTACATCAAATTGCATTGTATATGTGATGTAGGAAAAAGTTGTAAACATGGGAATCTTCAGATACTTTCTTCCTCCTTTGAAGTACCCTACATTTCTGGAGGCTGTATAGATTGGTGTTATGGTTTGGAAATGAGGTGTCCCCCAAAAGCTCATGTGTGAGACAATTCAAGAAGGTTTAGAGGAGAAAGGATTGGGTTATGAGAGCTTTAACCCAATCAATGAATTAATTCCCTGATATGTATTAACTGGGTGGTAACTGTAGGCAGGTAGGGTGTGGCTTGAGGAGGTGTGTCCCTGGAGGCATGCCTTTGGGGGATGTATCTGGTAAGTGGAGTCTCTGTCTCTGCTTCTTGATGGTCATGTCCTGACCTGCTTTCCTTTACCACATCCTTCTGGCATGATTTTCTGTCTCACCTAGAGCCCCAAGGAATAGGAATGGAGCCTGCTGTCTATAGACTAAGACCTCTGAAACTGTGAGCCCCAAGATAAATTTTTTCCATCTCTAAAATTGTACTTGTCAGGTGTTTTAGTCACAGCAGCAAAAAAAAAAAGTTCACTAAAATAACTGGTTCTTAGAGTTTTGTGATGCATAATGATAGAGTGGACAAAAAAGGAAGCATGAATAAAAATATGTCAGAGAGAAAAGAATACATTATCAAGTGAGTTTAAATCAAGGTATATGATAAAGGACTTAGAGACAGGATTTGAAGGCAAATAAAATCCATGTAAGCTAGAGGTAGGATGGGGGAGCAGTTTTATGTAGTGACATGAGAGGTTATGAATGTGAGGTTCCTTAAATGTGCTGCATGAACTGTGCTTTTAAATTTTAAACTTTATGGCCTGAGCCAACTGGGTTCCACACATGTTCATTAATAAATGGAGCTGTAATTTGGTCACATTTTCAGGTCTCATTAGAGTTGAAAAATTTCTGTAAGAATATGAGGTTATCAAAAATATAATTAATTGTACTTAATGAATTTCCTGCTGTGATCAACCATTTTGATGCCTTATATTTAAATGTACCATTCACTTAAACACCAGGGAGTCACAGTTATTCTGACTATTGATGTCTTGTGGTCCCTTAGAATTGCTTGCCTAATTAGAGTTAACCATCTTCACATGGATCTCCTGAGGTTCTCTGAGTCCACTGGACATTAACATGAAGGTGTATGGAGAAGCAATTCGGTATCTCTATAGTTGGGCATTGTGTTCATTGCATAACTGTGTGTGACAGTCCTGAATACTATAAAGGGCAATGTATTCACAGTTGCTTCCTGAAGAAAATAAATGGCTCATTACTTCTTAGGCAAATAAATTTTTATTATTTTTCCTGTAGAATGAACAGGGTCATTTCACCTAAAAAAGTGAGAGAAGAATGTAATAATATTTTCACAAATAAGAAAAAGGATCTTTTACTTTGATACTGTAGGCCATATAAAGGTCAACATGAATGGGGTAGCGCAGACAGTCTACATGGTTGAATAAGACTTTAGTGGTATGTGACATGTGTCTAGAGAACAGAGCTGACAATTTTTTTCTCCATCATTTGATTGTGAATGTTTTCTTCTAAGTTTTGAGATTACCTTCCCATTGTGAATTCTTTCTAAATGATGTTTCTTTCCTTTCTATTATATATTGTTCTGAGAGTGGGGAGTGACATTAGTCTGGACTGGTAGTATCAAAAGCTCTCCATACATTTGGAAGACCAGAATTAAGCCTGATAAAACGAACCTTGGCTCCTGTGCTCCTTCCTACCCTCTTACTAAAGCAATCTCAAATTTATCTGTTTGTTCTCTGGCTGTGCCATTGATCGAGATATTTTCAGTCAAGTGAGGTCTGTGAGGATGAGTGTAAATCCTGGTTTCATAGGGGTTAACCAACCTGGTTCTAGGGTTCACTGAGGTGCACCTAGTAGATGGGTCTATAGGAGTTGACCTACATTCTGAGTCTATAGGTATGAGCTTGCTGTCTTGTTGGGACCTCTGCTGACCATGGAAGTGCAATCGCTGGGGAAAAAGAAATCCCCAGTCTTGTGATTCTGGTTTTGTGATTCTCCATGTACATGACAGTTAGAGCTTGAGAAACGGCTTCCATATACGTGCCTGAACGGCCCCAAGATATGGCTTCCGCAAACACAAAGAATAACTCCCTAGCAACAGGGCACACATACCTAATGGGGTATTGTTTCTGTAACTGGGGTAATGGGGCTCTGTTTCAGTAACTGGGGTAACGGGGCACTGTTTCTGTAACTGGGGTGCCTAGGCTATCCCAACCTGGGGGACTCTCAGATCTCTGATTGGCCCCTGCCTTTGTCCCCCCCTCCTTCTCCTCTCTCTATATAAGTCCTCTCCCTCCACAATAAACTGAGTTGCTGCGCCATCTCGGCTGACTCAACTCCGGACTCAGTGTGCTTTTTTGCCAGGCTGGGTGGCGGGCCAGGTCGCGACACTCACCCTCTCGCTCAGCCCGGAGACACTCACTGGCTGGTCTAGTGATTCTCCTCAACCTCTGTCAGAGGGCGGTCCGACACTGTCTATGTCCACAGGGGCCAGGATGAAGCCTGGGGTGAGCCTTTATCTTGGTGCTATGGGTCCTGTCTTGGATCCCAGGGATATGGGGAATATCGTTATGCTATATTTTACTGGAACAGGCCTGGTATTCAGGTTTATGGTAGTCTGCTGCTTATTTCACTTTACATTTCCTATACAGGTGTCTCTTTCTGAACTGTGTTGTCTTGCTTGGGTTAGGAGTGATGTGGGTGATGTGGAATTGCTTTCTACCCACTTTGACACATCTTTTCTTATTTTGGTGCTACAGAAAGATTCTCTCATCCCTTATCTGGATTTCTTAGCTGTTTTGAAGTTATTTTCATATGTGTATAGTTGTTGAAATTGATACTTTTGAGAAGGAGAAGTATTGGGAAATTTTATCCTACCATCTTGTTGACATCACTCCCTGAATAAAAGATATTTTGCTCATCAACAAACACCATGAACAAAACTGAAAGGCAATTTGTATACTAGTATAAAAATATGCATTTGGAACACACATAATAAAAAGTCTTTATATCAATAATATATAACAAAACCATAGAAACTGTTAGGACAAGGAAAAAAGGGCCCAATAAAAATTGGGGCTGGGAATATGGCTATGTTGATAGAGTGCTTGCCTAGCATGCACAAAGCCCTGGGTTCAATCCCCAGCACCAGCACCAAAAAAAAAAAAAAAAAGTGGGGGTAGGACTAGGTGCTTCAGAGAAAAGGAAGCATACATACATGGTCAATAAACATGAGGAAATATGTAATCTCACTTATATCAGGATCATAATGGGATGTCATTTTGCATTGATTTTATTGGTAAAATGGATGGAGTCTGACAGTAATAAGTGTTAGAAAAGATATGTTTGTAAACCATTTATACATTGCTGGTGGGAATTATATTTGGTCTAACTGCTTTGGAAAACAACTTGGTATTATCTTATAAAGCTGAACATTTGTATATTCTATCACCTAGTATTAACACTAGTGTATTCCAAGAGATATTTCAGTCTATTTGCCCAAGAAATAGACATTAAGTTTTAGTGGCATTGTTTATATTAGCAAAATTTTGGGAACTACTTGAATGCTCATTAACAGAGTTTGAATAAATATTTTGAGGGATATAAACATAATGGGATATTATATCAGTGAAAATAAATGATCTATAGCTAAATGCATAAGTATGAATGAACCTTAGTAATACAGTGCTGAGTGGGCAAAGCAATACAGTGTAGAATATGATATTTTTGTAAGATTCAAAAACAAATCAAAATGTTTTAAAGGAATACACACAAGCATAAACATACATTAAAAGGGAAGGATATGGTAAATGTAAAATTCAGGATAGTGTTTCCTCTGTGGGAGGTGGGGGAGTCTCATAATATTCACATAATCTTTCAGTTTGGGATTTGGGCATGGATTCTTGGATATTTATTAAGAAATTAAATAGATGAAAAAATTATTCATAACTAATGGTAGTATAACCCGAACTAAAAGTAATGATAATTTCAATTCTGAACACCTGAGGTCCAAGAAAAATCCAGAACAATAAAATCCATGTCATGGCCTACAGGCACCATGTGTCTCCCTTTTGACTTGCTTTCTGATTTAATTCTCTCTCTGTCTCTTATCCTTCCTCATTCAGCTTCAGTTACAACTGCTTTTCTCTTAGTCCTTTAACTCTTTAAACATACTCCTGCCTCAGGGCCCGGAAACTTCTTCCCTTAGATATTCACAAGTCTTGCTTCCTCATATCATTCAAGTCTGTTCAAATATTTCTGCCAGACCCCTTTGAACATCCTATCTAAAGTAACACCCATGTTCCTCTATTCCTACACCTGGCTCTATGTTTTTCATCCTAGTCACTAATTACAAATGTTAATAAATATGCAGATTATTTTTATTGTATGTATTTCCTTACACTAATGATCTTGGGGGCTAATGTTTTACTTTGTTCACTGTTGTATCCTTGTTTAGCTACCTCCTACTTGCCCTTTGTCTCAATCTCAGATGTTATTCACTCCAGAAAACCTTCTCTGATGCCTCTAGTCAGGGTTATTAATTCTCTTCTGGGCTCCTGTTTTATCACATGCTAACACAGAAATAAATTTTCTCATGGTCTTTTGTGATTGACTGTTTACCAGTTTCTCTTTTCCACTAGAGTGGTGAGTGCTTTGAGGACATAAACCATGTTATATACCCATGTATGTATTTAATTACATACATATTAGTGCCAACCAAATAGATGTTCAAAATCATGATTACTTGATGAATGATAAAACAGATGAAAGAATGAACAAGCAAGTAAGTGATTCAGTCATAGGGCTAAGGTGGCTAGCTCGATAGATAAATGAAGAGAAATATTTGCCATGTAAAAACAGTAAATTGCAGTATAAATAGAAGAAGCTGATGTTTTTTGGGTGAGAATTTGTTGTTGTGTTTCTATGGACACATTCTTTTATGCAGAACTTGGTGAGCTTTATCACATTTAGAGTAGGTTCTTAAGGGATATACTCTAGATTGGATATATGCATATATCCCCATGAGGGACAGAAACTCATGAGTCTCTTAATCACTCAACATTTCTTCACAGTTACAATTCAGGAGAAAATTTATAGCATATAATGATGCTGAGATCTTGTGAAATGTTAAAATAAGACTATTCATAATGTGAATCATATTCTCTGCTTCATGAATTTCATTATAACCTAAGTCTTTCTTATTTTATATAAGGTCTGTGCTTCTATTTACTGAAATACCAAATTCACTGGGTGAATCCTTTCCACTGCCTCTGACCCCTGTCATGTGAATAACCAAAAGCTTTCAGTTGCCCACAGATGCTCTCAGTGGTTTCATGTTTTCCAAATCAAATTATCCTTTTTTCTTTTCTGGCTCAGTCATTATGGAATCATCTTTCCCATCATTATCAGCATTAATGATTTGCCATAATTATACACATAATTGGATCACTTGCTCACTTGCATAGATAATTGCATCAATTTGCTGCTAGCTTAGCCAGCTACTAAGTAATGTATCCAATCACTGTTTGAGAATATGCGTAAACTGTTGGAACTTATTTACTGTATATTATGGATAACTTCAGAGTTCATTGTTTGGGTGTGACTACACATGAATTTTCTGTTAAATTGATGTTACCTCTCTTTTATTTATGAATAAGCTGTACTTATTAGCATCCTGAAATTCCTGATATGTTTATGTGGCCTTGGTTAACCATTAGTACCTACAAGTATTGCTTGGTATCCACATAGAGAAGATAAATCCTAATTAAATCAAGAGAATAGATTTTATTTCCATAGATTAGTGAATTCTTTGATTTTTGGTCATGCACTGTATCTCTGTTTTAGTAGTTCCTATCCCTGGTCCAAGATAGAACCACAGACAATAGCTAAATGTTGGCAATCACAGCAGTTGAATATAATTTGTGAGGCCTCTTAAGGATAGAATGGTGTGATAGGCAGATGTGACATGATGACAAAAACTCTGGGTGTAAGGAGTGCACCAAGAATCAGTTGAGGAGGAAGATTTTAACATCAAAGAAGACAGATAACATGTACTGAGGTCACTTCTGAGATTCAGGAATGGGATTTTAGTTTGAGAGAAAAATAGATCCAAAGTCTTAGATTTATCAGGATTATGATATTGTGAGGAGGTACTTGCCTGCTTTGCCATAAGACAGAATCAGAACAACTAGAAAGTACTTGCATATTGAGGGGCATAACTATGAGAGAATTCTTACGTTCAATAGTGGAAAAAGACTTTGGAGAATCCCACAGAATTTGGATAATGAAATAGGGTCACATTCAATACCCCAGCATCAATCACACAGCAGTGTGGCAGAGGGAGGACATACAGATTAAAGAGGGAGAGTCTTCATGAACACTGCTAGTATAGGAATCAGCACTGTGCAGAAATACAGTCTAAACATATAATAAACCAAGATCTGCATAGCAAACGAGCTCTGTGAAAGTTTTCTGTACTTCCTAGTGTATTCATCTTGAGAAAGTCTGATCTGAGTTAACTGCTCTGGGAGTCAAAAGTCTCTATATTTTCCTATCTCTTGTCCTCTAGCATTATCATTATACTGGGTCAGTGGGCAGCTGCTTCAAGAGTCAGTGTGGCCCCAGGGAAGAACCTCTGACAAAATCCCACTGAGCTTTCTATTTATTTATTTTTTCTGGTGCTGAGGATTGCACTTAGGACCTAATGCATGCTAGGCAAGTTCTGTACCACTGAGCTACACCCTAGGCCCCACAGAGAATCCTACATATTGGGACAGTAGACTATGATGAATCATGGAACAAGGGATGTTTCCTCTTTACAAGTAGTAATTTGGGAAGCCAACTACAGGAGTCTGGCAGAATGAACAGTCGTATGGATTTAATACTGGAACTAATTCTCAGAACACCTGAGTCATGGGTGATGGGTTGCATAGTATCTGCCACCACCTCTGCACTTAGCATAGATAGTTGCAACTTCATAGTACCTCCCCATATTTGGAGCACACAGCAAGAATGGTGTGTGAGTACATGAAAAGCTTCAGTGTCACACATCAGCCCTGTCTTTGGAGTGTACAGTGCAAAGGGCACTGAAGAGAATTTTACCAGATAAATTCTGCACTCTGCTCTAGCTTGGTGACACACTGCAATATTGGCATCTGCCCTGCTCTTTGTGTGTGCATGCAGTTCAAATAACTCTTTGAGTAAAGCTTTGCCTGGGGTGCTCTGAGTTCTGCCCTAGATTGTTCTTACATGCAGGGCAGCTGAGAGGTATTCCAACTGGCTCTGGCCAAAAACAATTCTGGCTGATTGCCTGGCAAGCACTGAAAAGAAAGGAAAGGGTTGAATACTCCCAGACTTTGCTTTCTCCAAGGGATGTACATACTAAGAATCCATGGAAGGAAATTCTTATTGGCATAGATTGCAAATATCTATGTTACCTATACAATCAAGCACTTCATTAGAGAGGAAGTTATTATTTTCTATTAAAACCTTTTTGCTATCACTAATTTGTTTATGTGTGTTTCTCCCTCTTTCTTTTAGTATTTAATTTTTTTTCTATTTGTTTTTCTTTTTTCTTTTGCATTTTGCCTTTTTTCTACATTCCCCCTTTTCAATTGTTCTTTTTAATTTTAAATTAATTTTGTTTTTTTAAAAACTTTTTAGTTCATTCTATATTATTTTGCCCGTTTTCTGTTTTTCCTTGGCCTTGTGGTTATTATTGGTTGTGTTTTTTACTTTATATGGTTTGTTTTTGTTGTTACGTTATCATTAGCAAGACCCCGTCTCTAAATAAGATATAAAAAGGGGGTGGAGATGTGGCTCAGTAGTTAAAACACCCCTAGGTTCAATCCCTGGTGCTAAAAATATGTAGTTAAATTGCACTATCAAATTAACTTATAGATACAGAATATTCCATCCAACAGATGCAGAATACACATTATATTTATCTATAAATGTACCTTTTTCTAGAATAGATCATGATTTAGGATATAATGTAAGTTTTCAAAGTTCAAAATTATTAAAATAATATCTTGCATCTTATCAGATTCTAATGGAATGAAACTAGAATTCAACACTAAGATAAATTATAAAAACCATACAAACACTTGGAGATTAAACAATAAAATTTTAAATGAAAAGAAGGTCATTGAAGAGATTAGGACTAAATTATCCAAAAGGAAGGGAGGGATGACCCACAAAAATAAATAAAATTAGACATAGCAAAGGGAATATTGCAGTAGATATCACCGAATTTCTAGGAGTACTAGGCAGTATTTCAAAAAACTATATCACAATTAACTGCAAAATCTAGAAAAAATGGAAAAAAAAATTCTCAATAATTATAATTTACCAAATTGAACCAATATTATATACAAATCCTAGGTGGAATCACACTGCTGAATTTTACCAGACTTTTAAGGATGAACTAATCCAAGTGCTCCTCAAACTATTCCATTAAATACACAGTGAAGGTATCCTTCCAAACTTATTCTAAGAAACCAATATTATCCTGCTACCAAATCATGATCAGGATACAACAAAAGAGAAAACTGTTAGAACAATATCCTTGATAAATATATATGTAAAAATCTTGAATAAAATACTTGCAAATCAAATTCAATAGTACATTAAAAATTATATATCACGATCAAGTTAATTTCATCCCAGGGAGGTAAGTATCATTCAACATGCACAAATCAATAAACATTAGCAAAGTGCATATGTAGAATCAAAGACAAAGATTACATGATCATCTCAATAGATGCAGATAAAGCCTTTCATAAAATTCAACATACTTCAATGATAAAATACCTGAATAAATTAAGAAGGAACAAATTACAACAAACTGAAACCTCTATATGGCAAACCCATAGCAAGATCATACTAAATGGGAAAATCTTGAAAGCATTTCCCCTGAAATCAGGAATAAGATTTGGGTGTCCACTCTCATCACACTTATTCAATGTAATACTTGAAATTTTAGACAAAGTGCTTAACCTATAGAAACAAATAAAAGGGATATAAGTAGTAAAGAAAGGATTCAGATTATCCCTGTTTGCAGATGATATGATTCTATACTTAGAACTAAAGATTCTACCAAATAGCTCTTAGAACTAAAAAACAAATTCAGCAAAGTAGCAAGGTACGAAATCAACATAAGAAAAATCAGTAGCTGTTCTATACATCAGTAATTAACTTGCTGAGAAATAAATCAGGAAAGTATTTTCATTCACAACAGCCTCCAAAACAGAAAAGAAAGAGAGAAAAAAGAAACAGTAGAGATGGAAATACCATAATCATGCATTGGGAGAATTTATATTGTTAAAATGGTCATTTTACCAAAAGTGATCTAACGATTCAATAAAATGTCCATCAAAATACCAATGACATTCTGCATAGGACTAGAAAAATTAATATAAAATTCATATGGAAGCACAAAAGACACTAAGAAGCCAAAATAAACCTGAACAATAAGAGCAATTCTGGAGACATCACAATTCTTGGTTTTAAAATATACTACAAAACCGTAGTATCAAAAGCAGCCTGGTGTTGATATAAAAACAGATATGCAGACCAATGGAATAGAATATAGGACCCAGAAACAAAACCATGTATCTACAGCCAACTGATTCTTGACAAATATGCAAAAATATACATTGGAAAAGAGATAACCTGTTCAAAAGTTGGTGCTGGGAAAACTGGACATTCACATGTAGATGATTCCAACTAGATCTCTATCTCTTACTCTGTACAAAAATCAAGTCAAATTAGATCAAAGACCTTAATATGAGACCAGAATCTTTGTAATTACTAGAAGAAAACACCTCAAAATATTAACATAGACAACAGTTCCCCGAATGAGACTCCCACAGCTCAGGAAAGAAAAGCAAGAATTGATAAATGGAATTACATCAAATTAAAAGTTTCCATACAACAAAGGAAACAGTCCACAGGGACAACCTACAGAGTGGGAGAAAAATATTTGTCCAGAATATATAAAGAGCTCAAATACTTAACAACAAAAGAACAAGTCATCTAATCAAAAAAGTGGTCAAATGATCTGAATAGATACTTTTCAAAATAAGAATTACAAATGGGCAAACAATGTATGAAAATGTATTTAGTATCTTTCACCATTATGGAAATACAAAACACAACTACACTGAGATTTGTCCAAATCAAAACTACATTGAAATTTTACCACACCCCATTCAGAATAGCTATTATCAAAAAAGCATAAACAAAAAAACAACATGATGGTAAGGATGCAGAGAAAAAGTAATCCTATACATTCTTGGTGGGAGCAAAAATTAGTACAGCTACAATGGAAGACATTATGAAATTTCCTCAAAAATCTAAAAATAAAGCTATCATATGATCCAGCTGTGCCACTAGTGGGGATTTATCTGAAGTAAATAGTCAACAGACAAAAGGGAATTCTGTGTATCCATGTATATTGTGGTACTATTCATAATGTCCATGATATGACATTAGTCTTGGTGCCCATTAACAGATGGACAAAGACCATATGGCATATATACACAATGGAGAACTGCTCAGCCATTAAAAAGAATGCATTCATGTCATTTGTGGAAAAATAGGTGAAAGTGGAGAACATCGTGCTAAGCAAAATAAGCCAGACTCAGGAAGACAGATATCATATATTTTGTCTCATATGTGAAAACTGAAAAAAAAGAGATAACCTTAAAGTAGAAGAGGGAGTCAAGTAAGGGATTGGGAGTTGGCGGCGGGGGGGGGGGGGGGACATAGGGAAGGGCAAGAGAAAGTAGAAGGCACTGCAAAAATTATCAAAGCATGATGTATGCATGTGTGCAATGGCACAGAGAAACCCATTAATTTGTACAATAAATGTGTGCTAATTGTTACAATAAAAATATATACTGGCAATTACTTGAAGTTTTTATAAGGTAGGACTTTGTCACATAGTACTATCTGGTGGAGCTGGCTCATTCTAGCTTCTTAGAGCTTTGTGTATTTTCCTTCCTAACTCCCAACTTCAGTGACTTCATGATGTTTGATATCAGCTGTTGTGGGAGTATTCGTACCATGAGAAATAGAAAATATTATGAATCAGGCCTTTTATTTTCCCTTGGAGACCCAGTTTCTTACCATACCACTGGTAATAGGAATGCGCTAGCAGTTGGTGACTTTTGTTGAATGCTTCCTATGTGCCAGGCCCTTGAATTTTTTCACTTAGGACTTACCTCATCAAATTTGGAAGGGACTAAGGAAACTGAGGCTGAAGAAATTTAGCAATAAATTCAGTTACTAGAATGAGACCAGGTGATTAGTAAAGGTAGTTTGAAGCTGTTCGAATACTAAACTCAGCTTCTTTAATACTGCCTTCTTAGGAACAATTTGGGTTCCAGGACTGAACTTTCAAGAAGAGTAGAATATTGTCTAACAGAGTATTGGTGAGGCCAGGTGCCATGTCTGACAGAATTCTAAGTTATGAATATGTCCTCAACTTTCCTATATCCTCTTGTCTGTAGCTTTCCCAGGGTTTACCAGTCTGAGGTAGGAAACTAGTAGGATAAAGTCTAGGCACCCTCTTCCACACTCCATGTCTTTGTTCCAAGTAATAATTTTTCTACTCCTAACCCTAACTCTAGAGCCTTTCTCAGCACCATACTCCTGACTTTCTATGTGATCTTAAAGTTCTAGAGAATAAAAAATATGAACATTCATAATAAAACCTTGAAAATACATGTCTCTATTTCTGTGTGGCACATTCCAGTTTTATAGCCAAATAGGGCCTTCAAGATGGAGCTATTTAGTCTTTTTATAATATGTAGCTTTTAAAAAGTCCGTTTCAGTTACTGCAGTCCAGACATGTATCTGACAACAATATTGAATTTAATTTTTCTTAAATTTCTTTTCCAATGAGGCAAAATAAATAACCTACCAAAAGAAAAATATTTAAACTATATAAATACAAATATATAAACATCTAATAAGTTCTAACCAATTATTAGAAATTATAAATGAGTTTTTGGTGTGGCATGCCTGTAGATTAATGTAAAGTTTATTTAAAACATCCTGCTTTTTTGAACCCTAATAATGATTTTCTTTTATTTTACTATAGCAATTCATAGCAAGTCAACTGCAGGAAGATTCAGCAGAGCAGTAATATTCTTTCTATTACCTTAGACACAATGGGAAATCCAGCTCTTCCAAGAAATCATTTTTGCTCTGCAGTTGGTCCAAAATTTCTTATAGAGCTGAGGGAAAATAGAGGAAAAGCATATTTTAAGTATGTGTAGGCTTTCTGTATGTAACATTTGTTTTGGGTTTTGATTGATTTGGCATTTTGTATACTGTGCAATGTTCTATGCTACATAGAGTAAGGATTTGGTTGAATTCAAGAGAGATTGTGATATTTAGGTAGGTAAATAAATTTGA
The DNA here is from genome assembly GCF_047511675.1 of Marmota flaviventris. Lineage (NCBI taxonomy): Eukaryota > Metazoa > Chordata > Mammalia > Rodentia > Sciuridae > Marmota > Marmota flaviventris. Next base: position 111,147,595 of record NC_092518.1, on the reverse strand, counting down.
CCCATATAATATAGGCTTAAAATTCCATTGTAACTATGATATTTTAGAACAGCAGTCTGAAACTTTGCAAAACCAATACATCAATATTCTTCTGGTACATTTATAAGTACGTAATATTTTGGGAGAAAGGGATTTATGATTGAACACCATAGACTGAAGTTTGTTTGTATCAGCAAATTATTGCTACAAACAAACCCCCTAATAAATTAGTGCCTACAAATAACAATCATCTGTTATTATTAGTGAGTCATTGAGTTGGATAAGCAGTTCTGTGGTATTGTATTGTTCATGCATCTGGAGCCATCTGTGGATCAATCACCTCTTCTCCACATTGTCATGTATCTTTCCAATAGGTTTGCATGGATGTGTTTGCATGGCGATGGCAGAAGTCTAAAACAGTAAGCATATATAAGTATACTTTGCCTTTGTCACATTTGTCAACATTAATTAGGGAATGAAAGTTACATGTTCAAGACTCAAAAGAAGGGTAATATTTTTTAAGTAAAACTGTTGGGAGTCCACAGATATGGTAGATCGCCCAAGTACCAATTAAAATCAGTTTCTTTGTACCCTGGATATCCAAGACACAAGCTGTTGATGTCTTGAGAAATGAAGTGTTGGATTTTCAGAATGAATGCTGCTTTGGTTATAATAATAGAACCATAAGCTAACATTTATTTTTCACCTAAGGTGTGCCACTTGTGGAAGTATATTAGCACAGTGGAACATAACCAGAAGTGGACAATAGATCCTATGAACTGAATATTTATTTCCCTTCAAAATTCATATGTTGAAGTCTAAATCTCCAAAGAGATGGGATTTGAAGGATGGGCCTTTGGGAGATAATTTTGGTCTTGAGTGTAGAGCATTAATGAACAGAATTAGTGCTTTTTACTGAGAAAATCCATGTGAGAGATAATCTTGCTCTTTGCTTTGTCATGTGAGTACATAATAAGGGGACAACCATCTACAAATCAGGAAGCAGGCCTTCACCAGACACTGGATCTGCCAGCACCTTGATCTTGGGCTTTCCAGCCTCTAGGACCTTGAAAAACAAATGTTTGTTATTTGTTTTAGTCAGCTTTTCATCATGATGACCAAAATACCTGACCAGATAAGGAAAAGTTTATTTTGGGCTCATGAATTCAGAGGTATGAGTCCATGGTTGGCTGACTCAATTGTTCTGGGTCCCAGATGAGGCAGAACATATGGCAGAATTAGACGACAGCTGCTCAGTCCAAGGCAGCTGAAAAGCAGAGAAAAAGTGAGAGAGGAGTCAGGGACAAGATATATAATCCCAAGTCATGCCCCTAATGACCGGTTTCCTTTAGCCATTTCCCAACTGCCTGGAGTTACCATCCAGTAAACAATTCAAATTATCAATCCATCAAATTGATCAGTCCACTGATTAGGTTACAGCTCATAAATATAATAATTTCACCTCAGAACATTCCTGCATTGTCTCACCTTGAACATTTGGGGGACATTGCAAATCTTAACAAGCCACTCAGTCTATAGTACATTATTATTGCAACCTCAAATGATAAGGACAATGGGAATATTGAGGAAGCTGAAAACAATGTATGAGGGCTGGTTGAAGAATTTGTGACTTTTCTACTACAGAAAAGAATTAGGAGGGATATAAGCAATGTCTTCAAATAGGGAAGAGGCTCTTTCACATGGAACAGGAATAAAATTCATGTATATCATTCTAGAAGGCAGCACTGTCCATGGCCATTACAATAAACACAAAGTTCTTAACTCTAATTCACAAGGCCCTAAATGATTGACTTCTGCTTGTTTCTTTCATCTCATTGCCTGCCACTTCCACTTGCTCACTGCATTCCAGCTACATTAGCATCCTTGCTATTCCTTGTACACATCAGGCTTGCTCCCGCCTCAAGGGCCTTTGTATTTATTATTCATTATGGTGACCAAAATACCTGACATAAACAACTTAAAGGAGGGGAGACTAATTTTGGCTCATAGTTACAGAGGTTTTACTTCATAGTGGCAGGCTCCATGGCTTTGGGTGAGAAGCATGGCAAAGGGGAGTCATAGAGGGATGCTGTTTACCACATTGAAGCTGGGAAGGAGGGAAAGAAGAGGATGGCAGGAATAAGATATACTCATATGTACATGCTCTAATGATCTACTTCCTCAGACTAGGCCCTGCTGCCTACATTTTGCACTGGCTCCCAATAATGCCATCAAATATAAATCATTCAATGGATTAATCCAGTGATGAGGCCAGAACCCCTATAATCAAATCACTCCCCATGAGCACCACCTCTAAACACTGCTGCTCTGGGGACAAAGCCTTCAACATAAGAGTCTGGGGACATGTTATTTCTAAACCATAACAACCATATATCAAGGAGGTTCTATAATAGTTGGGAATCCTGACTTGATAATCTCTATAGGAATCTTGAAATAGCCAATGTTTTATGATCCCCCAAATTAAGGGAGAATATGGTATTAAAGTATCTGCAACCAAGTCTTTTTCTAGATTAAAATTCAAGAGGAGAGCTGGGGTTGTATCTCAGTGGTATATTGCTAGCCTAGCATGTGTGAGACACTGGGTTTAATCCTCAGTACCACATAAAAACAAACAAATAAATAATCAAGGGATTTTAATGTTAATTACATCATTTTTGAAAGGGTATATGGTTTTGTATTTGGAAAACTTTCTGAGATAAGGGCATTACCCTGTAAAATGTCTATGATTATAGTTTGTTTTCTTTTTGCTATGGACTTTCAGAGAGTTGAATTACAATCACCACATCAGGGAGCTATAGGGTTATGAATAACTCTGCCTTAGTGATAATCTAACATTATCTTCTCCCCTTTTATCTTCCTAAAGGAAGGTCTTCTTGAGAAGATTAGAATGAGTTGGAACCTTGAAGATTGGAACAGGTTTGAATCATACCAGGAATTTTAGGCTGGGAGAAAAACCTGAGTGAAGTTATGAAAATGAACATAGGATGTATGTGAAAGTATAGTTGGCTTGATATGAGAGAAAATGTGTTTTTATGAAAGCTTGTGAGATGAAATAGGATAATGTTTAACTTGAACCATATGGAAACTTGAATGTTGAGTTTGTGATTTATCCATAGATAGTAGGGTGTTAGAGTAAGATAAAGATATATGTCTTGGAAATAATGGGGATGTCTAGCCAAATATTTTGGATTGCATTCAACCTAACCATTTTATCTTTCTGGAAAAGGACCAAGACACAAAGAGAAGAAGTAACTTGTGCAGTTACTCAGTGTACTGTACAGTTAGGAACAGAAGTAAAGCTTTCTGATACTAGCTTAGTGTATTTTTCAATGTACTGAACAAATGATAAAGCGAGAGCGATACTTCAAGTTTTAGGTATTACATGCTTATTTAAATATGCAAGTAATCCATTAAGATGAATTCCTTACTAGCAGATGTTTTGGAGCAACTCCTGAGAATTTGGAGGATAACAAATGTCTGGCTGTGTCTGTTTTGATGAAGAGCAAATCCACAGGGCACTATGTTTTGCTGCAAACAAGAAGACCCTCTCTCTCTCTTGTGTCCATTGTGCATGGCCCAGCTGGGGAGATGATTAAATTTAGCCATTAGATGAGAATGATCAAGTACCTATCACCACCTGCTCAGTGGTTTTCTTCAATTTCCAAATGCTGTGCTGGCTAGAATCCTTCTGTTTTAATTGATGAATAGTCTATTATTTGGCTTCCCAATACATTCCATTTCCAATGGCCATCATGATCCATCACTGCTTTGTGTTAGGCCAGGGATATTCAGTGGTTTTGTAGCTGCCATATTGATAGGGAAATCTAGACTAAGGTATGGGCAACAAGATAACTGATCAAGCATAAGTTTCAGCATCATGATTGATGTTTTCTCAAGGGAAGGATATTGGAACTACTTCTGATGTGCCCTGGAGGTTCCAGAGAACCTGTCCCTTTTGATATATCTATTACCCTTCTGCCACCAAGTTGCTCTGAATCTACAAATGTTACTACTTAAGAAGAGTAGAGTCACCAGACTTAGTATCAAATCCTTGTTCTACCATTTCATAGCTATGTAGGTTTAGGTAGTCCCTGCAACCCTTGTTTCCTCACCTGTAAAATTAAAATAGTAGTATTTACCTAATAGGATTTTGCAGGTGATTAAATGAGGTATTTCTAAGTATATGGCTATAGAAAGCAATTATGTTAATATTACCTTTATGAATATAGAGACATATCAAAGTGGAACTGAACATTTTGCCTCAGTAAACTATATTCTCATAATGGTTAAGTATAAATTCAGCTTCTTATAGAAAATGGGACCTTGAGTGAAACAGATGTGAGATGTCTAAGCTTAAAGAGATGAAGAAGATAGAGAATGCAAGTCTGATTCAAATATATTGTCTAGAAAATGGCACACTTTAACAAGGTACTATGTGGGGATCTCTGATTGATCAGAGACTGTCACGAAGTTACTGTGTCAGGAAGAAAAATACCAAAAGGGAATTGAGTGCAAAAGAGACCCAACAAATTATTTATGCTTTGAAAGTCTATAAGTCATTTTTTAGGGAGTCTTGCAAGAGCACTGGACTAGGATTTAGGAACCCTAAAAACTAGTCCTTCCTCTGACATTCACTAACTTTTTTACTACATACAAATCACTTAACATCTATAGGTCTTAATCTTTTAATTTGTAAAGTAAGTGTTAGATTACACTAGGAATTGATGAATACATCTCACAGACAAAGTCTGGCATTTTTGGTACAACCTACATCTGAGAACAGTTTTTAAATGGCTGTTTAAAAACAAAGTGGAACAAAATAAAAAGCAAAGAAAAACATCTGAGGTTCACCTACAGTCTTCAGAGGGTAAATATTTGCTCTCTAGCTCTTTGTGAAGTTTGCCAATCCATGAAATAAGTAATCAGTTGGGTCCTTTTTACCATTGAGGGTATATGATTCTAGATCTTTGTTGTCTTGTAATTATTTTAATGAACATAGTTTTTACTTCCATCTAAACAGTTATATTTACATTAAAATAAATATAATCCATTAGAATTAAAAGGGGCTTTAGAAGTCATTTCAATCCAGTCTTTCATTTTCAGACGAGGAAATCAGGGCCTAAGAAGTTACTGTGTCACTTTTCATATTTTATTAGTGGCAGAACCCAAACTGACACTTGTATCTTGTAATTTCTCATCTAGTCATTTTTATATTATACTCTCATACCTCACACTTCAATAGTAGTAATTTCAAAGAGCTTAAGAATTTTCCATCTCCTTCCTCTTTTTTTTTTTTTTTAATGAGAGTACTAGGGATTGAACTCAGAGATTCTCTACCACTGATCTACATCCCCAGCCCTTTTTATTTTAATGTTGAGACAGGGTCTTTCTAAGTTGTTGAGGCTGGTCTAGAACTTGTGATCCATCTGCCTCTTCCTCCCAAGTTTCTGCGATTGCAAGCTTGCAGCACTGCACCTGGTCATCTTGTCCATCTTTTACCCACCAAATTAGCTACCTTATTTTAGTTCCTGGTACCACTATGTTAATATTAATATCATTGATATAGCTTACAAGAACTATTATAAGTATATAAGAGCATAACAGTAATATACAGGTGTTAATATTGAGTATTTAAACTAAATTGATATAAATTTTATAGATAGCATAATTTTGGGATGAAATTTGAGTAAAGCTGAAGAAAGCTCTTGGACTTGGTTAATATTTGCTTTGATACAAATTATACTCAACTGATTGATGTTTATAACTGGCAAACAAATAAGACAGCAGTGAATTTTACAGTGACAAAGACAACAGATTCAGCTCAAATGAGCTGGATACTTCACTTTTCTGCTATCTGAATACTGTTCTTCCTGCCCTGGGGAGAACAGTTGTATACAGAAGTGAGGAAGATGTTACCTCAAAAAAATCTATTGAGAACTTCATTAATCAATCTAATCCAAAGTCACCATTGTCCTATGCAACCACCATTTTTTTTCCTTTTTTAGTGTGCTGTGTCTCCTGGGTTAGCTTTCAAGTTGTTAGCTTTTGGTAGAACTGATTGTGAGGCATATATTCAAAGCCCTAAAGATACCACACGGGAAATCATGTGGTTTTCACCAGGTTTTATGTCCTTGAGCATAGAGAAAATGCCTTTTTTAAAAATATTTTTTTAGTTGTCAATGGACCTTTGTTTTATTTATTGATACATGGTACTGAGAATAAGAACCCAGTGCTTCACACATACTAGGCAAGCACTCTTCCACTGAGCTACAATCCCAGACTGACAATATCTTCTTAAACATATGACCCATAACACATGTTCTCAGTCCTTTCTTAATGTTTGTTGAGTTCAAGTCCATTCAATTACTATGTAGGTGGTTCTCAAGAGGCCAAGCCAATTCTTTAAAGCTCTATCTCTAGTTCTATTTCTCATGGAAACTTCTGGGATAGATGTAGCTCTACTTGATTCTTTCCCTGTCTTGTCTTTTGCTCATGATTTCATGTTTCTCCACAAGGCATTCTTCTGAAGATAGAGTCAACTTAGTTCTTTTTGATCTCTTACAATGCCAGTTACATGGCAGTCCTTCAAAAATATTGAATTAATTTGAATTAATTTAAATAGCTAAGAAGTCATAATTATATAATATTTGTTGTTATCTATAACTTTATATAGGCCTTAATTTCTAGCTTGATTTAAAATAAATTATTACATGCCATGCAAGTGGCTATAAACCCAAAGCTGAGTTAAGAGCATACTTTAGGGTTTTCCCAGGATGCATATATAATTTTTTGCCATGTGATTCCCGGAGCCCTTGAGGAGGAGTCAGAGGGCTAGGAATTTAATCTTGGATCAGGCTGCATTGAGTAGCATGGCCTTAGACAAATGAATTGAAATCTTAGAGCCTCGTTTGTAAAATGAAATTAGGTAAGTTTATTCTTCAGGTCCCTTTTTAGTTATGCTATTTGATGACAGATCAGTCCCCTGTCAAGAGTCAGGCTAGCACACGGCAGCAGTCAACTTGTAGGCAAAAACATTCCTGAACTTGTTTTTATATTGCTTGTGAGCTAAGAGTAGTCATTTTACATTTAAAGTTTTATATAGACAAAAGAAAGAAGAATATCAGACAGAAACCTAAGTGGTATGCAAAGCCTGAAATATGAATCATCTAGTAACTTACAGAAAAAAAATTTAGGTCCCTGGTATAAGGGATATGAACATGAACTGTGGTCCCAGCTCTGTCCACTTGCCAATTGTTTTACTTAATGTATATTTTCTCATGTCTTTATGTCCTGTTTTTTTACAAAGTGAGAATGATAATAGTACCTACAAATATATTGTTGTGAAGATTAAATGTGTTTATATACAAAAAATTTACAAATGTGTCTACAACAGAATTGTCATTGAATAAATGCTAACTGTTGTATTATTTCTATAATTCCTTGGAAGAGATAATCAGCCAGTTGAAAAAGGAAAGGATTATGAAGGACAAATAAGATTCTGAAGCAGGATGTTTTAGAATTGAAATGACACTCAAACACTGTCCTGTCAGCTCATTTTTATTAAAGAAGTTGTAACTGAGACTTGAAAATCAAGCAGTTTGGCCATAGGCATGTAGTTGGTTATTGGCTAAATCTGTATATTTTATTTTACTAAAAACTAAAAATAATGATTCTTAACTCTAGACTTTGGCCCATGAGCTAATTTATTTTTAACTTTTTAGTTTGAAATAAAATCAGACTTATAGAAAATTTGCAAAAATAGTACAAAGAATTCCTATATACACTTTATCTGGATTTCCCAAATGTCCACATTACTACATTTTGTTCTCTCTTGCACACTCTTCCCTCCTACAGATACAGATTTAAATAGACTTTTTTTTCTGAAGTATTTGAGGGCATGCTACAAATATGATGTCCATATTCCCCTAAAACACCACTGTGTGTTTCCTAAAGCTAAGGGCAATCATTACATAACTACAGTGCCATTATCAAAATGAAAATACTACTGATACATATGGTGTTATTTAATTTATAATCCTTATCCAAACATTGCCAATGGTCCTAATGTCTTTTGTAGCAAAAGCATTTCTTGGCTTGGTCCTTGAGAGCACAACTTTAATTTTTAATGAAGGACCTGTCTGTAGTAGACTTTGAAGATTCCCTAATGAAATGTGTTTATAAACTCAACAAGCTGATGGCATGCTTTTTAAGAACAGAGGTGAATTTCCTTTGAGATTTCTTATTTTCATTGCCTTCATCAATCCAAAGTGGTCAGCAAGATGCAAGTAACATTTCCTCATAGACTAGCGGAAGCCATTAGCACAAGTGACATGTTCCTGGGCTTTAAGTGGTTCTATACTGTGTGGTCCAACACTTAGATGAATGGTTATTCGTGTTTAAACCTTAGAGTGAATATGAAGTAAGGATTTGGCACATTTTACCTTCTGCTGCAAACAGACAAATAAAACTCATAAAATCAAGAGTTAGGTCAAATCTGGTCTATTTACTTAGCAAATGACAGATTGATAGGACCATTTCTTGGAATACTTTCAGAGGTTTGTCTGTGACTAATAGAGATTGAGATATAGAAGAGAAAGGGTCCCTTTTTTTGCATTCCTTTGGTTTATCTTGTTTGGCATTGCCCCAAGTAAAAACATTAAGGTATATTACTGTTTATTCAGAGTAGATGGGTAAAACATACCAAGGTCTCTTTCTAGCATGGGTCCATTCTGAATGATATGTTACACTATAAATACATACCTTAGATATATTTGTTAGGCAAAAGACCTTGGAGGAGGTCTCAACCTCAGAAGGTGTCTTTCTTTCTAGTGACCTCTTGTTTTACAAATGCCTTCTGTTTTGTAATTGCTTTTTCAAGGAAAAGTAGAGCTGAGATATTGCTGTTGTTCAAGAAGCCTTCTTTGTTTAGTTTGAAGACTATATATACCAGTATCAATTCCTGGCTCCTTCTATATTTTACTACTTGGTACTTCCTTGCTCAACATCCAGCATTTTCTTTTCTTCTTTAATAAAAACTATTTAGTTGCAAAATATAATAGCCATACATAAGACTGCATAAAACAAAATATAGAGCTCATGGATTTTCACATTGTGGACCACTCATATGTAACTACCACATAGCACAGATGAAGAGATTGAAGAAGTCTGCCTATATCCTCTTCCAAGTACTAATCCTCCTTACAGATGACCAATATCCTAATGCTTATGGGCATTACTTTCTTAATATTTTTATAGATTTGCCATTTGTTTATATCCCTAACTTCTTTTTTTTTACTTCCTTGGGTAAACATTTTATTTTCATTGTTATTTGTGATCCCAACTTCCTGTTGATAATAAATAACAGGAAATCAAGCAAGAGATAACATGGTTTGATAAAAGTTCCCATTTAGTTTTAGTTGTGAATTCTAGCAGGACCCCTAGCTATATAATAGCCATGTCCCATGTGATTAGCTAAAACACTGCTCTCAACTATATCCCTAACTTCTGTAGTGTTTATTTTGTAAACTTTACATAAATGGAAGATGTATATCTTTTTTTTTTTTTTGCTCAGTATTTTACTTGTAAAATTTCATCAGTGTTATATTGCCGCAGTCTGGCTGGGCACAATCAGAAGCCACTTGTCAAAAGAAACTAACTTTATTTTTAGAACCAAACACGCCAAACAAACAGCCTCTCAGGAAAAACCCCTCAGAGCCCAACTGCCACCATCGGCTTTTCACAAGCCTCTCTCTCCCCCCACAAGCTTCTCTCCCCCCCCACAAGCTTCTCCCCACCTCCCACAATCCTCCTGCTCTTGAGGCCGATTGGCTGGGTCACGTGGGCAGAGCCAAAAAGTCCCCCAATGAGCAGCTCCGTGGTCTGAAAGGGCAGGGAAACAGTCCAATGAGCATCACCGCAGAGGAGCCAATCAGCTAGATGTTGCTGGGGCCGAGGAGCCAATCAGCTAGATGTTGCTGGGGCCGCTGTGAGCCAATCATCAGCCGGCAGCTGGATTGCTGGCAGCTGGAAGTTTGCTGGGGCCCCTTCGGCTGTGGCTCTCAACATCTCCCCCTCTCTGTTTAAACAACAAGCATGTGGCTTAGGGACCGTGCCTGTTAGGCAGTCCAATTCAACATATGGTCCTTACCCGTCATCGGATGAACTGACCTCTAGGCGTCAGCCTCCTGTCTTAGGTTGGTACCACTGCAATTGGATCATACCCGTCACTGACTACCGGTCCAGCATACAGCTATACTTGTGGATAGGCCTTTGCACCAGTGGGGGGGTGAGGTTCTTTGCCTCACCTCTGTTGGTCCCCAAATTTTAGACCATCACTAGTAGAGGAGGATGCAAAATGCCATGACATTAAGCCAATTGAGGGCTCCTTTGAAAAATTGTACCACCGGTGACATCATCAGCAAAAATACCCCAACACTACCACAAGTCGCTGCACCAACAGATAGTTCAAAATGCATACAGGTGAGCTCACAATGTGTCCAGGCAAGTTCTGCAAGCAGTTCAGTGATGGCTATTGTAGAAGGTGTAGATTGGTTTTATCTTTGACTTCACCAGCACTGGGATGAAGATAGGAATTCTGGCAATAATGGCTAAAGAAAAAATTATGTAACATTACAGAAGGCACTAAAAGAAAACAATTTTCTTAACAATTTACATTGTCTTCACCGGCACTGGGATGAAGATAGGAATTCTGGCAATAATGGCTAAAGAAAAAATTATGTAACATTACAGAAGGCACTAAAAGAAAACAATTTTCTTAACAATTTACATTGTCTTTAAGAGAATTATTAAATATAATGAAAAGGAAAGGTGAAAGTAAACAAACAGATCTGTTAACCTTCTTTTTTGTTTACATATTAAAACAATCCTCAACAGATGTTTACCCAATTTAAATTAAACCATATAAATCACGTGAAAAAAAAAAAATATTTGGATCCATTTTATCATGAGCGCTCATCATATATGATATATGGACATTCAAACATATAACACAAAACACAAGTGTGCACACATAACATAATACATACAACACATAACATTATAGTAAAGGCCTTATAACTTTTTACAGGTGAAATCTCCATTGCAATGTTTAAAAACTCTATAGTCAAAAAATAGAACTGATCAGCAAAACATTAACCTAGGTCTGTATGAGCTCAAAAAACAAAATAGAACTTCATGATATGGCAAAGGGCAATAATAAAATAGATATTGAAAAAAGCATCCTGGTTCTGTTGCAGATGTAAGAATAGCCAAACTGGAGTTTTGGATATCAGTTGTTATGGATTTGAGCCAAATCATCTTCTTTTTGGTCTGTAGAAATCGCTTTAGTTAATCTTTCTGGAATCCAAATCGGCTGCTGTTCTCCCTGTGGAAACACATAAACAGACCCCCGACTCCAGACAATCACTGGGTCAGGACCTTGGTTAATCTCTCTGGAATCCAAATCGGCTGCTGTTCTCCCTGTGGAAACACACAAACAGACCCCCGACTCCAGACAATTACTGGGTCAGGACCTTTCCATTGTCCTGTTAGAATATCCTTCCAAAGTACCTTGGGCTTATGTACATTTTTTGGACACATATGCCTTTCCGTAGCACTAAGTCCTGATGAATCCAAATTTAAAAAGTTTAGAGTAAAAAGGGTTATTTTAAGTTTATCTTTGGGGAATATATACCCCTTCCCAATTCCTTCTTTTTGCTTTAATAAGTACATTTTAATAGTTTGATGAGCTCTTTCAACTATGCCTTGTCCCTGTGGATTGTATGGGATTCCTGTTATATGAGTAATGCCAAATGTTGAGCAAAATTGTTTAAAAGAGGTAGAAGTATAACCAGGGGCATTATCTGTTTTTAACTGTTTTGGAACACCCACAGTGGCAAAATTTTGTAAGCAATGAGCTATAACATCTTTAGTTTTTTCTCCGGCATGAAGGGAGCCCATCAAAAATCCAGAAGAAGTATCAACTGTAACATGCAAATATTTTAATTTTCCAAATTCTGGCAAGTGTGTGACGTCCATCTGCCAAATATGGTTAGGTATCAATCCTCTAGGATTGACTCCAAGATTAACTTGTGGTAAAAAGGTCACACAATTTTGACATTGTTTTATTATTTGTCTAGCTTGTTCCTTAGTTATTTTAAAACGCTTTTGTAAAGTATTAGCATTGACATGGAACTTTTTATGAAAATTTATAGCTTCTTCTAGTGTAGAGAAAATATGTATGTCATGTGTAGTTTTATCTGCTAAATCATTGCCCAAACTAAGGGCTCCAGGCAATCCTGTATGTGCCCTGATATGTCCTATAAAGAATGGATCTTTTCTGTCCCAGATTAGACTTTGTATAGTGGAAAGCAAAGAGAAAACAGTAGAAGAAGGGGAAATCCTACCAGCATCTTCAAGAGATACTATAGCATTAACTACATACTGACTATCAGAAAATAAATTAAATACAGAATCTTTAAACATCACAAAAGCTTGTAAAACTGCATTAAGCTCTACCTTTTGAGCTGATTGTTTGGGTACTAAAAATGTAAAAGTTTGATCAGGGGTAACTACTGCTGCTGTACCATTATTTGACCCATCAGTGAATATATTTGGAGCATTCATGATAGGTGTTTTTCTTGTCATTTTTGGAAAAATTACAGGATGCAATGACCAAAAAGACAATAAAGGATTAGATGGTAAGTGGTTATCAAATGAAACATTAGATTTGCACATGATTATTGCCCAAGTATTTAACTCATTAGCTAACTCATCAATTTGATTCATAGTATATGGAGTAATAATTTTATTGGGAGAAATTCCAAACACTCCCTTTGCTGCTTTTATTCCTTTGAGTATTAATTGTCCTACAGCCTCAGGATACCTAGTAAGAATAGTGTTAGGAGAATAAGATAAATGTATCCATAATAATGGACCTTCTTGCCAAAATACTCCTGTAGGAATATTTTTTGTTGGTAGTATAATAAATAATAAAGGCAAACTTATATCAATTCTATCCAAATGCATATTTTCCATATATGTTTCAATGATTTTTAATGCCTTTCTTGCTTCAGGCGTTAACATTCGGGGTGAATTTGGATCTGATGGACCTTTTAGGATATCAAATAAAGGTCCCAACTCTCCTGTTGGTATACCTAAATAAGGCCTTATCCAATTTATGTCTCCTAATAACTTTTGAAAGTCATTAAGTGATTTGAGTTGATCTACTCGTATTTGAATTTTTGGTGGACGGACCATGGTTGAGGATAATAGAACTCCTAAATAATTAATTGGAAAATTTAATTGTACTTTATCTATTGCTATCTCTAGATTATAATTTTTTAATAAGTTTGTAAGTGTGGCATAACATTCTAGCAATGTGTTTTTATCTTTGTGTGCTAATAATACATCATCCATATAGTGAAATATTTGTAGTTCAGAATTTTGATTTCTAAGTGGCTGGATTGCTTTGTTAACATAAATTTGACACATAGTTGGGCTGTTAGCCATCCCTTGAGGGAGTACTTTCCATTCATATCTCTGATCAGGACCTTCATGATTCAGTGCAGGGATAGTAAATGCAAAACGTGGACTATCCTCAGGATGAATTGGAATTGAAAAAAAACAATCTTTAATATCTATAACTAAAACATACCAGGTTTTTGGCAAAGCAGACAACTGAGGAATCCCTGATTGAGCAGGTCCCATAATAACCATCTCATTATTAATGGCTCTTAAATCTTGCAATAATCTCCATTTACCAGATTTCTTTTTGATGACAAAAATGGGAGTATTATGGGGAGATACAGAAGGTTGTATATGTCCTTCTGCTAATTGTTGTTTGACCAGGTCATGGGCTGCTTGTATCTTTTCTTTAGTCAGGGGCCACTGAGGAACCCACACTGGTCTTTCTGATTTCCAAGTAATTTTTATTGTCTCAGTGGCCCTTTCTGAAAATCCAACCCATGTCTGTCTGTTCCTTGATCTATTTGTATTGGTGCTGCTATACCTTGTTCTTGTTTTTCTAATCTTTTTCCTTTCCTAAAACCTTGTCTAGTCATAATAGTGGGTGCATTTTGGTTGATGTTATTTGTTAATGTCAAACCTAATTGATCTAGGACATCTCGTCCCCATAAATTTACGGGAAGATGATCCAATACATATGGCTGTATAGTTCCTTCACATCCTTCAGGATCCTTCCAATCTAATACCATTGCACTTCTATGGGGATTAGTCGCCACTCCTAGGCCTCGAAGCGTTTGAGTGGCTTGTTGTAATGGCCAATGTTTTGGCCATTCTTGACGAGAGATGATGCTAAGGTCTGCACCTGTATCCAGTAGCCCATTAAATTCATGTCCTTGAATATTTAGTTTTAGCATGGGGCGAGAATCTAAATTTAAAGAAAGCATAGCCCAGTCTACACCTGTGGAGCCTAATCCCTTGGAACCTCTTTCTACAGTGCGACTGGAAAATTTATCATGTAGGCTGGGTATTATTAGTAACTGTGCTCTTCTATCTCCTGGTGAAATTACTGATATACCCTTTGGAGAACTGGCTATAATTTTTATTTCACCTTCATAATCGGGATCAATTACCCCAGGACTTATCATAAGTCCTTTTAGAGTAGAAGAGCTGCGTCCCAATAATAAGCCTACTGTTCCTTTGGGAAGAGGTCCTTTCACCCCTGTGGGAATGATTTGAACTCCCATCTCTGGAGTTAGTACTGCTCTGGCGGAGGCGCAGATGTCCAACCCTGCGCTCCCTCTGGTTTGTCTGATGAGGGATCTGATGGACAATGTGTCCTGGGCACTACCCTGATGGGGTTGCTGGGTTCCTCCAGTGCTCCGTATATTTGTGGTTTTGGGCCCCGGAGCATTGGGCCCCCTTGTCCATTTTTTGGCAATGGAGCCTGATGCCTTTCTCCACGATATCGTGGATAAACACCTGGTCCTTGTTCGTTTTTTGATAATGGAGTACCCTCTATGGTGGTTTGAGAACGGCATTCATTAGCCCAATGTCTCCCTCTACGGCATCGTGGGCAAATACCTGGTATTCTACTCCTTGGATACCTAGTTTTGTTAAACCCTCCTCCAATGGGGCAATTCCTTTTAAAATGTCCTGTTTGTTCACAATTGTAGCATGTTCTTGGCCTGGCATCTAAAGCCTGTTTTACTGCAGCTGCCACAATTTGCCCTTGTTCATTAATGTCTCTGGCATCTAAAGCCTGTTTTACTGCAGCTGCCACGACTTGCTCTTGTTCATTAATGTCTCTACATAATTTAATATATGTGTTTAAATCTTCATGTTTCCATGGTCTAATGATATCTCTGCACCAAAGATTCGCTTGCTCATAAGCCAGGTGTTTTAGTAATGGCATTGCTTGTTCTGTATTCCCAAAAACTCTGGTAGCTGTTTGAATAAGCCTATCTACAAATTCAGCATAAGGTTCATTAGCTCCTTGTATTACCTTAGATAATTGACCTTGTAAACCTCCATGTCCTTGTAAAGTCTTCCATGCCTTAATTGCATCTGCAGCAATTTGTGCGTATACGCCAGGATCATATGCAATTTGTTGCTGCTGATCCTCATAAGGTCCCTTTCCTAACAACATATCTAGATTTCTCTGAGGATAACCAGCTGCTGCATTTCGCCTAGCCGTCTCCTTGCAAAATTCCTCATTGGCAACCTTCCATAACAGGTATTGTCCTCCATTTAGCACAGCTTTACACATATTAGCCCAATCTGCTGGCGTCATGTTCAAGTTGTTAATGGATTCGACCAAGCTTACAGTGAAGGGTGCTTGAGGACCATAGGTTGTTACAGCCTCTTTTAGCTGCTTCACTGTTTTGAAATTTAAAACTTGGTAAAATCGCTGCCCTCCTGCCTCAAATACAGGGCATGTTAATATTTGAGATCTTGTCTCAGGATCCCAACTATCAACTGCGGGGGTTGGGGACCTCCCAGCATATGGAGGTGGCCTTGTTAGTTGGACACTTACGTCCTCTGGTGATAGAAAGGTGTTAGTAGCAGTCTCCTGTAGAGGTGGTGCTGTTGGTTGGACACTTACACCCTCTGGTGATAGAAAGGTGTTAGTAGCAATCTCCTGTTGTAACTTTCCCCCTGATGGCTTTTTCTGTTTTACACTTTCTTTCTCTGTCTGACTAACTTGAGAGGCCTTCTCTTTTACTTGAATCTTTTCCTCTGTCTGACTAACTTGAGAGACCTTCTTTTTTACTTGAATCTTTTCCTCTGTCTGACTAACTTGAGAGACCTTCTCTTTTACTTGAATCATTATGTCTTCTCCTTCCTCTACCATTGTCTGAACTGAAGGCTTTGGACTAAGCAAACAAGATACGAACGTCCACAATGGCAATGTGCCAACTGGCAGAGTCCCTGGGCTTTTCTTTTCTATTCTTTTTAAATCTTCACCATGATGGTTCCATTGTGATATATTTAACAACTCCTCCTTAAAAAGCCATGGGCTACATTTTTGTATTGTATCAACGTATGCCCTGACTGCTATTGATTTTACTGGGATGCCTCCTTCCTCTAACAATTTACTTAACACTCTTTCAGTTTGTTTTTTACTAATTTCTGATCCCGTATTTCTACTATAATACAACCCAACAAGATGACGCCAAACAAAACCGAGACAGAATGAGATAAAAAGGGAACAACAAAAAGTCATTATAGCCTTTCTATCCTCCTGACATGTGCATCCGTCCTTTCTCCCTATCTGTTCCTCAGACGTAAATAGTTTTTCCTCAGATGTGAGCGGTTTTTCTTCCGTCTCACTCATCTCCAGGGACAGGCAACTTAAAACAAAAGTGAAACAAAATAACAAAAGAAGAATCTTAAAATGGCTACCCATCCTCTCGCCCTGCCCTCAGGGGCGAGCAGTTTCACTTACCCTCAGTCGCTCCCCGTGCGAGCCATCAAATGCCGCAGTCTGGCTGGGCACAATCAGAAGCCACTTGTCAAAAGAAACTAACTTTATTTTTAGAACCAAACACGCCAAACAAACAGCCTCTCAGGAAAAACCCCTCAGAGCCCAACTGCCACCATCAGCTTTTCACAAGCCTCTCTCTCCCCCCACAAGCTTCTCTCCCCCCCCACAAGCTTCTCCCCACCTCCCACAATCCTCCTGCTCTTGAGGCCGATTGGCTGGGTCACGTGGGCAGAGCCAAAAGTCCCCCAATGAGCAGCTCCGTGGTCTGAAAGGGCAGGGAAACAGTCCAATGAGCATCACCGCAGAGGAGCCAATCAGCTAGATGTTGCTGGGGCCGAGGAGCCAATCAGCTAGATGTTGCTGGGGCCGCTGTGAGCCAATCATCAGCCGGCAGCTGGATTGCTGGCAGCTGGAAGTTTGCTGGGGCCCCTTCGGCTGTGGCTCTCAACATTATATAGTGGTGTAGTCTGTGTATGTAGGTGAATATATCACATTTCCTCTTATATATAGATATTATGGTTCATTTCATCTTTTTGCTCTTTTGAATAATTCTCCTATTGCATAAGCTCATGAATTAATGTTGAATATATACCTAAGAGTGAAAATGTTATGGTAATAGGTAGAGGGAGGCTATATCTTGGTGTGTTTGATTCTGTTCTGCTTGATACCTATTGTCCTGGTGTAATTATAATATAGTGCTCCATTTCACACTCAAAAATATAATAGTTTTTATAATCAAAATAGGACATTATAATTACGGAATACAGTTTAAAATTCAAATTTATGATAATACCAAGTGGTTTTATTAAGTGGTTGTAGCAATGTTTGCTGGTATCAGCAAGGCGTGAGAATTTCTGATGGTCCTTGTCGTCATCAGTGTTTGTTATTTTGATACTTTTTAGTTTTTGTTCTTCTGGTGGGCACATAGAAATAGTTCATTATAATTTTAATCTTCATTTCCTTGGTTGATATTGAAATCAAGCACATTTTCAAAAGTTTATTGTCCATTTTGATTTTCATTCTCTGTGTGTTAATTACTTGAGTTCTGTCAATTCTGCTTTACATATTACTTCATATTATTGTTTACAATTGTACTACTTAACATTGTTTATGATTCTCTATAATGATGCTTTTTGCACAAGTATTTACTTGTTAAATTAAAATGGTATGTCTACCTTCTATTGGTTATTGAAGAGTATATCGTTTACAATCCTTTTACCTTTGATTATTTCACTTTTTAATCATTGAGCTTTCATTATTATATTTTTGGTATGTCTTCTGTACACAGCATATTAAAAAAAATAAATGTAAAGCTTTTACTTTTTAAAAATATTTATTTTTTAGTTTTAGGTGAACACAATACCTTTATTTTATTTGTATGAGGTGCTGAGCATTGAACCCAGTGCCTCATGTATGCTAGGCGAGCGCTCTACCTCTGAGCCACAAACATAGCCCATAAAGCTTTTACTTTTAATTGGAATATGGAATTAATTTATAGTCACTTTAATAACTGGTATATTTGGGGTTAAATCTATGATCTTACTATGTGCTTTTTAAATTTGTTTTTCCTCTTCTATTCTCAATTTTCTTTCTTTTTTATATTAATTTTGTGTTGATCAATTTTATTACTATTCTCTACTGGTAGTTATATATTCTTTTATTATTCTATTTGGAATTAATCTAGACATTATAACATCCATCATTAATTTACTAAGTCAAAATTATTTGGCAATTTTTACTCTCCTCTGGAAATTCAAGGATCTCAGAACAATTCAACTCTATCTTCCCTGTTCCTGACTTCTATGCTATTATTGCTATATATTTTAAATTTATTTACATATGTAAACAGAAACATACAACTTATATATGTAACATTAAACAATCTGGGTAGTTTTTTTAATAAAATAAATGCATTTGTTTACATACTCTTTTGAGTATGTGATACTCATACACATTTGTGTGTGTGTGTGTGTGTGTGTGTGTGTGTGTGTGTGTGTGTTGCTAGGAATTGAACTCAGGGCCTTGTGCATGCAATGCAAACACTCTACCAACTAAGTTATATTCCCAGCCCTAATACAATTACAGTTTTTGAACCCAAATGGTTGGTTGTTTTTTCCTCTCTGAACTGTGGGAACAATAATAAGACTGAGCACCAATTAAACAGTGAAAGATATTATTATTATTATTTTTTTTGTCAACTGGCATGGAGCTGGGTTTGTGGGCATATGATGCAGATGGGCTGCATCCTAAAAGTTAAAGGTTGCCTGGTGGTCTCTCTGACTGCCGATTTAGATCCAAGCAGTTTTTGTTAGCCTATCTGAAGAGAAACTTCAGACTTACTTAGGGTACTCTGTCTTCAAAGCAGGATTAGGGCATGGTAGAAATTTAGCTAGGTCACCTATATAGTCCAAGATTAGAGCAGGGTAACACTCTCACATGTAGACAGTTTTCTTCACTCTTTTTTCTTTTCTCCTGCATTTCTAACCTTCTATTTGGGATTATTTCTTCTTTATCCTAATTAATATTTACTTTGGCACTGGTCTGCTGTTGGTGAATTCTCCTGGTGTTTAACTATCTGAAAATTTCTTCATTTTTATCTTCATTCTTTTTTAATATTTATTTTTTTAGAAGTAATTGGATACAGTACCTTTATTTATTTTTATGTGGTGCTGAGGATTAAACCCAGGGTCTAGTACATGTGAGGCGAGCGCTCTGCCGCTGAGCCACAACACCAGATCATTTTATCTTCATTCTTGAAAGAAATTTTTTGGGGGTATAGAATTCAGGTTGCTAGTCAACACACTAAAGATATCTTTCCATTTTTTATTGGCTTCTACTGTTGTTAGTACTCCTCTATCAGACTATGTATTTCTCTTTTGAAGGAATCTTTTCTTTTTATGCTATTTTAAAGATTTCCTTTTTGTGTTTCTTTTCAGTTTCATCATAAGGTGTCTTTGTGGCTTTATTTTAATTTATTCCTTGAGATTCTTAAAAATACATGTTGCTATCTTTTATCTATTTTGAAATATTATGGTTTTATTTCCTTGAATATTCCTTCTGCACTCTTTCTTTTTAACTTTTTAAAAGTGGGATTTGGATTACATGTTTGTTAGATTTTCTTGCCTTTTCCTTTATGACTCTTACATCCTTTATTTACTTTCCATTCTTTATTTATATTTGTCTCATCTTGGCAAGTTTTTTCTAATGTACTATTTTTTATTGCAATAATTTTTTTTCAGCTGTTAAGCCCTATTGCATTCCTGAATTTGGTTATTGAACTATTTATTTGTAGAATTTCTATTTGGTTATGACATACCATTTCTATAATGTGAAGTTCCTTGATAAAATTTTTATGCTTAGCTTTTATCTACATGAAAATATTAAGCATATTTGTATTGTAGCTATGCCTTTAATCTTAATTATTGTAGTTCTTGTGGATCTCATCTTCTACCTGTGGTTTATGCTGTCTTTGATGTTATCATGTCGTTTGTGCCTGGTTATCTTTGTTTGTTTGATGGACATTGTATTTTTAATAAGCATTTTCTTAAAAAAAAGTATAGAACCATCCTTAGATTATTTTAGCTATGAAAGTTTCTTAGATCATCCTTGCTTTTGATAACCTTGACAGTGTTGAGGAGTAAAGGTCAGATATTTTATAGAATGTACCTCAATTGGGATTTGTCTGTATTATGATATCTGATATCATGTGGCTTACGTGTAGTTACCATAAAGTGTCATTATAATTTTGAGGTAAGAAATTATTCCCCAAGCCAACTTTTTCTTCTATCAGACGCCGTGTCTCTGATTTGATATCAAGCTCCTTGATCCATTTTGAGTTAACTTTTGTGCGTGGCGAGAGAAAGGGATTCAGTTTCATTTTGTTGCATATGGATTTCCAGTTTTCCCAGCACCATTTGTTGAAGATGCTATCCTTCCTCTATTGCATGCTTTTAGCCCCTTTATCAAATATAAGATAGTTGTAATTTTGTGGATTGGTCTCTGTGTCCTCTATTCTGTACCATTGGTCCACCCGCCTGTTTTGGTACCAGTACCATGCTGTTTTTGTTACTATTGCTCTGTAGTATAGTTTGAAGTCTGGTATTGCTATACCGCCTGATTCACACTTCCTGCTTAGAGTTGTTTTTGCTATTCTGGGTCTTTTATTTTTCCATATGAATTTCATGATTGCTTTCTCTATTTCTACAAGAAATGCCGTTGGGATTTTGATTGGCATTGCATTAAACCTATAGAGAACTTTTGGTAATATCGCCATTTTGATGATGTTAGTTCTGCCTATCCATGAACAGAGTATATTTTTCCATCTTCTAAGATCTTCTTCTATTTCTCTCTTTAGGGTTCTGTAGTTTTCATTGTATAAGTCTTTCACCTCTTTTGTTAGGTTGATTCCCAAGTATTTTATTTTTTTTTTTTTTGAGGATATTGTGAATAGAGTGGTTGTCCTCATTTCCATTTCAGAGGATTTGTCACTGATATTCAGGAATGCCTTTGATTAATGCGTGTTGATTTTATATCCTGATCTACATACCTTGGGGTCGGCTCCAAATTCCTCAGTAGGACACCCATAGCACAAGAGTTAATAACTAGAATCAACAAATGGGACTTACTCAAACTAAAAAGTTTTTTCTCAGCAAAAGAAACAATAAGAGAGGTAAATAGGGAGCCTACATCCTGGGAACAAATCTTTACTCCTCACACTTCAGATAGAGCCCTAATATCCAAAGTATGCAAAGAACTCAAAAAATTACACAATAAGAAAACAAATAACCCAATCAACAAATGGGCCAAGGACCTGAACAGACACTTCTCAGAGGAGGACATACAATCAATCAACAAGTACATGAAAAAATGCTCACCATCTGTAGCAGTCAGAGAAATGCAAATCAAAACCACCCTAAGATACCATCTCACTCCAGTAAGATTGGCAGCCATTATGAAGTCAAACAACAACAAGTGCTGGCGAGGATGTGGGGAAAAGGGTACACTTGTACATTTCTGGTGGGACTGCAAATTGGTGCAGCCAATTTGGAAAGCAGTATGGAGATTTCTTGGAAAGCTGGGAATGGAACCACCATTTGACCCAGCTA
The DNA here is from genome assembly GCF_047511675.1 of Marmota flaviventris. Taxonomy (NCBI): domain Eukaryota; kingdom Metazoa; phylum Chordata; class Mammalia; order Rodentia; family Sciuridae; genus Marmota; species Marmota flaviventris. The sequence continues at coordinate 111,125,542 of NC_092518.1, read as the reverse complement.
TTCCCCTTCTCGGTCTATTCCCTAAAGACCTAAAAAGAGCATGCTACAGGGACACTGCTACATCGATGTTCATAGCAGCACAATTCACAATAGCAAGACTGTGGAATCAACCTAGATGCCCTTCAATAGACGAATGGATAAAAAAAATGTGGCATTTATACACAATGGAGTATTACTCTGCATTAAAAAATGACAAAATCATAGAATTTGCAGGGAAATGGATGGCATTAGAGCAGATTATGCTAAGTGAAGCTAGCCAATCCCTAAAAAACAAATGCCAAATGTCTTCTTTGATATAATGAGAGTAACTAAGAACAGAGTAGGGAAGAAGAGCATGAGAAGAAGATTAACATTAAACAGGGATGAAAGGTGGGAGGGAAATGGAGAGAGAAGGGAAATTGCATGGAAATGGAAGGAGACCCTCAGGGTTATACAAAATTACATACAAGAGGAAGTGAGGGGTAAGGGACAAAAACAAGGGGGATAAATGAATTACAGTAGATGAGGTAGAGAGAGAAGAGGGGAGGGGAGGGGAGGGGGGATAGTAGAGGATAGGAAAGGCAGCAGAATACAACAGACACTAGTATGGCAATATGTAAATCAGTGGATGTGTAACCGATGTGATTCTGCAATCTGTATACGGGGTAAAAATGGGAGTTCATAACCCACTTGAATCAAAATGTGAAATATGATATATCAAGAACTATGTAATGTTTTGAACAACCAACAATAAAAATTATAAAAAAAATAAATATTCCCCAAATAGTTGTTGTATGAATCAAACTGTGTTCATCAAGGCATTGGCACAGTTTTTAAGAGAGTAAAATTGTACATCAAGAATGACCACCTTCTTGGGGCTCAATGGCCCTACTTTTCTAAATGATACAAAATTTCTTAAAGGTGAATCTTATGTCTTCAGTTAAAAGTCTGTCATAGTGGCAGAAATTCATTCCTTGTAGCCAAAATGAGAATATTTGCAAAGCAACCTACAGAATTATCAGATAATTCTAAGAGATAGATTGTATTTCACTGGCAAAGATTTTGTCTCATATGTATATGTAATTGGATGGTGTCATACTTAATTGCTTTTTTCACTGGAAAAACCATTTGGAAGCAATGTATGGTTAAATGTAAGTATACTCAGTAATAATCATGGTTTGAGTAAAATTGGAACCATTGCTGACTATAAAATATCCTATGCTTTTTGAAAACCCAGTAGGTTCTATAATGAATCTATAGATAATTCTCTTTTAGTTCAAACTTTCTCACTGTAGTAATTCTTGAATTACAGCTTTTTCTTGTATTATTTGGAATGACACTCAGGAAACATTAGGCTCTTTTAAGCGGCAACCTCTTTTAAAGGAGTTAATTACCTGAGAGGAAAAAGGATCTCCTCTTAAATTTCCAAAATTATTTATATTAAAAAAGGAATATACAGCTCACATTCATGTGAATATCAGAATCAAGGGTTTCCTGATGTCACTAAAATAAATGGAGGCAAAATTTAGTAAAAGGGAAAGGGAAATCCCATAACAATGAGAATGGAAGATGGCAAAGAAAATGAGCATCTGTGGCAAAAAGGAGAAACTGTAGAAATGAATGAGGATGAATTGATAGTAGGCATTTCACATGTTAGAAAGGAGCCATAAGAAATATGGAAGTGATTATAGGCCAGCTTCTCAGAAAAAAGTTTCTAATAAAAGAGGATAATGACATGTGAAATTGGCAAGGGGAACTTAAAAGGAAGAAAGTGGCAATATGGTATCAACAAAGCACCAAGTTAAAATGTAGGAAAACAAGAAATGACAGACTGAAGAGCACACTACCATTTGACTGTAATGGGATCAGTCAGAGACCCTCAAGCATTTTACTGCTGTGACTCAGTTTATTGTGACCCTCAGAAAGATCCAGTGACCCTTCCATGACGAAAAACAGTGTCCTGCGGTGTCTCTGATTTTTTCTCATTACATAGATAGTGCCTAAAAAACCATCTCTTCTAAGAACGGATTCTAATTTATCGAAGATAGCCAGTGTTTGGTAAACAATGGCTTTTATAAAGGTATAGTAGACTTTATGTTATATTTACTACAAAAAAAGCAAATGCAAGTTTTAAAATGAAGATTCTAGTCCTTGAACATGGAAGAGAATTCAAAGATGCTATGTGCTAATACAGAATTCGCTAAATTGAGTTCTTAATCTGAAAGCTGCTTGAATTTGGAGGTTTATGAGGAGATTATGGATTCTGGGGCTCCATTATTACAAAAATATACTTGGTAGTGGTGGTGGTTATAATTTAGGTGGTTACTAAGGATGTGTTTCACTATGTTGTTACTATGTATGTCCTATTTCCTTAGCCATCAACTTCTGTTCAACAATGCTTATGGAACTCTTTAATAAACATAATTATATTAACTACTTTGTTTTATTGCACTTGATATTTGGACAACCACTTTCCTATCCTTGATCTCATTTGATCCTCAGAATAATCTGGAAAAGTATTCTTAACAAAGACTAGTTTTTCTTTGTTTGTAGATGAGGAAATACAGACTCAGAAAGGCACCGATGTGATATTCAGTGACCGATGTAATATACCTAGTGAGTGACAGTGAGTGTATTATATTTCTGGGACACCTGACATCTAATTCTGCACTCTTCCTGTACCATCATGATAGAATTTTAAAAGTTCTTGTTATATTGGCTCTTCAATAATTATATTTCTTTCTTACTGTCTTCCTTATATTCTCCCCAATACTAAGATGAAAACTGAGCCTCATTAGACATTTTTCTTTTTAAATAACATGGAAATTCCTTATGAGGTAAGATTGTTAAAGTTAACAACTGAATTTATAGTTAGATAGTGTGGCTAAATCACACCATTCAAATGCATTAATGTTGTTATTTATGAACTTCTGATCTGTTGGCTTCTCCTTTTCCCTCTCTTCTCCTTGCTCGTGTGTGTGTGTGTGTGTGTGTGTGTGTATGTGTGTGTGTGTAAGAGAAGAGACAAACACAGAGAACAAGAAAGACTGATTACCTTAGGTGATTAGGAGATCTTGACTTCCATATCTATGAGAGGTAGCTTAAAATTTATCAGTTACTATGTATTAAATGCCTATTCTGTGTCAAACATTTGGTCAGGTCTTAACATATACAGAACATATACCTGTAAGGGCCTATCTTCACATTACAATTGCTGTGATCTTTAGGCAACTTCTTTGAAAAGTGGGCTGTAAAACTTTTATATGTAATATCTTTTCAGGTAGATTTTCAGGAATTGAGCAGCCAGAGGGTTTTCATCAGTTATATTTGTTTACTTGCTTACTGTCTGAAACTATTACCATGGAGGGTTCTGGAGCTGGGTGGATCAGTCATCAACCTATGAAACTTTAAGATGGTTTCTTTTCCATCTGCAAGAGAACACAATCTTTGCTATAGTTGTCAAAGACATAGAACTTGATTCTTCATTTTTCCCCTTGAGTAACTAAGGTCAGGCTGAATGGTAGATCTGGTTAACATATCTCCTTGGGAAGTCGGATAGAATGAATACCTTTTGTATTTGATAGACCTGCTTCCCCAGAATGAATATTTTGGAGAACGAATTCCCAGTGCACCATTGTTAGAAACTAGGTCCTGATAATAGATAAATAAGTCATGTAGGCTCTGTGCTGCTGAATGGATTAATGTCATTATTATAGAATGGGGTCAGTTATCTTAAGAGTGAGCTTTTTATAACTAAGTTTTACTCCTCTTGCTCTCATACTCTCTTCACCTTCCATCTTCTACCATGGGATTATATAGCAAGAAGTTATATTATCAGAAGTCATCCTCTCAATATTGGGTCTCCCAATATCCAGAACTGGGAAAAATCAATTTCTTTTTAAATAAATTACCCTGTCCATGACATTTTGTTATAGAAACATAAAACAAACTAAGCCAGAAAATTAGTATTGGAGAAGTAAAGTTGTATCATAACAAATATCTGAAAATATGGAAATAGATTTGGAACTGATAGTCCAAAGAATTTTTGAAATAGATTCTGGAAAAAAATGTATTGTCAGGAACAAAACATTAAAGGCAGTTCTATTGAGGACTCAGTAGAATAGGAGAGCTGCAGGAAAACTCTGAAAAATCTTAGAGATTTCTTAATTGGCCATAATAAGAATTCTAGTAAAGATACTGGATAGTAAAGGCCATTCTGAGGCAATCTCAGACAGAAATGAAGCTAAGTATTAAAAATTAGAGCAAAGGCCATTCTTGTTATAAAGTTGCAAAAAATTTGAATAAAGCTGGGTGCACTAGTGCACACCTGTAATCCCAGTTGCTTTGGAGGCTAAAGCAGGAAGATCACAAGTTTGAGGCCAACCTCAGCAAATTACGGAGATAGTGACACCAAATAAAATAAAAGAAAAGAACTGGGGATATAGCTCAGTGGTGAAGTGCATTTGGTTCTATATCTAGCAGTAAAAAAAAGTTTGTAAAGAAAGAACAAAGGAACAAAACAAACTTGGCTGAATTGTGTCCATACCTAAGGGCTTTTTGGAAGGTCAAATTTAATAGCGATAAACATATGAATATACCACAAAGAATCTTACCATCAGTATATCCACAAGACACTAATTAAAAAAAAAAAAACAAACACTTAAGTCATGTACAACCAGAAGAATGAGAAGTTATACTCCATTTATTTATAATATGTTAAAACACATTCCACTGTCATGGATAACTAATTAGAACAAATAAAAAATTAAAGAACTGTAAGTAAATAGCAGAAAGATCAGTAGAGGTAAAAGAATGGGGAAGGGAATTAGGGGACTGAATTAGAGCAAATTGTATTCCATGCTTTTAGAATTATGTCAAAATGAATTCTGATGTTATGTATAAATAAAAATAACTAATAAAAAGAAAAAAGAAAATAATTAAAAAGAGTAATAAACAAGGATATGTGGTGGATGAAATTTCTAAACAAGAGATTATAGGGGACTGGGGTTGTAGCTTAGTGAGACACTGGGTTCAATCCTTAGCACCACATAAAAATAAATAAATAAAATATTGTGTTCATCTACAACTAAAAAAAAGATTATAGGAACTACATGGCCACTTTTTTTTTTTTTTTGTAATGGGGATAGAATCCAGGGGTGCTTAACCCTTAATGCCTCACTAAGTTGCTGAGGCTTCTCTTGAACTTATTATCCTTCTGCCTCAACCTCCCAAGTTGCTGGGATTACAGGAATGGGCTACTTCATGTATGCCTCCTTTTAACCACATATTGAAAGATGTGAGTGGAGAGAGATTATTTACAGATGGAATTTATAATTATAAGGGTAACATAATGGCAGGACTTAGAAAAATAGTGAAGTAAATAGTGAAAAGATATGTTTAGGAGAGCAAACCACTAGTGGCTATGATTCAAATATAGCCCCCCACAAAGTTCATGGTTTTGGAAACAGTCCTTCATGCAACAGTGTTGAGAAATAAGGCCTAATAAGAGATGATTATATCATAAGGTCTCTGTCATGATAAGTGAATCAATATCATTATAAGAGTGGGTTAGTTAAATTGAGAGTGGATTTGTTGCTTTATTTATTTGTTTATTTATTTGGTGGTACTGGGGATTGAACCCAGGGTCTTGTGTGTGCTGGGTAAGTGATCAACCTCTGAGCTATATATCCAGCCTAAGAACAGGTGTTTTATCAAAGTGGTTTTTGGCCTCCTCTTTTTCCCTCACGTTCTTTGTCTTTCTACCTTCTGCCATGGGATAATGCATCACAAAGGCCACCACCATAAGTGGGCTCCTTGATCTTAAACTTTCTAGGCTGTAGAACTGTGAGAACTAAATTTCTTTTTTTTTTTTTCATGAATTACCCTCTTTGTGCTGTTTTCTTATACGAATGCACAGCAGATTAAGGTGCATAGTTATAGCAAAGAGTAACACTAAATGGGAAGTAAAACAGACATATTTTGGTTCCATACCATTAATTAGAGTTCAGCCTTATTTATAAAAATTGGACATAATGAAATATATCAGGTCAATTTTCAAATTTAGGAGAGCCAGGATTCCTTCCCAAACCACAATAAGTATCTGTTTAAAAACTAACAAGATGAGGCAATGTAAAAGTGATGGCCCTACTGTGTATGAGGAATGATCATAAATCAATAATTTGATTTAATCAGGTGCAGTGGTGCACACCTATAATCCCAGCAGTTTGGGAGGCTGAGACAGTAGGATCACAAGTTCAAAGCCAGCTTCAGCAACTTAGCAGGACCCTAAGCAACTTAGCAAGACATTATCTCAAAATAAAAAAGTAAAAATGGCTGGGGATGTGGCTTAGAGGTTAAGCACCCCTGGGTTCAATCCCTGGTACCAAAGGAAAAAAAATGTTTGATTTACTTCTATAAAAGTACTATAGCTGATATGACTAATTGAATAGTATTGTATAGTATTGTCCCTTACCTGGATTCCTTGCAATGTTAACTCTTATAGTGATGCTGCCACAGCTTTCTACATTGCTGAAAATTAACCTTGGGAATTGCCTTTTGACACACTGACTCAATCTTTTAAATATCTTCCTTTGTGAAAAAGCTTTATTTTCTAAGCATAGGTTAAAATATTTGAAATAAATAAAAACCATTAATTGCAGACTTTATGAATAAAATATCTGATTAAAGTGAACAAATTCCGTTTGCAAGTCTAAAAAAAGATGACTTTTCTTGTGTGCATATAAAATTCTGCTGACATAGTGAAGATTCACTAAGCATATTTTTAAAAAAGAATTTTGAGTGGCATCATTGAAATGAGTTATTGCCACCCAATGTGACCACTTTGAAAGGGATGCTACTTCTGTTTGCTGAAATCAGTTGCATCATATCAGGGCCACACTTTGCTTAGTTTCTTTCCAAGTACATTATAATTTGTCTTTATATTCCTGTTTGGCTTTAGTCTGGCTTTCATTTTTTTTATTTCCTATCAATAAGCATGAATTTTTAGAATGGCTTTCTGTAAGTGAAGCTTAACTGAAAGAATAATTAAACTACTTATTTTCATTTGCATTTAAATCAGTTATTCTAGAGGAGGGCAGTGTTTTCCAGTTGTTGGATCTTGAATCCCCATGTTTGCTGTGTTCCAGATAAGTATCCTTTTATTGAAGGACTTAACAACTGGCATCTACTTCAATATGTGATAAACAAAAATCATTATTTTAAAATGTTTTCCCTTAATACGGATCATTTTGAGAAGCATCTAGCATGCAATAAAAAGATGTCTTAGTGATAAGTAATAATCAGATTGGCTTGTTCATGTTAAGGTCACTCTATGTTGGCAATCATTTAGATCCAACCTCACAAACTTCTAAGATAGAATGGCCATTTTATAGTTTTAATTATTTCTATTGTTATTTATATATTTATAGACATTTATGCAGTTAATGAAATGTGAGTTTAAGGTAGGAATATAATATAATAATATTAACATGTCAAAAAAGAGAATGAAAAAACAATAAAGTATGTACCTTAAGAAGCTCTTTATCAGATTCATAAATTGTCCTTATTCAAACAAATTTTTTGTTCAGTATACTAAAAGATTTTTGAAGAGCAGATTAATTTTTCAAAAAGGAACAATATTAATTATAGTCTCTTTTGCTTTTGCTTTCTTTGGGGACAAAGACTACACATGCAATAAAATTGAATGGGGGGAAAACCTGGGGAATAAAATAACACAAGCATGTTTCTTAGGTTGTCATTTAGAAAAACAGCAATAAAATTATAAAAAAAACAGTATTTTTTTTTATTAAAAAAGAGCTAACAAAATCAGTTGTTTATTATTTGTGATGGGATAATATTTATAAACTCTTCAATTTCCATTATATGAACTATAGGTCCCTTAAATAAAAGCAGTATAGCATTCAGTAATTCATAGTTTGACATTATACCAAATATAAATTATCATTTCTTACTTATTAAATTATGATTATAATCAAAATTATTTTAGAATAAATTTCATGTTAAAATATATGATAATATAATGAGTGAAATGCCACTTTTTTATAGAAAATATTTTCCATACAAATCACCCAAAAACAACAGTTATTTTCAACAATTTCTTGAGAGATTTAGATCAGAAAATGGTGAGAAATGCTTTCTCAGAAGAAATTGTATTCTTATACAATTTGACAAATTGTAGTTTGTTTATTTATAAATTTGGTGGTTGTAATCTTCTCTGTAATTGTATAATTGTTCCTGAAATAGATGACACTTGATTTCGTAAACCTGAATTATGTAAGAATTCAGCATCTGAATTATTTCCCTGGTTCACAAAATGAGATGGACTGGGAGTTGGCACTTAACTCTCTGGATAGAACATACAAATAAGACCTTTTCACTATGAGAAGAAAGCTGAGTGGTAATAGGATTGATATGTAAAGAATTTCAAAACAATTGGAAAGGAGAATCACAAATTATTTCCAACCCCCAAATAGTAGAGTTCAGTGGGCCCCTCTTGAGTCTTAAAAGTTCATTTTACGATAAATGGAAGGCAAACCTTCACACAACAGGGGCAAACTTATGGAGCTCATTACTTTATAGTTTCAGATCTTACATTTTAAAATCCATCTTAGATTATATACGGTATAGACAGAGGTCCAGTTTCATTCTTTCATTTTCATATGAATATCCTGTTTTTTCATTAAAATATATATTATTGGATGTATGTGTATGGATATATGTGTATTATTGGATGTATGTGTGTGTGTGCATACACACACGTATATATCTTCAATAAATAATTTGACAAGAATGCCTATAATTATATACACATATATCACATACATTTATATGTGTGTATATATATATATATATATATATATATATATATATTTATCCTCAACATTCAGTATATACATTTATTGAGGATATACACACAAACACACATACATACACAAGTAAAATTCTTGGCACCTTTGTGAAATATTACTTGAATTTATATGCCTAGGTTTCTCTAATTCTTCTGGCTGGGCTTTAAGCCTGGTGGTTCTACTGGCTGTGCTCCCTGGTCAGGTAGTTCTGCTGGCTTGACTATAATTTGGTGGGGCCTGGGCTGGGCTCCACAATTGCTTTAGTTTGTGTGGGGCTGCTAGATATGATCTCTGGTCAGGTAGGTTCAGGGGAAGCCTTAGGCTGTGCTTCAGAATTGAGTGGGGATGTAGACTGGACTCTGTGATTGGGATGGGGTGCTGGCCAGGCTACCTGCCTGGGTAGGGAAACTTCTTTGCTCTCTGGTGTGGGTGTAGGCAGTCTGCTGGCTATGGACACAGGCAGGCATAACTGATGACCATATTTCCTGGTCATATGGGATCCTGACTCAATTCTGTTTGTGGGTGGCACCACTGGCTGGGCTTTCTGGTTGGGCAGGGCCACTGGTTGGTACTGTCAAGATTCAAGAATGGTTGTTGTGATTGATCCCTGTTCTTTTTCTTCACTGATGTTGATCCCGTTTTGTCTAATTCTATCAAGTTGCTCATTGTTCCCCATGAGATGATAGAAGTGGGCCTCCTAGGAAGTGCACTGGAATTCTGGGAAAGCTGAGTGTCCACCTTGGGCTCTTTTCCCCACTGGACAAACCATAGGTCCAGAGGAACCTTCTATGTGTGGCACTGTATGGCCTGGGGGAGGGGATGTGTAGTCAAAATGAAATTGCTCCTCTTACACTTTTTATTTGGCTTTTCTTGTGTTTGAGCTCCAAATGGATATTTCAGCCTCAACCCAGGGTTGCGAGATTTTCCTGGCATTCTTGACTGAATAGTTGCTAGTAGGTATTTTTTGTCTATTGCAGCATCTTGATGACATTATCATTAGTGTTGTTTCTTGTAAGTTAGTTACACTTCTGGGGTAATTTGCCTTCTTCGTGAAGAACATCTACAGTTTGCTTTCTTGAGGATTTGTTAGTAATAAATACATTTTTCACTTGACATTTTGCTTTCATTCTTAAAAGAGCTTTAATATCTACACATTTATAGATTCATTTCTTTTCCTTGGCACTTGGAAAACATTGTTTTACATTCTTCTTGAGCTCATTTTTGTCATGGAGAATTCTACACTCAGTATAAATGCCTTTGTAAGTTATCCATTTCATGTCTGTGGTTGCATTTAACAGCTTTTTCTCTATATTTGGTCATTTATAGTTTTACCACTATGTATCTAAGTGTGCTTGGTATATATTATGCTTCCCAAAGCAGAGGATTTTGGCCTTACATTAATTCTGGAATTTTCTCAACCATTATCTGTTTGAATATTGATTACACCATTTTCTTTCTGGAAGTTTAATTAGTCATCCATTTATCTTCCCCATTCTATCCTCTCTTAATTTCTCTTTCTCCTCTTGTTTCATTCTGGTTATTTATTTCTGTTTGAACTCCTGTTTACTTATGCTCTGTACCTTTATCTAATCCTCTCTTTAACTCATCCACTGAGCTTTGAAATTCAATTGCATACTTAGTTCTAAATATTCTATTTTGCTCCTTTTAAAATCTGCTTGTCAGAACAATTTCAATGTATTAATACTTAGAAAGACTAAAATAAGTATTTTTGTATTTTTTCTTGTTTTTACTAATTGTAAGTATACTTTTCCTCTGGCTGAATTTATTTCATGTGAATTCGGAGGGTCTACAGTTAATGATGCTGTCCTCCAGAAGGCTTTTGTGTTTGCTTTTTCCAGATGCAAAGAGTTGTTACCAACCTGAGACCTCTTTAATTTAACTTCTTGTTTTGGAGTTTCCTGAGGATGGTATAAATATAAACCCCAGAAATAACTGAGGGCAGGCCTATTGCTGCCTATCTCAGGAGAGATCATTTATCCACACCTGGAGCTTCAGAAGAGTGAGACAGCTTTATTTTTTCATATGCTTCCTTTGCCATCAGGCAAATTTTTTTTCTAGCTTTTGGTAAGGGTGTGATCTCCCTGAGGAATCTAGCAGCAATTTCAATTAAGGTACCCAACAGGGTCTTGCTCTGGCTCAAGACATAGTATCCATCACCTAGAGCATTTTTTAATCCTTCAAATATGGGTTTCTGGTATCTTCATAGCCTCCAAGCCAACCCTGTTTTTCCCATTGGTGTAACACTTTGGTTTCAGAAAGCCTCTCTTTTTTTCTCCTCCCTCTCCCCCTCTGTATTTCTTTCTCACTGTCTTTCCTAGGGATTTACCTTATTTCTTATGAGCTTAGCCATGCATTAAAATTATATTTGTTGTAGTTTATCCACATTGTAAGTATTTTGAAGGAGAAGAACATTTTAGATTATACATTCTCCTATGTGGATGGAAGTGGAGTTTGCTCTTGTATGTATTAAGTATTCAATAAATATTTGTTGGTTAAAGAAATGATGTCAGGGAGATGAGACATGTTCTTTTAAAATGGTTCTTAAGAGTTCTGAATGAGAATCTTGGGATGGATGTACCTAGTGTTGAAATTCTTATTTTTTCCCATTATTCCCCCCTGGAATGCGTGTTTTTAGATGTTCATATTCTTCCCATTGGTATAGATTTAGTAGGGAAGGTTTTGTACATTTTAAAAATACTTATCAGAATATGGAGTCTTATGGAGTAAAAACAGTGAAAAGAGACCCATACTGTTGGTTGATACCATACTGTCTTAATTATCAAATGATTTTTACTGTATATCATATATACATATACATACACACACATTTTATATATGTATATCAGTTGTAGGTGGACACAATACTTTCATTTTTATGTGGTGCTGAGGATCAAATCCAGTGCCTCATGCATGCTAGGCAACCCTCTACCACTGAGCCACAACCCCAGCCCCCTGTATATCTTTTTATTCTTTACATTTTTACTTATTTTAGTTTGACAAGCAAAGATACCAAGTAAATAGATACTACTACCAGAAACCAGAAACAAATTCTGAGAAGTCAAAACTATGATAACTAGAAATAATCTGTATCACTTTTTTAGTGACAATGAAAACAAGGCAGGATTCCTTGGTACCAGGTGCCATAGTGCATAACATTTTTTTTTTTGCCTTAACTTCATCACTGCTTTTGAGATTTCTTGACACTGCTCTTTCCTTTATAAAACCTGTGGGAGAGAAAAACATGGTCCCTAACTGATATCTGTTGAGGACTTGTATGACACAGGTTTAGGGTATTCTGTTGAATATTAAAAATTTATCAGAATATCAAGCAAGGTCACTCTGTAGCCATGACAGAGAAAGACAAAACAAGACCACTTTGTACTCATGTCTAAATGCAGATAAAACAAGAATACTTTCTAGATTACAAAATGACCAAATGCCCCCACTAACAACGTGGTGAATCTAATTGACTGCTTCTTCTTCATCAATTACAGTTTTAGCTTCACTGCATTCCTCATACACTCTATTAAAGAAAAAATAACTATTGATATATAATCATAGAGTGATGGCTGCTTCCTAAGAGGACCTAATCTAGAACAAGACCATGCTTAAATTCTTCCAACAAAAATCCAACATAAGCCCAAATTCTGTAACAAGTTCCTTTCACTGAAACATCCACATGGTTTCCCATGTTATACTCCCTTCTTATTACAAAAAAACCCTGTTAAATATATATGACTATACAGGTATATTTCTGCTGATCTTTGGCTCAAGGGCATTGACTCCTAGGTGCCAGAATTGCTTTTGTCCCTGAAATAAAACAGACTCGCTTAGAAATTGTATTATAATTTCTCAAAAGGCTTTGAAAACACTGGTTTCAAAAAGAATGGATCTAAAAATTTCATGATGTATTCTTAAGCACAATGAACATAGGGATGGGTGTGTGATGGTACTCTGTAAGCCCCAAAATTTACTTTTGGGAGACTTAGTTGATACCATACTGTGAAACTCTTTGCTAACATTTATTCTCTAGTCTGCTTTTTCATTAATGTCATGCTAATAGTCACAGTTATTGCCTTTCACCTATTCCCTCCCTACCTCATTTCCAAAGAACTAGGACCACCATTTTAAAACAATATACATTTCTTTAAAACAGAAGATAAATTAGAATTACACATTTGCCTTTTAAATTTCTAGTAGCATAATCTCATGGGTCAGGTGAAACCAGTTTAATGTAAAGTTGGAATGTAACAGAATATGGTTTGTGAGCCTTTCAGAGAAAGAAGGAAGTTTGATGTGCTGAGACAGCAAAGGGGACTGGGGAAGTCTAGGTTTATTTCCCACCCTCAGAGCATTCGGCCTGGATTTGTGAAAATGTTAAGAATGATGAATGAGCTGTAAATAGAAGATTTCTCTGACTGTGAGCCATAAACAACCATAAATGGATTAGACTGAACAGCTGGGAGCAAAATCGTGGGCATTATGCAGGCACACAGAACCGGCTGTGGACTGTTACTAGCATCCCACCCTATTGATTAGCCGTTCTGTGGACCATAATAAAACTATCATGGTTAATTGCTAGAAAGAGGCACACACCTAGAAACAGGCAAGTTAAGGTGTCAGCCCTCCAGTTTATTGCTCAAATGCAGGATAATTTGTGTTTCATTATAGCACTTTCTCTGCAGAATCCATAGGGCTCAATCAAATACCACCCCCAACACACACACACACACACACACACACACACACACACTTTTCTTTGCCTGGGAACATTTGATTACATTTCATTGCCTTCTAGCTATGGATCAGTGACTTTTCTAGTCAGGCCCATTCTGATCTGCAAGTATTCCAAAGGAAAAAACTTAGATTTTTATAGTGGATAATACCTGAAGGACACTTTTCAATATTAGACTACCTATTTTCTTCACCAGGTCAACTAGGGCTCATATAATTTTTTACACATTTTACTTGCACACAAGCAATAAAAGGAGCAATCCCATTAACCATATAGTTATGAAGGAGAGATTAGGTGGTCTTCATTATTGTTATAAACACCCAAGAGAAAGTGACATGTATTTCATAAGGAACTCTGTGGAGTTTCTCCTACATTTAAGATTTGCAGCATATAGGATAGAAAATATTTTGGTTTATGTCATATAATGTTATATGAAAGCGCTAATGGGCTATTTATTTCTGTGTTCTATCACAGCCATCCTACTTGAAAAGGTAATATGTCTCTTAAGGCTGTATTACGATAGGAAATATGAGCAATATTGGCTATTTCCCTTCAATACTTTTACTCCAGAGCAAAGTAAATGTGTAAGTGCTGGATTCAAAGATCATATGTGTCACAGGCATTGGAGGAAATGGGGGTATCTTTGCAATATGAAATGCAATATGAAGAAAACTTATTTCTAGTAGCTCTGTGTGTCTATTCCTGACTTCCTGCCATATTCTTGGATACATGTTTCCATAGCTTGGTACTCAGCAATACCGTTCTGCTTTATCAGTTCCTATTGTGCAGCTATTGACTTCTTTGACTGTGTTTTTCTTTACACTAGGGTAGCAAAGAGAAATTGTTTGCTAGTACAGTACAACTTTTCTGTGCATGATCACCCAGACTTTCTTGCAATCTGATTTATAGCTCTGTCCTCAATAGTGCCCTACTCTTACAACTGAACCATGGATGCAGGTTAAACACAGTAATCTGTGTTTTATTCACAGAGTTAATATGTTTTTTTTTAGTGCCTACTATGTTCCAGACAGCTTAGCACTGATAGACAGTAGACAAATTCCTAGACTTATTGCCTAACCACTTTCAGTTATATCTAAGGTGCTAATGCCACTACCACACATATGTCTCCTTCTAGAGCACCCATTAGGATTTTTGTTTTAAATGCCTTGAAACAAATTATGAACCTTGGCCAAAAAAAAAATAAAGAAAAGAAAAGAAAATAAAAAAGAGGGAGAGGTAAATGCTTCTTAGGACCAGTGACATGGAGCAGGATGCAAATCCAACAGCTACACGGAGAGGATTCTTGATAAGTTGCAGTTTTGGAGTTAGGAGATATCCCTTTTTAATAACGGTTTGAAAGAGTCAAGCCCTGAAGAAATGAAGAATTTTCCCTTCATCAGGAGCTGGCTGCCTTACTTTCATAAAGAGGAAATTCAGTTCTTGAATTGACTACCCTGAACAGTTGTTGGAGGTTTTTCTTTCCTTCCTAAGAAACTCTTTAGTGAATTGTGTCCTTCCAAAAGATATATCAAAGATCTAACCCCTAGTACCTGTGAATATGATGCTATTTAGCAATAGGATCTTTGTAGATGTAATTATTTTAAGGATCTTCATTTTGGATTTAGTATGGGCCCAATATCTAATGGCTGGTGTGATCATTAGACAAAGGACAGGGAGTTTTGAAGTACAAAGGGAAAGATCATGGGAAGGCTGATGCAGAAAGTAATGTAATATAGTCACAAAGCAAGGAATATCCAGGCATGATGACAGAGATGCATGCAAGAAGAAAAAAGAAGAAAGAGCAAGCAAGCAATACCTGAATATAAGTGGTTTAACATGTATGATGAGGAAAGGCATTTCAGAAAACTGTTATCATTTTCTTTTAGTTTTCATAATGAATCAACCTTGACAACCCTTGATTTTAGACTTATGTCCTACAGAAATTCCTATTGTTTTAAGCCATGAAACAGTGGTAATTTGTTATGGCAACCCTAAGAAACTAACACAAGTTCCCACTCTTTATTCCACACAGAGCCCTCCTGGAATATATTGGGTATAAATGGAGAGTGTTTATTGCTTTTAATCAATTGACCCTTATTAGTTTTCTTCTGTTCTGAAGAAATTTGTTACTATTTTTCTTATACTCTAAACTCTACTGGCAACCTAATCATTATACAACTTTGATTGTATACACAACAACAATGATTTTTTTTCTGTCCTTCTAACTGCTTTATCAATCTTAGAAGCAAGGGGCACCATATATTCTAGGCATGATAACAGTTTTCTGAATTCTCTTTCCTCATCATACATGTTAAACCATTTATATTCAGGTATTTCTTGCTTACTCTTTCTTCTTTGTTCTTCTTTCTTAGACTTCTAGATTTGAGGTATTAATAAAGTCCTTGTTCAAAACTGATTAAGTACTCTTGGGGTTGGTACATCAAGTTCTCACTATTCTTTCTCATATAGGCATTTATACTTGTTTATAAGAAGTACTTTCTGTCTGGGGTCTTTGATGACCTGTCCTTTCATAGAGCCCATATAACAGACAAAAAAATTGTTCATAGGTCTGAGTGTAACTTTTCCCTTTTCAGTTGCTCTTCTTGTTTGTGCATTTCCCAAAGAAAGCTGGCTTACTTTTCAGCAAGTCATAGATGTTTGCCTTTTGCTACTAACCATAATTCCCTATATTCTCAGTTCAGTTCAAAGCAAGAAACATGCCTAGGGCATGATGCTTTGGGTGCAAATTTCACTATACTCTGGAGAGGTGTGACATAAATTGAAATATTCCATCTTAAGTATAGGTCTCTTTCTGTCTACCTCCAATGTCCAGAGCCTTATGGGCAGACTTTACTAGGAGCATATTCACATAAAATATCAGAAGACATTGGTTCCATTATATGATGTCACTATACAGAAAGCACGTTAAATAATTTGGAGAGAGAGGTTCATTTCAAATTGTTGAAGGCCCATCAACAAGTGTAAAAGATTTAAATTGTCTATTTCCATCTGGGATGGGAAACTGAAATTTTGAAAAGCATGTTTTGATCTGAGCATAGAAGATGTATTAGCTGGTACTGTGTTGGATAAGTGTCCCCCAAAGGCCAATGTGTTAAATGCTTAGTTGCCCACCTGTGCCACTGTCAGAAGGCAGAGGAAATTAGGTTATCAGGGGTATGCTGTTGAAGTGGATATTGGGATCCCACCCCTTTTCACTCCCTCTCATTTTGCTTCCAAGCTGGCATGAGGAAAGACGTTTCCTCTACCACACACCCCTTGCCCATGATGTATTGCCTTATCACAGACCCTAAATCTATGCTGATTGTGACCATCAGCAAGCACAATCACAATCACAGCTATTATGTTTGGCATAATAAACCTTTCCTTTATATAAGTTCATTATTTCAAGTATTTTGTTATAGTAATGGAAAGCTGATTGACACATATGGATTCTCCAGAGAAATAGAACCAATACCATAGATATATAAAGGTAAAAATATGTGTGTGTGTAATACACACACACACACACACACACACACACACACACACACACACATATATATATATATATATATATATATATATATATATATATATCCATGTATATATGAGATGAAATTCATTATGGAATTGTTTCATGTGATTGTAGAGAGTACAAAGTCCCATGATATGCTGTCTCCAAGTTGGAGAGTAAGGGAAAGTTAGTAGATTGACTCTGTCCAAATCCAAATGTCTCAAAACCAAGGCAGACAATAGTGTCTTAGTACAAGGCTGATAGCCTGATGACTTGAGGGGCTGCTGTTATGATTATCAGAGGTCAAAGGCTAGAAAACCTGGAGTTTTGATATCCAAAGGTGGGATGAGAAGGGTATCCCACTTCTAAAATTGAGGGAGTGAGTAAATTTGCTTTGCTTGGTTCTGAGGCTTCAGCCAACTACATTGTGCCCACCCACATTGTATGGGGGTAAAACTTCTTCAGTCCACTGATTCAAATGCCATTCTTTTCTGGAAACACCCTTACAGATATACCCAGATATAATGTTTTACCAAGTATCTTGGGATCCCTTAATCCAGTCCAATTAATAAAAAAATAAATATCATAGAGGACCTTGAAAAAACAGAGGAATTTATAATTATAATTATATTGCAGATACATTTATATAGTTACTGTATAATTTCCTGCAAAAAGAATATATACACAAGAGAGAGAAATGAATTACAGTAGATGGGGTAGAGAGAGAAGATGGGAGGGGAGGGGAGGGGAGGAGAGGGGGGATAGTAGAGGATAGGAAGGGCAGCAGAATACAACAGACACTAGTATGGCAGTATGTAAAAAAGTGGATGTGGAACCGATGTGAATGTGCAATATGAATACGGGGTAAAAATGGGAGTTCATAATCTGCTTGAATCAAACGTATGAAATATGATATGTCAAGAGCTTTGTAATGTTTTGAACAACTAATAATAAAAAAAAGAGAAATAAATAATTAATTAAAAAAAGAATATATACAAACACATGTAACATCATTAAATCAAATTTTGGTAGAGGTGTCAAGAGTTTTTTCTCATTTATGGTGCTTGGGAGGGGACCCAGGGTCTTGTATATGCCAGGAAAGTGCTCTACCACTTAGCTAAATACATCCCCATCCCTCTCAAATAATTTTTCGAAAATGTGGGATAACGCTAATTGTTTCTTCCTTGTCTTCCCATGCCTTCCCTGGCAATTGTTATCTTGATTAGTGTGTTATTATCATTCTTAGTCTAGATCACCATATGACATATATTTACTTGTTTATTTTATTAACTCATTCTCCTGATTAAAATGAGTTTATTTATAATCAATATTTTTATCCCATTTGTTCTCTGTGCAGTCCTCAGTCCCTAGAAAGTTGCTCAGCAATATTATATAACTTGTTAATACTTGTTCTTGAAAAAAAAAATTTTACTAGGAACTAGAAAGGGAGTTGATTTAGATTACTGAGTCATGACAAAAAGGAAAGGGTCTGAAGGCATTGAAGATTATGATAGTAGAGAGGATTGCCAGATCAGTTGAACCAACCAAGTGGACTCTTGCAGTAATTATCTCATGAGGCAAGCAGAGCCTGATCCAGGATGGAAACAGGAATACATGGAGAGAAAAAAGGTCCAGATCCTTGGCATGACCCCAGTGTTATTTTCTGTGGGATTACTCCTTGTCTTCCTGCCCAAGGAGATGTAAGAGAAGATGAGCATAATTAATTCAGAATGATTTTGACAACTTGCCTTCAGATGGTACACTGAGAAGAATGATCTTTTATAAGTGCTTTTCATTTCTATGATGTTATAGTGTTGTGACTTTACTATCCCTAACTTTCAAGCAAAGTATATTTCCCCAAAGCAGGAGGATTTCTGAGAGCATTTTAGATTGAAATAATCAGACTGTAAACAAAGTTGAACATATATGATTCTAGCACTTTTGGAATAAGGGACATTAGTATTTGTATTGCTAAAACTTTTGGGGTACTCTGGAGATGTTCCTTCCTCCTCTGACTACCATAGAAACATAACTAAATCCTGCAACAAAAAGGATCATTACGAACAGGACAAAGGTAATAGTTGAAGTTTTTGCCAGTAGGCTCATGAGAAACAGTCCATTTATAGCTGAAATCCTATGCTGCTATCGAATTTTCTTGCTCTCATTTCCTTAGCCAGTAACTGCTACCAATAAGTTGATGTTCCTGAGTTAGAAACAGAGTTTTCCTGGAATTAAAGGCATCTATATTTGTGTGTCTTCAGGAGCAGACTCTCATCTTTTGAAAGAATGTTTTCCATATGCCTCCTGAGTTGCTGATAATTGTTATTAATGGGATCTCTATCATTCTCTCCGGCTGACCTGCAGAGCAAAAGAATAAAAGTCTTAAGGAAGTGGAATTAATAACTCCATTGCAATGCATCATAGAGATAAGCCAGTAATTGCAAGGTCAGATGGGCACACACAGATAGATTGTTAGCTGGTTATGCTATAATGAAAGAGCAGACCTTTTACATAAGTTTATGAATAATGTTTCTCATAAAGACAGGAGATTGATTATCCCAGAAAAGCTTCCCTCTGAACCTGAGACCATCAGCAATCACAATAATGAAATATTAATAACAAATTTGAGAATCTATCAAGAGTAAATTTCATAACCTACTATAATGAGCTTCTTGTTTCTAATTTTGAAGGGGAGCTAAATAAAATATTACTGAAGGCAGAAACAGAAGATTATGTTTCACATTTGGGGCCAAATCAAAATATTTAATAGATCAGAGCTGTGTGTGGTGGCACACACCTCTAATTCCAGTCACTCTGGAGGCTGAGGCAGGAGAATTGTAAGTTCAAGGCTAGCCTTGGAAAGTAGTGAGACATTGTCTCAAAATAAAAATAAAAATGTCTGGGGATGTAGCTCAGTGGTAGAGCACCTCTGGGTTATATCTCCAGTATGACACACAAAAAAATGTAGATGTTAAGAGATGTGGGTATTAGAGAATAATAGGAAGTTCAGATAATTCCCCTGTTATTGTTCTTACTACCATTTCCCTCTTTATTTATTTCATATATAGAAATGATTGCATTAGTTAATCTTATTTTAGGGAAAAATAGTCTTTGGATGTCATTTTTGCTGAAAACAAATAATATAAATATACCTTTATATTATAAGAGCTTGAAGAATTATATTTGCTAGTTCCCTAGCAACCATAGGAACTCTGGAGTTTTGAGCCAGAGATCAAAACTAGAATCCTTAACATAGAAGTAAAATATGATACTTATTAGTAAAAATAGTGCATGTGGTAATTTTGAATGATGACCAAAAGGAAGGAAAATGATCCTATCAATATATCTGTATTATCTAATGGATATCAAACCAGGTGGGTGGCACCTAGCAAAAATCCAATTTTCAGCTGCTATATTTATCATCTACATTATGATTACCTTCTTTGTGGTTTTAATTATTCACATGAAGATATATGAATGTATCAATACTGTATAATTACATTTTTCAGGTACAAAAAAGGATGATGTGTCACTTTCATACTGATATTAAAAGGGACATTTTAGGACTAATATATAAGTTAATGTTTTCATCTATGTGGCAGTTCAAGATTTTTCACACTTTAAGTTGTATGTCCTATGGTGGAGCAAGGCTCACATCAAGTAGTTTGCTTCCCAGTCCTATTCATGATCAAAAACATTCACAAGGCAGTTGGGATATTCCAGAATTAGATTGTGGTGACAGTTGCACAACTCTGAATAGACTAGAACCCACTCACTGAACTGTATACATCTAAAAGGGTGATTTTTTTTTTTTTTTTGTGAACTGTATCTCAATAAAGCTCCTTTAAAAAAAGTTGGATCTCACAGTTCCTGCAATCTTTATTTTCCTTTGTCTTCCTCAGCACTGCTCTCAGAGGTAGCAGCATTTTTTGACTGGGCTCATGGCTGCTTTCAGACAACTCATGGCAACCTAAGATTGCCAGAAAGAGAAATGATATCTTTAGCTGGTACTAGTTCATAATGTATGTTATAAGTAAACTTACCTGGAAGAAAACTAGAGGCACAGATGGCAGGATGAGTAGACAATGCAATGGTTAGCTCTTGATGTCTAACACTGACTCTGATGTGATATGGAAACTAAGCACATGCTGCCCAGAAGCTTCTGGAAATCACACAATATTTCTTCCCAAAATTCAAAGGCATTGTGCAAAGAGCAGTCTGTCTGGCAATTAGGTTCACAAAAGCCAAGGGCTGACTGTAAATTGAGGAAGATATATAGGAGCTTTCATGGAAAAATTTATTTATCTTATATAGATAGCACTATAAACCCACCAAAAAAGAAAATGTCAAGGGTCAGGATCTGAACTGTAATATGTGACCACAAATTGAGTAAGAATAATTGTTGCAAACTGGGATTAAATTCAGGACCTCAGTGGATCCCTGAGTTTTGTCCTGTATGTCATAGTTCTGATATTCATAAATGTTCTTTCCTATTTTTACCCAACATACCAACTACTATTACTTTAAAAATACCTTTTTATCTTGGAATATAGATCAGCAGAAGAGTATTTGTCTATCATGAGCAAGGCCCAGGGTTCAATTTCCAGCCACACCTACACACTCACACATATACACTCAAAAGACAGTATCTTTTTTTTTTTTTTTAATTTTCATCATTAGGGCTGGTGATATAGCTCAGTGGTAGAGTGCTTGCATGAAGCCATGGGTTTTAGCCCTAGCACTTTTTTAAAGAAAGAAAGAAAGAAAAAGAAAGAAAGAAAGAAAGAAAGTCTTCACAAGTTATGGATTGACCCTAATTGCCAAGGTGATTAACCAAATTATATTAACTGAATTCCACATTTACCAAACTATTGGTATTAAAGTAGGTATTTTCTAAATGCCTAGTTAATATAAAGCAGGGAGGAGAATTCTTACCCCTTGAAGAATTTAGAGATGAAGAAGGCAGAATTCCTACCATAAAGGCAACAATTCGCTATGAATATAATAGAATGTTGAATAAAATAAACACAAAACACAAAAGGTAAACTGTAATTTGGGGTTTCAAATATCATAGCTGGTTGAGAAAATCAAGAAATGTTTGAAAAATTAAGTAGCATTTCTGGTTCATCTGTTGTTGTTATTTTGATGATGATGATGATGATTGGTATTGGGGATTGAACTCAGGGGCACTCGACTGCTAAGCCACATGCCCAGCCCTATTTTGTATTTTATTTAGAGACAGGGTCTCTCTCAGTTGCTTAGCACCTTGCCATTGCTGAATCTGGCTTTGAATTTGTAATCCTCCTGTCTCAGCCTTTCCAGCCTTTGGGATTACAGGTGTGTGCCACGATTCCTGGCTCATCTGTTATTTTTTAATAGAGTTTTATAGTTGCACAGAGTAGTTTAGTAGTTGGGTTCATCCCAATAAACTCATATGTGCATAGAATTTGATTTCAGTTTATGACCCCTCCCTCCTTTTCCCTCTGTTCATCCCTTGCCTCTTTCTTTATTAGACTTGCTTTTACTTGTTTATTTATATTTGATTGGTTCTTTCTACCTATGTGTAAGGGTGAAGTTCCCTGTCCATATTTATATGCATATAACATGAGTTTTAAAGAATTCATTCTGCATTGCTTCCTCTTATCCATCTTTTCACTCTGCCTTTCAATCTCCTTCTATATTACTGTTTTTCCCTTTATCTTTATTATATCCTATCCATTCCTTCCCTTTTCATTTATTTTACTCTAGTTTCTGAGTTTGACTTATTTCACTTAGCACAATTTTCTCCATTTCCATCAATGTACCAGCAAATGGCATAATTTCTTTCTTTCTTTTTTTTTAATGGCTGAGAATTCCATTGTATGTGTGTGCATGTGTGTGTGTGTGTGTATACACATATATCACAATTTCTTAATCCATTCATCTATTCATGGTTATCTGGGTTGATTCCATAATTTAGCTATTGTAAATTGTGCTGCTATAAACATTGAGGTGGCTGTATAAGTGTAATATTTCAATTTTAGATCTTTTGGGAAAATGCCAAGGAGGTGGATAGCTAGGTTATATGGTGATTCCATACCTAATTTTTTTGAGAATCTCCATACTGCTTTCCAGAGTGGTTGTACTAGTCTGCAGTTTCACCAACAATATACAAGTGTACTTTCCCCCCACAACTTCACCAGCATTTATTGTTTGTATTCTTGGTCATTGCCATTCTGACTAGAGTGAGAGGAAATCTTAGTATAGTTTGGATTTGTATTTCCCTGATTGCTAGAGATGTTGAACTTTTTTTTGTTTCATTTGATTGTTGGTTATTTGTGTTTCTTCTTTGGAGAACTTTCTGTGTAGTTCTTTTGCCCATTTATTAATTGGGGTATTTTTTATGGTAAATTTTTTAAGTTCTTTGTATGTTTTTGGATATGAATCACCTATCAGAGGAGTAACTGACCAAGATTTTCTCCCATTCTGTAGGCTCTCTCTTAAACGTTTCCTTTGTTGTACAGAGTATTTTAGTTTGATAGCATACAACTTATTGATTGTTGGTTTTATTTATTTATTTATTTTTTGTTTTGGGGATCTTGTTAAGGAAGTCTGTGCCAGCACCTGTATAATTCAGTTTTGACCTTATGTTTTCTTTTGGTAGTTGTAAAGTTTCTGGTCTAATTCCTAAGTATTTGATACATTTTAATTTGAATTTGGGGCAGTGTGAGATATTGGGGTATACTTTCATCTTTGCACAGTACCATTTGTTAAAAAGATTGTTTTTATTCAAAATACATTTTTGACACTTTTGTTCAATATTAGACAGCTATAGATATGTGGATTTGTCTCTGTGACTTCTATTCTCTTCTACTGGTCTTCATGTCTAATTTGATGCTAGTACCATAATGTTTTTGTTACTACAGTTTTGTAATATAATTTCAGATCAGGTATTGTGATGCCTCCTTCTTTGCTTTTCTTGCTTAGTATTTCTGTGACTATTCTGGGTGTCTTATTTTTCCAAATGGATTTAAGAATTGTCTTTTTTTAATATTTATTTTATTTATTTATTTTTATGTGGTGCTGAGAATCGAACCCAGGGCCTCACACATGCTAGGCGGGTGCTCTGCTGCTGAGCCAGAATCCCAGCCCTTTTTTTCTAATTCTGTGAAGAATGTCATTGGTATTTTGATGGAGATTGCATTGAATCTGTATATTGCTTTAGGTAGTATGATAATTTTGACAATATTAATTCTGCCTATCCAAGAATATGGGATGTCTTTCCATCCTTAATGTTCTATAATTTTTATTGTAGAGCTCTTTTACCTCCTTGATTAGATTAATTTGTAAGGTTTTAATTTATTTTTTAAGGTTGTTATGAATGGGATAATTTTCCTGATTTATTCCTTGGCTGAATCACTGTTGGAGTATACGAAAGCTATTGATTTACAGATGTTGATCTTGTATCCTGCCACTTTGCTAAAATCATTTATAATCTCTAGAAGTCTTTTGGTGGAGTTTTTGTAGATATAGGGTCATATCATCAGCAAACAATTTGACTTCTTCCTTTCCTTACATCCCTTTGATTTCCTTTTCTTGCCTGATCACTTTGACTAATGTTTTAAGGATTATATTGAATAGAGGTGTTGAGAGTAGACGGCCTTATCTTGGCCCTGATTTTAGAGGGAATTATTTTAGATTTTCTCCTTTTAGTATGATATTCTGTTTAATTCTGAAAGATAGAACATGTTATGATAGATAGTAATAAGCTAAAGAAAACTTTTCAGATATAGGGAACAACAGAAGTGCAGGTATAGAAATAGGAAAGAAGTAAGAGTAGGGCTCCCTAAATGCAATTGGATATGTAAAAAAAGGTTAATTAGCTGGTAGTAAGCATATAACATGTACAAGGTATAGTGTTGGTACTCTAGAGGAGCTAAAAATAAGATTCTGTGCTTGAATTAAACCAGAACCCCAGAAAGCTATGTATCAGGATACCTCTATTTTTTCAGTCTTTCACAGGAGCCACCCTTTCTATCCCATGTGTGTTTTAATGTACTGGCTTCTGTGTTTATCAAAGTATGTGAATAGAAGCAGCTAAAGGAAAACTGTTTCTGTATATTTGTTGTGAAAGTACTTATATGGATATCATTCCATATATCACTCATGTGCATAATTTGTTTAAAATGGAATTCTAGAGAAAGGCTTATTTCATCTGAAAACTGGTATGAATTCTTTTGAGTATGACAACCATCTTCCTTTTTGCTTTGGCTGCCAGGAAATTGATATCCACATTTGAGGCTCAAGTACAGAAAGCCAGTTTTGCTTTATGGTCTACATAGAACAATAGTTTAAAATTCATTAAATTAGCACATATTAATCAATTATGTACTGCATTTCAGATGCTGAATATATTGTAGTGAACGAAGCGGGCACAAACCTTGCCCTCAGTGAGATTACAGTCTAGTGGGAGATTCAGATAATAAATGGATATACAAACAAAAATATGTGTAATTTGGATTTGTCTTGGTCCTGTCTCATTTATCATTGGTTTACTGAATGTGTTCTTATTTTTATACTACCTTTGTGGAATGAGGTAGAGTACAAATAAATGCTTAAATAAACAGCATAGCTACATGAAATGACAAAATACTTTATATTTTAAGTGAATTTCAGTGTAATGGACACAATCTGTGGGGATATTTTCCCCTTAAGTTAGAACTCCATTTGTATAGCTGTATCAGTTGATGAAATGGAAATTTTCAGAGTTAAAATCTTTGGTTTTTAAAGCAGTAGGGAATAGAAAAAAAAGCAATTTCTTCCTATATGCTATTAATTCTTGAGGCAGCCCTGAAAAAAAACCACAAACAAAAATGAATTTCACACTATATGGTGTCATCCCATTACAACCTTTTCCACATAAGTGATTTCTACACTTCTGCCAATGCTGCAATCATTACAGTCAAGTCCTAGGATGACTAAAGGATTAGTCCAGTCCTCTTGAATCCTTAAGGCATAAGTGGCAACAGTGTTTATCCAGATAGATATAAAATCAACTGTACAAATCACTTTTTTAAGTCATTAAGCTAAAAGGAGCATGGTTATGGACAGCGATCCACATTTAAAAAAACATTTCTGTAGGACCATGCTGGGTATATTGAAATGAATCAGAGCTAGCCTCTATCCTCTGGGACT
This sequence comes from Marmota flaviventris, assembly GCF_047511675.1. Classification (NCBI taxonomy): domain Eukaryota; kingdom Metazoa; phylum Chordata; class Mammalia; order Rodentia; family Sciuridae; genus Marmota; species Marmota flaviventris. Next base: position 111,099,252 of record NC_092518.1, on the reverse strand, counting down.
TACCACTTATTGTGAGGAAGGATCCAGAAAGAAAACAACCAGAAAGTAAGGTAAATGTTCAATAGATTTGTGAGGAAAAAACCAACAAAGCAAGCAAGCAAACAAACAAAAATAAAAATAACTGCCATGGTGGTACAAAGGAAGGAATTATTAAATCTCACTGGGAGGATTAGGTAAATTTCCTGAAAAGAGAACATTTGACTTGGGCCTTGAAAACTGATCATCATTTTGGTAAGGACAGCATGTGGTGAAGGGAATTTTGACTGGAGGGATATATTGATGAAGGAAGGGAGGTGTGAAAATTTAAGGAATGGTAAGAATTACAGGGTATTTGAAACAGAGATTGAAATAGAAGATTACCATGGAATATAAAGGCTAAAGATATTAATGGATTAAAATTATGAAGTACTTTGTAGTGGTTAGGAATTTGACTTTTGAGAATAATAAGCACTCTTGATAAATAAATAATAATGGCTATTTGGGAAATAAAGAGATGCCTGTAGATACTGTTTCAAATCAATAATTCATTAATTGTTGGGTTGGCCTTTTGGTACTAACTTGGTGGGAAAATAAAATGTTAAAGCCACAAAAAGGGAAATTTTATCTCCTGAAATTTGGTATGAATTAGTACTTGGAAGTTGTGATAAAGTGCCAGTACATAGCAGGACTACTAGATTTAGAGTTCAAGGTATTCAGAGATACATACTCTGTGTTAGGATGACTTCAGCTGGCATCCCTAACCATTTAAAGCTAATATACATTTTATATAAGATCTAAGAAGGTCTGTAATAGCTATGGTGGAACTATGGGTGTACAATCCCATAAAAATGAAGAAAAGACTATGAATTATGTTATAATCTCTTAAAGTCCTATTGGGGGCTCTGAGGAAAAAATTAAATACTTTTTAGTTGTCTATAGACCTTTATTTTATTAATTTATATGTAGTGCTGAGAATCAAACCCAGTGCTTCACATATACTAGGCAAGTGCTCTACCAGTGAGCCACAACCCCAGCCCCTGAGAAAATTATTTAAGAAAGTCTTTAGCCATTCCATCCAGGAAGGCTATGAACAAGTTTGCTTTTAAGTAGCACTGATCCTGAACTTGACACTCCTGTATCTATAGACAGTATGAACCTTATATAGCTGCCTACAGAATGTGATATATAAGGACCCAAAAGAACTTTCAGACAAAAACTGTCATTCTCCACATGATCCCTAGTCAAGAAAATGGCCAGGTAGTCTAGTGCTTCATTCAAGGGGGAGTTCCCATTAGGAGTGACCTATTATGAATTTGTTCCAGTAGTTTTCAAATATTTATTTACAGTGAAACCTTTTTGAATAAAGTTGTTCTGTATCTCAATTTATAAAATGGAGAAAAGTGAAAATTTTTCAATTAGAGCAAGGCATCCCTGAGCCCCACACTTAGGAAGTACCCTATGAATCCAAAGAGTTCTAAGGAAAATCAATTACGTCCAAAAACAAAGAAATTTCTCTAGGAATAAATGTGATATTGATGAAGAGGGAATCTTTTAGAATGTTGGTCCTGTAAGTGGAAGCCTTGAGAAACCAGAGGCAGTGTAGAGCTGTGTATGCACAGCTAAAAGAGGAAGTGATCATTGCTTAGGATATCAACAGACTCTGAAAGGAATAGAGGACCACGAGTGGCCTGATACCACACTTTTCCCACATTTAAACATATTCTGTTTTGCTTCAGTTCCCTATTTACTCCCTGTATCCCTCCTTGTTGCTGAACCAATTAATTTTTTTTAAGCTGACTTGATTTCATGCCTATTTACCCAAGCATTGAAAATATTTTGGACTTCTTTGATGTCAGGGAGCCTAAAACTAATAATTCAGTATAATACCTTTTCCTCTTTACCTAAGGTTGTGTGATTATTACTTCTAACTCTTTGATTATACTTTCGTATAAGACTGGCTTATTTTCTTCCTTATTATATAGACATCTCTGTTTCCAGGCCCTATTTAGAACATATCTTCTGGTAAATGAAAATACTTTATCTGTCCCTTTACTCTGGTTATCCGGTATGTATCACCTGCATTCTTCAAAATTTATTTCATATCATTTCTTTGATCAGCACTTAGAACATATTTAGCATTACATGTGCAGAAGACATATGGGAGGATGAACAGTTAAGATCCATTTATCTGGCAACTAAGGATACACTTTGTTTTCTTTGCTTCCTCCTAACCAAATGCTTCAGGCCCAGCCTTGATTTGGTGTGATAGGTTCCACTAAGATTTTTTTCCACCTTAACTTTTGCTGCTCAGCAAGGATTTTCACATCTCTGCAGGGGCTGCTGTCTTGCCCTTGAAACTTCTTATGCACTGGATGCAGGGAACTTGGCCCTGGGTCAGAACCCTCCCTCTGCAGTAATGTATACTATTAAGCAAATGGCACTGAGCAATGTTCTCTCCCCAAGTCAAAATGCTCCCATTTAGGTAAAATTTGAGCCTGCTGCTGGCAGTTAGGAGTCAGAATGGCAAAGGGAAATACAATGTAAAAGCAATATGAGTTTGAATGAAATTATGATAAGTGTCAGATGGCACCATTACCCGCATCCCCATAGGCAGGCATTAGGGAAGCTCTGTAATGTAATGCTAGAGCAGAATTCCAATAGTAGAAAGAAGACTGACATTCCAAAATGGAGTGCAACAAGCATGTTAACTCTTTGAAGCCCACTGGGAGCCACAGATGTGGAATTAATGACTACAAATTGTTTGTTCTTTGAATGAATGAAGCAAGCTCTTGAATATTATAAGTATATGTGTGTGTATATATTAAAACATACATAACACTTTTCTCCCCCAGTCTTCTGTTTGAAGCACGAGAAAAGAATTATATTAATTTCTCATTTGTTTTAAACATTCATGGAATCAGAGGACATGCACAATGAATTCCAAGATAGCTTGTCCATTTCAAATGAAAGGCTGGTTTTATGTTGACCACTTTGAGGAGATACTTCTCCCAGTAAAAAAAAAAAAAATAGAATAACTTCAATTGTGATTTCTTCCTTTGATATTTTACCCACTAGTTATATTAAGAGCCTTATATACCCACACTCTAGTTATATTAAAATCCTCACTCTTAAAATATAATGTGAATCTTCAGTATCATTGATCATGTTATCCCTTCTGCCTGTACTGTCTATTGCCCTCTATGTGTAGTAATTTTCTTCATGATTCAGACCTCAGATAAAAATGTCACTTTTTTGGTTAAGCCTAAAAAAGAATACTGTAATTACCAACTATGATGATAAATTAAATATTCCAAATATATATCATGCCTTGATGATTCAGTTTCTATTCAGTTATTATAAGAAGTATGAATTTTACCCAAAGCCCACACTGTTGTAGTAGCACAGGCCAAAGGTGATATAGACTTGAAGTAAGTCATACATGGTGGGGTTAGAGAAGAGTGGTTAAATTAGAGACTATTTAGGAAGAGGAATTACTATATTATGTCCAGAAGTATACTAAAACAGTTCTGGTAGGAACATATTATGAACCTTTGGCAATATCTAGTTCTATACAGAAATTGACTAGAAAACATACAGAGGCTATAGTCATTCAATTGATTTGTTATTTGTAAAGTACTGGTGAGAATTTGGATATTTCTTAATGCAGTGTGTGTGTGTAGGTGTGGAATTTTAGAGTCACTATTGTCATTACTCTGTGTATCTAATGGTGTTAAAATTTTAAAAAATTAAAAGTATTCTGTTGCCTAAACTACTCATTTATTTGATTTGCTACTCTATATCTATTTGTCTTAGTCTGTAAGTGCATGGTCCTTTTTTCCTTATGACTCTCATATTTTTCTAGATGTTAGTTTTCAGAATTCTTTCAGATACATCTTCTTGTTTGAATTATACAATTGTCATGTTAATAAATGAGGCTCAGAAGACATTTAATGGATTGCCTGAGGTGACAGAGATAATTAGTGGTTGAGGTAGACTAGAAGTTGTAGTTCCTGACTTTTAATTCAGTGTTCTCTTTATTCATCCATAAGCACCATCTTATCCCCAGCATCAAACATAGTACATGCACATAGTAGGTGTCTAACTCAGTGTTTGTTCATTGGATGAAAGAGTAAATGTTAATTAAATTTAGCATTGAGTTATGAAATATTTGATAATAAATCATTGGTAATTAATGATTCCCAATGCTTGGTCAAAATCAATATTTTATTTTAATGATGCACTAAGGATAATTCAAATGAACCACTGCAGTTAAGTTCCCTGAGGATAAACTAAAGTTCTATTGATTTTGCAGTAGATTCCAGGGATCATGATAGTTAAGTAATTCTTTTGATAAAAATTTATTACATTTTGGGGCTGGGGATGTGGCTCAAGCGGTAGCGCGCTCGCCTGCCATGCGCGCGGCCCGGGTTCGATCCTCAGCACCACATACAAACAAAGATGTTGTGTCCGCCGAAAACTAAAAAATAAATTTAAAATTCTCTCTCTCTCTCTCTCTCTTTAAAAAAATTTATTACATTTTGTTGAATAAGGAGGATGATCTGTGTCATAGAAGGAAGAATAGCAGATCTGGGGAATTGGATTCAACTCCCTACTCTGAAATATGCTAAATATTGTGAATTTGGGGGAAATTTTATAACTTTCTGACCCTCAATTTCTGCATTGATTAAAACATAGATAGTAATATAGGTATCAATAGAATTGCTGTGCAAATCAAATGAAATCATACATATGTGAAATATAATATGTCAAACAAATATTATTTGGGAATTTGGCTATTATATGATATCTTAGGTGAGATGAAAGAACATTCTGTAATAGCCATAATGTTGAGGAAACCATACAATTCCAATTACAAGGGTATTGCAACAAAAATGACCCATGAATTTTAAAATTGTGTCCAGAAAAGAAAAAGTTGGAAATGAGTAGTAACTCATTGTTACCAGACTTATAATACAGATATTTCTTTGAGGTAGCCATCTCTTTCTTTTTAATTCTCTGTTAGCAGCATTGCTTGAAACAGCTACACAGTGAACTGATTAAATGAGGATTTGTGGGAGATGAATTCATTTCCCATTTAGGCATCACTTTCTGAAATATAAATGCTTTGTTCAAAAGGCTCCAAAGGAGATGAGGCTCTGACATCTAATTTACATGTGTGAAAATCTGCAACAGTCAAGTCCAAGGGCTAAGAGAAATATATTTCTTGATTAGAATTTCTTAGTTTTCTTAGGTAGCTCAAATCCAGCCTATCAAACAATAAACTCATCATCTTTTTCTCAAACCAGCTCTCTTCTTTGTTTACTTGTTGCTGTTTCCAACAGTTTTTACAGGTGTCTTTTGATTTCACCTTCCCCTTCCTTCCATTCATCAAGACTGCTGTTATTTGATGGTGTCTTGTGTATGTATTTCCTCCTCTCAATGCTTTTTACTTTATACCCTTGTTGTTTTCTGCCTGTAGTCTCTGTCATCTCCTTTCCAGGTCAATCTGCCCAAACCACAGTTGTTCATTTAATCTCTCTGTGCATAAGCTTCCATTCCTTCCAGTTATGAATTAAATGGTCATACACTGCCATTCAAGGATAACACATGTTTTAGAATACATCTTGCCCTTTCCTATCTCTGTGACTTTGTTCAAAGGTTTCCTTCCCTATGGAAGTATCTTATATATCTCCATTCAACAATAAACCTACTGTCTTTTAGACTGATGGCATTTCCTTATATATGTGCTCTAGAGTTATATGCCACAGGATTGAATCATGGCTCTGCTACTCCTGAATGAGTTATCTCATATGCTTTATGACCTTGTGCAAGTTATGTAACCTCTGAGTCTCAGTTTTCTAATCTGGAAAATAGGGTTAGCCCTGTAAAGTAGTTGCCGTGAGGAGTAAATTACATGAAAGACTTATCACTCACTAAGCATGTATTAAATACTCAATAATAAATAGTTGTTTTCATTATTGTTATCCCTGACAGAGAAGACATAACTCCCCTCTGAATTCCTAACCTTCTTTGTATCGCTCAGGATATTTGTCTCATATGGCTTATAGTTATTTTTGCTTATGTCCCCCTACCCAAGAGGATGCAGTCTCTTTGAGATTATGAAAGTTATTGTGCATTTCTATATGGAGTTGTGTGCATAGCAGGTGTTCAATAAATGTTTGCTGAATGAATTCAAGATATTTGTAAAAATGGGGCCATCTCCTCTTCCTTTTCCCTTCATTTTTTTGAAGAACAATATTTGTACTAATGACATTGTATGCAATGAAATTAGAGGTACTCATAGCACTTCTTAAGAAACAATGGGGAAAGTCCAGCTATTTTTGAATATGAAAAAAATGAAATAATAAAGATATTTAAACCATACTGCAGCATTTCTTAGAGTTAGCAATTGTTGAGAATCTGGTCCCCAGGCCTGTTAATACTACTATGTTATACACTTAATTATGTACTCAGTTTCTTGTTAACATACATCAGATGCAACAGAAAACTCTTCATTCATATTATACTTATGCACATAGAGAAATACTTAACATAAAATATAAAATAATTGTGTATTTAGTGACCTATATTTAGATAAACTTAGATTCCATACTTTTTTCTTTTTTATTCTAGCTTGATTTAAACAACTCTCCAGAGAACTATGCAAATCATGCCCTGTTTCTGGGCATTTTCTGAAATGGGAAAATGGAGACAGAGGATGTTAAAAATAACTGCCCTCCTACTTGTCGCTGCCCAAGCTGTGTATAATGGGGAAGGGGTGGAGATCACCCTATAACATGATTAGAAAGCATTCTGACTGTCTGGGCTCAGAGGCAGTGCTGATGACGGTGATTGTGGGAGACCAAGAAGGGGAGAATTACATAAGAATGGGGTAGAAAAATGAGAAGACAGGTGAATCCTGATGTGCTTTTGCATGACATTGCTTTGCACAACTAGATGAGCTGTCTTCCCAGTCCATTTCTGTTTCTCATGGCCCATACTCCATTCAAAACCCAGATGTCAGGTACTCTATCTGCCTGCCTGTGGGAAAATCACATCCACCTGAATAGAATGCTGCCATTTCTAATGTGGGGGATGTAATGATTTTCAAACAGGCTTGGGAAACTTAGAAAAGGGATTGAGTTGAAGGGATATAATGAGAGAATAACTTAAATCATGTGTCCTGCTTTCAGTCATGTGAGGATTTTTTTTTTTTTTTTTGTTAATGTCAATGACCATACCCTCACAAGCAATACCATCTGATCTGTATTATTCTTTCAGTCAAATGCTCTGCACACAGTAAGTGCTCGGTATTGGTTGTTGACTCTGGTCAGTTTCACTAGAATGCTGTTCTATGATCCAAGTTTCTATTGAAACTTGCTACAATGGGTTTGATTGTCCCCTTGGAAGAATGACTGCAATCAATGTGTAAACTGATGGTGTGCCCACCTCCTGAGATAAAATTGATGACAACCATGCTGTGTTCCAGGGAAAAATGAATGCAGTCCTCCTCTAGCCCAATAAACTATGGTATTTTGCTCCCAGCACTTCCTTACACATGAATGAATCAAGAAAGGTTGCACCAAAAAAGAAAACAATCCATTGATCCATAGTTATAAGCATTATATCATAAAATGTTTCAATTTCTTTATCTTTTGTTAAGAAGAATTGCATCATAACAAATTAGAGAAAATTCAATTGGCTTTGCCCAATTTTATGTAGAGTCTCAAATTAGGTTTTGAGTATTTGCAGAGCAATAGCTTAAGATTGATAGATAGAAATCTGATAATCCACAAACGTGACCCAGCACAATATTGTCTTAATTTGCTTTGTGAGGATTAATTCAACTATTTTCTCCTTTCATGGCAGTGAATATACAGTGTGGTACAAATAATGCCCTGTAAACAAATTCTGAGCTTTCTTAATCTTTGCAAATATCTTGAGTTGACCTTTTATCTTGGTGTCCTTTAGCAAGTTCTAGGATGTGGCCCAAAAGTATGTGGAAAACCATGGAAGAAAGGAGACTCCAATCAAAGAGAATAATGGTCCATTAGAACAAGAGTTCATTTCAGGAGTTTCATTTTTCTCTGGTATTTTAAATACAGTTTTGATGATTTGTTGATAGGTTTTCCTAGTCTTGGCCACAAGAACTGAAATACCAGAACTGAATTCTACTGTAATGAAATGTGTTATAATAAAACTTCCTGTGTTTAATGTGACTCTGAAATTCTATTACAGCAAATGCAAGTAATAATCATGTCAACAGAAAAAATATTGGATTGGTAGCTTGGCTCTGGTCATAAATCTCATTTAGGAAATGTTCTTTCACTGGGCTTCACAGCCTCTCCGAGAGCAGTGGTTTGGGGCAAGGCCATGTTGAATATCTGAGAAAAGCCAGCCCTGAACCTTCTCCCCACACATGTGTAGAATTTTGTTTGTATCTTTTGGAGTTTACAGATCTTTTGCAGTTTAGCCACTAGAGGTCCGTGCTTAAAAAAAAAAAAAAAAAAAAAAAAATCTCTCTCTGAGAAGAAAGCCAGAAGAGAGTAGTGGCTGCTTCATCATAGTCAAAGACATTATAAAACAGTTTTTCAAAGATCTTATCAAATAGAGCTCATAAACTCTGAGATAACACAGTGAGAGAAGCAGGCACCATATAAAAATCTCTTCCTTTCCCCACTGTTACCCCATGTTTCTTAGTTTAGCAGTCAGTGTTCTATTTCTTTTTTTTTTTTTTTAATTTTTTATTGTTGGCTGTTCAAAACATTACATAGTTCTTGATATATCATATTTCACAATTTGATTCAAGTGGGTTATGAGCTCCCATTTTTACCCCATATACAGATTGCAGAATCACATCAGTTACACATCCATTGATTTACATATTGCCATACTAGTGTCTGTTGTATTCTGCTGCCTTTCCTATCCTCTACTATCACCCCCCCCTCCCCTCCCCTCCCCTCTTCTCTCTCTGCCCCCTCTACTGACATTCGTTTGTCCCCCTTGTATTATTTTTCCCCTTCCCCTCACTTCCTCTTGTATGTACTTTTGTATAACTCTGAGGGTCTCCTTCCGTTTCCATGCTTTTTCCCTTCTCTCTCCCTTTCCCTCCCACCTCTCATCCCTGTTTAATGTTAATCTTCTTCTCATGCTCTTCGACCCTACTCTGTTCTTAGTTACTCTCCTTATATCAAAGAAGACATTTGGCATTTGTTTTTTAGGGATTGGCTAGCTTCACTTAGTATAATCTGCTCTAATGCCATCCATTTCCCTGTAAATTCTATGATTTTGTCATTTTTTAATGCAGAGTAATACTCCATTGTGTATAAATGCCACATTTTTTATCCATTCATCCATTGAAGGGCATCTAGGTTGGTTCCACAGTCTAGCTATTGTGAATTGTGCTGCTATGAACATCGATGTAGCAGTGTCCCTGTAGCATGCTCTTTTTAGGTCTTTAGGGAATAGACCGAGAAGGGGAATAGCTGGGTCAAATGGTGGCTCCATTCCCAGCTTTCCAAGGAATCTCCATACTGCTTTCCAAATTGGCTGCACCAATTTGCAGTCCCACCAGCAATGTACAAGTGTACCCTTTTCCCCACATCCTCGCCAGCACTTGTTGTTGTTTGACTTCATAATGGCTGCCAATCTAACTGGAGTGAGATGGTATCTTAGGGTGGTTTTGATTTGCATTTCTCTGACTGCTAGAGATGGTGAGCATTTTTTCATGTACTTGTTGATTGATTGTATGTCCTCCTCTGAGAAGTGTCTGTTCAGGTCCTTGGCCCATTTGTTGATTGGGTTGTTTGTTCTCTTATTGTCTAATTTTTTGAGTTCTTTGTATACTCTGGATATTAGGGCTCTATCTGAAGTGTGAGGAGTAAAGATTTGTTCTCAGGATGTAGGCTCTCTATTTACCTCTCTTATTGTATCTTTTGCTGAGAAAAAACTTTTTAGTTTGAGTAAGTCCCATTTGTTGATTCTAGTTATTAACTTTTGTGCTATGGGTGTCCTATTGAGGAATTTGGAGCCCGACCCCACCGTATGTAGATCGTAGCCAACTTTTTCTTCTATCAGACGGCGTGTCTCTGATTTGATATCAAGCTCCTTGATCCATTTTGAATTAACTTTTGTGCATGGCGAGAGAAAGGGATTCAGTTTCATTTTGTTGCATATGGATTTCCAGTTTTCCCAGCACCATTTGTTGAAGATGCTATCCTTCCTCCATTGCATGCTTTTAGACCCTTTATCAAATATAAGATAGTTGTAGTTTTGTGGATTGGTTTCTGTGTCCTCTATTCTGTACCATTGGTCCACCCGCCTGTTTTGGTACCAGTACCATGCTGTTTTTGTTACTATTGCTCTGTAATATAGTTTGAAGTCTGGTATCGCTATACCGCCTGATTCACATTTCCTGCTTAGCATTGTTTTTGCTATTCTGGGTCTTTTATTTTTCCATATGAATTTCATGATTGCTTTCTCTATTTCTACAAGAAATGCCGTTGGGATTTTGATTGGCATTGCATTAAACCTATAGAGAACTTTTGGTAATATCGCCAATTTGATGATGTTAGTTCTGCCTATCCATGAACAGGGTATATTTTTCCATCTTCTAAGATCTTCTTCTATTTCTCTCTTTAGGGTTCTGTAGTTTTCATTGTATAAGTCTTTCACCTCTTTTGTTAGGTTGATTCCCAAGTATTTTATTTTTTTTTAAGATATTGTGAATGGAGTGGTTGTCTTCATTTCCATTTCAGAGGATTTGTCGCTGATATACAGGAATGCCTTTGATTTATGCGTGTTGATTTTATATCCTGCCACTTTGCTGAATTCATTTATTAGCTCTAATAGTTTCTTTGTAGAGCCTTTTGGGTCTGCTAGGTATAGAATCATATCATCTGCAAATAGTGATAATTTAAGTTCTTCTTTTCCTATTTTGATGCCTTTAATTTCTTTCGTCTGTCTAATTGCTCTGGCCAGTGTTTCGAGAACTATGTTGAACAGAAGTGGTGAGAGAGGGCATCCCTGTCTTGTTCCAGATTTTAGAGGGAATGCCTTCGATTTTTCTCCATTCAGAATGATGCTAGCCTGAGGCTTAGCATAGATTGCTTTTACAATATTGAGGTATGTTCCTGTTATCCCTAGTTTTTCTAGAGTTTTGAACATAAAGGGATGCTGTACTTTGTCGAATGCTTTTTCCGCATCTATCGAGATGATCATATGGTTCTTATTTTTAAGTCTATTGATGTGGTGAATAACATTTATTGATTTCCGTATATTGAACCAGCCTTGCATCCCAGGGATGAATCCTACTTGATCATGGTGCACAATTTTTTTGATATGTTTTTGTATCCGATTCGCCAGAATTTTATTGAGGATTTTTGCATCTAGGTTCATTAGAGATATTGGTCTGTAGTTTTCTTTCTTTGAAGTGTCTTTGTCTGGTTTAGGTATCAGGGTGATGTTGGCCTCGTAGAATGAATTTGGAAGTTCTCCCTCTTTTTCTATTTCCCGAAGTAGCTTGAAAAGTATTGGTATTAGTTCCTCTTTAAAGGTTTTGTAAAACTCTGCTGTATACCCATCCGGTCCTGGGCTTTTCTTAGTTGGTAGTCTTTTGATGGTTTCTTCTATTTCCTCAATTGATATTGGTCTGTTTAGGTTGTCTATATCCTCCTGACTCAATCTGGGCAGATCATATGACTTAAGAAATTTATCTATGCCTTCACTATCTTCTAATTTATTGGAGTATAAGGATTCAAAATAATTTTTGATTATCTTCTGTATTTCTGAAGTGTCTGTTGTGATATTGCCTCTTTCATCCCGTATGTTAGTGATTTGAGTTCTCTCTCTTCTTCTCTTCGCTAGCATGGCTAAGGGTCTGTCGATTTTGTTTATTTTTTCAAAGAACCAACTTTTAGTTTTGTCAATTTTTTCAATTGTTTCTTTTGTTTCGATTTCATTAATTTCAGCTCTGATTTTAATTATTTCTTGCCTTCTACTTCTTTTGCTGTTGTTTTGCTCTTCTTTTTCTAGGATTTTGAGATGAAGTATGAGATCATTTATTTGTTGGTTTTTTCTTTTTTTAAGGAATGAACTCCAAGCAATGAATTTTCCTCTTAGAACTGCTTTCAATGTGTCCCATAGATTCCGATATGTTGTGTCTGTGTTTTCATTAATCTCTAAGAATTTTTTAATTTCCTCCTTGATGTCTTCTATAACCCATTGATCATTCAGTAACCTATTGTTTATTCTCCAAGTGATGTATTCTTTTTCCTTCCTTCTTTTATCGTTGATTTTCAGTTCCATTCCATTATGATCAGATAGGATGCATGGTATTATCTCTACTCCTTTGTATTGTCTAAGAGTTTCCCTGTGACATAATATATGATCTATTTTTGAGAAGGATCCATGTGCTGCTGAGAAAAAAGTGTAACTGCTTGATGTTGGGTGGTATATTCTATATATATCAATTAAGTCTAGGTTATTAATTGTGTTATTGAGTTCTATAGTTTCCTTATTCAACTTTTGTTTGGAAGATCTGTCCAGTGGCGAGAGAGGTGTGTTGAAGTCTCCCATGATTATTGTATGGTGGTCTATTAGACTCTTGAACTTGAGAAGAGTTTGTTTGATGAACATAGCTGCACCATTGTTTGGGGCATATATATTTATGATTGTTATGTCTTGTTGGTGTATGGTTCCCTTGAGCAGTATGTAGTGTCCCTCTTTATCCCTTTTGATTAACTTTGGCTTAAAATCTATTTTATTTGATATGAGTATGGATACTCCTGCTTGTTTCCGAAGTCCATATGAGTGATATGATTTTTCCCAACCTTTCACCTTCAGCCTATGTATGTCTTTTCCTATCAAATGCGTCTCCTGTAGGCAGCATATTGTTGGGTCTTGTTTTGTGATCCATTCTACTAGCCTGTGTCTCTTGATTGGTGAGTTTAAGCCATTAACATTTAGGGTTATTATTGAGATATGGGTTGTTCTTCCAGCCATATTTGTTTATTTATGTTACTAAACATGGTTTGTTTTCCACTTTGATTATTTTCCCCCCTTTAGTGTCCTACCTCCCACTGTTGGTTTTCATTGTTATTTTCCATTTCCTCTTCCTGTAATGTTTTGCCAAGGATGTTTTGAAGAGATGGTTTTCTAGCTGCGAATTCTTTTAACTTTTGTTTATCGTGGAAGGTTTTAATTTCATCTTCCATCCTGAAGCTTAATTTCGCTGGAAACACAATTCTTGGTTGGAACCCATTTTCTTTCAGTGTTTGAAATATGTTATTCCAGGATCTTCTAGCTTTCAGAGTCTGTGTTGAAAGATCAGCTGTTATCCTGATTGGCTTACCCCTAAATGTGATCTGCTTCCTTTCTCTTGTAGCTTTTAAAATTCTCTCCTTATTCTGTATGTTGGGCATCTTCATTATAATGTGTCTAGGTGTGGGTCTCTTATGATTTTGCACACTCGGCGTCCTGTAGGCTTCTAGGATTTGGGGTTCTGTCTCATTCTTCAAGTCTGGGAAGTTTTCTCGAATTATTTCATTGAATAGATTGCTCATTCCTTTGGTTTGAAACTCTGTTCCTTCCTGTATCCCAATGACTCTTAAATTTGGTCTCTTGATGTTATCCCATATTTCTTGGATGTTCTGCTCATGGTTTCTTAACAGTCTTGCTGAGCTGTCTATGTTCTTTTCAAGTTGAAATACTTTATCTTCATTGTCTGATGTTCTGTCTTCTAAGTGTTCTACTCTGCTGGTAGTATTCTCAATTGAGTTTTTAAGTTGGCTTATTGCTTCCTGCATTTCTAGGATTTCTGTTTGTTTGTTTTTTATAACCTCTATTTCCCTGTATAGTTGATCTTTTGCTTCTTGGATTTGTTTATTTAATTCATTGTTGAAGTGATCTTTCATTGTCTGATTTTGCTGTCTGATGTCTTCCTTGAGACTCCAGATCATCTGAAGCATGTATATCCTGAATTCTTTATCTGACATTCCATCAGCTGCAGCTATTACCTCTTCTAACGTTGAGTTGACCTGCAATGCTTGTGGTCCTTTCTTTCCTTGTCTCTTCATACTGTTCGCGTTCCTTTCTTCTTGGTGAAACTGTTGTGCTATTGAATTTTCCCCCTATATATTTATATTGGTCTTGTATAGTTGCAAAGTCTCCCTCGCAGGCGCGGGCGGCGGCTCTGCCCCTCCTCCAATTGGGGCAATGTGCCTACCACGCCGGCAGGCCGCTGGGCCTGCTCTGCCAGTCGGTAGCAGGTCCGCCGACCTTGCAGGCGCGGGCGGCGGCTCTGTCCCTCTGCGGGCCGCTAGGCTTGTTCTGTCGGTGGTCGCAGTTCTGCCTACTTTGCAGGCGCAGGCAGCAGCACTGCCCCTCTGCAGGCCTCTGGGGCTGTAGTGCCAGTGGGTCGCAGGTCCACCTACTTTGCAGGCGTGGGGGGGGGGCGGCTCTACCCTTCCTCAGGCCACTGGGCCTGTTCTGTCTCTCGGTTGCAGGTCTGACCTGTTCTGATGGTGGTCTCAGTTCCGACTACCTTGCAGGCGCGGGGGGGAGTGGGCGGCTCTGCCTCTCAGCAGGCCGCTGCTCCTCTTCTGCCGGTGGGTCGCAGGCCCGCCTACCTTGCAGGAGTGATTGGAAGCTCTGTCCCGCCGCGGGCCACTGGGCCTTTTCTGTCGGTGGTCACAGTTCCCCTACCTGGCAGGCGCGGGGGGTGGGGGGCGGCTCTGCCCCTCAGCAGGCCGCTGGGCCTGCTCTGTGTTTGGTCCCAGTTCCCTCTACTATGCCGGCGCAGGGGGAGGGGGCGGCTCAGCCTCTCAGCAGGCGGCTGCACCTCTTCTGCCTGTGGGTCGCAGGCCCGCCTACCTTGCAGGAGTGATTGGAAGCTCTGTCCCGCCGCGGGCCACTGGGCCTTTTCTGTCGGTGGTCACCCTTCCCCTACCTGGCAGGCGAGGGTGGTGGGGGGCGGCTCTGCCCCTCAGCAGGCCGCTGGGCCTGCTCTGTGTTTGGTCCCATTTCCCTCTACTATGCCGGCGCAGGGGGAGGGGGCGGCTCAGCCTCTCAGCAGGCGGCTGCTCCTCTTCTGCCTGTGGGTCGCAGGCCCGCCTACCTTGCAGGAGTGATTGGAAGCTCTGTCCCGCCGCGGGCCACTGGGCCTTTTCTGTCGGTGGTCACCCTTCCCCTACCTGGCAGGCGAGGGTGGTGGGGGGCGGCTCTGCCCCTCAGCAGGCCGCTGGGCCTGCTCTGTGTTTGGTCCTCAGTGTTCTATTTCATTTTTTTAGGATTCTCCTATTTTATGAGCATCCTGTTAATTAGCCATGTGGTTTCTATAAGATTGTTCCCATAGCATTGGTGGTCTCTATTTGTGGCTGCCAGAAAACCCTTACTTTTATGATATATTCTTACACAAAGAAAGAGCAACTAAAAAGTATTGGATAATGTGTGGTCATGGGGTAGATGAGATTGACAATAGGAGTTCATAGAAAAGTGTTCAGTTCCCATCCTAATCCAACCCAAAGGGACTGAATATTTGTGGTATGCTTTATAAAAGCAGCATGTTATGAAGTACTATTATAATTTAAAGCTTTGTGTTGCTATACCAGGGATTTGGTTCCTATGGGGCTACTAAAAATTTATTTAAGTAAAACTTGATTGGGATTTAGATCCATTTATTTTTCTTAATTGTGATAGGTGATTATGGATTCTTATGTAATGGAATATAAGTAAAATACTTGGAAGTAAAAAAAGGGAGGTTATCTTAGAATCTAAAGTTTAGGTACTCAAAATGATCTAGGAGAATGCTCATAGATGGGGAAGGAAGGATTTTTCCCAAGGTGGATCAAAACAAGGTGAGCTTGAGATGAAGGTTGAGCTGTGATATAGCACAGTGTTTTGTACAGCATGAAAGCCATCCAACTGTGAGTACTGCCCTGAGTGCAACTCAACAACATTTGACATGTCTCTACATCACCTTCTCTGAACTTCTAGATCAAATGGGTCCCTCAATTATCTGAATCAAAGTAAATTTTCTTGATGGGTGGCAGTAGGGTATGTGATTGAAAAACGTGGGCTTTGATCAATTCCAAGTTCTGTCACTTAATGAACTTTATTTAATGACTCTGTGTATCAGTTTTTTCTTGTGTAAAATGGGGATATTGATTATATCCATTCCATAGGGTTACTGGCAAAATTACATGTGTTAATATGTATAAATCACTTAAACTCAGCATAAATTAATTCTACAAATAAATGGTAGAAAATGTTAGTTTAACTCCTTATTATATGTACTATAGTAACAATAGCCTTTTGCATTTAGCCAATGTAATGGGTTCTAATAATTCACTTAAGACATCATGAGTACATTGAAAACAAGGATAGTGACTTCTTCCTGTTTGTTGTTATTGTGATATGTAGCATAGTATCTAAAAGGAATTGGCACTCAATTATCAGTGTGTCTGCTTTAGAAAAATTTTCATCCATAGAGTGATAAGAGCCACAGTTTTAGATTGAGAAGGACAATAAAATATTAGTTGGCTTTGCCCAATTTTATGTATTAGTTGACTGTTGTTCATGATTATTAGTTTTAGTCAGCTTTTTTGATGCTGTGACTAAAGGACCCAAGCAGCACAATTGTAGAGAGGGTTCAAGGTTTCAGAGGTCTGAATCCATAGAAGCCCTACACCATGCCTCAGGGCTCCAGGTGAGGCTGAAAATCCTGGCAGAAGAGTGTGCAGAAGGGAATAGCTCACATGATAATCAGCAAGCAGAGAGAGAGAGACTCCACTCTCCAGATACAAAATATATACCCTATACCAACACCCCAAAGAACCATCTCCTCCAGCCACACCCCACCTGTCCCCAGTCACCACTCAGTTAATCCCATCAGGATTAATTCACTGATTAGGTTAAGGCTATAACCCAATTATTTCTTCTCCAAATCTTCTTGCATTGTCTTATATATGAGTTTTGGGGGATGCCACGTCTAAACCTTAACAAATATAAATTGTAAATAGTGTTGTTTTTGTGTTTATGTATTTTGTTTGTTTGTTTGTAGTTTTTCTCTTTTGTAGTTTTCTGGCTTGCAAAATAACTATCAGGGAAGAACTGGTTCCCTAAGTACTCTATTTTTCATTTAGATGCCTGGATAGGGATCACTGATGCTAAGACTGATGACACTGAAACTCCACAAAATCCTCTGGCAGCAGAAGTAAAATAAGCTTTATTCAACAACTAATCAAGACATGGTGAAGGACTATAGGACTAAGGCATTGTCATACATACATGCCTGCACATGTATAATACATGTGCATATATATGTATTATATATATATATATATATATATATATATATATATATATATATATATATTTATATATATATATATACACACACACACACACACACAAACATGTGTGCATATAGTTTTCATATTATCTCAATTTTATTATGAAATACAGCATGCTTACAGAAAACTGGCAAATGGATTTTCAGAAAAAATTATTTTAGGTTAAACATTATTTATTCAATACATTTAATTAAACTTGACCTCCTGTCTCTTATATATTAACAACTATTTTTGTTACATTGAAATTCTCATGTTAAATGTTGGTCCCATGTGCATTAAATGTGTTTTAAGTGTCCGAGCTCTATAGTTTCTACTGGCTATGCTCAGACTTTGGAGCTGAGTGCTATCTCCTACCCCCACGAGGTCTTTTTACATTTCCTGGTTCAAGTTGTGAAGCTGAGGGCACACCTTCTGCATTTTTCCTGGTCACTTCAAATTCCATCAATACCTTTCCATCTGGCAGAGGTCTGTAGTGGTGTGGGCCAGGAAAAAAAATTCTATTCATCTTCTTTTCCTGTCCAGGCAATTATTGACCTTCTTTCAATCCTTCTCTTTGATGGTATTTAACCTTGTCCCCCACATGGTTCGCTGTCTGATTTCTGATTTTTTAACAGGCACTTAGTACTGCTGCTTTTCAACAACACTTTTGCACTTTAGAGATTGCCAAGTTAGTTCAGCTTTTTTCTTTCCTAATTTGGACTTCTAACAATCCTCTTTTCAGATTCTGGGGTTGCTACAGCTGTGGTTTTGCACACAATTTGAGTAAATTCAGTTCAAACAAACCCTAACTGTTTGAATTTGGTCAAGTATGTATAGCTTTTTTCTTCTTCTTTTTTTTAAGCTCACCTTCTGATTCTAAGTAGTCAATTAGACTAGATTTTGAATTAGCAGTTTTTTGGGGGGTGGTATAATGTTAACCAACAGAGAGATCCCTGTGAATACTTAAACACTTTAAAGAAATATTTTTTTTTCAGGGAACTTTAGTGTCTTATCCATATATCTTTTGCTAAGGCTAATCATTAAAAAATAAGTTCACCTCTCTTTCTTAAATGTGTAATCATCCATAAATAAATAAAATAATATTGGGTTCCTCAAAGATAAATTTGATTTTTACACATGGTATTAGTTGTGTTCTGTGTTGGGCAAATAGTTTTTTTTTTTTTTTTTTTGAGAGAGAGAGAGAGAGAGAGAGAGAGAGAGAGAGAGAAAATTTTTTAATATTTATTTTTTAGTTTTTGGTGGACATAACATCTTTATTTTATTTTTTTGTGGTGCTGAGGATTGAGCCCAGCACCCCGCGCATGCCAGGTGAGCACGCTACAGTTTGAGCCACATCCCCAGCCCCAAATAGTTTTTTTTAAATATTTATTTTTTAGTTGTACACAATACCTTTATTTTGTTTATTTATTTTTATGTGGTGCTGAGGATCGAACCCAGGGCCTTGCATGTGCTAGGCAAGCGCTCTACCGCTGAGCCACAACCCTAGCCCAAAGGCAAATAGTTTTAATACTGACCTATATTTAAGGTTCATCATCCTGGTTAAATTCATAAGGATAGTAATAATAGCCATCTACTTATTGAGCATTTATAATATTCTCAACATATATGTCCTAGTTTGTATTATAGCAGAATAGTATAGGATAATTAATCAAGTACAGGGATTCATTTCTCACATTTATAGAGCTGGGCTATCCAAAATCAATGTGTTGGTAGGTTTTGTGTCTAGGGAGGGTCCAATCTCTCCTTCCAAGATGTAGTATCCTCTGGAGTGAAGGAATGCTCTTCTTTACATGATATAAGAGAAAAAAGTAAAACCATTCTTACAAGTCCTTTTAAATTAATCAATTAATTTAGCAGCACTGGGAATTGAACCCAGGGTTTGCTCTATAACTGAGCTACATACCCAGCCCTTTTAATTTTTGAGACAGGGTTTCACTAAGTTGCTGAGTCTGTCCTCTAACTTGCAATCCTCCTGTCTTAGCCTCTCAATTAACTTAGAATATAAGCATACATCATTACACCCAGTTATGAACTTTATTTATGATGGCATTAACCCATTTATGGGAAAAACCCTCATGACCTAAATACCTACCATTAGGCCCCACCTTCCACTCCCAACATTGTTGCACTGGGGATTATTTTACCAACATATGAATTCTGGAGGACAAATTTAGACCATAGCAATGCACTAGGAGCTTTATCTACATTGCTTTATTTAATCCTCCCAATCATCCTGAAAACTGGGTGTAACTATAATGACTATTTTACTGTCAAAACATAGTGGTTAAATAGCTTCTTAGCACTATATAGCTATGTCTTTCTACTTAGTATGAAACACAGATATGTAAATTGATATTTAGTTAATTGATATTGTGTTTTGTGATGTTAGCCATTTCTTGTGTTTTGAGTAAATATTACTTATATTTTCAATGTTCCTTCTTTATGAAATTAACATGTGTGTTTGCGTGCATGTGCATGCTCACACACAAGTGAACAGGAAACTCTCCCTCATGGCTCCCTCATTTTAGTCCTTGGGGCTTATGCTTTAAACTTCTGTTGGTTTTGACACTGGAATGAACCAAACACTTTTATTTTAGCCTTTCATAGCATAGACTTTAGGGTCTCCATGACTGGCTGTGATCTGCTTCTATTCCACAAAGCATATCCTGCTATCCTGTATGTTTTCTTTTGGATTTTTATCTACTGGTCATCCCCCAGTTTGACATTTGTACTTATGTCTTAAATAATAACACAATGCAATCCTAAATTCATTAGTAATGGAGAAAGGCTACTCAGAGCTCAGCCTCTCTTCTTTGTCCACATGGGGGAAAGAAAAGATACCTTTGCTGGAGTTCAAGTAGCATGAGGACCAGAGAATACAGTGACGTCTTCAGATTTTTCTCTTCTGGGCAATTGTCATTACTCCACAGAACATACTTTACCTTTTACAAGTGCTGCCTTGAAATTGTACTGTGATCTTAGGCTAACCACATACAGGCAGAATGTGCAGAAAGCACCGTAATTATTTGGACAAGGACACATTATATCTTATGAAGAATCCTACATTTCTGTTCAATGCATCACCATTGAAGGGTATTCCAAAGAGAGAGCTGGGCCTTTTGGATACTATACCACTTGAAAAAAAAATGTTTACAACAGTCTTATAAGTATAGCCTTCACAAAAACCCAAGCCAGAGATAATGTGACACAGGAGGGACATTTTTGATGAGTTCAAAAGAATATTTAGATTCCAGACATTAGGGTACTAAACAAATCTAGATAGGGTGCTATAGTGAAGGTCTTTGAACACCTGAAATATGAGGCCACTGAATGTTTGGAGTTAAAGTAGAAGATCAACAAAGCCCCAAGATGTTTACATCCAATTACTCTTGGGCTGTCGGCCCTATTCAAACTATTATGGACCAAGGCAACCAAACAACAAACACCTCCAGACACAGGAGAATCAGAGTTGAATATCTGTCATGGGGCAATAGTCTAAAGGCTGCCAGTTTGGTCTCTGGCTCCATGCTTTTATTAAAAACAGGTTACCTACCTCATGACTTCTCTCCCTCTTTACAATTGGTACTTATCACTCTACATTTCCTTAAGTGAGTGCATTATCTCAGGCTGTGCCACCATGGCCACCATTTCCTCTTCAGAGCAGGTAGTGACTTTATTAATGTAGATCCGTTATAAAAACTTAATGAGGCTATCTATCAAGAGTAATGTAATAAATTTGCTTACTTACAGATTTAGTGGACCTTCTCTCTGTATGTGTGTGTGTATGTGTGTGTTACTTATTAATATGATTTTATTATGGGCCTTACTTCCTTGAAAAATGTATTATGCTACAAAGGGGACAGAAAGGCTCCTAAGAAAAGTATGGGCATACTGTAAGTGAAGAAAATTCTTTTGGGGATTTTTAAGCATCATCTTAAACCTGATTATTGTGGGTGCTGGAGGAGAGCTGATGGGAAATAATATTGCCTTAGGACAAATTACCTTCAGGAATTTGGCAGACTGAATCACAGAGTGGAGAATGCAAGGCCTGCAATATGCAACATTTTTTGTAGGACTCCCCGTCACCATACAACATCATGTATCATTCAAGTATTTATTCTAAAAATATATACAGAGAACTTGCCATGTATAAAGAACCGTGCAAAGCATCAAAATCTTGCCTGTTTGGACTATAAGAAGAATTCATCTGATCTCAGCAGGTAAGTCATGCTGATTTCTGGCAGAGAATGCAAGGAAGCAATGCTAAAGCCAGATATGATCCCTCTCCTAATAAAGCTTTAGTCTACTGGGGGAGAAAGGCATGGAAATAAACAATTGCAATACTAGATAACAGCTATTTTTGGACATGTGGCCAAAGTGGTACACAAATATATAAATGAGCAGGCTATTCAGGAGGTAATAATGCCAATGAAAAGTTGATGAAAAAACGTTATTATAGCTAGGTCTTGAAGAAATATGTTTAGCTCATTGGACACAAAAGCTGATAAAGGCATTTCTGTTAGAGACAAATATGAACATTCACAGCATATTGGTAAATTGGTAATGTCATGGTATATATAGCCTATAGGGTACTTGAATGACAGTGGCCAGGATGAGGCTGATAAGAGAAACAGGGATCAGAACAAGTAGGACCATATGGGAAAAGTTAAAGTCCTTGAATGTTGTCTTAGGAACAATTGGAAGTTTTTGAAATGTTTTAAGCAGGACAGTGATATTCCTATTATGGATGGTCAAGACTCACTACAGCCCTCATGCAGCTACTCCTACCATGATTAAATATACCTTACTGTGGTTTCTCTGAAACCCCCAAACAAGATTGCCCTCATGGATATTTCATTGTTCATGTCCCTGCTTCCATCCCCACCAAACATGTGGGTACCTGTCACGCCTGGGCTCCTTATAGTGATAGGTCTACATTTACCATTGATTTGATTCTTCTGGAACCATAGTCCATTGAATCTGGAAAGGACCTAAAGAGAGGACAAGTGGAAGGGACTAACATTAGGGATTGCTTAATATGTGCCAGTAAATTGTGCCTGCTTTTTTTTGTCATATATCCTCAGTGCTTAACATTCAGTAGAAACTCAATAAATATTAGCTATCATTGTTATCATCATATTGCCTTTCATATCTCTCACAAGTCTTTGAGATAGATGCTATTATTATTTCTATTTTGTATATGGTAAAACTGAGGTCCAGAGCTCAGAACACTTCTGAAACAAGGAATTTCTATTAAGTAGGTAGGTGAATGTTTACTGTAATAACAAAGGAGCAAAAAATAAATGAAGAGAGACATGTCTTTGCCAGTATATATTCATTGATACTTGGGATCCAAGCACTATTTCTTTATTTGAGGAGAACTTTCTAATTTAACATTTTTATTTTATTTGGTTCCAGAAGGTCTTCAGAGGGAAATGACTGGGATAGTCATTTTGGTGCCAATATGCTTGTGGTTAAACTCTGAGTAGTGTTTTTCAAATTCTCAGCTGTGATTCACACCCAAGCAATGTATTTTATCTTGTGACCTAGTATTGTGACCTGTATTATATATTGTGATACACACACACACACACACATATATATATATATACACATACACACACACATATATATATACACATACACACACACGGAGTTAATTGAAACAAGTTATAATAAATGAAGCTTAACTGTACCTTATGGGTCACATTCTTAGATTTTTGTATCCTTCCAGTCTATCCTTTCAATCTCCCTTTTGACCTTAGGAGGTATACTATTTGTCTTTGATTTCACAGGACTGATAGGCCTATTGAGATTTTGGGGTCTCTCTGATCCCTACAAAATCTCCATATTTACTTGCTAAGGCTTGAAATCTCTTTATAAACTCTCAAGCTTTTTATGGAATGAAAGGCCTAAAAGGTAAAGCCTATAAGCAAGGGATCACTAGCATGGGCAAAATTCAGTACAAGATTCAGAAGAAGGATATTGGTTCCTTTTCTGTTTGCATAAGGAGGAGGTTAGCCATTTGGGAAGATACCTAACAGCTTAACATGTTCCGTTTTTAATATTAGTTTTGCATAACTTAATGTGCTCCAGTTACTATGCTGATGGGTTTTTTTGTATATTTTTACTTGTCAATGGACCTTTATTTTACTTATTTATATGTGGTGCTGAGAATTGAACCCAGTCCCCCACACAGGATAGGCAAGTACTCTACCACTGAGCCACAACCCCAGCCCCTATGTTAGTGTTTTATATGCATTATGATACTTAGTCCTCACAGCAGCTGGATGAGATAGATTTGAGTATTAACATTTTGCATGGGATCCATTCCATTCCATTCCATTCCACTTAAAATTACTAGTCCTAACTTTTATTTTCTTAAAAAAATCTCTTCTTAAACTGTCTTGTATTAGTTTTATATAAAGCTAGAAACTCAAAGGGTCCTCATCTAGGTAGGAAGTTATCTGTTCTGAATGTAGGAATTGTGTTGCCTACAAAACCCAGCTGGAGTCTTTAACTCCTTTTCAATCAGTAGCCCGTCCACTTTGCCAAGCATGCACAGGAAACACACAGAAAATCATATTAAAGCAGCATGGGCAAATATGTATATAAACTTCTATGTAAGAGATAATGTTGCTGCACTCAGTTGATGTCAGGGGTACATCCATCAAATGCAGTTTTAGGAGGGAAATCAAATCCAAAAGTTATATCTGAAAGGTAGGCACAAGTATAAGTAGTTACTAGCTATTCTTTCCTTTAGCATAAAGTAGGATCTGTAATTAAAACGAAGAATAATTAAGTGCTTTGGCCTTATGTTCTTTGTCTCTGGATTCCTGATCCTCCCTTGCATTGCCTCATGCTAGAATATTGTGGGTATTTAAGAGTGGAATGTAGGGGCTGGGGTTGTGGCTCAGTGTTAGAATGCTCGCCTATCATGCATGAGGCACTGGATTCGATCCTCAGCCCCACATAAATATAAAATAAAGATATTATGTCCACCCTAAAATAAAAATTTAAAAAAAGAGTGGAATGTATACTACCAGTCTCATTGCACTCAATGAAGGCATTTATAGATTTCAAGGCCTGACTCCATGTCCTACATTATATATTTTTAGATGGTATTTTACCTTATAGGATTTTTTTACAACTTTCTTTCTTTCTTTCTTTCTTTCTTTCTTTCTTTCTTTCTTTCTTTCTTTCTTTATATGTGGTGCTGAGGAATGAACCCAGTGCCTCACACATGCTAGGCAAATGCTCTACCACAGCTACAACCCAGCCCCTACATTATATTTTAAATAGCACAAGTCTCATATGTGAAGAGGGAGGCCTCATCAGGACTCAAGATCTTTGCATTTTTGTAGGGCTCTGGAGGCTGTGACAGTGTCTCTTCATATCCCCCTGGATACTGCTATTAAGAAAACCTCTGGCAATGAATCTCCATTATTTGGGTGATGTTGATTAAAAGTCAAAACAGCTAAGCCTACATAAGGCATATGAAACAGTTTGCATTTCAATCTTAAGACATAAATACCTTTGTCAGTGGCTTCTCTTTTTGCATTTCTCACATCCTATTTTAATCCCCCCTTCAGCTGGATGATGTTTTATGACCTGGGCTACTGGGAATGTGTCCTTTTTCTGGATCCATACTTTTGTGATAATTTATACACTCCCATCCTATAAAGTCTCTTGGACATCTTACTGAATGGCTAACCTCCACCTTATGCAAACAGGAAAGGAACCCATGTCCTTCGTTTGAATCTCAAATTGACTGGGAAAAGTTTGCCCATGTTAGTGATCCCTTGCTTATAGGCATTTGCCTTTTAGGCCTTTCATTCCATATAAAGCTTACAGTTTATAACGAGATTTCAGGCCTTAGCAAGCAAATATGGAGATTTTGTAGGGATCAGAGAGACCTCCAAATCTCAATAGACCCATCAATCCTGTGAAATCAAAGACAAATATTAGATCTCCTAAGGTGAGAGGAGAGATTGGAAGGATAGCCTGTGATTGATCCTGACCTTCCCACCTCCCACCACTCCTTCCCCTCCCTTGGTACACTACTATTCTAAGAATGATAAGCCTATTGTTGGCTCTGTAGAGATTGCTGGAAGTCAGATCTTAATAGGGTGCCAGGAGTGGGGGAAAGAATACATTCTGACTTTCTCCAAGATCAGAAGCCCCCTGTATTCCAACAGAGCATTGTCAAAGCATCTTTCCCCAGAGCACTAAATTCACCCAACCTCTCCTTCATATTTGTACATATTTTCTGGCACCAGATTTGTTTACCATTTACTTTGTTCTTTCTTTCTGACAGTGAGATGTGTTTTATGCTTCTTTGTGCTAGTTTTACATGTTGTTGTTATTGTTGGACAAGGAAGGCCTTTATTTACTCTTTGGTAATCCCTCCTTTATTCCAAGTATGTTTTCCTGAATGCTTAATGGGATTCCTAGCCTCAGTAGGCCGACTATTCAATTGTTAGATGGCTTCATAGCTCAGTTAGGTTTTGTTAACCTCATTTTTTAAAAACTTTATTTTATTTATTTATTTTTATGTAGTGCTAAGGATTGAACCCAGTGCCTCACACATGCTAGGCAAATGCTCTACCACTGAGTCACAACCCCAACCCATCATTAACCTCATTTTTGAGGGACAGAAAATTTGCTGAATAGCCTAAGATGTTTGGTTTTTAATATTGGTTTTGCATAATTTATTGTGCGCCAGTTACTATGTGTTTTACATGCATCATGTCACTTAATCCTCATAGCAGCTGAATGAAATAGGTTTGAGTATTAACATCCTGTTTTAAATTGGAAGGAACTCAGAGGGGTTAATGATCATGCCCAAGGTCATGCAGAAAATTTGACTCCTGACTCTAATAAGACTGGGCATATGTAGGAGCAGATGTAAGGAATGCTTGGACTTAATCACTGAAATAATGATTTGAAACAGATGTACCAATGGTCCAGAGAAAATGTAATTAATGATAATAGCATGTGGTGTTGTATGCAGTGAGGCTAGGACTTGGAGAAGTTCTTTGCCCACTAGCCAGGGATAGGTTACACTGAGGTATCCATACCTTTTTACCTGCTGCCTTGGAAGGAGCTTTTCTACATTTGTCCCAGCTGATGTCTTCAAGCAAATGTTTCTGTTTGGCTCAGTTTGTGGCCAATGTTGCAAAAACTTGGTTGTGCATGTGGTATGCACATGCCCATTGACCTCAGGTGCTCCTTCCCCTCACCAGGTGTACTCAATCTGTAGGCTTCATCTTGTCTACTTACCTAGCTACACTGGGCACTAACTTTCCTAAATTTCTCCTCATGTTGTGCCTCTTACCTCCCAGATATATGTTACTGCCTAGCCCTCATGTTAGTTCATTTCTCTTGTTATCTTCGTTCTCTTAGGAAGCCTAGGTATTACAGAATCTTTTCTTCAAAATACCTGGACACATTATTCCTTGAACTATGGGTTTAAGTATTGTCATTGCCTGAATATTTCTGGTATTATGGCCATTCTGTAGACCTGAACTTCCATCCTTTGTAAGATGGCAATGCCAGTTCAAATGAAGCCAAAGTTTAAAAAATTAATGAGCACCCCTCCTATTCTTCAGTTCAATCATTTTTATGCCAAGTCACATAGCTAAATCATTTCCCTTGTCCTCAAACTTTTTGTTTCAGCCTTTTCTACTTTTTTTCCTGAGATCCTGGCATGCCTTGTGGTCAAGTTTCCTTACATGAGCACTGTTGGTTGAACTCAAATGCTTACTTCTTTAGCACTGTGCTATGAACAACTTACCTAAAGGGCAAGAAGGCTCCCCTGCATCAACAATAATGTAGACTGTGAATCAAAACAATTTATTTCCTAGAGCTCAACAGCTAAGTTTTCACTGCAAGTGCAGAAAAGGGTAGAGAAATAACTCAGCTTTCTCTGCTTCGTCTGACTTTCAAGCAGCACATTAATATGGCTAGTTAGTGCTTTCCAGTTTATGCCATCAACATTGTAAATTCAGTAGCTTAAGTCTCACAGTGGTTTTGGTATAAGCCTTTAATCTTAGTAATGATTCCTTGATCAGCTGTGGCCCTTCCAATACAGAGGTCATTAGAGGTCCCTGTTGAGAACTCCCCAGCTGTTTCAGTTCAGTTCATGTATATTTATTTACATGGCTTTTGAACCACATTTGGGTATGCAGGAGCACAGCTCCTTTTAGAGGTTGGTGTTCCAGATCATTTCCTGAAAGTGCAGTGGAGCTGGGAAAAAAATCAAACCCAAGGCACCCTGTTTGAGATGCATTGCTTGAGATGAGACTGGCACCCTGCTTTTAACTACTTCAGGGTTAATGACAGTCCTGCCAGAGCCTCTTTGTTGCCTTCAAAAAGGCCAATTGGAAACCTAAAAAAGGCCATTTTCCAGGTAGGATATCATTGTGTTGGCAAAGGCAGGACATTTAGACAAGGAAATCAAAATGATCTACTGAAAAGTGAAAAATGCAGTCAAATTGGTCTTTTGACATTACTAAGACCAGAATAAAATGTGCTAGCTTGAAGTATCAGGCCAAAAAGGTTTGCATTTGTAGACTTCATAGTGATCAATGTCATGTCATAGCTGACCATTGCAGAAAAAGATCCATTTTGGAAGAACTTGTGAAAGACCTGCAGCATCAAATGGCACCTGAGTGGATTTTTAAGGATTTATGTACTTCTTTTAGGAATGTAAAAGTATATAGCAATGCGCTCCTAGAGGTGAAAAGGATGTTAGAGATTATCT
The DNA here is from genome assembly GCF_047511675.1 of Marmota flaviventris. Lineage (NCBI taxonomy): Eukaryota > Metazoa > Chordata > Mammalia > Rodentia > Sciuridae > Marmota > Marmota flaviventris. Next base: position 111,071,157 of record NC_092518.1, on the reverse strand, counting down.
GAATCAATCTCCCAAATTTACAAGATGACAGGTCTAAAGATGGGAAGCTGCTTGCTGAAATTCACACAGTGAGTTAGTGCAGAGTCAAGACTAAACTATAGGTTATGATTAGAGCAGTTCAGTATCCCATCCCCATTTGAAAACTATAGATATATAGTGGCAAATTTCACATCTCAGTGCTCCAAATTAGCAAGTCAGCAAAGCTTTGAAGTCAGGCATGGGATAGCCCTGATCTACTGGTAAGTAATTATGTGAACTTGACTAAATTACTTAAAGTCTCTGGTACTCAATTTCTGCAGTTGTGAAACAGGGATAAAGATAACTATGTTAAAAGGTAATTCTGGGGTTAAATGTGGTAGCATGTATAAATTGCCTAGTGTCATACATAGCTAGTCAGTGATCAAGAAAATGAAGCTGAGGTTATTGACATTGTTATTATTTCCAAAGGAGTCCTCTGAAACACCAAGTTTCCTTTCTTTATTTTTTTCTTTGTTTTTATGTCATTGACTATTGGACTAGAGGTCATAAGCAGGCACAGATTTTTAAGTCTCTAATAGTTGAGACTAGAGCCCAAATGAGAACAAAGCTGCTGTGATTGTATTTTGTTACAGGAAGGAAATATAATTTGATTTACCAAAAATCAATTTAGAAAACTCATCTCAAACCTACCTGCATAAAGCCAGGCACATCTGCACAGCAGTAACAACACATAGAGGCATTTCTGCTGAAAAAGTGTCTTCTAGTAAAGTGGAAAGAATGTACACAGTCTTAGCCTCCAGCTGGGTAGCAAATTTCAGAATATTTCCTGAACAAAGGCTAGTAAGCATGAGGTATGTCATGTTTGATCATTAGGTAGTTCAGCTGGAAAAAAAGTAACATACACCAAGACAGCAAGGGCTGTCAGATACTCCGTGTGGTGCTTGCAGAATTGGGGTTCTTTTATTTGCTTTTTCCGATTCTCAACTGAACTTCCTTCAGTTATCCACAGAATGACCTCAGGGACACCCAGCTGGATTTTATCTCATATCTTTCCATTAGCTCTCCCATCCTGCCACCAGCTTTTCTTTTCCTTAGTGATCAATAGTGAGATCTCTTTCTATGACAAATAACAAAGCCCTCAGCATTGCCATTTTTTTTTCTAGTGGCTGTGGCTGCCTCAGCCCCAGGCCAGGAAGCCAGAATTGTGGCTATTGATTTGATTACAGCTCTGAGAAGGAAGGGGGGATGAAAGCTTCTTGTACTTCTGTTAGATTAGGAACTAGTTGCCATAACTAATCTGGAGCCTGAGTACAACCCTGAATAATTGATAAAGACAGGAATTGAGATATTTATGGAAAAAAAGTCAAATTCCTGTACTGTATCCAATGACTTCTACTTCCAATGATGGTTACTAAGCAGTTCCTTAAAGTTTGACTTAAGAAGTATCCATGATTAATTTCTCTTTGGACTGTAATTCAAACTAGACACTTTTGAATGTCCCATTAAAAACATGTTCACTGTCTGAAGCACTGGGATGCTAGAGACAGAGGACTTGTGTTCACTTGGGAGTGTAAGAAGTAGGGCAAGTCTGCTCCTCATCCACCTCCAATATAATACCCAAGAAGATATTGTCACAGCAGCTTCTCCACAAAGGGGCAAATGAACAGCAGAAATGAAATCCCATGTCCAATCTCTAAGGAGATTCAGATGGGGAAAAAAAAAACCCAGAGGTTTCTTGGAACTAGTTTATTTAGGGCCAAGGTTTCAGAGAAGGAAGAAAGTCCTATCTGGGCCTCTAGTTGACCATCTGTATGAGAGATGGTTCAAGTGATCCCTGAGGTTCTGGTGAGCCGTAACATGTTATATATCCTATTATAATAGCCACCATTTACTGAGGGATTATTATGTGCTAGGCAGCATGCTAAGCACTTTGCATATCTAATCTCATTTAATCCTTAAACAACTCAATGAAGAAGCTAGTATTGCCTACCATTTCCATTTTAAAAACAAGGAAATTGGAGCTCTGAGAAGCAATTTTCCTAAGCTATTAGATGGCAAAGTTGGGATTTAAATTCAGTCCTCCTTGACTTTAAAGACAGAATCAGTTCCTGGCTTCATAGAGTTCTCAGCCTTGTGTATCTTAATTGGCTAAACCATTAGATCCCCTCTTCATTTCTCGCATGATAGTCCTCACTGGATATCAAATGGCACTGTGAAAGACATGAGCCTTCCTGAGCTATATCCTCATCCAGATTTCCTTACCTCAAAGAGATCTGATATCCACAAACCAATTAACTGCTATTACATGAGATTCTGAGTTACGTGATCAAAAATTATTAGGTCAAGAGACCTAAGGGTACAGATTGGTGTCAGACCACTTGCCTAGTGTACGCAGGGCCTTAGGTTTGATCGCCAACACTGCAAAAACAACAACAAAGAAAACAAACAACAGGAACAGTTCTAACAGAATGAGCCTGGGGAGCAGAGATACTTTGATTAGGGGTAGCCAGTCTTTGATGGGGATCTTTAATGGAATGCCCTGAGTGATAGAGATAAAAGTTAAGGGGCTGGGGTTGTGGGTCAGCAGTAGAGTGGTCACATAGCATGTGCAAGGCACTGGATTAGGTCCTCAGCACCACATAAAAATAAATAAATAAAATAAAGGTATTGTGTCCATCTGCAACTAAAACATTAAAAAAAAGTTAACTCGGAGGACACGGAAAGGTATAGAAGCTATCTTACTCTAACTGCTGTAACAAAAAATTCCCACCTCTCTTTTTTTTAAGAGAGAGAGAGAGAGAGAGAGAGAGAGAGAGAGACAGAGAGTCACACACAGAGAGAGAGAATTTTTTAAATATTTATTTTTCAGTTTTCAGTGGACACAACATCTTTATTTATTTGATTTGTATGTGGTGCTGAGGATCGACCCCAGTGCCCAGCGCATGCCAGGCGAGCGTGCTACCGCTTGAGCCACATCCCCAGCCCTCCCACCTCTCTTTTGCATAATACATTAAAACTGTATATCTTTTTCATATCACTGTCTTCTATAGGACTGCAGGAATGATTGACTCCACTCAGCCATCAGAGTCTCAGCTTCCTTCCATCAAGTCACTATGTCATCTTCTAGGGCCTCAGTTTCTTCCACTGGATCCTTCTAGCAACAAATGGGAGGATACACAGAAGACATATCAATTCTTTGGTTCAGGGTGAGTGAAATCAGTATTACTCATTGCTGAAAGTTGGTTACAAGGTCCCCTCTACATGTAAGGGGTTTGGGAAGAATAGTCCAGTGGTGTACCAAAGAAGAAGAGAACAGAGATTTTGGTGGATCCATAGCATTGTGTCTGACTTAGGAGGAAAGAGAAGATAGGGAGAAGGCACAATGAAGGTGAAAATGGCTTACAACAGTAACCTGTTACTTCATTCTTTTTTGTTTTGCTATCAAGATCTGGGGGAGCTTATGCAATAACAGGACTACAATGTTACCCAACACCAGGTGGCATCATTCACATTATAGTCTACATGAATGACACCTCTAGAGCACAATCATATGTCTTTGTCTTTAAAAAATGATTTGGGGTTGTTTGGCATTCTTGGGGGATACAGATGCTCAAAGCACAACCTTTGGACTTTTTCAAAGATGTAATTGGAAAGCAGAATATAAAGAGGCAGAGAGCACTAGTGCTACAGTGACAGGATTTGATTTAAGACCAGTGAGACAGATGGTGGTATGTTTTCTTAGAGGCAAACCAGGAAACAACAGATTTGCAAACAAATTTTAACTGCCATCATTCTTCTAATACCCCACATGAGCAACACAAGCCACTGTGAAGCACAGTGCTTCCTGAAGGCAGTTGTCTTTCCAGTGTTTCCCTTCCTGCCTATTCAGAAGGGGAAGAGGTCTGTGTCAGTGTTAAGGAAATAATTCCACCTTTAATAGTACTGAAACAGTAACCTTTACTCTCGTCTCTGAGTAACTGGAATAAGTTCTATCTATAATAGAGGAGCATAGGAAATAGTCAAGTTGATTTACTTACTGGGGGTTATGAGATGGGTTCTGGTCTGGATCTGAATTGAACGATTGAGCAAACCCAAGTTTCTCTAATATGAGAAACACTTTTATGCTTAGACTGGCTTTAATCATAGTGGGATATTTTAAATAACTGCTTACCTTAGAACAAGAGAAATCAAAAGCACAACTTGTAAGTAATTTGCCTTTCTTCCTGATTGGCCTGTACTCTGATAGATCATTTAAAGCCTGCCATATGTCTGATGGAACGAGTGTTTCTAAATCTTTGCTATATCACTTATTTGCCATGAAGTTGAGCCACCACAATTTCCCTTTGGCCCATGGTGATTGCAGACTCCAGTTTTCATGAAATACATTTCAATGAATATACTGGCTATAGTTGTACAGAGCACATTTTTTTGGATATTTAAGTTTGGAATTTTATCAATCAGGTCATTCCTGCCTCTGGTTTATCTAGTGGGATCTTTAGGGAATATGGAGACAGTTAGGAAGCTGTCAGTGAGAGCAGGTGAAGTACAGGCAGGTGCCTATGTTTGTACTTTGCAAGTATCCCCAAAATAGACTTTACTTTCCACAGCTCTGCCCAGGTATTATTGTATTTTTCATCATAACAGCTTGCCAATTAGGATTTCTGCCCTCTCTTTTTCAATGCATTCTAAATAATATTGCCAGATTATTTTAAAGATGCAGTGCTACTTCTGCCATTCCTCTGCTCAAAATTCTTAAAGGACCAAAAAAATCCAAAGTAATAAAACTAAATTTTTTGGCTATACATTCAAGGTTCTCTATGTTTGGGTCTCTAATTGCCTTTTTATTTTTACCTTTCTGACCCTCCTTATAACAAACTGAGAGCTTATCATAAGATGCCCTGTGTTTTCTTACTTTCATGCCTTTGCTCTGTCTCAATCACTCTTCTCTCTCTCCCCTGTCTCTCTAATCATTACCTGGGAAATCTACTCATTCTTTAACTCTCAGTTCAAATTTTACCTGATCTTTGAAGCTTCAGTACCTCTCCAAGTGAAAAGGAATCACTCCTATGCATGCCTACAGCAAATTTCTGGTGCCCATATTTGACATTTATGCTATTCTGCCTCAAGTGTTAGTTTGTTATTTACAAGTATGTCACCACTAGTCTGCGAAAACCCCTCAAATACAAGGGCTGTGTCTTTTTCATCTCTATATGTTCTATAGACAGTGCAGTATCTGGCAGAGAGGAGGTGTGTGAAGAATACTTGGTGACTTAAATTAATCACTTCTTTAGTTTTTTTCCCTGTGATAAAAGTGATGATAGCTTCCTTATTGTGGGCACCAACTTAATTTCTGCCAGTGGGGTCAGAAGCAGAGGGTCAAGCTACTCCCTTTCTGTATTGAAGCAATCAAGCTGAAAACCAAAGTTGGTGAATGCTTAACCTTTCTCCAAAAAGCCATCGGCAGTATTTATCATAAAGTTATAAGAACAGGTTGGTATGTTAGAAAGGGGGGTTTGGAAAAAAGTTAAGTCAGAGTATATGTCCATCACTGAAAAGGGAAAAGGTTTAGAACAGCCATAAGAGCCTGCAGATTTACCCAATGATCATATGTGTGTATATATATGCATACACATATGTATACATAAAGGTGAAATTTACTGTGGTGTATTCATATGTGTATATAGAATAGTTTGGTCAAATTCATTTCACCATCCTCCCCTTCTCCCATCCCTCCTTCCCCCTCAAGCCACTTCCAAGTATACCTCATAACTTGCCAAGTTTCATTTTGTTTCTATCTTCATTTCTTTCCTCAGGATCAAACATATATCCCATGCTTTGTACCTGTAATATAAGTTGTGCTGTTATTTATATCTAGTTGGGGTGACAGGATATGTACCTAAGAAGATAGATATCACAATATATAGCATATGAATTAATAATAAAAGAAGTCTGGAGCCAGCTGGCTGGCTTTGAATCATCACTGCATTACTTACTAGCTGAGGAATCCTAGAAAAGTTATTTTACTGTCTGAAATTCAAATTGCTCATATGCAAAAATGCATAATAATAATAGTAGTGTCTAACTTAAAACAACACTGTGACAGTTAAATAAAGATAAAAAGAGTACTTACAAGTGTTACTGTTGTTATTATTATATAAGATCACAAAAAGGGCTGGGGATGTGGCTCAAGTGGTAGCGCGCTCACCTGGCATACGTGCGGCCCGGGTTCGATCCTCAGCACCACGTACAAATAAAGATGTTGTGTCCGCTGAGAACTAAAAAATAAATATTAAAATTCTCTCTCTCTCTCTCTCTCTCTCTCTCTCTTTAAAAAAAAATCACAAAAATAAAATGGCTTCGGATGTGGCTTAGTGATAGAGCATATAACTAGCATGCATGAGGTCCCAAGCTCAAGCTCAATCCCTACTATTCCACCCCCCCGTTTCACACACACACACACACACACACACACACGCACACACACACGCACACACACACGATTACAAAATATAATATTATGTAATAAACAAATAACAAATGTCAGGGCATCAGAAGCTGTGGTTTCTATCCCAACTGCCACTTATTTACTTCAGCCAACATACATTTCCCTCTCAAATCCTTGGTTTGCTAACTATGTTAGTCAGCATTATGCCATTGTAAACAAAATACCAGAAAAACTTAAAGGAGGAAAGTTTATTTGAGCTAACAGTTTCAGAGGTTCAGTCCATTGTCAGCTGAATACATTGCTCTGGGCCCCACTGAAACAGAATATCATGGTGGAAGGACATGGCAGAAGAAGCTGCTCAGTTCATGACAGCCAGGAAGCAGAGAGCTTTAGTGCAAGGAGCCAATGATAATATAATCCCAAAGGGCATACCCCCAGCCATGCTCTAGCTGACTAGAGTTTTCACCCATTAATCCATTCAAACCATCCATCAAATGGAATAATCCACCAATTAAGTTAGAGCTCTCATAATCTAATCATTTCACCTCCTGCATCAACACAGAAGCTTTGGGAGGACACAACACATCCAAATCAAAATATTATGAAATGAAGTGTAGAACTAAATTATATCTAAAGCTCCTTCCAGCTCTAGAATGCTAGTGTTTAATATTGAATGCAAGCTCCTTTCCTACTAGGAGATGGTTTATTAAAAACAAAGAAAAAAAAGGAGGGGTGGAAAATGTAATTCATATCTGCCAAGGGGGATTTTTTTCTTTCTCTTTCTTTCATTGGCTTCTGATAATCAAACAGATATCAAATGGGTGGAGGTTGGTTTTTATGCCTCCTATCTTGATTTTTCATCTTTCTTTCAGCCACCATTTCACCAGCATTCAGGAAAATGAAAGCCCTAAAAAATAAGGGTCCTTAAAAGCCACTAGTTGCAAAACAGCAGAGGTGATTGTCTGATGCAGAGATTCAGCTCAGTGCAGCTTTATTTAAAGATCATTTCATGTAATTAAAACTGCAGTCTATCTAAAAAGATAGCAATCTTCTTTTGGGAAAGAATGCTTTTATTAACCAACCGTCTAATTGATATGAAATTTTTGAATAACTTTCTTTTTAAGACCTGCAAAAAAAGATTAAAGTGAGCTTGAATGCACTTGTCATTTAAAAGCATACTATTATCAGCACCGGTGTGAGAGACATGCACATTTCAATGATTCCCAGGTCCTTTTTTCATTTTAGTTAGTACTCTAATAACTCTCCTTCCATGATCCCCACCCACCACAGCAAAATAAGGTAAAAAAAGTATCTATTTATCCTGTGATTACCTCTTTTTGGCTTTTTAAACTAGAGCAATTTGTGAACCACCCTCTAAGTGCCCATAATGGCTGATCACTGTTACTTGACATAGGTCCAGTTTCCATGTGTAAGATGATAGAGTGATTCAGAGTGACAGGATTTTAAGGAAGTGAAATTTGGTTGAGATATTTCATCTTAAAGATAGTATGGTGGGAAGCTAATAGTATTCTGTTTGTACAGGTAAAATAATGGCAGTTTCTTACCAGTTAACCCAATAACAGTTATGCCTGGGTCCAAGTGCACACCACTGGCTCATTTTTAGGGAAATATTCATTCAGGCCATTGACCACTATTCCTTGGAACCATAGACAGGGACTGCAGGGTTATGTTCATTGAGGTCTTTTGTAGTATTTGTGCAAAATATATTAATTCAAAATATAAACTTGTCTCCTTTTCACCATTTTAATCCTCAATGTTCCTTTTCACTTGCTTTTTGGTTTATCTCTTTTACTGCTATAGTTTTCTTTTTACATTTTTGCTTTCACTCTTGCTCTTGTTCTCTACCTAAGTAAGTAAGAGTGGAGACTGGAATCCTGTTTTTGCTACTTATTTTTATATGATACTGGGCAAGGCAATCTTTTTTTTTTTTCTTGCTGTATATTCTTCATTTGTAAACTTGGAAAAACATAACTACTTCATCAGGTTGTTGTAAACATTATATGAGACAATGTACATAAACCACTTAGAGCTGTGCCTAGTACATACTAAACACTTAGTCATTTTTAATATTCCTTTTTTTCTCCTTTCATGTTTTATTTATCCCTTACATTTTCTTCTTATTTTTCCCTGCCTTTCATTCTCATCAGTATTGAACTATACTTTTCAGTGCTGCTATTTTGTCTCAGCAACTATATAGCTCTGGGCAGGTACTTGACAACTTTGGACTCTATAACACATATTTTAATCTCTTTCCTTTGGAGCGTCCTTCTTCTGGAAGTCACAGAAGTTTTTATACAATGCAATTATTATCATGTGATTTTTTTTACTAATAAACTAAATCCTAAATCCTCATCATAAAATACAAGGCCATCCATAATATGGCTTGTACCATCATATTCAAACTTCATTTATGCTCCTGAAATAATCTGCAAAAGTAGGTAACAGGCGTGCTTGAACCCAAACACATCACTTTGGTTTCTCTGAACCATAGTGCACCCTTGTCTACTTTTCTGCCTTCTGAACCCTTGTGCAGCTATTAATATCCAGCCACAAATTGTTCTCCAACTTCATTATCCAGTTTTGATTCTTCTTTCCTTTCTGCTTGCACAAAATTTCATGAAAATTACTATGATAATGTCTATCACAATGTTAGTATGGATCTTCTCAAATAGATTGGGAACCCCTGGGAATATAGCTCTATTTTTCTACCTTCTCTTTATAGTTTCTGGGTCCTATAACTTTTCTGGTAATTCAAGAAATAAGCATCCTACTTTCAAAACTAGTTGCTTATCAGTCTAGAGAATATTTACATTTGGATTTATGTCCAAGTACCTGCCATGATTTTTCAACTTTGATATCTTGGCTCAGTTGCAGATAATCATGGTATCTTTGAAAATAGGCAAGTAAATTTTAATATATACATAACTGAACTGTATGAAGACCGGAGAGATGGCCAAGGATGGGCCTTCAAATTTCCACTCAGCCTTAGGGTTCTAGTTTTTTTTCTTTGTACTAAGAATTGAACCCAGGTGTGCCTAACCATTGAGCTACATCCATAGTTCTTTCTTTAACCTTTGTTTTATTTATTTTTTTATGTGGTGCTCAGTATCAAGCCTAGTGCTTAACACATTTGAGGCAGGTGCTCTACTAGTGAACCCCAACCCCAGCCCCTCTCCCCAGTTCTTTTTATTATTATTTTGAGACAAGTTCTCATTAAGTTTCTGAGGCTGGCTTTGAACTTGGGATTCTCTTTCCTCAGTGTCCTGAGTCAGTGGGATTATAAATATGTACCACTACATCCAGCCTTAGTGTTCTATTTTAACAAGCCATAGAGTTACTATTTCTTGAGAAGTGCTTGATAATTATCATGGACTATTATTTTGATTACTTTTCTATCAGAGATTCTCAGATAATAAGATGTTAAGAATCTTTTTTTGGGAGCTAGATATGCATGTGAGAGAGTAAAATCTTTCCAGTTTTTCTCACATATTGGCCTCCCTCCCAGTTCTGAAGTTCTACCCTTTGTGCTTTTCACTTTTGCATCTGGGCCATTACCTGACTAGCTTGCCAGCAATTTACAATGAAAATTAAATACAATTTCCACTCTGTAGGAACTTTAGGAAGTAATCTTAAGAAAAAAAAGCTCTGCAAACCTTTGGATCGTCAAATTTGAAAGCTCATATATTCAAAGAAAGAACAGAATCTAGATGGGGGATTTGTGGCTGTCACTGGTGTCAGCACAAGGTAATAAACTAGAATGAGTTTCAGCAGGAAGCTAAGAAAAGAGGTGGGAACAGGGAGGAAGACTTATCAATATATCTAGGAGAGATTACACAGTGTTCTTAGAAACTAGAACACTGAGGTAGCTAAAGGTGGAGGGGAACGAATGAAATGAAAGGAAATGGGTATGTTTATTTGCTAACTAGGGAACAATGAAATTGGAGAAATGGGAAATAAGGAAATAGAAATTAGGGCTGGAAAATGTCCACCATGCCACCTGATTTTGAAGTTGTCTCAAGGTAAAATTTCCTAATTCAGTTAGACCATATCCAAGAATCCTGACACAGACAAGAATCTGGCCATACTTCAGCATGAATTCATCCCAATAGCAATGTCAGTACAGCACACCTGTGGAAACACTACTAGTTTTGAATGTGGGCTCACCTCATCTGAGCAACTTCTCCAAACTGGACAGGCAAATATATGCTGAAATTAGCAACGTGTGGGAATCATAAGACTCAGAATAGTGTTGGCTCTATCAATAAACAGCTGTGTAGCCTTGAGCAAATCACTTCCTCTTTCTGTTTCTTATTTGTCTCCTCTGAAATAAAGACCATTAAGCTCTGCTCTGAATGCTTCAAGATTGTGAGAATCAAACGAGCTGGCACTGAAAAGTGTGGTTACAGTGTCTTCTGTCAGGTTACTGGGCTCAGCTCCCAGAGATTTAAGCTCTATTGTGGCTATCAAGAAATAACACTCTCTCTCCAGGAAGATAACTGGAGGACTGTTATAGACAGACTGAGTAGCCATTTCCTCAATTCTTTCATCTACATAGTTCTACTTATGTGAGTCTGGAACTTGTTGCACAGGTTAGCAGCAACATTGTCAATGGTAAGCATAAGAACGTTTTAAAATGTTAGAAATGATGAATTCATGCATTTCTGTGGTATTGATTCCAAAAGCATTATACAGCTCAAAGGTCAGGACTGTGTTTTGTGTGCACATTCTGTATGGTTTCAGGGGAAATAAAACAGAAATAAACCAGCTTGGTAGTCTTAAAAGTGTTCTGATCCCAAGAGCCAATGTCATTATGAGCAGAGAGCACAGATTGAGCTGCCAGAAGTAAGGAGGGGTCTGGAGATATTTACATTTTGCTGAACAAAGAATGGGCCGACTTTCCTTTGTGTACAAAACTGACACACTTTAGACCCAATACAATCTTCCTTTAGTTTTTCTCCAGTACTCAGGATGGATTTGTATTGAGCCATCCTCATAATCTCAGTTGAGCCAAAGTCCCCCTCAGTGTGGTAACTCACTGAGCTAAGGTTAGGTTTCAGGCTGTGCCTTGGTTAGAGCTCTAGCTCTAGCTACTGGGACATTTTTTCTCTATATATGTCAAACTTCTACCTTAGATTTGAAAAAAAAAATTATATATATATATATATATGAGAATCAATCCAAATAAATTAATGTGGTTTGCAAATTTCCTTGGAAGATACCTTTGAATATATTAAGAGACATATTGGTATAGTTCTTCAGTGCCTACACTCACCATTGTCTATGTTTGTGTGTGTGTGCATGTTTATTGGTACAATGCTTTGTGTGACCCATGATATCAGGGGAATTATTGGCCATGGGAGGAGCAAACAATAGATATGCAGCAAAGAAATACATCTATTATGTGGCTTTGACATCTACAATTTCTATTATGAATCTTTTAATAGATCATTTGGTTCCTATTGGAATTGACAGCAAGAAAGATGATTGCACATGAGAGGATTTTCTGGGTCAGTTCCTGAAGTAGTGTATATCAATTTTGTCCACATTTCAGTGTCCAGACTCAACCACATGCTCATATCAACTTCAAGTAAGTCTTGGAAATGTGTAGCTTTTTGTCTATAAAGGAAAGGTAATATATTTTTGTGAATACATTGCAGTCTCTTCCACATCAAGTTTTCTGAAAATGAAGTTTATAAATTTTTTGTTTTCATTTTATATACTTTTCTAGAGAACATAATATGAATAATGATCAGATATTGAAATTATCACCCCTGGAATCACAAATGGAAATGCTATTAAACAATGAATAAGAAAATGGACTTAGATGTTAGGAAGCCTTAGATTCATATTCTAGCTCTTCTACCTTTAATCCTGGAGCTGGTAGTATTACTATGATTAGGGATATTAGTAGCAGCATGTGCAAGTAGAGCAGTGGTTTACCTGTGAGGAGTAAGACCCATGATAAGTAGACACAGTTAAGATCCATGTGGGTTGGGATAGGCAAGGACACCTTCATAATTAGCAATTATAGAAGGTAATGGTTTTCTATAAATCTTTTCAACATTGGCCAATATATCAACTTTTCTTTTAGCCTTGGGGGAGCCATGGTGCTCCTATGCAATCTGGTCAGGCCTAACTAACTATTGAGCTGTAAGTTCTAGAAAATCCAAAGAAACCCTGCTGCTTGATGTTAGACCATATTTCAACACATGCCACCCCACCAGAGATTTCTGAGCAGTAATATTCTTAATTCAACATACAAAGCTGTGTGCTATTAACCATCATACTGTATTCCTTCTGTCTTCCAAGTTCTATCTACGTAGTCATCTCTCCAGGAAACCTGTCTTGATTACTTCCATGATTATTCTTGTTTCCCAACAGCCCAGAAAATATTGTTCAGTTGACTTTGTAATTATATATTTTCTAGTTCTTTGAGAGTGACAATTAACCTTTTTCTTGTATTTATGTGCTTGGACAACAATTAGATTGTCAGATTATTGGTGGTACGGACAAAGCAGCTTTCCATCTTCTATTTTCTCTGTATCACCTGTAAAGTACCTAAGATTGACTTTTTACACAGTTGTCATTTAGGACAAGTTGAGTGATTAACCATTTCATTATATCCCTGGAGTACTGCCATATTCTTCAAAAAAAAAAAAAAAAAAAGCTTCAAAAACAGGCCTTACTGCTTTTTGATTTTTCTGTAGGGGAGTGACAACTGATAAAGACCAAAAAATTGCCTGATAGTTCTTAAAATAATTCACAAGGCCTCTGGAATGTGTTGCCTGTTTTGGTCATGTGACTAGAAGATGTCTATGGGATCTTTTTAGGTACCAGAGGACCTTGCAAATGAACAACATTGTATATAAGTTTGAGGTCAAAGTCTGAGCCACAAACCAGAAGGGGTCATAGGAAATGTTGGGAATTGGCTCCCATAGTGATAAACAAATATTGTTCTAATTGAGTAAATCCAAGAAATAGAGCAATATGATTTGGGATTTGTATAAATGGAAAGGCATTGAAAGCCACATACCAGTGAGTGATGGAAGTTCAGGCTGTTACATGCTGTTAATTGGGTGGTAGTTAAAAATGTAACTGGGTAGTGCAGAGACATGGTGCTCTTTTTTGGTACTGGGGATTGAATCAAGGGGCACTCTATGACTGAGCTATATCTCCATCCCTTTTTATGACAATTATTATTTGTTTTTATTTTGAGACAGGGTCTCACTAAGCTGCCAAAGCTTCCTCTAACCTGCAATCCTCCTTCCTCAGCCTCACAAGTCACTAGTGTTACAGACATGCACTACACCTAGAAAGATATGGTGGTTTTAACATGAGGGAAAAAATAGCCTTCACTAAGTTTTGTGATAAAAAGCAGTATACATTTTTCTTCTGTGCTATGCAGTATTTCTCACCAAATATATTGAAAATAGCCATCTTAGATTTGTTTAGGCCAGCAGAGCACTGTAAAGTTTCTTGTAAGAAACTGTGGATGAAAGAGAAAATCCATATATTGTACTTGGTAAAGTTACTTGCTATTCTTTACCACTGAGAGAGTAATCCAACAGACATTAACTGAGGAAGCACATACTTGATATTGTACTCTCTATTAGGTGATAAGAGATTTGACAGTGTAGAAAGGAGTTGGCCTCTGACCCTTAAACAATAAACAGACAAATCACTGTCCACCACATATCGCACTATGAGATGTGTCACCTGAAGGGGGAGGAGTCTATGACACTGAGAAGTACTGTTTCTCTTGTGGTTATCAGTAAACTTTCTACATTATAAAATTATATTTTAGGAGGCTGGGGCTATAGCTCAGTGGTAGAGCACTTGCCTAGCATGTGTGAGGCCTGGGTTTGATCCTTAGCACCACATAAAAATAAACAAGTAAAATAAGATGTTCTGTCCATCTACAACAAAAAAATTTTTAAATTATATTTTTTTCTCTGAAAGTGACACAAGTTAAAAAATTAGAAAATATAACAAAGGAAATAATTCATAATGCTACAAGAAGAGATAATCACTGATAGTATTTTATGCATTTCCTTCATTTTTATTTGCATTATTTAGATATATGTAAACATATTTGATGAACTATATAAAAATTTCAATCCTGGGCTGGGGTTGTAGCTCAGTGGTAGAGCACTTGCCTGGCATGCATGAGGCTCGGGTTCCATCCTCAGTACCACATAAAAATGAATAAATAAAAATAAAGATATTGTGGGGCTGGGGTTGTGGCTCAGCAGTAGAGCACTCACCTGGCAAGTGCAAGCCCCTGGGTTTGATCCTCAGCACCACATAAAAATAAAAATAAATAAAATAAAGGTATTGTGTCCAACTATAACTAAAAAAATAAAATATTAAAAAATAATTAAGATATTGTGTTCATCTACATCTAAGAAAATATAAAAAGTTTCAATCCTGCTTTTACACAGTAAGTTATAAGGATTTGTTATTAATATACCATAAATATAATTTTAGTAGTTGAATAATATTTGTAGATAGATTTTTACATAAGAGAGGGAAAGAGGGAAAAGAAGGGAGGGAAAAAGAGAGTAAGAAGGAGAAGGAGACTTAATATTTTGTAAAATATGCTTCTGTGACATAAAGCCTACAATACTTGTCCCCAAGATCCCCTTTGGTGACCACCTGTCAATTAGAATCTCTGCATAACTATATTGTATCCTTAAATTCAGGACCTTATGGATATTAATAGGCCATGTCAAAGGTCTAGTCTTTCCCCTTAGGTGTGATTCTGGGCATTCATAGAATTCAGGAGTTTGCCTTTCATGGGATCTGAAAGACCACAGACCACAGAATCAAAGTTATGCATTAAGAAAATCTGGAATTTTTAATGTAAATGTAAGAGGACAGGGAAACTAAGGGAAGATCTTTCCCTTTCTTTGGTTAAGAAATGAGGGTTTTGTAATTCTAGATGAGCACAGACCACAAGAATGTCTTCAGTTCTGACACCAACTCCAAATTTGGGGGGTTCCTAAAACCACTGTAAGGTTCAATGATTTGGTTGAAGAATTCACAGAACTCACTGAAATATATTATATTTGTGGTTATAGTTTATTACAGGGAAGAATACAGGTTAAAATATATCAAGTTAAGATGTACATGGGGAAGAGTCAAGGAAAGTTGCAAATTCAGAGCTTCTAGTTGCCTTTTCCTATGGAATCATGGAAAGTGTTATGTTATTATCATCAATGCATGATAATATTCACAGTTCATTACCAACTAGGAAAGTTCATTGGAACTGTGGTGTCCAGAGTTTGTATTTGGGTTCCATTATTGACTGCCAACATGACTAACCTCTAATTTTCGGGCCCTCCAGAGGTATGACTGAAACCATGTGGCTGATGTATACTTTATACCTCTCTTAAGGCACAGTGAACACTGCATGTCCCAAAGTTTCTGTCATAGTCACATTGATTGCCTGTCTAGTGGCTAAGGCCTCCAGGTGAACAAAGGCACTCCTATCAGGCATAGCATTACAGCACTTAAAAATACTTCCAAAAAGCCAGCATCAAAGGTCAGATCTCTTCCTGGGAAAAATTAATTTTTTACTAGATACATACCCTGTCTAGTAAAGATCTCCCTTTGATAGTTCTTTACCAGTATGTGGCATTGTATGAAGGAAACCATTGAGGAAGCTGATACTAGGTTTTCTTTTCTTTTGGAAGGGAGATAGTGATTTAAGCACATAAATATTTCTCAATGGTCATGTATCCTGGCGCTTTGGCCTATTCTCGTTTCTCTGAAAGGTTGTCCAAGTGTAACTACAGGTAGAATAAGTAGCTCTAATACAGTGTTCTATGAGAAATATTAAAATAACCCCCAACAACCAATCAGTTCCTTCATATCCTGGGGCCACATAACATCAGAACCAAATAATATTTTAAAGATCATTCAGTTTGGAAGTTGGAAAACTATAACATGGTAGTGAATCTTTCTCTGTTTTCTTTGTTTTTTGAAGTGGGGTTGGCATTAGGGATTAAACCCAAGTCCTCACACATGCTAGGCAAGCACTCCACCACTGAGCTACACCTAAGCACCTCTGCATATTTTCATAAAATTTTATGGAAATTGAGCCATGCCCATTAATTTATGTATTATATATAGTTGCTTTCATGCTATGAAAGCAGAGTTGGATACTTATGACAGAGATCATATCACTGCAAAAGCACTATATGTTCCTTTACAAAAAGAAATGTTTACAAGGTACAGTGGTGAACACCTAAAATCCCACAGGCTTGGGAGGCTGAGGTAGGAGGACTGCAAGTTAAAAGCCAGCCTCAGCTAATTAGTGAGACCCTAAGCAACTTGGTGGTAACCTGTCTCAAAATAAAAAAATAAATAATAAAATAAATAAGGGCTGTGGCTTAGTGGTTAAATCCTCTGGACTAGTCCAACAATATCATTATGCAGATGCAAAAATTGAAACTCAAAATTGGATAAATTCTGTTAAATTAAATATCTATTGGAGAAATTCCATTAAATTAGATAAATATCTATTGAATCTCTAGTTTGTGCTGGGCACTATTGAAGGCACTTGAGATACATCAGTGAACAAGACTGATTAAAGAATGTTAGGCTAATTATACTAACATTAGACTAATGTTAGCTATTGTTAGTGACATGGGAAAAAAACTAACAAGGATAGTGGGTTAAAGTAGAATCAGGAGTGTGGGGTGAGAACAAGAGTTGGAATTTTAAAATTTTAAGTGCAGTAATGACAACAGGCTTCATTGAGAAGTTGAGATTTGAGAAAAAGCATTGACGAAGGTTATGGTGAGCTTTGGAGACATCCTGGAGAAGATCTTTCCAGGCAAAGGGAAAGGATTATACAGCATCCTGAGGAATAGCAAGCAGGCCAGTTTGTGTAAAGTGAGTGACAGGGTGTAGCAGTAGATGAGGGAAGAGAGGCCATGGTGTACCAGATGTCATAGTGTTTGTAAAACCATTGGGAAGAATATGAGTGAAATGAGGAAAATGAAAACTTTTAAGCAGATAAGTGGCATGATCTGACTAAGATTTTAAAAGAATTTTTCTAGCTTCAGTGTTGAAGATGAACTGATAGGATGGTGAGAGGGAAAACAGGAGACTAGTTCGTAAGCTATGATAGTAATCCAGCCTAGCAATGATATCAATTTGGGCCATCAATGTTTATTGGGGGTGGGTATTGGGGATTGAATCCAGTGGTGCTTAACCACTTAGCCATATCCCCCCTCCATTTTTATATTTTATTTAGAAACAGGGTCTCACTGAGTTGTTTAGGGCCTTGCTAAGTTGCTGAATCTGGTTTTGAATTTGGGATCCTCTGGCTTCAGCCTCCTGAGCCATTGGGATTACAGGTGTGCACCACCATGCCTGGTTAACTTGGGCCATCCTATTAGTAGTGGAAGAAGTAAGAAGTGATTAAATTCTGCATTTTGAACATAGAGCTAACAGGGTTTACTGAAGATTTGGAAGCTGGGTATAGAGGAAGAAATGAATCATGGTTTTTGGCCTAAGTAACTGGAAGGATGGAGTTGTCAAAGTCATACAGTAAGATGGTAGAAAAATGAGGTTTTGAAGCTAAGCTCTCCTAATTCCCAGTCTGGTGTCCTTCCCACTGTATGATTGTGTCTTCCTGGGTATACTGATATGATTCGATTAGAAAATGGAAGTTGGCCTAAAGAACATGCAGGAGCAGCAATGTGCGAATAATAAATGACAAGTCTCAGAGCTATGTCTATTACATAGTATCACTATTTCCAGGATTATCTCTCTGAGAGCAGGGAAGGAAAATTTCCTTAATATTTAGCTCAAGCTCATTAAAAAGTGTCCTCTTGACCAGCTTTGATAAGGAGAAGAAAACAAACATAATGGCTCTGCTTGAATTTCATAAGATAATAAATATTCCAAGTGAACATAATTGTTTTTAACCTTTATGCCAGGTACAATAAATGTCAAAGGGAAAGATAACCCTGTACTCTCCTGGAATGGCTTAAATAATAGGCCCCAGTTTGCTTTAATGGGAACTTACCCAGTAGACACACTCATATAACAAATGAGAAATCCCTAATGAGAGTTGCATTATTTCTATTGGCTTTTATGCCACCCTTAATTGATTGCCATCATGCACAGCTAATTAAGAGCATGATAATCTGACTGAGGTGTTTTCAACCAGTGCAATGATGCTTGCTTTCAAACAATGACTTCTGGAAACCCATGTCAAGGTGGCTGGCAGGTTGCTCTATAGCTGAGAACTGCCCTATTAGAAAGCACTATTCTATACTGACCAGCCTATGGGCGGGGTTATTGTTCCAACTTTAGATGGGAGCTTGGAGATCATCCCTCAACAATGCCCCAAACACCCAAAGACATTGACTTTTTAGCCTGAGGCTTCCTGGCTAACTTGCTGTACCTAAGGTCATTCCTCTTTCCTCCTCCCCACCTATGCCAGATATTCCCATCAGGAATGTCTTTCTCAGGCCTCTTTTTAAGAGGGTAAAGGATGTGCACTGAAAACAGTACTGGGTTTGTATACAATTTTCAGCTCAGCTACAAACTGGCTATATGACCTTGAATAAATCACTTCTGCTTGTCATATTCTGTTTTCTTCACTAGAAAATGAAAGATTTGGAGACATAAAGTAGTTTTGCCTTTTCATTATTTTATGGCATCAGGTTTGTCAAAAGACAGTGGTTGATTGCAGATGGCTCATCAACCACTGGAGATGGTTCATCAGCTATCACCAGTCTTTTCTCTGAGTTTAGGATAAGACTACTTGCCTCGATAAACCTAAGCATTTCCTTTTCTGAAAATCTAAATGATCGCAAAAGTATCTTAAATTACAAAAATGCAGACCTATGGCTAGGATCATTAAACCTTTGGTCTGCACCCATGGGAATTATTCCCTCCTATGTGTGAGTGAGTATTTTAGGGATTTTAAATATTTGTGCCTCTTACATTGTACATGTCAGATGGAGGCATAATGTTAGTTTATTTGGAAACTAATTTGTATTATATAGTTGCAAATTGAGACCACAAAGAAATGTCATTTTACAACAATCAAGAGAAATGTGTTAATCTATTAATATCAAGTATTGGTGAAAATATAGTGTGATAGGATGGGAACTTTTATCTACTACTGTTCAGAGTATGACTTGGTACAACCTTTATACATGTATATGCACATGAATATCCCAATTAGCATTGTTTATATGGGGAAAACAGGAAATAACATAAATTTACATGTATAATAATATATAATATCACACATTATTACATGTATAATAATGAAATTATGCAGTGAACAAAAATGAATAAGGCACAGTCACAGAAGAAATACCAATAGAATAGAGAAAAGGGATCAGGGGAGGGAGGTTGGGAGAGAAGAGGTAGTACTGGGAATTGAAATGGAGCAAACTATGTTATATGCATTTATGAATATGTCAAAATGAACCATACTATTACCATAATGTACTAAAAACAAAACATAAAAAAGAGATAGAGAATGAGTAGCAAAATATTCAGGATATTGAATATCTTTGTATGAAAGAACAGGGAAGCAATTTGGAAGGAAGGAACATAAGGGAGACTTCAAATACAGGTAATATGTTATTTAGTTTGCAAATTTAAAAATTATTTTATAAAAACAATACATGCCTATAAAAACACTCAAGTAGTACAGAAGAATACCAGCTTAAGATTAGAAATTTCCCCTTTCCTTTATTCTAAAATTCCATTTGAGAAAAAAGAGCTTTGTCAATAATTTAGAGTGCATTCTTCTAGAACATTGGTACTCAAAGTATGTTCCCTGGATCAACACCATTGGCATGGCATGGAAACTTGTTAGAAATGCAAATTATTTGGTCCCACCCCAGAGTTACTGATTTAGAAACTCTGGAGATGAGGCTGTGCCATCTGTGTTTTAATAAGCCCTCTGAGTGGTTATCAGCCCTAGCTGAATAACAATAGACTCACCAGAGGAACTTTTAAAAAATACCAGATCCCAAGGTCCTACCTCCAGAGGATTTTTTAAAGCTCTTCCAGTAATTATAATGCCAGAATGCAAAGTCACTTTCAAGGCTTTCTACTATACATAAACATAAAATAATAAATAGAAAAATATATTATTAATGAGAAGTAGAAAATATATAAGATTTTATCTTATGTATGACACAATCTTTCTCATACTGTAGTTTTCAAAAATAATACATATGCAACTATTAATCTATTTTATTTTTTTAGAGTAGTGAATCTCAAAACAGGTGATTTTACCTCACAGGGGACATTTGGAAATCTTTAAAGCCTTTTTTGCTTATTATTACTGGGGGTGGTACTGCTAGCAATTCTTAAGTAGAGGTCAGGGATGCTACTATATATCCTATGTATAGGCATGCAGAATAGCCCCCACAACAATGAATTATCTGGCCTCAAGTGTCAATAGTGCTGAAGTTGAAAAACCCTGTTTTAAAAGAATACATAGTGTTATTAGATTTTAACAAATCTATTCAGTGTTCTTTAATGGCTTCATTTAATAGCCATGGACTGTGGAGGGTTTGAGAACATGTGGGTTATATGGGTATGTCTTGTCTCTGTACACATTTTGACAAAACTCAGTAAAGTAGGGGATATGATGTTTGCTCCTTTTCTGTTCCTGTAGTCATCAACACATTGCTGTGCATGTAAAAGTTATTGGAGAAAAGATTATTGAATCGAAATCATTCTCAATCCCCACAATATAGTGGGATTCTTCTGTATTTGTCTCCAATTTTTGTTAAACCCAAGAAATGAGGGCTGGGTGAAGTTCTTTTTGTCAATAACAAATGGAATTAACTGTAGTGTCTCGAATGTATTGCAGAGTGAATGATTAAAAATCATTGGCAAATAGTAAGCTGTCTGCTGTGACCTTTCAGTGCTTGGTATTTTGACTGATGGTCCCCTCTTTACAGTTTAGTAAAGTTGTAAACACAGAGACATGAAACCCACTGATGGGCCAGGCAGTCAAATACCGAATATGAAAAGATCAGTGCTAAACTATGCTTGCTGATATGACTCAGACTGGCTTAGACTGGGTGGGCCTATGACATTATAGCTTTGAGCTGTTGACTTAAAGTGAAAATGACAAATGGTTCTGTAGCAAATGGAACAGGAAAATCTTTAGTTTGAATCCTTCTGGAGGATTGGAACCCAGTTTTGGCTGAAATTTTGGCCTGGACAAAACCATGTACATTTCAAGTAGATAATGTCACGTGGATGGAAGCTTTGAAGGATTTGACTAGGATGTTGTTTCTTTCCCCCTTTTCTTTCATTATCTGTCTTCCAATAAGATTTTAATATCTTGTAGATGCTTAACCTTTATCTATCTCTCTGGCTCTTGCACTTGTCTGTTTCTCAATAGGGATCTACACTCTATGCTATTAAATGTGGAACCCTTGGTCAACTATTTTACACTGAAATTTTTACTTTTGCTTTCATATGTGTCTCATTTTCCATATTTTCACCTTTGTATTCATTACTTCTTTTCTTCCTACATCATTAAGACTGTCTTGCTCCATGAAATATTTTCATTCTCCAGTTTCTTCAGCTTTGAGATGTAGTAATTCTCTTATACTAGAAGATATTGAAGCATTTATTTGTTTATTTACTGTGCATTATCAAGTGTCTAATATTTGTCAGACCCTATGTAAGTTGCCAAGGGGTGGCATCTGGTTTCTCCTGTATGAAAGTAATCAGTATAGGAAGAAGACCAACACCTATAGAAATGTAATAAAATGTGAAGTAGGTAGGTATATAAACAGGAAATTGTTTTATATGTCCCTAATAAATGCCTTCAACTATGTATTGTTGAATTATGATTCCTGTTGTCTTATGATATCTTGGAAATATTTCATGCCTTTCTGATTACTTCTGAGTATAGTCCACCTACAAGACTAGGGAAACACCTGGTAATAAAGGTGTTGGAGAAGATGCAAAATAATTGGAATGCACATACATTGCTGGTGTGAATATAAGTTGGCACACCATTTTGGAAAATTTTAAGGGTGTCTACTAATTTGAACATATACATATCCTATGACTCATCAATTCTGCTTGTAGGAATATCCACAACAGGTGGATGAACATGGTGAACATGTTTACCAAAATATCCATACTACATTGTTTATAGTTGCACTATGATAATAGTAAAACAATAGAAACTTCTCAAATATACATCAATAGTAGGTTGGATAAATAAGTTGTAGTATATTCACAAAATAAAATACTATACAGCAATGAAAGTGAACTAAGTACATGAAAATATCATGGGTGACTTCAATAAGATTTTGTAATATAAATTATTGTGGTATATTTTCCAACATTCTGGTATCATAAAATAGAGAATACATTTGAGGAGATGAAGTGATAATGCATAAATTTTTGTGAGATGTTACATTAAATATTGAAAGACAAGGAGATAATTATAGAAGTAGATATAGATGCAGAAAATTGGAAGAATTTATACAGGAGATAGTCTAGTGGTATGAAAATACAGCATTTATAGAACAGCATGAAATGGATGTTAGAAATATCCATGTTTTAAGCTAAGGGGATTAAGACTCAGGTTGAGAATCTTTTCAAAGTCAAAAATGTAGTAAATGGTGGAGCTAGAATTTGGATCCAGTTCTGCCTATTTCCATAGTTTATGTTCTTAACCTCTGAGATATTATACTTTGAAAGGTTTCATAAGAGTAGAAAGTATAAAGTCCATGGAATTATATATAAAATGACAAGTAGCTTTTTGAGGAGTGGTTTCATGTGGATCAGGATGATCACTTTCAGAAAGAAGGTAAATATTTGAGCTGGGCCTTGAGCTAGAAGCAATCACCAAACGGGCAAACAGCAGAAACAAAGACATTAGCAGATAAGAGTATAAATCCCTGTTTGAAGGAACCTTAGTATATCACTAATAATTTTCAAAATATGTATGAAATGTTCTAGAACTTTTCCTTTTGTTTAGAAGCACAAAAATAAATAGGCTTAGCATGTTGTAATTCCCACAAATTGGGAAATTCAATAATTGACCATTCACTTGGCTTGATATTTTTGTCACTCACTTATTGACAGTCATCTTAACTCTCACAAATAGAATTGTTGGCAACATTCCAGCTTAAACATACATTTAGTGGCACTGTTCTCAAAGGCAGCACACTGTTTTGTTGTCCTTTGTATATATGCAAACATGCTGTCTCATTCTTTGAATTCCCAATTGAAGTTCAGTGGGCCTTTTGACTCCTGGTGAAAGCCAAATTTAGCTTTGTGCCCAGCAGCCTTTATGGAATGCTTTACCACTGAGCTGTATTTTATAGTTACTACAAAATAGGTAATTTGTCTCAGTATCATATCCCTATTATCTTGTTTCTTGGCTAAACTCTTCCAATTTAAAATATAGAATGATTAGGAAACTGTTAAGATTAATTTCAGAATTTATTATCTTTTATAGTGTTTGTTTCTCTTACAAAGTACATATATACAGCATGTTTCTTGGTTGCTATTGAAAATTTTCTAGTATTGTATTAAAGCTGTGGGGTGGAATCTTGGTAGGGTTCTGTTGTCTTCTGATTTTAACTTTCACCCCACATTGAGAGAGGTAAACAAAATAACAACTACTATCATCTTTTTCTTTCTGTGGAGATAAATTATGTCTAATATTGTTCATCAATATTTTATCTGTCAATATTGCAATTTTCTTTTCTTACTATCAGTGTAAGAATGTAAACCATTCTGGGGATATGAGTTATTCCATAAAGTGACTCTCAGAAAATTGAATTTTACCACTAGAAGATTTTGTTGACTTCAGGTAAAATTCTGGTTAATGACAATTAATAATTAGTATATCTATATGTGCCAGCTGGGCTGATCTTTACTTCCAACCCTAATTGCATGATTACTGAAGCAATAAATCAGGGATCAAGTCTTTAGTCAGGAATCTTCATATAGTACTAAATGACTCATAAATTGTAACACTGCTTATTATTTTGTCCCCAAGTCTAAGATTAAAGATTAAACTATTTTGGAAACAGAAAACTTCATACTCTTACAATATTTTGACTTTGTGATTTAAGTTTACATATATATATATATATATATATATATATATATATATATATATATATATGTATATATATATATATAAACATTCTAAAAGGCAATTCAATGAATAGATATAAAGTTCTTTTTAAAATACATAATATAAACATTTTTATTTTTCATAGAAGATGCAATTTTACTATGTATCACATCAACAGAAATCCAATCAATTACATATGACATTGTGAAGCATTACATATATTAGAAAATTAGATTACTACTTTTGATTGCGAGGTTAGAAAATTAATGTCTTCAAGTGAGTGTATTACAGTCTTCTTATAACCTCTAAATGGTAACTTACACAGCAACTTACTTTGTAACTTACACAGTGTTATTATATCATTTGGATGACCCTGCAAGTTCTGGCTTCTAACTTGCTTTCAATCTCTTCTAGTCCCACTGTGCCTCCTTGTATACCACATGCCAGTTCCATTGTAAAACTTTTTGTGCTTGGCTTCCTCTAATATTCCAAATTCTTCTTACCTCACAGCCTTTACAGTAGCTATTTCCTCTGTCAGGAATAATCTTTGCTCCTTCTCTAAATTTTTCACATGTATAGGTCTTACCATTGCGATTCTCAGCCAATTATTTCCTTAGAGTGGCACCTCACCCACTGATATAGAGTAGGCCACAGACACTCTCCAATTACTGCATTTTATCTTTGGCACAACACTGTCTATGTTCCATTACTAGAATAGAACTTTTATGAGGGCAGGGTCTTTGTCTTATCACACTATCCCCAGAACAACACAAAAAATCTATCTAGCACACAACTTGAAGTAACCAAATATTTGTTGAACAAATGAATAGAATATTAGAGATGTGACTTTAGAGATTATCAATTTCAATTTTCATTTAGAGGTAAGGAAATTGGACACAGAGGTGGCATGATGTGGCCAGTGAAGTAAAATAAGATAATGGCATAATTAGAAATAGGATTACATTTCACTATAACCAGTTTGGAAGTTTTTACATAAAGAAATCATTTACATTCAGAAGTCCCTTTTTAGAGGGACTTTATTAATTAAACTTTAGTCTTCTGGGAACTGCATGAAAAGTTTTTTGTGGATATTACTAAGTGATAATCCCATATGTACCAAACAATTAAATTAGTCTCTTGGTTCCACCTCTTTTGGTATTCTAACCCATTGCATACTAATGTGAGCCACACATATATGAGTTTGAATACTAGCTCTCCTACTTAAAATCATATAGTTTTATTTTTCCTAATCTTTGTTGATTTTACATTTAGTAAATTATACATTATTCATCCAATATGCTTTAACAACTACATTAAAATATATTTTTCATACCATAAATTTACCCATTTGAAATTTAAACTCAATACCTTTTAGTAATTCAAAGAACTATGCAATCACACAATAGTTTAATTTAAAAACATTTTTATCAACCAAAAGAGAAGCCACATACAAATTAGCAGTTATTCTCTATTCAATTCCATCCAACTCCTCGGGGTTTGGTAACCATTAATCTATTTTCTATCTCCATATACTTGCTGATTCTGAACATATGATATAAATGGAATCATATAGTATGTGATCCTCTGTGATTAGCTTCTTTCACTTACTACAGTATTTTTGAAGTCAGCCCATGCTGCAATATGTATCAGTATTTCATTCTTTCTAATAACTCAGTAATTTTCTATCATATGTAAATAGCACAATTTGCTTATCCATCCATTGGTTGATGACATAGAAAATTGTTTCTAGTTTTTGGTTATTACAAATAATGCTCCTAGGAACATTTGTTTACAATTTTTTGTGAGGATATATTTTAATTCTCATGGATATATACATATATATATATACACACACACACATATATAATATTATTATAATATAATATTATTATATTATATCTGTATATTATATATTATAATAGATTTGTATTACATTTATACATTATATAATATTATAATATAATATAATAGTATTATAATCATAATTTATATATATATATATTATATATATATATATATATATATATATATATATATATATATATATATATATATAATGGAAAGCTGGGTTGTTGGGTAACTATTTAATTTTTTTAGTAAATCTTCAACATTTTTCAAAGTGGAACACACTTTTACATTCTCACCAGCAAAGTATCAAGGTCCCAATTTCTTCATATGTTAATCCCTCCTACTGTATGTGTAGTGATATTTTTTTTGTGGTTTTATTTTGCATTTCTCAAAAGCTAATGATGTTGAGCACATTTCTTGTGCCTATTGGTCATTTCCATATATTCTTAGGAGAAATGTCTATTCAGACCATTTGCTTATTCCTAAGGTATACATATGATTGTTCCCCAAAGGGTCTTGTGCTGGAAATTTGGTCCCAAGTGTCCTAATGTTGAGGGGTAATGGGATCTTTAAGAGGTGGGACCTAGTGTGAGGTACTTAGTTTTTTAAGATGTCAGGTTTTCTTTTTCTTCTTTTTGTAAATTTATATATGACAGGAGAATGCATCACAATTCTTATTACATATATAGAGCACAATTTTTCATATCTCTGGTTGTATACAATGTATATTCATACGAATTCTTGTCTTCATACATTTACTTTGGATAATCATGATCATCACATTCCATCATCATTTCTAACCCCCTGGCCCCTCCCTTCCCCTCCAACCCCTCTGCCCTATCTATTGGTCTATTCCTCCCATGCTCCCTCTCCCTATCCCACTATGGATGCTCCTGATATCAAAGAAAACATTCAGCATTTGGTTTTTTGGGATTGGCTAACTTCACTTAGCATTATCTTCTCTAAATCCATCCATTTACCTGCAAATGCCATGATTTTATTCTTTTTTATTGCTGATTAATATTCCATTATGTATATATGCCACATTTTAAAAAATATCTCTGTTTTTATGTGATGCTGAGGATCGAACTCAGTGCCTCACACTTGCCAGGCAAGCACGCTACAACTCAGTCATAATCCTAGCCCCGTATGCCATATTTTCTTTATCTGTTCATCTATTGAAGTACATCTAGGTTGGTTCCACCATTTAGCTATTGTGAATTGTGCTGCTATAAACATTGATGTGGCTGTGTCCCTGTAGTATGCTGTTTTTAAGTCCTTTTGGTATAGACTGAGGAGAGGGATAGCTGCGTAAAATGGTGGTTCCATGCCCAGTTTTCCATGAAATCTCTATACTGTTTTCCATAGTGGCTATACCAATTTGCAGGCCTACCAGCAATGTATGAGTGTACCTTTCCCCTCACATCCTCACTAATACTTATTGTTGTTTGTATTCTTTTTTTTTATTGATTTCATTATTTTTAAAAAATACATGGCAACAGTGGAATGCATTACAATCCTTATTACACATATAGAACACAATTTTTCGTATCTCTGTATATAAAGTATGTTCACGTCAATTTATGCTATTATGCATGTGCTTTTTTGCATTACAATTCTTAATACACATATATACCACAATTTTAATATCTCTGTTTGTATATAACGTATCTTGACACCCAATTCATGTCTTCATACATGTACTTTGTATAATGATGACCATCACATTCCACCATCCTTGCTAATACCCTTCTCCCTCCCTTTCCCTCCCACCACCCCTCTTCCCTATCTAGAATTAATCTAATCCTCCCATGCTCCCCCTTCCTACCCCACTATGACTCACCCCCCTTATATCAGAGAAAACATTTGGCATTTGTTTTTTGGGGATTGGCTGACTTCACTTAGCATTATCTTCTCCAGTGCCATCCATTTACCTGCAAATGCCATGATTTTGTTCTTTTTTAATGCTGAGTCATATTCCATTGTATATAAACGCCACATTTTTTTATCCATTCATCCACTGAAGGACATCTAGGTTGGCTCCACAGTTTAGCTATTGTGAATTTTGCTGCTATAAACATTGATGTGGCTGTGTCCCTGTAGGATGCTGTTTTTAAGTCCTTTGGGTATAGTCTGAGAAGAGGAATAGCTGAGTCAAATGGTGGTTTCATTCCCAGATTTCCAGGGAATCTCCATACTGATTTCCAAATTGGCTACACCAATTTGAAGTCCCACCAGCAGTGTATGAGTGTACATTTTTCCCCACATCCTCACCAACACTTGTTGTTCTTTGTCTTCATAATAGCTGCCATTCTGACTGGAGTGAGATTACATCTTAGAGTAGTTTTGATTTGCATTTCTCTGATTGCTAGAGATAATAAGCATTTTTTTCTTATATTTGTTGATTGATTTTATATCGTCTTCTAAGAAATGTCTGTTCATGTCCTAGGCCCATTTATTGATTGGGTTATTTATTTTTGTGGTGTTTAGCTTCTTGAGTTCTTTATATACCCTGATATTTCTTCATAGCTGTCATTCTGACTGTAGTGAGATAAAAGCTTAGAGTGGTTTTGATTTGCATTTCTCTAATTGCTAATGATAATGAACATTTTTCTTAAATTTGTTGATTGATTGTATATCATCATCTGAGAAGTGTCTGTTCAGGTACTTGGCCCATTTGTTGATTGGGTTATTTATTTATTTATTTTTGGTGCTTAGCTTTTTGAGTTCTTTATATACCCTAGAGATTAGTGCTCTATCTGATGTGTGAGGGATAAAGATTTGCTCCCAAGATGTCGAATCTCTATTCACTTTACAGACTGTTTCTTTTGCTGAAAAATAAACTTTTTAGTTTGAGTCCATCCCATTTATTGATTCTTGATTTTAATTCTTGTGCCACAGGAGTCTTATTAAGGAAGTTGGGGCCTAATCCCACATGATGGATTTGAGGGCCTACTTTTTCTTCAATTAGACACAGGGTCTCTGGTTTAATTCCTAAGTCCTTGATCCACTTTGAGTTGAGTTTTGTGCATGGTGAGAGATAGGGGTTTAATTTCATTTTGTTGCATATGGATTTCCAGTTTTCCCACCACTATTTGTTGAAGAGGCTTTCTTTTCTCCAATGCATGTTTTTGGCACCTTTGTCTAATATAAGATAACTGTAATTTTGTGGGTTAGTCTCTGTGTCCTCTATTTTGTACCATCTGTTTTGGTGCAAATGCCATGCTGTTTTTGTAACTATTGCTCTGTAGTATAGTTTAAGGTCTGGTATAGTGATGCCACCTGCTTCACTCTTCCTGCTAAGGATTTATTTAGCTATTCTGGGTCTCTCATTTATTCAGATGAATTTCATAACTGCTTTTTCTATTTCTATAAGGAACATCATTGGGATTTTGACTGGAATTGCATTAAATCTGTATAGTGCTTTTGGAAGTATGGTCATTTTGATAATATTAATTCTGCTTATCCAAGAGCAAGGTAGATCTTTCCATAGTGTCCCAGAGATTTTGATATGTTGGATCTGTGTTCTTATTCACCTCTAATTTTTTTAAAATTTTCTCTTTTATGTAACCCATTGTGCATTCAGTAGCATATTATTTAGTCTCTAGGTGTTGGAGTGGATTTTATTTCTCATTTTATTATTGATTTCTAATTTGATTCCATTATGATCTGATAGAATACAGGGTAGTATCTCTACTTTTTATATTTGCTAAGAGTTGCTTTATGGTATAGTATATGGTCTATTTTATAGAAGGATTTGTGTGCTCCTGAAAAGAAAGTGTATTCTCTCATTGAAGGATGAAATATTCTAAATATATCAGTTAAGTCTGTTATTGATTGTATTATTGAGTTCTATAGTTTCTTTGTTCAGCTTTTGTTTGGAAGATCTATATAGTGATGAAAGAGGTGTGTAAAGTCACCCAAAATTATTGTGTTGTAGTCTATCTGACTCTTGAACTTGAGAAGAGTTTGTTTGATAAACGTAGATGCTCCATTGTTTGGGTCATATATATTTATAATTGCTAAATGTTGTTGGTGTATGCTTGGTTCCCTTGAGCAGTATGTACTGTCCTTCTTTATCCTTTTTGATTGACTTTAGCTTAAAGTCTACTTTATTTGACATGAGGATGGAAACCCCTGCTTGCCTCTGTAGTCCATGTGAATAGTGTGATTTTTCCCCACCCTTCTAGTCTGTGGATGTTTTTTTCTATGAGATGAGTCTCTTGGAGGCAACATATTGTTGGGTCTGTTTTATTTTGTTTTGTTTTGTTGATCCAATCCACTAGTTTATGTCTTTTGATTGGTTAATTTAGGCCATTAACATTCAGCATTATTATTAAGATATGATTTGTATTCCCACTCATTTTTGTTTATTTTTGGTATTTAACATGACTTGGTTTCTCCTCTAATTAGATTTTCCTTTAGTGTAAACCCACCCTCTGCTGATTTTCATCATTGTTTTTTATTTTCTCTTCTTGGAATATTTTGCTGAGGATGTTCTGTATTGCAGGCTTTCTAGTTGTAAATTCTTTTAAGTTTTGTTTATTTTTTTTAATTTATTTTTTTATTGGTTGTTCAAAACATTATAAAGCTATTGACATATCATATTTCATACATTAGATTCAAGTTGGTTATGAACTCCCAATTTTACCCCAAATACAGATTGCAGAATCACATCGGTTACACATCCACATTTTTACATAATGCCCTATTAGTAACTGTTGTATTCTGCTACCTTTCCTATCCTCTACTATCCCCCCTCCCTCCCCTCCCATCTTCTCTCACTACCCCATCCACTGTAATTCATTTCTCTCCTTGTTTATTTTCCCATTCCCCTCACAACCTCTTATATGTAATTTTGTATAACAATGAGGGTCTCCCTCCATTACCATGCAATTTCCCTTTCTCTCCCTTTCCATCCCACCTCATGTATCTGTTTAATGTTAATCTTTTCTTCCTGCTCTTCCTCCCTGCTCTGTTCTTAGTTGCTCTCATTATATCAAAGAAGACATTTGGTATTTGTTTTTTAGGGCTTGGCTAGCTTCACTAAGCATAATCTGCTCTAGTGCCATCCATTTCCCTGCAAATTCTATGATTTTGTCATTTTTTAGTGCTGCGTAATACTCCATGGTGTATAAATGCCACATTTTTTTTATCCATTCATCTATTGAAGGGCATCTGGGTTGGTTCCACAGTCTAGCAATTGTGAATTGTGCTGCTATGAACATCGATGTAGCAGTATCCCTGTAGTACGCTCTTTTAAGGTCTTCAGGGAATAGTCCAAGAAGGGCAATAGCTGGGTCAAATGGTGGTTCCATTCCCAGCTTTCCCAGGAATCTCCATACTGCTTTCCAGATTGGCCACACCAGTTTGCAGTCCCACCAGCAATGTACAAGAGTACCCTTTTCCCCACATCCTCTCCAGCACTTGTTGTTGTTTGACTTCATAATGGCTGCCAATCTTACTGGAGTGAGATGGTATCTTAGGGTGGTTTTGATTTGCATTTCTCTGACTGCTAGTGATGGTGAGCATTTTTTCATGTACTTGTTGATTGATTGTATGTCCTCCTCTGAGAAGTGTCTGTTCAGGTCTTTGGCCCATTTGTTGATTGGGTTATTTGTTTTCTTATTGTTTAATTTTTAGTTTTTTATTTCATCATCAAATCTAAAGCTTAGTTTTGCTGGATATAAGATTCTTGGTTGACATCCATTTTTGTTCAGAGCTTGGTATATGTTGTTCCACAATCTCTTGACTTTGAGGGTCTGGGTTGAAAAATCTGCTGATACGAATTGGTCTCCCCCTATATGTGATCTGATTCCTCTCTCTTGCAGCTTTTAAGATTCTGTCTTTATTCTGTGTGCTAGGCATTTTCATTATAATGTGCCTTGGTGTAGATATGTTGTAATTTTGTACATTTTGGTGTCCTGTAAGCCTCTTGTATTTGGTTTTCCAATTCATTCTTCATGCTTGGGAAATTTTCTGATATTATCTCATTGAAAAGATTGTGTATTCCTTTAGTTTGAATCTCTGTGCCTTCCTCTATCCCAATAACTCTTAGATTTGGTCTTTTGATGCTGTCCCATAATTCTTGAATGTTCTGTTCATGGTTTCTAACTTTCTTCACTCTGTGATCAAACTTATTTTCCAGATTGTATACTTTGTCTTTATTATCTGACGTTCTTTCTTCCAAGTGATTTAGTCTGTTGGTTATGCTTTCTACTGAATTTTTTATTTGATTTATTGTATCTTTCATTTCAAGGATTTCTGTTTTTTTTTTCAGAGTCTCTATCTCTCTCTCTTTTTTTTTAAATTTTTTATTGTTGGTTGTTCAAAACATTACAAATTTCTTGATATATCATATTTCACACTTTGATTCAAGTGGGTTATGAACTCCCATTTTTACCCCGTATACAGATTGCTGAATCACATCAGTTACACATCCATTGATTTACATATTGCCATACTAGTGTCTGTTGTGTTCTGCTGCCTTTCCTATCCTCTTCTCTCTCTCTCTTGAAGTAATCTTTTGTTACCTGTATTTGCTCTCTTATCTCGTTGTTGAAGTGATCAATTTTTGCCTGTATTTGCTCATTTAGGTCATTCTTTATTTCCCAGATCATTTTAATTATGAACCTTCTGAACTCCTTCTCTGACATTTCATCAACTTCACTGTCTTTGGTGTATTATAGTGTCCTGGTTTGTTTGGGGGCACTTTCCTCCCTTGTTTTTTCATGTTGTCTATGTGTCTTCCTTTCTTGCAGTGTGGATCTGAGATATTACACTTTTTTTCCCTATATTCTTGTAGTAACTGTGCAGATTATCTGTACCTCACCTTGATGTTGGGATTCTAGACCCTGCTGGTGTCCCTCAATGTAAACTACTGTATCCTGGATCTGGGTCCTGTGTAAATTGGTGTGGGTGGATCTGGGCCACCAGGCTTGACTCCCGTGGTAGTCTGCTGGTCAGAAGGGCGGTCCTGCACCAGATCTAGGCTCTGGTGGGTGTGTGCCTCACTGGGGGAAGGGTAGAACAGGCCTGCTGTGCGCCTGGGGAACTGAACAAGCCAGTGTGGGTAGATCTACACATATCAGTTTTTTAAAAATATTCTTGCTCCCTCGGGAAATCCCACAATTATTGCAAAGACCTATTGCCTCCCCTGAAATTTTCTTGCTTCCTTGCTGACATGTATACCCCCCTTTTTCATGTGACTGGTTTCTTTTCTACTTCATTTAGATGATGTGATGCAGCCAGGGCACTCACAGTAGGATGCTAATGCAATGTGATTTATACTCTCCAGCCAGAAGAATCACGAGCCAAATTAACCTCTTTAGAAGTTATCCAATCTAAGATATTTTACTATATCAACACAAATTTAACTGTCATTCATTTTAAAGTGTTTTTCTTTTCATTATTTGTTTGTAACAATTGTTTACATACTGTAGATATAAATTCCTTGTCAAATATATAAATTGCAAATATTTTATTCAATTTTGTAAATTGCATTTTCTTATATTGATAGTATCTTTTGAAGCATAAAATATTAAAAAAAAAATTAGTCTATTTTTTTCCTTCTGGTCACTTGTGCTTTTGGTGTCATATATAACAAAGCTTAATTTAACTCAAAATCCAAAAGATTAATTTGTTTATCTTTTTCAAAGTGTGTTATAGTTTCATCTTTTACATGTAAGGTCTGTGAAACATTTTGGGTTAAGTTCTTTCTATGATATAAAAGAAACCAAATTAATTCTTTCAAATGTGGATATCTACTTGTATTGCAACAATTGCTGAAAAGATTATCTGTTCCTCCTAACTTGTTTTGCACCCTTGTCAAAAACAAATTGATGATACATAAAATAGATTATTATTATTATTATTACTATTACTATTATTAATGCATCTTTATTGTAAATTATTAATAATTTAATTCACTATAACTTTCCCAGGCATATTCATATAATGCTTTGATCATGTATACCCTCCATCCTACCCCCTTTTCCCTTCTTTTCTCCCTAATTCAACTATTCCCCTTTTCCTTCCCTAATAGCCCTTTTTTGACTTATAGGTAATCTTTTTTTTTTTTTTTTTGGTATTTTCCACATAAGAAAGAAAACATGTAATACTTGTTTCTGTCTAGTTTATTACATTTTAAAAGATGTTGTCTACTTCTATACAATTTGTGTAAATGACATGATTTAATTCTACTTTATGGCTGAATAATACTCTATTGTTCATATGTACCATATTTATTTCTCCATCCATCTATTGATGGGCACCTAGAATGATTTCATGTCTTGTGAATATGCCACAATAAACATGCCTATGCTGGTATCCCATTGAATGCTGACTTCATTGCTTTCAGGAAAATACCCAGGAGTGGTATAACAGGATCATATGGTAGGTCTACTTTTAGTTTCCTGAGGAAACTCTCAACTGCGTTGCATAGTGGTTATACTAATTTACATTTCCAACAAGAGTGTAAAAGGGCTTCTGCTTCTCTACATTCTTTGTTACTTTTTTTCCTTGAAAATAGCCATTTTGACTGGAGTAAAATGGAATTGCAATGTTGTTTTGATTTATATTTCCACAATGGTAAAAGATATTGAGCATTTTTTCATATATATTTTTTTAAAAAAATTTAGTTATAAAAGGACACAATAACTTTATTTTATTCATTTTTTATGTGGTGCTTAGGATCAAATCCAGTGCCTCACACGTGCTAGGCAAGCACTCTATCACTGAACCACAACCCCAGCCCTTTTTCATGTATTAATGTACATTTTTAATTCTTCTTTTGTGAAGTGTCTGTTCAGATCATTTGCCCACTTTTTTGTTTAGATGACTTGTTCTTTGTTCTTTTGTTTTGTTTTTTTTCTTTCTCCCTCTTTCTCCCTTCCTTCCTCCTTTCCTCCTTGCCTTCTCTCTTTCTCTTTCTATCTCTCTTCCTCTCTTTCATTTTCCTTCCTTCCTTCCTTCCTTCCTTCCTTCCTTCCTTCCTTCCTTCCTTCTTATCTACCTATCTACCAGTGATTGAACCCAGGAGTGTTTAAACACTGAACCAATGCCCAGAGCTTTCTATTTTGAGACAAATTCTCCCTAAGTTGCTAAGGCTATCTTTGACCTTGTCATCCTCCTGCCTCAACCTCCTGAGTTGCTGGGATTAAAAGCATATGCCATTGTACCTGGCTTTATTTTTTAAGTTTGTTTAGTTCTTTACATATTCTTGATATTAACCCTCCATAGATGATTAGCTGGCAAAGATTCTCTCCCATTCTGCCGCAGTCTGGCTGGGCACAAAATCACGAGCCACCACACACCTTGTAGATTCAAACAGCAACTCTTTATTCCCGAACTCACACCAGCACTCTACAAACACGTTCTGGGCAAAATCCACGCTCTCCACCGGGCTCTGAATCCCAAATACTCTCTGAATCCCGCGAGAACTCAAGGCGCCTGAGGCAGCAGGATACGCCCTATTCCCAGCAGGAATCACCTTAAACCTGGAACCGCCCTAAACCCAAGGAGCGCCCTAAACCCTGGTCTGCTCTAAACCCGGATCTGCCCTGGTCCTTGAGCAAGGTCACCTTTCATGCAATGTCACTGCAAATGACCTGGGTCATGCCATGCGTCATTCGTACTTAGCTATGGCTCTCAGCATCTCCCCCCTTCTGATTAATTAAACAACAAGCAATGTGGCTTAAGGACCGTGACTGGTAGGTTGTCCAATTCAACATATGGTTCTTACACGTCATGGGAAAAACTGACCTCCAGGCGTCAGCCTCCTGTCTTAGGTTGATACCACTGCAATTGGATCATACCTGTCACTGACTAACGGTCCAGCATACAGCCATACTTGTGGATAGGCCTATGCACCAGTGGGGGGTGAGGTTCTTTGCCTCACCTCTGTTGGCCCCCAAATTTTAGACCATCACTAGCAGAAGGGAGGAAGATACAGAAATGCCACGACACCAAGCCAATTGATGGCTCCTTTGGAAAAATTGCATCACTGGTGACACCATCAGCAAAGATATGCCAGCACTACCACAATTCGCTGCACCAAACGATAGTTCACAATGTATGCAAGTGATACATAGTCCAGGCAAGTTCTGCAAGCAGTTCAAAGTGGAGGACTCTATCAATATGTCGGTTTCCTCCCAAAGTAAGTCGACTCCTTGATTGAGCATTACTTGTTGAGTTATATTCATTGATGCATCAGTTTATACAGTATACTGTGATAGCTATCATAGAAGCTGTAGTTTGGTTTTATCTTAGTCTTCACTGGCACTGGGATGGAGATAGGAATTCTGGCAATGATGCTAAAGAGACATTATCCTGAAGAGAATTATTAAAAATAATGAAAAGGAAAGGTGAAAGTAAACAAACTGATCTGTTAATCACCTTTAAAAACAATCCTTAACAGCTGTTTACCTAATTTAAATTAAACCATTTAAATCATGTGAATAAAAAAAATTCAGATCCATTTTTTCATGAGCGCTCCTCATATATGAAATATGGACATACGCACACACAGACATACAACACAAAACACAAGAGTGCACACAAATGTACAACACATAAGACAATAGTAAAGGCCTTGTAGCTTTACCTAGGTGAAATCTCCATTGCAATGTTTAAAAACTCCACAGTCAAAAATAAAACTGATCAGAAAAACATTAACCTAGGTTTGTATGAGCTCAAAAAATAAAATAGAACTTTATGATGTGGGAAAAGGCAATAATAAAAAAGATATTGAAAAAAGCATCCTGGTTAATCACTGTCGCAGATGTAAGAATAGCCAAGCTGGAGCTCTGGATATCAGCTGTTATAGATTTGAGTCAAATCATCTTCTTTTTGGTCTGTAGATATTGCTTTGGTTAGTCTCTCTGGAATCCAAATCGGTTGCTGTTCTCCCTGTGGAAACACACAAACAGACCCCCGACTCCAGACAATCACTGGGTCAGGACCTTTCCATTGTCCTGTTAGAATATATTTCCAAAGTACCTTAGGCTTATGTACATTTTTTGGATACATATGTCTTTCTGCAGCACTAAGCCCTGATGAATCCAAATTTTAAAAGTTTAGAGTAAAAAGGGTTATTTTAAGTTTATCTTTGGGGGATATATACCCCTTTCCAATTCCCTCTTTTTGCTTTAATAAGTATGTTTTAATAGTTTGATGAGCTCTTTCAACTATGCCTTGTCCCTGTGGATTGTATGGGATTCCTGTTATATGAGTAATACCACATGATGAGCAAAATTGTTTAAAAGAGGTAGAGGTATAGCCAGGACCATTATCTGTTTTTAACTGTTTAGGAACGCCCACAGTGGCAAAATTTTGTAAGCAATGAGCTATAACATCTTTAGTTTTTTCTCCAGCATGAAGGGAGCCCATCAAAAATCCGGAAGAAGTATCAACTGTAACATGTAAATATTTTAATT
Source organism: Marmota flaviventris (assembly GCF_047511675.1). Classification (NCBI taxonomy): domain Eukaryota; kingdom Metazoa; phylum Chordata; class Mammalia; order Rodentia; family Sciuridae; genus Marmota; species Marmota flaviventris. The sequence continues at coordinate 111,033,317 of NC_092518.1, read as the reverse complement.
TTCCAAATTCTGGCAAGTGTGTGACGTCCATCTGCCAAATATGGTTAGGTATCAGTCCTCTAGGATTGACTCCAAGATTAACTTGTGGTAAAAAGGTCACACAATTTTGACATTCATTGTTTTATTATATGTCTGGCTTGTTCCTTAGTTATTTTAAAATGCTTTTGTAAAGTATTAGCATTAACATGGAATCCTTTATGAAAATTTGTAGCTTCTTCTAGTGTAGAGAAAATATGTATATCATGTGTAGTTTTATCTGGTAAATCATTGCCCAAACTAAGGGCTCCAAGCAATCCTGTATGTGCCCTGATATGTCCTATAAAGAATGGATCTTTTCTGTCCCAGATTAGACTTTGTATAGTGGAAAACAAAGAGAAAACAGTAGAGGAAGGAGAAATCCTACCAGCATCTTCAAGGGATGCTATAGCATTAACTATATACTGACTGTCAGAAAATAAATTAAATACAGAATCTTTAAACATCACAAAAGCTTGTAAAACTGCATTAAGCTCTACCTTTTGAGCTGATTGTTTGGGTACTAAAAATATAAAAGTTTGATCAGGGGTAACTACTGCTGCTGTACCATTATTTGACCCATCAGTGAATATATTTTAGCATTCATGATAGGGGTTTTTCTTGTCATTTTTGGAAAAACTACAGGATGTTTAGACCAAAAAGACAACAAAGGATTAGATGGTAAGTGATTATCAAATGTAACATTAGATTTACACATGATTATTGCCCAAGTATTTAACTCATTAGCTAACTCATCAATTTGATCCATAGTATATGGGGTAATAATTTTATTGGGAGAAATTCCAAACACTCCCTTCGCTGCTTTTATTCCTTTGAGTATTAATTGTCCTATAGCCTCAGGATACCTAGTAAGAATAGTGTTAGGAGAATAAGATAAATGTATCCACAATAATGGATCTTCTTGCCAAAATACTCCTGTAGGAATATTTTTTGTTGGTAGTACAATAAATAATAAAGGCAAACTTATATCAATTCTATCCAAATGCATATTTTCCATATATGTTTCAATAATTTTTAATGCCTTTCTTGCTTCAGGCGTTAACATTCGGGGTGAATTTGGATCTGATGGACCTTTTAGAATATCAAATAAAGGTCCCAACTCTCCTGTTGGTATGCCTAGATAAGGCCTTATCCAATTTATGTCTCCCAATAACTTTTGAAAGTCGTTAAGTGATTTGAGTTGATCTACTCGTATTTAAATTTTTGGTGGATGGACCATGGTTGAGGATAATAGAACTCCTAAATAATTAATTGGAAAATTTAATTGTACTTTATCTATTGCTATCTCTAGATTATAATTTTTTAATAAGTTTGTAAGTGTGGCATAACATTCCAGCAATATGTTTTTATCTTTATGTGCTAATAATACATCATCCATATAGTGAAATATTTGTAGTTCAGGATTTTGATTTCTAAGTGGCTGGATTGCTTTGTTAACATAGATTTGACACATAGTTGGACTGTTAGCCATCCCTTGAGGCAGTACTTTCCATTCATATCTCTGATCAGGACCTTCATGATTTAATGCAGGGATAGTAAATGCAAAACGTGGACTATCCTCGGGATGAATTGGAATCGAAAAAAAAAAAAAAATCTTTAATATCTATAGCTAAAACATGCCAGGTTTTTGGCAAAGCAGACAATTGAGGAATCCCTGATTGAGCAAGTCCCATAATAACCATCTCATTATTAATGGCTCTTAAATCTTGCAATAATCTCCATTTACCAGATTTCTTTTTGATGACAAAAATGGGAGTATTATGGGGAGATATGTAAGGTTGTATATGTCCTTCCGCTAATTGTTGTTTGACCAGGTCATGGGCTACTTGTATCTTTTCTTTAGTCAGGGGCCACTGAGGAACCCACATTGGTCTTTCTGATTTCCAAGTAATTTTGATTGTCTCAGTGGCCCTTTCTGAAAATCCAACTCGTGTCTGTCTGTTCCTTGATCTATTTGTATTGGTGCTGCTATACCTTGTTCTTGTTCTCCTAATCTTTTTTCTTTCCTAAAACCTTGTCTAACCCTAGTAGTGTGCGCATTAGGATTGATGTTATTTGTTAACGTCAAACCTAATTGATCTAGGACATCTCGTCCACATAAATTTATAGGAAGATGATCCAATACATATGGCTGTATAGTTCCTTCACATCCTTTAGGATCCTTCCAATCTAATATCATTGCACTTCTATGGGGATTAGTCGACACTCCTAGGCCTCGAAGCGTTTGAGTGGCTTGTTGTAATGGCCAATGTTTTGGCCATTCTTGACGAGATATGATGCTAAGGTCAGCACCTGTGTCCAGTATACCATTAAACTCATATCCTTGAATATTTAGTTTTAGCATTGGGCGAGAATCTAAATTTAAAGACAGCATAGCCCAATCCACACCTGTGGAGCCTAATCCCCTGGAACCTCTTTCTACACTACGACTAGAGAATTTATTATGTAGGCTGGGTATTATTAACAACTGTGCTATTCTATCTCCGGGTGAAATTACTGATATACCTCTTGGAGAACTAGCTATAATTTTTATTTCACCTACATAATCAGGATCAATTGCCCCAGGACTTATCATAAGTCCTTTTAGTGTAGATGAACTACGTCCCAATAATAAGCCTACTGTTCCTTGGGGAAGAGGTCCTTTTACTCCTGTGGGAATGATTTGAACTCCCATCTCTGGAGTTAGTACTGCTCTGGCAGAGTTGCAGATGTCCAACCCTGCGCTCCCTCGGGTTTGTCTGATGAGGCATTTAATGGAAAATGTGTCCTGGGCACTACCCTGATGGTGTTGTTGGGTTCCTCCACTGCCCCGTATATTTGTGGTTGTGGGCCCCGGAGCATTGGGCCCCCCAGTCCGTTTTTTAGCAATGGAGCCTGATGCCTTTCTCCATGATATCATGGGTAAATACCTGGTCCTTGTCCGTTTTTTGATAAGGGAGTACCCTCTATGGTGGTTTGAGAACGGCATTCATTAGCCCAATGTCTCCCTCTATGGCATCGTGGGCAAATACCTGGTAATCTATTCCTTTGATACCTAGCTTTGTTAAACCCTCCTCCTATGGGGCAACTCCTTTTAAAATGTCCTGTTTGTTCACAATTGTAGCATATTTTTGGCCTGGCATCTAAAGTCTGTTGTACTGCAGCTGCCAAGACTTTCCCTTGTTCATTAATGTCTCTACATAATTTAATATATGTGTTTAAATCTTCATGTCTCCATGGTCTAATGACCTCTCTGCAGCAATGATTTGCTTGGTCATAAGGCAGTTGTTTTATTAATGGCATGCCTGTTCTGTATCCCCAAAAATTCTGGAAGCTGTTTGAATAAACCTATGTACAAATGTAGCGTAAGGTTCATTAGTTCTCTGTATTACCTTAGATAGCTGACCTTGTAAATCTCCATGTCCTTGTAAAGTCTTCCATGCCCTAACTGCGTTCGCAGCAATTTGTGCATATATAGCAGGATCATATTCAATTTGTTGCCATTGACCCTCATAAGGTCCTTTTCCTAACAACATATCTAGATTTCTTTGAGGGTAACCGGCTGCTGCATTTCGCCTAGCTGTCTCCGTGCAAAATTCCTCATTGGCAACCTTCCATAAAAAATATTGTCCTCCATTTAGCACAGATTTACACATGCTATCCCAATCTGCTGGCGTCATGTCCAAGTTAGTAATGGACTCGACCATGCTTACCGTGAAGGGTGCTTGGGGACCATAGGTTGTTACAGCCTCCTTTAACTGCTTCACTGTTTTAAAATCTAAAGCACGGTGAATTCGCTGCCCTCCTACCTGTTCAAGTACAGGGCATGCTAATCTTTGAGGTCCTGTCTCAGGATCCCATTTATCAACTACGGGGTTTGAGGGCCACTTAGCTGTCTCCATAGGTGGGGCTGTTGGTTGAATTACGCCCTCTGGTGATAAAACGGAGTCAGTAACAGCCTCCTGTTGTAGCCTTTTTCCTAATAACCCCTTTTCCTTTAAATTTTCTTCCTCTGTCTGACTAGCTCGAGAGACCTTCTCTTTTGCTTGATCTAAAATGTCTTTCTCCATGGTCTGAACCTCTAACAATTTACTTAACACTTTTTTGGTTTGTTTTTTACTAATTTCTAATCTACTATAAAGATAACGCAACCCAATAAGATAACACAAAACAAAACCGAAACTGAATGAAACAAAAACGGAATAAAAAATCGTTGTGTATCAATTTTCTCTTCCTCAGGGCCGACAAACTTCAAACCTTTAGCCACCCATTTTTCCCAGTTTGCCTGAGAAATTTCTAGGTATAGGCAGCTTGAAACAAAAACAAAATAAATCAAAACAAGAACACATTGTTTTTTGAAATGGTCACCCATTCTCTCACCTTCCCTCAGGGGCGAGCAATTTCACTTACCTCCAAGTTTCAGATGTTCCGCGTACAGGCCACCAAATGCCGCAGTCTGGCTGGGCACAAAATTACGAGCCACCACACACCTTGTAGATTCAAACAGCAACTCTTTATTCCCGAACTCACACCAGTACTCTACAAACACGTTCTGGGCAAAATCTACGCTCTCCACCGGGCTCTGAATCCCAAATACTCTCTGAATCCTGCGAGAACTCAAGGTGCCTGAGGCAGCAGGATACGCCCTATTCCCAGCAGGAATCACCTTAAACCTGGAACCGCCCTAAACCCAAGGAGTGCCCTAAATCCTGATCTGCCCTAAACCCGGATCCGCCCTGGTCCTTGAGCAAGGTCACCTTTCATGCAATGTCACTGCAAATGACCTGGGTCATGCCATGCATCATTCTTACTTAGCTATGGCTCTCAGCACCCTTCTATAGGTTATCTCTTTACTCTGTTGTTTCCTTTGATAATAGGAAGCTTTCAATTGTATGTAATCCAATTTGATAATTCTTGCTTTGTTTCTTGTGCTATTGGAGTCCTATTCAGGAAATTGTTGCTTGTGCCATTATCTCCAAGAGTTTCTTATGTGTTTTTTTTTTCCTAGTAGTTTCAGGTTTTACATTTAAATGTTTGATCCACTTTGATTTGATTTTTGTACAAGGTGAGATACTGGGTATTGGGTTGGTTTCAGTATTGTACACATAGATATCCAGTTTTCCCAACACATTTGTTGAAAAGAATGTAATCCCTCCAATATAACGTTTTGTTTCTGGCACATTTATCAAGAATCAGTTGGGTATAGATGCATAGGGTTATTTCCAGGTCCTCTATTTTATTCTATTGATCTATTTTTTATTCTAATAGCATGCTGTTTTTGTTACTATGGTTCTATAGTATATTTTGAAACAGGTATTTTTTAAAAGAAATTAATTTTTAAAATTTTTAAATTTGTACATGGACACAATACCTTTATTTTATTTATTTATTTTTATATGGTGATGAGGATTGAACTCAGTGCCTCACATGTGCTAGGCAAGTACTCTACCACTGAGCTATAATCCTAGCCATGAAATCAGGTATTGTGATGTCGCCAGCATAGCTCTTTGTATTCAGAACTGCTTTGACTACTCAAGATCTTTTGTACTTCCATACAAATTTTTGGGATTGTTTTTTCAAGTTCTGTGCAGAATGTCATTGGCATTTTGATGGGATTTTAATCTGTATGTTTCTTTTGGTTATAAAATTACTTTAACAATATTAAGTCTCCCAATTTGTAGTCTTTTCATCTTTTAATGTTCTCTTTAATTTGTTTCTTCATTGTTTTAAAATTTTCATTTTAGAGGTATTTTTAACTCCTTGGATAGGTTTATTCCTAGGTATTTTATTCATTTTTTTTCAAAAATTATTTTTTAGTTTTAGGTGGACACAATATCTTTATTTTATTTTTATGTGGTGCTGAGAATCAAACTCACAGCCTCATGCATGTTAGGTGAGCACACTACCACTTGATCCACATCCCTAGCCCCTATTTTATTCATTTTTAAGCTAATATTAAAAGAATTACATTCCTAATTTCTTTCTCAGTGTTTAGAAACATTATTGTTTTTTAAAATTTCTCTATTACTGCATTAAAGTTTTACATAATTGTAGAGTGCCTTTCGACATATTCATGAATGCATATAATACACTTTGCTCCATTTCAATCCCCATTAATTCCTTTTTTTCTCTCTTCCCTTTCCCTTAGCCCCTACTTCTACTTTATTAATCCTTTTTTTGAATCAGTGCATTAAAGTTATACATAAAAGTAGAATTCATTGTGATATATTCATATATGCACATAACATAATTTGGACAGTTTCATTCTGCAGTTTCTTCCCTTTCCTGTTCTTGCTCTCTTCCTTAGAATCCCTTCTTCTCCTCTACTCTTCTCCATTCTATTTTCATGAGATCTCCCATTTTGAAAAAAAAATCCATAATTCTCTTAAGCTTCCACACATGAGAAGAAGTAGTTAACCATTGACTTTCTGAGTGTGGATTATTTCGCTTAGCATGATATTCTCCATTTCCATCCATTTGTCCGCAAATGATGTAATTTCATTCTTCTTTATGGCTAAGTAAAAATTCCTGTGTGTGTGTGTGTGTATGTGTGTGTGTGTGTGTGTGTGTATCTCACATTTTCTTTATCCTTTCATCTATTGAGGAACACCTAGGCTGATTCTATAACTTGGTGATTGTGAATTGAGCTGTTCTATACTTAATGGTATGCATTTATAACTATAGTTTATAAAATTTAGTTATTTTTAATAATTATTGAGGAGTGGGATAGCTAGGTCAAATTGTGACTCCCATTTTATATTTTTTTCCACATGTTTATTGGTGCATTATAGTTGTACATAATGATGGGATTTGTTGCTATATATTTATACATGCATAAAATATAACAATATAATTTGGTCAATATCACTCTCCAGCATTTTCTCCCTGCCACCTCCTATCTGTTGGTCTCTTTTCTATATTGGTCACCATTTGATTACTAGGAGATCCACCCCTGCATCCTCCCCCTTTTTCTTCTATAGCTTTCATATGTGAGAAAAAACATAGGAATCAACCTTCTCAGTTTGGCTTGTTTTGTTTAACATAACGTTTTTAAGTTCCATCCATTTTCCAACAAATTACATAATTTCATTTTTCTTTATGGCTGAGTAAAACTCTGTTGTGAATATATATCATATTTTCTTTATCTATTCACCCTTTGATGAACATCTAGGCTGGTTCCATGGTTTGTCTACTATTATTTATGTTGCTATAAACATGGGCATGCATGTATTACTGTACTGTGATGACTAATTTCTTTAGGACAAATACCAAGGAATGGTATAGCTTGGTCATATGGTATTTCTATACCTAGTCTTTTGAGGAAACTTAATACTGATTTCCAGTGTGGGTTGTACTAATTTGAAGTCCAACCAATTGTGTATGAATGTACCTTCCCCCCCACCCATATCCTTACCAGCTTTTACCATTATTTGTATTTTTGGAGATTGCCATTTTAACTGGGGATAAAATCTCAGTGTAATTTTGATTTGCATTTCCTTGATTGCTAAGGATATTAAACATTTTTTCATATTCTTATTGACTATTTACATTTTTTTTCTTTTGAGAAATATCTAGTTAATTTGATTTGTTTTACTGTTAAACTTTTTGATTTCTTTATTCTGGATATTGATCTACTGTGAGAAGAGTAGGTGGGAAGGATTTTTCCCAATGTATAGGTTCTCTCTTCATGCTCTTGTTTCTGTTACTGCACAGAACTTTTTAATTTGGTGCTGTCTAACTTATTTATTCTTGGTTGTATTTCTTGAGATTCAGGAATCTTATTAAAGAAGTTAGTGCCTGTGCAAATATGTTGGAGTTGGAGTGTTGGTTCTGGTTTATTGGAATATAATATTCAAAAAATCCCTAATTCTCCTATGAATTTCAGTGGTATGTGTTGTAACATTTTCTATTTCATCTCTAATTTTATTCATTTGGGTTTTCTCTTTGTTTTGGGTAGTTTAGCTAAGGCTTTGTCCATTTTTTTTTAATCTTTTCAAAGAACCAACTCTTTGTTTCACTGATACTTTGTGTTGTTCTTTAGTCTCTATTTATTTGATCCCTCAACTTCATTATTTTTCTCCTAATATAGATTTTGAATTTAGTTAATTCTTGTTTTTCTAAGACCTTGTGGTACATTGTTGGGTTGATGTCACTTGTGTTTTTCTATTTTTCAAATTAAGCTATAAAATTCATTCTTAGTATAGCTTTCACTTAATCCCCCAAATTCTACTATGTGATCTTTCCTTTTTAATTTGATTCTAGAAATGTTTCCTCCTGATCTTCAATGACCCACTCTTCATACAAGAGTGTATTGTTCAAAATCTGTTTTATAATTCCTGTAGTGTCTTTTGCTGTTGATCTCTAGTTTTATTCCATAATGATATGATAAACTATATGAAATTATTTTCATTTATTGAATTTGTTAAAGTTGCTTTATGGCCTAATATTTGATCTATTTTGTAAAATCTTCCATGAGCAGAAGAAAAAAAAATGTGTTCTAGGTCTATAGGATGGAATATTCTGTAGAGGTCTGTTAAGTCCATCTGATCCATAGTGTAATTCTGATATATCTTTATTGATCTTTTCTGTGGATGATCCATCTCTTGGTAATAGTTGGGTGTTAAAACTAACCACTATTAGTGAATCTGAGCCTATATCTCCCTTTATGTCCAGTAGTATTTGTTTTATAAAATTGTATGTTCTGATGATTGATGTATACATATTTATAATAGTTATGTTCTTTTGACAGACTGTTCCCTTTATCAATATGTAGTGATATTCTTTTCTCTTCTGTTTTTTTGCTTCATGTCTGTTTTGTCATATATGAGCATAGCTATTCCTGTTTGATTTCAGATTCTGTTTACTTGGAATATCATCCTCCACACTTTGACTTGCAGACTGTGTATTTCTTTCCCAGGAAGATGAGTTTCTTCCATGGAGAATACTGCTAGGTCTTTCTTTTTAATCCAGTCAGTGTGCAATCTTTTTAATGAAAAATTAGGACCATTTACATTCATGGGTATTATTATTTTAAAGTAGATGATTGATTATTCCTGTCATTTTGCTTTTCCTCTTGTTGTTTGGAATATTCTATGTTTGTATCTCTATCTTTTATTCATCTTGGTGGGTTTTTGTAGTAATAATGGTTTATTCTTTCCAAATTCTTATTTGCTCATCTACTCTTCTAGTAAAATTTATTGTTTCCCATGTTCTTATGTTTGTGTATAACTTCTTATGGGTAGAAATATCTTTTGTTATGCTGTTCTAGTGGTCATTAATCCCCTTGGTTTATACTTATTTTGAAAGTTCTTTACTTCTTCTTCAATTATGAAGAATAACTTTGCTTGAAAATAGTAATTGAGAATGGCAGGTTTTTATTTTAGTACTTGTAATACATGTTTTAGTCAGTTTTTGTTTTCACTGTTGTGACCAAAACACTGACAAGAACAATTAGAGGAGCAAAAGTTTATTTGGAGGCTCATGGTTTCAGAGGTCTCAGTTCATACAGGGCCAGCTATATTCCTCAGGGATTGAGGTGAGGTAGGACATCATGGTGAAAGGGTATGGTGGAGGAAAGCAGCTGGGAACAAGGGAGAGAGAGAGGGAGAGGGAGAGGGAGAGGGAGAGGGAGAGGAATTACATTTGCCAGATATAAAACATATATCTCCAAAGCATGATCCCAGTGACCCACCTCTTCCTGTCACAGGCTACCTCCTTCAGTTACCACTCAGTTAATTCCCATTAGGGAATTGACTGATTAGGTTAAGGCTCTCATAACCAAATAATTCCACTTTTGAACCTTATTGTATTGTGTTACACATGAGCTTTTGGGGGGATACCTCAGATCTAAACCTAACAATACATTTATTCATTCTCTCCTAGATTTTAGGTTTTTTTTTTTTTTTCTGAGAAACCTTCTGTTATTCTGATGGATTTGCCTTTATATGTGATTTAAATTTTCTTGCAGGTTTTGATATTTTTTCTTTGTTCTGTGCTTTTTGCAACTTAACTATAGTGTGCCTTGGAGAGTTTTTTCCTGGTTATGCATATTTAGGGTTCAAAATGTCTCCTGTTCCTGAATGTTCTTATATCTCTATATTCAGATTTATGCCTCTGCTGGGATGAATATCTCTCCCACTTTTATGTCAGTACCTTTTTAATAAGCAGCCTTCTTATTGATGATATGCCCTGGGATATTAGGTTCTTATGTAATATGAGTTTAATCCCAATTGGACTTTGTATTGTAGATTCTTGTGGCTTCTTTGGTTATGATTGGTGAGGTTTTTCACAATGAATATTGTGTTGGAACCTGAGGAACCCAGTTTCTTTGTACTTTTTGCAAGATTGTGGCCCCTCTGTTAGTTCATGTAGGTGTATTGTAGACAGAAGAACATGTGGGTTGTCCCCTCTGTGGTTACTCCCCAAGTGTTGTCAGCAAAGAGTGGTATGATTGGCTATGGGAGTGACCTATGCTAAGATCCCTCATAGACAAGGTTTCCACAAAGTTGTTTTATTTCTTTCTGCTGTTGCTGTGGGGATGATTGTCTAGGAATAGGATTTTAGTTCCCTCTAGACATAATTATTTGGAATTAGGTCTATTACTGTGGGATTTTTTTTATATTCTTTAAGTTGAAATATGTATCATTGTTCAAACAGGGCTAGGTCATGACTGGAGTAACATGCAATTTCTCTGTTCATGCCATCTAGAGTTTCTTTTTTGGTTATGCATATTTAGCATTCTGTGCTGTGCCTGGAATAAAGCTCAGTGGCAAAGCACCCATCTGACAGGCTCAAAGTTTTGAGCTCGATCCCCAGCACTGCATAGAAAGGAGGACACAAGAAATAACAATAACAAACCAGATAAAGGAATAAAGGAAAAGCCAAGTACACACAAAGAAACCACACTGCCAACAAGAGGAAAGAAAGGGGGACATATTATAGAATAAATTGAGAAAAATAACTAAAATGTTTTAAAAAGGGAAAATAGAAATAAGATAATGAAGAAATATTAAAAACCTAAAAGAAAAAAGTGCTAGTGCTTTTTGTGCCACACACTCTGAGAGTAGCGGGGCAGATGTGGAGTTGCAATTATCTATCGTGGTAGGAGTGGAGGGTGGAACTGTGCCATCTACCACCCTAACTCTGGTGACATAGGTCTGCTGCAGAAGTACATGCTACTACTTGTTCCCCAAGATTCGTGCAGATTATGCATCACAATGCAGTTTCTCAACATAGAATTCTCAGCAGGTTTGTGTCAAAGGCTCTCTCCTGCAGCCAAACTGTCTCTCAAGGCAGACACCCACTTTACATGTGCAGTGATATTGCAAAAGAGATCTGGAGACAGAAAAATGCATCGACCTTTGACTCTGAGATAGGAGAATAGTAATTTGGTTATGACTTTCTGATTGTGGTTCTCTGTTTTACCACCAGTAGAATACATGGGGAAGTGTAGAGAAAGTCTCCAGAGTTAGTTTTCTATGAAAATCCCATATGTATTGCATATTTACAGTGTACTTTTGCATGGTGCTGATGCCTATGCTCGTGATATTCACTCGAAGTCTCCCTGTTTCACCTGTACCCTGTGTTCTCAGCCACTGCTGTATGATAGATGCTGGGGTGCTACATTACTCCTTCTGATGCATTATTCATAGTCTCTTGGTTTCCGCAAGTCTTTCTCCCCATTGAACTTCAACGTTCTCCCACAGACACCCATCTCTCCACACAGTTATTCTTCGGTTGTTTGACTCATTTCATAGTTTTTTATTGTTGTTGAAACCTGTTTATTTGCTTACTTTCCTGAAATAATTCTTTCAATTGTGTTTTCTTGTTGTGTGTTTTTGCTGAAGTCTCTTTTCAGGTAGTTTGCTGGTACCTAATGATTGGACAGAGATTTTCTTAAATGCCTGGAATCAATAATACCAGCAGTCTTTTCTGAGTGACAGTTTTTGCATTGTGACTTTTGGGCACACTTTCAACACTGATCAAGTAGTGTATAACTCTGACTTGGCATTCATTTCTTGCTTGTGCAGAGTATCGATGTCAGCATGAGGTCATGACTTTAGGCTTTCTCAGTTCTTTCCTAAGTTAGCACCCAGTTTTGGACATATGCCCAGACTTACATATGAACTGGCCTTATAGTTTTCTGGAAACATGTAGTAACTTTCCAGAGGCCCCTATGGATATCAAAATACCCTAGGTTTTCCTCTCAAGCCTTTTGGCTAGCTTATCATTTGCCCAACTATTATCTACTGCATCAGGTTGCCTCAGTGTTAAACAATTGCCAATAATAGTTTCCAACAAATTCTCTCTAGGAAAAGGCTATTTACACTAAATGATTGTTTAATAAGACCAGTTAAAGATAAGACTCAAAAGTGGCATCTTCTAGGAAATCACTACACAGGTTAGTAATGATAATTCTCTGCAAATGAGGTATTGAAAGAGGCCCAAACCCATTCTAATAACTCAATTGAATGCCAGACTGCTGGTTTTCATTGTGATTGCATACTGTTGGTTTTCAGTTCTTTGAAGCTTGGGAAATAACATAGGAATAGATAAAGTAAAATGCCACAAAAACTCAGTGTTCATACCAATATTTAACTATTTTTCTTAAATAAATGTTCATGCGATTATTGTAGTCATTTGGTTTATTTCTTCACTTCTGAAAAACTTTATTCTTCATATTTTTGACAGTGTTCACATTAGTTTTGCTGAGATTTTTGAAGGTACTAAGGTACTTGTTCCTGCTCATGTTATTTTTTTCTCATTCCACTTATTTTGTTCTGTCTATATAAAGCTTCTTATTCATGTAGCATAGTTCCTTTTCAAGGGAGAATACACATGTATGACTGAGAATATTAATTACAAGTGTAAGTTGCATGTTGAGGAGTATCAGGAGATATAATATATAAAAATCAAGTTATGAAAGAATATGACTCATTGAATAAGTATGCCTAATGTGTCTTTCTCAAAAACAGAAATCAAAGTGACCAAGGCAAATGAGTGGAGGATAAGGGAGAAAGAATTTTGAACAAAAATGTAGCTGTCTCCTAAAGAGCTAGCATCATTTAAATATCCAGTTTCTCAGAACTGCAAAGCCCAATAACATTTAAGGCAGAAGTTAGAACACTGCAGGATGAAATGGAAAACATGATCAAATAGGATGGTAAAATTATTGAAGTAAAAAATGAGTTTCTTAATGGATTTACATGGAAGGATACTAGGCAAATGCCATCTGTTATTTGCTATTTACACTTCATCTTATTTGACTTCAAAGTCAGCATTGCAGGGGGCTTATGCAAGCCATGGAGATTCAAAATCAACAGTCTTCCCAACCAGATGGTGTTAATCCTAGGTATCTAGCTCAGACAAGAGCTACCTTTCTAAAGTGATCATGGACAATACTTGGAGGAAAAGGTCTGTGCCAGACTAAACTGGTCTCAGAACAGTTTGCAATAATGTGGTGCCTCTAAGCTTTGTCTTGAGACTAGCTTCTGGAAGTGGGCTACTATTTAAATGAAATTTTAAAACAATGGAAAAAAATCACCCTCCATTGAAGTGATTTTCTTTTATGTGACAGAGAGCAATGTTAGCATGTAAATCAGGAATTACTAATATTTTTGAAATAAAAGTCCTAACATAATTCATAATTTAAGAAATAAAACTTAATCCCTTGTGTCTCCTTCTGAAAAGAAGCAGAAAAGTTCCAGATATTTTGCCCTCTGTTTGTTTCATTTTCCTTTTAGATATCTTGCTGTTTAGAAGTCATATAGAGAATGGACAAAACATGAATGTACAGCTGAAAAATTATCACAAAACGAATACCTCTGTAACCACAGGCCAATAGTCAAAAATAGAACATTGGCAACCTCAATGCCTCATTTGCAGAGAATTATCATTGACAACCCCAGAGGCCCACCGTCACTTTTCCCTTTTAAGAATACATTTAAATTAACTTTGTTTCAATGATTGCATGACACTTCTAGAAATAAAGATATTTGTTGAGAAAGGAGGTGTTTTAAAACAAGATTTATAACATAGTATGTTTAGAAAATAGTAAGTGGGACCAATGCCTAAACATGGAAACATAAATTGTGTGGCAGGGGAAGATCATGTGTATGATTGAATATGGAGTTTGTCCCCTCCTCAATAGAATGATGAAGACTCAATTTCAAACTATTGAAATCTCAACAGAAATGTATCATGCCAAAAAAGTAACATTTTTTAGTTCTGCCACATGAACTAATTAGAGTTTATTCATATCTACTGAAGTTCAAGATATGCTCTCAGCCTTCATATACTCACATCAAGTATCTAGAAATGCTGTATCTTTCCTGTCATCACACATCATCTGATTTTCAAAGAATTCACTAATCATATAAATGAACTGAAATAACACTTACTATGTGCCAAAGCACTGTTATAATCATTTGTGAATATTAGTGTATTTAATTTAATTATTGAATCCTCATAGCCCTTCAGGAAAAAAAGGGGAAACTAAAGTAGAGAGTCATTCTGGTAGGAAGTAGCAAACTTGGGATTCAAACTCTGATCATATGGTAGAAGTTTCTGATTTTGAACTATGAAGATCTTCTGCCTCCATGGAAGGAATTTAAAATGGATGCTCCCTTGTGTAAACAATGGGCTATCTTTGGTCATTATGCATTACAAGTATGCATGTTAATAGCTTAATTATGAGAAATATCTCTGTTAGCATAATTGTGACCAGCTATCAACTGTACTTTAATATAGGTGTCAATGTAGAGAAGGCTGTATCTGAGATTCCTGTTGTGACATGAAAAATGCATGAAATTTTAACATGCTTGACAAACTCAAAAAACGTTCTTGTGTGCAAAAAAATTGTTAATAGAGACAGTATCTTTTATTTTTCAAGATATGTCTTGAAAAAGAAAATGTATTAATGAACTTATATAAGCAGTATTTATTATTCATATTATATATAGCACATACTTAATATAGTGCTAGTATAATTTGATGCCACTGCCTTGATTTATGCTAAGTGGTCAATAAATTTACCACCATTGCTTTTGTATTATCAGTGAAAATTTCAACATAGAAAAGGCAGGAAATATCTTAATTTTACTATGAAGAGTGTCTTGATCTTATACAGCCACAAAAGGATCTTAGGAACCAGCAGTAGTCCACCAATTACACACTGAAACCTCTTTAAAAAAATTTACTATTTACTTTATTATTATCCTATTTGGAAACAGTTGTATTTTCAGAAATCTCATCTCTTACTTTTCTCAGATCTTGACTAACTTTTAGCTACCTAACTCCCTTGCTTAGAAATTTACAGATTTGATTCTCTACACTGGCCATGCCTACCCCTCACCAATTTATAGAAAGAAAAATCATAACAACAACAATTACAACAACAAAGAGCAAGTTGCAGAAGTCCTAAAAATAAGACTTCCTGATTCACGGTTAAATTCCTCCCTTAATTTCTTGCAATATGAATTTCTTTTGGTGACTCCTGGATTCCTGACTCAAACTGGTCCAGTTTGTAGTTATGTGCTCATCAAACTTTCTTCTTCATTTAAAGTTTGTCAAACAAATTGGGCAAATGGTTAGGGAAGTGTGGGAGGAACAAATAAGAATTAATAAAATAAAAGAAACAGAGTAGGGACGAAGAGCATGAGAAGAAGATTAACATTTAACAGGGATGAGAGGTGGGAGGGAAAGGGAGAGAAGGGAAATTGCATGGAAATGGAAGGAGACCCTCAGGGTTATACAGTGGAGGGGGTAGAGAGAGAGGAGGGGAGGGGAGGGGAGAGGTGGGGAGGGGGGATGGTGGAGGATGGGAAAGGCAGCGGAGCACAACAGACACTAGTATGGCAATATGTAAATCAATGGATGTGTAACTGATGTGATTCTGCAATCTGTGTATGGGGTGAAGGTGGGAGTTCATAACCTACTTGAATCAAAGTGTGGAATATGATATGTCAAGAAATTTGTAATGTTTTGAACAACCAACAATAAAAAATTTTAAAAAATAAATAAATAAATAAAATAAAAGATAGTAAAGATGCCTTCTTTGTTACAAGGAAGCTAATCCTTCAGACAGACTGTTCTTCTACCACTGCATCAAGGTGAGTGGAATAATTCCTAAATACTTGACAATCATTGGTCATCCTCTAGGACTTTTTGGAACTAGGAGTGTTTAGTCATTCTTAGCAGTGTATGCCAATAACAGAAAAACAAATGAAAGGGAGAGTCCAATTTTTCCTCCTGCCTCAGGCAAGCTTCATGATAGATAGCTTACCATGACAGATAAGTTTGAGGCTGACATTTCTGTTACATTTCTTATGGTTCTTTGGAAGTAGTTCCCTGTTAAGTACTATAGAGGGACTAGATTTCACAGGAAGTCTGACTTGGCTAATTCTGTCATGATGGAGGGCATTCTAGGACCTTGTCGGGCAAGCCCAAGATGTCTATAGTTAGGTTACTTCACCAAAGCTTCTGGCCAGCTGTTTTTAGTATGTAGTCAAGGGCATAAACATACTGATTCAGCATATGTACTCAAGGTCATTTTGTTTGTGAGCATACATCCACTAATGTAAGCTGTTGGAAACATGCCTTCCTTGGTCTTGTTTAGTCAGGTTTTTTGCCACTATACCAAAAGGCCTGACAAGAACAATTAGAGGAGGAAGAGTTTATTTTGGGACTCATAGTTTTAGAGGTCTTAGTTCATTGGTGGCAGGCTGCATTCCACAGCATTCAAATAGTAAGGCAGAACATCATGATGGAAAAATGTGGATGGGAAAAGCAGCTGGGAACATGGCACCAGGAAGTGGAGAGAGAGCTAAGTTCAACTCACAAAATATATACTCCGATGGCACACCACAGGGATCCACCTCCTCCCACTAAACTCTACCTTGCTTACAATTACCATCAAGTTAATCCATATCAGAGAATTAATGTACTGATTAGATTAAACCTTTTTATAACCCACTTATTTGGGAGGATAGCTAATATAAACATAATAGGCCTGCATATAAAACAGGCCTATCTAAGAACTCAGGCAGCCGGAACTGGGGGCTACCACCTCCAAATAAAGCAAGGTTACTATCCCAACCATGCCTCACATCTTCTTTCAACTGCTAGAGTCCAAAACATTGTTTCCTGATTCTGACTGACCCCCACAGGACATACCTTAATTTGTACAAGTAAAGGGTCTAGATGGGAAAGAAATCTATGTCATGGAAAATAAGAGAAGATCCTTAGCTATCATCCATGTTATTTTTCTGTCATCTTTATTAGTACCTACACTCTGAAGAATTTAAATATGTTTTGAAAAGCCTTTTGTTTTTCCCATCCTCTTTGAAAAATAAACACACACACACACACACACACACACACAGCAAGTTCATCAAAGTTAGCAAAATTTCAATGTTGTTTTAGTATAGTTTCTGTCTCCTCCAGCCATGTTCAATTTACAGTAAAGGAGCTTATAACACTTTTACCTGATTATTCTTTTGTATAATAGTGACAAAAACTTTTACAACAGACATTAATTAAGCACTTGCTAGGTGCAAGCATCTATAGGTAATATAGGAAGCTAAGGAAGTATGTAATATTTACCCACTTTCTCCTCAAAATTTTAAACTAGGGTGAGATGTAGGAAATAGAGGGAGGCACATAGGTATAAATTATTTGTAATAGAAGTGAGTGCAGAGATAGAATACAGATCCAGCAGGGTACCATTGTACCCTTCACACTTCTAATTATAATGTTGGTGCTCAAGAGAGGCCTGTCCAGGTACATCATATTTTCCTAATGAGTCCTCCCCAAGCATTCAAATGTAGAGGTGGTTGATATAGAGTCTGATTTTGAGTCACTGACCCAGGTTGAGCATGCCCACTGTTGATGCATATCACTCAGGCATCAAATGAAGGCAGAAATTAGTCTATGGAGATGATTTTTAGTCTCCTTCCTTCCCACCTCACCAAGGCTTGGAGCATAGAATTTAGAAATAATGAGTCCCATCTGGGAAAGAGCTATGTATCCTCTCTTTGGTAACACCACTGAGAAATCATTGCAAAAGGATTAGTTGCTGTTTGTTAGTTTGGAGAAAAGAAATCTGGTGTTAGTAAGCTTTTTGTCATTGTGACTAAAATACCTGATAAGAATAACTTAAAGGAGAAAAAGGTTATTTTGGCTCATGATTTAAACATCTCAGTCCATTGCCCAGTATGCTCAAGCTTACTACATTTCTCTGGGCCCAAGATGAGGCAGAATATCATGATAGAAAAGTGGGTAGAGGAAACCTCATGGTAGCTGGGTTGCAGAATGGGAGAGGAGAGTGCACAGAGAAATAAACCCTTCTAGAGCACAACCCCAGTGACCTACTTCTTCCAGGCATTCCCCTCCTTTTTACAGTTTTCACCACCTGCCAGTAATCCATTCAAATTATTAATCCATCAAATGGTTTAATCTTATGAGTTACAGCCTTCATGATCCAATCATTTTACCTTTGAACATTGCTGCATTGCCTAATACATGAATTTTGAGGAACACTCCAGATCTAAACCATAACAACCCCCAAATCTGAAAGTGATGAAACTGCGTTCATTAATACCAATTGATTTGTTCAAAAGTTTATTTTTCCAGTTAGGTAATTAACACCATAAAGTGAGATGAGGATTGAAAAATTGTCTGGAGTGTCTCTTCCCTACAGAAGATAAAAGGCAAGGTAAAATATCAAATAGAACTTCATCTTCTATCCCACTCAGCTTTGATTTGGGAAGGAGGTAGTTAAGTTACAACATGAAGAAAGTGGCTGTTATAAAGCTTGCCTTCTATTGCATGCTTTTGCAGCAGCAATTACCTCAGCTACAAATCTCATTTACAGAACTCTTTGAAACTGCTATCTGGACGATGGCAGAATACACTGGAAATCAATGGAGGGTGATTTCATTCCCAAATTGAAGTTACCATTTAATAGTCATGGAAAAAATACACATATGCACACTCCAGCCTCCTTACTCATTAATAGATTCCTCAGTAGCAATTATGAGGCTTAACATTCACAAATTCAATTACTACTCGAAAAATATGAATTATAAACACTCTTTACCAATTGAAATGCAATAACATCCTAGTTTCCAGAAGGAAAATAGACAGGAGCTGTTGGAAATGATCCTAATCATGATGCTAATAAGTAACGGCCCCAATACGTAGTCTGCAAAACAAGAAAGTGCTTGCCTCCCTGCACCTACTATTATGTGATATTTTCTTTCCTGATTTGTATGTAGTATCCTAGCAACCACCCTGCATGTTAACCTTAGTGGATCTAAAAGTGATGCACTGGGAAATCTATCCTTAGGGCCTCATGCTCTAGGGAGGGACACTTTTTCCTTGGAGGGCATGCCAAAGGCCAGATAGATGTGTGACGATTAGAGTCATTTTTTTTGCTCTGAGATTTCATTGCCCTTCCTGATCCTGTGTAGTCAGAGGTCCTTTAATCTAAGTTTAATCTAAATAGATATCAGTGCTGCCAATAGATCCTAATTCCACATGGATATTCAATAGAACAACAGAGGAGCCTGGGGATGTGGCCTGCTGGAGATGACCTTAAACCTAGCTAAAGTTGGCACTGATAATGGCCCTAAACTTCCATCTTATTTACTATTTATTGATTTAAAGCAGGAAGGACACTGTCAAAATGTTCTTGCAACCCAGGATGGGTAAGGCCTTCAATCATTCTCATTTTACTGTGAATTAGATTAGTTATCAGCTCAATTATGACCTTTTGATAGAGGTTGGGTCCTTCATGATATAGGAAAAGGAAGATTTAAAACCAAGTATTGGGCTTAAGAGTTGTAGAGAGACCAGGTGAAAGTAGCCAGAGAGGAGTTCCTTTAATTTTCTCCCGGGTTCTTCAAAGTCTTAAATGCTATAAGGGCTTTTCCAGATAGGACCTATATGATAAGGCAGAATACATCTGTAGGAGTAAGAAGTCCACTTTAAAGCTGAATGGTCCATTAGTTTCTTAATGTTGTCAGAGAAGATATTTTATAGTTAAAGAAGAAAGTGTCTCTATTCTCCTGGTACATTATTTCCCGCTGTGGGCAGCCATTTTGACAACACACTCCCTAACACCGTGAGATACTTAAAGTGTTTTGCCTTGCCAAACTAAGCCCTGGATAGCTTCCTCCAATGTCTTTGTTTGCTTCTGAGGTGCTGAGCTTTTTCTAATGGAAACCATTAAATCAAGATGATGTCAGTTCCTATAGCCATGCTAGATAATTTCAGCTGGGCCTTCTTGGATGTTCATCAACATTTCTTTTCCTCACTTGCTGAGTCCCTTTACCATTCATTCATCCTTTTGAAAAATCTTTTATTAGGCAATTTTTACATTTCAGTTGTGGCCAAGTCATTAAGGTGCCATGGTAATGAAGAGTGACAAGGTCCCTTCCCTCATGGACTTTGTCATTTAGTGAAAGAAGGTTGAAAATGAATATGTTGTAAAAATTCATTTTCATTTTGGCATAAGTTCTATGCAGAAGAGTGAATTCAAATATCCTGAGATAAGAATAAGCTCAGGATGTTAAAAAAACAAACAAACAAACAAAAAAACAGAACAAAGATCGTTGTCTGTGGGCAGCAAAGGGAGAGGAATAGTAAGATGTAAAGTCACAGAGATAGGCAATGGACCATGCAAAAGACTTTAGATTGTATTCCATTTTCAATGGGAAGCCATTGGAGAGTTTTAAGCAGGGAAGTTATAATATCTGTTTTATATATTAAAGGTTTCACACTAGCTGCTATGCAATGGATGTAAGGGACAAGTGTGGAAACAAAGGAATTAATCAGGAAGCTGATAAAATATCCAGGTGAGGGATGATGGTAGTTTGGACTAAAGTTGTAGCAATAGAGATGGTGAAAAGTGTTTGAATTCCTTGAGTAAGTTGAAGGCTGAACTATGAAGTGATATGCCAAGAATCTAATAAAATGACAACTGTTACCATTATAAGTTATACTGTCATTTTGCTTCATCTGAAGGAAAGTATGTTTTCTCTCCCACCCCCTCTTAATTTAATTCTAGCCCAGCGCCACTGGGGAAAAAAAAGCAAAGAAAAGGATAGAAAAGAAATGAAATGAAGAAAAGAAAACATTTCATAAAGAAACTCTTCTCTCTTAAATAACCTCTTCCTGTCTTTTTCCTGGGCTCGCTGTCCCTCAATGTCCTGTACACACTTCTCTTTCCTCCTTCTCACCATCCAAACTAAGTCTTTTCTCCAATGTATGCAGGTGTTCCAAGATAAGAATTTCAATGACCTTGACTAGATCTAAGGAGAGACACTATTAGTAGGATTGAGAACTGAAAGTATGTCTGGAATCCTTTACCATAAACCACACAGGAGGCACTTTCTTCTCCAGAGAAGACTGATGTTGGTGCCTACTATTGAGCTAGGTTTCTGAGAAAGTCTTTTTTTACTATGCTTTTATAGCCAGGCATAGAAATGCCAGACTTCTTGAAAAAACAAATTTTCAAAGGAGCTAGCAGGACCCATCGTACTACTTCATATTTGTTGAACAGTGGAAATGTTTGGAAGGAAATAGTTAACTGATCCTGATATGGGTATTTACTCTGGACTTATACCATCTCTTATTTAGCAAGTTAAAAGAAGTACCACTTTTAATGTATATCATACTGCTAATCTCCACATCACAGCTGTGAGGTCACATCAGTAGTCAGATTTCTCATTTTCTAGATCAGTTCACCACCACAGATTTTTAAAATCATACACTACCTTAAACAGCCACAGCCTAGGTTTTGGTCTGAAACTTAGGTACATAAACCATGGTTTCTGTATCAGGGATGCAAACTGAATGCAAAAAAACAATGTTAGAACAAAGGAATTAACCACATGCTAACATGGGCCATATAGATTCTAATTTTAGCTAAGTTTTGAGATACAAGCATCAATTTTTATTTAATGTTGAGTTGTAGACTTTTAGAACGTGGGGATGGAGAAGGAACTTGGAGTTTAATCTACTCAATTCATAAATACCTATGATCTGATGCCCAGAAAGATGAAGTGGCCACAGACACAGAAGTCAGTATGAGTCAAAACAGGACACAGGTGGTCTCTGATATCCAGCTCAGGGATGCTCATATTCCAAAACTAAACAAAACACAAAAAAACAAAAACACTTCCTTATCATGCCTGCTGTCAATGTGCTTCTTTGTTATATTTCATTGGCTATCTGGCTGTGAGGCTATAAATGCACGGGAAACATCTGCAGTTTCTTCAGCCATTTAAGCACCTCACCCAGGAATGACTTCATTATGGGTATCCTAAATCTAGGGCTCAATGTTGTGTGACACAGGTTCCTGAGATACATATTCAGCTGCTCTCAGCATCTATCAATAATCTCCAGGTGTTGCTCTGTGCTCACATAGTTAATCAAGAGATTGACAGTAACATTTGTAGGTAAGATTTGGAGCTGGGTTGGAGGAAATTGGACCTTATTTATCAGGAAGGCTTGGTCCAATGGGGAATACAGACATATTTCTCAGGATGAGAGTTTTACTACAATGTTGATAATCCCTGATCTGAAGAGTTTCCTAGTCTTTTTTAGGAGAAAGGATTCACAGAAACAACAAATATATTCATTATTTATATTTATTTAAATATATATTTATATTTTTATTAATATATATATATCACACAACACAGTCACACACATATATACCAAACTATCATATCACATATTTACAACAAAAAACTGCAATAACTAAATTCATCAATTGGGATTTTATATTGTTATTTGAAAAAGTATTATGAGTTTAAGTGCATCCATATTCCATAAATTAAATGAGGAGACAAACTGCACTTAAGTTTTTCCCATATAATGCAGGATGTGTTGAGTTAAAACATTGTTTCCATTTGATGTGGACTATGATAATTTTGATGAATACAAACCATTTCACTTACAACAAATGTTCATCTGAGAGTAAGATAGCAAATTTAATCTTATTGTTGAGTTTCCTCTGTAAAGTATTATTATTGAGTGTTTAACTTTGACACAGGGAGAAAATCAGGGGTAAGTGATAAGAAGACTTGCTTTTATTGAGTACCTATTATGTACCATACACTTTATAGATATTATACTTTTTGGCTAAATTCACAGTAGCAGCTTTATTGACCATTTATATGTGCCAACACTTAAAATATGTGATTTCTAGTCTTACAAAACCCCATGAAACTGGGAGAGAAAAAACACAGCAATAGGTGTCCCAGATGTCATCTTTGCTTTCTCAAGACACCTGGTAAAATATAACAATCTTTGAGATATATATTATCCTAATATCAATAATGAGGTGACTGAGACTGAGATGTGATTGGAAATCAGATCTGACTTAGAATTCCAATCTTTTACCATATTATTTTATTGCCACTTTGAAATATTCCATTTAGGTTCCAATCATTGGGGATGGTGTGGGAGTGCTGGACCTTCCCCAAAAGTTTGGGCAATCTTACAAATAGTTTCATAACTTTAAAACTATTTTGACAAATTACAGTTATTGTAGATGTAAAGTTTCAGAAGAGTAGTATAATTAAGCAAAGCCAGAATTTGTTTTTAATGAACTTTTCCTAGTCTTAAGTTGTTCCTGATCAAATAGAATTTTTGCCTGATTAGAATTCATCAGAGAGGGGTTATTTTGGTGTATTTAAATCTCCTTCGATTGAGTACATGTAATTATTGGATCTTTATTCAAACTATTAGTTTGGATAAAGATAAGAGTAAAGACAGAGAATGCACAAAACATATATGAAACCAAATTCAGAGCAATTTCTGAGTTTCAGGCAATAAGAGTTCTAGACAAAAAATGGAAATTTAGATTTAAAGGCAAGTGGTGAACGGGCATATATTATAGCTTTTGTGGGAAATAGGTACAGAGGGTTGACATAGTTATCCATGAATTCTCCATTGGTAATACAGTCCCTAGAGTGGTAATGTGAGAGACATCAAATTTCCATGAAGAACACTTGTATAATAACATTTAAAATCTTCTTTGAATAGATGGTTTTTCAGTAAACTCTCATTTACCTGCCTTTTTCTTGTCTGCATAAAGTACAAAGTGTGCCTTTTAGAAAATTCTTATGTTAAGGTAGTAAAGAGACAAAGAGGACAGTTATGCCACTCCTCTCCTTAGCAGTGCATGGTAGGGATATTGACTTCTTTTTATTTTTGATGCTGGGGATCGAACCCAGGGAATCTGTAACTATTGAGCCCCAGACCCATCCCTTTTTATATTTTATTTATAGATAGGGTCTTTCTGAGTTGCTGAGGCTGGCCTCAAGCTTGCAATCCTCTGCCTTAGCCCCCAAGCTGCTGGGATTACAGGCATGTGTCACCATGCCTGGCTGGGACATTGGCATCTGATGGAACTTTTTGACTTATTATATTTTTCTTCATGATTAGATAATATCAGTTGAAATTCAACTAAATTACATGTATAGTATCTAAACTGTTATGTTCCAATAAATTCTCAATTACATGAGAACTTATTAACATTGACCTTTAGTTATATTGAATTAGTGTTTGTGTTGTACAGTTTGTTCCTGAAGAAACAAAAAGAATAAGTTAAAATAATATCATTTCAGGTATTTAGTGAAACAAAAATATTTCCATAGGATATCCTCAGTTTGTAAAAATTGCTAATCAATGTAGTACATTTCCTTTGTCTTCATCTATATTCCTAAAGTCCTGGGCAGTAAATACTGGAATTCAGAATGATGATCATTTAAGAGCCTGAGATATCAGGGAAGGGTTCAACTTTATCCTTTAGATTCTAGTTTCTAAAGCAGAGATGTATACTGAGATATTAAGGAAAGACTTTCCAACTGGGAATAAAAGATGAAATTATAGAGGATTTTCATAGGTATGACAGAATTATATTAGATTAGTACATGGACTGAAACTAACATCACCATGTAAACACTATTGGAAAATTTCATACTCAATTTCCTCTGCATTCACCACCACCAAAAGACTCAGGTGAAGAAGCCAAAGCTGATGTCACTACTGTGAAAAAGCCTAAGGGTTTCTGTTGAGTGGTAACCATGATCAATATTGGTACCACCTTTCTGCTTTCTGTGTCTGTATTTTAAAATTACTAAAATAGATTTTAACATCCTCATCAGAAGAAAATGATAAATCAGTGAGGTGATGGATATATTAATTTTTCTTGATTGACTCTTCCTATAATGTATAAATGGATCAAAACAACACATTGTACCACATAAATGTATGCAATTATTTGTCAGTTAAAAGTGAATAAAATTAAAATTTATGAAATATTTAGCATTAAAAAGTCAATGTTAATATTGTAACCAAAATGCTAATGTAAGGGAGAGTCAATTGCATCTTTTCTAGAAGGTTACAGTCCTGTTATTCTCTGAGCTGGTCAGATCACCTACCTAACATGTTGTTTGTTGGGAGTGGGAGAATTTTAGGCAGAGTATGAATAAATGTAAATGATACACAAAGATTATCAAAATGGTTAATAATCTCTGTGAAGCAATGGTTGAAGGAAGTGAGCGTGTCAAACCTGAACTGAGGGTAGAGAGCATAACAGCCCTTTTATAACTTATGAAATGCCGACATGTAGAAGACAATAGATTTATTTTGTGTGGCTTCATAGGCTTTCATTATAACCAACAGACTTTAAAAGATAGAAACATTTATGTGTTTTATCAGCTGATTCCTGCATTCTGTAGGGAGTTGTATTAGATGACCTTGCAGATCCCTTCAAGTTACAGCACTCAGGCTTCTGAAATGTATCCAGCTGATTGTTAATCCTCTCCTCACCTTCACCCTCACTATACAGAATTCATTTGGCTGGAAGAGAACAAAATCACACCAAGTCAATTTGAGCTGTATTCCTTCATACCAAATATAGGTGTTTCTGCAGTTTTCCAGTAACTGTGTTGCTTTGTTTTCATCTGTTTGATTTTTCTTTATACCTTTGTCTGATGCTCTTTACCTCTCCCCTGAGTTGTAAATTATTTTTGGAAATGACATTTTTTATATTTAGTTTTTAGTTGTAGTTGGACACAATACATTTATTTATTTATTTTTATGTCATGCTGAGGATCGAACCCAGGGCCCTGCATGTGCTAGTCAAGTGTTCTACTGCTGAGCCACAACCCCAGCCCTGGAAATGTCATTTTTCAAACTCAGCAAGACCTAAATTACAATACAGTTATACAGTATTATGTCAATATTCAGTGTTGGGGATATGGATCTTTGAACTGTGCATTTTAAAAAGTTGATTTCCCTTTCTTCCTTTTTTAGAAATTAGAGTCTAAGTCCTGGAAGTGGATATGGTAACCTTTTAGTTTATTTTTAAGATATTTGATAAATAGAACTATAATTCTAAGTCCTGAAATAAGAATATCTTGAGAAAAAATACATGATTTTGCAGTGTTTAAGGCAGAAGTAGTAGAGTCTTTGCTAGCATAGACAGAATGACCATGTAAAGAAGTTGCTTGATAAAGGTTCATTAGGTCATCTTATAATCTCAACTAGCTCTTGCCTTGCCTAATATAAAAACACTACAGGCTACTAGGGTTTCAGCTTAATTGGTAAAATAAATATATAGACTACCACTATAAAAATAGGCTAATCTTGCTAAGCACCTGAAAAGATGTTCAATGTTACTAGTCTTCAGTTCAGTTCAGATTTAAACCATAATGAGATACTATTATACACCCACCAGAATGGTTAAAATAAAATATGACAAGTCCAAATCTTTGTGAGAATGTGAATTAACTGAGTGAGACTCTTATACTTTGCTAGCAGGAGTATAACCAGGAGTAATACCCAGTTTGTAAAACTGTTTAGCAGTTTCTTCTAATTCAACATACATCTATCCTGTGACCCTGCATTTTGACTGCTATTTCCATTTCCTAGGAGAAGTAAAAACATATGTACCCAAAAAGAACAAGAATATGAAGAATATGTAAAGTTACTTTATTTATAATACCTCCAAGATGGACCCCTCGAGTGGAGAATTGATGAACAATTTACCCTATATTCATTCACTGGAAACCTATTCAATAACAAGAATAAATCACTGATACAGGCTATAACATAGGTGACTCTTACAATGCTGAGTGAAAGATACAAAACGCAAAAGAGCACACACTGTGTGGTTCCACTTAAATTAATTTCAATATTAATTTACTGAGAAAACAATCAAAACAGTGGTTCCCTAGGCCTGGAGTTATGAGGGATTGACAAAGAAAGAGTAACAAGGGAACTTTCTTCTGGAATGATAGAAATATTGCATATCTTGATTTGTGTGTAGGCTACAGGGTAATGCTTATATGTAAAAACTTGTTAAATTATGCTCTTAGTACATGTTCATTTCTCTATAAGTAATTTTATCTCAAAACTTCACAAAATTTAAAAAAGGCCAATCTTAGGAAATTAAATCTTTAATGTATATCAATACAAGAACCATGTGCTTAGCTTGTTATGGAGATACAGATTCAAGACATGTTCTCTAGATAAGGCCCAACCAGATCAAAACCCTAAACCCCTTGTCTGTACAAAAACTCTGGAGTTCCCACCTACTTAATTCCCACGTAAGTCAACAACTAAGAGGAGGACATGGTCTTCAGAGGCTGAGAGGTTCTTTTATTTGTCGCAGTCCGGCTGCAGCAAAATAACCAGGGGGTGATGAGCAACTTGTGTAGATTGATACTGCAGGAGTGGGAGCTGTTTATTGTAGGACAGGAGGGGTATATATACATTCCACACAGCTTATCTAATTAAAATAAACTAGATACAGCAGTCAACCAATAAGGAATCTCCACACTTCATGGCTTGCTGGCATTACTTCACAAACCACTCCCTCTGGCAAAATGCCAGGCGCCATCTTGACTTGTTTACAGACTCTAACATTTATTGTCTGGACACTTGGCCATTAAGCATGTCAAAAAGAATCAATGAATAGAAGGATGTCTTAGAAGTAAATTTGAATGGTAGCAAGAAATCAAAGCCTTCCATGTGACTTTTCAGGGATGCCATTTGCCAACTAGGAAAGACTTTAGCTTTAGAATCATACAGGTACTAGGTTATAATTCATGTGTTTTCATGTACTCCAGCCTTTATCTTTGAGGTGGAGCTCATGGCATTTCCAATAAATATGTGAAGTGAGAATTAAGAAATATAAACCATCTAGTTCTGTGGGATATAACTAGTTTAGCAGCTTTACATGACTAAATTGGAGCTAATATTAACATTGCTCCACTCTCTGTTATTGCCATCAGAATAGTCTTTATACTTTCATGTTTCTCTCTCTGTTTTGACCCAATGAAAATTCTTCTTTTTTAATATTCAAAGTAGATTTATTCATAATAACCCCAAATATTTTAGTCAGTTTTTTCACTGCTGTGACTAAAGGGCATGAGCAGAACAATTATACAGGAGGAAAACTTTATTTGAGGGCTCACTCTTTCAGAGGTCTTAGTCTATAGAAGGCTGGCTCCATTTCTCCAGGCATGACATGAGGTTGAACATCATGGCAGAATGTGTGCAGAGGGAAGCAGCTCACATCACAGTGATCAGGAAGCAGAGATAGGTCTCCACTTATCAGATATACCCCAAAAACACAACCCTAAATCCCACCTCATTTAGCCACACCCTACCACTTCAGTTACCACTCAGTTAATCCTTATCAGGGGATTAATTCACTGATTCAGTGGTTAAGAATCTCACAACCCAATCATTTCTCCTCTGAACCTTCTTGCATTGTCTCATGTGAGCTTTTGAGGGACACCTCACCTCCAAACCATAACACCAAACTAAAAATTAACTCTTCTTTCCTTTTCAGTGTAACAATATGTACTCATCATTCAGGCTCTTGCTCTTTTGAATTAAAGGGAGCAGATTTCCCCCAATGATTTCACCCTCTGCTTAAGACTAAAGGTATCTGCTTTATGAACATAGACTAGTCAAATAAGTTGTGCTTTGAAATTGGACAACCTGGTTCAAATTCTGGCTCTGCCACATAATAATTGTGATTTTCATGACACAACTTAGTTTAAACTAACTGAGGTTCCACCTTCTCATCTATAAAGTGAAGATAATAATAGTACATACCTTACACAGTTAAACTATATTATATATGTATAAAGCACCTAAAATGGTATCTGGCTCACAGTAAGTACCCACTAGGTGGTACTTGGCATTATTAGAATCAAAAGTTCCAAACACAAAATGCTTGCTTTCATTGTTTTTTTTTTTTTTTAATGCCTTATCCTTCCATTTAAATTTCTTTGTTGTCTGGTTTCCATTTTGAAATAACCAGTCCATATGTACTCAGGCTGTGCTATGCCTGAGTCCTCCCCTTTCCCTGTTTTTGATACCAGTAGCTGATCTGTTCTTTTTTAAGTTAGCAACCAAACTATTATATATGCTTTCCTTCTGAACCATCCTGTCTTTTCTTGCTTTTGTGATATGGTTTGGATTTTCAGTGTCCCCTGAAAAGCTCATGTATAAGCAACTCAGGAATGTTCAGAGATGATATGATTAGATTATGAATACTATAATTTCATTGATGGATTAACCCATTTGATGAATTAATAATTTGGACTGCTGGGTGATAACAGTAGTTAGGTAGTTAATGATTTGAAGAAGTAGGTCACTGGGGTCATGCCCTTGGACTATATCTGTTCCAAGTATCCCTCACTCTCTGCTTCCTGGAAGCAATGTGCTGAGCAGTTTTTCTCTGCCACACTCTTCTGCCATGATCACCTTAAGCTCAGAGCAATAGAGTTGGCTGACTGACCATAAAATGAATCTCTGATACTTTGGTCCCAACTTAAACCTTTCTTCCTATAAATTGTTTTGGTCAAGTATTTTGATCATAGCAATGAAAAACTAACACACTTTGCCTCCTGATGCTCTAGCTATTATCTTGTATCTGCCATGAACCTAACATGAACCAACTGGGACTTGGCATAGTGTCCTGACTTCTCTTTGCCTGCCTTGTCCTAGTGTTACCCTCAATTCAGCACCATTTGTCTTATATTTCAAATTTCCCTGTTCTATTAGGAAGAAAAGGTCATGCCCTTTTGCATTTGTTGTCCTTCTTGGTGATGAGTACATTTTCAGTCAACATCCATTTCCTATCACTATAGAAAAGACACTGCCAATGCTCTCCACTGTCCAATGTAGTATTAAATTGTCTAAAATGGCTATTAATAAATTTTATTTAACTACAATTAAATAATATAAGAAATTTAGTTGTTCAGTTTCTCTGGCCGCCACACTTTGTGAGCTTAATAGACATATGTAGTTTTAATAGACAATAGTAGTTTTACTCTATAGGAAACTTCAAATATGGGGTCTAGACTAGGGCATTATAAGATGACTTTAATTATATCTGCTAAGATCTGTTTGGGAGAAAATGTGGAATGCCAGATAAATTTTATCTCTGGCCTGATAATCCAAAGGAGACAAGTATAAAATAGTAGTTAAAGGCATGGGCTTGAGAGCCAGGTGATCTCAGTTAAGATTATGTGTCTGACACTTGCTAGTGATGTGAATTAGGGTAAATTGCTTTGTTTCACTGTGCCTATATTCTATCAATAATAGGGGTTTGTGACTCATAAGCATTCTCATGATAATTACATGAAATTTCATATATACATACAGATGTAATTGAGCATTATACATACCTATGCAATTGAGAACTATATACAAATTTGTGTCAATGTTAAGAATTTGGGACTTAGTATTTAATAAACTACATATTAGGGCAATTTTCCAACAGCAATGTAATTTTTATAAATTGAGTTACAGAAATAATGATTTTAGAGACAAATATTTGGTTATGATTTGAATATCTGTATTGTGATAGAGGAAAGAGCCAAATATTACATAGCATGTTTTATACTTACACTGTATTTGATTTCCTGGAGTAGAAGGAAATGGTATATTTTATTTCCTGGCTCAGTTTCATGTCCTGGAGAGCTATCCCAAGTGAGTTTGAGATAAAACAGCAAGAGAGTCAGGAATGGTCATAGGGGATTATTAGCCTGGAAAATTAGATTGAAAAATAATCTCTGTAAAGATAGCAGTTGCAGCAGGTGGGGAACACCCACTGAAGAAGTTATTGAGAAAACAAGCTGAGTTTTAGCTGAGTGTTAGTAAAGGGGATGGACTATGAATACTGTTAGACAATGAGAAGGATAAAGAAAGACATAAGAGTGTAAAGATGTGTTAGAATCCCTTTCTTTTATCCCTCTCACTTTTAGAGGTAGAACACTACCCATAAAGACAAGAGACCTACCCTCATGTTCTGATGAATATAAAAATCTTTGATTATCATAAGGTTTCTGTAACTGAACAGTATTTTTATTCTATACAACAGCAGAATTTCCTTGGATTAAGTATCAACTAAATGTACTCTGAAAGTACTTCAGTGACCCAAGCCCAATTTGTTCTAGGTTTTGCTAACTAGGTTGGAAGATATCCTGGACAGACACATTACCCTTGGTCCCCTTCCTCACTAAGACAATCTATGGAAACATTCCCTGCTCTCAACCTAAACTCATCTGACCAGTTTAGTCATTTTCTTAGAGCTGTAAGTGGCTGATAAAATTGAAGATGGGTTATGCCTAGGTGGAAAATCAAATAATTCATCTGGATACCCTAGTCTGGCCACAAACAATATAGAGTCACTTGGTATATAATTACTTCTACTGAATATTTAAAAAGAGTTACAATAAATAGTCTCTGCAAAGGTAGAGAAGCAAAAACACAGTATACATTTAGTGAAATGTAATTAAGTAATTTTGATTTAAACACAGAAAGTGTCAGGGAGGTTGGATAGCATTGGAAGAGCAGATATTATGGTGGTATCCAGGAACTAAACATAAATTGCTTGTGGCACCGTACTTTGAACAGATTTGGAAAAACAATCAATGTTGAATAACTAAATGAACATTAGGTGGTTGTAATAAGGATTTTGGATTTCATATCAATGGTGGTAAACTATTAGTGGGAAATTGGAGAAAATGAAAAAGTGTTAAGTGACAATTATGACAGAATGTTGACAGGACTTGCTTGTGATCAAGGGGTAAGAAAGATGGAGGAATTGAGATTGATTCTCACATTTCTGAGATGAACAACTATATGAATGGTGGTACCATTCACTGGTAGCACTGAATAAGTAAATCTATGTGGGGGTAGATAATAAATCTGCTTTGGGAAATATTGAGTATGAGTTAGCTGCAAGTCATCAAACTGGGGATTTTTAGTAGTAATCCTGAAAATGAATATGGAGCTCAGGAAATATAATGGGGCAGAAGATACCAATTTGGAAAATAATTATGAAAAGGCACTAGAGTATATGTAATTTCATTGGATGGTTTTACTAAAGAGAGTCAAGGAAGGAACCTGGAGTTGTCAATATTTAAGTTATGGATGAAATAAAATGAGGCAGTTAAGAGGAATGAGGTGGAACAGTATACGAAATTTGATGAGAGATTAAAATTGGCAATATAAATATCAGTAAAAGAAACAAACACCACTAGATGTATTATAATTACTTGTGGTCAATGGAAATATATGGCACATACAAATAAAATATTTTGCCTTTGGAGGTAGTAACTGAACATAGTGAGATAATTGCAATAGAAGATTATTTCAATGACTACATTGTACTAATTTAAGGTTGAAGTAGAAATATGATCTTGGGACATATCAGAGGTCATGCTGTACTGTGTATGTGTGTCCTGCATGCATCTTATTCTTATTTATTTATTTATATATACTGGGGATTGAACCCAGGGACACTATACTAAAGCTACATCCCCAGACTTTTTTGTTTTTTGAGATAGGGTCTCACTAAGTTGCTGGGGCTGGGGATGTTAGAACATACCAAGTTCTCTACTTTCAAAGACTTATAGTCTATAGGTGACAAAGACAGCTGTAGGGTGATAGGTTCTGTGTGTGGGGGTGGGAGTATAGGGTGTTCTGGAAATCAAGAGGAGAAGCACCTAATGTAGCCTAAGTTCATCAGAGATGATTTTCCATTGGATGTTATATCTGAGCTAAGGCTTAAAGTGTTAGAAGTTAGCCAGGCAACGAGAGTGGGAAAAGTAAGAATATTGTTTATTTTGACTATAAATGATCTTGTTTGATTAAATTATGGAATCTGATATCTCGGTCTAGGTTCTCTCAAAAATGTCCTTACTCTATGATATTTTTTTCCTAAAGTTTTCCTTGTGGCATTTTTCTGCTCAGGTTCACCATTGCTACCACTAATACAACTGTGGATTTAATACCCTGAGGGATGACCCTGTGCTGAAAGTTTTGAGTAGAATTACTATATAATTTGGGCCTCAATACAAAAGGAAAATATTAGTCCATTATTTAAAAATTATTAAGAATTTCAAGGTAGTGACCACAGAGTACTAAATCCTTTCACCCTTTTATGTGTGGAGTCTTGTGCAAATACACATGTTCATACCCATGAATCAATGCTTTTCATAACACTTTACTGAAAGTTTGGGTGATCATGGAAGGACAAAATGATATAGAGGAGACAAAATGATATAATCACCACCATTAGTAATATATGTGATTGCTCAAGGAGACTCAACATGGCGGCTGGCGGGGAGGCAGCGCTTTCAGTACCTCCTCAGCCATGCGGACAGAAAGACACATCAGAACTTCAGATTCTACCTGCTGAGAAACTCCCAGCAAAATTCCGCTGAAGTGAGACCTAGATGAGGAGTTTGGGATTATTGGAGGTGACAGCTTGCCCCAGAGGGGTGAATCTCGGCCACCCTGCCCGCGGACGTGCGGACTGCCGCTGTATGGCAACCGGTGCAGAAGGAGGCATTTTAGCACTGCCAGATACCGTGTGCAGCGTAGAGACCCTTTGAAGAGGTTGCTAATCAAGCCTTCGTGAAACAGCAGACCCACAACCGAAACCGAGACTGGGACAGACCAGAGATAGGCCAGACCCACCCCTCCCATGGGACACTCCGGCAAGGAGTCTGGGGCCCGCCATAGCAGAGAGCTGACATCACCAGAGTTCGGCGGACGGGATCCCTTCCCAGCGAAATCGCTTCAACAGGTGTGTCACTCCCATCCCCACCAGATACACACAGCTGGGAAACTTCAGAAATCTCACCCCAGAACTCCGTGGGCATGACGGTAGGGGCCGAGGGAAGCAGCGGGGACTCCCGACCCCCAACTCCCCCTACCACCAGCAACAACACCCAAGGCCTTATCCGCCAGCTTCTGGGGGCGTGGCCACCAAAGGGGTCCAGGCAAATTAAGCTGACGGTTCCCAGATCACCCGCTCCAAAACCTTGGGGTCTGGGTGAACAGCAAACAGAGAGAGTGCTCAGTCGTTTGGGAAATAGGGCACGCAGTGGGGCTGCAAGTGTAACCAGATCCTTGGAGATCGCCTTCGGTGAGCGGGGGTCTGGCTGGCTGGCAGGAGGAAGGCGGGGAGGAGCCGGAGAAGAGAAAGGCTCTGGACTAACAGGATTGGAGAGACGCCCAGTAGGGGAAGGGAAGCGGTCTTACAGGGATTGCTGCCGGCACATAGAGGGCAGAAGCTCGGCTTGGAGGGCACAGGTCCACCTACTGGAAGAAAAGAAAATAGAAACCTAAGACCTCATTTATCATTTTTTTTCTCTTTTTCTTTTTTTGCCTTTTCAATTTTTATTGTTCTTTCCATTCTCCTCTATTCTACCTATTTTCTCTCCCTTTTTCTCTTTAAGGAGTTCTTCCTTCCCCTTCCCCCTAACTTTCATCCCAAGCATTACGACTTTCATTACGGGTAATTTTCTAAATGCAAATAGGTAAATGTTCCAAGGCTGTCTATAGGGCTCCTAAGTACCTAGCTACTACCAAATCCCTGATCCTTTCGCCTGTTAATATCCCCCTTCAGTAGAGCAATCTTCCAAGTTGCCAAGACATACTAACCTTCATACCATCATATCACCCAACCTAAACATAAAGTCCTAAGACCAAACAACAGATCACTATATGCTTACAGAATCCGTAAGCCTTTTATGAAACGAATAAATCAGCTTTAAATTACAATAAAGCCCAACAGCTCTAGACATAGTCTCCCACCACAAAGGAGAGACCACAGAGATATACAAAACCAAAACAAATTTATAGGAGAAAACAGAAGCACAGCAGTTAAACAGAGTTGGAAAGTAACGTTAACACCATGAAAAAACAAGGGAAAAAAGGATTACAAACAATGCAGGACAACTTAAATTTACAGGAGAACCTAGAGGCATCAGAAAAATGGACAGAGAAAGAACTCAAGGCATACCTGACTCAGATGGAATGGAATCTTAGACAAGTCATTAGACAGCAAGTACAAACAATGAAAGAATACTTTGAAAATGAATTACATAAGCAGATTCAAGAAGCAAAAAATCAACTCTACCAGGAGATAGAGATTTAAAAAAAAATCAAACAGTAATCCTAGGAATGCAGGAAACCATACACCAAATAAAAAACTCAAATGAGAATATTACAAGTAGACTAGATCAAATAGAAGTCAGAACATCAGATAATGAAGACAAAGTTTATCAACTCGAAAAGAGTATAGTCAGAAAGGCTGGTAAGAAACCACGAGCAAAACATCCAAGCGATATGGGATGTCATAAAAAAAACAAACTTAAGAGTCATTGAGATAGAGGAAGGTATAGAGGTCCAAACCAAAGGAATGAGCAAACTCTTGAGTGAAATAATCTTAGAAAACTTCCCGGATATGAAAGATGGAATGGATTGCCAAATCCTGGAAGCCTACAGGACCCCAAACATACAAAACCGTAATAGACCAACTCCAAGACACATAATTATGAAGATATCCAACATACAGAGCAAGGAGGCAATTTTAAAAGCTACGAGAGAAAGGAGGCAGATTACAATCAGGGGTAAACCAATTAGGTTAAAGGCTGATTTTTCATCACAGACGTTGAAAGCGAGAAGATCCTGGAACAACGTATTTCAAACACTGAAAAATAATGGATTCCAACCAAGAATATTGTATCCAGCAAAATTAAGCTTCAGGTTTGACAAAGAAATTAAAATTTTTCATGATAAACAAAAGTTAAAAGAATTCGCAGCCAGAAAACCAGCACTGCAAAGCATTTTGAGCAAAACACTACAAGAAGAGGAAATGAAAAACAGCACCCAAAACTAACAGTGGGAGGTAACTCAGTAAAGGGGGGGGGGTAATCAAAGAGGAAAAAATAGCCAAATTAAAATAAAAAAATAAATAAACAAACATGACTGGAAGTACAAACCATATATCAATAGTAACCCTAAACGTTAATGGCTTAAACTCACCAATCAAGCGACATAGGCTAGTAACTTGGATTAAAAAAACAGATCCAACAATATGCTGCCTTCAGGAGACTCATATGATAGGAAAAGATATACACAGGCTGAAGGTAAAAGGTTGGGAAAAATCATACCACTCACATGGTCCTCAGAAGCAAGCAGGAGTGGCCATACTCATATCGAATAAAATCAACTTCAAACCTAAGTTAATCAAAAGGGATAAAGAAGGACACTATATACTGTTAAAAGGAACCATTCACCAACAATACATAACAATTATCAAAGAGTATGCACCAAATAATGGTGCTGCAATGTTCATAAAACAAACTCTCCTCAAGTTCAAGAATCAAATAGACCACACCACAATCATTATGGGTGACTTCAACACACTTCTCTCACCATTGGACAGATCCTCCAAACAAAAGTTGAATAAAGAAACTATAGAACTCAATAACACAATCAATAACCTAGACTTAACCGACATATATAGAATATATCAACCATCATCAAGTGGATACACGTTTTTCTCAGCAGCACATGGATCCTTCTCAAAGATAGACCATATATTATGCCATAGGGCAACCCTTAGTAAATATAAAGGTGTGGAGATAATACCATGCATCTTATCTGATCATAATGGAATGAAACTGGAAATCAATGATAAAGAAGGAAGGAAAATCCTACATCACATGGAAAATTAACAATATGTTACTGAGTGATCAATGGGTTACAGAAGACAAAAAGGAGGAAATCAAAAAATTCTTAGAGATAAATGAAAATACAGACACAACATATCAGAATCTATGGGACACAATGAAAGCAGTTTTAAGAGGGAAATTCATTGCCTGGAGTTCATTCCTCAAAAAAAGAAAAAAAAAAAAAAAACAAATAAATGAGCTCACACTTCATCTCAAAATCCTAGAAAAGGAAGAGCAAAACAACAGCAAATGTAGCAGAAGGCAAGAAACAATTAAAATCAGAGTGGAAATCAACGAAACTGAAACAAAAGAAATCATTGAAAAAATTGACAAAACTAAAAGTTGGTTCTTCGAAAAAATAAATAAGATTGACAGACCCTTAGCCATGCTAATGAAGAGAAGAAGAGAGAGAACTCAAATTACTAACCACCATTTGACCCAGCTATTCCCCTTCTCAGACTATACCCAAAAGACCTAAAAAGAACATACCAACAGGGACACAGCTACATCAATATTCATAGCAGCAAAATTCACAATAGCTAGACTGTGGAACCAACCCAGATGCCCTTCAATAGATGAATGGATTAAAAAAATGTGGCATTTATACACAATGGAATATTACTCAGCACTAAAAAACAACAAAATCATGGCATTTGCAGAGAAATGGATGGCATTAGAGCAGATTATGCTAAGTGAAGCCAGCCAATCCCTAAAAAACAAATGCCGAATGTCTTCTTTGATATAAGGAGAGCAACTAAGAACAGAGTAGGGAGGAAGAGCATGAGAAGAAGATTACCATTAAATAGGGAAGAGAGGTGTGTGGGAATGGGAGAGAGAAGGGGAATTGCACAGAAGATGGTAGGAGACCCTCCTTGTTATGCAAAATTACATATAAGATGGTGTGAGGGGGAAGAAAAAAGAGAGAGAGAGAAATGTGTCACAGTAGATTGGGTAGAAAGAGGTGATGGGAGGGGAGGGGAGGGGAGAAGAGGTGGGGGAATAGGAAGGGCAGCACAATACAACAGACACTAGTATGGCCCTATGTATAAACGTGGCTGTATAACTAATGCGATCCTGCAATCTGTACAAGTGGTAAATAAGATTACGTACCCCATTTGAATCAAATGTATGATATGTCAAGATCATTGTAATGTTTTGAGCAATTAATAAAAAAAATTAAAAAGGAGAGTAAAAATTCAGAACTCCAGTGCAGTGCACCTGGGAGGGACAAGATTGCTGTTTAAGTCTTACAGCATCCCTTCTTTTATACACACACACACACACACACACAAAACCAGGGATTGAACCCAGCAACTCTTAACCACTGGGCCATATTGCCAGCCCTTTTTATTTTTTATCTAGAGACAGGGTCTCACTAAGTTGCTTAGGGCCTCACTAAATTGCCGAGGCTGGCTTTAAACTTGGAATCCTCCTGCCTCAGCCTCCTGAGCTGCTGGGATTATGGGTTTGTGCCATCATGTTCAGAAGCATTCTTTCTTTTAAAAACACATAGGAGAAGTTGATAAGCTCATCTTGATTGGTTCTTGATATTTCAATTGTCAGGCAGTGGGCATGGACCTGATTATACAGTCCCTCTCTGCAAGATAGAAACTTATACCTTTGAGAAATAGGAATTGTTTCATAACATGTTGATGCATCTTAAAATGGCTGTTCTCATGCTTGCTTTCTTGTTGAAGTTTACTGTCTCTTCCCTACTTTTCTATCTCAATTCTACAATGGAGACTTCAAATGAGTTCCTACCCTAGATGAAAACTTGATTGTAGCTTTGTGAGAGACCCTGAAACAGAGAGGACCCAGATTAGCCTGACCCACAGAAACTGTGAAATAATAAATGTGGATGGCTTTAAACTGCTAAATTATTGGTAATTTGCTACAAAGCAATAGATAACTAGTACAGTACTTAAAACTAAATTATTGTTTTTATTTGCACATTTCCCTAGGTTTTATTTTTGCTTCCATTTAATTAAAAACAAATGTACTCCATTGATTTCAAGTTGGGTTACATTTAAGTTATCCAAACCAATAGCTAAAATGATCAATTATGTTAGTGTTTGTAATGCAAAGCTCCAATTTGCTATACTTGCACAATGATCCTATCACATCAACAGTAAAATCCCTCTTCCTTTAGCTACAGACTGATCCTCAAAATATGATTACAGTATAAAAAATGTGGCATTTATACACAATGGAGTATTACTCTGCACTAAAATATGACAAAATCATGGCATTTGCAGGGAAATGGATGGCACTAGAGCAGATTATGTTAAGTGAAGCTAGCCAATCCCTAAAAAACAAATGCTGAATGTCTTCTTTGATATAAGGAGAGCAACTGAGAACAGAGTAGGGAGGAAGAGCATGAGAAGAAGATTACCATTAAACAGGGACGAGAGGTGGGAGGGAAAGGGAGAGAGAAGGGAAATTGCATGGAAATGGAAGGAGACCCTCATCCTTATACAAAATTACATATAAGAGGAAGTGAGGGGAAAGGAAAAAAAACAAGGGAGAGAAATGAATTACAGTAGATGGGGTAGAGAGAGAAGATAGGAGGGGAGGGGAGGGGAGGTGGGATAGTAGAGGATAGGAAAGGCAGCAGAATACAGCAGACACTAGTATGGCAAAATGTAAAAATGTGGATGTGTAACCGATGTGATTCAGCAATCTGTTTCTGGGTAAAAATGGGAGTTCATAACCCACTTGAATCAAATGCATGAAATATGATATGTCAAGAGCTTTGTAATGTTTTGAACAACTAATAATAAAAAGAAGAAAAAAACATGTGATTGCTCTCATAATCTATAGGGCCAAGTCTATAACCAGAATTTGTAAAAGGCATCTGTGTGCATAGTTCTTGGATTGTTTTTGTGTGGCCATGAAGCTAAATAACTGCCATTTCTTGTCCCACCCCCCAAGAAAAATAGTGTGAGCATATTTACATACTAGGTTCTAGGTTAAGCTCCAGCTTCTTCTGTCCCCAGGAAGAGGAAGATTTTCTCCTTACTCTCACATGAGGACCAATTCTAATGTTCATATTTTCACTCAAGCCCTGTTTTGTTTAAGGACAGTTGCTAATGGGAATGCCAACTCTTCTGAGAAGACAGCTCTGAAACTCTGTTATACATAGCCTTGTTGAATTGGAACCTTACTCTGTAGCCCAATTTAAGCCACATAAATTAATTGTGGTTCTCCTTTTGTAAGAACTAGCATCATACAACAGGGAAACATCATTCTTATGCACCTTTTATAATGTTCTGCAGGCATCAGCTAAAATTTTCCAGTGAGAAATTTTAAAATACTCCAATTTTAAGTGACCAAGTAACAATTAAAGTACAGTGTAGTTTAAACTCATAGAAAGTAATCACATTAACACCCAAAAGCAATAGTTTGTAAATACAACCCTGACTCAAATCATATAGAACAGTTTATATTACCAAAGAGAACAGTGATTTCAGAGTATAAAATATCTACATTGAGATTGTTATATATTTCCAAGAAAAATAAATGTGTTTTTTTTTTAAAAATGTGTGTAACAAGGCCAATTAACATCACTTTTCCAAATAAAGGAACAGGCTATCCCAAAGGTTGTTTAAGTTCTTTCCTCATGAGAAAAAGAAAGTGGCTTGTAGTCTTTTTCTTGACTATTTATTCTTCTTGTACCCACCAAGAGTTCTAAAATCTTAGAGGAAATTTTTGGGCAAAATAAGGTTAGTCTATTTAAGAAGAAAAAAATAAAAGCTAGTCATACTTCACTAAAGATTTATGGGGTATGTTTAGCTTTTGTCTTTATTTTTAAAATATTCATTTAAATTGTACAAGAAATACCATTTTCTTGGTATAAAATTTTGATTAAGAACAGAGTAAAAAGGGAAAGTCCCATCAAGCCCTCCTGCCTCACTCCCATTCTCTTATCCTAGAGATAACCACTAAAAAGGTGATAGTTTACATCCTTGCTTGATCTCATTGTATACATCTACCTATTAGTGAGTATACACATGTACTACTAGGATAATATCTAGAATATGAAGGTCCAGTCAGACACACATTTTTAAATAGTTACAAGCACTGCCAAATTTACCTCCAAAACAGCATGAATAATTTATATTCTGTTGTAAGTACCCATTGTTCTGCATATTTACTAACACTGGATTTTATAATTTTTATTTTTTTCCAATCTATTTTTCTACTCCCCACACTAACCCCATACCTTTTTATATATGATTGCTAAAGTTTATATCTGGCAGAGTATGTCCTCCTTTTCTATGTTTTCTTACCTGTAGAATGAGAGTAATAATAGTATCTTCTTCATAGGGCAATTGTGAAATTTATAGAAGTAAGCAGGATTCAGATGATGTACTACCTTACAGAGTCTGGTAAGTAGTTTGAGTCTTATTCTAAGTGTGAGATGGATTCAAGGTGAGTTTTAAGAATTAGGAAAATGTGATTTGACATTTACCTTAAAAGATAACTCTGCCTGGGAAT
The DNA here is from genome assembly GCF_047511675.1 of Marmota flaviventris. Lineage (NCBI taxonomy): Eukaryota > Metazoa > Chordata > Mammalia > Rodentia > Sciuridae > Marmota > Marmota flaviventris. The sequence continues at coordinate 110,991,732 of NC_092518.1, read as the reverse complement.
ATTGTGCTAATAAAGTTCAAAGAAGGCCCCACATACTGGTTTGCTACCCTTCTTTCTAAAGTCCTTATACATTGAGATTTCTGCTGGAATTGGCACAAAGAGAGATGGTAGGCAGTAGACTTTTGAGATTATGCAAATAAAAATATGGGGTAACCAGCTGAATCTGCATTTTAGTAAATGGTATTTTTTGGTATAAATTGTGTCAAATAATGCATGTGGCATGATTATAATAAAAATGCTGATTTGAAATTTGATTTTGACTAGGAATCCCATATTTTACTTGGCAAACTTAGAAGGGAAGTGATTATTTTATAAGGTACCATGGTTCCTTTTTCTTTCCCATTTTAAACACGGATCAGTTTTATCTCTTTTTCTTCTGAATTTCATGGAATTTTATTTGTCTCTTTCCTAATAAACTACTTGAGGGCAGGGAAAATATCTGATTCATTCAATGCTGTGCTGAATGTAATGCCTGCATATAGTAGTTACTCTATAAATATTTGTTGAATAAACCATAAAATATACAGATGTGAGATACAGGGGTGACTTGAACACATACTATTTTATTATTTTTGCTTTCCATTTTCTGTTTCTGAGTCAGAGTAATCTATAGTCTACTGAGAGATTATTCTAATTAGGGCATTTGGTGATTTATGGAAGTTCGGATATTAGGAAGAACTGATCCCCATTGATTAAACTTCCAGTCAAAGGATGACACCTATTAGCTTAAGTGCTCTATTAGTTAGGCCTCTCAGGCTGTGTAGGCTCTTCCATTCTGTGTAACAGCACCACTTACTCCCTTACTGCATCATTCTACTCTCTTTTTTTTTTTTCCAGAGGAAGACAAAATCAAGTCCTTTGAGAATTGGGCAGTCCAGCCTCTCATTTCTTCCGTTATTTGTCAAAGCTTTATTTTTTTTCCAGAAATAAAGGAAACTTTCTGGAATCCCATGTGTTTTTTGAGGTGCTAAATGGTGGGTTCCTTTTGTCAAGTATACTGAAGAAACCAGTTCTAATAACAGTGGCTGAACTATATTAGATCAGGGTTAAATGAAAGTGATTTTTCCTTCAGGAAAAGTAGTTAATGCTGAATTTCTTGCCTTTAACTTGGTGTCAGGGAGGAAGGATGCTGAGATATATGGCTTTCTCTGCCATACTCATAGAGTACAACATGTATAGTCAGAATCATAGATAATATGGCACATAAAGCCTGAAAGATGTAAGTAGAGGGAGAAGGAAAGTAAAATATTGAGATTGAGAAAGGAAAGGTGAGGAATTATGGGTCAGTTGTGTGTATGTGTGCGTGCGTGTGTGTGTGTGTGTGTGTGTGTGTGCGTGTGTGTGTTTATGAGTATATACATCAACATCAGCCAGAGTTACAGTTCTATTTTCTTATGAATTTTAGAATGTGCCCTTTAAAATTGAAAGTCTCTTTTTTGAGATGAGCAGCTTGTAATTAATTTGAGACTGCCAGTAGCTAAATGTATCATCATAACTGGGGTGCCTGAGATTTGAGCTGATGTCTTGACACACACGTGCAGAAGGCATTCTATCTTTACCTTATGGAAATCACAAATCACCCTATTTATTTTGGTCCTGATATAGTTTTAGATTTCTACATTGGTGTCACCTTGGTTTTCCTGGTTTAGTTTTGCTCTATTTTTATCTGTTAGATTATTTGCAATATCTGAAAAAGAGAGGAAGCTCCTTATTTGAAATAGCACTGACTAAACTTTGAGTTTGGATCATGAATTTTCATAGCTAATGATATAGGTTGGTAGGCAGTTCTTTCTGTAGTTTGTGGTGAACTGCTAAAAATACCTTGATTGCCCACTTTCACCACCACCCCAGTATGGACTTTGTCATTCCATCTGCTTCAATAAATTTCAAAAGGCACCATTATTAGACAAAAAGTCATCCCAAGTGTTAATTCCAGATGAGATAATCCTGGATCTTGGCATTAGAGGTTCCTTTCTGGATCACCTGAGAAGATAGCAACTCAAACTGATAAGGGAGAACAAAGAATCTCACACAAATACCAAGATAAATTGACTACTCTACCATCATACTAAGAGAACTTTACATATCCCTCCAACTAATTGATAGGTAATGTGTAAAACACAGGATATAGAAAATTTGAACAACAAAATTCACAAGTTTAATCTAGTGGGGAGATAAATATACAGTATTAGAGAACAGAGACTTCTTTGAAGCATACAACAGACTGATCATGTCTTAAGTCATACAAATTTTAAGAAAATTCTAAGAATGAGTATCATAAAGATTATATATTTAAACAAGAAACAAGTAACAACAGTATAAAGCTAATGTATTTCGAAATTTACAAGCATATGGCTATTTAACTCATGAGTCACAGAAGAAATGATAGAAATTAGAATGTATTCAGAACACAATAATAAAAGAAATACTGAATATCAATATATGATGGGAAATTATATATGCATATGACTTAAGAAGAAATATGTAATCAGTAATATTTATATTATAAATTAAGAAAAATACTGAAAACTAATAAGTTACTTAATGAAAAAACAGTAGTAGAATAACAGCAAAGATAGTTTATATAGGGAATAATAAAGATCAAATATTTAAAAGTATGGATACTATATAAAACAATAGTTCTCAATACTTACTGAATGTTAAGGTTATTTTAAGAGTTTTCGTTTAAAATATTCATTCAGAACTGCTGGGAATATGTCCCCAGGCATTGCTTTTTAAAAAAGTTTCCTAAGATTTTTCTAGTTTGTAGAAAGGGTTGAGAGCCACTGAATAGAGAGGATAAACAAAGACAAAAGTTGTATTTTTAAAAGGACTAAAATATTGTTAAAACTCTGGCAACACTAATCAAGAAAACTGTTATGTCACAAAAAACAATAAGAATAAAGAGGGCTGGGGTTATGGCTCAGTGGTAGACTGCTTGCCTAGCATATGTGAGGCCCTGGGTTTGATCCTCAGCATCACATAAAAATAAGTAAAGAAAATAAAGATATTGTGTTCAACTACAACTAAAAAATAAATATTAAAAAATTTGGATGAAACTATAGATTCAGTTGATAGTAAAAGGAAATTACAATGTGAATGACCTCATGGTAATGCATTTGAAATTTAGATGAAAGGCAGAATGTTTTATAAAGGTAAAACTTGCCAAAATTGACTCATTTAGAAATAGAAATTGTGAATTGTTAGTTTAAAATATTCTCCAAAAGAAAACATTCCTACTCATAACTTATGAAAAGTTTAAGCATCATATAATTCTAATCTAACACAGAAAATAGTATAAGGAACACCCCAAACTAATTTTATGAGGCTATTACTAACCTTGTTTAAAAAGGCCAATAAGGATGATATAAGGAAAGAAAATTACAGATTGTCTCACTCATTAACATAGGTATGAGCATTGAAAACAAAATATTAGATAACTGAATCAAGCAATGTATAATAAGGATAATACATCACAAGTTTTTCTAAGAATTCAGTGTTAGTTTTTTAATATAATTTATCACTACAGTTTAAGAAATTAAAGCCATATTATTGATCATACAAATATATGTGGGAAAGAATTAGATTAAATTTAACATCCATCCATAATAAGAACTCTTAAGATAAAAAACTCTTGGTGTACTAGGAATACAAGAATATTTTCTTCACCTGATAATGAGTTTCTGCAAAATACTGTTACCAAATCTTTTAACTGATTAGGTACCATTGGAAATGTTCTTTTAAAATCTGGAATAAAACAGGTGAAGCTTTTGATCACTATTTTCTGTCCCAGGCAGTACAATAAAGCACAAGAATAAAGTTATATGAATTTAATAGATAAAACTAAAAATGTCCTTATTTGCAAGTAACATAGTTATCAACTCAGTCATCTGCAAAAAAACAATTTAATTTTTATAATTTGTAAGAGGGTAGCCATATTGTCGAACACAAAATCAATATCCAAATGTGTAGGCACCTGCATTTTCAGTCAGCAACAAAATATAACTAATTACAATAATTACAAAATATAACTAATTACCTGATTTTCATGGAAGGTGGCAGATTAGAGGAAGGGTGAACTCCTCAATAGTTCCTCAGCTCAAGATTATAAGTGGGCAAACTTCTGTCAGTGAATTGGGTGACTAAGGAAATTCACTAAAATTCAACATTGGACAATAGAATAGTCCTAGAGACACAGAAATTTGAAAACTTTTAACACAAAAGAAATTATATGTTAGAGATATGCCAGCTTATCTGGCCTTGATATTAGTGTAGCCAGCCCACTGAAGAAGGGAAGAGAAGAAAAATGTGGATTGAATAAAATTGGCTTGGGGGAACCTGTGGAATAGAGAGAGTGGCTTATATTAAGCTACCAAGAGGAAATGGGAGAAATTGTTCAGTGAAAAGTAATTAAAAGTACTTGGTCTATGGAACCAAAAAGTGCCAGTGGTGAGAACCATTTTCAAGGAGCTGCATGGCAGTGAGCCAAGATGGGAGACTGGGAACTCATAAACATTGTGGAGTAAAGAATGTTCCTGTAGCAGCATGATTAAAGCAGGTGAAGAGAGGACTATGGCTAGGATGATTTGAGCTGGGGATACCTAGGAGAAAGAGCTCTCTTTATTGCTGGTGAACCATAGGAACAACAGTGAAGACACCAGTAACTGCTTACGCAGGTACATATTCACTCCAGGTCTGACCCTGCCTGGGTAATTCACATCTATGGTGGTGGAATATGTGAAGCCTGCCCAGTTTGGACTCCTCACCCTAAAAGAGGAAGTTTCAGGAGGTTCCTGACACCCACACTTCTAGCAAAGATAAGCATCTGCCAGAAAGATGGGTTATAGATCAAATCTCATGTAGTTCCAAATCAGCTAAGACTAAATCCCAAGTGTTGGAACTTCAAACTTAGAACTCTGTACCAACCTCACTATGGTAATATATCATTTGCCATCACTTTCCAGTGTATCTCATCCTATAATACTCAAAAATTCAATCTGTAATGGTATATTAATCAAAAATAAAATTACAAATAATCTTGATGGTCATCAATAGAAGAATGATTTAACAAAGTGTGTCTTCATACAACAAAATGCTTCTCACATTAAAAAGTAAACTATATATTGATGTATACCACACAAGAATTAATTTCAAAAATGTGCTGACTAAAAATAAGGCAAACATAAGAGCATACAAACAATATGATTTTATATGCATTAAATCCTACAACAGGAAAAACTAATCTGCAATTGAAATCAAATCAGTGGTTACTTCTTGTCTGGGGTGAAGGGAATGGGGTGGCTAATATGAAGGTAAAAAGGAAATGTATAGGTTATTTTACATCTGGACAGAGAATCTTGGTTACACAGTTGTACATATTTGCCCAAAATGAAAGTACTATATAATTAATATCTGTGGATTTCACTGCATATAAGTTATTCCTCAACTTATCAAAGTCTTACAGATTCTGGAAGTAATTATGCTACAGAAACTTTAAAAAATCAAAATATTATTTGAGACTTATGATAAAATTGTCAGTGAAAGCATCATGTGCAGAAATTTTTATAAACTATCTGAACAAATTAAAATATTATGTGATTCAAAAGTAGTGCTGGTTTTGGTTAAAAGCCCTTATGCTGATGGGATATAACGTTTCAAAATAAAATTATTTTATGAACAAAATCATGTTGTGTTAGACACATTATTATGAGCCACTGAATTGCTTAGAACCTTGATAAGTTGCTGATGTTGGCCTTGAACTTGCTGTCCTCCTGCCTCTGCCTCCAAAATTTCTGATATTACAGGTGTGTGCCACTGCAACCAGATAGAGAGTATCAGGGTATAATTATAAAATACAGTGGTCAGGGTAAAGCTTACTGAGGGGATATTTAAGTAAAACCCTGAAGTAGGTGAGAGAGCAAGTCATTCTCTTCTGGGTGAAGATTGTTTCAGTGATAACAACAAATTAACAAGTCCCATGATAGAAGCATTTCTGGAGTGTTAAACAAAGAGCAAGGAAGGTTATGAGGTTAGAGATGAGTGAGCAAGGAAGAGAGAAAAAGAGCATAAGTTCAGATGGGTAATGAAAAGGTAGGCAAAACAGATTCTATAGAATCTTTTAGATAATTGGTAGAATTTGTGCTTTTATTTTTGGAGAGATGAAAACAAAATAAAACAAACAAATGGGTCTTTTGCAGAACATATATATCTATAGAGTATGTAGTAGAAGAATTTCTGTATCATAGAGTATACATATCTTGAACTTCAATAATTAATGCCAACTTGTTTTCAAATAAAGCCACAACAGTATATAGTCCCAGTAGTATTAAATAAAGAATAGCCATAGCTCTCCAATTTAACCAACATTTGTCAGTATCAGGCATGTGTGTGTGTGTGTGTGTGTGTGTGTGTGTGTGTGTGTTTGTGTGTGTGTTGCAAATCTGGTAGACTTAAGATACCTCATTAAAGCTACTATAACCAGCTTTGGCTCTGGCACACAATACTGGCAAATTGGTGAGAAACGTGAAGAAGTGGAACTTAACAACGCTCAGCCCTTGACCCAAAGGTTACATAACCCCCCAAAATAAAAAGAATGACACAACAAGCTGGGTGTGATGGCACACCACTGGGCAGGAGGATTGCGAGTTCAAAGCCAGTCTCAGCAATGGCAAGGCGCTAAGCAACTCAGTGAGAATCTGTCTCTAAATAAAATACAAAATAGGGCTGGGGATGTGGCTCAGTGGTCAAGTATCCCTGAGTTCAATCCATAGTACCAAAAATAAAAAAAAAATGAATGACATAACAGCATAAGCAATGAAAATCAATCCTTGCCAACTGCTTTGATTACCTCAATGGAAATAAGCCCTTTATTTCTTTAACAATTTTTCCCCATCCTACCCCCACATTTTATTCTTTTAAAAGATTTAAATTTTATTTATTTTTAAATTTATGTATTTTGTACATTTTTTTCTGAGAGAGAAAGAATATTGGTGTGCTGATAGGTTTGAGAAAAAATATGTGTTCATATAATTTTTCTATGCAGTAAAATTTTATGTGGGTTTTATTTATTTTGATTTTATATGTATTTATTTTTCATGCATCAGTTTTTGTTCCTCTTATTACACTGTCTTCACTCTATTCCTCCATTAATAGCTAAATTTTCCTGTTGCCTCTTTCTTGCCTTTATTATTTTATAACTTTATAAAATAAAGTTATTTTTTACTCATCCATCATTATAGTTATCATTTGTTACCTCTCTCTTGCTTCTCCTTTGTTAACTTCTTAAATATTTCAAACTTTCTCTTGCCTTCCTACTCTATTTTCCCTTTACTTAAGAAACTGTAATTCCATTATCTAATAGAATTATATAGTTTATATAAGTCCTACCCCATTCACATTGTTGTGATTATTAATATAGTAGATGATGTAATAGACACCTGTTGTTTAATGTCTGATCTAGTTCATAGTTGTTTATTATTAGTGCTGATATTAAATTCTGGCCACACCATTCCTTTATAGGTGGTAATTAATGTTATAGATATCAAAACAGACACCAGACATTTATCTTAAAGTGGTATATGAGTTTCTAACATTGCTATCCCTTGCTTTCCCTTCTGTTTTAGGGGGTGGTAAGTGATTGGGATGTTTGAAGTTCACAAGGTAAATATCCGGATGCTGAGCAACTGTTGTAGCTCAGCCAATTATCAGTAAACCTCACTCCACACATGAACTAGCCCCATTTGAACCTCAGAATATGTTAACATGTATAATAGGGGAGACAGAAATTACAAATCAAAAACCAATCCCCAGCACTGATGTGTGGACCACAGGTAGGCCCAGAAGAGCCCCACTGATGCCTGCGGAGCCTAGGCAGGCCCAGGTCATCTTGCTGACACCTGCAGAGCCCCACACTGTGTCTGGAGTCAGCCAACAACCACAATGCTGCATGCCATAGAGCTGTATCTCAGAACACATCACTCAGTGCCACCGACTGGCCCTGCCCCCTCCCCCACCCGACCTGATACTCCATCACAGAAAGCAGCTGCCTCCATCTTGGGACACATTCATAGCCATCATTAGTTGAGGCAATTCCCAGCTTGGAACACCAGTCGGGCAGGTATTGATAGTATCTAACTCTGCACTCTCCCTGGCAGCCACTAACCCAGTAAAGTGACTGCCCAATACAAAATAGCTCTCCAAGATAGGTGTACAGCCCCCAGAGCACAACCCACAAGACCTTCAGATAGAAAGTCCCTGAATAAGAAATAGAAAGGGAGAGGGTGAGCAAGATACAGTTTAGAGAATAAATTAAAGGCCAGGAACTGTGAGATCTACAGGCAATATAAGGAGATAAGATCAGGTGCCCACTTCACAGGAGCGGGTCCTAGAGATCATTGGGGTGCAGTCTCTCATTGGGGAGCAGCTGGTGCCATACCTCACTTCCAGGTGCCCTGCACCCAAGACCAACCCTCCCACCCTGGTAACCTTTACCATCCTGAGGGTGGAGATACCAGCGGAAAAAAAAAAAAGACAACCCCATTAATTGGTCGAGAAGGGAAGCAGGAAAGATACTGATCACCAACCCCAAAACAATCCTTGTTTCTTCCTTCAAGATTTTTTTTTCTTTTTTCTCCCTCTCTATTCTCCTACCCTCATATTAACAACATTTGTGAAACCAAATACTTTGCATGAATTAGAATACCAAAGACTGGAATGTCTGAATAGAATATTACAGTTGATAAATATATAATCTTGAAAAGAATGTAGATCACATAGTGAAGATGGTAAGAAACCATGAGCAGAACATTCAAGGATTAATGGATAACATAAAAATAACAAATTTAAAAGTTATTGGAATAGAGGAAAGCATAGAGTTCCAAACCAAAGGAATGAACAATCCATTCAATGAAATAATATCATAAAAATTTCAAACATGAAGAATGAATTGGAAAACCAAATACAAGAGGCTTACAGGACACCAAATGTACACAATCTCAACAGATCCACACAAAATCACATCATAATGAAAATGCCTAGCATACAGTATAAGGATAGAATCTTAAAAACCACAAGAGAAAGGAATCAGAATATATATAGGGAAAATATATACCAATTAGGATATCTGCAGATTTTTCAACCCAGACCCTAAAAGCTAGAAGATCCCAGAACAATATATATATATATATATATATATATATATATATATATATATATATATATTATACCAAGCACTGAAAGAAAATGGATGCCAAACAAGAATCTTATATCCAGCAAAATTAAGCTTTAGATTTGATGATGAAATGAAAACCTTCCATGATAAACAAAAGTTAAAAGAATTTATAACTAGAAAGCCTGCACTACAGCATATCCTCAGCAAAATATTCCACAAGGAGGAGATGAAAAACAACAATGAACATCAGAAGAGAGAGGTATTACACTAAAGGAAAAAAATAATCAAAGAAGAAACCAAGTCAAGTTAAATAACAAAAATAAACAAAACAACAAAACTGGCTGGGAATACAAATTATGTCTTAATAATAACCCTAAATGTTAATGGCCTAAACACACTAATCAAAAGACATAGACTAGCAAATTGGATTTAAAAAAGACCCATCAATATGCTGACTTCAAGAGACTCATCTCATAAGAAAAAAAATCCACCAATGAAGGTGAAAGTTTGGGAAAAAACCTGATGTGGACTGCGGAAACAAGCAAGGGTCTCCATACTCATATCAAATAAAGTAGACTTCAAAGTTAATTAAAAGGGATAAAGAAGGATATTTCGTACTGCTCAAGGGAAACATACATCAACAATACATAACAATTATAAATATATATGCCCCAAATAATGGAGAATCTACATTCATCAAACAAACTCTTCTCAAGTTCAAGAGTCAAATAGACAACAACATAATACTTCTGGGTGATTTTAACTCATCTCTTTCACTTCTGAATAGATCCTACAAACAAAATATAAACAAAGAAACTACAGAACTCAATAATATAATCAATAACTTAGGCTTAACTGACATATATAGAATATTTCATACATCAACTAGAGAATACAATATTTTTCTCAGCAGCAAATGGATCCTTCTCTAAATTAGAGCCTATAATATGCCACAAAGCAACTCTTAGCAAATACAAAATGTAGAGATACTACCCTGCATTCTATCAGATCATAATGGAATGAAATTATGAATCAATGATAAAATAAAAAATAGAAGCTACTCCAACACTTGGAGACTAAATAATATGCTACTGAATGAACAATGAGTTGCAAAAGACATCAATGAGGAAATTAAAAAATTCTTAGTGGTGAATGAGAATACAGGTACAACATATTGAAATCTCTGGGACACTATGAAGGTAGTACTAAGAGGAAAGTTCATTGCATGGAGTTCACTCCTTAAAAGAAGAAAAAGTCAACAAACAAAAGACCTAACATTACATCTCAAAGCCCTAGAAAAAGAAGAACAAATCAACACCAAAAGCAGCAGATGACAGGAAATAATTAAAATCACAGTGGCATCAATGAAATTGAAACAAAAGAAACAATTAAAAAATTGCCAAAAAAAGTTGGTTCTTTGAAAAAAATAAATAAAATTGGTAAACCCTTAGCCATGCTAACGAAGAGGAGACAGAAATTACTAATATACATGTAATGAAAAAGGAAATATCATATCAGATACTACAGAAATACAGAAGATAAATAGAAATTATTTTGAAAATTGTACTCCAATAAAACAGAAAATATCAAAGGCATTTACAACTTTCTAGAGTCATTTGATTTGCCCAAACTGAACCAGGATGATTTACATGATTTAAACAGATAATTTCAAGCAATGAAACAGAAGACACCATCAAAAGCCTACCAAATAGAAAAGCCCAGGATCGGATGGATACACACTTGAGTTCTACAAGACCTTTAAAAAAGAAATATTACCATGACTCTTCAAATTATTTTGTGAAATAGGAAAAGAGGGATCACTTCCAAACTCATTCTGTGAGGCCAATATCATCCTGATTCCAAAACCAGGCAAAGACACATCAAAGAAAGAAAACTTCAGATCAATATTTTTAATGAACATAGATGCAAAAATTCTCAATAAAATTCTGGCAAATTGAATACAAACACATACCAAAAAGATAGTGCACCATGAATAAGTGGGGTTCAACCCAGGGATGCAAGGTTGATTCAACATACAGAAATCAATGAATTTAATTCATCACAACAATAGACTTAAAAATAAGAATCATATGATCATGTTAATAGACGCAGAAAAAAACATTTGACAAAACACAGCACCACTTATGTTCAAAACATTGGAAAACTAGGGATAACAGGAACATATCTCAACATTGTATAAGCTATCTATGCTAAGCCCCAGGCCAACATCATTATAAATGGAGAAAAATAAAAAAAAATTCCCTCTAAAAATTGGAACAAGACAGGGATGCCCTCTGTCACCATTTCTATTTAACATAGTTCTTGAAACACTGGCCAGAGCAACTAGACAGAGGAAAGAAATTAAAGAGATACATACAGGAAAAGAAGAACCCAAATTAGCACTATTTGCTGATGATATGATTGTATACCTAGAAGATCCTAAAAGTTCCACCAGAAAACTTCCAGAACTAGTAAATGAATTCAGCAAAGAAGCAGGATATAAAATCAAAACCCATAAATCAAAGGCATTTCTGTATATCAGTGACAAATCCTCTGAAAAGGAAACGAGGAACACTTCCCCATTTACAATAGCTTCAAAAATATAAAATATTTGGAATCAACTTATTGAAAGAACTGAAAGACCTGTACAACAAAAACTATAGAACACTAAAGAAAGAAATTAAAGAAGACCTTAGAAGATGGAAAGATCTCCCTTGTTCCTGGATAGGCAGAATTGATATTGTCAAAATGACCATACTACCCAAAGCATTATTCAGATTTAAGGCAATTCCAATCAAAATCCTAATGACATTCCTTATAGAAATAGAAAAAGCAGTTATGAAATTTATCTTGAAAAGTAAGAGACCCAGAATACCTAAAGGAATCCTTAGCAAGAAGAGTGAAGCAGGTGGCATCACTATACCAGACCTTAAACTATACTACAGAGCAATAATTACAAAATTTACATGGTATTGGCACCAAAACAGACTTGTAGACCAATGGTACAGAATAGAGGACACAGAGCCAAATCCACATAATTATAGTTATGTTATATTAGACAAAGGCGCCAAAAACATAGATTGGAGAAAAGATAGCCTCTTCAACAAATGGTGCTGGGAAAACTGGAAAGCCATATGCAACAAAATGAAATTAATTACCTATCTCTCACTATGCTCAAAACTCAACTCAAAGTGGATCAAGGACTTATGAATTTAACCAGAGGCCCTACACCTAATAGAAGGAAAAGTAAACCTAAATCCTCATCATGTCAGATTAGGCCCCGACTTTCTTGTGCTATGACTCCTATAGCACAAGAATTAAAATCAAGAGTCAATAAATGAGATGGATTCAAACTAAAAAGCTTTTTCTCAGTAAAAGAAACAATCAATGAAATGAATATAGAGTCTACAGAATGGGAGCAAAGTTTTACCACATGCACATCAGATAGAGCACTAATCTTTAGTATATACATATAGAACTCAAAAATCTTAACACCAAAAAACAATTAACCCAATCAATAAATGGGCCAAGGAACTGAACAAACACTTCTTAGAATATGAAATACAGTCAACAAATATATAAAAAAATGTTCAATATCTCTAGCAATTAGAGAAATGCAAATCAAAGCCTCTCTAAGATTTCATCTCACTCCAGTCAGAATGGCAGCTATTAAGAATACAAACAACAATAAATGTTGGCGAGGGTGCGGTGAAAAAGGCACACTCATACAGTGCTGGTGGGACTGAAAAAATGGTGTAGCAAATATGGAAAGCAGTATGGATATACCTTAGAAATCTGGGAATGGAACCATCATTTGACCCAGCTATCCCACTCCTTGGTCTATACCCAAAGGACTTAAAAACAGCATATTACAGGGACACAGCCACATCAGTGTTTATAGCAGCACAACTCACAATAGCTAAATTGTGGAACCAACCTAGATGCTCTTCAGTAGATAAATGGATAAAGAAAATGTGGTATAAGTACATAATGTAATATTACTCCGCATTAAAAGAGAATAAAATCATAGCATTTTCAGGTAAATGGTTGTAGTTGGAGAATATAATGCTAGGTGAAGTAAGTCAATCCCACAAAAACAAATGCTGAATGTTTTCTCTGATATAAGGATGTTGATTCATAATGGGGATGGCGGCTGGGGGGACTATGTGGGAGAAATAGACAAACTTTACACAAGGCAAAGGGGAGGGAGAGGAAGGCAGGGGGCATGGGTGTGAGAAAGATGGTGGAATTAGACAGACATCATTCTAAGTATATGTCTGAAAACCCGAATGGTGTGACTCCACTTTGGGTACAAAAAGAGACATGAAAATTTGTGCTCTATTTATATAATATGAATTTAATTGCATTCTGTTGTCATGTTTAACAAATTAGAATTAAAAAAATCCCCAAGTAGGAATAATTAGATTAGAACCTGAAGTCTCACTCCTAGACACATACTTATACACCCAAAACAAAAGTCTCTATACAAAAAGAAAACTATACACCAAAGAACACATATAAAAAAGATGAAAAGGAATCCATCTCAACTCATGGACAAGCCAAATATTTCTTAAAGCATGAGGACACTTGGAAACAAATCTGGAGAACCCTCAATATTCACAATCCCCAACAACAACAACAACAACAACAACAAAAACAAGGATCTGAAACGGGATGAAATTCCAGAGAAAAATTATAAAAAAACTGACTATTAAATGCTCATTGAACTTAAAGAAGATCTGAAAATAACTTAAGAGAATAAATACAAGAGGTCAAAGACCATTTCAATAAGGAAACAGAGATATTGAAAAGAAAATAATCAGAACTTCTAGAAATGAAAGACACAATGAATCAAATTAGAAATTTACTTGACTACATCAGCAACAAATTAGATTGTCTGGAAAATAGAACATTAGTCCTTGATACTAGAGTATGTGAACTTGAATACTCAGTAGGTAATAAGGGAAAAAATAAAAGAACATAATTAGAATATACATGAACTCAGAGGCAATATTAAAAGAACAAACCTGAGAATCATTGGGATAGAGAATGTGGAGATATAAGCTAAAGGCATTAAGAATCTATTCAGTGAAATAATAGCAAAACTTTCCTCACCTTAGAAATGAGATTGACATCAACATACAGGAGGAATATAGTACCTCAAATAGACTAGTTCTAGAAAGAACCCCTCTAAGACTTATGATAAGCAAAATGCCTAACAGAAAATAGGAAAGGATATTAAAAGCTGCAAGATAAAAACATTAGACCACATTTAGAGGCAAACCAATAAGGCTCACGCTGACTTCTCAAATCTGATCCCAAAATAAAGGAGGGCATGGAATAAGATATTCCAAGCTATAAAATAAAACATTTGCTAGTCAAGATTGCTGTATACAGCAAAGTTATCTTCAGAATACATTTAGAAATAAAATACTTCCATGATAAGGATAAACCAAAATAATTCATGACCACTGAGCCATGACTTCAAAGAATACTCAAAGATATACTGCACACAGAAGAGCTCAAAAACAAACTTCCAAACTCACAAATAGTTGTATCTCACTAGAGGAACAACTAAATGAAAATAAAGACTGAATGAAATATAGCAAAAAACCAGAATGGCAAGAAATAACAAACATCTATTCATAAGAACACTGGATCCAAATGGTCACAGCTTCCCAATTAAAAGAAATAGACTGACAGAAAGTATTGAAAAACAACATACAACTATATACTGTTTGCAAGAGACTTATAGGCAAATACACTCATAAGTTGAAAGTAAAAGGATGGAAAAAATATTCCATGCAATTGGAGTCCATTCTGAAAACAGACCATATTCTATATCACAAGGTAAATCTGAGAAAATTTAAAAAATACTAACATAATCCCACATATAATATCAGGTCATAATGGAATGGAATGTGCTAAGTAGTTTGAAGACAGAGGATTATAGTTTGAAATGGTACATTAAGAAAAAAAAGAGATAGATCTCAAATAGGCAATCTAATTTTGTACCTTAAAGAATTAGAAAAGACAAACAGCTTAAAGTGAGCAGAATGGAATTAGAAATCCATTGCAAGTAAAATTATAGAAAACACAAACACATGTTGTTTGAGCAATATTTTTGTAAATGAGAGAAGAAATCAAGAAATTCATAGAACCTAACGTGAACAGAGGAAAAAATATCTATCAAAGTCTCTGGAAGTTCTAAAAGGAAAGTTTATAGCATTGTGTGCCTTCATTAAAAAATATAGAAATATCCCAAATAAATAAATAATCTAATGTTAACAACTCAAGACCTTAGAAAAGGAAGAAGAAACTAATGCCAAATTCAGTAGTAAACAAGACATAATTAAGATCAGAACTGAAATGAGTGAAATTGAGAATAAAAAATATACAGAATTAATACAACAAAAGGTGGTTCTTTGAAAAGATAGATATAATTGATTAAACCCTGACCCAAATTAACAAAATTAGAGATGAAAAAAGAGATATCACTATAGACAATTCTGAAATCCAGAGGATCATTAGAAACTGCTTTGAACATTTATACTCTAATGAACTGGAAAATCTGGAACACATTGACAAATTTTTAACATATATGACATGCCCAAATTGAACCAGGTATAGAAAACCTAAACAGACTAATATCAAATAATGTCACTGAAATATCAATTAAAAGCCTTCCAGCAGCAACAGCAGCAACAAATTCCAGGGCCAGATGGATTCTCCACTGAGTTCTACCAGAATTTGAAGAAGAATTAATACTATTCTGTAAATTATCCCATGAAATAGAAAGGGAGGGAAACACTCCTAAATATATTCTATAAAGCCATCATAACCCTAATACCAAGACCAGAAAAAACACACATCAAGGAAAGGAAACTACAAACCAATATCCTTGATGAACATAGATACAAAAATCCTTTATAAAATGTTAGCAAACCACATTCAAAATTATGTCAAGATGATAATACTCCACGATCAAGTTGGTTTTATCCCAGGAATGCAAAGTTGCTTCAACATACAGATACCAATAAGTGTAATTCACCATGTAAATAGAATGAAGGATAAGAATCGTATGACAATCTCAATAGATGCAGAAAAATTCTTTGAGAACTGGAGAAACTAGGGATTGAAGATATGTACCTCGACATTATGAACGTTAAATATGACAAAACCAAAGCCAACATCATGCTGAACAGAGAACAACTGAAATCTTTCCTCTAAAATCAGAAATAAGACAAGGGTATTCACTTGCACCATTTGTAAGTCGATATAGTTCTGAAACTCTAGTCAGAGCAACGAGACAAGTGAAGGAAATTAAAGGGATACAAACAAGAAAAGAGTAAGTCAAATTAGTCTTGTTTACTGACCTAAAAACTCTACCAGACATAATATAAAGTTGATAAATATATTTAGTAAAATAGCAGGATACACAATCAATAAAGTATTAGCTTTCCTACATTCCAATAGTGATTCTGCTGAGAAAAAAATCAGGGAAACTATCCTATTCATAATAACCTAAAAATATACTTAGAAATTATTCTTACCAAGGAGGTGAAAAACCTTTAAAATGTAATCTCTAGAATGGTGAAAAAAGAAATTGAAGAAGGCATTAGAAGATTGAAAGACTTCCTATGTTCTTGGATAGGCAGCATTAATATTGTCAAAATGACCATGCTACTAAAAGTGTTATACAGAATCAATGTAATTCACATGAAAATACTAATGGCATTCTTGATAGAACTGGAAACAACAGTCCTAAAATTCATTTGGAAGAGTAAAAGATCGAGAATAGCCAAAGCAATCTTGAGCAAGAAGAATGATGCTGGAGACATCAGAATAATGATATTAAGTTAAACTATAGATTTATAGTAACAAAATGGCATGGTATTGGCATCAAAATAGACTTGAAGACCCATGGAAAAGAATAAAAGACAGAGAGAGACACCTTCATAGTTACAGTCATCTGATACTAGACAAAGGTGCCAAAAAGGTGTTTGAGAATGGTGCTGGGACAAACTAGATATCCATATGTGGAAGAACGAAACTAGATCCATATGTCTCATTCTGCACAAAAGTCAACACAATGTAGAAAAAAAGACTTTGGAGTTAGACCAGGCACTTTGCAAATTCTAGAAAACAATATAGGATCAACATTCCAACAACTGTAACTTGTTCATTGCTGGTGGGAACACAAAGTATAAAACCTATTTAGAAACTTTGTTTGGCAGATTCTAAATCTTCACTTGGCTACTACACTCCTAGGAACTTATCCATGATAAATGGAAATATTTATCCATATTAGAGCTTTGCATAAGAATATTCATGCCAGTTGTCTTATTCATTTTGGACTGCTATAACAAATTGCCATAGCTGGTTTCAACATGAAGTATTCTTTTGTTAGAATTCTGGAGGCTGGAAATCTGAGATCATGGTACCACCATGTTTGAGTGCTGATGAGGACCCTCTTTCCTGAGACAGTCCACTAGCTCCTCTCTGCATCCTCAGTTAGCCAAAAGAAGAGAGTTCTCTCAGGTCCCTTTTTAAAGGGCACTGATTCCATGTATGAGCGTTCTGCCCTAATGACCTAACTACCTCTCAAATTCCCCACTTTCTGATACTATCTCCTCATGTTAAGGTTTCAATATTTAATTTCCCAAAAGGCTCATATGTTACATTTGTTCACTAGTCTGTAGCACTATTGGGAGGTGCTGGAAGCTTTATGAAGTGGAGCTGCCTGGGAGGAACTTGTGTCAATAGGGGAGGCCCTTGAAGAGGATAGTGGGATCCTGACCAGCGAGCTTCTCTCTTTTCTCTCTCTCTTCTCTCTATCCTTCCCAGCTGCTTTGGGGTGAACACTTTGCCTCATCTTAAGCCAAAATAAATATTTTTTTCCTTTTAAGTTTTTTTTTTAAATTTTACAATATTTTAATCAGAAAGAAAATCATCACAAGTAACAGAAAATTTTTTTTAATGATTTTATACTTTCAGAACAGAATTTAAACTACAAAATAAGTCTAATTAGTTTCAAGGAATATGCTTATCACCAAAAGTGATGCCAGAAATATTTTTTTTTTAAATTAGACTAATTTCCTCAGGAAAATAATCATGAGCAAACCAGCTTTTAAATAAGTACAACATCTTTGCAAAGTCAAACAATTCCTGAAGTGTAAGAAAAACCCCCACTCTCAGTTTTTTTTTTTTTAATTTCTTGGGTGTCTTTAAAGAGAACAGTTTAAAGAAAGGTAATGAAAAATTATTAGAAAAATATGAACTACTAAATAGGTAAAGTATTTCCTCCATGTGATCAAATTATATGATATAGTTGGACACATAGAATGCAACAGCAGTCTTCCTGGGATGAGCATACCATAGGTTGTCTCCCACGACTGCGTTCTCTTCACGTTAACAGTCTGTCTTAGCTCCTCTGCTGAGTGTGGACAGGATTTGTGACCTGGTTAATTTTCTAACATTTTTAGGTGGGGGAGGGGGGTTCTGTTAAATATCTTTGTTTTCAAAAAATCAAAAATGACACAGTGACTCTAAAGAATGCTATCAAAATGAGAAGAATGCACAATAAAATAATTCCTTGTACTAACCAAAAAAAAAAAAAGAAATTAAGAAAGAAAAGAAAACCCCCACTCAAGTGAGACTGGATACTTCGATTTGGGAAACAGATTTCTGAAGGACTTATAAGAACATATGATGCAACATCTATTTTTCACAGTGCTGGGGATGGAGCTCAGGGCCTTGTGCATCCTAGGTAAGTGTTCTACCACCGATGTTTACCCCTAGCCTGCAATTCCATTTCATTTAAAAAATGTTTTAATTGACACCCAGTAATAGTGTAATATTTGATACATGTATACAATATATATTGATCAATCAGAATTTTTGGCATATCCGTTATCTTGAACATTTATTATTTTGTGTGCAGGAAATATTCAAAATCCTTTCTTCTAGATATTTAAAAATACATAATAAATTGTGATTGTCTTTAGTCTCCCCCCTGTGCTATAGAACAATAAAACTTATTCCTCTTTTCTAAGCATATTACCCTTTCTAACCTCCACAAACTGCTATCCAAATCTCTGCTTCTATGATATCAAACTATTGAACTTCTATATATTAGTGAGAATATGTGGCATTTTCTTTGTATGTTTGACTTAACTTCATTTAACATGATGTCCTCCATGTTTATTTCTATTGTCACAAATGACAATATTTAATTCTTTTTCAGGGCTAAACAATAGTCCATCATGTACATACATTTTGTTTATCCATTTATCTGTTGATGAGAAATTAAATTGATTTCATATTTTGGCTATTGTGTCTAGTAGTACTACAATATACACAGAAGTGCAGATGTCTTTTTGACAGACTTATTTTAATTCCTTTGGCTATATACCCAGTAGTGGTTTAGCTGGATTGTATCATAATTTTATTTTAGTCTTTTAGGGAACATTTATAATGTTCTCCTTAATAGGTCTACTAATTTCCATTCATACTAACTGTATGTGAGTTTCCCTTTTTCCATGTCCTTATCAACATTTATTATCTTTTGTCTTTTTGAAAATAGCCATTCCAACTGGGGTAAGATGGTGTATAATTGAGGTTTTGTTCTGTTTCCATGATGATTAGTGATGAGCTTAGTAGTATATTTTCAAGTATGTGTATATCTTCTTAATTATTATTATTTTTAGTTCATACATCTTTATGGAGTACATTGTAGGAATTCAATATAAGTATGAAATGTATAATAATTAAATCAGGGTAACAAGCATTTCCATCTGTTCAACTAGTAGTCATTTTATGTATTGGTAAATTTATACTATTCATTATTAGTGGAGTTTGAAATATTGGGGATTTTTATTGGGGGCTGATAATAGTAACCCTACTGTACTAAGGAATAACTAGGAGTCATTTCTCCACTCTGTGTTCTTAGTGTTCTTATTAAACTTATTTCTGTCCCTGCTCCATCTCCTCTTCCTAGTATCTAGTGTGCATGATGCTATTTATATCATCTACAAGGTTTACCTAGTTTCTACAAGTGGGAACTTGTATTTGTCTTTAGGTGTCTCTCTTATTTCATTTAACATAATGATTTCCAGTTCCATCCATATTGTGCAAAATGACAGGGTTTCATTCATTTACACTGAATATATATTGATGTATTACTCTATAGTATATATATATTGTGATAACTTCAGCCTTTTTCTCTCCAGGATCACTTCAGCAATTCTAGGTCTTTTGTGGTTACATATGAATTGTAGGATTGTTTTTTTATATTTGTGTGAAAATAGGATTTGCATTAATCTATAGATTATTTTGGGCAGTATATTCATTTTAACAATGTTGATTCTTTCAATTCATGAACAGGGAATATCTCTCCATTTGTGTGTGTGTGTGTGTGTGTGTGTGTGTGTTTTCTCTGATTCATTCATCTGTGTTTGATAGTATTCATTGTAGAGATATTTGTATTTCAATCGTTTATTCCTAAATATTTTGGGTTTTTGTAGCTATCATGAATAGGATTGCTTTCTTAGTTATTTTTTCAGCAAGTATGTCATTGCTATGTGAAAATATTAGTACTTTGATTTTTGTACTCAGCAACTTTACTGAATTCATTTATAAGTTCTAAAATTTTTTTATTTAATATTTAGGTTTTTCTAAGTATAGAATTATGCCATCTGCCAACATGGATAATTTAAGTTCATTCTTTCCAATTTGAATGCCCCTTTTCCCCTTATCTTTTCAATTGCTCTTGCTAAGACTTGCATTATTACATTAAATAAGAGTGGTTAAAAAGTGTTCAACATCTCTAGCAACTAGAGAAATGCAAATCAAAACTACTCTAAGATACAATCTCACTCCTGTCAGAATGGCAGCTATCAAGAATACAAACAACAATAAGTGTTGGCAAGGATGTGGTGAAAAAGGTATACTCATACATTGCTGGTGGGACTGAAAATTGGTGCAACCACTATGGAAAGCAGTATGGAGATTCCTCAGAAAATTGGAATTTCACCCAGCTATCCCACTCCTTGGTTTATACCCAAAGGACTTAAAATCAGCATACTATAAGTGACGCAGCCATCTCAATGTTTATAGCACCTCAATTCACAATAGCCAGTCTATGGAACCAACGTAGGTGTCCCTCAAGAGATGAATGGATAAAGAAAATGTGGTATATATACCCAATGTAATATTACTCAACTTTAAAAAAGAGTAAAATCATGGCATTTTCCAGTAAATGGTTGGAGTTGAAGAATATCATGCTAAACAAAATAAGACAATCCCACAAAACCAAAAGCCAAATGTTTTCTCTAATATATGGATACTAATTCACAATAAGATGGGGGGCACTAGGGAAGAATAGTGTTACCTTAGATTAGGTAGAAGGAAGTGATAGGAGGGGAGGGAAGGGGAGGGGATGAGGGGATAGGAGAGATAGTAGAATAAAACACATTATTACTGTATGTATATATGTGACTGCATGACCAATATGATTTGGCAACATGTACACTCAGAAAAATGAGAAATTATATTCCATCTATGTATGATATATCAAAGTGCATAAATGCATTCTACTGTCATGTATAACTAATTAAAACAAATAAAAAAAATAAGAGTGGTAAAAGTGACATTCTTGCCTTGTTCTTAATCTTAGAAGAAATGTTGTCAGGTTTTCCCTGTTCAATATTATATTGACCCTAGGTTTTCACGTGTATCCTTTAGTATTTCAAAGCATGTTCTTTCTATTCCTAGTTTGTTGAGTTTATTTTTTATTGTGAGGAGTTGTAGAGGTTATAGATTTTTGTAGAGGTTTTATACCTCTGTATGTATTCAAATGCTCACATGGCTTTTGTCCTTCACTCTTTTGATGATTTTCATCACATTTAATTGATTTCTGTATGTTGAACAATCCTTGCATCCCTGGGATGACCCCTAATTGATCATTGTTTATTATCTTTTCAACAGGCTTTTGAATTTGGTTCACTAGCATTTTATTGAACATTTTTGCATCTGTATTCATCATTGTTGGTTTTGATAGAATGGTAATCCTGACATTTTACAAAGATTTGGGAGAAAATCCTTCCATTTAAATTTTTTGGAGTATTTATAGAAAAATTAGAATTAGTTCTTCTTTAAATGTTTATAGAGTTCAACTAGAATGTCATTAGGTCCTGGACTATTTTTCAGATGGGATATTGAAATTACATTTGAGAGAGAGAGAGAGAGAGAGAGAGAGAGAGAGAGAGAGAGAGAGAGAGAATTTTTTAATATTTATCTTTTAGTTTTTGGTGGACACACCATCTTTTATTTTATTTTTATGTGGTGCTGAGGATCGAACCCAGCACCCGGCGCATGCCAGGCGAGCATGCTACCGCTTGAGCCACATCCCCAGCCCTAAATTACACTTTTGATCTCATTACATATTATTTGTCTGATTAGATTTTTTTTGGCTTCTTGATTAAATTTTGATAAGTTATATGTATTCAGGAATTTATCCAGTTCTTTGATATTTTACAGTATTTAGCATATGATTTAACATAGTAGTTTCATATGCTCTTTTGTTTTTCAGTGGTATTAGTTGAAATGTTCTCTTTTTCAACTCTGGTTTTACTTATTTGGGGCTTTTCTTTTTCTTGGTTAGTCTAAGGGGAGTATAGTAGCACATGTCTATAATTCCAGTGACTTAGGAGGCTAAAGCAGGAGGATCACAAGTTTGAGGCCACCCTCAGAAACTTAGTGAAAGTTTCAGCAACTTAGCAAGACCCTATCTTAAAATAAAAAAAGGACTGGGCATGTGGCTCATAATAATGTGTCTGTGGATTTAGTCACCACTACCAGAAAAGAAAGCTGTCTAACACAACATGGGTGTTATGATTTCAATGTATGAATTCAGGATGGACTCAAAAATTCAATCTGTAATGGTATATTAATCAAAAATAAAATTACAAATAATCTTGATGGTCATAAATAGAAGAATGATTTAACAAAGTGTGTCTTCATACAACAAAATGCTTCTCACATTAAAAAGTAAACTATATACTGATGTATACCACACAAGAATTAATTTCAAAAATGTGCTGACTAAAAATAAGGCAAACATAAGAGCATACAAACAATATGATTTTATATGCATTAAATCCTACAACAGGAAAAACTAATCTGCAATTGAAATCAAATCAGTGGTTACTTCTTGTCTGGGGTGAAGGGAATGGGGTGGCTAATATGAAGGTAAAAAGGAAATGTATAGGTTATTTTACATCTGGACAGAGAATCTTGGTTACACAGTTGTACATATTTGCCAAAAATGAAAGTACTGTATAATTAATATCTGTGGATTTCACTGCATATAAGTTATTCCTCAACTTATCAAAGTCTTACAGATTCTGGAAGTAATTATGCTACAGAAACTTTAAAAAATCAAAATATTATTTGAGACTTATGATAAAATTGTCAGTGAAAGCATCATGTGCAGAAATTTGTATAAACTATCTGAACAAATTAAAATATTATGTGATTCAAAAGTAGTGCTGGTTTTGGTTAAAAGCCCTTATGCTGATGGGATATAACGTTTCAAAATAAAATTATTTTATGAACAAAATCAATAAAATCTCAGTATCATTAGTCAATTAGTCATCAGGGAAAGAAAAACTATAGCTTTAATGAGGTATCTTAAGTCTACCAGATTTGCAACACACACACACACACACACACACACACACATGCCTGATACTGACAAATGTTGGTTAAATTGGAGAGCTATGGCTATTCTTTATTTAATACTACTGGGACTATATACTGTTGTGGCTTTATTTGAAAACAAGTTGGCATTAATTATTGAAGTTCAAGATATGTATACTCTATGATACAGAAATTCTTCTACTACATACTCTATAGATATATATGTTCTGCAAAAGACCCATTTGTTTGTTTTATTTTGTTTTCATCTCTCCAAAAATAAAAGCACAAATTCTACCAATTATCTAAAAGATTCTATAGAATCTGTTTTGCCTACCTTTTCATTACCCATCTGAACTTATGCTCTTTTTCTCTCTTCCTTGCTCACTCATCTCTAACTTCATAACCTTCCTTGCTCTTTGTTTAACACTCCAGAAATGCTTCTATCATGGGACTTGTTAATTTGTTGTTATCACTGAAACAATCTTCACCCAGAAGAGAATGACTTGCTCTCTCACCTACTTCAGGGTTTTACTTAAATATCCCCTCAGTAAGCTTTACCCTGACCACTGTATTTTATAATTATACCCTGATACTCTCTATCTGGTTGCAGCGGCACACACCTGTAATATCAGAAATTTTGGAGGCAGAGGCAGGAGGACAGCAAGTTCAAGGCCAACATCAGCAACTTATCAAGGTTCTAAGCAATTCAGTGAGACTGTGTCTCAAAATAAAAATAATAAAATTTACTGATGATGCGGCTAAATGGTAAAAGTTCCTCTGGGTAAAATTTACAATACAAAAATTTTTTAATAAAAATTTATTTTTCTAATTGATTTATCCCCCAAATTTTTGTGATGCTGAGGATTGAACCCAGGTCCTCACTCATGCTGTACAAGTACTCTACCACTAAGCTTCTTCTCCAGCCTTATCTCAAGCATTTTTTCCATAGTGTCAGAAAGCTAACACACCTGTCAACACCCCTTAAAACCTTTTCCTGCTCTGTTTTACCACTAGCATTTATCACCATTGAATATGCTGAATATTTGACTGACTTATTTACTTTTTTTTTAAATTTTTTTATTGTTGGCTATTCAAAACATTACATAGTTCTTGATATATCATATTTCACAATTTGATTCAAGTGGGTTATGAGCTCCCATTTTTACCCCATATACAGATTGCAGAATCACATCAGTTACACATCCATTGATTTACATATTGCCATACTAGTGTCTGTTGTATTCTGCTGCCTTTCCTATCCTCTACTATCACCCCTCCCCTCCCCTCCCCTCCCCTCTTCTCTCTCTGCCCCCTCTACTGGCATTCGTTTGTCCCCCTTGTATTATTTTTCCCCTTCCCCTCACTTCCTCTTGTATGTACTTTTGTATAACTCTGAGGGTCTCCTTCCGTTTCCATGCTTTTTCCCTTCTCTCTCCCTTCCCCTCCCACCTCTCATCCCCGTTTAATGTTAATCTTCTTCTCATGCTCTTCGACGCTACTCTGTTCTTAGTTACTCTCCTTATATCAAAGAAGACATTTGGCATTTGTTTTTTAGGGATTGGCTAGCTTCACTTAGCATAATCTGCTCTAATGCCATCCATTTCCCTGTAAATTCTATGATTTTGTCATTTTTTAATGCAGAGTAATACTCCATTGTGTATAAATGCCACATTTTTTTTATCCATTCATCCATTGAAGGGCATCTAGGTTGGTTCCACAGTCTAGCTATTGTGAATTGTGCTGCTATGAACATCGATGTAGCAGTGTCCCTGTAGCATGCTCTTTTTAGGTCTTTAGGGAATAGACCGAGAAGGGGAATAGCTGGGTCAAATGGTGGCTCCATTCCCAGCTTTCCAAGAAATCTCCATACTACTTTCCAAATTGGCTGCACCAATTTGCAGTCCCACCAGCAATGTACAAGTGTACCCTTTTCCCCACATCCTCGCCAGCACTTGTTGTTGTTTGACTTCATAATGGCTGCCAATCTAACTGGAGTGAGATGGTATCTTAGGGTGGTTTTGATTTGCATTTCTCTGACTGCTAGAGATGGTGAGCATTTTTTCATGTACTTGTTGATTGATTGTATGTCCTCCTCTGAGAAGTGTCTGTTCAGGTCCTTGGCCCATTTGTTGATTGGGTTGTTTGTTCTCTTATTGTCTAATTTTTTGAGTTCTTTGTATACTCTGGATATTAGGGCTCTATCTGAAGTGTGAGGAGTAAAGATTTGTTCCCAGGATGTAGGCTCTCTATTTACCTCTCTTATTGTATCTTTTGCTGAGAAAAAACTTTTTAGTTTGAGTAAGTCCCATTTGTTGATTCTAGTTATTAACTTTTGTGCTATGGGTGTCCTATTGAGGAATTTGGAGCCCGACCCCACCGTATGTAGATCGTAGCCAACTTTTTCTTCTATCAGACAGCGTGTCTCTGATTTGATATCAAGCTCCTTGATCCATTTTGAATTAACTTTTGTGCATGGCGAGAGAAAGGGATTCAGTTTCATTTTGTTGCATATGGATTTCCAGTTTTCCCAGCACCATTTGTTGAAGATGCTATCCTTCCTCCATTGCATGCTTTTAGACCCTTTATCAAATATAAGATAGTTGTAGTTTTGTGGATTGGTTTCTGTGTCCTCTATTCTGTACCATTGGTCCACCCGCCTGTTTTGGTACCAGTACCATGCTGTTTTTGTTACTATTGCTCTGTAATATAGTTTGAAGTCTGGTATCGCTATACCGCCTGATTCACATTTCCTGCTTAGCATTGTTTTTGCTATTCTGGGTCTTTTATTTTTCCATATGAATTTCATGATTGCTTTCTCTATTTCTACAAGAAATGCCGTTGGGATTTTGATTGGCATTGCATTAAACCTATAGAGAACTTTTGGTAATATCGCCATTTTGATGATGTTAGTTCTGCCTATCCATGAACAGGGTATATTTTTCCATCTTCTAAGATCTTCTTCTATTTCTCTCTTTAGGGTTCTGTAGTTTTCATTGTATAAGACTTTCACCTCTTTTGTTAGGTTGATTCCCAAGTATTTTATTTTTTTTGAAGATATTGTGAATGGAGTGGTTGTCCTCATTTCCATTTCAGAGGATTTGTCGCTGATATTCAGGAATGCCTTTGATTTATGCGTGTTGATTTTATATCCTGCCACTTTGCTGAATTCATTTATTAGCTCTAATAGTTTCTTTGTAGAGCCTTTTGGGTCTGCTAGGTATAGAATCATATCATCTGCAAATAGTGATAATTTAAGTTCTTCTTTTCCTATTTTGATGCCTTTAATTTCTTTCGTCTGTCTAATTGCTCTGGCCAGTGTTTCGAGAACTATGTTGAACAGAAGTGGTGAGAGAGGGCATCCCTGTCTTGTTCCAGATTTTAGAGGGAATGCCTTCGATTTTTCTCCATTCAGAATGATGCTAGCCTGAGGCTTAGCATAGATTGCTTTTACAATATTGAGGTATGTTCCTGTTATCCCTAGTTTTCCTAGAGTTTTTAACATAATGGGATGCTGTACTTTGTTGAATGCTTTTTCCGCATCTATCGAGATGATCATATGGTTCTTATTTTTAAGTCTATTGATGTGGTGAATAACATTTATTGATTTCCGTATATTGAACCAGCCTTGCATCCCAGGGATGAATCCTACTGGATCATGGTGCACAATTTTTTTGATATGTTTTTGTATCCGATTCGCCAGAATTTTATTGAGGATTTTTGCATCTAGGTTCATTAGAGATATTGGTCTGTAGTTTTCTTTCTTTGAAGTGTCTTTGTCTGGTTTAGGTATCAGGGTGATGTTGGCCTCGTAGAATGAATTTGGAAGTTCTCCCTCTTATTCTATTTCCCGAAGTAGCTTGAAAAGTATTGGTATTAGTTCCTCTTTAAAGGTTTTGTAAAACTCTGCTGTATACCCATCCGGTCCTGGGCTTTTCTTAGTTGGTAGTTTTTTGATGGTTTCTTCTATTTCCTCAATTGATATTGGTCTGTTTAGGTTGTCTATATCCTCCTGACTCAATCTGGGCAGATCATATGACTTAAGAAATTTATCTATGCCTTCACTATCTTCTAATTTATTGGAGTATAAGGATTCAAAATAATTTTTGATTATCTTCTGTATTTCTGAAGTGTCTGTTGTGATATTGCCTCTTTCATCCCGTATGTTAGTGATTTGAGTTCTCTCTCTTCTTCTCTTCGCTAGCATGGCTAAGGGTCTGTCGATTTTGTTTATTTTTTCAAAGAACCAACTTTTAGTTTTGTCAATTTTTTCAATTGTTTCTTTTGTTTCGATTTCATTAATTTCAGCTCTGATTTTAATTATTTCTTGCCTTCTACTTCTTTTGCTGTTGTTTTGCTCTTCTTTTTCTAGGATTTTGAGATGAAGTATGAGATCATTTATTTGTTGGTTTTTTCTTTTTTTAAGGAATGAACTCCAAGCAATGAATTTTCCTCTTAGAACTGCTTTCAATGTGTCCCATAGATTCCGATATGTTGTGTCTGTGTTTTCATTAATCTCTAAGAATTTTTAAATTTCCTCCTTGATGTCTTCTATAACCCATTGATCATTCAGTAACCTATTGTTCATTCTCCAAGTGATGTATTCTTTTTCCTTCCTTCTTTTATCATTGATTTTCAGTTCCATTCCATTATGATCAGATAGGATGCATGGTATTATCTCTACTCCTTTGTATTGTCTAAGAGTTTCCCTGTGACATAATATATGATCTATTTTTGAGAAGGATCCATGTGCTGCTGAGAAAAAAAGTGTAACTGCTTGATGTTGGGTGGTATATTCTATATATGTCAATTAAGTCTAGGTTATTAATTGTGTTATTGAGTTCTATAGTTTCCTTATTCAACTTTTGTTTGGAAGATCTGTCCAGTGGTGATAGAGGTGTGTTGAAGTCTCCCATGATTATTGTATGGTGGTCTATTAGACTCTTGAACTTGAGAAGAGTTTGTTTGATGAACATAGCTGCACCATTGTTTGGGGCATATATATTTATGATTGTTATGTCTTGTTGGTGTATGGTTCCCTTGAGCAGTATGTAGTGTCCCTCTTTATCCCTTTTGATTAACTTTGGCTTAAAATCTATTTTATTTGATATGAGTATGGATACTCCTGCTTGTTTCCGAAGTCCATATGAGTGATATGATTTTTCCCAACCTTTCACCTTCAGCCTATGTATGTCTTTTCCTATCAAATGCGTCTCCTGTAGGCAGCATATTGTTGGGTCTTGTTTTGTGATCCATTCTACTAGCCTGTGTCTCTTAATTGGTGAGTTTAAGCCATTAACATTTAGGGTTATTATTGAGATATGGGTTGTTCTTCCAGCCATATTTGTTTATTTATGTTACTAAACATGGTTTGTTTTCCACTTTGATTATTTTCCCCCCTTTAGTGTCCTACCTCCCACTGTTGGTTTTCATTGTTATTTTCCATTTCCTCTTCCTGTAATGTTTTGCCAAGGATGTTTTGAAGAGATGGTTTTCTAGCTGCGAATTCTTTTAACTTTTGTTTATCGTGGAAGGTTTTAATTTCATCTTCCATCCTGAAGCTTAATTTCGCTGGAAACACAATTCTTGGTTGGAACCCATTTTCTTTCAGTGTTTGAAATATGTTATTCCAGGATCTTCTAGCTTTCAGAGTCTGTGTTGAAAGATCAGCTGTTATCCTGATTGGCTTACCCCTAAATGTGATCTGCTTCCTTTCTCTTGTAGCTTTTAAAATTCTCTCCTTATTCTGTATGTTGGGCATCTTCATTATAATGTGTCTAGGTGTGGGTCTCTTATGATTTTGCACATTCGGCGTCCTGTAGGCTTCTAGGATTTGGGGTTCTGTCTCATTCTTCAAGTCTGGGAAGTTTTCTCGAATTATTTCATTGAATAGATTGCTCATTCCTTTGGTTTGAAACTCTGTTCCTTCCTGTATCCCAATGACTCTTAAATTTGGTCTCTTGATGTTATCCCATATTTCTTGGATGTTCTGCTCATGGTTTCTTAACAGTCTTGCTGAGGTGTCTATGTTCTTTTCAAGTTGAAATACTTTGTCTTCATTGTCTGATGTTCTGTCTTCTAAGTGTTCTAGTCTGCTGGTAGTATTCTCCATTGAGTTTTTAAGTTGGTTTATTGCTTCCTGCATTTCTAGGATTTCTGTTTGTTTGTTTTTTATAACCTCTATTTCCCTGTATAGTTGATCTTTTGCTTCTTGGATTTGTTTATGTAATTCATTGTTGAAGTGATCTTTCATTGTCTGATTTTGCTGTCTGATGTCTTCCTTGAGACTCCAGATCATCTGAAGCATGTATATCCTGAATTCTTTATCTGACATTCCATCAGCTGCAGCTATTACCTCTTCTAACGTTGAGTTGACCTGCAATGCTTGTGGTCCTTTCTTTCCTTGTCTCTTCATACTGTTCGCATTCCTTTCTTCTTGGTGAAACTGTTGTGCTATTGAATTTTCCTCCTATATATTTATATTGGTCTTGTATAGTTGCAAAGTCTCCCTCGCAGGCGCGGGCGGCGGCTCTGCCCCTCCTCCAATTGGGGCAATGTGCCCACCACGCCGGCAGGCCGCTGGGCCTGCTCTGCCAGTCGGTAGCAGGTCCGCCGACCTTGCAGGCGCGGGCGGCGGCTCTGTCCCTCTGCGGGCCGCTAGGCTTATTCTGTCGGTGGTCGCAGTTCTGCCTACTTTGCAGGCGCAGGCAGCGGCACTGCCCCTCTGCAGGCCTCTGGGGCTGTAGTGCCAGTAGGTCGCAGGTCCGCCTACTTTGCAGGCGTGGGGGGGGGGCGGCTCTACCCTTCCTCAGGCCACTGGGCCTGTTCTGTCTCTCGGTTGCAGGTCTGACCTGTTCTGATGGTGGTCTCAGTTCCGACTACCTTGCAGGCGCGGGGGGGAGTGGGCGGCTCTGCCTCTCAGCAGGCCGCTGCTCCTCTTCTGCTGGTGGGTCGCAGGCCCGCCTACCTTGCAGGAGTGATTGGAAGCTCTGTCCCGCCGCGGGCCACTGGGCCTTTTCTGTCGGTGGTCACAGTTCCCCTACCTGGCAGGCGAGGGGGGTGGGGGGCGGCTCTGCCCCTCAGCAGGCCGCTGGGCCTGCTCTGTGTTTGGTCCCAGTTCCCTCTACTATCCTGACTTATTTACTTTATGTCTCTCTCCACTGCAATATAAACTCCATGCAGCCAGACCGTTTGTTTTCCTTTTTTACTAATGAAATTTATGGACCTAGATTACTTCCTATTCTATAGTAGGTATTTAGTGACAGTTTGTTAAATTAATGCATGGATGTCCATAATATCATTGCTAGACAAAGTCTCACTATGTTTCCTAGGCCTGTCTTAAACTTTCTGTCCTCCTTCCTTGGGCTTCTCAGTAGCTGGAGTATAGGCACCCCCATCCCCCCCGCCATTGGCCGTAGCATTTCTTCTCAAATGAACTTGATTGTTAGAGACTAGGTTCCTAGAAAAATGGAACAGAAAGTAGAGTTCATATCCTCTCTATGCCCCCACACATCTATAGCCTCCTGAATTACTAACATCTCCCAAGACAGTGGTATTTTTATTGCCATGGATATACTTATAATGGCACATCATTATCATCCAGAGTTCATAGCTTACATTAGGATTCACTGAGTGTTGTATATCCTGTTGGCTTGACAAATGTACAATTACATGTGTTCATGATTATAATATTGTATAATGCAGTTTGACTGCCTTAAACATCCTCTGTGTTCTGCCTATTCATCATTCTCTCCTATAATAGCATCATTGTTAGTAATAAACATCTGTAAATGACATAAATGTTCATTGACAGTACAATGGTGAATAAAATATAATGTATTCAGAGAACAAAATACTATACATTTGTGAAAAAGAATCAGCTATAAAAATACATAACAGCATGAATGAATTTTATAAATATAATGTATATAAAATAAAGTCATATAAGAATGCATATGGATGACTACATTTACATCAACTAAAACTTTTTATGAAACTAGAAATGTATTTCTAGAGTTACATATGAATATAGTAATAATATAAAGCCCAGTAAAGAAATGATGATTGACGTATTTTAGGACAGTGGCTAACTCATTGTAAAGGAGGGGATCAGAGAGGTCTTGAAAATTGTAATGTTCTTTTTTTAATGTAAATGATGGTGACATGTATTTTGTTTTGTTTTATCTTTATGTCTTATACATGTATTGTGTATGTTATTTTTATGCATAAATATTTCAAAATTTAAAAAAATAATGAGGTGGTTAGAAACTCTGTATGAGAACATGACATTTTAACAAATGCTTGCATAATGCAAGGGAGTAAACCATACCAAAATCAAGGAAAACATGGTTTATAGATAAAGAAAGAAGTAACTCTGAAGACTCTGAGCAAAAATAAATAAATAAATATATTAAGTAAATAAAATAAAATGACTGAAGGATGCCCATAAAAGAAAGGGGTTTGGGGAAAGAAACAGGGAAATGTGTGTGTGTGTGTGTGTGTGTGTGTGTGTCACACACACAGAGTACTGAGTGGAAAAGTAAGATTTATTTTGCATAAGCACACAAGTGGAACTCATGTCTGTGGGCAAAAGCCATAAAGAGATGACTCAGTACTAGATAAGGAAGAATTTGGAAGTATCAGAGCCCTAGAGGAGACTAATTCAAGAAAAAATGTGAACATTTTATTTCATTGCTCTTTTGTATTAATTTCCTCCTCTTTGGAAAATAGGTCCCAATTTTCCTTTAGGGAATGAGCATTCCTACCTCCATGGCCAGTGCTGGTGTGTCTAATACTTGAGATGCTATGTCCTTGTCTGGTCAAGTGATGAGCTTGAACTTGATAATCACCCTAAATTAATCCCCTCTGTTCTTTATCTTCTTTTCCTCTTATCTCCTTAGGAATTTCTTGTCTTCACTAGTGCAAGTACAGAAGCATACAATCCTTCTTAGGGATTAATATCTACCTTAGAAAGTTTAAAATGGTATCAGGTTCATTGGCAAGGACTTCAAGCTATATGTGCACAGCATTGTGAATAAGATTGAGATGACATCAATTTTCCACGTGAAAGAATAGAGCAGCCCATTACCATTCTTATGAAAATCCTCAAGCCTCTCTGAAGACTTTTGGTTACCATTTTTTTATCATGATTTCTGGAACTAACTTGGTTCCAGTACCTTTTTGGTGCTAGTTCTTTATTCCTTCCATCTACAACATATTATTTCAATAAATTCTGAATTTTTGCTTTCAATTCAATCCTCATACTCAATATATGTATTCTTATTCCTGTATTATAAATTTGTTGCATAGCCAGTATGGTGCAATGTTGTCCAATTCTTAACTTTAAGATTTCAGAAGGTATGGAAATACTAAAGCAGAAAAACTTTTCATTTAGCCTTAAGTGGAAATTATGAATGGTGAAAGTAATTGGGGCGAGATGGTTTCATCATATTCTCCCTTTATTTTTGGTCTTTTAAACTATCCTGCACCACTGCTTGAGTCTCCTGGGGCAGTGCGAATAATTTGCAGTAAGTAGGCCTTTAGTTAATTTAGCCTAATTTTTCAGGTGCTGTTAGGAAAAACCAGCTGGCTTGAATAAAATTTCCCCCTAGATGCCAGCTAGCCATGATATTATCAGCTTTTTGAGGATTTTCAGAATAACAGAGGCAATAATAGTAGGTTTTTAAAATCCCAGTTTAGATCTGATTTTACTGCATTGGACTCCAATGATTTTGCACAGGCTGTTATGATTTTGCTTTTTCCTTACCTAATGACTCCTCTCCCTTCTCCTTCTCAGTTTTCTCACAAAATGAAATCTCTCTCTCTCTCTCTCTCTCTCTCTCTCTCTCTCTCTCACACACACACACACACACACACACACACACACATACACACTCACACAGAAACAAACACACAAATTCAGATAGTAAACAGATCACATACCATCCTTGCTGCTATACAAAAGCTCAACTTCTAGTCTATTGATTTCAGACTGCAAAAATGCATGTTTCTCTGTGAAATGGGAAGATATTATGTTAAGTTAAATAAACCAGACACTGCCACAAACTGTATAATATCACTTATATGTGAAATCTAAAAAAGTCAAACTCACAGAAACAGAGTACAAGGGTGATTAACAAAAGCAGCAGAAGGGAATTGGGGAGATGTTAGTTGAAGGGTACAAAATTTCAGTTTTGTAGAAATAAATTCTAGAGATCCAGCACACAGCTTGGGATCTGTAGTAATTAATAATACTGAATCATATATTTGGAATCTCCCAACATAGTAGATAGATCTTATGTGTTCTCAACACACACACACACATACACACACACACACAAAAATTGTAACTGTGATAACTTGGATTAATAATTCATTTGACTTGAATAAGTAGTTCATTATGTATATCAAAACATCACACCCTATACATTAGATATTAACAATTTCAATAAGCTTTTAAAAAGCTATTTAGGAATAACCAACACAATAGTTAGTGTCACATTTATTCAAACTTATGACTGACTTTGCCAAACTAGCTCAATTATTTGAGAGAATGTTATCAGTTTCTCTCTTTTAAGATCTTTAGATAAAATAAGCAAAAATGTGCATTCTTGTCAAAATTAACTCATTTTTGTTTAATATGTTTCCTGAAATGTTTATGATTACTTGTTTGAGAGAAATCAGTCACTGAAGTGTAGATACACTATTGGGAAAATTTTGGTTTGGAGAAAACATGTGGAAGAGATTTATAACCTGTAAAGAACTGGGAAGTAGGATAATATTATAATAAAGTCAACATCCTTCATTAAATCTGTTACTGTGAAGTAAATTAGGATTTTGAAAACTATGAATTGGAATCAAGGACTTGAGAATGGTCATTAATTTGTATTCACAATGGGGAAGACAGGACTTTGAGTATCATTCCACAGCTTCAAACAAACTAAGTCCATCTTCACTTAAGCTTTTATGCTTTGGACATAATACTTTTTTAAAGAACAGATTCAATTTAGGGCTAAAAATTTGACAATCACTGGTATAACAGGAAATATGCATAATTTTAGCATTGGAAAGGACCTTGGAGACCAACATTTAAAACCATGTCTTTTCATAGATAAGGAAACTGAGGAATAAACAAATTATATAGTTTATCCAAGGTCATATAACTGGCTAATGGCCCTAACCTCATGATGTTGACTCTGCATAAGTTTTCCCCATTTCCCACAAATACTTCTTTTCTTGGCATCCTCAGATGAATTCTTCTGGAGCAGAAGTAGTAAGACCATAGCCATGAGCCATTTCAAGTTAGTAGGCTATCTTTTTAAATAACATTTTATTAGAACATGGTCACATCTATTTATATTTTCTATGACTATTTTTTTGCATATAAATCAAATTTAATTCTGACAGAGACTGTATGGTCTGCAAACATAAAATACTTCCTATTTGGCTGTTTACACAGTTTGCCAACCCGTGACCTGGAACCTAAAAGTCTTTTGTAATTTAGCTGAACTGAGTTAGTCTATCCATTCTCTAACCTCTAACTATTTACTGAATGGAATCAGAAGGGAACAAAATGAGATTGATGACATGTTTTGTGGCTTTCTGCCAGCAAAGTGAATCCTTGAAATGGCCCTTTTCCAATTAGCCCTTTTCTTGCTTGCTAGCTTTTAAGTCACTCCAGGCTGCTAATGCCTCCCCTCAACCCCCCACACCATTTGCCAGGCCATCTGCATACAACAATGAGTCTTCTTAGTAATCATTCTAGCACTATTTATATTGACTTTTAGCCTAATTTCTGATTTAAAAAAAAGACCTTTTGTCCACTTTTTATTAGAAAACATTTTATAAAATACATTCAAAATATCATGATTTTTTATTTTTTAATTCTAATTTGTTATATATGACAGCAGAATGCATTACAGTTCATATTACACATATAGAGCACAATTTTTCATATCTCTAGTTGTACACAAAGTATATTCATACCATTCGTATCTTCATACATGAACTTAGGGTAATGATGTCCATCTCATTCCAAAGTCTTTTCTACCCCCATGTCCCCTCCTTTCCCCTCTCATTCCTCCTCCCTTCCCCTCCCACCCCTCAGCCCTATCTATTACCCCTTTTGCCCTACCTAGAATTCGTCTAATCCTCCCTTGCTCCCTCTCCCAACCCCACTATGAATCAGCCTCTTTATATCAAAGAAAACATTCAGCATTTGCTTTTTTGGGATTGGCTGGTTTCACTAAGTATTATAGTCTCCAACTCCATCCATTTACCTGCAAATGCCATGATTTTATTCTCTTTTATTGCTGAATAATATTCCATTGGTAGATACACCACATTTTTTTTGTCCATTTATCTACTGAAGGACATCTAGGTTGGGTTCCACAATTTGACTATTGTGAATTATGGTGCAATAAACATTGATGTGGCTGTGTTTCTGTACTATGCTGTTTTTAAGTCCATTGGGTATACAGTGAGGATTGGAATAGCTGGGTCATTCCCAGTTTTCCAAGGAATTTCCATACTGCTTTCCATATTAGCTGCACCATTTTGCAGTCCCACCAGAAATGTATGAGTGTGCCTTTTCCCCCACATCCTCGCCAACACTTATTGTTGTTTGTGTTCTTAAGAGCTGCCATTCTGACTGGAGGGAGGTGAAATCTTAGAGTAGTTTTGATTTGCATTTCTCTAATTGCTAGAGAGGTCGAACATTTTTTCATATATTTGTTGATTGATTGTATATCTTCTTCTGAGAAGTGTCTGTTCAGTTCCTTGGCCCGTGTATTGATTAGATTATTTTTTTTTGGTGTTTTGCTTTTTGAGTTCTTTATATACCCTAGAAATTAATGCTCTATCTGATGAGTGAATGGTCAAAATTTGCTGCCAAGCTGTAGGCTCTCTGTTCACCTCATCAATTGTTACTTTTGCTGAGAAGAAGCTTTTTAGTTTGAATCCATCCCATTTGTTAATTTTTGATTTTAATTCTTGTGCTATAGGAGTCTTATTAAGGAAATACAGGCCTAATCTGATATGTTGGAGATTTGAGCCTTCTGTTTCTTCTGTTAGATTCCAAGTCTCTGGTTAATATATAGGTCTTTGATCCATTTTGAGTTGAGTTTTGTGCATGGTGAGAGATAGGGGTTTAATTTCATTTTGTTGCATATGGATTTCCAGTTTTCCCAGCACCATTTGTTAAAGAGGCTATCTTTTCTCCAATATATGTTTTTGGCACCTCTATCTAATATAAGACAACTGTAATTATGTAGATTTTTCTCTGTGTCCTCTATTCTGTACCATTGGTCTATAAGTCTATTTTGGTGCCAATACCATGCCATTTTTGTTACTATTGCTCTGTAGTATAGTTTAAGGTCTGGTATAATGATGCCACCTGCTTCATTATTCTCGTTAAGGATTGCTTTAGGTATTCTGGATCTCATTTTTTTTTTTTAATTTCATGACTGCTTTTCTATTTCTATGACGAATGTCATTGGGATTTTGATTGGAGTTGCATTACACCTGCATAGTGCTTTTGGTAGTATGGTCATTTTCACAATATTAATTCTGCCTATCCAAGAATAAGGAAGATCTTTCTATCTTCTACGGTCTTCTTTAATTTCTTTCTTTAGCATTCTATTGTTTTTGTTGTAGAGGTTGTTCACCTGTTTTGTTAGGTTGATTCCTAAGTTTTTTTTTTTTTTGAGTCTATTATAAATGGGGTAGTTTTCTGTGTTTCCCTTTCAGAGGATTTGTCACTGATGTACAGAAATGCCTTTGATTTATGGGTATTGATTTTGTATCCTGCTATTTTG
Organism: Marmota flaviventris; assembly: GCF_047511675.1. Classification (NCBI taxonomy): domain Eukaryota; kingdom Metazoa; phylum Chordata; class Mammalia; order Rodentia; family Sciuridae; genus Marmota; species Marmota flaviventris. Next base: position 110,954,052 of record NC_092518.1, on the reverse strand, counting down.
CTGAATTCATTTACTAGTTCTAGAAGTTTTCTGGTGGAATTTTTTGGGTCTTCTAGGTATAGAATTATATCGTCAGCAAATAGGGCTAATTTGAGTTCTTCATTTCTTATCTATATCCCTTTAATTTCTTCCATGTGTCGAATTGCTCTGGCCAGTGTTTCAAGAACTATATTAAATAGAAGTATTGAAAAAGGACATCCCTGTCTTTTTCCAGTTTTTAGAGAGAATGCTTTAAATTTTTCTTCATTTAGAATGATGTTGGCCTGGGGCTTAGCATATATAGTTTTATAATGTTGAGATATATTCCTGTTATCCCTAGTTTTTGTAGTGTTTTGAACATGAGGGGTGCTGCATTTTGTCAAATGCTTTTTCTGCATCTATTGAAATGATCATATGATTCTTACCTTTAAGTCTATTGATATGATGAATTATGTTTATTGATTTCTGTATGTTGAACCAACCTTGCATCCCCAGGTTGAACCCCACTTGATCGTATTGCATGATCTTTTTGATATGTTTTTATATTCCATGTGCCAGAATTTTATTGAGAATTTTTGCATCTAGTTTATTAGAGATATTGGTCTGAAGTAATCTTTCTTTGATGTATCTTTGCCTGGTTTTGGAATCAGGGTGATATTGGCCCCATATAATGAGTTTGGAAGTGCTGCCTCTTCTCTTATTTTCTGAAATAAATTGAAGAGTATTGGTATTAGTTCTTCTTTAAAGGTCTTGTAGAACTCAGCTGTGTTTCCATCTGGTCCTGGGCTTTTCTTGGTTGGTAGGCTTCTGATGACATCTTCTATTTCTTCGCTTAAAATTGATCTGTTTAAGTTGTGTATATCATCCTGATTCAGTTTGGGCAAATTATATGACTCTAGAAATCTGTCAATGTCTTCTATATTTTCTATTTTATTGAAGTACAAGTTTTCAAAATAATTTCTAATTATCTTCTGTATTTCTATAGTGTCTGTTGTGATATTTTCTTTCTAATCATGTATGTTAGTAATTTTGAGTTTTCTATCTCATTCTCTTTGTTAACATGGCTAAGCGTTTGTCAATTTTATTTATTTTTTCAAATAACCAACTTTTAGTTTTGTCAATTTTTTTCAATTGTTTCTTTTGTTTCAATTTCATTGATTTCAGCTATTATTTTAATTGTTTCCTGTCTTCTACTGCCTTTGGTGTTGATTTGTTCTTATTCTAGGGCTTTAAGATGTAATGTTAAGTCATTTATTTGTTGAATTTTTCTTCTTTTAAGTAACGAACTCCATGCAAAGAACTTTCTTCTTAATATTGCCTTCATAGCATGCCAGAGATTTCAATATGTTGCATCTGTGTCCTCATTGATCTCTAAGAATTTTTTAATTTCCTCATTGATGTCTTTTGCAACCCATTGTTCATTCAGTAGCATATTATTTAGTCTCCAAGTGTTGGAGTAGCTTTTATTATTTTGTCATTGATTTCTAATGTCATTCCATTGTGATCTGATAGAATGCAGGGTAGTATCTCTACATTTTGTATTTGGTAAGAGTTGCTTTGTAGCATAATATATGTTCTATTTTAGAGAAGGATCCATGTTCTGCTGAGAAGAAAGTGTATTCATTCATTGAAGGATGAAATATTCTATTTATGTCAGTTAAGTCTAAGTTATTGATTGTATTATTGAGTTCTATAGTTTCTTTGTTTAGCTTTTATTGGGAGCATCTATCCAGTGGTGAAAAAGGTGTGTTAAAGTCACCCAGAATTATTATGTTGTGGTCAGTTTGACTCTTGAACTTGAGAAGAGTTTGTTTGATGAATATAGACTCTACATTGTTTGGGGCATATAAATTTGTTATTATGTCTTGTTGATGAATGGTTCCCTTAAATAGTGTGAAATATTCTTCTTTGTCCCTTTTGATTAACTTTGGCTTGAAGTATATTTGATATGAGGATGGAAACCACCCCTGCTTGCTTCCGCAGTCCCTGTGAGTGGTATGATTTTTCTCAACCTTCAGTCTGTGAATATTTTTTCTTATGAGATGAGTTTCTTGGACGAGCATATTGTTGGGTCTCTTTTTTCAATCCAGTCTTCCAATCTATGTCTTTTGATTAGTGAAATTAGGCCATTAACATTCAGGGTTATTACTGACACATGATTTGTATTCCAGCCATTTTTGTTTATTTATGGTATTTAACTTGACTTGTTTTCTTCTTTGATTAGTTTTTCCTTTAGTATAATATCTCCTTTTGCTGATTTTTATTGTTGTTTTTCAGTTCCTCTTCATGGATATTTTGTTATCATATGATTTTTTTTAGTGGAGAACAGGATTTGCTTTTCCATAGGTAACCAACCTCCAGATGAAGAACTGCCTCATTTGTCTGGTAGCCTATGGAATTTGTACTGATGACACTGATAATTGTCCTCAAACCTCTGAAAGCTCAGAAGGATATTCCTCTCCAACTTGCTAGAAGTTCTCTTGTCCTGGTCCCTAAGGAAGAACTTTGGAAGATGAATGGATAGTAATTTAAAGGGATATATTTAGGCTATACCTGTGCTTCACTCAGGGCCTCTGGCAGGCACTCTTTTTGGGATATATATTAACCTTTAATACTTTACAGCATCATTAGCTAATGTTAATTGAGCACTTAATATCTGTCAGATTTTTTGCTAATGCATTTGACAGGGGGACTAGATAGTATTTTTGTCCATGTTTTATAGGTGATGAAGTTGAGATACAATCCTACTCTTTTGTATGATTATAATGCACCAATTAATTTTTAAATATTTAAAAATAAATAGAAGGAAGATCCTTAAAGTAGAGGAAGGGGATTAGTAGGAGAAAGGACGATAGGAAAAGGATAAATACTGGGGAATGAAATGGAGCAAATTATATAATGTACATATATAAATATTTCACAAGAATCATAGTATTAGGTATAATTATTATACACTAATATAAACATAATAAAAATTTCAAAAATAAAAAAAGAACTTTATGTTCAGAGAGATGAGATGCCTTGCCCAAGGTCACACAAGTAATAAGTAACAAAGTCAGAATTTAGACCCAGATTTTTCTGATTCCAGTGTCTTTCTTTTTAACCACTTAATAGAAGTGCTTTTTTTAAAAAAAATGTTATCAATGGACCTTTATTTTATTTATTGATACGTGGTGCTGAGAATTGAACCCAGTGCTTCACACATGCTAGGTAAGCACTCTGCCACTGAGCCACAACCCTAGCCAAATAGGACTGCTTTTTAAAGCAATATTAGAAAAAAAAATATCATGAGGGCTGGGGATGTGGTTCAAGCAGTAGCACGCTCGCCTGGCATGCGTGCGGCCTGGGTTCGATCCTCAGCACCACATACAAATAAAGATGTTGTGTCTGCCGAAAACTAAAAAAAAAATATATAAATATTAAAATTCTCTCTCTCTCTCTTTTTTTAAAAAAATTATCACGAATATGCAGAAAAAGAAAACAATCATTCTCTGAGACCTAAAAGTCATTCTAAAATTTTTCTACTGGCTGATCTTGTACACATAAGACATTCAGATTACAATCAAAGGTTGGAAACATTTTACAATTGTAATATTAAATCAATATATTCTGAGTTCAAACTATGTGACAGCAACTGTCTTGTAGTCATTTAGAAATGTTAATAATACAGTTCATTTTTGTTACTCAACTTTTTTGTTGCTATGATCAAAATATTTGACAAGAACAACTTAGAGGAATAAATATTTATTGTGGGCTCACAGTTTCAGAGGTTCAGTCCACGGTCAGCTGACTCCATTTCTGTGGGCCTGAGGTGAGGTAGAATATCATGACAGAAGGGTGTGACAGAGGAAAGCTGTCACCTTATGGCAGCCAGGAAGCAGAAAAAGAGGAGCAAGGGACCAAATTCCTCCAGCCTTGTCCTACCTACTTAAAGTAGTTCATCTAAATTATTAATCTATCAAATAAACTAATTCACTTATGAGGTTACAGCCTTCATAAACTAATAATTTCACCTCTGAAAATTGAAAGTTTATGCATTAACACATGAGCTTTTGAGAGGATAGTAAAGATATAACCATAACAATTATTGTTCTCACAGAACTCAAAGATTGTCTAAGGAGACAGACATAGATGATTAGCAAATATTTGTTCAATTGAGGGATGAAGAAAATGGTACATCTTTCTTCCAAAATCCCACAGTCCAGCTGGTGAAGCACACATGTAGATAAATAGTGAAATAGATGTAGGCATAAAATGAGGAATTAAGAATTTCACAGGTAGACAACGCAGGGAAGGACATTCCTGGCAGGGAATCCTAAAAAGTGTAAAATCACAGTGATCTGAAATAGTCTGGAGTGTTAAGGGACTTATAGGTACTTACATACTGCTGGAGGGTGAAAGACATGAAAAGAAAGACATGGATACATAGAGGAAACCAAGGAGTAATTTTTTTCACTTAACAGTATTTATTGAATATCACTGCCCAGGGAATTTGAGTATGATCCATGGGAAGCATGAGTAATAGAAGAAGTTGCAGTAGATGTCTGCTTCTGAGGTGGTAGTCTGCTTATGGATATAAAAATAATGAGGGCACATCAGCAAGTACACTCATGGGTGATTTCAACTGAACATTTGAATTTTGAAGGAGTATGATTTGTAGGGTACGGTGTTCAGGGGCAGCCTTAAAATTAAACATTGGGAAAAGACAATTCCAGTTAAGATGACTCCAGTGATTTCCAATTTGTGAGCCTCAAGTTTCTTGGGAGGGTGGTTATTGAATTATTGCAAAGGGACAAGGTTGTATTTGAGGAGAAGGCACCAACTCTGGATGAATGAATAACATCAGTGGTACTTCATGTGCTACAATTGATCAGATAAATATGTGTAGTTCCCACAATTAATAAAGCATAATGAATATAAAATGTAAAATCATTATCCAATTCAATAACTACTGGTCAGCATAGATACTTAAGCTGCTAAGGTAATGCAGAAAATAGTACCACAAATATGTGGTTGTTAGAGGTCTTCAGAGTTCCAAAATATTGGGAGGCACAGGTTTAAGGGAAGCAAAAAACAAATGTTTTCTCCATGTGACTGTAATGCGACCATGCTTTGTGCTGGGCACTAGCCTGATAATGAGGTATGGGAATAAGCTGGAATAATCTCTACTGCAGCATCATGGATGGAATGCTACAGGAAATCTCTCCTAGAAAAGAGCTTGCATGAGTTAACTTTAACCAAACATGCAAGGAATAATAGTGTGCTGTTACAGAAAAGGTAATAATGTTCTCACTAAGATGGAGAGAGAAAGAGAAGCAAAAATATTTCAAGAATTAAAGAGAAGTTAAAATCCCAAGTAGAAAGGAATAGGGTGATAATTCATAGAGGCAATATTATGGCAATGCCAAGGCTCAGGTGTTTTTGAGGGTAAGTTATTTTTCCAAGATTTCCCTTCTCTGTCACATATGAAAATTCTCAGAAAAAAATTATGGAGACCCCCACTCTCCCTTCTCCATATGGCAAATTGGGAGATAACTGAGAAGGCAGAATTACAATAAACCATTCTTTTTGAGGCCAGACTTTTGAAGTTACAATTTATGTGAGGAGACAAGTTGATTTTTTAAAGGCTCTTTCCTGACTTGAATAAATATATATCCTTGCCATACCTCTTCTATTTCTGTTTTTATCCTCATATTTTTTCTCTTCAGCTTTTTTTTTGCCCTTTACTCTCTTCTTCATTTCCTCCACTATTTTGGTGAGGAGAGCTGTTAAGAAAGTCTGTCTCCTTCTCTGTGTCTCTGTGTCTCTGTCCCTGTTTCTGTGGCTCTGTCTCTTTTTCTTTCTCTCTGTCTCTCCACACTTCCTCCCTTGCTCTCTCCCTCCCTCCATCCCTGACTGCCTCTCTTTCTCTGTAATAACTGAGGACTTATGGATAAGAGAGTAAGGTTTCCAATTATTTTTATTCGAAGCCAAAATGTCATACATCCTTCATATACCCAAAATAATACTAAGACCTCAATCTAAATTGCACATCTGGAATTCAGGTAAAATTATGCTAGGGTTCTGTCTCATATTGAGTTGGAAGTCTATTGTTCTCCATTTTTTTCTGTAAATTCAAAGGGACTGAAATTTTATTATTACTTCTAGTTCTGAGTTTTGTGCTTCCACTGAGTTCTTATTGTTATTTGCCTCTTTTCCCTCCAATCTTCTTTGTTCCACACCAGTTCAGAATTAGAAACTCGGTCACATTTCTTTGATTTTAAACAAAAAATGTCCAACCATATTAGCTTTTTTTGCTTGGGTAAATGGAGGAGCTTTATTTCACAGCATCACCCATCTTGTCCCCCCCCCCCCCCCCAAGAAAAAGTTTTATTCAATTCTTATTCAGAAAATTTGGATTTGCTTAATTTTTAAGCTTTGTTTTTCTAATCTGGATTCTCCTCCTCATCTTTTACCTTTTATAACCAATTGACCATTAAGTCATTGTGTTAAATATATTGTTGTTCCTTTTCTGAGGAATTCTGTCCATCTAATAAAATAATATTTACCCTGATATTGTTGTGGGGATACCTTCTTGTTTGCAAGTTCTGCAAAGCAGTCTTACTGAGGGATTGGGGAGAATAGGGAGGCTCAGGCAGCAGAGCTGTGTATATCCATAGCCCTGCTTCAGGCAGATCAGGTTCACTTTTCACTCTCTTTCTTTTTTTGAATATATTTTTAGTTGTAGATGAGCATAACATCTTTATTTTATTGATTGATTGATTGATTGATTTTTATGTGGTGCTGAGGATCGAACTCAGGGCCTCACATGTGCTAGGCAAGTGTTCTACCACTAAGCTACAACCCCAGCCCACTTTGATATTTCTTTCATATGATTTCTTGATCATTTGGGATAGAAAAATTAACTCTTCAAATAATATTTAGAAACCACTGCTTTAACTAGTTAGTTCCAAAAGATAGTACCAACTGAAGATATATAAATATTTTCCAAAAGAAGGAACAAAAAGAACATCAGGGCTGTCAGAACTGCAATATTAATTTGAAAATGATTCAAGGCATATTAGGAGAATAATCATATCCTTTGATTAAATCATCAGTGGCTAAATTCTGTTAAACTGGACTCTCAAACATGATCACATCTCTGGAGAAAAACCCTTTCTGTTTAATGTGTGCCGCAGTCTGGCTGGGCACAAAATCACGAGCCACTCAAGCAGGAACAAACTTTATTTTTGAAACTGCCGCAAATGCCCTGTATGCTCCCGGGAAAATTGCCGACAGACCCACACAGCATTCTCCCGGACCCCCACAGGAAGTCCCTCCTCCGGAATTCCCTCCTACCGCACTTCCCCAACCAATGGGAACTCTCCAGGAGTCCCGTAGCAGGCTGAGGTGGACAGCAGGAGTCCAATATCCATATGAATGCATATCTTAACATAACCATATCATCTCAATGGCTTGCTGGCATCACCTTTCAACCAAAAATGCCATGCATCATATTACTTGGCTGTGGCTCTTAGCATCTCCCCCCTTCTGTTTAATTAAGCAACAAGCAATGTGGCTAGGGACTGTGCCTGTTAGGTTTGTCCCATTCAACATATGTTTCTTACCCGTCATCGGATGAACTGACCTCTAGGCATCAACCTCCTGTCTTAGGTTGATACCACTGCAATTGGATCATACCAGTCACTGACTACCAGTCCAGCATATAGCCATACTTGTGGATAGGCCTATGCACCAGTGGTGGGGTGAGGTTTTTTGCCTCACTTTTGTTGGCCCCCAAATTTGGCCTTGGTGCTGGTGGGGGATGAGGTTCTTTGCTTCACCTTTGTTGGCCCCCCAAATTAGACCATCACTAGTAGAAGGGAGGAGGATACAGAAATGCCACAACACCAAGCCAATTGATGGCTCCTTAGAAAAAATTGCATCACTGGTGACACATCAGCAAAGATATGCCAGCACTACCATAATTTGCTGCATCAACAGATAGATCACAATGCATACAAGTGATACATAGTCCAGGCAAGTTCTGCAAGCAGTTCAAAGTGGAGGAATCTATCAATATGTCCATTTCCTCCCAAAATAAATCGACTCCTTGAATGAGCATTATTGTTGAGTTATTATTCATTGATGCATCAGTTTATATAATTTGTTGTGATAACTATTGAAGAAACTATAGTTTAGATTCATCAAGCCCTGATGAATCCAAATTTTAAAAGTTTAGAGTAAAAAGGGTTATTTTAAGTTTATCTTTGGGGGATATATACCCCTTTCCAATTCCCTCCTTTTATTTTAACAAGTACATTTTAATAGTTTGATGAGCTCTTTCAACTATGTCTTGTCCCTGTGGATTGTATGGAATTCCTGTTATGTGAGTAATGCCAAATGATGAGCAAAATTGTTTAAAAGAGGTAGAAGTATAACCAGGACCATTATCTGTTTTTAACTGTTTTGGAACGCCCACAGTGGCAAAATTTTGTAAGCAATGAGCTATAACATCTTTAGTTTTTTCTCCAACATGAAGGGAGCCCATCAAAAATCCAGAAGAAGTATCAACTGTAACATGCAAATATTTTAATTTTCCAAATTCTGGCAAGTGTGTGACGTCCATCTGCCAAATATGGTTAGGAATCAGTCCTCTAGGATTGACTCCAAGATTAACTTGTGGTAAAAAGGTCACACAATTTTGACATTGTTTTATTATATGTCTGGCTTGTTCTTTAGTTATTTTAAAATGCTTTTGTAAAGTATTAGCATTGACATGGAACCTTTTATGAAAATTTATAGCTTCTTCTATTGTGGAGAAAATATGTATGTCATGTGTAGATTTATCTGCTAAATTATTGCCCAAACTAAGGGCTCCAGGCAATCCTGTATGTGCCCTGATATGACCTCTAAAGAATGGATCTTTTCTGTCCCAGATTAGACTTTGTATAGTGGAAAACAAAGAGAAAACAGTAGAGGAAGGGGAAATCCTACCAGCATCTTCAAGGTATACTATAGCATTAACTACATACTGACTATCAGAAAATAAATTAAATACAGAATCTTTGAACATCACAAAAGCTTGTAATACTGCATTAAGCTCTACCTTTTGAGCTGATTGTTTGGGTACTAAAAATGTAAAAGTTTGATCGGGGGTAACTACTGCTGCTGTACCATTATTTGACCCATCAGTGAATATATTTGTAGCATTCATGATAGGGGTTTTTCTTGTCATTTTTGGAAAAACTACAGGATGCTTAGACCAAAAAGACAACAAAGGATTAGATGGTAAGTGATTATCAAATGAAACATTAGATTTACACATGATTATTGCCCAAGTATTTAACTCATTAGCTAACTCATCAATTTGATCCATAGTATATGGAGTAATAATTTTATTGGGAGAAATCCCAGACACTCCCTTTGTTGCTCTTATTCCTTTGAGTATTAATTGTCCTACAGCCTCAGGATACCTAGTAAGAATAGTGTGAGGGGAATAAGATAAATGTATCCACAATAATGGACCTTCTTGCCAAAATACTCCTGTAGGAATATTTTTTGTTGGTAGTACAATAAATAATAAAGGCAAACTTATATCAATTCTATCCAAATGCATATTTTCCATATATGTTTCAATGATGTTTAATGCCTTTCTTGCTTCAGGCGTTAACATGCGGGGTGAATTTGGATCTGATGGACATTTTAGGATATCAAATAAAGGTCCTAGCTCTCCTGTTGGTATGCCTAGATAAGGCCTTATCCAATTTATGTCTCCCAATAACTTTTGAAAGTCGTTAAGTGATTTGAGTTGATCTACTCGTATTTGAATTTTTGGTGGATGGACCATGGTTGAGGATAATAGAACTCCTAAATAATTAATTGGAAGATTTAATTGTAATTTATCTATTGCTATCTCTAGATTATATTTTTTTTAATAAATTTGTAAGTGTGGCATAACATTCTAGCAATGTGTTTTTATCTTTATGTGCCAATAACACATCATCCATATAGTGAAATATTTGTAGTTCAGGATTTTGATTTCTAAGTGGCTGGATTGCTTTGTTAACATAAATTTGACACATAGTTGGACTGTTAGCCATCCCTTGAGGGAGTACTTTCCATTCATATCTCTGATCAGGACCTTCATGATTTAGTGCAAGGATAGTAAATGCAAAACGTGGACTATCCTCAGGATGAATTGGAATTGAAAAAAAAAACAATCTTTAATATCTATAGCTAAAACATATCAGGTTTTTGGTAAAGCAGACAATTGGGGAATCCCTGATTGAGCAGGTCCCATAATAACCATCTCATTATTAATGGCTCTTAAATCTTGCAATAATCTCCATTTACCAGATTTATTTTTAATGACAAAAATGGGAGTATTATGGGGAGATATGGAAGGTTGTATATGTCTCTCTGCTAATTGTTGTTTGACCAGGTCATGGGCTACTTGTATCTTTTCTTTAGTCAGGGGCCACTGAGGAACCCACACTGGTCTTTCTGATTTCCAAGTAATTTTTATTGTCTCAGTGGCCCTTTCTGAAAACCCAATCCATGTCTATTTATTCCTTGATCTATTTGAATTGGTGCTGTCATACCTTGTTCTTGTTCTCTTAATCTTTTTTCTTTCCTAAAGCCTTGTCTAGCCCTAGTAGTGGGTGCGTTAGGATTGATGTTATTTGTTAATGTCAAACCTAATTGATCTAGGACATCTCGTCCCCATAAATTTATAGGAAGATGATCCAATACATATGGCTGTATAGTTCCTTCACATCCTTCAGGATCCTTCCAATCTAATACCATTGCACTTCTATGGGGATTAGTTGCCACTCCTAGGCCTCGAAGTGTTTGAGTGGCTTGTTGTAATGGCCAATGTTTTGGCCATTCTTGACGAGATATGATGCTAAGGTCAGCACCTGTGTCCAGTAGCCCATTAAATTCATAGTCCTTGAATATTCAGTTTTAGCATTGGGCGAGAATCTAAATTTAAAGACAGCATAGCCCAATCCACACCTGTGGAGCCTAATCCCCTGGAACCTCTTTCTACAGAACGACTGGAAAATTTATCATGCAGGCTGGGTATTATTAATAACTGTGCTATTCTATCTCCTGGTGAAATTACTGATATACTTCTTGGAAAACTAGCTGTAATTTTTATTTCACCTTCATAATCGGGATCAATTACCCCAGGACTTATCATAAGTCCTTTTAGTGTAGAAGAACTACGTCCCAATAATAAGCCTACTGTTCCTTGGGGAAGAAGTCCTTTTACTCCTGTGGGAATGATTTGAACTCCCATCTATGGAGTTAGTACTGCTCTGGTGGAGGCATAGATGTCCAACCCTGCACTCCCTCTAGTTTGTCTGATGAGGGATTTAATGGATAATATGTCGTAGGCATTACCCTGATGGTGTTGCTGGGTTCCTCTATTGCCCTGTATATTTGTGGTTGTGGGCCCCGGAGCATTGGGCCCCTTAGTCCATTTTTTGGCAATGGAGCCTGATGCCTTTCTCCACGATATCATGGGTAAACACTTGGTTGTTGTCCGTTTTTTGATAACGGAGTACCCTCTATGGTGGTTTGAGAATGGCATTCATTAGCCCAATGTCTCCCTCTACGGCATCGTGGGCAAATACCCGGTATTCTATTCCTTTGATACCTAGCTTTGTTAAACACTCCTCCTATGGGGCAACTCCTTTTAAAATGTCCTGTTTGTTCACAATTGTAGCATGTTTTTGGCCTAGCATCTAAAGCCTGTTGTACTTCTGCCAAGACTTGCCCTTGTTCATTAATGTCTCTACATAATTTAATATATGTGTTTAAGTCTTCATGTCTCCATGGTCTAAGGACCTCTCTGCAGCAACAATTTGCTTGGTCATAAGCCAGTTGTTTTATAAATGGCATTGCTTGTTCTCTATCCCCCAAAATTCTGGAAGCCATTTGAATAAGCCTATCTACAAATTCAGCATAAGGTTCATTAGTTCCTTGTATTACCTTAGATAATTGTCCTTGTAAATCTCCATGCCCCTGTGAAGTTTTCCATGCCCTAACTGCATCTACAGCAGTTTGTGTGTATACGCCAGGATCATATTCAATTTGTTGCCGTTGACGCTCATAAGGTCCTTTTCCTAACAACATATCTAGATTTCTTTGAGGGTAACCGGCTGCTGCATTTCGCCTAGCTGTCTCCATGCAAAATTCCTCATTGGCAACCTTCCATAACAAATATTGTTAGCACAGATTTACACATGTTAGCCCAATCTGCTGGCATCATGTCCAAGTTGGTAATGGATTCGACCATGCTCACAGTGAAGGATGCTTGTGGGCCATAGGTTGTTACATCCTCCTTTAATTGCTTCACTGTTTTGAAATCTAAAGCACGGTGAATTCGTTGCCCTCCTGCCTGCTCAAGTACAGGGCATGCTAATCTTTGAGGTTCTGCCTCAGGATTCCGTCCATCAATTATGGGGGTTGAGGGCCACTCAGCTGTAGATGGAGCTGTTGGTTGAATTATGCCCTCTGGTGATAGAACGGAGTTAGTAGCAGCCTCCTGTTCTAGTTCCCCCCGTGATGGTTGTTTGTCGGTTAAGCTTTCTTCCATTAAATTTTCTTCCATCTGACTAGCTCAAGAGACCTTCTCTTTTGCTTGACCTAACATGTTTTCTACCATAGTTTGGACCTCTAACAATTTACTTAACAGTCTTTCAGTTTGTTTTTTTACTAATTTCTAATATACTATAAAGGTAATGCAACCCAATAAGATAACATAAAACAAAACCGAAACAGAGTGAAACAAAAACGAAACAAAAAATCGTTGTATCAATTTTCTCTTTCTCTGGGCCGAACAACTTCAAACCTTGAGCCAACTATTTTTCCCAGTTTGCCTGCGAAAGTTCTAGGGATAGACAGCTTGAAACAAAAACAAAATAAATCAAAACAAGAACACATTTTTTTTGAAATGTTCATCCATTCTCTCGCCTTCCCTCAAGGGCGAGCAATTTTACTCACCTCCAAGCTTCAGGCATTCCCCGTACGGGCCACCAATTGCCGCAGTCTGGCTGGGCACAAAATCATGAGCCACTCAAGCAGGAACAAACCTTATTTTTGAAACTGCCACCAATGCCCCATACGCTCCTGGGAAAATTGCCAACCGACAAACGCGGCGTTCTCCCGGACCCCCACATGAAGTCCCTCCTCCGGAATTCCTTCCTACTGCACTTCTCCAACCAATGGGAACTCTCCAGGAGTCCCGTAGCAGGCCGAGGTGGACAGCAAATGTGGACTTTGGAGTACTGCTCTATCATGATTACATGGTTTAAGAAGCCTTGCAAAGGTACATTTGAAGATATAAGATACTTGAGAAGTGTAATTGTTCTTTTCATACCTTTATTTTCCTGTATATGAGTGATGAATAGTTTGGCTTTTGAGTTTAGGATAATTTTAGTATTCAGTATCCTAAAATGTTTCCACACTTCATCAATTCCTCTGGTCATGACTGTGTCTGACAATGTGAGACTGGATTCCAGCTGTCTCTCAGATGGATTGATTTGATATATACTGCTGTTACTTAAGAAAAATAAAATCTATGAATTATGCATTTATTCTTCTGATGAACTGTTATGATTAATTAAAAATAACTGGTGGAATTTCTGGAAAATCTATGGCATTTTGGCTTTTCCTCAAAATTGAGGTCGTTTATGTATATATTATTTCACTTATAGACTATATTATCTCCTTTAAGGTAGGGGTTATATTTGAAAGAATCATCTTTCTGTCCACTGGATGAGAGGGTTGTAGGTGTGCAAAAATACTTTATTGAATTGAATTTTTACTAAAGTGGAGCAGGACCCAATATGGTATTTCATGTTTTTTTTTAATATGTCTTCTTGAAAAGTAATTGAGATTGGTAGGGAAAAAAGACAGAAGAAACCTGAAATTTTATAAATTCATGTTGTGCTATGCATTCTCTTTGAAATGTTTTCTACATCATCTAATTAATTGTGTCTAATACAAGCATTTTAGGTTTAATGATAAGCATTTGTATTTTATTTGCATAGTATTCAATTTTGTCCAATCTAATACACAGACTCTATGATTCAAAAAATTCATATGTTGGTTTTGCTGTAATATCCTTATTCATAAGAACCTCTTTATGGGCAATGGCCAGAGAACTACAACATTCACTTAGTCCAGAGTAGTAAGTTTAGATACTACCCTTTTTAAATTTAATTAATTATTAATTAGTTTATTGAAGTACTGGGGATCAAATCCTGGATCTCATCCATGCCAGCCGTGTGCTCTACTGCTGAGCCACATTCCTCCTTAGGTACTACACTTTTTTAAACCTATATTCATTGAGTTTAAGATCTAATATGCTATAGGTATGAGACTATTACAGGGCACAAAATGTTAAAGAGGAGGCAATTTGACCTACAGATAAACTTGGTTCTGTGTACTTGAAATTGCTTTCAAACATAGCCCTTTTTTGGCTCACATTCTTCCATTCTAGCATTTCTAACAAGTTTACACTTCCTAGTTCCTTTATTATCATATGCCAGATCAACTTAGAAATTTACCTGGCTCGGCACCCCCCCCCCCCCGTGCCTGCAAGGTAGGCGGACCTGCGACCCACAAGCAGAACAGGCCCAGCAACCATTGGAAGGGCAGAGCCGCCCCCCGCGCCTGCAAGGGAAGTGGACCTGCGACCCACCAGCAGAACAGGCCCAGCGGCATGCGGAGGGGCAGAGCCGCACCCCGCGCCTGCAAAGTAGGCGGACCTGCGACCACCCACAGAACAGGCCCAGGGGCCCGCCAGCATAGTAGACACATTGCCCCGGTTGGGGGAGGGGCAGAGCCGCCACCTGCTCTTGCAAGGTAAACAGACTTGCAACCGACAGACAGAACAGGCCCAGCGGCCCTCGGAGGGGCAGAGCCGCCGCCTGTGCCTGCAAGGTAGGCGGACCTGCTACCGACTGGCAGTACAGGCCCAGCGGCCTGCTGGCATGGTAGGCACATTGCCCCAATTGGAGGAGGGACAGAGCCGCTGCCCGCGCCTGCGAGGGAGACTTTGCAACTATACAAGAGCAATATAAATATATAGGGGGAAAATTCAATAACACAACAGTTTCACCAAGCAGAAAGAAACCCGAACAGTATGAAAAGACAAGGAAAGAAAGGACCACAAGCAGCGCAGGTCAACTCAATGTTAGAAGAGGTAATATCTGCAGCAGATGGAATGTCAGATAAAGAATTCAGGATATACATGCTTCAGATGATCTGGAGTCTCAAGGAAGACATTAGACAGCAAAATCAGACAATGAAAGATCACTTCGACAATGAATTACAGAAGCAAATCCAAGAAGCAAAAGATCAACTATACAGGGAGATAGAGGTTATAAAAAACAAACAAACAGAAATCCTAGAAATGCAGGAAGCAATAAACCAACTTAAAAACTCAATTGAGAATACGACCAGCAGAGTAGAACACTTAGAAGATAGAACATCAGACAATGAAGACAAAGTATTTCAACTTGAAAAGAGCATAGACAGCTCAGCAAGACTGTTAAGAAACCATGAGCAGAACATCCAAGAAATATGGGATAACATTAAGAGACCAAACTTAAGAGTCATTGGGATACAGGAAGGTATAGAGGTCCAAACCAGAGGAATGAGCAATCTGTTCAATGAAATAATATGAGAAAACTTCCCAGACTTGAAGAATGAGACAGAATCCCAAATCCTAGAAGCCTACAGGACGCCGAATGTTCAAAATCATAAGAGATCCACACCTAGACACATTATAATGAAGATGCCCAACATACAGAATAAGGAGAGAATTTTAAAAGCTACAAGAGAAAGGAAGCAGATTACATTTAGGGGTAAACCAATCAGGATAACAGCTGATCTTTCAACACAGACTCTGAAAGCTAGAAGATCCTGGAATAACATATTTCAAACACTAAAAGAAAATGGGTTCCAACCAAGAATTGTGTATCCAGCGAAATTAAGCTTCAGGATGGAAGATGAAATTAAAACCTTCCATGATAAACAAAATTTAAAAGAATTTGCAGCTAGAAAACCATCTGTTCAAAACATCCTCGGCAAAACATTACAGGAAGAGGAAATGGAAAATAACAATGAAAACCAACAGTGGGAGGTAGTACAGTAAAAGGGGGAAAATAATCAACGAGGAAAACAAACCATGTTTAGTAACATAAATAAACAAATATGGCTGGAAGAACAACCCATATCTCAATAATAACCCTAAATGTTAATGGCTTAAACTCACCAATTAAGAGACACAGGATAGTAGAATGGATCACAAAACAAGACCCAACAATATGCTGCCTACAGGAGACACATTTGATAGGAAAAGACATACATAGGCTGAAGGTGAAAGGTTGGGAAAAATCATATCACTCATATGGACTTTGGAAACAAGCAGGAGTGTCCATACTCATATCAAATAAAATAGATTTCAAGCCAAAGTTAATCAAAAGGGATAAAGAGGGACACTACATACTGCTTAAGGGAACCATACACCAACAAGACATAACAATCATAAATATATATTCCCCAAACAATGGTGCAGCTATATTCATCAAACAAACTCTTCTCAAGTTCAAGAGTCTAATAGACCACCATACAATAATCATGGGAGACTTCAACACACCTCTCTCGCCACTGGACAGATCTTCCAAACAAAAGTTGAATAAGGAAACTATAGAACTCAATAACACAATTAATAACCTAGACTTAATTGACATATATAGAATATACCACCCAACATCAAGCAGTTACACTTTTTTCTCAGCAGCACATGGATCCTTCTCAAAAATAGATCATATATTATGTCACAGGGCAACTCTTAGACAATATAAAGGAGTAGAGATAATGCCATGCATCTTATCTGATCATAATGGAATGAAACTGAAAATCAACGATAAAAGAAGGAAGGAAAAAGCATACATCACTTGGAGAATGAACAATAGGTTACTGAATGATCAATGGGTTATAGAAGACATCAAGGAGGAAATTTAAAAATTCTTAGAGATAAATGAAAACACAGACACAACATATCGGAAACTATGGGACACTTTGAAAGCAGTTCTAAGAGGAAAATTCATTGCTTGGAGTTCATTCCTTAAAAAAAGAAAAAAAAAACCAACAAATAAATGATCTCATACTTCATCTCAAAATCCTAGAAAAAGAAGAGCAAAACAACAGCAAAAAAGTAGAAGGCAAGAAATAATTAAAATCAGAGCTGAAATTAATGAAATCGAAACAAAAGAAACAATTGAAAAAATTGACAAAACTAAAAGTTGGTTCTTTGAAAAAATAAACAAAATCGACACACCCTTAGCCATGCTAGCGGAGAGAA
Organism: Marmota flaviventris; assembly: GCF_047511675.1. Classification (NCBI taxonomy): domain Eukaryota; kingdom Metazoa; phylum Chordata; class Mammalia; order Rodentia; family Sciuridae; genus Marmota; species Marmota flaviventris. Next base: position 110,936,708 of record NC_092518.1, on the reverse strand, counting down.
GAAGAGAGAGAACTCAAATTACTAGCATACGGGATGAAAAAGGCAATATCACAACAGACACTTCAGAAATACAGAAGATAATCAGAAATTATTTTGAATCCTTATACTCCAATAAAATAGAAGATAGTGAAGGCATTGATAAATTTCTTAAGTCATATGATCTGCCCAGATTGAGTCAGGAGGATATAGACAACCTAAACAGACCAATATCAATTGAGGAAATAGAAGAAACCATCAAAAGACTACCAACTAAGAAAAGCCCAGGACCAGATGGGTATACAGCAGAGTTTTACAAAACCTTTAAAGAGGAACTAATACGAATACTTTTCAAGCTATTTCAGGAAATAGAAAAAGAGGGAGAACTTAAAAATTCATTCTACGAGGCCAACATCACCCTGATACCTAAACCAGACAAAGACACTTCAAAGAAAGAACACTACAGACCAATATCTCTAATGAACATAGGTGCAAAAATCCTCAATAAAATTCTGGCGAATCGGATACAAAAACATATGAAAAAAATTGTGCACCATGATCAAGTAGGATTCATCCCTGTTTGCAAGGCTGGTTCAATATACGGAAATCAATAAATGTTAATCACCACATCAATAGACTTAAAAATAAGAACCATATGATCATCTTGATAGATGCAGAAAAATCATTCGACAATGTAGACCATCCCTTTATGGTCAAAACACTAGAATAACTAGGGATAACAGGAACATACCTCAATATTGTAAGAGCTATCTATGCTAAGCCTCAGGCTAGCATCATTCTGAATGGAGAAAAATTGAAGGCATTCCCTCTAAAATCTGGAACAAGACAGGGATGCCCTCTCTCACCACTTCTGTTCAACATAGTTCTCGAAACACTGGCCAGAGCAATTAGACAGACGAAAGAAATTAAAGGCATAAAAATAGGAAAAGAAGAACATAAATTATCACTATTTGCAGGTGACATGATTCTATATCTAGCAGACCCAAAAGGGTCTACAAAGAAACTATTAGAGCTAATAAATGAATTCAGCAAAGTGGCAGGATATAAAATCAACATGCATTAATCAAAGGCATTCCTGTATATCAGCGACAAATCCTCTGAAATGGAAATGAGGACAACCACTCCATTCACAATATCTTCAAAAAAAATAAAATACTTGGGAATCAACCTAACAAAAGAGGTGAAAGACTTATACAATGAAAACTACAGAACCCTAAAGAGAGAAATAGAAGAAGATCTTAGAAGATGGAAAAATATACCCTGTTCATGGATAGGCAGAACTAACATCATCAAAATGGCGATATTACCAAAAGTTCTCTATAGGTTTAATGCAATGCCAATCAAAATCCCAACGGCATTTCTTGTAGAAATAGAGAAAGCAATCATGAAATTCATATGGAAAAATAAAAGACCCAGAATAGCAAAAACAACTCTAAGCAGGAAGTGTGAATCAGGCGGTATAGCGATACCAGACCTCAAACTATACTACAGAGCAATAGTAACAAAAACAGCATGGTACTGGTACCAAAACAGGCGGGTGGACCAATGGTACAGAATAGAGGACACAGAGACCAATCCAAAAAACTACAACTATCTTATATTTGATAAAGGGGCTAAAGGCATGCAATGGAGGAAGGATAGCATCGTCAACAAATGGTGCTGGGAAAACTGGAAATCCATATGCAACAAAATGAAACTGAATCCCTTTCTGTCGCCATGCACAAAAGTTAACTCAAAATGGATTAAGGAGCTTGATATCAAATTGGAGACACGGCATCTGACACAAGAAAAAGTTGGCTACGATCTACATACTGTGGGGTCGGGCTCCAAATTCCTTAATAGGACATCCATAGCACAAGAGTCAATAACTAGAATCAACAAATGGGACTTACTCAAACTAAAAAGTTTTTTCTCAGCAAAAGAAACAATAAGAGAGATAAATAGGGAGCCTACATCCTGGGAACAACTTTTTACTCCTCACACTTCAGATAGAGCCCTAATATCCAGAGTATACAAAGAACTCAAAAAATTAAACAATAAGAAAATGAATAACCCAATCAACAAATGGGCCAAAGACCTGAACAGACACTTCTCAGAGGAGGACATACAATCAATCAATAAGTACATGAAAAAATGTTCACCATCTCTAGCAGTCAGAGAAATGCAAATCAAAACCACCCTAAGATACCATCTCACTCCAGTAAGATGGGCAGCCATTATGAAGTCAAACAACAACAAGTGCTGGTGAGGATGTGGGGAAAAGGGTACACTTGTACATTGCTGGTGGGACTGCAAATTGGTGCAGCCAATTTGGAAAGCAGTATGGAGATTTCTTGGAAAGCTGGGAATGGAACCACCATTTGACCCAGCTATTCCCCTTCTCGGTCTATTCCCTAAAGACCTAAAAAGAGCATGCTACAGGGACACTGCTACATCGATGTTCATAGCAGCACAATTCACAATATCAAGACTGTGGAAGCAACCTAGATGCCCTTCAATAGACGAATGGATAAAAAAAAATGTGGCATTTATACACAATGGAGTATTACTCTGCATTAAAAATGACAAAATCATAGAATTTGCAGGGAAATGGATGGCATTAGAGCAGATTATGCTAAGTGAAGCTAGCCAATCCCTAAAAAACAAATGCCAAATGTCTTCTTTGATATAAGGAGAGTAACTAAGAACAGAGTAGGGATGAAGAGCAGGAGAATAAGATTAACATTAAACAGGGATGAGAGGTGGGAGGGAAAGGGAGAGAGAAGGGAAATTGCATGGAAATGGAAGGAGACCCTCAGGGTTATACAAAATTACATACAAGAGGAAGTGAGGGGAAAGGGAAAAACAATACAAGGGGGAGAAATGAATTACAGTAGAGGGGGTAGAGAGAGAAGATTGGAGGGGAGGGGATGGGGGATAGTAGAGGATAGGAAAGGCAGCAGAATACAACAGACACTAGTATAGCAATATGTAAAACAGTGGATGTGTAACCGATGTGATGCTGCAATCTGTATACGGGGTAAAAATGGGAGTTCATAACCCACTTGAATCAAAGCGTGAAATATGACATGTCAAGAAATATGTAATGTTTTGAACAACCAACAATAAAAATTAAAGGAAAAAAAAAGAAATTTACCTGGCTCATCTTGCCATTGAATGAACTGGCAACTCTGTCTTCCCCCTTGGCTTCTTCTCCAGCTTGGGATAAACAATATCTCAAGCCTAGGACTCTTTTTTTTTTGTTTGTTTGTTTGTACTTGGAATTAAACCCAGGGACACTTAACCACTGAGGTACATCTCTAGTCATTTTTTTTACAATTTTGTTTTGAAACAGGGTCTCAGTGAGTTACCTAGGGTCTTGCTAAGTCATGGAGGCTGGTTTTGGACTCATGATCCTCCTGCCTCAGCCTCCCAAACTGAGGGATTACAGATATGAGACACAGTGCCTGGCAAGCCTAGGACTCTTGAGAATCATAGATGTATCTATTTTTACAGTTAGGGGTTATAAAATTTTTCTTTTGGTTTTAACCTCCTCCTTTTTGCTTTGTTTGGCTTCTATACAGAGGCCTGGATTCCTTTTATTTTATGTCCTGCTGGTTCCTGGCAGCCTTTCAATCCAGTTACTCTAGTTAACATGCAACACTACTTGTTTACTTCTCTAAATAGTTCCATGTAAATCACAGAATTGTGAGAAGGTCACATATTGAACAGAAGGCTAGCCAAGAGGACCTAGACAATGGGGAGAACATTTCTTCCCAGCAGGTGAACTCAGATATGAAAATCTGGATTTATGTAACAAATAAATCAAGGGAAGTTTTTTCACTTTACAGAAGGATTCACCATGGGGTTCCTTTAAGTAGCTGGTTCCCTTAGTGCATATTACAATGATGTTTTATTGCCAAAAAAATCCAAGTGAAAGTTTGCAAAAAATATGCAATTATTATAATACCTGGTAAATTTTGTAGATTTCTTTCTTCCTTGAAAGTAAAAAATTAAAAATAGACTCAGAGTTAACATATATGGCATGATAATATAATAATCCTAAGGGGAACTATGATGTTTAGCTTGATTGGTGTTTCTTACCATGAAGCACCTGCAGAAGAAAACCTGTGGTTCATTTAAAGTGCAGATTCTCCATGGAAAAAGCTCAAGAATCTATATTTTAACAAACTTTTCCAGGAGATTCTAATTGACAATAAATTCTTTAAGAGCCATGTGACTAGCTTTTTTTCTACTTCAATCTTTTCTTTTTAGCTTTCCTTGGTTTTAAAGCCACGTACCATAGATTGTGACCTGAACTATTTTAATTATTTCATCACTGAGGAAAAAGAGACATTAAAAATAAGAGATGGTAAAGAAAGAGATTATTAGGAGCAGAGATGGTGATACTGTTAAACACATTAGTGTATACATGTGTGTATAAAGACAAAAAGTATATAAGGAATATATAAAGAAAAACATTATAATGTTCTCATATATACTCTTTTCACTTCTTTAACGTCTGATTCTATGTGATAGGTGAACAGCCATTATGCAATGTGTCTGGCTGCTTCAAGTTAATCTTGTATTTTTTTTTTTGACAATGTGTTTCCTAAGTAGTCTGATACTGAGGGATGCTCTTTCATAGGTCCATACATTTTTCTTATTCTCTCTCATCAATAAAATGTCAGTTACCCTTTGAATACTGATCTTTGTATCTCATGTATTACTGATTGCATCATCATAATAGATGAGCATATTGGGAATCATATGGATTCAAACAAAATGCCAGTAGGAGGTAATGAATATGAAGTGCAATATGAAGTGACTTTCTGACCCCAGATTAAAAATGACAGTGAAAGACCACAGAGTGAACATGCCTATTATAATCATTACATGGGTCAATTAAGATAACATTATAAGCCCCCAGAAAACCACTTCACTCCTTATATTTATTATCACCACTTTCTCCTCCCAGAGTTACCATTATGCTGATTTCTAACATTATAGATTATATTTGCCTGTTTTTACTTTTATAAAATTTGTGTCATTCAGTTCATATACTTTTGATATAGATTATTTCATTCAGCCCATTTTGTTGATAATAATTTTTATTCTGGATACATACCCTGTGTTGGTTATATGTGACAAAAACTATTTCTGTGGTTTGTATTTTCACTTTCTTAGTAGTGTTTTTTTTTTTTTTTTGCACAAGATTATTGATGTTAATTAACTCCCATTCATTATATTTTCCTAGAAAGTTAGAAATATTTCCCTAACCCAAGATCTTGAAGATATGTCTCTATATTTTTTGGAGGCTTTGATATTTTATCTTTCATGTGATAATTCATACTGAATCTTGAAATGATTTTTGTGCATGGTATGATGTATTATGTTTCATTTTTTTCATAGTTTTATTTAGGTAAAACTGAAGTACAATAAAATGTACATATTTGAAGTATGCAATTTGGTCAGTTTTGACATGTACGTAAATCAATACATTCAATATAAAAAGCATTTCCATTACTTATTTAAAAAAAATTAAAACCATTCAGACTGCATTTCATGCATGGTTTATCATATTAGAAATAGATCACCTCAAGATATAAAATTAAGTGGAGCACTTATAAATATTTCAGAGGTCAAGGAAGAAAGTCCAAAGAAAATAAATAAAAAGTTCTTTGAACTAAGTGATAATAAAATTTTAAAATATCACGATTTCTGGGATGAAACAGTACTCAGATCAACATTTATAACTGAAAGTATTTGTATCAAAAAGAAGCTAGAATAACAATAAAATTATTTTCAAATTATGCAGTAGGACGGAAAAATAAGAGTAGGAACAGATATATGAAATAGAGACAAAATAATACAGCTAAAATTTGATAAAAATCAAACACCAATGAAGCAAAAAGCAAGAACACAAAAATGAATATCAATGTAAATGGAGCTATCAAAATAACCCTACAGATGCTAAAAATATATTAAGGTGATATTATAATTGTATGCCAACATATGTGATAGCTTATATAACATGGTCTACAGTAGAGAAGCGTCTGTGTGCTGCTGAGAAGAAAGTGTATTCAGTCATTAATGGATGAAATATTCTATATATGTCTGTTAAATCTAAATTATCAATTGCATTTTTTACTTCTATAGCTTCTTTATTTATTTTTTGTTTGGAGAATCTATCTAGTGGTGACAGAGGCATGTTAAAGTCACCCAGTATTATTGTGTTGTGGTCTATTTGATTCTTGGAATTGAGAAGGATTTGTTTGATGTACGTAGATGCTCCATTGTTTGATGCATAAATATTTATGATTGTTATTTCTTGCTGATGTATAATTCCCTTCTTTGTCCCTTCTGATTAACTTTGGCTTAAAGTCCACTTCATCTGATATGAGGATAGAAACCCCTGATTATTTATGCAATCCATGTTAGTGATACATTTTTCCCATCCTTTTACCTTCAGTCTGTGGATGTCTTTACCTATGAGGTGATTCTCTTGGAGACAGCATATTGTTGGGCCTTGTTTTTTAATCCAATCTGACAGTCTGTGTCTTTTAATTGATGAGTTTAGGCCATTAATGTTCAAGGTTATTATTGAGATATGATTTGTATTCCTGCTGATTTGGGTTTATTTATAGTTTTTAATTTGAGTTATTTTCTCCTTTGATTTACTAGTCCTTTAATGTAGTACCTCCATTTGCTGATTTTTACTTTTTTAAAATTTTATCTTCATGGAATATTTTGTTGAGAATGTTCTGCACTGCAGGCTTTCTAGTTGCAAATTCTTTTAACTTTTGTTTATAATGTAAGGTTTTTATTTTATCTTCAAATATGAAGCTTAATTTTGCTGGTGTGCAGTTAGGCTAGGGGCAGAGTATATCAAACCTATTTAAAGCTGAGTTTCAGCATTATGAAGCTTTATCTGTTTTTGGTTCACCTTCATTGCTAGGGTGGAGCCATTTGAAGATGCCAGTTGAACATATGTAACATTTAACAGAAGTCCTTGGCAGGACCTAAATTCCAATTTTTGTTTCCTCCAGCACTGTGAGATTACTGAATACTTTTCTGAGCTTCTAAGCCTCAAGCTGTCACTTTTTATTTCACAATTGGCAATTGCCTTTAAGGTAAAAGTAGCCCTAAATGTCAGGTTTACTTGTCTTGACATCCCTTTTTTTTTTCAGATTTTGACCCTGTATATTCTTTTTTTTTGGTGCCTCTTGAGTTTCTTCAAATGCATTTCGCTTTGTTTCCTTTTGTACCCCTTATTCTAATAGCTCTCAGTGGACAAGTTAATGACACAACATATTCAGCCTTTAATGAAAGTGGGACAGATCTTGGGCCATACACTGTGATAATCTAATTCAGCTGGTTTGACATTGGATAATCTACAATTAAAAAAGAGTCAAAGTGAGTTATGATTTAGTGGTCCACATGATGTCCATACAGGGAAACTTGAAAAACTTGTCTAAAACGTGCTTGTATTTTTTTTAGAGACAGAGAGAGAGAAAATTTTTTAATATTTATTCTTCAGTTTTCGGTGGACACAACATCTTTATTTTATTTTTATGTGGTGCTGAGGATAGAACCCAACACCTCGCGCATGCCAGGTGAGCGCTTTACTGCTTGAGCCACAACCCCAGCCCCTAAAACGTGCATATATGATGACCTATAAACTAAAATAAAATATGTGCCTGAAGTTTCTATGTAGCCCAGAGTCTCTGGGAATTCAACAAGCAAGACTTATAAATCTGTGATTCCTTCAATCTAAAATAGAGAGTGTTGAGTATGTTCAGACTTCAGGTCAGCAATTTTTCTCTAGTTCTGTGGCAGTTCTTCAATCATAGGGTATTCAATAGTCTCTAGTACCCCAGTTTTGACATCTTGTCATATTCTGCTCCATACTCATAGCAGTAAGAGAGATCACATTTTTTTTTCAGATAAGAGAAAGCAGGGTAGGGAGATTTTTTTCTAGTGGACATTTGAGCTAACCCTTGAAGCATGTGTAGAATTTCTATATATGTTAAGAAAATAACATTCTAGAAAGAACTAACAGTAGGAGCCATATAGGGCAATGGTTCTCAAAGTTTATTTTACATCAGAATCACTCAGAGAACATTTGGAACATGCAAGTAACATGATTACATTCTCAGAGCATCTCAGTAGATCTGGGGTAAGGGCCAAGAATTTGTCTATTACATCGTCTCACACAATGACTCTTAAGAAAAGAAAAAGAACAACTATCTTCTATTAAATAGTTAGAAAATTAAAACACTGCTATTTTATTTATTGCTACATAACTTTTAATGATCTAATGTAGTTAAAAAAGTGGTTCATAGAAAGGAAGTAATTTATTACATATCAGAGAGTAACTGAAGTAGAATGGTAAGGAGAAAAAAAAGCTTAATTTTAAAAAAGCTAGATATTTTCTGCCCATAAAAAGATGAAGTTATCAAAGCCATGGGAAACATATCCCATAAGTTTTCTTCCACTCTCTTTCTAAGAAAGTATTAATCATGAACTAATACAATAGGATTCACCTTACTCTAGAAGCCTTTATATGACCTGTCCCTTGCCTGTGTCTCCTGCCATATTATTTCTGTTTTATTCTTCTAAGAATGTAAATCATGTTGTGCTACCTTCTTCCTTAAAACCCTCCAAAGCCTTCCCATTCGAATTAAGTTAAAAATCCTCTTTTCTCTGCTTATAGAGCTCTATCATATTATCTGGCCCTAGGCTCTTTTTAAAATATTTTTTTAGTTATAGATGGGCACAGTACCTTTGTTTTGTTTTGTTTTATTTTTATGTGGTGTCAGGGATCAAACCCAGTTTCTTATGCATGCTAGGCAAGTGCTTTACCACTGAGCCACAACTCCAGCTCCCCTAGGCTCTTTTTAATCTCATCTTTTATCACTCTATTGCCAGTTCACCATACTTTAGCCACCCTACTTTTCTTTCTATTCTTCTAAGATTTCATAGCCTTTGAACTTGCCGTGTTTCTTGTCTGCTATGGTTTTCACCATGATCCTAACCTCTCTCTGACAGGCTCCTTCTCATCATTCAAATCTCTAGGTCAAATGTCATTACCTCAAAGAAATCATTCCTTACTATAATATAGAAGTTTTTAATTACCTTCATCTCTATGACACTTAGTTATTACCCTGATAAATAAATTCCTTTCTTATTGCTCACATAATCTATTCTTTGTCTTTAATTTTTTTTAAAAAAAGCTGCTGTATTTATTTTTAGGTTTTTGTATCAACTTAACTTCTTATTTCTCTGTATTAAATGCCAAAGAATGCAATTTTATTCATATAGTCCTTGCTTGCTTAGTTTTTTATTGTACATAATAATTATAAAGAATAGTCGGTTTCATGGTGATATATTTGTACATGCATATAACATTTTAATCAATTTTACTCCCCAATACTTCTCCTTACAACCCCTTCCTCTCTTCCTCTGATCCCCTTACCTAACCCAATAGTCTGCTTTCTAATGATTGCATAAATAAAATGTGATATATACAAAAATTATATTTGTATTGGTTATTTTCTTTTCTAGTAGAATAGAAATTTAGTCCTGGGATCTTATTTTTATTGCTGAAGTTCCAGTGCCTAAGATGTAATTAACACACAATATCAATATATAGTTGCTAAAATAAATTAGTGAGTTCACTAGGCACTACCAAAGGCCCCTCCTAGTCTCATTTCTTCATATTCCTCCATCTGTCAGAATTCCCTGAATCTTTTTTCTCTTAGAGAGACATTTTCCTAAAGTAGTGCCATTGTCTCAGAAGTTTTTTTTAAATGAAAATGTTGAATATACCCCTGAGGAGAGTAGTGCCTGAGATTTCATTAGCCTTGTATACCTCAGGTCTGGTTCTGAGGGAGTAGGATTTTGTGTTGGAAGCAAGATAGAAGAGAGCTCAGAGGGAACATTCTGGAAAAAGTTCTTTCCTAGGAAAGATGGGCCTAGTTGGGACACCAATAGGCAATCCAGATATTTGATGCACTGAAAAAATAAAACGAAGAGTTTTAATATAATTGGTGTGGACCTACAGGTTGGCTTGGTGCCAAAGCTGGAATGAAAGAACCCTTTCTCTATCTTTCAGTTTGTAAGCAGTTTTCATTTCACATCAAGGCTCAGCACCTGCCCTCCCTTCAGAAAACTGTCCTTTCAAATTCCTTGGACTTATTTGTCATTTTCTTACATGCCACAACCAGTTGTGTCTGTTGTTGCATTGTCCTGCTGACATAACATAATCTACTGTGACAGATGCAACTATGGTATCTTAGTGACTCGTAAATAGGAGACGACAGAGTTGGATTCTGAAGAAGTGTGATGGCATATGTCTGTGCTGACAGAATCTTAATGACCAGATATGATTCCAATCCTTATTTGTGGGCTGATGCCTTAGTGGATGGATTTAGGTTTTTAATGGGGATAGTAGGTTTAGCCACACAGACTGAGAACCTGCTGTGAGCTGAAGGTGTTAGTGGGACCTGTGAGCCAAACTATCAAGATGTTTACCAAAATACTAATAATAGTAGCTAATATTTACATGGCACTTCTTCTGTGCCAGGCACCATTTCTCAGCATTTCACATATGTTAGTTTATTTAATCTTTACAATCTTGTGATGCAGGCAAGACTAGTGTCAGAGAGGCATATGGGATACTGAAGAACAGAAGTTGGTGAATTGTCCAAAGGCACAAAGGACTTTCAGGACACATACTGAAACCAAGTTTGTCTGCCCAATTTAGGCTCTTTTTTTAAAAAAAATATTTTTGGTTGTTGATGGACCTTTAATTAATTAATTTATATGTACTGTTGAGAATCGAACCCAGTGCCTCACACATGCTAGGCAAGTGCTCTACCACTGAGCCACAACCCCAGCCCCAAACCTAGGCTATTTTTTTTAAAATATATTTTTTTAGTTTTAGATGGACACACTATCTTTATTTTATTCATTTATTTTTATGTGGTGCTTGGTATAAAACCCAGTGTCTCACACATGCAAGGCAAGCCCTCTAACACTGAGCTACAACTCCAGCCCCAAATCTAGGCTCTTAATAAAGATTATCCCATACTATTTTGGTGACATTAGAGGTAACTGAGTTATGGTAGTAGTAGTAGTAAGAGTATCAAGTCTAACAACTATTATTATTCTGTGTTCTGAGATTTGCTAAGTATATATATTATTTTTTGAATTCTCACAGTAGTTATATGAAATAAATAGCACTATAACTCTGTGTTGTAGATCAGGAATATGAAACTCAGATAGTATATATACTGTCTTGCCCAAGTCTTGTAGCTAGAAAGTAGGATAGTCTGGACTTGAACCCAGGTACCTTCAAACATGGTTCTACAAAATATTAAATTCTCATCCATAGGACCATGCTTCAGGGAGCTCATAGACCAATATGTAAAGATTCCCTTTGTTTTACAATGAAGGTCTTGAAGAAGGATGGAGAAATCAGTAACTCACTCTTGCTATTTTGTAAATATAAGTCTCAGAGTATACACACAGGGCATTGCATTCCACCCTTCTACGAGATTAGTCAAAAGCAGCAGTCTAACAAGTGGGTCCTGTAGGAGAAAATCCTCACAGAAGACAACTGAGGCAAGCCTTCTTTCTCGTTTATACAATCACAATGTGCTCTTTGCTGCTCTTTATATACTGAAATAATTCTACCTACCTAGTGTCTCTAAATGTTACTTTGAATTGCTTTACTTGCAGCAGGGACAGAGAAAACTGATGCCTCCTATTTAATGTGGTCCCTGTTGTGATTTTTAAAACAGCTGGCCAAGATTAGGGGTTCAGGCTATGGTCAGGGTTTAGTATCCCAGTCATGTCTAAGGCTAAGGTCTAAAGAAGTGGTGAAGATAAGAACAAACTCATTGACTCATGGGGATTATACCCTTACTTTAATTGTTCTGCCCTTTAACTAGCCAGTTCCTGGCAAGGCAGCAGGGACTTCAATTTTCTGGTCTGAGTGCCATTTGTAGTGTAGTTCAAACTGCTAAATACAGTTTTTTTTCTGCTCCCACCTGCTGCCATATATTTGAGTTCCCTGCTACTTCTATCCCTCTGCAAAGTGTGCAGTGAAATGAACCTGTTTTATTTCCCTCACACACAGCAGTCACCAACTCCCTGTTGGTGCACTGAGATAAGGGAAGTGTAGGGGATCTCAGTCATCATCCCACTGGGATCTGACCTTTATAAATTTGTTGACCCTTATCCCAGGTCACCACCCAAGTGACCTAGTAACATCTGAAGAAGGGTTATCAAAATTTGATGCTCATCCCCCACCCACAATGCTGAAATATTGCCCAATCTATCAGGGGAGTAACTCAGCTCAGTAGGAAACTTCTCTTTGCATGCCCCCTGCTTCTGTTTCTAATGACTTTCTGTTGACATTACGAAAGCTGCACTTCACTGTCAGTGGACCCCTTAACCCACTGAGAATGGGCTGAGAAGGGCATGCTGCCTTGGTTTTATAAAGTATCAGAAGTGCCTACTTGCATTTGCTACAACATTAAGGTCAGAGATTTTACAGAAAAAAACAGTCTTTTAAGCCTTAAAAAAGGCATCAAATTTCTTTCATGATAGCTTCTGCCACTGTAGTTCATAATACCTCAGAACTGGAATGTTGATAGCAGAAGAAATGCCTTGTGAAAGAGGCAATCCCAGGAAAACTGGTGATGGAGATGACAAGTCTGCCCTTACAGGAAATGCACCAAGGTCAACTTCTGTAATTTGCAGAAAAACAGCATTCTCCCCACTTGGAGTTTTTATCCTTCTGTATACCCTATATCCTATACCCTGTGCAGGGGTTTTGTGTCTAGGCCATTGAGTTTCAAGTAATGGACAATTGTGTTGCTCTGTGTGTGTCTGGGAGATGGGGGCTTAGGGGGAGTGACCAAAATATATCAAAATAAAGCAGAAGACATGTGTGATTTAGAAAACGAAAGTATTTAATATTATAACAAAAGTGATATTTGATAGAAATCAGTAGCACACACATTAGCTTCCTTATATGAGTGATGCTGAAATGGTTGAGTGGTAAGTTTTCATAAGAGGATTTATGACAACAAAGGAAAAAGGTATGTTTTATGCTTATCAAAGGGGGATAGGAGTTAAAAACAGATTAAGAAATTCTGCCTTATCTTTTTGCTCTCCTTGCTCATATGTTTTCCCTCTGTCTTCTAGTGCTTTTAGTGTTCCCTAATCTTGCATAGGAGAATGAGGGCATAGTACCTTGTCTGACAGCACCTTGCTCTCTTTAAGAGATGAGCTCAAGGTTTATTCACTCTTAAGGTGTTTTATTTGTCCCCACTGTCTCTTCACTCCCCGCTTCTTTTGGCTTTGATTGCTTCAGTCTTATTTACTGTTCATGTTAGTTGTTGAATTCCATTACTATGTACGTGTTGATTTTAGGTTATCCTTCTATGTCTTGGTATGTGCCTGCTGGCCTCCTCCTTTCTCATTTTTTTGGTCTCATTCTCTCATCTTCTTTAAGGGTCTTCCTCTTGGTCTTTTCTTCTTGCATTTATCACTATTTTGTCTTTGATAAAGTAGCTTGCTTGCTACTCCTGCTACTGTAGGGGTAGGAGAGGGAAGTGATGTTTCACTTGTCTATAGTCCCTATTCAATCCTTTGCCTTCCCAAACATAAGACCTCATAATCAAAGGGCAATCTGGAGCTGACATGCCAAATATGATTCTGCTTTTGTCAATAAAGTTTTAAAAAATATTTGCTCTTTGGCCTTTTATGAAAATGTTTGCTGCCTCCCTTTGGGAGCAATGTTGCTTTAGCAGGTCATTGTTAAAATGCAAATATACATAACCTTTCACCCAAAACCCCCATTCAGTTTATCTGGAGTGTGTGAACTAATTTACAGCTTCAAAAAGCTGATTCTTGTGATAGGCAGATTTTGAAAATGCATACATCACACAGAAAAATAATTCAAATCTAGAGCTTTCCATCTGACTATGTGTGCCTATAAACTCAATATTAGACACAATTATATTCTTTTATTTGTCTCTTTGTCCAAAATGAAGAAACAGTGCATTGTTCCCATATTACTTTGTCTTTTATTTGAGAACTGCTGTTGTGATTTAAGACCTTGCTGTTCAAAATGTGGTCTGCAGATAAGACACCAACTATATAGGCATCATTGGCAGAGCCCATTAGAAATGCTGAGTTTCAGGCCCCATTGAATCAGAATTTGCACTTTAACAAGATGCACAGGGGATTTGCATATTTGCTGATGTTTCAGAAACACTGTTCTTGGGGATACATATGTGTGTGTGTGTGCGCATGCGTGTGCGCGTAAAAAAACAAAACTCTGGTCCCATTTTTGTGTGGCCTTGAGTATAGGCACCTGGGATACATTGTGGATTGGTAAGATGAGCATATACTTTGAATTGAAATGGTGTTCTGTTAAAATGCTTGTTCTGTTACCTATTAGCAATGTGACTTTAACCATGATGCTTCCCTTCTCAGTTTATTTCCTCTTCTGTAACAGGGAGAGGATAATACCTGCCTCTCACATATATGACTTTTTGTGAGATAATGTATATAAAGTGTCTGGCAGATATTAAATGCACAATTAACGTCCATTTTCTTTTTTTACCCTTGGTTTTCTCAGCTGTAATATAAGGGAATGGTTAATAATACCTGCAGAATCCCTACTACAAGTGATCATAAGTACTATCTATATGAAAGTTCTTTGTGAACCACAATTATACAAATGTAAGGTGTATTTTTGTAGTTCTGAGGGTTTGTCAAAACCCAAATAGTTATTCTTGAAAACCAGAAAATACCAATGTAATTATCCTGATGGGCTTTACAAACTACCTTTAGGTTTCATTAGAGTATGAAACAGACACAACTAACCAGTAAAATTCATGAACCAACATGTTTTTAAAACTATGTGGGAGAGTCATATTTGTTATAACTTGTCACTTCCTGGTATTCCAGTTACAGTCTAACATTAACTTATTTTTCTTGCTTAGTTACCTGTTACATTTTGGCAAAAGTCAATCTGGATATAGGAAACACAGAAAATGATGCCATGTTCTAGGAAGCCTAGTCTTAACACTGATGTTAGAAAATTGAAGAGGCAGCACCTATAAAGAAGGGAAGGAAATAGCAATCAGTGCCTCTAGCAACTGTCAATAATAATATCTCCTGAGATATTTATATATAATTAGCATCAGTAGAGAAGTTGCTAGCCATCTTAGGCTACAAGGCAATGACCTCCTTTCATTTCTATGACTTGCGGCGTGCGGATGTGAAGGTGATTTTGATTTTGTGTGTGTGTGTGTGTGTGTGTGTGTGTTGAGTATTCATTATGTGTTGAGCATTGTATTACACTATTTGCATTAATCTCTTTTAATCAATCCTCAGAATAATCCTGTGAAAGAAGTATTATTCTTGTCATTCACAATTTACATATTTGAAAACTGAAACACAGAGATTTTGCAAACCATTACCAAGATCTAAAGGTTTCCACATGATAGTTCCTGGTTCAAATTCATGTCTTTTTGACTTCAGATCACAGGCTTGTTCTTTTTGTGTCACTGACCCCTGCTTCCTAGGTTTATTGCCTCCATTTCCTTCATTATGTTTCAGAGGTCCTGGAGCCTGTGGAGAAGCTATTGTTTCCCCATGATCCAACCCCATTAGTTTTCTTTCCTATGGAATACAATCACTGAAACTTGTTTCCTTTCTGTGTAGCTAGTGTACAATGTAGCCTTGTATGTGAGGCAACTACTTGAGTTTGATGAAATATATTCTGCCTACTTGCACTGCATGTGTAATAAGTAGGTAAGGGACAGGAAGCAATGGATTTGAGGGAGAGGTCAGAAAATGTGCGGGAATCAGTGCCATTGCAAAATATAACAGCCTTTAGGAGTGAACATAATAGGGATTTGTATAGCAGTGCATTTATTTCTTGATCTTTGCCTGTGATCCCATACAAAGTTGGAGAGTTTTGTGGCCATAACATATGGATCATGTCCTCTCCCTGTCCCCAACTGTGTCTTGTAGCTCCTCCATGTACAAAATCCATGGTGCTCTCTATCTACCCATGAACCTATTCATTACTAATTGCTTGCCATGTGCTGAGCACCATGCAATGAACTTTGTGAGTTTTGCTTTTGATACTTCTCTGGAGGTGGTGAGATTATAGTGAGATATTAATTTCTCCTGGAATAATCATTTATAGATATTTAATGTTGAATATGCAGCTTTTGCCAACATTTTTTGGTTGCTTTCTCTGCAAAACTTGGACCAACATTGCTTATACTGCTTATTCTCCATTAGGGTCAATGATGTCTGATTTTCCATGTAGTTTAATTTCTCTTGGTGTGAACTGTTACTTTCCCCCTTTGATCAATTTTTTCAAATCAAAAGATTTTCTAGTTTTTCTGGAAGAGTGGTCATGGAATGACTGTGTCAGAATCACCTACATTCTTTTGCTAAAATGCAGATTCTTCTGTCCCATCTCAAACTTTAAGGAATTTGAATTTCTAGAAATTTGGGCCATGGAATCTGCATTCTTACCACACTGACTTTAGAGAACACTTGCTCTAATTGTTTTCCTTCTTTCATTTCAGACAGACACTTGAGTCCTCTTTGATCTTATTTCCTATTTCCAGAGCAGTTTACTGTCTCCAGGAGATGCTTGAGAGGATCTTTTATGTACCCAGGAGTTAACTGCTAGTCATTTAAGAGGAATACTCTGAAGCCATCAAGGTAATTAAAGCAAATGTATATCACCCATGCCCTGAGGAGTGCAAGGGCAGTTAAGAGGAAAATGTGTGGACAGTGCTTCCCGCATGCACAGGATGGCCCTATAAGTAGATCTAAATGCTAGCTTATAACCCATTCACTAACAGCATGCCTCTCATTTCAACATCAGGTGCATGGGCTTGTCAGTGGGGTAGTTTTCTACCTCCCAGTTCATCAGCTCCATTGAACTGTGGAGACCCTTATACCTCCAAAATAACCTTAAAAACACCTGGCCCTAAAGGCAGAGTTGGAAAAGGGAAATTGATTTTAGTTTTCAAGTGTAACAGCTAAAGGTGGCTAGTATACTGTTAGGGAGCACAATTATGTTATTTTGGAACATACCTTGGCTCCCAAGGTCAGGTGCAAAGCATGCCTAATGAGATGCTGAAAAATAATAATCTCATAAGGGAAAGGTTCCAAGCTGTAGAAGTGCTGTGCACACATTTAATGCAATTTTGTGTTCTTAAGAATCATTACTTGTTTTCATTTGAAGTTGCTGGCTTTAAATATCTAGTGGTGGATACACTGAAGTCCAAATATTAATTAAAATAGAAAACAACAATAATTGGTTCAAAATATCCCTTTGTCTCAGGTAACCATATTATTCTCAGTTCAAACTGGAATAATTTTGAGAGTGGAAGAGGGTGCTATTAATCAAGCCAGGACAAAAGCATAAACTAGTGTGTAAGCAAACCTTGCTTCCATTCCATTTAACCTTAGCAGGCCTTCCCTGCCATGTGGTCTTCTTTCCTGTTGGCAGTCAGTATTTTGGGATGCAGAAATACAAATAGATTTGGGGAGAAGAGAAATTGAAAAGCAACCTTTTGTTTTTCCTTTGTTCTTATTGATGAGACAGCCCATTTTTTCTGATCAAATGTGACCACTAGGAATATGATGCTGGGTGACTTGATGACCCATCCACCATGGCAACAGTCAGTGCTTTTCAGCCGATAACAGCTAAGTGAAACGTTATGTATATTACTCTATTTGAGATCATCTGCTAAGCAGTTCCATTACAAAATAAATAAATAAATAAATAAGCTTACAATGCATATGGGCCATTTAAACTAAAGTTTGGCCTCAGGATTGGAGACAGAGATTTGAGACCAAATTGAAGGGCACCCCTTGCCCTTCAATTATTTTTCTATATTATTTCAGACACCTATTAACATATTCATATAAATTCTCAAAAACAAAAGAGCCCATTCATATATGTGCATGTATGTGCATGCACATACACACTGTGTAACACCTAGTGATCAAACTCAACCTGATGGGGATGTCAAGATCTGCTAACAAGAGAATGTGGACCAATATCAGATCTCCAACACGAGGGAATATCTTCCTGTGCCCATTCTGCTGCAGTGTTTGTGTTAGTTAGGGAAAGAATCTATATCTGTTGTGGTTTGGATCTGGAATGTCCCTAAAAATTCATGTGTTGGAAGCATGGTTCCCAATACTGCAATGTTCAGAGGTACAGCTTTTAGAGGCAATGTTTTAGAGCTCTGACCTCAACTCTGTATTAATCCACTTGCAGATTAATCCATCGATAGCTGAATGGTCTATTGCATGGTAACTGTAGGTAGGTGGGCATGGATTGAAGAATTAGGTCACTGAGAGCATGTCCTTGGGATTATGACTTGTCCCTGGCTTCTTATTCTATTTCTGTTTCCTGAATGCCATGCACTGAGCAGTTTTCCTCCAACATGCACTTCTGCCATAATATTCGGCCTCACCTCAGGTCTAAAATAATGGAGTCAGCCATCCATTGACAACCTCTGAAACTAGCCCATAATAACCTATTCTTCCTCTTAAGTTGTTTTTGTAAGGTATTTTGGTAACATTGACAAAAAGCTAATATAATACCTTAGGGGGAATATAGAGAACTGCCTTCTGTGAACCATAGTCCTGATTTCAGATCCTTTCTTATTCTCCATTGCATTTTTCAATTTCTTCCCTGTAGACCAGATCTTTACCTTTCAGCAAACTGACTCACAATTTTCTAAAAACTGAGTACCTCTTATGGAGGATGTAAGGAAGTTATTATATGCAAATGCAGGGTTAAATGGCCCCTCATAGGGCCCCAATGCCACACTGTAAAAATCTATAGCTTCAGTGCTTTGACTTCCATGGGTCCCTTGGGGAACTTTTCAGCTTCTGTGTTACCATGCTATGTGAAGACAACCAAGATTTAGCTGCCTTTTGTAGATGATCATTTTCAGGAGTTGATAGTGACCTTTGAGGAGTTGACATGAAAGGAATATTTAATATTGATTTCCTGTCTCTAGGACTTAGGCTGCTTCTAGGATATGAACTAAAGATTTTGCAGATGTTTTGTAATTCCTAATTACCACCCTCCTTTTCCCCCATGC
The DNA here is from genome assembly GCF_047511675.1 of Marmota flaviventris. Lineage (NCBI taxonomy): Eukaryota > Metazoa > Chordata > Mammalia > Rodentia > Sciuridae > Marmota > Marmota flaviventris. The sequence goes on along the minus strand of NC_092518.1, from coordinate 110,917,554 downwards.
CCTCTCCAGGGAGTAGCCTAATATTGCTAGGTTATTGCTTTGATTTTTCTTTATAATCCTGAGGCTGATCAGCATTGTTCTCTTATTCTTTCGGTAGGCCCTGGGAAACAAACAAACAAAAATTATGTCACAGGACCATAATATTTTGGAGTTTGTATATACCAAAGAGATCATTTTAGTTAACCCTTTATTCTGCATATGAAATCTCCTGTCATTGGCCCACTTCCCTTGCTAGGCTCAAATTTGGCTTTTGTATCGGAGATGGGAGGACATGGTTGGAGCTAAACTAATCTCTCTTTAACCCTTTTTAAAAATCATTGTTATACTTCCCTTTTTGCAATCTCTCCCCAAACCAGTCATGGACTCCATATACAGTGTTATACTTTCATATCAGGATTTCATCAGAGAATGGCTTCTTCTTGCTTGCTTCTATTTTCCTTAGCAACAATTGGGAGTTTCATAGCCTTTTCCTTTCCACAAAGGATTAAACAAAAAGTCTTAGTTTTATTTCTCTATAATTTCATACCAGTATATGAGGAAACAAAGTATAGGCCCCCTCTCTGAGCCGTAGGAAGCCTAAAAGGTTAGAATCTACCAAGGACAGATGACCGCCAGTATTTAAGCATCTGAAATCCATACTGACATGCAAAGACTGCTACTCAGTTTTTTTTTTCTTTCTTATAATTAGAATGTGTCTTCTCTCAGCACTTCAGAAATCCTACCACTGTGTACCATATCACCGTGCCTGTCTGTCTCCTCCATTAGATTGTTAATTCCTTGAAGGGGGCCAATTATTTAGTCACATGTATGCCTTTAACCCTGCCAATAGTGTCAGGTAGCCAAAAAGATTTGTTGAAATGAAATTTAAGGCATTATTTAAATGATCTATTGCAGACAGGCATGATGCTAGATACCACAGTCACTTTACAAATAGCATAAGATACAAATTTTCCACAGATACAAATTCATTCCTTAATTTTTCTAGAAAATAACTTGAGTGCCTATTATGTTGTGGGTGTTAAGGAAATATTGGGGACTTTTAAAAAATTTGCTTTGGAGATCTCTCACACATGTAAAATATATGTCACACCATATTCTGGGACAAAACAAATGTTATTTGTTATTGGTTTACCCCTTCTTTACATTAACATAGCAACCTCAACTCAAATGAACAAAACTTCAAGGGCAAACCTGTAATATTTCCCTCCAACACCACCCCTTTCTAAAGGCCCCAACACTCCCTTATATTCCAACTCTGATGCCTTCTCATATCTCCTACTACATAACACTAGTGGAGAACTCATCTAACTATTATTAGTGGGAATCATCCAACCAAGTAAGAATTTCTGAAAGAAGCTATATTTGAGTTAGGCCTTGAGCAATGGATGGGGATGAAGAAAGGGATGATCCAGAAAGAGTCATTAATAGGTGCAGTAGTGCAGGCCTGTAATCTCAGTGGATTGGGAGATTGGAGGAAGCAGGATCTCAAGTTCAAAGCCAGCCTCAGCAACTTAGTGAGGCTCTAAGCAATTTAGCAAGACCCTGAGAAAAAGGGAGGGAGGTGGCTGGGGATGTGGTTCAATGGTTACATGCCCCTGAGTTCGCTCTTGGTATACAGGGGATGGGAGAAGGGGAGAGATATATTAGTAAGAACAAAGATACAAATATTGGAGGAAAGTGATTTACTAACTTTACTTTGTATTGGAATTATTGGTGTATATAGAGTATTTAAAAACCCCTGAAACCCTATTCCATATCCAGATATTTTGATTATGGAAGTAAGTATTTTTTTAAGAATCAATTTTAACCATCAGCAATCTCTTCTACTCACTGGGCCGACATTATTTTACCATCTTAGTGCCTTCCCCCATATTCTTTCCTGATAACAGACTGTTAATTTCTTTCTCTTCTCCCTAGTTAAGTCAGATCCATTGTGAGGGAACACTATAATTCTCATCTCTTTCTGAAAATAATTCTTGATGGAAGTCACTAGATGTGTGTTCTCTCTTGTTTTTAACTCTGATCTAAGCAGATATTTGGAAACTGATCTTCTTGATGGTTTATTTTAGATAGTGAAAATTATAGATTAAGGAAAAAGTGCATCTATTTGAGTTTCCCACAACGTATTTCCCTGTGCCCTACATATCCTACATAATCATTAGATGTTTATTTAATCGATTTCACTAATGTAACCACCTGACTTTTACTAATACTTTGCGCTTAGTTGCAATGGGGAGTTTTGGGTCCTAAGTTGATGTGCAATCATAAAAACTTCAATAATGGAAATTGAGCATGATAAAAAGGGAATGAATGAAAGCAGATTCTCTTAGAGATTTTTTTGGATTGAGCCAGGGCCTGAATACTTTATGATGGATTCAAAACCTTTCTATGAAAGGCTTCCTGGCAAGGAGAAATCATCCATCTCTGTAGTAGTGATTTTCTCATTTTCTCTATTAGAGTTGTTAAAGCCAGAAAGCTATGCCAAGTTTGTAGAGTTGTGTGTTGGGGTGTGCATGTTTATGTGTGTGTGTGTGTGTGTATGTGTGTGTGTGTGTCTGCATGTGTATACATGCTTGTCTTTTTTCTACTGAAAGCATTACTAAAGAAAGAAAACACTTTATTTTATCGTACACAATAATTTCCTGCTTCACTAACAAAATTCACACTCAGGAGCTCATGTCTTGCAGTTTTCTGTTTTGTTATCACTTCTGGGAAAGAGGTCAGTTCCTTTATCTTTTCTGAAATTTAATATTTATTTATTTATTCATTTTTAGTGTGTGTATATATATATATATATATATATATATATATATATATATATATATATAATCAGGGATTCTGTATCAGAGTTTCCAATTGCTGTGATGGAAATCCATGGTGATCCTTTTATTTTTTTCACTTATGTATGAAAGCCAGAATACCTGTAATATTTTTATATTCCTGAATCACAATCTCTCTTGAAGCTTGAGAGTTGTTTTTAAAACCAAGGGCAAGTTTCATCCACCAATGTCAAAGTTTCTAGCCATTTATTTTTGGAATATGGAAGTCTGAGTTCAAAGAGAAACCCTCTACCTAAGCCTAGTAGTATGGAACAAGAAGACTTGCTCTGCTTTTCGATAATTCAGAATGTGAATTGGACTTTTCTTCCTCTCAAAATCTCCAGAAAAACAAAATCTCATTGTACTTTGATGTTTTCTACATCTGTTGTACTGAAATTATGTGATAGAATTTCTCCCAAAGATTTCATAATTCCTCTTTCAGAAAAGACAAATTTTGATTCGTCTTTTATTTTCAGGTACGGAACTAAAGCTGAAGTGTTTCAATTTCACATCCCAGTGAGTTTATAGATGTTTCATCAGACTGTTTAGGGTATACATGTTTTGATGACAATGGTACTGAACCCAAATTCTTGGGAGGAGAAGTGGTAAAAGAAGATTCATATCTTTGAATCTTATCCAAGCCATGTTCATTCTTGGGCTGAGTTGTCTTCCTTGATATCTGATATAAGGATTTTAGTATAGATATTTATTTGAGTGGTGATATTCAGATACAGATATAGAGGAATAGGGACTTTAGAAATAAAAAGGAAGGTAACCAATATAGAAAATATTAAGATATACATGATATTATAGCAAATGACAGAGACTCAGTGCCATGGGAAACTGAGACTGTGGAACATGCCTTAGAATCATCCCATTTGAATACAAAGGAATATGTGTGATTTATCTTCAAATTCCTATTCACCTTTGGCCCAACGGTACTGTTGAGAACATTATATCTCTACCTTCTAGAGGACAAAGAGGAAGCCCTCCAGTGAATAATTGCATGGACTTGCAGTAGTACACCATTTGGAAGTACAGGATTTATGCTGGGAGAATTTGGGTGGGAAGCTGTATATTTTTGTTAAAATTATAAATCCACTACTTGAGAATCAATATGTATGTTTTTCAGACATTTTGAATGCAAATTAAGTACCAAACTGTGTTATTAAGAGAAGATTTTCAGTCTACCTCTGCTTTCTAGAAGATGTGAGAGTTCATATGGAACTTCTGTTTCCTCAAGTGCAAAATGAGGATAATCATATTTACCTCATGGTAATGTCAAGATTAAGAAAGATATTATATGTTATTGTATTAGTATTCATGCTTACAAATTGAAAGGATTTATATTACAAAGAGAATAGAGATCTATGTGTACCAGGGAGATTGAGAAATTTTATTAGAAGAAGTAAGACTTAGAGCCTTAGAGAATGGGTAAGAACTAAATGGCCTTACAGTTAACTCAGTCCTCCAGGATGCAACAGGCTTGAAAACAAATTTAATGGATGGGAAAACAGCATATTAAAGGGCTCAGTTCTTAGTTTCCTACCAAGGTAAACCAGCATTAAATATTTCTTTGTATATTTATTGACCAATCATTGTTCTTACTATTATAAAGATGTTTAATGTGATAGTAATTACAATTCATCATCAGTGTCTAGTTTTGAACATGTAGAAAGATGGCAGTTCTCCTTGAAGTTAGGCATCACCTTTTGCCTTTCTTTACACAAAGACATTTTAGCAGATATGATATGAGTCACTACAACATGGTTGTATCAGTTGCCAGCATTCAAGTAATCTTCTACTGCTAACAAATTGTGGAAGCAATTGATAAGGAAGTCTAATAATTAGCCATCTCATGGAAAGCAGCTGCAATGGAGAGTCACCTGAACCCATTGTTCATTTTGCACATGTGGAAAATAAATAAACCATTGTTGTTAGAAGCAATTGAGAATTGGGGATTGTTACTGCACCACAGCCTACTCCATCTTACTATAAAGAAGTATAGAAATACTGTTCTTGCCCTGATGAAGATCACATCCAACCAAAGGAAGCTAAAAGTAATTTCTCCTTTGTCTACACTAATTCATTCTTTTAATCCTTTATTGGCAAGAACTGTGAATGATGAAAACAATGTTATCTCCTTAATACATTAATTATATCCTGCATTTAAATAAAAATTTCACTCTGCTGAGCTGTGGCTCTGACTCTGAAATGAGGTAAAAGGAAAAATTTATTTGAATTTATTCTAATCATGTCTGGGCCTGTAGTAGGTAACTAAGAAATATTTTTCTCAATGTGATATACTATAAGACAGTGCTATTCTTTATTTTGTTACTTATTTATTCATTCTAATTTGTTATATATGACAGCAAAATTCATTTCAATTCATAGTACACGTATAGAGCACAATTTTTCATGTCTCTGGTTGTACACAAAGTAGAGTCACACCATTCGTAAGACAGTGTTATTATCAGTAATATGGCTATACCTGACCAGGTTGATATTTGGAAGAATTATGATATCAGTTAAATTTGTAATACTGCACAAGTGACATCAGTAAGATGATGGAATTCCAAACCCTTTTCTCTCCACAGAAACATGAGTAAAACAATACTATTTTGGGCCAAAATAACTTACAAAACCTTGTGAATCCAGTTAGGAAATTGCAACTTCTTAGATGTGCAAAAAATGGAGGAAACCCACTTTGAAATGGGAAAGTGGAACAATTTCACTTTACCTTTCAGTCCTTTCCCCAAGCCAGCATAGCCCAGCACTGAAAGACATCTACTTCCTTATAGATTCTGTTTTGGGGCAAAGAGGGAGTGAAGCAAGAATCCAATATCCCCAAATGTCAGGGTACTGCCTGAAAGACCTACTTTCTTTCTTTCTGTCTTAGCTGTTTTAATTGTCTCAGTGAAGCTTTATTTTATTTATTTATTTTTATGTGGTGCTGAGGATTGAACCCAGGGCCTCACACATGCTATGCAAGTGCTCTACCACTGAGCCACAACCCCAGCCCTAAAAGACCTACTTTCATGTCACATTACCTGCAAAGTTAGAATGCCTGGGGACAACTAAGAAAAAAGAAAGTATGAAACAGGTATTCTCTGCAGTTTTCACAGTATTTGCAGGATTGAGAGAAGATGTACAATTCTTGAGAATTCTTCCTCCATCTCCCTCCTTCCCTCTCTCCCTCCCTCCCTCCCTCCTTCCCTTCCTCTCTCTCTCTGTTTCTTCCTCTCTCTCTTTCTCTCTCCCTCCTTTTTCCTTTCTCTCTCTTTCTCTTTTGTCTCTTGAGAGGATGTGGAGAAACATAATTTTCTTTTAGCAAGAAGGGAGAAAAGTGGAACTTGTACCAAGCATTCCAGTGCACTCCCCCAGGGAAAAAAGACAGGTGACTCTCAGCAGTCAACATAATACTACAAAGTTGAATGATGGTGCACAATCCTGAGGATTTTTCTACAGGAAAAAGGAAGAGGAGTGCAAGTTTCAGCCAGCCTCCCTACAGAAAATGGACAACCAGTTCTCAGCAGCCTGCAAGGCATTGTGAGATTGAGAAAATATATACATCTCTGAGATTTCTCCTTCAGGAAGAAGAGGGAGAAGTGAAACTTATAGCCAATATTTCAGTATTCCAGTGAAATGCTTTAGTCAAATGGGGTGAAAGATTTACTATGGTCTGCAAGGCTCTTCAAGATTGGAGGAAGGTGCACAATCCTGAGACTTCTGTCTCAGAGAGAAGGAGAAAATTGGGAGCATGCTCATCCATATAAAATGTTTGAGGACTTTTCAGAGTTTCTATATAGGTTGACTGATAAAGATTTTTTGCCTAAACCACCCCACAAAAGAGTCTATGTGCTTCTTCAAATATGTAGACACCAATACAAAACTACAAGAACATGAAGAGTCAAGAGTTCTATAACTCCATTAGAGGAAAAAAATAAATCTCTAATTAGTGACTATAAAGAAAGTAATATCTATGAATTGCTTGACAAAGAATGGAAAACAATCATTTAAAAGCTCAGCTACAAGAAAACACAAGAGAACTGAACAAAATCAAGAAAGTAATACATAAACAACATAATATTAATAAAAATTTAAAAAAAAACATTAAAAAAGAACATAAATTCTAGCCAAAGAATATGCTAAATGGAATAATTCAATAGAGAAGCATTCAAAAGCAGACCTGATCAAGAAGAAAGAATTAGCAAACTTGAAGACAGGTCATTTGGAATTATGTAGTCAGAGAAGCAAAATGAAAAAAAAGTGATTAAATTCTACAAGAGTTATTGGCCAAAATCAAGTGATTGATATGATCATGGGAATCTCAAAAATATAAGATGAAGGTCTACTAAGTTGATTTAAAGAAATAATGAATGAAAGCTTCCCCAATCTGAGAGGACAATAAATATATATAATCATGAAATACAAATAAGAAAAATCAAAGAGGTCTACACTGAGACAAATATAATCAAGTTTGCAAAAATCAAAGAGAATTTGAAATCAGCAAGAGAAAATTACTCATTAAGTACACAGTAACTCTCATAATGCTATTGGTGAATTTTTAAATAGAAACCTTATAACACAGAAGAAACAGGGATTATATTTTCAAAGTGTTGAAATAATAAAAAAAATGCTAACTATAAAAACAATACCTGACAAAACAGTCCTTCTATAATAAAGGAGAGATAAAGATTTTCCAGACAAAAGTTAAGGGAGATCATCACCTTTAGACCTACTTTAGAAAAAAAGCTAATGTGAGTCTGCCCAATTGATATGAATGGATGCTAGACAGTATCATGAAGTCATATGAAAATAAAACTCACTAAAAAAGGTTAATATATAAATTAATACATGTAATATTGTAATGGTGATATATAAATAACTATTTTTACCTTTTATATTTGAAATTAAGTTTTAATTATGTAAATTATATCATATATATGAATAGATAAATTATATATATCATACACACACAGTATATAAAGATCAAATCAGGGTAGTTATCATTTCCCTCTAAAGCATTTAAAAAATTTTGTGCTACTGGGGACTGCACCCAGGAGTGCTCTACCACAGAAAGACATCTTCAGTCCACTTTTCTTTATTATTTTGAGATAAGGACTCACTAAATTGCTGAAGCTGACCTCAAGCTTGTGATATTCCTGCCTCAGCTTCTGAATTTGCTAGGATTAAAGGCATGTGCCACCATGCCTAGCTAAGATTTTTTTATTACCATGCAATGATTATACTATTTTATGTGGGACAGTGTGATGTTTCAATACATATATAAAATACAGATTGATCTAATCATAATGGTTAACATTTCCATCTAATTATCATCATTTTTTGTTTAGAGTTTTCAAGTTCCTCTCTTCTAGCAATTCATAAAATACAAATCATGTTGTTGTAAACTGCACTCACCCCACAGTGTTATATAACATTCAACTTTTATTTCTATCTAATTTTGTTTTGGTACCTGTTCCCAAAACTTCCTCATTCTTCCTCCCTGCTTAAACAATAGTAATCTCTATTATATATTCTAATCAACTTTTTTAACATCTCCATATAATAGAGAACATGTGGAATTTGTCTTTCAATTTCTGACTATTTCACTTTACATAATGACCTCCAGTTTCATCCATTTTGCCACAAATGTTAGGATTTCATTCTTTTTATGGCTAACTAATATTCCATTGTTATATATTTTATATTTTCTTTATCCATTTATCTGTCGATATATACCTAGATTAGTTCCATATCTTAATTATTGTGAATAGCATGTTAATAAACCTAGGCATACAGGTGTGTTTTTGATATGCTTATTTTATTTGCTCTGGATATAAACACAGAAGATGGATCGGTAGATCATATGGTATATCTAATTTTCGTTTTGGAGGAATTTCCATATTGTTTTCCATAATGGATGTTCTAACTTACATTCTCTTCAATGATGTATGATTTCCTTAATCTTTAAATTTATAGACAGTCCTCCATGTCTGTGGTTCCACATCTGAGAATTTAACCAACCATAAATTTTAAAAAATCAGGAAAAATTAATCTTTACAGAATATATATGAATATTTTCTTGTCAGTATTCTCTAAACAACAGAGTATGACAAGGTACATGATATTTACATTGTATTAAATATTATGTAGAGAATATTTAAAGTACACAGGGTATGTAGGTGGATCATTTTGTATGCCATTTTATACATGCAACTCAAGCATCTGTGGATTTTGGTAACTTTGAGGATTCTGGAATCAATGCTCCTCTAATACCAAGGAACAACTCTTGTTAAGAGATAAAATATAATAAAAGGAATATAACTATAAAACTTTCCTAATGAATTCATAATATAAAAATGTAAATTATAACATCAATATCATAAAGTATGTGTGGGGAGATATAAAAGTCCAAATATTTGTATAAGATTTAAGGTAAGAGAAAAAGATTGAAAGTAAGATGTTAGTCTAAAATACACTGTTATAACTGATTTTCTATGTCTTATGGTAAACACATACAAAATAGTTTTTATGATAACAAAATAAAAATAAATGAATCAAATAATATCATTACAAAAATTAATGAATTCAAAGCATGACAATAATAGGAATAAAACTAATAGAAAATAATTAACAAAAGACAATAATAAGTTCTCCCATGTTAATGATTACTTTAAATGTAAATGAATTAAGGTCATCAATCAAAAGACATATGCTGGTGAAATGAACAATAAATCAAATCCAAATATATGCTATCCATAGCATATATCAGATTTACGGACCCACATTTGACAGTGAAGAGATGGAAAAAGTTCCAACAAATTTAGCTGAAAGACAGCAACAGTGACTGTGTTTACTATAAGACAAATAGAATTATACTTGAAACTGCCACAAGAAACAACAAAGGACATAATGAGTAATAAAATTACTTTCATCAGGAAGGCATAAAATTATATATGCACCCAACATAAGAGTCCCTAAATATATAAAGCAAATATTAATGGAATGGAGGGGGAAAAGACAGAAACATAATAATAACAGGAAATGTCAATATGCTAAGCTAAAAATTAGACAGACTATCTAGATAAATATGTCAGTAAGAAAAAAGCAAACTTGAGCACCATTATACACCAAATGGACTTAACAGACATATACAGAACATTCCATCCTAATAAGAACTGAATATACATTCTTCTCAATTACACATGGAACATTTTTCAGGATAGATTATGTATTAAGTCACAAAAAAAAAATCTTTACAAACTTAAGAAGACTGAAATCACATGAAGTATCTTTTTCTAACACAATGGTACTAAACTAGAGATCAGTAAAGAAATGAGAGAATTCCCAAATATTTAGAAATTAAACTATACCTTCCAAAAAATCAATTATTTAAAGTCTGAACTAAAAGGAGAATCAAGAAAGATGTTGAGACAAATGAAATCACAATGTACCGAAACCTACGGAATGTAGTAAAAGCAGTTTTAAGAATTATGTTCATATAAATAAATGACTATAATAAAAATAAAATCTCAAGTAAATAACCTATCTTTACCCCTGAAAATATTAGAAGAACAAACTTATTACAAAGTTTAGAGAATAGAGGAAATAACAGAAATCAGAGTAGGGATAAACGAAGTAGAGACTAGAAAACCAATAGAAAAAAAGATCAATAAAACTCAGTGTTGGTCTTTTCAAAGGGTAAACATACTTGAAAAACTTTTATATAAACAAATAAAAAACAGAGAAGACTCAAATTAATAAAATCAGAAACAAATGGGGGGAGAAATTAACAGTTTCTGCCTCATAATGGGAAAAGATTATGACAGACTATTATGAACAAATATATGCAAACCAACTGGGTAACTTAAAAGAAATGGATACATTCCTAGACACATACAAACTGCCAATATTGAATCATCAGGAAATAGAAAATCTGAATAGATTAATAATAAGTCAGGACCTTTACTCAGACAGTACTCAAAAACTTCTAATAAAGAAAATTCCAGAACCAGATGGCTTTATTGGTGAATTTCACCTATGAATAAAGCCTAATGTGAATCCTTCTGAAACTATTCCAAACAATTGGAGAGGAGGGAATGTTTCCAAATTCCTTTTATGAGACTAGTTTCACCCTGAAACCAGTGCCATATATATAGGAAAGGAAAATTACGGGCCAATAACCCTAATGAAAATAAATGTAAAAAATCCTCAACAAAACACCAGAAAACTTAATTCAGCAACACATTAAGAGAATAATACACCATGACCACATAGATTTATTCCAATAATACAAAGATGGGTCAACTACACAAATGAGTGTGTTTAACAGATATTAACAGAATTAAGGATAAAAATCACATGATCATCTCAACAGATGCAGAAAAATCATTTGACCAATTCAGCACCAATTTATGATTAAAACCAGCCAAAAAGGTAGGTATAGAATAATGAGGTCTATGTGAGACTCCCACAGTGAATATCACATTAGATGAGGAAAAGCTGACAGCTGTTCCACTAAGATCAGGAATGCCCAATCTCACCACTTCATTCAGCATTAGGTATTAAGGAGAAATAAAAGGTATCCAAATAGGAAAAGGAAGAAATGAAATTGTCTCTTTGCTGGTAACATGATCCTGTGTATAAATACATAGGAAGCATTTTAGACTAAACCAAAAACTATTAGAACTGATAAACATGGATAGTAAAGTTACATGATACAAAGTCATCATAGTGAACTTAGTTGCATTTCTATACACTAATAACAAACTATCTGAAAAAGAAATCAAGAAAACAATCCGATTATAATAACTTCATAAAGAAAAAATAGGAATAAACTAAGGAAATAAAAAGCTTGTATACTGAAAACTTTGCAAAACATAAATGTAAGAAATTGATGAAAGCATAAACAAAAAAGCACCCTATATTTGTGGATTGGAAGATTTAATATTAAAATGTTCATATCTCTAAAGTTACCCACATGTTCAATGCCATCCTTATTGGCATGTTTTACAGTGTAGAAAAAAATATTAAAGTACATATGCAATTAAAATAGATTTCAAATAACCAAACTGATATTGAAACAGGCGAACAATCGTTGGGGCATTATACTTCCGGATTGAAAATATGTTATAGGGCTACAGTAATTAAAACAGTATCATATTAACATAAAGACAAGACATATGGATCAATGGAACAGAATAGAGAGCATAGAAATACATCTTTGCATTTACGACCAATTATTTTAAAGAGAAGTGCCAAGAACATACAATGGGAGAAAACAGTGTTTTCAACAAATAATACTAAGAAAACCGGATATCCACATAGAAAAAAAAGTAGGATTCCTATCCTATACCATACAGAAAAATCGACTCAAAATAAATTAAAGACTTAAATGTACGATCTGAAACTGTAAAAGTCATAGAAGAAAACCTAGGAAAACCATTTCTTGACATTGGCCTTGGCAATTGTCCTTGGAACTAATACCAAATGCACAGGTAAGTAAAGCAAAAATAGACAAGTGGGACTTCATTGAACTGAAGTACTACTGTGTACAAAGGAAAAAATAGAATGAAAAGACAACACAAGGAATTATAAAAATATTTTCAAACCATATATCTGATAAGGGGTTAATTTACAAACTATATTAGGAACTCCCACAGCTCAACTGCAAAGAAAAAGAAGGCAACAACCCAATTAAACTGAACATATATTTCTCCAAAGTCATATAATGGTCAACAGGTATATGAAAAGATGCTCAACATCATTATCAGATTAATTCAAATCAAGAGTAGCATGAGATATATCTCAAACGTGTTAGGTAGCTATTATCAAAAAACAAAAAAAAGATAAAACTGTTTTTCCAGGTTGCAAAGAAACTGGAGTCCTTTGACACTGTTGGTGGTAATGTTAAGTGGTACAGCAGCTATAGTGGTTAAAAAATTAAAATAGAGCTTCCATGTGTCTCAGCAATCCCACATCACCTCCAGGTGATACAAAAGAACTTAAATCAGAATGTCAAAGAGATAGATCTACATCTCTGATTTTTTTTCTTTTTACACCAGTTGGAATTAAATTTAGAGACTTGTGCATGCCAGGTAATCACTTTATCACTGAACTACATCACCAGTTCTGTACTGTCATGTTCATTTCAGTGTTATTTACAATAGTCAGGATATGGAAACAAGCCAAGTCTCCAAGTATAGATGAATAGATAAAGAAAATGTGATATATATATATATATATATATATATATATATATATATATATACACACACACACACACACACACACACACAATGGAATATTATTCAGCATTAAAAAGTA